>NC_090829.1:36250200-37450200 GCF_028021215.1 Eschrichtius robustus
TTCAGTTTTCAATATATGAACATGCCAATAGCAGCATTATTCACAATAGCCAAGATGTGGAAGCAACTCAAATGCCCATAGACAGTTAAATGGATAAACATATGTATATATATTTCATATAAAATAGAAATTTATTCAGTCTTAAAAAGGAAGGGAATCACTTCACATGCTACAACCTGGTTGAAACTTGAGGACATTATGCTAAGTGAAATAAACCAGTCACAAAAAGACAAATACTGTATGATTTGAGGTATTTAAGGTAGTCACATTCATAGAAACAAAATGGAATGGTGGTTATCAGAGGCTGAGAGGAGGAGGAAATGGGATGTGTGTTTTGCAAAATGAAGAACTTATGGAGGTTTGTTGCACAGCAATGTGAATATACTTAGCACTATTGAACTGTACACTTAAAAATGGTTAAGATGGTAAATTTTATGTTGTGTATTTTTTTACCACAATTAAATATATAAACACCCAGTGAATTTGTGCCATGAATTTTGTTAAGGATAACCAATTCAAAAAAATTCATCAAAAGCATGGCACTGCAAACAGATGAAAGAAACAGTGGTAACAGGGCCATTACTCTGCTTTAAAATGTGCCCAGTAATACGTGTGGCTTTAAAGATTGGCAATGTATATTTTGAATATTTAATAAACAATAAAAGGCTAGAGCCAGTTGGCCTGGTTTGAATCTCAGTTCTGTGGTTTACTGTCTATATAACCTTAAGTTAGTCTCTCTCTCTGTCTTCTCAATCATAAAAGGACAATGAGAAGATAATAATAGTACCCATCTCATAGGACTGTTATGAGGATTAAATGAGTTGACATATGTAAAGAATTTACAATAGTGCCTTGGCCTATAAAGTGCTATGTAAGATTTACTACTTACTACTACTACTACTACTACTACTACTACTACTACTACTACTACTACTGTTAAGGGTTTTCTTCATCACCAGTTTTAGAAACTTGTCAAAGGCAAGACACCAAAAGTTGCATTCTTCCTTTTCGTAGAGATGATGAAGGGACAGGATTTGGCTGAATCAGTTCTCACCAGGAGGATGTCAGTTTGGCTCTAAGAGAAGGTGACCAAAATTTGAGAGAACAGTTGAGACAGAGGGCATAGCAGAGGTAATCAATAAAAATATAATTATGATAATAACATTCAATGATCTGCTTTAATAAAATGTGACATTCAAAAATATGATTGTATCATATATGGGTGGTTATTCATTACACAATCATCTGTTGCTTTATGAAAGGATTAATCATAAGATTTTTAAACAACAAGCTTCTATGGTGTGTCTTATTATTTTTATTTATTATTTCAAACTTATAGCAAAGTTGCAGTAAAGAGCTCCCATAAACCCTTCTCTTAGAGCATTCAAGGTTTGCCAACTGACCCAATAATACCCTTTAGAGCAAAAGTTTCAATCTAGGTGCATGTATTTCTCTCAGCTTCAATCTAGAACAGTTCCATATACTGACCTTCATTTTTTTAAGATTACTGTAGCTGATTGTATTTTCCAAGCATTGCACCACATTTGCAGTTCCACATGCTCTTCCAGAACCCTCTCCTTGAATCTGGACAGGCCTTGTGACTTATTCCATGAATAGAATGCAGAGAAGTAAACGGTGACTTCAAGTCTAGATAGAAAAGGCCACACAGCTTCTACCTGGTTCTCACTAGTTCTTTCTCTGTCTTGCTCTTGTGTGTGTCTCTCTCTCACACACTCACACTCCCTGGGAGTCCTGAGCTGACCCATAGGAAATCCAGTTACTGTGAAGCTGTGGTAATGGAGAGACCACATAGAGACAGAGATGCCAGATGGGCTGCAGCTGTTCCAGCTCTCAGTTGTTTGAGTCTCCCTGTTTAGGTGTTAGAGATGTGAGTGGGAAAGCCTTCACATGATTCTAGCTCCCAGCCTTTGAGCCACTCTAGCTGAGGTCTAGTGGAGCTGTGCTCTGGACTGTATTAGCTGACACATTAGGGCAAAGAAGAGCTGCTCCTGCTGAACCTGTCCAAATTGTAGTAAAATGAATAATGTTGTTTTAAACCACTAGATTTAAGGGTGTGTGTTGCAAAGCAAGAGATAACTGGAAAAATTACAGACCTGTTATTTTTTTAAATGTGCCTCCATTTGGGTTTGCCTGATGTTTACTCACCCTTAGTTTATACATTTTAGGCAAGCACTACTGAAGTAATACTATGGTTGCCTCATTGCATTCATCAGGTGACACATGTTGTTGATTTTTTCCTAACTTCGACCACTTGAGTAATGAGGTATCCTCAAGTTTTTCCACTGTAAAGTTACTATTTTCCTTGTATAATTATTATTTTGTAGGGAGATACTTTGAGACAATGTAAATAAAACCTGTTCTTGATCCTACTTTCATCCACGAATTTTACCATCCATTGATGGTTTTTGTCTGAATTTATTATTTGTGTGATGGTTGCCAAATGATGACTTTCCTTTTTTTAAAATGAATTCTTATTTTATATTGGGGTATAGTTGATTTACAATGTTGTGTTAGTTTCAGGTGTACAGCAAAGTGATTCAGTTGTACATATACATATATCCATTCCTTCTCAGATTCTTTTCCCATATAGGTTATTATAGAATGTTGAGTAGAGTTACCTGTGCTACAGTAGGTCCTTGTTGATTATCTATTTTACATAGTGTGTACAAATGATGATTTTTCTAACTCAATTATTCCTTTGAACTTTATTAGTTGACACTCTATTATACGGAACGGTTTTCTCTCCATTTAATCATTTATTTATATCATCAGAGACTGATGGATTCCTAATTTAATCAGAGCGTACAATCTGTTTACCATTGCTATTTTGATATATTGTTCCAGATTTGGCCAGTAAAATCTTTTCAAAGTGACTCTGTGTCCCTCTGAAATGTGCCCATCATTCTCTGAGCACTTCCTAACTTCCTGGCACAAAAAGATGTTCCTGGTCACCTTGTCCCTGCCTCAGTCCTGAGATCAGCCATTTCTCCAAGAAGTCCTGGTTCTTCTTGCTGGAGACCGGTATTTAGAAACCAGTATCTGGGTGCTAGGTTTGCTTGTGGCTCCTGGATGTTACTGTTTCCAGGGCTTTTCTGTGGACAGAGACAAGTGAACAGGTAAACACTGTAGAGGGTGATGAGTAATGATGAAGGGGAAAGGATTATGGGGGCACAAAAGAGGAAGAGACATCTAACCCAAGACTTCGGGGTTGTGGGGAGGGGAACAGAAATATTCTAGACAAAAGACATTTCTGTGCAAAAGGCCCAAGTCAAGAGAGATCATGTCATATTTAAGGAATGAAAGAAGTTTAATATGGCTAGAGAGTAGAGTGAGGAGGGCAGTGGTAATAGCAGGCTACAAGGTATTCGGGCTGGTCAAATTTCCAAGTACCAAGTAAGCAATGTTAGAAGTTTTGGAGTTTATCCTGAGAGCAATGGGGACCCATTAAGAAGATTCTGGGAAAAGGATGTATGATCAAATTTAGAACAGTTGTCTTCAAGGTTGTTTTTGTTTTCTAACTCACATACCATCCTAAAAGGATTTTGAAAAACTATGTACTTCCTTCCACATTTTAAGTTAACATCTGATGTTCTTCATAAGTTTAAAAGTTAATTTTTTTGTTAATGGCAGATTTAAAATATTAAACATTTGAAAGATGAAATAAGATGACCATGGATTATACCTGAAATAAATATTTTATGATATGATACTCATCAAATCTGAAAAGTCAAGTAAATTTTCTCTCTGTGGATTTTCTGAAATGTTTCTTTTAAAATGTATTGGTCCCAGAAACCACACAATTACATTTATAAGAATCAGCATCACTATTCTATGTTGCCTAAGTTGTTTTGAATTCAGGGCAATCTTCACCCTTAACCTTAATAATCATATAAAAATATGATAGGACAGGTAACAGAAGGAAGACCTTACAGGTTTAAGATGCCTCAACTAATCATTAAAATACTTCCACTTCTGCCAGAATGGAGTAACGAACTGGATGCACCCTCCTGGAAACAACAATAACAGAAAACTCGGACAAAATATATGCAACAATGGTTGCAAGATACTGGATATCAAGCAACAAAGGACAGACCCCTGAGAGATGGGAAGCAAAAAAGATGAGCCCTTCAACTGCCTCAGCTTACTGCCTTGAGAATCTCCAGATTAAAGAACTAAACTTAACCGTATCAATAATCACATTAAATGTAAATGGTATAAACACTCCAATTAAAGCAAGACATAATTATGTGCTGTCTACAAGAAACACTTTAAACATAAAGACACAAACAGGATAAAGGGTTGCAAAAGATATATCACGCCAAGAACCAGTCAAGAAAGCAGGCATGCTATTTTGGACACAGTAGATGTCAGAGTGAAGAATATTACTGGGGATCTAAAAAATATCATTTCATAACTATAAAGGGATCAATAATGATTCTAAACATTTATGATCCTAAAAACAGAGCTTCAAAATACACAAAGCAAAAACTGATAGAACTATAAGGAGAAACTGATAAAATCACAATTACCGTTGGAAATTTTAGTGCCCCTCTTTCAATAATTGATATATAAAATGAACAGGAAATTAACAAGAATAGTCTTGAACAACGTTTTGTTTCGGACTTGAGTTTGGGACCCACTATGACATTTAACATCTAACTGGGGATGTACACAGTAATAGGGACCTGGAGCTCAGAAGAGAGAGCTGTCATCACATACAGCCTATTAAGGTGTTTTTAAGCAAGTCTATATTTTTAAATAAGTGCCCCAGGGAAACACAGGTGAAGAATAAGATGAGAAAAGGGCTAGGAATGGAAATACTGAAGAAAACCAATACTTAAGTTTCCTCCTATAGGAAAGATATACAAAGAGGGACAAGAAAAGGTGATGGAGAACAATCATGGAGGTAAAAAGATACCTCTATGGTGCCCTATAAGGACATCCAGTTTCAAGAAGGAGGAAGGGGTGAATAGAGTCAAAAGCTGCAGAAGACTTAAGCTATAAGGATTCCGGTACATGCTGACATTCTTAGCCATAAACACAAGTGACCACTAGAATATATTTAAATTAGACATTATCTAATACAGATGGGGTTTAGCCAATCCTTAATGCCGTCACATCACATGCCATTCCATTCCAGGTGGATGTTAATGCAATTCTCCTATTGGTTACCACACTGTTCTCTGGATTGTTCACTCAGACCTATCAAGAGAACACAATCTCCATGGCTTTAGAAAGTTCAAGTATCCATTTTTCACTTCGAAAAAAGGTAAGTAAAATACTTTCCTTGAGTGTGAGGTACAGGAGGGCCTTGGGCCTTTTGATCCTGTAAATATTTTACTAACAAACTGTCTATCCCTTCCCAGGTCAGGTACCCCTTACCTCCTATATAGAGAGGCAAAAGCACATAATCTCACTGGGCCTCAAATTTCTTATAAGTAAAAGTGGATAAGAACATCAATCTTACTGCACTACTTCCACGGGATTATTTAGAATAAAATGAGTTTTTGGAAGTCAGGGCAGTCTCACTCTAGCTCCTTAATACCTGGACTAGAGCTTGACACACAGCATGAGCTCAGCAAATATTGGCTGTATTATAATATTAACTGAATATCTGTTAAAAGGCTTTGTAAACGAAAAGCCGCCCCAAGTGTTACTATTTATTCCCCAACCCTGATTTAGACCCACAGGTGACCAAATTCAAGGTACTGTAATACTTGCATTGACGGGTACCAGTGAGTAGCTGGAGAGACTACAGTTCCTCCCTTTCCCACAAACAATCCAAATAAAAATATTGCTGGGCAAACAGAGCTCTACTCCGCCGGTCCAGTTTCCCACCAGGTTGCCGCTCCCAAACACCTTCCTTTGGGAAATTCTGCACCCGCTGTAGAACTTTTGAGGGACCTAAGTGATCAAATGTCACTTTTAAGTCCACGTTGAAGTCACCACGAAACTCTTCAAAGCAGCCTTGGCCTTCCCCCTGACCCGCAACCTGGGATGAGGCCGCACCACCGGGTAAGCGTTCCCCAGTGACCCAGCTCTCTGCAGGCCTCCTCTTCAGTGCCACCAGCCTCTCGCATCAAAGGCTGCGGGCCGGCGGGCCAAACAGTAAGCGCACTGCGGCTTGGGTTTTTCTCCGAGGCCAGCTTTAGCGGCGGGGGTGGGGCAGGGCGCCACCGGCCTTCCTCTCAGCGCCTGCTGCCGGGTACGGGGGCGGGACCGGGGCAGCTAAGCTGGGCGCCGCGGGCTCCTCCTCCAAAGGGCGGGCCAGACAGGGGCGGGGGCGCGGCCGGGTGCCGCAGGCCCCTCCTCTTGTGGGTGGGCAGGCCCGAGACCCGCGGGTTTCTACTCCCGGGGGCGGGCCTGGGCGGCCCGGACGGATCCGGAGGCGGGGCCGGACGCCGAAGTCCCCGCCTCCAGAGGCGGGCTTATTGGGCTGCAGCGGCGGCGGCAGCTGCGGGTGTCCGCTGCTCGGCAGCCTAGCCACAAGGGCTCTGGCTCCTCCCAGTGGCCGGCCAGTGCGGAAGCAGGAGGCGGGGGCAGCGTGCGCGCTGCTGGTCTGCTCTCCCGCGGCGCTGGGGCCCGCGCTCCGCGGCTGCTGCTCCACTCGGCGCTTCGCAGGCGGTCAGCTCCTCTCCGCGCCTCCCGCCCGCTCCTCGACCAGGCCTCCTCCTCAGCCCCGGCCCGTGGCGTCGACCCCCACCGGCCCTCTCCCGCCCCGTCTCATCTCTGGCCGCCGCCGCCGCCGCCCCAGCCCCGATGGCTCTGTGCAACGGAGACTCCAAGGTCAGTCTCTGGCGTGGGGGTCCCTGGCTCACCGCTTCCGGACGGTGGCAAGGCTCCGGGGCCGGGGAGCCACCGCGCGGGGCCCTTCCCCGCCTCCTTCCCCCAGCCCGCCAGCGGAGCCCTGCGGCCCTGGCAGCGGCGCGTCGGAGAGCCCCCAGTCGGGGCCTGTGGCATGTTTTCTCCTCGGGAGCGGCAGGTGCTTTGTTGATTTTTGTCTGCGTGTCGGGGTTCCTGCGCCCGCCGAGCTCCTGGCGTCGGGGAGGGCGTCAGCTTACCGTGGTCGCGCCGCTGGCCCCAGCCTCCCCCGCGTCGCTGTGGGGCTCAGAGCCCGCGGAGCGCGGTCGGAGGGTGGGGGTAGGGAGGCGAGCGGGCGTCTGTGTGTGTGTGTGTGTGTGTGTGTGTGAGTGAGTGTCTGTCTGTCTGTGAGGGGGGCTTCCTCAGCCCTCACCCAGCCCCTTCGGGAGTCGGGCAGCCTTTTGTGGAGCTCCCGGGGCCCGCCGAAGGCAGAGCGGGGTCGGGGCCTCGCGTGCGGCGTTGGAGCTGGGCGGGCCTCCCGTCTTCCCGCCACCCCGTTTCCCGCCTGCCCTCGGTGGGGCTCGCCGGGTTCCCCCACGTCGGCCTTGGGGTCCGCGGCGGCGAGGCCGGCTCTGGATGAGGCCGCATGACCGCGCGCCCTCCCCCCTCAGCCCCCGTCAGCGCCCTCCCGGGGTCGGGGCCGGTGGCCGGAGGGTCTCTCACTCCGTTCCCCTCCCCCCATCCTTCTCCGAGGGAAGGAGCGTGTGTCCAGCCCCGCCCCCATCCCGCTCACTCCTTATTTTTCAAGTTGGTTTGCGATGGGACCCGCTCCCGGTTTTGCGAGCCCCTTCCGGGACGCAGGCCGCCGCCACCGCGCCCGGGAACTGGGGAGGTCGCGAGTCCCGGGTGCGGGAGAAGTTAACTCAATGTGCCGAGTGGAGGGAGTAGTTTGGGCCGCCTCTGCGTTTCTCGTCACCTCCGACTCACTTCTTCAGACCCTCTTCTTTCGTGTCGCTTCTGAATTGAGCACCTTCGCTTTCACTTCTGTGTTAAAATTGTCGTTGGCCTGGAGTTCTTTCAGACCCGCACAATCAGTGTTGTCAGCGGGAACCCGCGCGGTTTTGAATTGCGATTTAAGCGAAATTTACCTCCCACACGCTGTTTAGGGCCTGGCTATAAGAAATTACTTCATTACGTTTCATTCAGGATGTGTGGAACTTTAAACATCAGGTGGGAATTGGTGTTCTAAGTCAGGTAGAATTGTCTTTTCGGCAGTATTCTCTTATAAAGGTGGTGCCTAGTCACATCTTAGTGGGTCCTCTCCATGAATAATTGCTTACTCTCTAGTAAACATTCAAAGAAATATTTGTTGCACAAATGAGTAAAGATTAAGGTAGCTGATAAACTCCTTTAAACCGAGGAAAACTAGTGCTCAGACTAGTTGGAGCTCTTTCTCAAGATTGTAAACGTGAATGAAGACACGCTAACCTTTAGTTTTTGACCTCAGAAGCTTATGTAAACCTCAACATAACAGCTCTTTCCTGTACACTCGTTAACTTACAAAGCATTTTTCTTCTCCCTTTAATTTTGAGCCGTAAAATCATTGAAAAGATTCATCTTTGTGCTGGTAGAGGAAATGACTGTGTTATTAGGAGGATTCAAACCTAATTTACAGACTTTGAAAAATATGTGCTGATTTGAAAACAGTATTTACGCAAAATTGAGTGACAGCAGGAAGTTAAAAGATTCAGTTTCCAAGTTACCTGACTCCAGTGTACAGAACATACAACATACAGTATTTTTCCTAGCTGGTATGTTTTTTTTTTTGTTCAACTTGAATTTTAAAGAGAATCTTATCAGTTTGATATATTTGAGACCCAGGTGAATTGCTGGTTACCTTATTTTTATTTCAAGGTTCTTTATGTTTTGTAGCATAAGCAAGCATGTGTCTTTTTTTCTTTCTTTCTTTTTTTTTTTTTTTTTTTTTGGCTGTGCTGCTTGGCTGCTTGTGGGATCTTACTTCCCAGACCAGGGATCCAACCTGGGCCCAAGAAGTGAAAGCGCCGGGTCCTAACCACCGGACTGCCAGGGAATTCCCTTTTTTTTTTTTTTTTTTTACTTTACTAACAATTAAATGTAAAACAAATTGAAAGCATTTTCAAGAGGAGCAATCCAAGAAAATAACATTTCATCACATCTATGATTATTTCATGTACTCCTAAGGAGGGGGAAAAAACCCCTATAAGTAAGCCATGATATGTAAAAACTTTCTGATGATGTGATCAATGATATGTCATTGATCATAAGAAACATTTAAAGTAAAGAGATGTTTAAATATGGGGGGGGTTTGCAGAGTAAAGTAAGTGAAATATGATATTCTGAGAGGTCCACCCAGAAATCTAAGTAGGCACCTATTTTCCATAGCTTACCACTGAAACCACCTTTCCCTCTGGTGTGAAATACAGGTACTGGACCCAAGCTTCCGTTGTATATCTATTGTGCTTCTGACAGTTGTGTGTAAATCTTAGTTGATAAAGTGGGGAAAGAGCTCATTTTGATTCCTATTCTGGTACATCTCAGTATTTTTCGGGGTTTTCGAAAAAGACATTTCTGCATGATAGAAATTAGGGAGAGACCTACCTAAATTCTGTAAAAGGATTTGGGCTGTTTTCATTAGTTTTACCCACAGAGTATCATTTTAGAGCTGGAAAGGACCTTTATGACCTAAGCTGAAAAAACATAGCTGGCTTTTCTTTTTCTTCAGGGCTACTTTGGTTAACCATCCAAGGCAGAGATTATTCTTTTCCTTAAAGAGCTGATATAATGTTATTTAGTTAAGATCTTATTTCATATAAACAAGAGCATAGGCAGTCAGCTTTTCTTTAAAAAGTTTTTACAACTATTCAGTGTTTTATATGAATATATGTATGTAGCAAACATTAGACATAGTAACTTTTTTCAGTTTTATTAAGGCAAGATTATGAGAGTAAAGTTTTTTGGACTACTTGTCAAGTTTCCCACTTTTGGTCCCATCTAAGCCTTAGACTTTTTTTTTTTTTTTAAACATCTTTATTGGAGTATAATTGCTTTACAGTGGTGTGTTAGTTTCTGCTTTATAACAAAGTGAATCAGCTATACATATACATATATCCCCATATCTCCTCCCTCTTGTGTCTCCCTCCCTCCCACCCTCCCTATCTCACCCCTCTAGGTGGTCACAAAGCACAGAGCTGATCTCCCTGTGCTATGCAGCTGCTTCCCACTAGCTATCTATTTTACATTTGGTAGTGTATATATGTCCATGCCACTCTCTCACTTCGCCCCAGCTTACCCTTCCCCCTCCCTGTGTCCTCAAGTCCATTCTCTACATCTGCATCTTTATTCCTGTCCTGCCCCTAGGTTCTTCAGAACCTTTTTTTTTTAGATGCCATATATATGTGTTAGCGTACAGTATTTATTTTTCTCTTTCTGACTGACTTCACTCTGTATGACAGTCTCTAGGACCATCCACCTCGCTACAAATAATAATTCAATATTGTTTCTTTTTATGGCTGAGTAATATTCCATTGTATATATGTGCCACATCTTCTTTATCCATTCATCTGTTGATGGACACTTAGCTTGCTTCCGTGTCCTGGCAATTGTAAATAGTGCTGCAATGAACATTGTGGTACATGACTCTTTTTGAATTCTGGTTTTCTCAGGGTATATGCCCAGTAGTGGGATTGCTGGGTCATATGGTAATTCTATTTTTAGTTTTTTAAGGAACCTCCATACTGTTCTCCATAGTGGCTGTATCAATTTACATTCCCACCAACAGGGCAAGAGGGTTCCCTTTTCTCCACACCCTCTCCAGCATTTATTGTTTGTAGATTTTTTGATGATGGCCATTCTGACTGGTGTGAGGTGATACCTCATTGTAGTTTTGATTTGCATTTCTCTAATGATTAGTGATGTTGAGCATTCTTCCATGTGTTTGTTGGCAATCTTCTTTGGAGAAATGTCTATTTAGGTCTTCTGCCTAGTTTTGGATTGGGTTGTTTGTTTTTTTGATATTGAGCTTGCATGAGCTGCTCGTAAATTTTGGAGATTAATCCTTTGTCAGTTGCTTCATTTACAAATATTTTCTCCCATTCTGAGGGCTGTCTTTTCATCTTGTTTATGGTTTCCTTTCCTGTGCAGAAGCTTTTAAGTTTCATTAGGTCCCATTTGTTTATTTTTGTTTTTATTTCCATTTCTCTAGGAGGTGGGTCAAAAAGGAGCTTGCTGTGATTTATGTCATAGAGTGTTCTGCCTATGTTTTCCTCTGAGAGATTTATAGTGTCTGGCCTTACATTTAGGTTTTTAATCCATTTTGAGTTTATTTTTGTGTATGGTGTTAGGGAGTGTTCTAATTTCATTCTTTAACATGTAGCTGTCCAGTTTTCCCAGCACCACTATTGAAGAGGCTGTCTGTTCTCCATTGTATATTGTTGCCTCCTTTATCAAAAATAAGGTGACGATAGGTGCATGGGTTTATCTCTGGGCTTTCTATCCTGTTCCATTGATCTGTATTTCTGTTTTTGTGCCAGTACCATGCTGTGTTGATTACTGTAGCTTTGTAGTATAGTCTGATGAAGTCCCAGAGCCTGATTCCTCCAGCTCCATTTTTCTTTCTCAAGATTGCTTTGGGTATTCGGGGTCTTTTGTGTTTCCATACAAATTGTGAAATTTTTTGCTCTAGTTCTGGGGAAAATGCCAGTGCTAGTTTGATAGGGATTGCATTGAATTTGTAGATTGCTTTGGGTAGTATAGTCATTTTCACAATGTTGATTCTTCCAGTCCAAGGACATGGTATATCTCTCCATCTGTTGGTATCATCTTTAATTTCTTTCATCAGTGTCTTATAGTTTTTTGCATACAGGTGTTTTGTCTCCTTAGGTAGGTTTAGTCCTAGGTATTTTATTCTTTTTGTTGCAGTGGTAAATGGGAGTGTTTCCTTAATTTCTCTTTCAGATTTTTCATCATTAATGTATGGGAATGCAAGAGATTTCTGTACATTAATTTGTATCCTGCTAGTTACCAAATTCATTGATTAGCTCTAGTAGTTTTCTGGTAGCATCTTTAGGATTCTCTCTGTATATTATCATGTCATCTGCAAACAGTGACAGCTTTACTTCTTCTTCTCCGATTTGGATTCCTTTTATTTCTTTTTCTTCTCTGAATGCTATGGCTAAAACTTCCAAAACTATGTTGAATAATAGTGGTGAGAGTGGACAGCCTTGTCTTCTTCCTGATCTTAGAGGAAATGGTTTCAGTTTTTCACCATCAAGAATGATGTTGGCTCTGGGTTTGTCATATATGGCCTTTATTATGTTGAGGTACGTTCTCTCTGTGCCTACTTTCTGGAGGGTTTTTATCATAAATGGGTGTTGAATTTTGTCAGAAGCTTTTTCTGCATCTATTGAGATGATCATATTGTTTTTATTCTTCAATTTGTTAACATGGTTTATCACATTGATTGATTTGCGTATATTGAAGAATCCTTGCATTCCTGGGATAAACCTCACTTCATCATGGTGTATGATCCCTTTAATGTGCTGTTGGGTTCTATTTGCTAGTATTTTGTTGAGTATTTTTGCATCTATGTTCATCAGTGATATCGGCCTATAGTTTTTTTTCTTTGTGACATCTTTGTCGGGTTTTGGTATCAGGTTGATGGTGGCCTCGTAGAACGAGTTTGGGAGTGTTCTTTCCTCTGCTGTGTTTTGG
This sequence comes from Eschrichtius robustus, assembly GCF_028021215.1. Lineage (NCBI taxonomy): Eukaryota > Metazoa > Chordata > Mammalia > Artiodactyla > Eschrichtiidae > Eschrichtius > Eschrichtius robustus. Next base: position 36,262,774 of record NC_090829.1, read on the forward strand.
AGGAGTTTGAGAAGGATAGGTGTCAGCTCTTCTCTAAATGTTTGATAGAATTCACCTGCGAAGCCATCTGGTCCTGGGCTTTGGTTTGTTGGAAGATTTTTAATCACAGTCTCAATTTCAGTGCTTGTGATGGGTCTGTTTATATTTTCCTTTTCTTCCTGGTTCAGTCTCGGAAGGTTGTGCTTTTCTAAGAATTTGTCCATTTCTTCCAGGTTGTCCATTTTATTGGCATATAGTTGCTTGTAGTAATCTTTAATGATCATTTGTATTTCTGCAGTGTCAGTTGTTACTTCTCCTTTTTCATTTCTAATTCTATTGATTTGAGTCTTCTCCCTTTTTTTCTTGATGAGTCTGGCTAGAGGTTTATCAATTTTGTTTATTTTCTCAAAGAACCAGCTTTTAGTTTTATTGATCTTTGCTATCGTTTCCTTCAATTCTTTTTCATTTATTTCTGGTCTGATCTTTATGATTTCTTTCCTTCTGCTAACTTTGGGGTTTTTTGGTTCTTCTTTCTCTAATTTCTTTAGGTGTAAGGTTAGGTTCTTTATTTGAGATGTTTCTTGTTTCTTGTTGTAGGATTGTATTGCTCTAAGCTTCCTTCTTAGAACTGCTTTTGCTGCATCCCATAGGTTTTGGGTCATTGTGTTTTCATTGTCATTTGTTTCTAGGTATTTTTTGCTTTCCTCTTTGATTTCTTCAGTGATCTCTTGGTTATTAAGTAGTGTATTGTTTAGTCTCCATGTGTTTGTATTTTTTATAGATTTCTTCCTGTAATTGATATCTAGTCTTACAGCATTGTGGTTGGAAAAGATACTTGATACGATTTCAGTTTTCTTAAACTTACCAAGGCTTGATTTGTGACCCAAGATGTGATCTATCCTGGAGAGTGTGCCGTGTGCACTTGAGAAGAAAGTGTGATCTGCTGTTTTTGGATGGAATGTCCTATAAATATCAATTAAATCTATCTGGTCTGTTGTGTCATTTAAAGCTTATGTTTCCTTATTAGTTTTCTGTCTGGAGCATCTGTCCATTGGTGTAAGTGAGGTGTTTAAGTCTCCCACTATGATTGTGTTACTGTCGATTTCCTCTTTTACAGCTGTTAGCAGTTGCCTTATGTATTGAGGTCCTCCTATGTTGGGTGCATATATATTTATAATTGTTATATCTTCTTCTTGGATTGATCCCTTGATCATTATGTAGTGTCCTTCCTTGTCTCTTGCAACATTCTTTATTTTAATGTCTATTTTATCTGATATGAGTATTGCTACTCCAGCTTTCTTTTGATTTCCATTTACATGGAATATCTTTTTCCATCCCCTCACTTTCAGTCTGTATGTGTCCCTAGGTCTGAAGTGGGTCTCTTGTAGGCAGTATATATACGGGTCTTGTTTTTGTATCCATTCAACCAGTCTGTGTCTTTTGGTGGGAGCATTTAATCCTTTCACATTTAAGCTAATTATCGATATGCATATTCCTATTACCATTTTCTTAATTGTTTTGGGTTTGTTATTAGGTCATTTCCTTCTCTTGTGTTTCCTGCCTAGAGAAGTTCCTTTAGCATTTGTTGTAAAGCTGGTTTGGTGGTGCTGAATTCTCTTAGCGTTTGCTTGTCTGTAAAGGTTTTAATTTCTCCATCAAATATGAATGAGATCCCTGCTGGGAAATCTTGGTTGTAAGTTTTTCTCTTTCATCACTTTAAATATGTCCTGCCACTCCCTTCTGGCTTGCCGAGTTTCTGCTGAAAGATCAGCTTTTAATCTTATGGGGATTCCCTTGTATGTTATTTGTTGTTTTTCCCTTGCTGCTTTTAATATTTTTTATTTGTATTTAATTTTTGATAGTTTGATTAATATGTGTCTTGGCGTGTTTCTCCTTGGATATATCCTGTATGGGACTCTGCTCTTCCTGGATTTGGGTGGCTGTTTCCTTTCCCATGTTAGGGAAGTTTTCAACTATAATCTCTTCAAATATTTTCTCAGTCCCTTTCTTTTTCTCTTCTCCTCTGGGACCCCTATAATTCGAATGTTGGTGCATTTAATGTTGTCCCAGAAGTCTCTAAGACTGTCCTCAATTCTTTTCACTCTTTTTTATTTTGCTCTGCAGTAGTTATTTCTACTATTTTATCTTTCTATCTATCCAATAGATAAAATGGATAAGGTCACTTAACCATTCTTGTGCCTCAGTTATTCTGCTATTGATTCTTTCTAGAGAATTTTAAATTTCATATTGTGTTTTTCATCGTTTGTTTGCTCTTTAGATCTTCTAGGTCCTTGTTAAACGTTTCTTGTATCTTTTCCAATCTCTTTCCAAGATTTTGCATCATCTTTACTATCATTACCCTGAATTCTTTTTCAGGTAGACTGCCTATTTCCTCTTCATTTGTTTGGTCTGGTGGGTTTTTACCTTGCTGTTTCATCTGATGTGTGTTTCTCTGTCTTCTCATTTTGCTTAATTTACTATGTTTGGGGTCTGCTTTTCACAGGCTGCAGGTTCGTAGTTCCCGTTGTTTTTGTTGTCTGCCACCAGTGGCTCAGGTTGGTTCAGTGGGTTGTGTAGACTTCCTGGTGGAGGGGACTAGCGCCTGTGTTCTGGTGGATGAGGCTGGATCTCGTCTTTCTGGTGGGCAGGACTGTGTCCATTGGTGTGTTTTGGGGTGTCTGTGACCTTATGATTTTAGGCAGCCTCTCTGCTAATGGGTGAGGTTGTGTTCCTGTCTTGCTAGTTGTTTGGCATAGGGTGTCCAGCACTGTAGCTTGCTGGTTGTTGAGTGGAGCTGGGTCTTAGCGTTGAGATGGAGATCTCTGGGAGAGCTTTCGCTGTTTGATATTACGTGGAGCCAGGAGGTCTCTGGTGCACCAGTGTCCTGAACTCGGCTCTCCCACCTCAGAGGCACAGGCCTGACACCCGGCCGGAGCACCACTACCCTTTTGGGAAGTCTGAGGTCTTCTGCCAGCGTTCAGTAGGTGTTCTGTAGGAGTCGTTCCACATGTAAATGTATTTCTGATGTATCTGTGGGGAGGAAGGTGATCTCCATGTCTTACTCCTCTTCCATCTTGAAGGTCTCTTCCTAAACCTTAGACTCTTTTGGAGTAGATGTAGGACCTGCCCCACCACCTTCACTGAGATGTTGACTGGGGTATATCATACTTGGATTAAAGGTTTTTTATTGTAAATACTTGTTGATTGCATGTGATATAGAATCTTTAATGACATCTAATGTTGAAAATTTAAATTTGCCATTTTCAAATTTAAGTTTTGAACTGAATGAAAAGATGACCTGAGATTTTTATTTGGGGTGCATTGAGAATGGAAAAATATCCTTCTATGATAACCCTATAGTACATTTTTTTCAAAGGTCAAAGTTGGATATTTTTTTTCCCTCCAGATTTTGTCCTATCTGTTAAGGAAGAGCTGTTACAGACAAAAGGAATGGTTTTTATTGTTCTCTGTTCTTAGACTTGAAAGGTTTTGAGATTCCTCCAGGAACCTCAGATCACCTTGGGCCAACTTGTCTCTTAAGGAAAATAATTGTCCTTTAAGAATTAAAAATATACATAGTTTTGTCCTATACTCATTCAACTGTGTTTGATACTTTTTAAGGCTATTTAATGGTATATTTTAAAGGATGCCGTTTGAAGTAATGAATGATTATTTGCTATCCAAAACCATGGAGTTTTTCTTTGTTAAGGTACTTAAACTGTTTTCATGCCTCCTTCTAACCTAAACTCTGTTTAGATGCTCAAAGTCAATGAAGTCCTCAGGGTTAATATGTGATTCTGAAGCACTTTATGATTCTGAAGCACTTTATGAATCAATGAAGAAGTAATAGAACTTAGAATCTTTGTGTCACATATATAGTTCTAGGTTGTGTAGAATGTTCTTCCCATGTAGAATTGGTGGGTTTTTTTTGTATTTGTTTAAGAATCACAGCAGTTCAAAAATAGCTTTACTATAGTAGTAGTGTGATATTAGTTAGTTTTCTGGTTGGCTGACCCTTGCCATCCCTTCGGGTTCATGGTTTTGAGGACCCAGGAGATGCTTTATGTAGTTATGTCTGTAAATTCACTCATGTAGTCTACTACAACTTGATAGGGAATAAGGTCTTTGTTTATTGTAGTGTGACCATATACTCTTTGTGTAAACTGGGGCACTTGAGCATAAAAGGAGATGCTAAAAATAATTTAAATTTATAATAATTGCTGTGAAATGTTACCAAATAAAATAAATATTTGCTGTATCGTGTAAATCCAATTAAATAAACAGCAAAACTACTGTAGCATTAAGTGCAGATTACTCTCTCTGTACATTATGCACAGGAATACACAGAGTCTCTTTCCTACATGTATTTCATGAACACCTTACATATCCCACTGACCCAGCTGATGGAGGCCTGGAGGTTATGCACATTTTGCAAGCTGAAGAATGGCTGTGGCACAACTAGCATGTACACCAAGTGGCTGGCCGGGACAGCAGCTTCAAACACTCTGCTATCAGCACCCACAACTGTATAGAGTTAGTGTCCAAGTGTACTTCTTTGATCAGGAAAGGGTCAGGAAAGAGAGAGATGGGTTCTCAGTGGTTGGCTTTTAGATTGAACCAGAAGTTGAAGTGAGAACTCTGTTAACTGCACCTGCACTCCACAGAGTACTAGGCAAAGCCATGGTAGAAGGTGGAAGTATAAAGTGGAAATATAGCAAACCCATACTATCTTACTTTAATGCAGTTATTCATAATAATATTTAAAAAATGAAAAACATGAGACAGTTGTTAAGTTGGGTGGGATGTGGGAATAACAGCTGTAAATTAGTACAGTCCTGGGCAAACTGGGCCATATGGTCACTCCAGTTACAGAGTACATATCATCCTGAATTTGGATCTTGATTTCTCTAGTGACATGTATTTAAAATTTGGCTGAAATTCAAGCCTAATGTGTATACAGTAAAATAGTTTTTTTCTGAATTAGTAACTATTCTGGGAGTTATTCTAAACTTCTTAAAAATTGAGTGTCAGGACTTCCCTGGTGGCGCAGTGGTTAAGAATCTGCCTGCCAATGTAGGGGACATGGGTTCGATCCCTGGTCTGGGAAGATCCCACATGTCGTGGAGCAGCTAAGCCCATGCACCACAACTACTGAGCCTGCGCTCTAGAGCCCGTGAGCCACAACTACTGAAGCCCGTGCACCCTGGAGCCTGCACTGCAACTACTGAGCCCACCTGCCACAACTATCGAAACCTGCTAACTTTAGGGCCCGCATGCCGCAACTACTGAGCCCGCATGCTTCAACTACTGAAGCCTGCGTGCCTAGAGCCCGTGCTCCGCAGCAACAGAAGCCACCACAATGAGAAGCATGCGCACCCCAACGAAGGGTAGCCCTCGCTTGCTGCAACTAGAGAAAACCCGCACGCAACAACGAAGACCCAACACGGCCAAAAAAAAAAAAAAAAAAAAATTCAGTGTCAAATTACTTGCTTTCTAAAACTTGAGAACCAGCAATGTTGAAACTGACCAAAAGGTAAAATAATCTGCTCTAGTCTGCCATAACATTTGCAGAGGATGTTTCCCAAACATTTAAAACTGCCTGGACATGTAAAATTCCCTATTTGTCGTGTTTGTCAACAGGAGAACAGAACCCTTTTTATTCTCAAAACTCAACGGAGGTTTACGTAAAATTAAGTCACCCTCACCTTATTTATAATTTGGAGAACTAACTCTTATCCTCTGAGTTTTCGTTGTGAATGTAAATCAGGGACTCCAGAATTCTAAAATCTGCTTTGGACAACTTTTGGGTGAACAATCCCTAAATTAATTTGGGAGACTCTTGATGCATAAAAATGGTTGTGGATAGATCATTGTTTTGGTATATTATTGGTAATAGTGAAACTTTTTTATGCTGTGATTTTTCCTGCTTTTAACATTTCATGAAAAATTTCAGACAAGCAAGTTAAAAGAAATTTTAGTCAACATTTGTGTCCACCACCTAGATTCTACCATACTTTTCTCAAAAAAATTTATTTTTGTAAAAGCTTAATTCAGATATAATTCAAATACCATAAAATTCTGCCCCCCCCCCCATTTAAAGGGCACAATTCAGTAGTTATTAGTATATTCACAGATTTGTGCAGCCATCACCACAGTCGATTTTTAAACATTCTCATTACCCCCAGAAGAAATCCGGTACCCTTTAGCAGTCAGTCCTCATTCCCCCCACCCCCCGCCTCTCCCTCCCAACCTTAGGCAACTACTAATCTATTTTCTATAGATTTGCCTACTTTGGACATTTTATATGACTAGAATCTTACAATATGTGGTCTCTTGTGACTGGCTTCTTTTACTTAACATAATGATTTCAAAGTTCATACATCTGGTAGTATGTATAAGTACTTTATTCCTTTTTATTAGCAAATAGTATTCCATTGTATGGATATAGCACCTTTTATTTATCTATTCATCAGTGGATGGGCATTGGGTTGTTTACATTGTTTGGCTATTATGGATAATGCTGCTATGAATATTCCTGCATAGGTTTTTATATAGAAATAACTTTTCATTTCTCATGGGTATATACCTAGAAGGGGAATTGCTGGGTCATGTAGTAATTTTATGTTTAACCTTTCGGTGAACTGTCAAGACTGTTTTCCAAAGCGGCTGCAGTATTTGTTTTCCAAAGTGGCTGCAGTATTTTACATTTCTGACAGCAGTATATGAGGTTCCAATTTCTCCACATCCTTGTTAACACATGTCTTTTTGATTATAGTCATCATAGTGAGTATGAAGTGGTATTTCATTGTGGTTTTGATTTGCATTTCCCTACTGAAGGATGATCATGAGCATCTTTTTGTGTGCTTATTGACCATGTATATTTTATTGGAAGAAATGTCTGTTCAGATCTTTTGCCCATTTTGAAGATGGGTTATTTGTCTTTTTATTGAGTTGTAAGAATTCTTTATTTTAGTGACAGGTCTCATCAGAAATATGATTTGCAGATATTTTCTGCCATTTTGTATGTTGTTTTTCACTTTCTTAATGATGTCTTCTGCCAAATAAAAGCTTTTTAAAAAAATTTTTTTTTAAATAGGCCTAGTTAATTTTGTTTATTTACTTATTTTATTTTATTTTTGGCTGCGTCAGGTCTTAAGTTATGGCATGCGGGCTTCTCTCTAGTTGTGGCGTGCGGACCAGGGATCGAACAGGCGTCCCCTGCATTGGAAGGCGGATTCTTAACCACTGGACCACCAGGGAAGTCCCATAAAATCTTTTAGTTTTCATGAAGTGCTACTTATTTTTTAAAATTTTGTCACTGTGCTTTTGTTGTCATATCTAAGAAACATTCTTAATTCAAGATCCTGAAGAGTTTGTGCAATTGCCTATGCTTTTTAAAAGTTTTATAACTTTAATTTTTATATTTAGGTCTTTGATCTACTTTAGCTAATTTCTGTATATGCTATAAGGCAAGGTACCAACTTCATTTTTTAAATTTTTGGCTATCCACTTGTTGCAGTACTGTTTTTTGAAAAAACTATTATTTTACTTTTGAATGACCTTGGCACCCTCCTCAGAAATCAGTTGACCGTTTATTTTTGGACTCTCAGTTCTGTCCCATTATCTGTATGTCTGTCCTTTTGCCAATATCACATTGTCTTCATTTTGTAGCTTTGAAATTGGGACATGTGAGTCTGCCAGCTTTGTTCTTCTTTTCTAAGCTTGTTCTGGCTATTCTGGGTCCCTTGACTTTCTATATGAATTTTAGGATAAGCTTATCAATTTCTGCAAAGGATTTTGATAGAGATCACGTTGAATCTGTGGATCAGTACGGGGATTAGTACTATCTTAACAGTATTAAGTTTTCTGACGCATACGTGGGATGTTTTCCCACTTATGTCTAAATCTTTCAATAGTGTTACATAGCTTTTTAAGTATAGGTTTTGTACTTCTTTAGTTAAATTGTTTTATTCTTTTTGATGATATTGTAAATGGAATTTTATCTTAATTACATATTTGGATTGTTTATTACAAGTGTATACAGTTGATTTTTGTGTATTTATTTTGTATCCTACTACCTTACCAAGCTTATTTATTCTAATAGTATATTAGTGGAACTCTCAGGATTTTCTTTATATAAGATCATGTCATCTGCAAATAGAGATAGTTTTACTTTTCCTTTCCACTCTAGATACTTTTAATTTCATTTTCTTGCTTAATTGCCCTGCCTAATACCTCATACTTTTGCATAGAAGTGGTGAGGGCAGAAATCTTTGTTCCTGATTTTAGTTGGGGGGAAAGCATTTTGTCTTTATCCATTAAGTGTAAAGTTAGCTGTGGGTTTTTCATATATGCTCTTTATCAGATTGAGGGCATTTCCTTCTGTTCTTTGTTTGTTGATTGTCTTTATTATGTTAAGATGTTGGATTTTTGACAAACGCTTATTCGGCATATATTCTGATCATCATATGATTTTTGTTCTTTATTGTGTGGATACGTTAGATTAATTGATTTTGAGATATTAAACCAAACTTGCATTCCTGGGATAAATCTCACTTGGCCATGGTGTATAATCCTTTTTTGTAAGTTGCTGGATTTGGTTTGTTAATTTTGTTGATTTTTACACCTACATTCATAAGAGATAATGGCTTGAGGACTTCCCTGGTGGTCCAGTGGTAAAGAATCTGCCTTCCAATGCAGGAGACACGGGTTCGATCCCTAGTCATGGAACTAAGATCCCACATGCTGCAGGGCAAATAAGCCTGTGCGCCGCAGCTACTGAGGTCGTGTGCCACAACTAGAGAAGAGAAGACCTGCACGCCCCAACTAGAGAGAAGCCTGTGCGCCGCCACGAAAGATCCTGCGTGCCACAACTAAGACCCGATGCAGCCAAAATATAGAAAGAAAGAGATAATGGCTTGGAGTTTTCTTGTGATGTCTTTGGTTTTGGTGTCAGGACAGTACTCTGGCCTCATAGAATGAGTTGGGATACCATTCACTTTTTTTTTTTTTTTTTTTTGGCTGTGCCCAGCAGCACGTGAGATCTTAGTTCCCTGACCAGGGATTGAACCCATGACCCCTTCAGTGGTAGCAGGGAGTCCTAACCACTGGACCACCAGGGAATTCCCTACCGTTTACTTTTTACTAAACTTGCTTTGTGTGATCAGTTTCTGGACTGAGACCCTAGTTTACATTTTAGTGGATCATTTTCATATTAATGCATTACTGTATTGAACTGTGAGATACGTTCCTCCCAAGTCCAGCATCTGATTGGGCAAAATAAGGCACAAGACTTAGAGCATCACACTGAAGAAGATAGCTCTTTTAGAGGTAATTGGTATACTTTGAGTGGATGTAGCTTGAGTTAGACTAAAAATTTTTAGGGATAAAAGTATAAACTTTTAATGGATGATTAATCCATCCACATAAGTGGATTTAACTTGATAGGTTTTTGGTTTTGAAACAGGAGTGTCTCTTAGGTTTGAGTGACTGTTGGCCTTGTTATTGACACCATGGCAGAGCTTGACCATCCAGTGCCCCTGAAGGCTGAGGGTAACAGTTGCTTATTGTAACATTGTCTTTCAGTTTGTGGAGAGAAATGGTAGTTTGAAAAAGGTCACAAATAGGTGATTTATTTTGCTTGTTTTTGTAGAGGTAAAATGTACATGTAGTGAAGTGCACAGATCTTTAAGTGTACAATTTGAGTTTTGACAAATATATATCCCCACATAACCCCTACCCCAATCAAGATACAGAACATTTCCATCCCTCCCAAAGTTCCCTCATGCCCCTTGGAAGTCAGTTCCTCCACTCCTTCAGCAGCAGCCACTGTTCTGATTTCTGTATCTATACATTAGTCTTGTTTCTTTTTGAATTTTATATCAGTGGAATCATACAATGATTCTGGCTTCTTTTACTCAATATAACGTTTTTGAGATTTATCAATGTTGTGTGTATCAGTAGTTTGTTCATTTTTATTATTATGTAGTATTCCACAGTATGGATATACCAGAATTTGTTTATCCATTCACATATTGATGGCCATTTGGATTGTTTCCAGTTTTTGTGGACTTGGGTGTTCATTTCTCTTGTATAAACACCTAGGAGTGAAATTGCTGGAACAGAAGATAGCCCCTGATAGGTTTTGGTATTCCCCACTTCCTACAGCTTGGAATATTTAGGCTGTAATAATAGGTACTTGATGCCTGGAAGAGATAAATCTTGATATAGTAAAACAAACTTTTAAAAAGTTGCATTATAATATTTTATCCTTAAGGATATTTTTAAAGTATCTTGCTCAGCTGTATTTTAATCAAAATGATATGTGGTTTGTGGACAAACAGGCTACTTTTAGACAGGTTTATAAAAACCAGTAGAAATGAATGACTATTTGGTAGTAGCAATTTGAATTTTAAATTAAAAAATAATTTGACAATAAAGTTGATAAAAAATAAATAGAATTTGAAGCATTCTGGATTTAACAAGTTTGAATGTTTTAAAAATGCAACCTTGGATTTGGTGTAGTATTTTCATAGAAAAGCTATTTTCAGGTACTAGATAAGAAAATTTCTATTGGTTTGTCTGTGAGGCATATTATCCTGTCTAGTCTGGTACCTCTTGAGTTCACCAGCCCTAGCTCTCCAGAGGTTATTTAATAGTGCCTCTAAGTGGTTTCTCTTCCCTGATGTCTTTCCTTCATTAGTTACCCCCTTTAAAAAAAAGAGGTAAGTATGCAGTTATATTTTAATCTCTAAAGCCAAAGGTTCAGTATAATGTATATTTTGAAGTCAAGGTCGTAGAGAACTAAACGTAATGGTAGCCATTTTGTACAATTTCCCCTACATTCTTATATATTTCTGCTATTTATGGCCAGGGAAAGCAGAATCATAATTTGTTATTGATTCATAACCTGCCGTGGATGCTTTGGTGTTAGATGGTTTTTTAAAAATTTCACTTTAGGTAGTATTAGAAACATTTTCAGAAAGACAAGTGATGCTTACTTCTTGCTTAGGAGTTTGTGGGTGAGCTTGGCTGAGCTTCACTACTCTCATCCTTTGCTTGGATCAGTAAGTAGGCTCTTGGTATTTTCATGATGATGGCAGAAGCACAGGAGACAAGGAACATTAAAATGGCTTAAGGCTTGGCACACTATCACTTCTGCCCTCATTACATTGGCAAAAACACGTCTCGTGGTTGAGCTCAGTGTCAAGAGTGATATATTCTGCCTATAATAGGACAAACTGCAAAGTGACATGACAAAAGGCATGGATATAGGGAATAGTGAAGAATTAGGGCCAATGTAGTCTGTTACATATGGAAAATTTAAAAACATGCACAAGTAGAGCAAAGAGTATAATGTCTCTGTCACTCACCTCAGCAGTTATAAACATGTGGTCAGTTTTCCTTCACATACATTTACTTAGTGCCTCATAGTAAGAATTACATATGTCTGTAAATCGTATCAGTGTTTTCTTAGGTCAGTCTCCCAAGGCAATAGAAATAAAAACAAAAGTAAACTAATGGGACCTAGTCAAACTTACAAGCTTTTGCACAGCTAAGGAAACCATACACAAAACGAAAAGACAACCTACAGGATGGGAGAAAATATTTGCAAATGATGCAACTGACAAGGGCTTAATTTCCAAAATATACAAACAGCTCACACAACTCAACAACAACAAAAGACAACCCAATCGAAAAATGGGCAGAAGACCTAAATAGACATTTCTCCAAAGAAGAAAGACAGATAGCCAACAGGCACATGAAAAGATGCTTATTAACATTGCTAATTATTAGAGAAATGCAAATCAAAACTATAGTTAGGTACCACCTCACACCAGTCAGAATGGGCATCATTAAAAAGTTTACAAATAACAAATGCTGGAGAGGGTGTGGAGAAATGGGAACCCTCCTGCACTGTTGGTGGGAATGTAAGTTGGTGCAGCTACTATGGAGGTTCATCATAAAACTAAAATAGAATTACCATGTGATCCAGCAATCCCACTCCTGGGCATATATCCAGACAAAACTCTAATTCGAAAAGATACATGTACCCCTATGTTCATAACAGCACTATTTACAGTAACCAAGACATGGAAGCACCCTAAATGTCCATCAACAGATGAATAGATAAAGAAGATGTGGTATATATACACAATGGAATATTACTTAACCATAAAAAAGAGCAAAATAATGCCATTTGCAGCAACGTGGATGCAGCTAGAGATTGTCATGCTAAGTGAAGTAAGTCAGAAAGAGAAAGACAAATACCACATGATAACAATTATATGTGGAATCTAAAATATGACACCAAAGAACCTATCTACGAAAAAGAAACAGACTCACAGACATAGAGAACGGACTTGTGGTTGCCAAGGGAGAAGGGGGTTGAGGGAGGGATGAGTGGGAGGTTGGGGTTAGCAGATGTAAGCTCTTACATGTAGAGTGGATAAACAACAAGGTCCTACTGTATAGCACAGGGAACTATATTCAATATCCTATGATAAACCATAATGGAAAAGAATATAAAAAAAGAATGTATATATATGTATAACTGAATCATTTTGCTGTACAGCAGAAATTAACAACATTGTAAATCAACTACACTTCAGTTACAAAAAAAGAGTTACATATGTCTTGTCTCATTTTCGTAGGTTAAGATTGATCGGTTGATTCAGGTGTTGCCATCTGATTCATCTGTTATCAAATTTCTCATCAGTCTTTAACCTAATGATTTTAATAGCCAACACCTAGTTCAGTGCTTCTCACAGATCTGCAATAAAGATCCAGTTTTTTAAAAAAATTTCCAATCCTACCGTGACTGCTATTTTTACAAAATACAATAAACTTTTAGACAAAAGAAATTTAAAACTCTAAGACATAGAAAGTAAAAGCCCCAAATTTTTATTATAGATCCAAGGAAATAAAATTACTGTCAACTTGTTATATAAGTTTTTATGAATGCTTATATAAAATTTATGTACCTTTTGTTATTATGAACTGGCAACAGTTTGCATACCAGCACTGATCCTTTTGTGGGCCACAGTAGCCTTAAATACATTATTTTATGAGAGATTGCAAAATGGTGATATTCTAATTCTATTCTTTCTGGAACTGTTTATAAAGAACTTTCTTTCATTTACTGTGTGGTTACTTGTGGCAGAGTTGATACTAGAAAGGCAGAATGCATGCTTGATTCCTTCCCTAACTTTCACCAATTTTGTGCATAATTTTTTCAAGTTCTGTTAACTCATTATTTTCAACAAAGTGTAGTTCAGGCACATGTTACAGTAGAAAGGGCAAGATGTAGAAAGGAGTTTGGGTTTATGAAGTATAATAGTTGTATCTTGAAAAATGGACCATGTGCTAATAAATACCTGTGAAATGGTGACATTCTACACTTAAACTTTAAAATTTTTCTTAGGAAAAAATGTATAGATCTAAGCTAAAATTACTTCTTAAAAGTATTTTAGGAGAAGTAATTAAAGGCAAAATTGAGTCTGTTCACAAACTCAGTATATTTAGGAAGAGAAAGCCCTTTGATTATCTTTCATCTCTGCATGAAAAGTGTCATCTGAGGTTATCTTTAGTATACTGATAGTATGGGGAGATGAACTGAAGAGAGGCTGTTTAGGTATGTAAATCTATAATATTCTTTCTATTTCTTTGTCTCTTTGCAAAGAACCTTTGGTTCTTGTTCATGTGAACAGGCAACACACACTTGAATCACCATCCAAAGAAGTATTTTTTGTTAAAGTAGTAGATCTCAGTCACAATTGGAATGCAGTCAGTCAGGAAAACTAAAGGTCAATATAAAGAAAAAATCTGTGAGTGTAACTAAACAGATAAGAATGAACATGGTTCAAAACTTTTCCTTCTAATATTTTAATGGTATGACAACAGTTGTTACTGAATGTTGTTTCTGTGTGTGTGTGTGTGTGTGTGTGTGTGTGTGTGTGTACATTGCCAACTTTTAGAAGTAGGATGATTTGGGCTAATTAATAGTGGGTTAGATTTATCTAGAGATAACCTTGTTCCTCCATTGGCTAATGCTCATCATCAAATGGGAAAAGTAGCTATAATAAAACGTTGAAGGATTGAAAAATCATAAGGTAAAGGATAGTGTACTTTAATTTTAGCCAACAGTGCCAAGTTTTCTTAATTATTTAATTTAAAACTGGCTACATAAATATAGTTTGTCAGCCAAATAACATTGCTATAACTTTCTGGAAAGACTCTTTTAGGGTCATTGAAGTCCAAGGGGAAAATATATAATTGATTTCAAAAGGTTTAAAACTTGGAATTAGAAATTGTGACACTGGAATAAATTTTTATTTCCCCTGAAGTTGGAAAATAAAGGTAATAAACAGTTGTGTGTTTATTTTCTTACCCAGTGATCATATGTATCAATTAAACCCATTAGAACTATATTTAGCATTAGAACTATATTTAATTTACCTGAGAAGTTGAAATTCCTCAACCATTTCCATGGTTTTAGAGTTTGTGTACATGGGGTCTGGCTGTCTTTAAGTGGGTGCTAGTAGTAGTATCTGAATCCAAGCTAAACCGCTTTTTAATTCATTGATTTAGATAGTACATTCAGACTGTTCATTATGCTCAGCAATAGTGCCCACTTGAACTTGAAAGGAACTGTTGGCACCCTTATACATAAGGGGAGAAGAGATTTGGAATGACTTTGAAGAATCAAGAGACATATTTGTTTATTCAAAAGAAGATGAAGTTGTAATCAGAACTACTACAAATTGGTTCAGTAAAGGAGAAAAAGTAATTAAATTAGAAGCAATATGGAATTCATAGTAGCATGATCCCACATAACATGTAGAAACGAAGCAGGAACATTGAATAACTACTAGCTTGAAATCTCATTAGGGAAAAGTGTTTCCTCAACATATGAACTCATTAACAAACCAGGAGCAGTAAAAGGCTAAGACAGTGCTCTATGTCACTAGGGACTTGTATTTCCCAAACCTGTTGAACACTGAAAACTTAAAAAAATAGTAATTTATTGAAGATATTTACTGAAGAGGTCTATAGGTTGCATACTTAGATTAAACAAGATAGAGAAAAATGAATGCAGACGAATTGAGTGATCAGAATTTTTGCTTATAATGCTTAGTATCTACAAATGTATTGAAATTATAAGACAAATGGAACAAAACTTAGTGATCATAATTTAGGCAACATGAAATAGTCGATGATAAGTAAGCGCTGCTTAACCAGATGTATGACATCGTTTCCTAAAGGCGTTTTATGCATTTATTATGTAAAATGAACAACTGTATGTCACCTGTATTCAATAATTGCACCTAGAATTTTTTATATATATTTCAGAGACTTAGACTTTTTTAGAAGACTTACGTACTACTTAGGTATAGATAAAACATGTCTATATATCTATTTATATGAAATAAATTAGTTTTAGTATTTCTAAACTTTCTTCATGTTTAGCCTGACTCTTCTGAATTATTTTTTGACTTGAGTTGTCCAGGTCCTGTTTTTCCACAGATCTCTTATTCCATCAAGAATTTTGATGATTCGTTTTTCCTTGTGAGTACTCAGTTACTTCTGGGATTTTCTTCCAGGCCACTGAGAACTCATTCTGGAATTTTTGACGCTAGCACTTCTTTGTTCTTACCAGAAGATGTCAGTGGAAGTTTTTTTTTTTTAATAAATTTATTTATTTATTTCTGGGTGTGTTGGGTCTTCGTTTCTGTGCGAGGGCTTTCTCCAGTTGTGGCGAGCGGGGGCCACTCTTCATCGCGGTGTGCGGGCTTCTTCACTGTCGCTGCCTCTCTCTGTTGCGGAGCACAGGCTCCAGACGCGCAGGCTCAGTAGTTGTGGCTCACGGGCCTAGTTGCTCTGCGGTATGTGGGATCTTCCCAGACCAGGGCTCGAACCCGTGTCCCCTGCATTGGCAGGCAGATTCTCAACCACTGCGCCACCAGGGAAGCCCAGTGGAAGTTTTTCAGGTAATAACCAGAACTCAGTCAGTCCTTCTTCAAATGGTTTTTATTTTTATTTTTTAAAATAAATTTATTTATTTATTTATTTTTGGCTGCGTTGGGTCTTCGTTGCTGCACGCGGGCTTTCTCTAGTTGCAGTGAGTGGGGGCTACTCTTCGTTGCAGTGTGCGAGCTTCTCACTCCGGTGGCTTCTCGTTGTGGAGCACCTAGGCCCGCCTAGGTGCACGGGCTTCAGTAGTTGCAGCACACAGGCTCAGTAGTTGTGGCTCAAGGGCTTAGTTGTTCCACGGCATGTGAGATCTTCCTGGACCAGGGATCGAACCTGTGTCCCCTGCATTGGCAGGTGGATTCTTAACCACTGCGCCACCAGGGAAGCCCGGTTTTTAAATGTTTTGCTGACTGAAGTGTTAAGGGGTTGCACTTGTCCAGGCATACCACTAGGAATAAGGAGCCACTACACTTTCCAGGGATCTTACTCATTCTTACTGTTCACAGAATGCATAGAGAAATGGCATACTTGGTGAGTTACATAAAGCTCCAGCATGTCTATTCTAGATGACTTTCAGCCATGCTCACCTGTATTTCTTTCCCTGAACTCTTGGGGCATCTTTCTGCTCTAAGGGAGATTTCCTGAGAGATTCTGGGAATCACTTTCCCTTAAAGGATTTTATGTCAAATTGTACATAACTATGACCATGGCAATGACAGCTTTGTCATTGGGCTAATGGAAAATTTAAGATATAGCATGATTTCAGAGATGTTTTATTTCTTTCAGTTGACATGTTTGAGATTGATTCAGAGAGGACAGCATACTACTCTGTGGGACTGTGGAGAGTTTAAAAGAGCAGTTTAGGCTGAAGAGTAGGCCAAGGCCTCATAGGACTTGGAAAGTATTTTGGACTTTATTGAACTTTATTCTAAGGGAAAGTCACTATAGGGTTTTAAGCAGGGGGAGGACTTGAATCAGATTTTTTTTTTCTTTCAAGCACACAGTCATGTTAACCAAGTGATCAAAGTCAGTATTACCAATAGTGGAACAAAGTGACATTGTGTCCTTGCCATTGTATGAGATCAGGAGAAGGCAGTGTAAAATCATCACTAATGTAAAGTTGTTGCCAAAAAAAAAATGTTTATCTAGAGTCTAATCATGAGACAGGAAACCCATCCTGGTGGTGGGTCATTCTACAAAAAGCTACTCTGAACTTTTAAAAATGTCAGTGTCATGAAAGACCATAAAAATGTGAAGAGGTGAATAGTTCTAGATTAATGTGTGTGCAAAATGTGTGTGGTCTTTGATAGGGTTCTGAAATTAAAGGAAAAAAAAGCCATAAAGGTATTTGTGACATTTGGGAAAATTTGTTTATAGATACTATCAGTGTTAAATTTCTTGGGTGTGAAAATGGTATTGTAGTTATGCAGGGGAATGTTCCAGTTTGTAGGAGGTCCATGATGAAAAGATTTTTGGGGAGTGAAAAATCTACAATTTACTTTCCAGTTGTTCAGGGGAAAAAGTATATATATATAGGTAGAAATAAACCCAATGTGGCAAAATGTTACTAATTGTTAAATTTAGTTGGAAGATGCTGTTCATTGTACCATACTTTCAACTTTTTGTAGGTTCAAAATTTTTCAAAATAAAAGGAGGGTATAACAAGCATATGGTAAGGTCAAGAGCTATAGTCTCTTTGTTTTAACCCTGTAGTTGTAGGCTCAAACTTCGTTCAGCATTGTATGTGAGGTGATGGGCTCTTATGAAAAACCTTTGGTGAGGTTGATTCATCTAAAGTACCTGAGATGTTGGATAATTTTGTGAAGAAACTGTACTGTTTTTTTAGTTATAGGTGTGGTGAGATTAGATAGATAAATGTGGTCAAACTTCCAGTAGCCTTTTGATAATGAAAGGATTATTCTGAGTAGTTGAGAATCTCAGATCACCAAAATGGGTGTGGGTGGGTAATTTTAAAATCTTTCTTAACCCTAAAACTTTTAATTTTATTTCAACAATTGAAGGCTCCTAATTTGAAAGGGCTTTTAAAGGCAACTACCTGAATAAGTTTAGTATTGATGAAATTCAATTTAAAAAATCATTTATATAGTATAATAGTTCTTTTCTTAGAGACGTCAACAGAACATTATTTCACTCATGTAAGGAAACTTTTTAAAGTAATAAAGCTTACCCCTTTTAAGTACCAAAACATTAAAAAGTAAAATAACTTTGAAGGTAGCCTTCCAGAAATATAATGCATATTTACCCACTTTTCTTCTGCAGTGCTAATTATTTTGGGGTTTGAAAAGACTTACATTTTAGTCCTATCCCCAGGCACCTGACATTTTCTTCATCTGTAAAACAAATACATTATGAATAAGAAAATATGTAAGACACCTGAAATAATAGGTACAGACTCTTAGTTCCCTTCTTTTGCTTTATTTAAAAAACCTTTATTGTAAAATAAGACACATGTAAAGAAAACTACACGCAACAAATGTGTAGTTGAGTTATGTTTTGTTTATTTATTTATTTATTTTTTAAAATTTATTTATTTAATTTATTTATTTATGGCTGTGTTGGGTCTTCGTTTCTGTGCGAGGGCTTTCTATAGTTGTGGCAAGCGGGGGCCACTCTTCATCACGGTGCGCGGGCCTCTCACTATCGCGGCCTCTCTTGTTGCCGAGCACAGGCTCCAGATGCGCAGGCTCAGTAGTTGTGGCTCACAGGCCCAGTCGCTCCGCGGCATGTGGGATCTTCCCAGACCAGGGCTCGAACCTGTGTCCCCTGCATTAGCAGGCAGATTCTCAACCACTGCGCCACCAGGGAAGCCCGAGTTACAAGTTTTTATCCAATATATTCAAAGGTTTTTTTTCTTTAAAGCCAAATAATATTGTTGAGAGTATGTCTTGGGATTGGTCTTTCTGGATTTATAGTCTAATTTTGATTCATATTCTTTCATGCCTTGCATAATTTTAATACCTTTTAGCTTATTTAGAAATAGCACATTCCAGTTTTCATCTGTTGTTTGAGTTTGTCTTTCTGTTTTGCTCTCTTTAGAGATATTATTCTATTCCTTATTTCCTTTTTCACTTTTAGTAACTTTGTATGGAATTTAACTTCTATGCTTACTGATTCTCTTCCATGCAAACTTAATTTCTTGCATTTTACTTTTTTTTAATTTTTATTTTATATTGGAGTATAGTTGATTAACAGTGTTCTGTTAGTATCAGGTGTATTTCTTGCTTTTTTTTTTTTTTTTCTCTTGGCTGCCCACATGGATCTTAGTTTTGGGACCAGGGATGGAACCCGTGCCCCCTGCAGTGGAAGCGTGGAGTCCTAACCATTGGACCACCAGGAAATTCCTAGTATTTCTTGCATTTTTAGAATACCTTCTAAATTTTCAGATACTTTCTACGAATTGATAGAGCTCCCTTTTCTGTTAAAATCATGGCAGTTTGTTTTCTGAGCATTCCTGGCACTGATTCCTCCCCACACTTCAGTCTGGCCCTTCTGTTTTCCTTATCTTTTTTTTTTTAATTTTTGAAAATTATTTATTTTTTTATACAGCAGGTTCTTATTAGTCATCCATTTTATACACATCAGTGTACACATGTCAATCCCAATCGCCCAATTCATCACACCACCACCCCAACCCCCCCATGGCTTTCCCCCCTTGGTGTCCATACATTTGTTCTCTACATCTGTGTCTCAATTTCTGCCTTGCAAACTGGTTCATCTGTACCATTTTTCTAGGTTCCACATATATGCGTTAATATACGATGTTTTTCTCTTTCTGACTTACTTCACTCTGTATGACAGTCTCTAGATCCATCCACGTCTCAGCAAATGACCCAGTTTTGTTCCTTTTAATGTCTGAGTAATATTCCATTGTATATATGTACCACATCTCCTTTATCCATTCGTCTGTCGATGGGCATTTAGGTTGCTTCCATGACCTGGCTATTGTAAATAGTGCTGCAATGAACATTGGGGTGCATGTGTCTTTTTGAATTATGGTTTTCTCTGGGTATATGCCCAGTAGTGGGATTGCTGGATCATATGGTAATTCTATTTTTAGTTGCATTGAATCTGTAGATTGCTTTGGGTAGTATAGTCATTTTCACAATATTGATTCTTCCAATCCAAGAACATGGTATATCTCTCCATCTGTTGATATCATCTTTAATTTCTTTCATCAGTTTCTTATAGTTTTCTGCATACAGATCTTTTGTTATCCCTACGTAGGTTTATTCCTAGGTATTTTATTATTTTTGTTGCAGTGGTAAATGGGAGTATTTCCTTAATTTCTCTTTCAGATTTTTCATCTTTAGTGTATAGAAATGCAAGAGATTTCTGTGCATTAATTTTGTGTCCTGCAACTTTACCAAATTCATTGATTAGCTCTAGTCGTTTTTCTGGTGACATCTTTAGGATTCTTTATGTACAGTATCATGTCATCTGCAGACAGTGACAGTTTTACTTCTTCTTTTCCAATTTGTATTCCTTTTATTTCTTTTTCTTCTCTGATTGCCGTGGCTAGGACTTCCAAAACTATGTTGAATAATAGCGATGAGATTGGACATCCGTATCTTGTTCCTGATCTTAGAGGAAATGCTTTCAGTTTTTCACCATTGAGAATGATGTTTGCTGTGGGTTTGTCGTATATGGCCTTTATTATGTTGAGGTAGGTTCCCTCTATGCCCACTTTCTGGAGAGTTTTTATAATAAATGGGTGTTGAATTTTGTCAGAAGCTTTTTCTGCATCTATTGAGATGATCATATGGTTTTTATTCTTCAGTTCGTTAATATGGTATATCACATTGATTGTTTTGCGTATATTGAAGAACCCTTGCATCCCTGGGATAAATCCCACTTGATCACGGTGTATGATCCTTTTGATGTGTTGTTGGATTCTGTCTGCTAGGATTTTGTTGAGGATTTTTGCATGTATATTCATCAGTGATATTGGTCTGTAATTTTCTTTTTTTCTAGTATCTTTGTCTCATTTTGCTATCAGGGTGGTGGTGGCCTCATAGAATGAGTTTAGGAGTGTTCCTTCCTCCACAGTTTTTTGGAAGAGTTTGAGGAGGATGGGTGTTAGCTCTTCTCTAAATGTTTGATAGAATTCACCTGTGAAGCCATCTGGTCCTGGACTTTCGTTTGTTGGAAGATTTTTAATCACAGTTTCAATTTCATTACTTGTTATTGGTCTGTTCATATTTTCTGTTTCTCCCTGGTTCAGTCTTGGAAGGTTATACCTTTCTAAGAATTTGTCCATTTCTTCCAGGTTGTCCATTTTATTGGCATAGAGTTGCTTGTAGTAGTCTCTTAGGATGCTTTGTATTTCTGTAGTGTCTGTTGTAGCTTCTCCTTTTTCATTTCTAATTTTATTGATTTGAGTCCTCTCTCTCTTTTTCTTGATGAGTCTGGCTAATGGTTCATCAATTTCGTTTATCTTCTCAAAGAACCAGCTTTGAGTTTTATTGATCTTTGCTATTGTTTTCTTTGTTTCTATTTCATTTATTTCCTCTCTGATCTTTATGATTTCTTTCCTTCTGCTAACTTTGGGTTTTGTTTGCTCTTCTTTCTCTAATTCCTTTAGGTGTAAGGTTAGATTGTTTATTTGAGATTTTTCTTGTTTCCTGAGATAGGATTGTATTGCTATAAACTTCCCTCTTAGAACTGCTTTCGCTGCATCCCATAGGTTTTGGATTGTCGTGTTTTTGTTGGCATTTGTCTCTAGGTATTTTTTGATTTCCTCTTTAATTTCTTCAGTGATCTCTTGGTTATTTGGTAAAGTAGTGTTTAGCCTCCATGTGTCTGTGTTTTTTACGTTTTTTCCCCTGTAATTCATTTCTAATCTCATAGCGTTGTGGTCAGAAAAGATGCTTGATATGATTTCAATGTTCTTAAATTTACTGAGGCTTGATTTGTGACCCAAGATGTGATCTATCCTGGAGAATGTTCCGTGCGCATTTGAGAAGAAAGTGTAATCTGCTGTTTTTGGATGGAATGTCTTATAAATATCAATTAAATCTATCTGGTTTATTGTGTCATTTAAAGCTTGTGTTTCCTTATTAATTTTCTGTTGGATGATCTGTCCATTGGTGTAAGTGAGGTGTTAAAGTGCCCCACTATTATTGTGTTACTGTCGATTTCCTCTTTTACAGCTGTTAGCAGTTGCCTTATGTATTGAGGTCCTCCTATGTTGGGTGCATATATATTTATAATTGTTATATCTTCTTCTTGGATTGATCCCTTGATCATTATGTAGTGTCCTTCCTTGTCTCTTGTAACATTCTTTATTTTAAAGTCTATTTTATCTGATAGGAATATTGCTACTTCAGCTTTCTTTTGATTTCCTTTTGCATGGAATATCTTTTTCCATCCCCTCACCTTCAGTCTGTATGTGTCCCTAGGTCTGAAGTGGGTCTCTTGTAGACAGCATATATATGGGTTTTGGGTTTTTTTGTGCCCATTTGCTGCTGTAATTGATGGTTATCAACTTTTTTTTTTTTAATGTTAAGATGTTGTGATCATTATTTACTTATTTATTTTAATGATGATGAAAGCTTGATGGTATTCACATTGCTTAATTTGTGTCATGCTTTATTTATTTATTTATTTATTTATTTATTTATGGCTGTGTTGGGTCTTCGTTTCTGTGCGAGGGCTTTCTCTAGTTGCGGCAAGCAGGGGCCACTCTTCATCGCGGTGTGCGGGCCTCTCACTATCGCGGCCTCTCTTGCTGCGGAGCACAGGCTCCAGACGCGCAGGCTCAGTAATCGTGGCTCACAGGCCCAGCTGCTCCGCGGCATGTGGGATCTTCCCGGACCAGGGCTTGAACCCGTGTCCCCTGCATTGGCAGGCAGACTCTCAACCACTGCACCACCAGGGAAGCCCGGGGTCTTGTTTTTGTATCCATTCAGCAAGCCTGTGTCTTTTGGTTGGAGCATTTAATGCATTCACGTTTAAGGTAATTATCGATATGTTATGTTCCTATGACCATTTTCTTAATTGTTTTGGGTTAGTTTTTGTAGGTCCTTTTCTTCTCTTGTGTTTCCCACTTAGAGAGGTTCCTTTAGCATTTGTTGTAGAGCTGGTTTGGTGGTGCTGAATTCTCTTAGTTTTTGCTTGTCTGTAAAGCTTTTGATTTCTCCATCGAATCTGAATGAGATCCCTGCCGGGTAGAGTAATTTTGGTTGTAGGTTCTTCACTTTCATCACTTTAAGTATATCATTGCCACTCCCTTCTGGCTTGTAGAGTTTCTGCTGAGAAATTAGCTGTTAACCTTATGGGAGTTCCCTTGTATGTTATTTGTCGTTTTTCCTTTGCTGATTTCAATAATTTTTCTTTGTGTTTATTTTTTGCCAATTTGATTACTATGTGTGTCGGCGTTTTTCTCCTTGGGTTTATCCTGTATGGGACTCTCTGCGCTTCCTGGACTTGGGTGGCTATTTCCTTTCCCTTGTTAGGGAAGTTTTCGACTATAATCTCTTCAAATGTTTTCTCGGGTCCTTTCTCTCTCTCTTCTCCTTCTGGGACCCCTATAATGCGAATGTTGTTGCATTTAATGTTGTCCCAGAGGTCTCTTAGGCTGTCTTCATTTCTTTTCATTCTTTTTTCTTTATTCTGTTCTGCAGCAGTGAATTCCACCATTCTGTCTTCCAGGCCACTTATCCGTTCTTCTGCCTCAGTTATTCTATTGATTCCTTTTAGTGTAGTTTTCATTTCACTTATTGTATTGTTCTTCTCTGTTTGTTTGTTCTTTAATTCTTCTAGGTCTTTGTTAAACATTTCTTGCATCCTCTCGATCTTTGTCTCCATTCTTTTTCTGAGGTCTTGGATCATCTTCACTATCATTATTCTGAATTCTTTTTCTGGAAGGTTGCCTATCTCCACTTCATTTAGTTGTTTTTCTGGGGTTTTATCTTGTTCCTTCATCTGGTACGTAGCTCTCTGCCTTTTCATCTTGTCTATCTTTCTGTGAATATGGTTTTTGTTCCACAGGCTGCAGGATTGTCATTTTTCTTGGTTCTGCTGTCTGCCCTCTGGTGGATGAGGCTATATAAGAGGCTTTTGCGATGGGAGGGACTGGTGGTGGGTAGAGCTGAGGTTTGCTCTGGTGGGCAGAGCTCAGTAAAACTTTAATCCGTTTGACTGCTGATGGGTAGGGCTGGGTTCCCTCCCTGTTGGTTGTTTGGCCTGAGGCAACCCAACACTGGAGCCTACCTGGGCTCTTTGGTGGGGCTAATGGCAGACTCTGGGAGGGCTCATGCCAAGGAGTACTTTCCAGAACTTCTGCTGCCAGTGTCCTTGTCCCCATGGTGAGCCACAGCCACTCCCTGCCTCTGCAGGAGACCCTCCAACACTAGAAGGTAGGTCTGGTTCAGTCTCCCCTGGGGTCACTGCTCCTTCCCCTGGGTCCCAATCCACACACTATTTTGTGTGTGCCCTCCAAGAGTGGAGTCTCTGTTTCCCCAGTCCTGTCAAAGTCCTGCAGTCAAATCCCACTAGCCTTCAAAGTCTGATTCTCTAGGAATTCCTCCTCCCATTGCCAGACCCCCCAGGTTGGGAAGACTGACGTGGGGCTCAGAACCATCACTCCAGTGGGTGGACTTCTGTGCTCTAAGTGTTCTGCAGTCTGTGAGTCACCCAAGCAGCAGTTATGGGATCTGATTTTGCTGTGATTGCGCCCCTCCTACTGTCTCATTGTGGCTTCTCCTTTGTCTTTGGATGTGGGGTATCTTTTTTGGTGAGTTCCAGTGTCTTCCTGTCGATGATTGTCCAGCAGCTAGTTGTGATTCTGGTGTTCTCACAAGAGGGAGTGAGAGCACGTCCTTCTACTCCGCCATCTTGGTTCAGGCTTATCCTATTAATTTTGATTCTGATCGCAGCAGTTGCTCCTTATTGTGAGCCCTGACCCAGAAGGGAGTCCTGGCCTGTCAGTTTCAAAGGTTCAGGGGAATTAAACCCATTCCACCCTTTAGGCTTTACCTTAGGTTCTCTTGCTGCCTCTGCTCCATTGGAGTGGCCACACCTCCTCCCAATGCAGCTGCTGTTCTTCAGTTGGCCCCTGTGCCTTTTAGCTACCCCCTGTTGGCCATTGTGGAATTCTCCGGTTTTCTTTAATGAGTCCTGGTTGCTTCCGACACAGATGCTGTAACACCAGGGATTGTGGCTCTGGTAGTTCATTCCCACCAGCTTGTATTTTGGGTTTCTTGGAGGAATAACTTGTCATTTAGTTATATGATATATGTCTTGGGTTCTGGTTTTGCTATCCAGTGGTCAGTGATATGAGGAGATTCAGGAAGATCCAAAAATGATGCCATTTCCATCTTTATAGAATCTGCAAGATTCTTTTGCCTTATTCTTAAATAGGGTGCTGAATATGGTTTAGTTTTTACTTAACATTCTTGCTATCATAAAAGATATGAACATTACTTACTTTATTATGATGACTTCAGATCACCTGAGAGGGGTAGCTTTCGTCTTTAGTTTTAAATCAATTTTATAAATAGATATAGTAGGTTTTTTTGTCTTGTGATGTTGAATTTCATTTGTCTCGACTACTGATGTGACTAATGAGCTATTTTTCTCTTTAAGGTGCTCTTTCTAATCCCTTGAAGGTTTGGAAGCCTAATGATCAAACTTTATAACTCTGTGTGAAGTAAGAGTAAATAGATTCAAGGTTTTCAGGGAAAGAAACTTTTGCTTTTATTACTGGTGACCTTTTTGCTTTTCCCTGAGTTGTTGAAGCTTTTTGCTTGATAGTCAAGTTGATAGCTGAGGTAGAAAGAAGTGAGGCAAGGATTCAGTGTTTCCTCAGTGATCTCTGATGTCATTCGATTGAACAGTTTTAAAACGTGCTAAGAAAACAGTATAAAATTTTCTTTTAAAACTAATTCATTTAAGAAAAAAATGGTTGGGCTTCCCTGGTGGCGCAGTGGTTGGGGGTCTGCCTGCCAATGCAGGGGACGCGGGTTCGGGCCCTGTCTGGGAGGATCCCACATGCTGCGGAGCAACTCGGCCCGTGAGCCACAGTTACTGAGCCTGCGCGTCTGGAGCCTGTGCTCGGCAGCGAGAGGCTGCGATAGTGAGAGGCCCGCGCACCGCGATGAAGAGTGGCCCCCGCTCGCCGCAACTAGAGAAAGCCCTCGCACAGAAACGAAGACCCAACAAAGCCATACATACATACATACATACATACATCAGAAGAATGTAAGCAGACAAGAATAGCATTAAAAAAATAAAAAAAGAAAAAAATGGTTGATTTAAGGAAATAGTCCTCTCTGTGTGATAGTAAAATGATCGTAAAAATGGACTTGCAAGCTGAAACCATGCAAAGCAATCATATAATCAGTAGGAAAATTATGATGGTTTTGTGACGTTTTAAAAATTTTTGTTGAAATATTAATTCTTACTGTTAATTTTAAAGAATAGGGAAGTAGTGAAACTACTATTTAGTATAACTTAAAACTTTAGAAACATTGAGAATTGTGTTTTATTTCTTTTTAAACTACTCTTTATAAGTTTTTTTACACAGTACTTCCCTTCACATCTTTTCTGTGCTCTGATGGCTTTCAACATTTTATCCTTTGCACTTTGAATATCATGAAATATCTCCAAGAGTTTCTTTAATTTGAAGTATTTTCTCAGAGTGACTTCCTCTGGGACATTGTTATCTGTTTTATCACAACCACTCATTGATGTTGATAAGTTGCCTTCACTAAGTTCCTCTGACTGCACATCTAGAGGGGCTTATACTGCAGCAGTGTCAGCCTTGCCACGGCCAGCTGTTTCTTCTATAATTCTATTTACATTGGATTCGAAATTCACTTCTAGCATATCACTTTTAATTTCTTTGCTGCATTTTCATCTTTGTTGATTATCCATATGTGTAAAATGGCATGTGGATTTATCATTGGCCAACAAGAAGGCAGCACAATTGCACTCTCGGCTGTTCGTTGTTGCAGTGACTAATCACCAGTAGACTTTTAGAGAAGGGACATGATTGGCTACTGATTATGATGTTCATCTTATTTATGTGATGATTTGTGGACTGAGGAGCAAAGTTTGTACTTTATGTAATTATTATATGTTAATGTATGTTAAATGAAATTGGAGCCATGATATTGGGGACTGTTTGTAGTTAACTAAACCCTGGTATAAAGCATGGCATGAAATTCTTGCGTATCAGAATCATGCAAAATGAGAACTCTGCCTGTAATATGAGAAAACAGGTTGTACTTGGATTTGGTGAAAATTGTGAAGGTGATAATGGACCTAAATCTGAGACATTTACACAATAACATAGTGGTCTTTAAAAAGTACTTTATTCTTTACAAAAAATAAATTAAAAAATTTTTAGATAAATTCCTTAAAGGGAAATGTTTGTGTATATACGTATACTAAGACTAAGGGTAAAGGTGTGAAAGGAGAAAGTTTTAGCATTTCTTGCATTAATATATTCTATAAACTTCTGTTTTCTGTGATCTGATTATTCTACATTGCTTGATATTCTTATGATTAAAACCTTCATTTTGTGATCTGAGGAATTCCTTCTGGCCTATGGTTGGGTTCCTCTCACATATCCTCCTCTGTAGATGCTTATGATTGTTGCTTTTTTCATTACTGCAGTGAAGAAGTGTTAGTGGTGTTGTGAAGCCTGCATTTGTTTTTATTTATTTTTAAAAAAAATATTTATGTATTTATTTATTTGGCTACGCCGGGTTTTAGTTGTGGCACGTGGGATTTTTGTTGTGGTGTGAGGAATCTTTAGTTGCAGCCTGTGGGATCTTTTGGTTGTGGCATGCAGGCTCTTAGTTGTGGCAGGCGGTATCTAGTTCCCTGACCAGGGGTGGAACCTGGGCCCCCTGCATTGGGAGCGTGGAGCCTTAACCTCTGGACCACCAGGGAAGTCACAGTCTGCATGTATTTATTCACTTAAATGGAGAGGGAAGAGGGATGAAAGTGTTACACAGATGCCTAAGGGGCTGGCTTAAGTTTTTTTTTAGTGTGCAAATTTTACAACTGGAGGGGGGAAAACTACAAAAATATATCTATTGTAAATATTTGAACATACTGAAGAGCATAAAGAAAAATTTTAAATCACCTACTATAGTTCCATTAGTACTCAGATACTGCCTCTGTTAATATTTTGGTGTATATCTGTCTATAAATTCTTTTTCATACATGTACATACACTTGCACTTTTACACAAAATGTTTTAAAATGGGATCATATTGTATATGCTTCCTCCAAGTGGATTTGCAGGGTACATACACATTTTAAAGCTTTTCCTTATGTAAAATATACAAAAACAGAATTGAGACTAAAGTGAACACAACATATGTATCACCCAGCTTCAGCAGTTTCAGTACCTATAGTCAATCTTGTTTCATCCATACCCACCTACCCTTGCATTATTTTGAAGCCAGTTCCAGGTAAATATTTTAGCACACTCCAGATAAATATTTCAGCACATATGGTTAAAATTTTATGTTTTGCCAAATTGCTCTCCAGAAAAGTGTTTTCAATGTAGACTTGTCAGAGATAAGATTAAAAAACATTTTAAAACTTTTAGTGTTATGAGTCAGATACATATATATTTTTTCCTCAGGTAATACAAAAAATCCTAATAAAGTGAATTTGGGTATGCTTATATACTCTGGCAGGAAACTTTCAGTTCCTCATCAGTATGTCCCTCATAGGAATGCTGTGAGAATTAGATAGGGTGATCATATAATTTATTGCCCAAACTGGAATGCTTTTGAGATTCAGAGGAGGCACTATTAATAATAATGCCAGTATAACAGGCATGGCATAAACCAGTACTGTATTTTGGCACAGCTGGACTGTATGCTTACCCTAGTATTGGATAATGTGCATAAGATGCATTAAACATAAAGTGACTATATCATGTAGTCAGTAGATGGTAACTTTTATTTATGCCTGTGTATGGATATCTATAAAAATCTTTTCTTAAAGAAAAGAAGTGTTTTGAATTGGCAACTCAAAATCCTAAGTTAACAGTTTCTGTGTGTTTTTGGAGGTGACAGTGACCACAGTTTTTAAAAGTAGCTCTAATTTTCATAATTAAGAAGACATTTGTGTTAATATTTGCAGCTGGAGAATGCCGGAGGAGACCTTAAGGATGGCCACCACCACTATGAAGGAGCTGTTGTCATTCTGGATGCGGGTGCTCAGTATGGGAAAGTCATAGACCGGAAAGTGAGGGAACTGTTTGTGCAGTCTGAAATCTTCCCCTTGGAAACACCAGCATTTGCCATTAAAGAGCAAGGATTCCGGTAGACTTTTAACTTACGTTTTTCTGAGGAGGCTGGGCTTAGATTGTAGGATATTTTATTATTAATTTGTTTGGGCACTGAATTACTTAATGAAAATAAGACATGGAATGGCTTTACAAGAAATTTCCCATGGCTCTGGGAATTAAAAGGAATTTAAATTAAAGGAAAAGATTACATTAATTTTATTTGCATAGTTTTAAGAATTTATCATTTGAACATCTTATGTTTCATAGGATTTCTGGATCAGACTTAGATTTGGCTATTATGGTCATTCATTCATTCATTCATCCCAGAGCATTTGATCAAAGGAATATATATGTATAATGGCTAGAATACCTAAATTAGAGAGTTCTGTGTACAATGAGTCTCTTTTGCTTCCTATTCCACGAAACTAGTTTCTAAATTATGAAGACTTCTAATTTAAGGGCTAATTCCATAGTTTGTACTCTTAAAAACTAGTCAAAATGACATCCAACTTGTAACTTCTTCCTTTAACAACTATTTCTGGTTAATGCTGTGTCTTTTCTCTTGGAATTAATGTTTGTTTTTTTATTGAGTGTTATTCAGAAGCAAGCAACTGCAGTTTATATCCTTAATTAGCTCTTAAGCCTTAATGCTGTATTTCTTCCAAAATATAATGTGTTTAATTTTTCTTAAAAACATAGTGTTTTTCCATTAGACAAATGGTTAACTTTTAAAAACTTCACAGATGAGTATACATTATCCTTTGTTTCTTGTTTTTGAGATAGAGTGAATTGCAAATCAGAAAAGGCAGGTTTACATTTAACTCTGTTCTAGTTTTAGGATGTAGATTAAAAACAGGTATCTCTTTTAAACTGTAGAATTTTGGAGTAAGAAGTTTATCTAATTCAACTGTCTTGATTTGCCAGTGAGAACCAGTTTTAAGGGAATCAAAAACTGCAAGAAATCTCAATGGCTCTCTTGTCAGATCCAAGTTCCATCATTCTCCCAACCCAAAACAAACACAGAAATCCCCAGCAAACTAATTGACCACATGTTTTGGAATAGGGTAACCAATATTGGCAATAGAAGTCTGATTGTTTTTCATGTCACCTGATTACCTGATCATCAACAGTTTCTAGGTCCTGCTTATGCCTATAGCTTCTTTTCTCTGTAGAAGAATAGGAACTATAGCACTGTGGCTTTCATTACTATAATCCTTTCTGCTGAGATAGTTATTTGACCACCCTTTTTCTAGAATAAATTTTAGGTTTATGACTTGAGAGACATCTTAACCTACCTGTTTTTAGAAACTTGATTTGCTTGATACATAAAATTGGTATCTGGAATGCCTTAGGACTTCGTGGGCCTTGTAATTGCAAGTTGTTTCAAAATAATAGCAGGGTAGAAATAGAAAACTCAGAATGAGTGATTAGCTCTTCTCAAGACTTACTGAGATAAGACTTTTCATAATTGGCTTAAGTGCAGCTTGAGTTTTATCCTTGACTAAGTCCATTGCCTTTTCTTTTTAATAGTATTAAGAATCTTTATAGCCTTGAGTTGTGTAGCAGATTAATGAGGGATGCTGGGCAGTTGCATGGTGGTTGTCCTTTATAAAACTAAATACAAACTAAATACTGAAATTCTAGAGATTTTGATTATTAAGTATGTTTTAGAGAGTTTTAGCTTCTGCATTTTTAAGAGGCTAGGTTACATATCTACCCTTAGGGCTAGCCCCATTCCCCTTTAAAATTGTTATCTTAAAGATGTCACGTTTATCATCTGAGTAGATTATCTTCAGTCTGTTTTGCAAGAGATAAGCTGACAGACATAATGTATACCAAAATTCATGTTACCAATACAAGGTTTTAAGAGTAGGGCTTTTGTGCTCACTTAAATTATTGTTATATATTTTAAAAAAATACATTAGCTTGTTGAGTAATTTTTATGAATTTGACTTATATTATTTTTCTGGATGTATTATAAGTCTAGCATTTTAGTTTATATGTTTTTACATGGCAGGCAGCCACTAATTATAAGGTGAATTGTAATCCAATTTTGTTTGTAAGTAGATTTTGGTTATATCTTGGAATGCATTTTCCTTTAGAAATATAGATAAATTAGGATTCCTGCAAACTCAAACTTAAAATGAGTTTGAGGATACCTTAAATTGATTAAAGGGCATAAGTATGCCTGTATTATGTAAACTGGAGAGCATGAGTAGTCTGAAGGTGCAAGTCTCTCTGTGATTCCAGTTATTTGTGGCTACGTAAGGGTGAAAGTCCAATATTAGCAGATTTTTTCCCTTGTTTTTCCTAAAGACAATCTAGAAATCTGAATTTTTATGTAAAAATCATAACATTAAAGTGTTCTAAAAGTTTTTGATTGAATGCTGAGGACCAAAGTTAGCTGTATTAGAGGCCAGGTGAGGAATATAGGCCTCAATTTTCAGCTTTCTTTATATGAATAGTTCTATTCCCAAGTTAACCGATGGAATGCTCTATAAATTGTAATGCAGTTAAGTGATAATACTGACCACGGTTCTGAGAGCAGGGCATGTGAGGCAAGTCGTGTTAGCTCTTATTCCTAGGTCTCAGGTAAAATTGTTGGGACTATTGGACAGGTTTTAAACAGGCAAAGTTAGGTAATTCTTCACATTTTCTGCCATCCTTTATTATAGAGTATTTTGCCCTGCGTAATCCAGGGCCTTCATAATACCTTCACTTGTCCTACTGTGACCTGCTTCACTCCTGACCTCTCAGGAGACCTGTATTTTCACCATCTCACTTTAGAATTCTCATTTACTTCCTCCATTGATGAGGAAACAAAACAAATACAGGCTAACCTTCATAGATTGAAACATTGGTTTTATATATTTGGAAGTTTGTACTTATTAACAAGTGTTTGTTGAATTGATAAACTTCCATGTATTGCAATAAAGTAGAGTAAAAATAAGTAAGCTGTGTAGAGGACTTCCCTGGTGGTCCCAGTGGTTAAGACTCTGCGCTTCCACTGCAGGGGGCACGTGTTCAATCCCTGGTCAGGGAACGAAGATCCCGCATGCTGTGGCCAAAAAAAAAAAAAAAAAATTAAGCTGTGTAAGAGGCTGTTAATAGGCTGATGGAATCTGGATCTGCTATAGCATACTGAAAACATAACAAAACCTCTGAATCTGTATCGAGTCTCCCTCAGTGGTACAAGCAAGAGAGGGCATAGACCTTGTATAAAAATTAGCAGTTAGAGATTCTTCATTACTCTCTTCCTTAAATCCACAGTGCTATTATCATCTCTGGAGGACCTAATTCCGTGTATGCAGAAGACGCTCCCTGGTTTGATCCAGCAATATTCACTATTGGCAAACCTGTTCTTGGAATTTGCTATGGCATGCAGGTATATACATCTATGAATTTGCCTTAAGAGTTAATTTATTCTGCTTGTGACTCCTACTGTATTAGTATTTTCTATCTTTAGAGTAAGTAGGATATTTAGTTATATGAGATAATTTGTTCATATTACAACTGTTTATGAGTTGCTACACTAGTATGGCAGAACTGACTTCCGTGGGGATTTTCAGAAAAGGAACTATATTACTGCTTACAACAAAACACTGTCCATTAAAAAAAAAAAACTTAGACATTTAAATACACATAAAAGTTGCAGAAGTAGTTCACAGAGCTCCTGTATACTTTTACTCAGTTCCCCAATTATGACATTTTAAACCATTTTGAGAGTAATTTGCAAACAAGGTGTTCTGTTACTTGTTGTATCCTCAGTACTAGAATTCTGTCCTACATAACCAGAGTACAGTTATCAAAATCAGGAAGTTAACATTGACTCAATGTTAGCATCTGATCCACAGACTCCATTCACATTTCACTGTTGGTCTCGTTAATGTCTCTTATAATTCATGAATCCAGTCTAGGACCATGTGTTGTATTAGGTTGTCATGTCGCTTTACATTACTTTAGTTTGGAATCATTCCTCAATCTTTCCTTCTCTTTCATGGCCTTGGCAATTAAGAAAAAAGTACATTCCAGTTACCTTGTAGAGTAGTCCTCAATCTTGGTTTGTTTGATGTTTACTCATTGTTAGATTCAGGTTATGTATTTTTGGCAGGAATACCACAGAAGTAATGCTGTGCTCTTCTCAGAGCATCTCATTAGGAGGCACATGATGTCAATTAATATGATAAGTGATGTTCATTTTGATTATTTTGTTAAGATGGTGTCTGCCAGGTGTCTTCACTGTAATGTTAATTAAATATATGTAGGGGAGCGGCCAAGATGGTGGAATAGGAAAACCCTGAGTTCACCTCCTCTCATGGGCACACCAAAATTACGACTATTTACAGAGCAACTATTGATGAGAATCTAGCAGAAGAGGTCTTCTACAGCTAAAGATATAAAGAAGGAACCACAATGAGATGGGTAGGAGGGTCAGAGTTACAGTCAAAACACAGCCCTGCACGGGTGTCCCACAAATGGGAGAATAATTACAATTGCAGAGGTTTCCCCCAAAGTCAGAGCCCCATATTGGGCTCGCCAGCCCAGGGGTCCTGCACCAGGAAAATGAACCCCCAGAACATTTGGCTTTGAAGGCCAGTGGGGCTTACTTTTGGGAGAGACAGAGGGTTGTGGGAAATACAGATTCCACTCTTAAAGGGCGCACGCAAAATCTCACACGCTCCAAGACTCAGGGCAGAAGCAGTAATTTAAAAGGAGCCTGGGTCAGACCCACCTGCTGATCTTGGAGAGTCTCCTGGAGAGGCAGGAGGCAATTGGAGCTCACCCTGGGGACATAGACACTGGAGGCAGCTATTTTTGGGAGCTTATTATACCATGAGGACACCAGTGTTGGTGCCATTTTGGGATCCTCCTCATTTCAGTAGTGAGCAGAACAGTGAATTGTCTTTTTTTAAACAACCTGGTTGAAACTTGTGTATTGATATGAATAATGCACAAAGGGAAGCTATTCAAAAGTTAGAAAGTGAACAGACCAATATATTTTCTAATAGCTGTCTCTGGAGCTTTCAGTAAAGGAAGGAAACATAAATCAATGTTCACGTAAGAATGTGAATATTTTTATCATTCCTACTCTTGATACAAGGGCAGACTATTAGAAATCACTGGTCTGCAAAACAGCTTTACCAGATTTTGCTTCTTGTTAATTGATTGTTATGGTTTTCCACTGATTTAGAGGAAATGCTGACTATAAATATATAAAATACAAAATCTGTAATAATGGATATTTTCTTATCTAGGCAACAAGAATTTTATAGTAAAAGGTTCTTTTTCCCCTGTAATATGCTCCGAAAAGTCAACTGGTGATTATAAATTTGACTTGGATAATAGCTTATTTTTAGATTTTCCCACCTAGTATTCTAAATATGTTTTCTCATAAGAGCCTGTTTCCTGATCAGATTTAACATTGGAAATTGGCTGACTTTTTTTTTAAATATGTCTTTGCCCCATCATGTAATGTATTTACATAATTTATTGATCTTCCTTGCCTGAGTAGTCAATATTAATCATAAAGCACAACTAAGAATTACAATTTTAAAAAAAGAAATTTTTGGCCATACCACACAGCATGTAGGATCTTAGTTCCCCGACCAGGGATCGAACCTGCCCCCCTTGCGTTGGAAGTGTAGAGTCTTAACCACTGGACAGCCAGGGAAGTCCAGCACAACCTGTAATTAAATGGTTTTTAGTGTATTGAGAGGCATTATAACATTTTGTAAGGAAGAGTCTCACAAGATATTTTTTTGGCACCCACTTAGAGTGAAATAGGTCTGGAAAATGCTCCCTTAATTTAAATGATAGCAGCTGACTGTTTCTCCATTATGTCAGTACCCCCTTATAATTGTAAGACCACATTTTTCTGTCATTCAGTAGGGGTCTATGGTAGCCAGAGCCCAGCCTGCTTATGTTAAATGCATAAAAAATTTTGCCTTTGTCATCTGTACTTTCATAGTAGTATAAGGGAATAGGCTGATCTTGGTCCTTTGGGCAGAAATTGTCTTTATATAAAATATTGATAAATAAATAAATAATACCATGTAGCTAATATGCTGTTTGTAAAGGACTACCACTTCTTAGTGACTCTTAGTTGAGTAATTTTAGCACCAAAGGTCTCACTCTGGTATATACCTTTGCCCCCTCCATGGCATCCTGAAATTTTAGTTATTTCAATGTCTTCTGTACCATCTTTTGCCATTAACTCTTGTCAAGAGTCTTTCTGATTGCTTCCTGGTAGTTCTTTGCTTTGGAAGAAAAAAGTCTGTCCTGCTCCTTGCTCCCATTACCTCTATTACCGTTTATGCCCCACTCAGCATAAGAAATAGAACATTAGTAGAACTTTTAAAGCTCTTTATGCTTTTTTCCATTCTACATCCTTCTCTCTTCCTGCAAGAGGTAACACTTTCCTGAAATGTTATTCATTCCCTTTCTTTTCTTTGTAGCTTTATACATATTGTATTTCTAAATAATATTTTACTTAGTTTTGCCTGTTGACCTTAGCATAAGTGAAATCATACTTCGTGTATTTTCATTTTTGGTTTTGAGATTAATTAATTTTATTTTCACTACTGAGTTTTTTTTTTTTAATTAATTAATTAATTAATTTATGGCTGTGTTGGGTCTTCGTTTCTGTGCTAGGACTTTCTGTAGTTGCAGCAAGCGGGGGCCACTCTTCATCACGGTGCGGGGGCCTCTCACTATCGCGGCCTCTCTTGTTGCGGAGCACAGGCTCCAGATGTGCAGGCTCAGCAATTGTGGCTGACGGGCCCAGTTGCTCCGTGGCATGTGAGATCTTCCCAGACCAGGGCTCGAACCCGTGACCCCTGCATTGGCAGGCAGATTCTCAACCACTGCGCCACCAGGGAAGCCCTTCACTACTGAGTTTATTGTTTGAATGTAGCACAAATTAATTATACATTCCACTGTTAGTATCGCTGGTCTTTTCCCAGGTTTTTGCTATTACAGATACTGCCATGAATATTTTTGGACTCTTCATCTGGTATTGTACATACACAGACTTTTCTCTAGGCTAATCATTAATTGAAATGCCGAGTCTCAGCTTCACTAGGAAATGATATTTGCCCCCAAAGTACATTCCCAGAGCAGTATATAAGTATATAAAAATTCCTTCTGCTCTATATCCCTGCCAGGCCTTGACAAGGTTAGCTTTTTTTTTTTTTTTTTTCCCTGAATTTGCCTAGCTGAAGAGGTGTTAAATGACATCATGTTGTAGTCTTACTGGTCATTTTCCTTATTTTGAGATTCATGTGTTTATTTGCCATTAGTCATTAGTGTCTGTTTTGCTGTAAAAGCTTATTTGTGATTTTTGCACATTTTTCTGTTGAATTTTTTAGATTGTTTTTATATATGCTGGATACTAAACTTCTGCTAATCATATATATTGCATATACTTTCTAGATTGTGACTTCTCTCTTCACTATAATTTCATTTTTTTTTAAAGAAACATCTTTATTACAAGCATTTGGCTTCTTTATACACTCCCACAGGTTTTGTCAAATTGTTTTTATTGGTGGAATTTCCTTCCGTTTCCCCCTCCCAAATCTAAGATTTATTTTAAAACCTTGGCATATGAGACAGATAAGAGGGAAGCTGACCCAATTAGAGTGGTAGACCTAGTAGACTTACAGGGGTTTTTTTTGAGGCATTAAGGACCTCGAGGTTATCAGGAATCCATACTGAAAACCATTTCCTTAAGTCAAAATAGAATATTAAAACAAAATTTTAACAAAGTAAAGTGTTTTACTCTACATAAAGTTATTCCCTCCTCCCACACACACACTTAGCTGGTCTTTCAACTCCTTGTATTTTCACCCTTAAGTAGCATACATAGTCAGGAACCAAGAATAAGCATGAAAGCCTTCTGAACAGATGAGATAGCTTTAAATTTTACTTCAAGCCTTTGGCTTTGTAAAAGCCTTTAATTTAGACTTTGTGGACTTTTAAATTGTGTAGAGTTCCAACAGCTTTGGTTATCTTGATCATTCAGCTGTCTTCTAATTAAGAACTGCAAATTAGAGGAGGCAGAGGTGCACAGGGTTCATTGAGTGGTGTAGAGGGAAACATTCATTTTTCATTCAGCAAATTTGAATGACTGCTCTGGGCCACATACTTTGTTAGGCCCCTGGGACTGTGAAGAGACCTGAAGAGAATGACAGGGAAGATGAGAGGTGAAATTAGATGGGGGCAATGTATTGAAAAGTCTGTGTTCCATATAAGGGACTTGGACTTTATCCTGTAGACAAGGGGCCAGCAAACTACAGCCTGCTGCCAAAGCTGGCCCACTGCCTGTTTTTGTATGACCTGCAAGCTAAGAATGGTTTTTATGATTTTAAAATGGTTTTTATGGTTGGAGTTGAAAACCATTTAAAAAAAAATTACATTTTGTGACATGTGAAAATTAAGTGAAATTCAAATTTCAGTGCTCATAAATAAAGTTTATTGGAACACCGCCACATCCAGTCCTGTACGTATTGTCTGTGGATGCTTTTGTGTTAACGACGACAAGAGTTGAACAGTTGCTCCAGAGACAGTAGGGCCTGCAAAGGCTAAAATACTTACTCTTTGGCCCTTTACAGGAAAAATTTACCAACCCAGATGAGATGATAGAGAGCCATTAAGAATTTAATAATGGACTAACACAATCATATTTATATTTTAGTAGCTGACATTCGTAGATCTCTGGAATATAGGCTGGAAGATAGGCAAGACTGGAGGCAAGGGGACTGATTAGACTGCAGCAGTGTTTCCTAAACTGTGTTGGTTAAGGTGCTGCAGAAAGTGTTTTACTTATGAGTCTTCAGTTTGGGAAATACTGGGTTAAACAAGGGTTAGCAGGGTTTTTTTTAATTGCTGGACTTAACCCAAACCTTTATTGCAGGAAGGTTAATTGTGAATGTCTGAGAGGAGAATGTAGGGGGCAGCATTTGCTGATGGTTTTGAAGAATATGCCATTGTGCATCACAAGAATGAACATTTATTTAGCCCTCTGCCTGCTTTTCTGTTGGGGGCTGGGTCAACCTGCATCACATATTGTTTTGGCAGATATCTTATGACACCTGTTGTGGAACAGACATACCAAGATGGGTTGTAATGATTTTATCGATGCAGATTTAATGTTCCTAAAAATCTTGTGTGTATCTGTTTGGTGTTGGGGGTGTTTGGACATATGTAAGTGATAAATAAGAAGATTGACACAAGAAGGGTCAGAATGTAGAGACCACTTAAAATAAAAGTCTGTAGGTGTATGGGATTTGAACAAATAAATTTAATTGAAAGACCAGATTTTATTGCTTATCCCATCTCCACAGCACAGCCTTCTACAGACTTTTAGACTATTCCTTTGGGGCCAAAGATTAAACAGTTTGGAGGAATTTATATCTGCCTGGTTTTAATACCAACTAGGTACTTTCTAAGCTCAAAGTGCCTTTTAAAATTCTTTAAAATTAAATAGATGTAAGTGTTAAAGAAATCCCTATTTTTAACAGATGAATTAAAGTACACTAAATGGAAAATTTGCCAGTGTTTAGGAATTTGACCTGAGGTTAATATTTATTAATCTAGTTTTGTTTTATAACTATGCCTTTTAAGAACTTTATTATTATATATAACAACACCAAGTTATCTACAGTTATCAGACTTCCTTTATTTTTTGGCACAAACATAACAGCTATCCTAAAAATAAGAAACGTAAATTATTAATGTAAGAAATTGAGTAATTTTCTTTTGACTTATATTAACATCAATTTATTTTCTCTTTGAACAGATGATGAATAAGGTATTTGGAGGTACTGTGCACAAAAAAAGTGTTAGAGAAGATGGAGTCTTCAGTATTAGTGTGGATAACACATGCTCGTTATTCAGGTATTAAAGATATTTTTAGATCAATAAGAATGTTAGTAGATTAACTAACTTACAGCTGGGTATGTTATTCTTCAAAATTGGAGATTCTGTAATTCTTAGACAAAATTAAGGCCACAGTAGTGGCCAAAGGTGTTAATTGTCATATTTGTCTTCCAATTGAGTGTCAAGACAGCAGCAGATCGCAGTGATGCTAATTAGGGATAAGAAAAGCACTTAATGACATAATTTAAAAGCACCTGTGCAGTCTTGAACCCCTCTTTGGGACAGCATATTGTGATGCCAACATTTGTAGTTTTCCCTTTTCACTCTTTTAGTAGTGTGTGATTCTAAACATTAGTATGACAGATGTGGCAAATGGATAACGTCTTAAACTGTCCTGCATTTGTATACTACCTCTTCCTCTACCATGTTCTTGCTCTGGGTACTTAGCAAGCTACCCATTGCTGGACTCATTACTAAATATGTGTTTTATTTCCCTCTTCCTCACTTTCTCTACTGTATCTGAGCATAACTATACTTGGTGTACTGTCTTTAATACAGTGAATGTATTAATTGATTTTATTGCTAGGTGATAATAGATTAGGTACAGTAGCTCTAATGTGTTTGAAGATTGGTGAATGAGCTGTTCATTGGCTTTCTAGAATCATTTATCTTCTGCCTTACTAAAAAAAATAGCTGAGTTTTCATTTAGCTTCCTGAAAGACCAGAATACTTAAGTTTTAGTCACTTGCTTTCTTTTTTGGGGTTTTCCCATGTTTTGGATATAGCCCATTTAGGTGGACTATTGATAGAGTTACTCACTTACTTTTTTTTGAACTAAATTTCATTTTTATTTAAAAATCACATTTCTCCCTAACTGCATTCAATCTGACTGGCTGATGTCAATTAATGTGCACATGTTATTTTTATTATCATTTCTTATAACTGTGCTAATTATTTTTATAGATTTGTTTTGTTTATTAACATATTCTTACAGCCTCCATTGAGTTGTGCCTAAATTAATTCTTAATGAATAGTGTTCTCCAAATTGGACAGATCAGAAATTTTAAAATTCAAGTTAAGAACTTTTATCTGAAATGGAGATTTCCCAGTTTTTATACAGAACTGGCTGTGGCTGGCTTTTCTTTAATACTAGAAAGATCAAAAATAAGTATATCTGTATTCAAAGATTCTTGTTTTCAAAGGGATATTAATAAAAAAAGCCGGAGTTGCTCAAAATAATTTTATAAACTGAAGCTGCTCATTGCCAAAATACATTTTTGAAATCCAGTGCCTGTTCTGCTTCATAATGGAGAGGTGTTGCTTACATTGATCTGTATCTCAAGTGACTACTCTTGAGAACTACTTCAGGAATCTTGCTGGTAGAAGGTGATACTACAGGAGGCTTTAAATGTAAAGATCTGGTTAACATTTAAAGTTTTTCTGTCTTTATAGTTCTAAAATCCTGGTACACAGTTACAGCCTACACTAATCCTAAGTAATAGTGATGACAATAATAACAACTGCAAAATATCCTTTTGCTTTTAAAGTACTTTATCTTCTTGCTTTATTTAAAATTTTTTATTTCTTAATATTATTTAATACCAAGTCCTTGTTCAGATTTTTTCATAATGTAAAAAATATCTTTTTATGGTTGATTTGTTTGCATCAGGGTCCAAAGAAAGTCCACACAATTGCATTTGATAAATGTTACTTACATCTGTTTTAATCCATGCCATTAATTGCTTCTGTCCTTAAGATAAATTCCAATAGAGATATAATTTTGAAATTATTATCTTATAGCCTCTTGAAATTGTGTGTGTGTGTGCTGGGGTGGGGCGTTATATTACCAACTTTATTTATTTATTTTTTACTCACAGCCTTAAGAGAACGAACTTACAGTTACGGGGTGGGGGGGGATGGGCTGGGGGTGGGGAGAGTCAGGGAGTGTGGGACTGACATGTACACGCTGCTGTATTTAAAATGGATAACCAACAAGGACCTACTGCATAGCACAGGGAACTCTGCTCAATATTATGTAACAACCTAATTGGGAAAAGAATTTGAAAAAGAATAGGTACATGTATATGTATAACTGAATCACTTTGTTGTACACCTGAAACTAACTCAACATTGTTAATCAACTATACTCCAACATAAAATAAAAAGTTTAAAAAAATAACAACTTTATATATTGTTTCAGTTTTCAATTTTTATGGATTGTCTTTTTTTTTTTTTTTTGAAATTTATTATTGTTATTTGCTTTATAATGGACAGAATAAGTTTAAATTCTAGCAGTGTTGCACTGTTACATACTTTCTCTCTTTTCTTGATTTACACACAGAAGAAGCTAGTATTTCTAAAGCAAAAAACTACCAATTATAAGATGAATAAGTTCTAGGAATCTTATGTACAGCATGATGACTACAGTTAACAACACCGTATTGTATATTTGAAAGTCGCTAAGAGAGTGGATTTTAAATACTCTCACCACACACAAAAAATGGTAACTGTGTGAGGTGGTGGATATGTTAACTAACTTTTACTATAGTAATCATTTCACAATATATGTGTATATGAAATCATCACATTGTACACCTTAAACTTACATAATGTTATATATGTTATTATATCTCAATAAAGCTAGAAAAAAATAAAGAAAAAGAATCCATTAATCATGTCTAATAATTAAGCTATTTGTCTGTTGTTTTATTTTTTTATTAGGGGCCTTCAGAAGGAAGAAATTGTTTTGCTTACCCATGGAGATAGTGTAGACAAAGTAGCCGATGTATTCAAGGTTGTGGCACGTTCTGGGAATATTGTGGCAGGTAAAAATTCTAAAACTTGCAGATTTCATTGTAAAAAATTTATCTGAGAAGCCTATAAGCATATGTTTCTGTATGAGGTACTGTTTTTGATGTTTCTTATTTTTTTAAAGATATTGTAAATGTCGTAGGGTCAACCATTAATTTATGAAGGGTATTTAATAGTAGAAGGATTATCTAGAAGTCACTTACTAGTTTGCTCTGAAATACTTTAAAAAATATTTATTCTAATATGTTTTTCAGACATAAAATACAGCTATTACAACTCAGGAAAAATCTGAGAACTATTTACCTCTCCAGCATGCTGTATTCATAATTGTCCTTTTTTTATGCTTTTCTTAGGTATATATAGGCATGTATCTTGGATGCTATAAAACACCAGACTAAGCATTCAGGGCATTTCTCTGAACCAGGGTTGGCAGACTATTACCTGTGGGTCAAATCCAGCCTGTAGCCTGTTTTTGTATGTTTAGGAACTAAGAATGATTTTTACATTATTAAAGGGTTATAATAAACAACAGGGACTATATGTATGTGTCCCACCAAGCTTAAAGTTTATACTATCTAACCCTTTGTAGGAAGTTTGCCAGCGCATGCTCTAAACCATTTTTTGTTCTCTGTTTTTTTTTGAGGAAGAGGAGTTAATTTTCTGGCAGTTTGTGATTTTTTTTTTTTTTTTTTACTTGCTTACTTGAATAATTGTAATGTAAATAATCACTGGTAATCCTGGATATCTGCAAAAGAAAAAAGTGGGGTTATCAATAAAGTTCTTGTTTGATATGCTACACCTAAAAAGTTGAAAAAAAATTTGTAATGGATAAATTGAATTGAGTATTCTACCTGCAGTTACTTAACAGATTAATGTATTAGCATAGGAATTATCAGGAATGGTTTTTATATTGACAGGTTTTTATTTCGTATACGAGATCAATAGTGGTAGATGAGCTTATGTATTTTAATTCATTCAACAAATATCTGAGTACCCACATGTGCCAGGCACAGTTCTAGGTGCCAGTGAACAAAATGGGCAAAACCTCTGTTTAATGTTATAGTTGGTGAGGGCAGAGATGGAGGAGGTGTGGGACAGACAGAACACAGATAAATACAAAATAAGTCGGGTGTTGGACCCGTTTAAATGCACTGAAAAAATAAATAGAAGAGAAGAGTGTTGTGGAATGTGTGGTTAGGACTGGTACTGTTTTAGATGGGGTATTCAGAGATGGAGATGGTGTTCCTATTAGATGATATTAGACATGGAGGAAGTAAGTGCTGACCCTTTTGGGTATTTGGGGAAAGAGTAAATAGCAGTACAGAGTTCCTGGGATGGGACCTTGTTTAAGGAACAGCAAGGAAGCCACATGGTTACAGCAGAGTAAGCATGGAGTGTGTGGTAGAAGATGAGGTCAGAGAGGTTGTTGGGAACCAGAACACCAGGACCTTTGAGGCCATTGTGAAAATGTTGGCTTTACTCATAGTGAGGTGGAGTTTTGAACAAAGGAGAGAGAGACACAATCTGATTTCAGGATTACCCTGGCTACAGTGAGGAGAAAAGAGACCATTAAATGTAGAAGCAGAGACCAGCTAGAAATCTATGGTAGTAATCAGGAAAGGAGACTGTGTAAGGAACCGAGTGGTAGAGGTAGAAGTGCTTAGGAGTGATTGGGTTCTCATATAGATCTTATACATGTTTTGTTAGACTTATACCAAAGTATTTCATTTGGGGGGGGCGTGCTAATGTTAATTGTATTTTTAATTTAAATTCCACTTGTTCATTGCTGGTATATGGGAAAGCAATGAACTCTTGTGTGTTAACCTTGTATCCAGCAACTTTGTTGTAATCATTTATTAGTTCTATTTCCTTTTCTTGTCCTATGGCATTAGCTAGGACTTTTATTATGATGTTGAAAAGCAATGGTGAGAGGGAACATCCTTACTTTGTTCCTGATCTTAGTGGGAAAGTTTTGAGTTTCTCATGGTTAGGTATGATGTTAGCTGTAGGCTGTAGAAGATAGTCTTTATCAAATTGATGTCCCCCTCTATTTCTAGTCTCCTGAGAGTTTTAATCATGAATGGGTGTTTGGATCTATTTCATATGCTTTTTCTGCATCTATTGATATGATCATATAATTTTTCTTCTTTAGCCTATTGATGTGATGGATTACAGTAATTGGCTCTATTTCTGACAGAAGGATGTTGAAGTATCTTAACTGCAGTAGTTGATTCATGTATTTCTCC
This sequence comes from Eschrichtius robustus, assembly GCF_028021215.1. Taxonomy (NCBI): domain Eukaryota; kingdom Metazoa; phylum Chordata; class Mammalia; order Artiodactyla; family Eschrichtiidae; genus Eschrichtius; species Eschrichtius robustus. The sequence continues at coordinate 36,306,934 of NC_090829.1, forward strand.
CTATAATTATATCAGTTTTTGCCTCATCTATTTTGATGCTTTCCTGTTAGGTGCACACGCATTAAGGATTATTATGTCTTCTTTAGGAATGAACCCCTTTATCATTATATATATGCCCCTCTTTATCCCTGATAACTTTTCTTGGCTGAAGTCTTCTCTGTTTGACATTAATGTATTTACCCATGCTATCTTATAATTAGTGTTATCATGATATATCATTCTCTATCCATTTACTTTTGATCTGTCTTTATATTTAAAGTGGATTTCTTGTAGACAACATATATAGTTAGGTTTTCTTCTTCATCCACTATGACAACCTCTGTCTTTTAATTGATGCATTTAGACTATTGGAGTTTAAAGTGATTATTGATAGTGTTGGATTAATATCTACTATATCTGTTACTGTTTTCTATTTGTTGTCCTTGTTCTTTGCTCGTATTTTTGTCTTCTATTCTTTTTCTCCCTTTTGTGATTTTAATTGAGCATTTTATGTGATCCCATTTTCTCTTTTCTGCATATCAGTTCTATTTCTTTTTTTACTTTTTTTAGAAAAAGTTGCCCTAGATTTTACAATATACATTTACAACTAACCCAAATTCTCTTTGAAATAACACTGTACCACTTCACAAGTAGTGTACCTTATAATAACAAAATAAACCTAATTCTTTTCTCTCATCCCTTGTACATTGCTGTCAATTCATTTCACTTAACAAGTAAGCATGAATAAGCATATCTATCTATAAGCATACATAATTGTATCACTGTTGCTATTATTCTGAATAAAGTTATCTATTAGATCAATTAGGAAGAAGAAAGTTTTAATTTTACCTTTATTTATTCCTTCTCTGATGCTCTTTTTTATGTAGATCCAAGTTTCTGATCTTTATCATTTTCCTTCTCTCTAAAGAACTTTTTTTTTGAATTTTTGAATTTTATTTTATTTATCTTTTTTATACAGCAGGTTCTTATTAGTTATCTATTTTATACATATTAGTGTATACATGTCAATCCCAATCTCCCTATTCATCTCCCCCCCACCACCACTTTCCCCCCGTGGTGTCAATACGTTGGTTCTCTACATCTGTGCCTCTATTGCTGCCCTGCAAACCGATTCCTCTGTACCATTTTTCTAGGTTCCACATATATGCATTATTATACGATACTTGTTTTTCTCTTTCTGACTTACTTCACTCTGTATGAAAGTCTCTAGGTCCATCAACGTCTCTACAAATGACCCAATTTCGTTCCTTATTATGGCTGAGTAATATTCCATTGTATATATGTACCACATCTTCTTTATCCATTTGTCTGTCGATAGGTATTTAGGTTGCTTCCATGACCTGGCTATTGTAAATAGTGCTACAGTGAACATTGAGGTGCATGTGTCTTTCTGAATTACGGTTTTCTCTGGGTATGTGGCCAGTAGTGGGATGGCTGGGTCATACGGTAGTTCTATTTTTAGTTTTTTAAGGAACCTCCATACTGTTCTCCGTAGTGGCTGTATCAGTTTACATTCCCACCAACAGTGCAAGAGGGATCCCTTTTCTCCACACCCTCTCCAGCATTTGTTGGTACATTTTCTGATGATGCCTATTCTAACTGGTGTGAGGTGATACCTCATTGTAGTTTTGATTTGCATTTCTCTAATAATTAGTGGTGTTGAGCAGCTTTTCATGAGCCTCTTGGCCATCTGTATGTCTTCTTTGGAGAAATGTCTGTTTAGGTCTTCTGCCCATTTTTTGATTGGGTTGTTTGTTTTTTTTACTGTTGAGCTGCATGAGCTGTGTATATATTTTGGAGATTAATCCTTTGTCCATTGATTCGTTTGCAAATATTTTCTCCCATTCTGAAGATTGCCTTTTTGTCTTGTTTATAGTTTCCTTTGTTGTGCAAAAGCTTTTAAGTTTCATTAGGTCCCATTTGTTTATTTTTGTTTTTATTTCCATTACTCTAGGAGGTGGGTCAAAAAAGAGGTTGCTGTGATTTATGTCAAAAAGTGTTCTTCTTATGTTTTCCTCTAAGAGTTTTATAGTGTCTGGCCTTACATTTAGGCCTCTAATCCATTTTGAGTTTATTTTTCTGTATGGAGTTATGGAGTGTTCTAATTTCATTCTTTTACATGTAGCTGTCCTGTTTTCCCAGCACCACTTATTGAAGAGGCTGTCTTTTCTCCACTGTATATTCTTGCCTCCTTTATCAAAGATACGGTGACCATATATGTGTGGGTTTATCTCTGGGTTTTCTATCCTGTTCCATTGATCTTTATTTCTGTTTTTGTGCCAGTACCATATTGTCTTGATTACTGTGTAGCTTTGTAGTATAGTCTGAAGTCAGGGAGTCTGATTCCTCCAGCTCCGTTTTTTTCCCGCAAGACTGCTTTGGCTATTCGGGGTCTTTTGTGTCTCCGAATTTTAAGTTTTTTTTGTTCTAGTTCTGTAAAAAAATGCCACTGGTAATTTGATAGGGATTGCATTGAACCTATAGATTGCCTTGGGTAGTACAGTCCTTTTCACAATATTGATTCTTCCAATCCAAGAACATGGTATATCTCTGCATCTGTTTGTGTCATCTTTGATTTCTTTCATCAGTGTCTTATAGTTTTCAGAGTACAGGTCTTTTAACTCCTTAGGCAGGTTTATTCCTAAGTATTTTATTCTATTTGTTGCAGTGGTGAATGGGATTGTTTCCTTAATTTCTCTTTCTGATCTTTTGTTGTTAGTTTATAGGAATGCAAGAAATTTCTGTGCATTAATTTTGCATCCTGCAACTGTACCAGTTTCATTCATTAGCTCTAGTAGTTACCTGCTGGCATCTTTAGGATTCTCTATGTATAGTATGTCATCTGCAAACAGTGACAGTTTTACTTCTTCTTTTCCAATTTGTATTCCTTTTATTTCTTTTTCTTCTCTGATTGCCGTGGCTATGACTTCCAAAACTGTGTTGAATAATAGTGGCGAGAGTGGATATCCTTGTCTCGTTCCTGATCTTAGAGGAAATGCTTTCAGTTTTTCACCATTGAGAATGATGTTTGTTGTGGGTTTGTCATATATGGCTTTTATTATGTTCAGGTAGGTTCCCTCTATGCCTACTTTCTGGAGAGTTTTTATTGTAAATGGGTGTTGTATTTTGTCAAAAGCTTTTTCTGCGTCTATTGAAATGATCATATGGTTTTTATTCTTCAATTTGTTAATATGGTGTATCACATTGATTGATTTGCGTATATTGAAGAATCCTTGCATCCCTGGGATAAATCCCACTTGATCACGGTGTATGATCCTTTTAATGTGTTGCTGGATTCTGTTTGCTAGTATTTTGTTGAGGATTTTTGCATGTATATTCATCAGTGATATTGGTCTGTAATTTTCTTTTTTGCTAGTATCTTTGTCTGATTTTGGTATCAGGGTGATGGTGGCCTCATAGAATGAGTTTGGGAGTGTTCCTTCCTCTGCAATTTTTTGGAAGAGTTTGAGAAGGATGGGTGTTAGCTCTTCTCTAAATGTTTGATAGGGTTCACCTGTGAAGCCATCTGGTCCTGGACTTTTCTTTGCTGGAAGATGTTTAATCACAGTTTCAAGTTCATTACTTGTGATTGGTCTGTTCATATTTTTTGTTTCTTCCTGGTTCAGTCTTGGAAGGTTATATCTTTCTAAGAATTTGTCCATTTCTTCCAGGTTGTCCATTTTATTGGCATGGAATTGCTTGTAGTAGCCTCTTAGGATGCTTTGTATTTCTGTGTTGTCTGTTTTAACTTCTCCTTTTTCATTTCTAATTTTATTGATTTGAGTCCTCTCCCTGTTGATGAGTCTGGCCAGTGGTTTATCAATTTTGTTTATCTTCTTAAAGAACCAGCTTTTAGTTTTATTGATCTTGCTATTGTTTTCTGTTTCTATTTCATTTATTTCTGATCTGATCTTTATGATTTCTTTCCTTTTACTAACTTTGGATTTTGCTTGTTCTTCTTTCTCTAGTTCCTTTATGTGTAAGGTTAGATTGTTTATTTGAGATTTTTCTTGTTTCTTGAGGTAGGTATGTATTGCTATAAATTTCCCTCTTAGCACTGCTTTTGCTGCATCCCATAGGTTTTGGATCATCGTGTTTTCGTTGTCACTTGTCTCTAGGTATTTTTTGATTTCCTCTTTGATTTCTTAAGTGATCTCTTGGTTATTTAGTAACTTATTGTTTAGCCTCCATGTGTTTGTGTTTTTTATGTTTTTTTTTTCCCTGTAATTCATTTCTACTCTCATAGCTTTGTGGTCGGAAAAGATGTTGATATGATTTCAGTTTTCTTAAATTTACTGAGGCTTGATTTGTGACCCAAGATGTGATCTATCCTGGAGAATGTTCCGTGTGCAAATGAGAAGAAAGTGTAATCTGCTGTTTTTGGATGGAATGTCCTATAAATATCAATTAACTCTATCTCGTCTATTGTGTAATTTAAAGCTTGTGTTTCCTTATTAATTTTCTGCCTGGATGATATGTCCATTGGTGTAAGTAAGGTGTTAAAGTCCCCCACTATTATCGTGTTACTGTTGATTTCTTCTTTTATAGCTGTTAGCAGTTACCTTACGTATTGGGGTGCGCCTATGTTGGGTGCATATATATTTATAATTGTTATATTTTCTTCTTGGATTGATCCCCCCTTGATCATCCTGCCTTGTCTCTTGTAACATTCTTTATTTTAAAGTCTATTTTATGTGATACGAGTATTGCTACTCCTGCTTTCTTTTGATTTCCATTTGCATGGAATATCTTTTTCCATCTCCTCACTTTCAGTCTGTTTGTGTCTGTAGGTCTGATGTGAGTCTCTTGTAGACAGTATATATATGGGTCTTGCTCTTGTATCCATTCATTGAGCCTGTGTCTTTTGGTTGGAGCATTTAATCCATTCACATTTAAGGTAATTATCGATATGTATGTTCCTATTAACATTTTCTTAATTGTTTTGGGTTTGTTTTTGTAGGTCCTTTTCTTCTCTTGTGTTTCCCACTTAGAGAAGTTCCTTTAGCATTTGTTGTAGAGCTGGTTTGGTGGTGCTGAATTCTCTTAGCTTTTGCTTGTCTGTAAAGCTTTTGATTTCTCTGTCAAATCTGAATGAGATCCTTGCTGGCTAGAGTAATCTTGGTTGTAGGTTCTTCCCTTTCATCACTTTAAGTATATCATGCCACTCCCTTCTGGCTTGTAGAGTTTCTGCTGAGAAATCAGCTGTTAACCTTATGGGAGTTCCCTTGTATGTTCTTTGTCTTTTTTCCCTTGTTGCTTTCAATAATTTTTCCTTGTCTTTAATTTTTGTCAAATTGAGTATGTGTCTAGGTGTGTTTCTCCTTGGGTTTATCCTGCCTGGGACTCTCTGCTCTTCCTGGATTTGGATGGCTATATCCTTTCCCATGTTAGGGAAGCTTTCAACTATAATCACTTCAAATATTTTCTCAGGTCCTTTCTCTCTTTGTTCTCCTTCTGGGACCCCTGTAATGCGAATGTTGTTGTGTTTAATGTTGTCCCAGAGGTCTCTTAGGCTGTCTTCATTTCCTTTCATTCTTTTTTTTTCATTCTGTTCTGCGGCAGTCAATTTCACCATTCTCTCTTCCAGGTCACTTATCTGTTCTTCGACCTCTGTTATTCTGCTGTTGTTTCCTTCTAGTGTATTTTTCATTTCCGTTGTTGTATTCTTCATCTCTTTCTTTGTTCTTTTATTCTTCTAGGTGTTTGTTCTTTAATTCTTCTAGGTCTTTGTTATACATTTCTTGCATCTTCTCGATCTTTGCCTCCATTCTTTTTCCGAGGTCCTGGATCATCTTCACTATCATTATTCTGAATTCTTTTTTTGGAAGGTTGCCTGTCTGCATTTAGTTGTTTTTCTGGGGTTTTATGTTGTTCCTTCATCTGGTACAAAGTCCTCTGCCTTTTCATCTTGTCTATCTTTCTGTGAATGTGGTTTTCCTTCCAGAGGCTGCAGAATTGTAGTTCTTGCTTCTGCTGTCTGCCCTCTGGTGGATGAGGCTATCTAAGTGTCTTGTGCAGGCTTCCTGATGGGACAGACTGGTGTTGGGTAGAGCTCTGTGTTGCTCTGGCTGGCAGAGCTCAGTAAAACTTTAATCTTCTTGTCTGTTGATGAGTGGGTCTGGGTTCCCTCCTGTTGGTTTTTTGGCCTGAGGTACCCAGCACTGGAGCCCACCCAGCTCTTTGGTGGGGCTAATGGCAGACTCTGGGAGGGCTCAAGCCAAGGAGTACTTCCCAGAACTTCTGTTGTCAGTGTCCTTGTCCCTATGGTGAGACACAGCCACCCCCCACCTCTGCAGGAGACCCTCCAACACTAGTAGGTAGGTCTGGTTCAGTCTCCTATGGATCACTCCTCCTTCCCCGGGTCCCGACGCACACACTACTTAGTGTGTGCCCTACAAGAGTGGAGTCTCTTGTTTCCCCCAGTCCTGTCGAAGTCCTGCAGTCAAATCACGCTAGCCTTCAAAGTCTGATTCTCTAGGAATTCCTCCTCCTGTTGCCGGACCCCCAGGTTGGGAAGCCTGACGTGTGGCTCAGTACCTTCACTCCAGTGGGTGGACTTCTGTGGTATAATTGTTCTCCAGTTTGTGAGTCACCCACCCTGCAGTTATGGGATTTGCTTTTATTGTGATTACGCCCCTCCTACCGTCTCATTGTGGCTTCTCCTTTGTCTTTGGATGTGGGGTATCTTTTTTGATGAGTTCCAGTGTCTTCCTGTCAGTTACTGTTCAGCAGTTAGTTGTGATTCCAGTGCTCTTGCAAGAGGGAGTCAGTGCACGTCCTTCTACTCCACCATCTTGAACCAATCTTCCTAAAGAACTTCTTTTAATATTTCTTGCAAGGTAGTCTTCTGGCAACAAACGGCCTCAATTTTTGTTAGTTTGAGAAAGTTTTCTTTTTTTCCTGCATTTTTGAAGTGTAATTTCTCAGGGCACAGAATTTTAGGTTGGTGGGTTTTTTTCTCCCAACTGTTTTTAAAATTTAACTTTTCCAGCTTTATTGAGGTATAATTGACAAAATTGTAAAATATTTAAAGGGTACAATGTGATGATTTGATATACATTGTGAAAGGATTTTTCCCCACTGAGTTAATTATATCCATCACCTCACATACAGTTGATCCTTGAAAAACACGGTTTTGAACTGTGTGGGTCAACTTATACGTGGATTTTTTTCGCTAAATGTGTCCTTCAGTATTATGTGATCTGTGGTTGGTTGAAACTGTGGATGTGGAATTGCAGATCCAGAGGGCTGACTGTAAAGTTATATGCAGATTTTTGACTGCACAAAGCGTAGGTAACCCTAAGCCTTGCATTGTTCAAGGGTCAACTGTAATTACTTTTTTTTGGTGAGAACATTTAATTTCTACTCTCTTAACACTGTATTGGATCACTGAAATTTGCTATTAGCTATAGTCACCATATTATACATTAGATCCTCAGACCTTATTCATCTTAAACCCAAGAATTTGTACCCTTTAACCAACCTCTCCCTATTCCCCTCATACCCCAGTTCCTAGGTCACCACTTTTCTACTTTGCCACTTTTGGTAGAGATTGAATTCAGTCTGTAGATTACTTTGGTGAGAATTGACATTTTAGTAGTAGTAATTCTTCTAATCCATGAACATGGAATATCTTTTTATTTTTTCCTTCCTCAGTTTCTTTCATCAAAGTCTTACAATGTTCAGTGTACAGATCTTTCACCTTTTTGGTTAAATTTATTCCTAAGTGTTTTATTCTTTTTGATTTTGTTGATGGCAATGTTTTCTTAATTTCTGCTGCTGATAGTTTGTTGTTGGTACACACACAATTGATTTCTGTAGGTTGATTTTCTTTTCTGCAAGCTTGCTGAAATAATTTATTAGTTCTAACAGCATTTTGGTAGAATCTGTAGGGCTTCCTAGAGACAGTGTTGTGGCATCTGCAAATAGACAGTTTTACTTTTTCGTTTTCAATATGGATGATTTTATTTCTTTTTTTGGCCTGACTGGTCTGGCTAGGACGTCCAATACTTTGTTGAATTCTTGTTTTGTTCCTGATCTTAGAAGAAAAGCTTTTCACCACTGAGTATGTTAATTGTGGACTTGTTGTATATGGCCTTTATTATGTTGAGGTACGTTCCTTCTCTACCCAGTTTGTTGAGAGTTTTTATCACGTATGATGTTGAATTTTATCTATTGCTTTTTCTGTATCTATTGAGATGACCATATTTTTATCTTTCATTTTGTCAGTGTGATATATCACACTGATTGTCAGATGTTGAAACCCTGGAATAATATCTCAGAGCCATAGATACGGGGAAGTACATGTCTATGTAAAACATCTAACCTAACATCTGCTGCTTTATAGATGATAAAGTGTCAGAAACACATTAATCAAGTCAATGAAGTTATATTTAGTTAATAGTACCCAAGAAAGAAACACTTGGAATATTCTGATAGGTTTAATGTATGAGGATATTCTAATATAGAAAATTGGTACCTGCATATTGCATGTGAAGGCATATGGGACCGAGATCTAAAATCGAGTTATCACTGCATTAAATAGACAAGACAATTGCAGTGACCTAGGTAGAGAAGTGAGGGTACTGTGAATTATCTCTGTAGGACTTATTTCAAGGTCATGTAGTTCATTAATTGCTGTATAAGGAAAGACCTTTATAAAGCTGCACCATGGTAATGTAGTTTTTATTTGTATTTTTTTTCCGCATAGCTAAAAATCCACTAATTTGTATCAGTTTCCACATTTATGGAGGAAGAAGTTGTGAGGAATTACTGTGGGTTCTGGTTGAGTCTTTTCAATAGGAAAAATTTTTAATTTATGATTATTTTCTCTATAAAGGTATAGCAAATGAATCTAAAAAATTATATGGAGTCCAGTTCCACCCTGAAGTTGGCCTTACAGAAAATGGGAAAGTAATACTGAAAAATTTCCTCTTCGACATAGCTGGGTGCAGTGGGACCTTCACTGTGCAGAACAGAGAACTTGAGTGCATTCGAGAGATCAAAGAGAGAGTCGGCACATCAAAAGTTTTGGTAAGCAATTTACATCTGAAAGTCTATAAATTTATGTCAGTGATATTAGAACTCAGAGTTGGCTTACTCAGCATAGCCCTTAAATTTTGACTGGGTGATCATGTGCTTTTGAGTTGCACTGTTTCAGAGTGCTCTTTCAGTTACCATACATACCTTTCGTACAGACAGTGGTTGTTTTTGTTTTTGTTTTGTTTTGTTTTTTTGGCTGTGCGGCACAGCTTGTGGGATTTTAGTTCCCCGACCAGGGATTGAACCTGGGTCCTTGGCAGTGAGCATGGAGTCCTTACCACTGGACCGCAGGGAATTCCCCAAACAGTGTTTTTAGGTAGTAATTTAAGCTGATAACTTTTATCTTCTTTTTCTTTATTCTACTCAGTTTGACTTTTCATTTCACCCTGTAGGTTTTGCTCAGTGGTGGAGTAGACTCAACAGTTTGTACAGCTTTGTTGAATCGTGCTTTGAACCAAGAGCAAGTCATTGCTGTGCACATTGATAATGGCTTTATGAGAAAACGAGAAAGTCAGTCTGTTGAAGAGGCCCTCAAAAAGCTTGGAATTCAAGTCAAAGGTATTGAACTCCAGAAAAGTTAATTTACTTGTCAGAACTCTTGTTTAATCAAATCTAGCGTATGATTAAGTGAGCACATTGCCTTTAACCAAGTACAGTTTTCCCACTAAGCTGATGGTTGAAAATGTTTTTTGTTTTTACCTTGTAATTACTTTTGGTTCAAGAGGGGTCACAGTATAAATTTGGAAACTTGATTACTCCTAATGTTATATATACATCAGTAAGTTACCATTTTCCTGCTACTATTCTGTTCTTTTTGTTCATCTTCTTAGGCCTTAACTGCTTTTACGTTTGTGGATATCTTTTATACTTTAAAAAAACAAGATGTAAGCAATAGCTATAGTGAAATTAAGTCAGTAGTTTAATGATATAAACTACATATTATTGATTTAATTGGAATTGATGCCAAAAGGTTGAGTATAAAATGAAGAGTTGTAGTTAAACATGAAGTAAAGATGAGTCTATTTCTTTCTCCTTTGGAAACGTCACTAAAATAACAGTACAGTCATAAAACATGTATAATGCCAGAAAGATGAGGAATAGGGAGGAGGTAATAGCAGTCTGATGGTTTCAACAAAATGTTGGAAAGTGGAAAGCAGATGGATTATGCAGATTTTGTCTGTTAAGCTAATGAAGCTTAAATTTCAGGACTGCTCACTAGCCAAGCCTTTTCCAAAATCTGGGGAAGGACCCTAGTAGTGTCTTCTCATAGTTACAATTTTTATGCAATTTGCAAGTAAGATATTTTAATAATTTGCAGTTAAGTTAGATTACTTTTTCTTTCCACTCTAACTTGCTCTCTTTTGGGTGGTTTTGTAGTGGCTGCAGGCATTTTGGGATTGCTCTAAGAAAACATTGAGTTGGGGATACATTTAGTCCGGCTTTGGTGCTATATTTGTGATTTGCAGTGTTTCTGTGTATAGTTGATAGTTTATGATAGCCGTGCTAGTATTAACTTGTGATTTAAAAAATGCCTGATTTGTTATTCTTTTTCTTGAAGGGGGCATCCAAATTGTTTAAGTTTCAGCCCCACAGAAATCTGCATCTGTCCTTGTTAACTGACATAGTAGAATAGAGGACTCCAAAACCTTGGGGTGTGGGGTGAGGGAAGGAAGCCAACAAAACAGAAGACTTATGTGTAGGCTCAGGAGTTGGAAACATTGGCTCCCCTATGGGGCCTGGTTCACTGGGTTAGCCTAAAATGGATTGGTTAAAAATCTGAGAAGCAGATCCTTTTTCCTTAAAACAGGAACACACTGCTGCTATCCCCCTCATCAGAAGACTGTGGATTTATTCTCTAGAGACTCTAGGCTAAACAAGAGAGATTTTGGTCTTGGGCATATCAATACCAGGCATAGCTGAGGGTGGAAGTAAGACTAAGTAAAAATCTTATGTACTGAATTGTATCTCCCTCCCCCTTGCCACTTCCTCTATTCAAACTATCACAATGCTGATAAGCAGGAAATCGGAGGTGTCTTCTCTGGGTAATTGACCAGCTTAAGAGAAAGACCTACAAATTGACTGATGTCCTCCAGTGAAGTAGCCAGGTGCCTTGGCATCTTATAGTGAAGCCCACCAATTGTTCAGCCTTACTACCAAATAAAGATCCTAGTTTTTTTAATTCTTTGCTCTTTAAAAGGACAGCCAGGGGTGACGTTTGAGTGGGAGGCGGGGCCTAGGCTCAGGGCACATGCAGCCAGAAAAGACCTTCGGGGCAGGGCCTAGGCAGGGCGATATTCAAGAATGGGGCGGGGCCTCTGCTTAGGACCTCTGCGGAAGGGGAGAGGCAGCACGGCCAAAGGGGGGCCTCTGGAGTGTGGGGTTTGGAGAGACCGCAGAAGGTAGAAGAACTACAATCCTGCAGCCTGTTGAACAAAAACCACCTTCACAGAAAGACAGACAAAATGAAAAGGTAGAGAATTATGTACCAGATGAAGGAACAAGATGAAACCCCAGAAAAACAATTAAATGAAGTGAAGATAGGGAACCTTCCAAAAAAAGAATTCAGAATAACGATAGTGAAGATGATCCAGGACCTCGGAAAAAGAATGGAGGCAAAGGTCGAGAAGATCCAAGAAATGTTTAACTAAGACCTAGAAGAATTAAAGAACAAACACCTAGAAGAATTGAAGAACGAACAGATAAACAGTACAATAACTGAAATGAAAAATACACTAGAAGGAAACAATAGCAGAATAACTGAGTCTGAAGAACAGATAAGTGACCTGGAAGACAGAATGGTGGAATTCACTGCCGTGGAACCGAATAAAGAAAAAAGAATGGAAAGAAATGAAGACAGCCTAAGAGACATCTGGGACAACATTAAATGCACCAATATTCACATTATAGGGGTCCCAGAAGGAGAACAGAGAGATAAAGGACCCGAGAAAATATTTGAAGAGATTATAATCAAAAATTTCCCTAACATGGGATAGGAAAATGCCACCCAAGTCCAGGAAGCGCAGAGAGTCCCAGGAAGGATAAACCCAAGGAGAAACACGCCGAGACACATAGTAAGCAAATTGACAAAAATTAAAGACAAAGAAATATTATTAAAAGCAACAAGGGAAAAATGACAAAGAACAAGGGAACTCCCATAAGGTTAGCAGCTGATTTCTCAGCAGCAACTCTACAAGCCAGAAGGGAGTGGCAGGATATATTTAAAGTGATGAAAGGGAAGAACCTACAATCAAGATTACTCTAGCCAGCAAGGATCTCATTCAGATTTGACAGAGAAATCAAAAGCTTTACAGACAAGCAAAAGCTAAGAGAATTCAGCACCGGCAAACCAGCTCTACAACAAATGCTAAAGGAACTTCTCTAAGTGGGAAACACAAGAGAAGAAGAGGACCTACAAAAACAAACCCAAAACAATTAAGAAAATGTTAATAGGAACATACATATCGATAATTGCCTTAAACGTGAATGGATTAAATGCTCCAACCAGAAGACACAGGCTCGCTGAATGGACACAAAAGCAAGACCCATATATATGCTGTCTACAAGAGACCCACTTCAGACCTACGGACACAAACAGATTGAAAGTGAGGGGATGGAAAAAGATACTCCATGTAAATGGAAACCAAAGGAAAGCTGGATAGCAATACTCATATCAGATAAAATAGACTGTAAAATAAAGAATGTTGCAAGAGACAAGGAAGTTCACCATATAATGATCAAGTGATCAATCCAAGAGGATATAACAATTATAAATATATATTCACCCAGCACAGGAGCACCTCAATACATAAGGCAAATGCTAACAGCTGTAAAAGAGGAAATCGACAGTAACACAGTAATAGTGGGAGACTTTAACACCTCATTACACCAATGGACAGATCATCTAGACAGAAAGTTAATAAGGAAACACAAGCTTTAAACGAGTTAAGTGATATTTATAGGACATTCCATCCAAAAACAGCAGATTACACTTTCTTCTCAAGTGCACACAGAACATTCTCCAGGTTAGATCACATCTTGGGTCACAAATCAAGCCTTGGTAAATTTAAGAAAATTGAAATCATATCAAGCATCTTTTCCGACCACAGTGCTATGAGATTAGAAGTCAATTACAGGGAAAAAAAATGTTAAAAAACACAAACACATGGAGGCTAAACAATAAGTTACTAAATAACGAAGACATCACTGAAGAAATCAAAGAGGAAATCAGAAAATACCTAGAGACAAATATCAACAAAAACACGACAATCCAAAACCTATGGGATGCAGCGAAAGCAGTTCTAAGAGGGAAGTTTATAGCAATACAATCCTATCTCAGGAAACAAGAAAAATCTCAAATAAACAATCTAACCTTACACCTAAAGGAACTAGAGAAAGAAGAACAAACAAAACCCAGTTAGTAGAAGGAAAGAAATCATTTTCAGATCAGAAATAAATGAAATAAAAAAGGGGGAATGCTAGCAAAGATCAATAAAACTAAAAGCTGGTTCTTTGAGAAGATAAACAAAATTGATCAACCTTTAGCCAGACTCATCAAGAAAAAGAGGGAGAGGACTCAAATCAATAAAATTAGCAATGAAAAAGGTAATGTTACAACAGACACTGCAGAAATACAAAGCATCCTAGGACACTGCTACAAGCAACTCTGTGCCAATAAAATGGACAACCTGGAAGAAATGGACAACTTCTTAGAAAGGTATAACCTTCCAAGACTGAACCAGGAAGAAATAGAAAATATGAACAATCCAATCACAAGTAATGAAATTGAAACTGTGATTAAAAATCTTCCTGCAAAGAAAAGTCCAGGACCAGATGGCTTCACAGGTGAATTCTCTCAAGCATTTAGAGAAGAGCTAACACCCATCCTTCTCAGACTCTTCCAAAAAACTTGAGAGGAATAAACACTCCCGAAATCATTCTACGCGGCCTCCATCACCAGATACCAAAACCAGACAAACATACTACAAAAAAAGAAAATTACAGACCAGTATCACCGATGAATATACATGCCAAAATCCTCAACAAAATACTAGCAAACAGACTCCGACGACGCATTAAAAGGATCATAAACCATGATGAAGTGGGATTTATCCCAGCATTGCAAGGATTCTTCAATATACACAAATCAATAAATGTGATACACTATGGTAACAAATTGAAGAATAAAAACCATATGATCATCTCAATAGATGCAGAAAAAGCTTTTGACAAAATTCAACAGCATTTTTGCTAAAAATAAAAATTGTCCAGAAAGTGGGCATAGAGGGAACCTATCTGAACATAGTAAAGGCCATATACGACAAACCCACAGCAAACATCATTCTCAATGGTGAAAAAATGAAAGCATTTTCTCTAAGATCAGGAACAAGGCAAGGATGTCCACTCTCGCCGCTATTATTCAACATAGTTTTGGAAGTCCTAGCTATGGCAATCAGAGAAAAAAAATAAAAAGATACAAACTGGAAAAGAAGAAGTAAAACTGTCACTGCAGATGACATGATACTTATACATAGAAAATCCTAAAGATGCCACCAGAAGACTACCAGAGCAAATCAATGAATTTGGTAAAGTTGCAGGATACAAAATTAATGTACCGAAACCTCTTGCATTCCTGTACACGAACAACAAAAGATTAGAAAGAGAAATTAAGGAAAGAATTCCATTCACTATTACAACAAATAGAATAAAATACCTAGGAATAAACCTACCTAAGGAGTTGAAAGACCTGTACTCAGGCGGCTAAGAGCGCGGACCCCAGAGATGGGCATGAGACGCTAAGGCTGCTGCTGCAGCCACCAAGAATCCTGTCTGCAAGCACAGGTCACTATCCACACCGTCCCTCCCGGGAGCCTGTGCAGCCCGCCACTGCCAGGGTCCCATGATCCAGGGACAACTTCCCTGGGAGAACACACGGCATGCCTCAGGCTGGTGCAACGTCCCTGTGGCCTCTGACGCCACAGGCTCACCCCGCATTCCGTACTCCTCCCTCTCCCTGGCCTGAGTGAGCCAGAGCCCCCGAATCAGCTGCTCCTTTAACCCCGTCCTGTCTGAGTGAAGAACAGATGCTCTCAGGTGACCTACATGCAGAGGCGGGTCCAAATCCAAAGCTGAACCCCAGGAGCTGTGCGAACAAAGAAGAGAAAGGGAAATTTCTCCCAACAGCCTCAGGAGCAGTGGATTAAATCTCCACAATCAACTTGATGTACCCTGCATCTGTGGAATACCTGAATAGACAAGGAATCATCCCAAATTGAGGAGGTGGACTTTGGGAGCAACGATATATATATATTTTTTTCCCTTTTTCTCTCTTTGTGAGTGTGTATGTGTATGGTTCTGTGTGTGATTTTGTCTGTATAGCTTTGCTTTTACCATTTGTCCTAGGCTTGTGTCTCCCCTTTTTTTTTTTTTTAATTACTTAAAAAAATTTTTTTAATAATTATTTTTTATTTTAATAACTATTTTATTTTATTTTACTTTATTTTATTTTATTTTATCTTCTTCTTTCTTTCTTTTCTCCCTTTTTTTCTGAGCCTTGTGGATGACAGGCTCTTGGTGCTCCAGCTAGGCGTCAGGACTGTGCCACTGAGGTGGGAGAGCCAAGTTCAGGACACTGGTCCACAAGAGACCTCCCAGCTCCACGTAATATTAAACGGCAAAAATCTCCCAGAGATCTCCATCTCAACGCCAAGACCCAGCTCCACTCAATGACCAGCAAGCCACAGTGCTGGACACCCTATGCCAAACAACTAGTAAGACAGGAACACAACCCCATCCATTAGCAGAGAGGCTGCCTAAAATCATATTAAGGCCACAGACACCCCAAAACACACCACCAGATGTGGACCTGCCCACCAGAAAGACAACATCCAGCCTCATCCACCAGAACACAGACACTAGTCTCCTCCACCAGGAAGCCTACACAACCCACTGAACCAATCTTAGCCACTGGGGACAGACACCAAAAACAACGGGAAGTACGAACCTGCAGCCTGCGAAAAGGAGACTCCAAACACAGTAAGTTAAGCAAGATGAGAAGACAGAGAAACACACAGCAGATGAAGGAGCAGGGCAAAAACCAACCAGACCTAACAAATGAAGAGCAAATATACAGTCTACCTGAAAAATTCAGAATAGTGATAGTAAAGATGATCAAAAATCTTGGAGATAGAATGGAGAAAATACAAGAAACGTTTAAGAAGGACCTAGAAGAACTAAAGAGCAAACAAACAGTGATGAACAACACAAAAAATGAAATTTAAAATTCTCTAGAAGGGATGAATAGCAGAATAACTGAGGCAGAAGAACGGATAAGTGATCTAGAAGATAAAATAGTGGAAATAACTGCTACAGAGCAGAATAAAGAAAAAGGAATGAAAAGAATTGAGGACAGTCAGAGAACTCTGGGACAACATTAAACACACCAACATTCGAATTCTAGGGGTCCCAGAAGAAGAAGAGAAAAAGAAACGGACTGAGAAAATATTTGAAGAGATTATAGTTGAAAAGTTCCCTAATATGGGAAAGGAAATAGTTAATCAAGTCCAGGAAGCACAGAGAGTTCCATACAGGATAAATCCAAGGAGAAACACACCAAGGCACATATTAATCCTACTTCAAAAATTAAATACAAATAAAAAATATTAAAAGCAGCAAGGGAAAAACAACAAATAACACACCAGGGAATCCCCATAAGGTTAACAGCTGATCTTTCAGCAGAAACTCTGCAAGCCAGAAGGGAGTGGCAGGACATATTTAAAGTGATGAAAGAGAAAAACCTACAACCAAGATTTCCCAGCAGGGATCTCATTCAGATTTGATGGAGAAATTAAAACCTTTACAGACAAGCAAACGCTAAGAGAATTCAGCACCACCAAACCAGCTTTACAACAAATGCTAAAGGAACTTCTCTAGGCAGGAAACACAAGAGAAAGAAAAGACCTACAATAACAAACCCAAAACAATTAAGAAAATGGTCATAGGAACATACATATCGATAATTACCTAAAATGTAAATGGATTAAATGCTCCCACCAAAAGACATAGAGTGGCTGAATGTATACAAAAACAAGACCCGTATATATTCTGTCCACAAGAGACCCACTTCAGAACTAGGGACACATACAGACTGAAAGTGAGGGGATGGAAAAAGATATTCCATGCAAATGGAAATCAAAAGAAAGCTGGAGTAACAATTCTCATATCAGACGAAATAGACTTTTAAAAAAAACTATTACAAGAGACAAAGAAGGACACTACATAATGATCAAGAGATCAATCCAAGAAGAAGATATAACAATTATAAATATATATGCACCCAACATAGGAGTACCTCAATACAAATGGCAAATGCTAACAGCCGTAAAAGAGGAAATCGACAGTAACACAATCATAGTAGGGGACTTTAACACCCCACTTTCACCAATGGACAGATCAACCAAAATGAAAATAAATAAGGAACCACAAGCTTTAAATGATACATTAAACAAGATGGACTTAATTGATATTTATAGGACATTCCATCCAAAAACAACAGAATACACATTCTTCTCAAGTTCTCATGAAACATTCTCCAGGATAGGTCATATCTTGGGTCACAAGTCAATCCTTGGTAAATTTAAGAAAATTGAAATCGTATCAAGTATCTTTTCCGACCACAATGCTATGAGACTAGATATTAATTACAGGAAAAAATCTGTAAAAAATACAAACACATGGAGGCTAAACAATACACTACTTAATAACCAAGAGATCACTGAAGAAATCAAAGAGGAAAGCAAAAATTGCCTAGAAACAAATGACAATGAAAACACAACGACACAAAACCTATGGGATGCAGCAAAAGCAGTTCTAAGAGGGAAGTTTATAGCAATACATTCCTACCTTAAGAAACAAGAAACATCTCAAATAAACAACCTAACTTTACACCTAAAGCAATTAGAGAAAGAAGAACAAAAGAACCCCAAAGGTAGCAGAAGAAAAGAAATCATAAAGATTAGATCAGAAATACATGAAAAAGAAATGAAGGAAACGATAGCAAAGATCAGTAAAACTAAAAGCTGGTTCTTTGAGAAGATAAACAAAATTGATAAACCATTAGCCAGACTCATCAAGAGAAAAAGGGAGAAGACTCAAATCAATAGAATTAGAAATGAAAAAGGAGAAGTAACAACTGACACTGCAGAAATACAAAGGATCATGGGAGAGTGCTACAAGCAACTATATGCCAATAAATTGGACAACCTGGAAGAAATGGACCAATTCTTAGAAAGATACAACCTTCCAAGACTGAACCAGGAAGAAATAGAAAATATGAACAGACCAATCACAAGCACTGAAATTGAAACTGTGATTAAAAATCTTCCAACAAACAAAAGCGCAGGACCACATGGATTCACAGGTGAATTCTATTCGAACATTAAGAGACGAGTTAACACCTATCCTTTTCAAACTCTTTTCAAAAATATAGCAGAGTGAGGAACACTCCCAAACTAATTCTACAAGGCCACCATCACCCTGATACCAAAACCAGACAAAGATGTCACAAAGAAAGAAAACTACAGGCCAATATCACTGCTGAACATAGATGCAAAAATCCTCAACAAAATACTAGGAAACAGCATCCAACAGCACATTAAAAGGATCATACACCATGATCAAGTGGGGTTTATCCCAGGAATTCAAGGAATCTTCAATATACGCAAATCAATCAATGTGATACACCATATTAACAAATTGAAGGAGAAAAACCATATGATCATCTCAATAGATGCAGACAAAGCTTTTGACAAAATTCAACACCCATTTATGATAAAAACCCTCCACAAAGTAGGCAAAGAGGGAACTTACCTCAACGTAATAAAGGCCATATATGACAAACACACAGCCAACATCGTCCTCAATGGTGAAAAACTGAAACCATTTCCACTAAGATCAGGAACAAGACAAGGTTGCCCACTCTCACTACTGTTATTATTCAACATAGTTTTGGAAGTTTCACCCACAGCAATTAGAGAAGAAAAAGAAATAAAAGGAATCCAAATCAGAAAAGAAGAAGTGAAGATGTCACTGTTTGCAGATGACATGATACTATACATAGAGAATCCTAAAGATGCTACCAGAAAACTACTAGAACTAATCAATGAATTTGGTAAAGTAGCAGGGTACAAAATTAATGCCCAGAAATCTCTTGCATCCCTATACACTAATGATGAAAAATCTGAAAGAAAAATTAAGGAAACACTCCCATTTACCATTGCAACAAAAAGAATAAAATATCTAGGAATAAACCTACCTAAGTAGACTAAAGCCCTGTATGCAGAAAAGTATAAGACACTGATGGAAGAAATTAAAGATGATACAAACAGATGGAGAGATATACCATGTTCTTGGATTGGAAGAATCAACATTGTGAAGATGACTCTACTACCCAAAGCAATCTACAGATTCAGTGCAATCCCTATCAAACTACCGATGGCATTTTTCACAGAACTAGAACAAAAAATTTCACAATATGTATGGAAACACAAAAGACCCCGAATAGCCAAAGCAATCTTGAGCAAGAAAAATGGAGCTGGAGGAATTAGGCTCCCTGATTTCAGAGTCTACTACAAAGCTACAGTAATCCATACAGTATGGTACAGGCACAAAAACAGAAATATAGATAAATGGAACAGGATAGAAAGCCCAGAGATAAACCCATGCACATATGGTCACCTTATGTTTGATAAAGGAGGCAAGCATATATGGTGGAGAAAAGACAGCCTCTTCAATAAGTGGTGCTGGGAAAACTGGACAGCTACATGTAAAAGAATGAAATTAGAACACTCCCTAACACCATACACAAAAATAAACTCAAAATGGATTAAAGACGTAAATGTAAGGCCAGACACTATCAAACTCTTAGAGGAAAACATAGGTAGAACACTCTGTGACATAAATCACAGCAAGATCCTTTTTGACCCACCTCCTAGAGAAATGGAAATAAAAACAAAAATAAACAGATGGGACCTAATGAAACTTAAAAGCTTTAGCACAGCAAAGGAAACCATAAACAAGACGAAAAGACAACCCTCAGAATGGGGGAAATTATTTGCAAATGAAGCAACTGACAAAGGATTAATCTCCAAAATTTACAAGCAGCTCATGCAGCTCAATATCAAAAAAGCAAACAACCCAATCCAAAACCAGGCAGAAGCCCTAAATAGACATTTCTCCAAAGAAGATATACAGATTGCCAACAGACACATGAAAGAATGCTCAACACCATTAATCATTAGAGAAATGCAAATCAGAACTACAATGAGGTGTCACCTCACACCGGTCAGAATGGCCATCATCAAAAAATCTACAAACAATAAATGCTGGAGAGGGTGTGGAGAAAAGGGACCCCTCTTGCCCTGTTGGTGGGAATGTAAATTGATGCAGCCACTATGGAGAACAGTATGGACGTTCCTTTCAAAACTAAAAATAGAACTACCATACGACCCAGCAATCCCTCTACTGGGCATATACCCTGAGAAAAGTATAATTCAAAGAGTCATGTATCAAAATGTTCATTGCAGCTCTATTTACAATAGCCAGGACATAGAAGCAACCTAAGTGTCCATCAAGAGATGAATGGATAAAGAAGATGTAGCATATATATACAATGGAATATTACTCAGCCATAAAAAGAAATGAAATTGAGTTGTTTGTAGTGAGGTGGATGGACCTAGAGTCTGTCATACAGAGTGAAGTAAGTCAGAAAGAGAAAAGCAAATACTGTATGCTAACACATATATATGGCATCTAAAAAAAAAAAAAAGAGGTCATGAAGAACCTAGGGGCATGTCAGGAATAAAGACACAGACCTGCTAGAGAATGGACATGAGGGTACGGGGAAGGGGAAGGTTAAGCTCTGACAAAGTGAGAGGGTGGCATGGGCATATATACACTACCAAACATTAAATAGATAGGTAGTGGGAAGCAGCCGCATAGCACAGGGAGATCACCTCCGTGCTTTGTGACCACCTAGAGGGGTGGGTTAGGGAAGGTGGGAGGGAGGGAGACTCAGGAGGGAAGAGATATGGGGACATATGTATATGTATAACTGATTCACTTTGTTATAAAGCAGAAAGTAACACACCATGTAAAGCAATTATACTCCAATAAAGATTTCTTTAAAAAAAAGTGAATTAGAAAAAAAAAAAAAGACCTGTACTCAAAGTTATAAGACACTGATGAAAGAAATCAAAGATGATATAAACCGATGGAGAGATATACCATGTTGTTGGATTGGAAGAATAAATATTGTGAAAATGACTATACTCCCTAAAGCAGTCTACAGATTCAGTGCAATCCCTATCAGATTACTAGTGGCATTTTTTACAGAACTAGAACAAAAAAATCTTAAAATCTGTATCTCTGTATGGAGATACAAAAGACCCCGAATAGCCAAAGCAATCTTGTGGGGAAAAAACGGAGCTGGAGGAATCAGACTCCCTGACTTCAGAGTATATTGCAAAGCTACAGTCATCAAAACAGTATGGTACTGGCATTAAAAACAGAAATACAGATCAATGGAACAGGATAGAAAGCCCAGAGATAAACCCATGCACCGATGGTCAACTGATCTATTAGAAAGGATCAAGGATATACAATGGAGAAAAGACAGTTTGTTCAATAAATGATGATGGGAAAACTGGAAAGCTACATGTAAAAGAATGAAATTAGAACACTCCCTAACGCCATACACAAAAATAAACTCAAAGTAGATTAAAGACCTAAATGTAAGACCAGACACTGTAAAACTCTTAGAGAAAAACATAGGAAGAACACTCTTCGACATAAATCACAGCAACATCTTTTTTGACCCACCTCCTAGAGTAATGGAAATGAAAACAAAAATAAACAAATGGGACCTAATGAAACTTCAAAGCTTTTGCACAGCAAAGGAAACTATAAGGAAGGCAAAAAGACGAAAAGACAACCTTCAGAATGGGAGAAAATATTTGCAAACGAATCAATGGACAAAGGATTAATCTCCAAAATATATAAACAGCTCATGCAGCTCAACATTAAAAAAACAACCCAATCAAAAAATGGGCAGAAGACCTAAATAGACATTCTCCAAAGAAGACATACTGGTGGCCAAGAGGCACATGAAAAGCTGCTTAACATCACTAATTATTAGAGAAATGCAAATCAAAACTACAATCAGGTATCACCTCACACCAGTTAGAATGGGCGGCATCATCAGAAAATCTACAAACAAATGCTGGAGAGGGTGTGGAGAAAAGGGAATCTTCTTGCACTGTTCATGGGAATGTAAATTGATACGGCCACTGTGGAGAACAGTATGGAGGCTCCTTAAAATACTAAAAATAGCATTACCATATGATCCAGCAATCCCACTACTGGGCATATACCCAGAGAAAACCATAATTCAAAAAGACACATGCACCCCAATGTTCGTTGCAGCACTATTTATAATAGCCAGGTCATGGAAGCAACCTAAATGCCCATTAGCAGACGAATGGATAAAGAAGATTTGGTACATATATGCAGTGGAATATTACCCAGCCATAAAATGGAACAAAATTGGGTCATTTGTAGAGACGTTGATGGACCTAGAGACTTTCATACAGAGTGAAGTAAGTCAGAAAGGAAAAAGAAATATTGTATATTAACTCATGTATGTGGAGTCTAGAAAAATGGTGCAGGTGAACTGGTTTGCAAGGCAGAAATGGAGACACAGATGTACAGAACAAACGTATGGACACCAAGGAGGGGTGGTGGTGGGGGGGGTGGGATGAATTGGGAGGTTGGGATTGACCTATGTACACCAATATGTATAAAATAGGTAATTGATAAGAATCTGCTGTATAAAAAATAAACTAAACTAAACTAAAATTCAAAAAAAAATAAAGAGACAACCAAGGATCGCTAAATATATGTTTATAGACCTCGGTTTTTCAAGAGACTGGTCAGTGTGCACTTCTGAGGACTTTGATCCCCATGTATGTACCACTGCTTTGATTCCCTTGGGGTTATGCTTCTTGTTGGGGTTTTTGCTTGTTGCTGTGGTGAAGCACTGAATAAGAGGGAAAGCAATTAGCATAATTTGTGATATTATGGCCCTAGATAATTAATATTTATTTATTTATTTGGTTGCACCAGGTCTTAGTTGTAGCAGGCGGGCTCCTTAGTTGCGGCTCGCTGGCTCCTTAGTTGTGTCATGCGAACTCTTAGTTGTGGCATGCATGTGGAATCTAGTTCCCTGACCAGGGATAAAACCCAGGCCCCCTGCATTGGGAGCATGGTGTCTTAATCACTGTACCACCAGGGAAGTCCTCGGCCCTAGAATTAATGCCACAGGATTCTCAATGGAACAAGATTCAGTGAGTGCCTGTGTATGGACTCTGTCAGTCATAGTTTACTGGTAGTTCTGGAATATGTAGGCAAATTAAGGGGGGATCAGAGGATCCATCTAGGTTTTCTTTTTGTAGTGTGACCTATCATTTATGATTTTCAAAAATCATGTTAGTTTAAAACATGCTTCTCTCCTCTTACCCAGTGATAAATGCTGCTCATTCTTTCTACAATGGAACAACAACTCTACCAATATCAGATGAAGACAGAACTCCACGAAAGAGAATTAGCAAAACCTTAAATATGACTACGAGTCCCGAGGAGAAAAGAAAAATCATTGGGGATACTTTTGTTAAGGTACCTTTTTAATATCCTCAATGTGTACTATTTTCGATGTGAGTTTTAGTATTTTTTTTCCTTATCATTATACCAAATAACCAAATTTTGTGACTAATTTTGATTCTTTTGTTGGCTAAGAGTTTTACCATATACTGCTATTATACTGATTTAGTAGAAACTGTTTTATGTTTTTAAAAAACATATGTACTTATGTTTTTAGTTTGTTGTTTTCATTGCGTAAGAATAAATATTTTCAGTTGATATTAGATTTTAGTTCTTTGGGTATTTCAGTGGCTAGATTTTTTTAAGCTTTTGATGGGAATGTTCGTATACCTTTTTGAATCACATTAAGCATGTGTTTTGAGGGTTTTTTTGACTTTTTAAAAATTTTATTAATGTATAGTTGGTTGACATTGACAATGTGTTTTTTTAAAATTTTTATTGCTAATATTTTGTCTCTTTTTTTTTACAACTTTATTGGAGTATAATTGCTTTACAATGTTGTGTTAGTTTCTGCTGTATAACAATGTGAATCATCTATATGTATACATATGTTCCCCATACCCCCTCCCTCTTAAAGTCTCCTTCCCACCCTCCCTATCCCACCCCTCTAGGTGGTCACAAAACACCGAGCTGATCTCCCTGTGCTATGTGGCTGCTGCCCACTAGCTATTTTACATTTGGTAGTGTATATATGTCCATGCCACTCTCTCACTTCGTCCCAGCTTCCCCTCCCCGCCCCCATCCCATCCTCAAGTCCATTCTCTACATGTGTGTCTTTATTCCTGTCCTGCCACTAGGTTCCATCAGAATCATTTTTTTTTTAGATTCCATATATATGTGTTAGCATACAGTATTTGTTTTTCTCTTTCTGACTTACTTCACTGTGTATGACAGACTCTAGGTCCATCCACCTCACTGCAAATAACTCAATTTCGTTTCTTTTTATAAGCATGTGTTCTTAAAAGGAGTTTATTTTGGAGGATAGTAGATTTCATCTCCTGGTCAATATTGCAAAAGGACTCTTAAGAAATTTAGCTGAAAGTATAAAATTTTGCTGTCTTTTAGAAGAATTCATCTCTTAGAAGGCTGTTTTACTCCTGTTGTTTATAGATTGCCAATGAAGTAATTGGAGAAATGAACCTGAAACCAGAGGAGGTTTTCCTTGCCCAAGGTACTTTACGGCCTGATCTAATTGAAAGTGCATCCCTTGTTGCAAGTGGCAAAGCTGAACTCATCAAAACCCATCATAACGACACAGAGCTTATCAGAAAGTTGAGAGAGGAGGTAAAAGCTTATGAGAACTTTCGCATAAAACCTCCCTCCCTTAACCATTTTTAAGTGTACAGTTCAGTAGTGTTAAGTATATTTGTATTGTTGTGAAACAGATCTCTGTAACTTTTTCATTTTTCAAAACTGAAACTCTATACCTGTTGAGCAACAGCTACCCTTTTCTCCCTCTCCCTAACCCCTGGTAACCTACCATTCTAATTTCTGTTTCAATGAATTTGGCTACTTTAAATACCTCATAAGTGAAATCATAACAGCATTTGTTTTTTTGTGACTGGCTTATTTCACTTAGTATAAGTCCTCAAGTTTCATCCATATTGTAGCATGTGATAGGATTTCCTTTTTAAGCTGAATAGTATTCTGTTGTATGTGTGTGTGTGTGTATATATATATATATATATATATATATATATATATATATATAGTTAATTTATTTATGCACCGATGGACATTTGGATTGCTTCCACTTTCTTGTTGTCGTGAATTGTGCTGCTATGAACATGGGTTTACAGATACCTCTTGGAGCCCCTGCTTTCAATTCTTTTGGATATGTACCAGGAAGTGGGATTTCTGAATCTTATGGTAGTTTTATTTTTAATTTTTTGAGGGACTTCCTTAATGTTTCCTTAGCAGTTATACTATATTACAGTCCCACCAACAGTGCACAGAGCTTCCAATTTCTCCATACCTTGCCCAACACTTGTTCTTTTCTGGGTTTTTTTTTTTTTTTTTTAATTAGCCATCCTAATGAGTGTGAATTACCTGTACTTTTTTATTATTTTAGGCATCCTAGTGGGTGAGAAGTGGTAGGTATCTCATTGTGGTTCTGATTTGCATTTCCCTAATAGCTAACAATGTCAATCATCTTTTATGTGCTTACTGGCTACTTATATGTCGCCTTTGGAGAAATATCTATTCGGATCTTTTGCCCATTTTTAACTTGGCTTATTTATCTTTTTATTATTGAATTGTATGTGTTCTTTATATAGTCTTGTTACAGCCCTTTATTAGATATATGATTTGCCTTCTGTAGGTTGTCTTTTCACTTTTTTGATGGTATCATTTGGAGAGTTTTAATTGTTAAACACTAGTATATTTTCTGATTTCCTTGTATTACAGTGAGAACTAGATCAGAGATAGGTGGGTAGGTACGTTCTGATTTATTTCTATTTAAGAGGTTTACGTTTAAAATGTGTTTCAAAGAGAACTATGAAGATCACTAAAATATCTAATTCCTTATAAGCACATAGGAAGAAATACTTCAAAAGATGAAGTTTTTAAAAATGATTTTTAAAGGTAAAAGACAACAGGAAAAGCCAATAATTTGTTACTCTTTGCTTTCCATGTCATTTTGGTTACTAATCTGTATTAATAGGCCTTTTTCTTCCCTGTAGGGAAAAGTCATAGAACCTTTGAAAGATTTTCATAAAGATGAAGTAAGAATCTTAGGCAGAGAACTTGGACTTCCAGAAGAGTTAGTTTCCAGGCATCCATTCCCAGGTAAAAGAATAGAATTCTGTTTTATTTGTTACTATGCCTTCATGTTGAACAAAAATCAATTCAGACAGCTTTTGAAGTAATTTATCATCTTAGGGAATATGTAACTTTAAAGAAAGGAAAGGATGGATAGGGAATAAATATTCTTTTTAGTGCCTACTGTATATATTTCATTTTATTAAATACTCATTTTTTATTGTATATATATTTAAATATTACATTATCCTTGTGTAAATAGATTGTCATGTAATGTTACCATCGGATGAGAAAGCCAAGAGATATTTTAATAACATTGCCACACAATTCTTAGTGTTAGAACTTGGGTTTTTATGTTCTTTCTACTATACCATGATGTATTCCACAGGGTTAAAACTCGGTTCTCTGAAATCCTTATCCCCTGACTTGTCTGAATGGTTGAACCATTTCTTTGCACAGTGCTGTATGTATTTAATTCATGACCAAATGAAAATATTCAGTTTTTAAATAGTCATTTGCTGTCATAAAATAAAATTAATTAGAGGTGGTATTTGTTAAAGTTAGGACTGTGAGTCTTAACCTGTTTTTGTTATGAGTTCTTGAGCTTGGCAAATCTTATACCTCAGTTTCTAGGTCTCTACAATAGTCATTGGGTGATGAGTTGAGGGAATGGTCTAATTAAACGAAAAAGCATAGTAATAGTTAACATTTCTTGAGTACTAATATGAGCTAGGCATTCTGCTAAATACAGTATTTTACACATGATGTCTTATTTAATCCTCACAATAGAAAGTATTATGATCCTGTTGTCCAGCTGAGAGAATTTTGGGACAGAGGCTAGTTTGCCAGAAGTTATGTAGGTTGGGTTTGGAACCAGGATTCTAGCCCCAATAAGCTCTCCTCAGAGTTTGTTACTCTTAACTACCGTATTGCCTCCATAAACAGTGTTGCAAAGGTATAGCCCATATGGAGATGAGCACTTGTTTATATTACTAACTTCAACTATAGTAATTTAAGACGTTCAGTCCTAACGTGTGTTGGCAAAGGATTGTGTATGAAAGTAATTTTAGATAGATTGGCATGTATATTGTGAATTTAAAATATTTATTGGAGAATTTTGAGATTCTTAATACAGGGACTATTAAAATAAGAGGTGGATATCATTGATGTGAACAGAACTGAAGCATTCTAAAAATGATGAGTTGGATGGGAAACTAATAGCTGCATTTCATATTAAACACTTTAAAAAACCTAAAGTTTATATGTCAATTATATTTCAATAAAACTGGTTAAAAAAACAATGGCAGGGGTGTTTTATATTTTGGGAATAGTGACCTTTTTTTATTTAAAATTTTATATTAAACGTAACATTTATATTAAATACCATTGTTACTCTTCTCTTTAGGTCCAGGCCTGGCAATCAGAGTAATATGTGCTGAGGAACCTTATATCTGTAAGGATTTTCCTGAAACCAACAATATTTTGAAAATAGTAGCTGATTTTTCTGCAAGCGTTAAAAAGGTAATAATTTGTGTTGAATTTGTTTATTATAGGAGCTTTAAACAGACACAGCTAATTGGTGCAAGGAATTGAATGGATTCTTGCTGTACTCCAGTAATTACAATAAAATTGATTAGGGTTTCATTATTTGAAAATTCAGGGTAATTTAACCTTTGGAAATGACTATGAAGAAAGTATTCTACAGACACTCTTAAATGCAGACTTCTCTTTTCAGCCATTCCATATATTTTAACAGATTGGATACTTTGAATCCCTGAAAGTACTAGATACAAAGTATTTTAAAATACCCTTTCACATTTATTGCAAGAAGGCAAGGGAGATCATTTTAGTTCCAAATTGAGGATGATGGAAAAGTCTCCAGTTCTTCTGTATATTTGGTGCCTAAATTTATAATCTTTGTTAAAGTGGGCTTTGGTTGGTAGTGCTTCCAGGTGTCAGACAAGAAGCAATATAAATTCTCTTTGGAGTCTCTTCAACCAGGCCTCAAAGAATTCCCATAAATAGAGTTTCAACAAATATGAGCTTATAATAAAAAACTATAAAATAGATATAAAAGTAAGGCACCATGAATGAGAGCTACTGGAAACAACTAGTAGAAGACCCTCAAGCACTTCAGATACTGGAATTAGCATATAGGCAACATTTAAAAGTACCGAGAATTAAAAGACACAATTGTTAATAAGAATAAGGTATATAAGATACTATAAAAAGTGACTGGGGAGCTTTGAAAAAAAATTAAGTTCTAGAAATGAAAATAACTAAAAAAGAGCTAAAGAGAGAATTAGTGAAGATCGATGTTAAATTGTCCAGAAATTGGAACAAAGCATCAAAGACAAAATATGGTTCGAAGAGGTTAATGTAGAGTGAGAATGTCAACTTTAATGTATATCCAGAAGGAGATAATAGACAAAAGTATTGAAATTTCTCCACACTGGTGAAAGACACCATGCCTCAGATTCAGGAAGCATAAAACATCCCAATCAGGATAAAGGAGAAGAATTTGACACCTAATAGGCATAACTATGGAAACTACAGACTGCCAAAGACAAAGTGGCTGCAAAGAAAAGATTGATTGCTGCGTAAAGGAAAGGCTATTCCTGGAAGCAGTAGTAAAAGCAGGAAGAATTCAAAGTACCAAGAGAAAATAATTGTGAACAATAGTGAACAGATAAACTGTCTCAAAGAACTAGGCAAAATAAAGACATTTTCACATAAACAGAATTTACTACCAACAGTCTGTTACTTAAGGAACTGTAAAGGCAGTGGTTCTCAACCCTGGCTGTGTATTAGATTCAACAGGGGGAACTTTTGAACTATTCTATGCTTGGGCCCCTTCTCCCTAGAATTTATTGAATTGATGTGGGATGGGACCTGAGCATACTAAGAAATTTGAGTGTATAGCTAAGGTTGAGAACCACTGTTTTAAAGAAATGACTTGAGGAGAAGCAAAAGGATACCAGTTGAAAGGTCTGAGATACAGGGACTGGTAAGCAAATAAAATGGTAAATGGATAAAATTAAACAGACATGGACTATATAAACTGATCTAAATTTTGGTGTTTATTTTAAAAAAATAGTATAACATTATATAGCTAAAATAGCATATAAGCCACACAGGGATCAATTGGAGTTAAAGCATTCAAAGATCTTTGTATTTTTTGCCAGATGGGCAGAGATGATTCTCTTTTGTTAAATATCCCCACTTAACGGGAAATGATAAAGAATAAAAATAGAGGGTTTAACTTCACAACTAGTAAAGGGGAAATAAATGAGCTGGGAGAAATCATCAGTTCAGAGGAATATAAAAAAGGAGAAAGAAATATAAAAAGTGGGGCAAATAGAAACTACTGAATTAAATGGTAGGATGGAATTCAACCATATTATTAACCCACAATTAAAAGGATTAACATCTTTAGTTAGGACATAATTGTCAAACTAGATTGAGGAATAAAATCTAACTATAGTCTGTTTACCTAGAGATAGGAAGAGGGAAGGTAAAAGAACAGAAAAACATATACCAGGCAAATAAACCAAAAAAAAGGAAGTAGATGGAGATACATTAATTTCAGACAAAGTTGACTTTATGGCAAAAAGTTTCCTTAGAGATAAGGAGAAGGTTCGACTCACATGAGGTGTCCCTTGCTGTTGACAGAGGATTAAAGCCTCCATGTATGTAAATCTAATCTGTGTTTCTTGTCCTGATATTTAACTTTTCATAGCCCTGGCCCTCAGAAATGAAATTCTGACACACTGCATAGCCCACACAAGTCAGAGAGAAATACCAAATAGAATCTATTGCTATAAACCAGAAAGTGTAGATACATAAGATAGTAATATGTACCTAAAGAGTGAATACTGTATTTCTTGAAACCCTGAGAAGTGTGTCTCTGATTTTCCTAGCCACATACACTATTACAGAGAGTCAAAGCCTGCACAACAGAAGAGGATCAGGAGAAGCTGATGCAAATTACAAGTCTGCATTCACTGAATGCCTTTCTGCTACCAATTAAAACTGTGGGTGTGCAGGTGAGTTGTGTGACTTCATTGACCTTTGACAGAACTTTCTGCTGCTCTTTTTGCTAATATTGAAATAGGAATGTCTTGAGAAAATGAAATATGAAAGTATATACGCCAAGTTTAAAAATGTAAAAAGGCAATATTTTATAGAATGTTTATGAAGTGAATAAGGTAATAGGAACTAAATATTCAGGCTGAGATTTTGTAGATTTGAAACACCTGTCATCTGTAACGAAAGTAAAAAAAATTCAAAGAATGATTTGCTATAGGATTGGCTTGCTTGCTTCTGCCTTGAAGAACAGGTACTGAGAGGTCATGTCCTCATTTATCCTTCTTGATATGAAATATTCTGTGGCTTTAGAAGTCTCTAACTGCAAGAAGGCCCCCAGATGTACATGTTACACCATTTAGGCATTGTTCTTGGCTTGTGTATTCCTTAAACCAGTGTCCTCTGCCTCTTCAACATGTCCCGTCTCTCCCTCTCTCTCTCTTAGCTGTGATAATGTACAACTAACATTTTCAGTACGTTCTGTCTTTCCAATTGTAAAAGCATGTGACTGTAATATAGTTCTCATTTTTGAAATGCTATTCATAAATAGATTATATTAAGTTCTTTATTTATATGATCATCAGGTGAGTTTCTGGGGGAAAAAAGCTTGGGAATCTAGGGAAGAGGAAGGTTTCTTTTCCGTGATTTAGAATTTGAAGTTAAATGAAAACTAGAAAAGGTGTCAATAATTCAACTCAAAATGGTGCGAGTGCCAGTTAAGTGGGTTAATGTGTTTATAACGTTCTCTTATAGTAGAATTATGCGTGGGAAGAAATTAAATACGTTTTAGAGATTGTTCATCTAAAACTTAATATATACTCTTTTCCATAAATATGTGAATCTGAGCCATCCTTTTAAATTCCTCTTTCTCCTGAATTCATGTAGCTCTGTTTGTAAATAAGACAATAAAAATTCATCGTTAACTTTAAAATTAAACTAAAATATTTTAGTTCATGGAAATGATAGGGCCAGCTATTTCCCCTCTTCTCCCTCTTTTTAAAGGCCCTATGTGAAAGCTACTTATATTGTTTTTAAATCATGTTGAAATAACCATTCCTGGAATTGTAGGAATAATTTTCTTTCAATGGTGTATGGATTATCTCATTTATCATATACAGATTCATTTTGAAACTCATCATATGATATTTCAGGCAGCTATTACCCTACTATGTAAAAATAGAAGAGCAGACAAGTGGTTTGTTTTTGTTTTTTTTTTTCCAGTCCTAAGTAGATCTATTATAGAAAACTTCCAGCTCTGTATGCTAACTCCTGCTAGGCAGGGAGATGAACTAGTTCCCCATTCCCCTTTTTTGATAAGTTCATAGATAATGCTATGGATAAATAAATAAATATAATTTGTTGGATGAGTGATTTCTTTTTTAAAAAATATGATTAACATATATATACACTACTATATATGAAATAGGTAAACAACTGTATAATACAGGGAACTATAACCTGTAATGGAAAAGAATCTGAAAAAGAGTATATATATGTATGTATGTATAACTGAATCACTTTGCTGTACGCTTGAAACTAACACAACATTGTAATAACTACACTTCAATTAAAAAAAAATGAAGCTTATTCAGGCTCCACTATTTTTCCCATCAAAATAGAAGTTTCTTTTGTTGTTGGTTATCTAACTTTATCTAGTCTCTTAGGCCTTTGAAGCTGAGACTCTTAGAAGTCCAGATAAAAATCATAATTCATGGTTAGTATAGCAATGAAGTTTATTTTCTAAATACCAAAATAAACTGCATTTGTAAAAAAAAAAAAAAAAAATGTAGAGTACATTTTAAAAGTAATTCTCCCATTTCTGCTCTCCAGTTAAATGTTCCTTCCAGAACCATTTAGAAAGAAAATGAAAGGAAATTATTGACACATTGTTCATCACCTTTTTCTTTTAACTGAACATCATGAACTTCTTTTCATGCCATTGCAAGTAGATTCTTATTCTTAACTGCTGCCTTATATTCCATGTATGATTATACCATAATTTATTTAATCATTCCCCTACCAATGGATATTTAAACCACTTTCACTTTGTCACTATTATAGGCATTTCAACAAGTAATATCTTATTTTTTCAAGCAGTTATTTATGTATTTCAGTAATATTTCCTGGATTAAAGAGCATGTACATTTTAAACTTTGATAGATGCTATTATATTAGCATTCAAATAGTCTGAATTCTTAAGTTTACTGTGTATTAGGTAGTTATCTAATGAATCTTACTTTTAAGTTGCTTTTCAGTTTAATTTTTTTTTTAAGCCAATTACTTGGATTAAACAGGACAGAGGAAAAGGAAATCAATATTACCAATTTTATTCACTTATTTTAAAATTAACTTTCTTATTTTAAAGGAATAAATTATTTTTATATCTGACTTGAGAATCCTTTATCCATCCAAAGGATTTGGCAGATCTTGTCTGCCAAATTAAGTGTGCT
Source organism: Eschrichtius robustus (assembly GCF_028021215.1). Classification (NCBI taxonomy): domain Eukaryota; kingdom Metazoa; phylum Chordata; class Mammalia; order Artiodactyla; family Eschrichtiidae; genus Eschrichtius; species Eschrichtius robustus. The sequence goes on from NC_090829.1 coordinate 36,339,981, forward strand.
GGCTATCTGTAGTTAGGCAGGTATGAATGAAATCCCAGTGAATCTCTGGTGTATGTTGAATAAATTATTGAAATTACCGTGACACTTCTTTTTAATGTCTGAGCTGATTTAGGTAGAATTTAACAGGGGATGTTAGGGACTTCCCTGGTGGTCCAGTGGTAAGGAGTCCGCCTTCCAGTGTAGGGGACACGGGTTCGATCCCTGGTCAGGGAACTAAGATCCCACATGATGCGGGGCAACTAAGCCCACACTGCTGAGCTTGTGCGCCTCAACTAGAGAGCCTGCGTGCCACAAACTACAGAGCCCACGTGCTCTGGAACCCGTACACCACAGCTACAGAGCTCACGGGCCCTGGAACCTGCGTGCCACAACTAGAGAAGACAAAACCCGCACACCACAATGAAGAGCCCACGCGCCGCAGTGAAAGATCCTGCACGCCCCAACTAAGACCCGACGCAGCCAAAAATAATAAATAAATAAATAACACAAAAAAATGTTAAATAGGGGATTTTAATTTAGGATTTGTTTATATCATTAGCAAACTATCCATATATACTTATAGTCAAGCATATTTTTTTTAAAAAAATTGCTATTAATGGTGTCATCATGCATGAAATATTTTCCAGTCCATCTTTTGAATTCTGTAAAATCATTAAAATTATCAATTGTATTTTTATTTTCAGGGTGACTGTCGTTCTTATAGTTATGTGTGTGGAATCTCCAGTAAGGATGAGCCTGACTGGGAATCTCTTATTTTCCTGGCTAGACTTATACCTCGCATGTGTCACAACATTAACAGGTGTGTTCTGCAGGTGGTGGAGGGGTGAGATGTAATGGAAGGATGTGTTTTTTTTTAAGGTCTTCCCATGTTGAAAGACCAATGGCTCAAGTGTAGATACAGGTATGTGCTTAGGTCATAGTCCAGCAGATATTTAATAATACCTTGTACTTTGTTCCTTCATCACAGTGCAATCATCTGCTTATTAAAAAATTTTTTGCTTGAGAAATAGGAAGATTTTTAATTGTAGTATGAAACACTAAAGACAGCTTTAAAAACACGTCTTCCCAATTAGCAATTTACACTACTTGTTTTATGATTAGATGTTTTATTACAGAAGGATTGAAAAAATTGTACAGGTTATAGAATTACCGTTAGGGACTTAGTCAATTTAATAATAATTCCAGAGTAAATCAAAAGAAAGAGACATATGCCAGATATCATCAAAGTAACAGCGTTAAATGTATAAAAAAATTTGAATTTAGTTTTTCAGATCCAGCTTTCCTTTAATTTACACATTAATTTCTTATGTCGGATATATCAATAACTGCTTTATTGATATAATCTTTGTGTAATACTGAGCATTGTCTGTTATAAGTTCAAAAGTCTTACTCATTTAGTACCAGATTGCTAATTAAATGTTCTTATTTTACAGTGTTTCACTCTTTTCTATTTTCTTCGTGGGTTTTAGGCAGTTAACAAGCAAAAAGAATTTCTTGAGATTGTTTACTCAAATTAGCTACAGAAATTATAAACCTACTTGTTGGTGTTTACTTAGCAGGGTATGTATATTTCTATACTGGTGTGGCTAGTATTTGTAGGCTGGTATGGCCTTCAAGACAAGAAGTCAAAGAGAAATCACATTTTTACTGATGGAAACATGTCATGTCCTTTAAAAGGCTTGCATAGATGAACCGAAGGCCCCCAAATACAGAAGCACCTTTAACACACTGAAAGGATGAATTATTAATAAATAATGGTAAATTTGTAATTGCCTATTTTGAATGGAGATAACTGTCTTGGTTAAAATAATGGTTCATAATTCATCTTCTGAAACATGCTAATACCTAAATAAACTTCATAGGTCATACAGAAAATTCCCTTTCACTAAGTTTGGCTCCACGGCTTTTACTATATAATTAGTATGTTTTTCATTTCACAACATTCTTGTTTCATCTGTCTCTCTGTCCTTTTCTTTTGCCAAAGAGCACTCACCCTTGTTTAAACTTTATCTCAGTCCTTTTATAGTCTGGTTTCTCTGCCTGTCTTTTCTTTTTTCCCCCATTTGTCTCTCCCTCCATTCTTAACCCTTCCTCCCTCCCCAAAAAAGGAAAAAAAAAAAGTCTAACAACCAATAAACAAAAAACTAGATTTTAAAATATGAACCTAGCAAGCCCTTAAAGAGTGTTAGTGAATTTTTGATTTCTTTGCCAGGGTCTTTTTTTGGGAATTGGAATTTAAATTAAAAAAAAAAAAACTTTCCATTTTTACCAGTCTTTCCCCCCTAATTGCATGATGGAATCTTTATATAGAGAGGGACGGTTCCAGTTTTACTGGAAGGCTGCCTATCCCTGTACATTCTATGATCACTCTTGTTTGAACGAAATAAGAGAAAAAGGAGCAAGTTCATGGCATTCTCTTACATAGTTGCTTTTTTCCTCTAAGGATTGTTTATGAGCTCTAGGAACTATTTTATTTAGAAGAAGTGTGGCTTACTTTCTATGCATGGAACAAAACCCTTCTTGTGACAGTATGTTTGGAAGGAGGCAATGAAGTATTTGGTGGTAGTGGTGGTTTTGATCTGATGCTTTTTTCTTCCATATGTTTTATTTTAAGTACCTATTAAGAAAGAAAAAGCATTATTAAACTTCACCATGGTAGTTGCAGGGGAGATTTATTTTCTCTGCTAAAGACAGATAGGGCTTAGGAAAAGGGACAGTTGCCTGCTGGCTGGAGTTGGATTGGAAAGAGCCAGATGGCACTCATCTCTACCCCTTCTCTCTTGTTTTCTGGGTGAAGGTTGTAGAACAGATTCCCCAAACCAGTGGCAAGATTCCCCTTGAATTGTTGTAATTATTTGATCCTAATTTCCTCAAGCTACCTTCCAAATCCTGCTTTTATTAACATCTGCAGCATATCTTCATAAGTTTCAAACAGACATTTACTTGAAGCAGTAGTAAGTCATTCCTTTTCAACCAAGTCTTAACTTTGGTGATACTCTTAACCTTTCTTTGGGATCAGTGTTTTCCAAAATTAAAAAAAAAAAAAAAAAAGGTTGAGTTGGCAGTCAAATAAGTTTGGGAAATTCACTGTAGTCTCATCTTGGAAGTTTCCAGCACATATTAGCATATTATAGTTTCTGAAGTTTTGTTATAAAACCTATTTATTTAATTTAGTGTTTCCCCAGGAATTTCCTAGGGCTACCATAACAAATTTCCACAAACTGGAAGGCTTAAAACAACAGAAATCTATTATCTCACAGTTCTGGAGGCTATTGAAGGCTATAAGTCTGAAATCAAGGGTGGTGTCAGAAGGGCCATGGCTCTCTCAGAAGGCTCTGAGGGGAGAATCCTTCCTCGCCTCTTTGTAGTTTCTGTTGTTTGCTGGCAGTCGTTGGCGTGTGGCAGTATAACTCCAATCTTTTCTCCATCTTTACATGGCTGTCTTTTCTCCGTGTGTCTGTGTTTCCAGATTTCCTTTTTCTTAGAAGAACACTCAGCAATCATTGGATTAATCCCCCCAAACACCATTATGACCTTTTTTCGATTACATTTACAAGGACCCTATTTTCACCCACAGATTCCAGATGGACATGAAGTTTTGGGGATACACTTCAATCCAGTACATTAAATGGAAAGAGGATTGTGATAATCACTTACATCTTTGCACATTCTGAGATACTAGTATTCCAGAAAATATACTTTGAGGAAGGTTCATAGACTAGAGACCCTTCTATAATCTTATATCCTATCCTACCCATTTGGGGATTTGAAGTGGGTAAGGGAGGGGCCTAAGAACAAATGGAAAGAATGTTATTTTATGTGCTTTGCTTCTCTTACTAAAACGTATTTTCTCTATAATTTTCACTACCCCCTTCTAGAGTTGTCTATATATTTGGCCCACCAGTTAAAGAACCTCCTACAGATGTTACTCCCACTTTCTTGACAACAGGGGTGCTCAGTACTTTACGCCAAGCTGATTTTGAGGCCCATAACATTCTCAGGGAGTCTGGTAAGCTGCCCATTTTGTTCATCACTCAATGCTCTAACTAGATTTTGGAAGCATGGCATTATTATTTCTAGTAGGAGGACTCAGCTTTTAGTTTTATTATTTAATTCTTTGGGTAGTTCTATGACATTGCCTTATCTGTATAAAATTTATTCACCTTTGTGGTCATTTGCGGACATGTACAAAGTGGCAAAAAATTTGAGTTGCTCAGCTCATATGTTCCCAGCTGAGGTTGAACAAGGCAATCCTCTGCCGTCTTGTTTCAGCTCTTTCTATAAACAAGTGTCCTTTTTGTGGTCTATTTAATGACATATTTTTTGCATTTTCGTGCTTTCTGTTGGTGATTTCACTGTTTAAAATAGTGCTGAGGTGCTGTCTAGGTTCCTAAGCACAGGAAGGCTGTGATGTACCTTACTGAGAGAATAGGTTTGTTAGATAAGGTTCATTCAGGCATGAGTTATAGTGCCATTGGCTGTGAGCTCAACGTTAATGAACCTACAATAAATATTGCATAAGGTGTCTTTAAACAGAAACACACATAAGCAAGGATATGTATTAATCAGTTGATGAAAGTGGTCAGGAACCTAACTCTGTATTTCCCCTAGGGTTAGTGGTTCAGTATTTTCTTATTCAGTGTCTGCAGTATAGAAGATAACTACTATGAATAATGAATTGACTTTATATGTATATCACATCACTGTAACATATCACTGCAGTCATCAAATTCTGTAATTTGTATTTGTGATTATGTTTACTTACAGTGCTATGAGAGTAGCTAAAAACAGTACATGATGACAGTCCTAAGAAGTGGTGTGTGTATGTGTGCGATTTTAGATCTGTCTGGGGGGATTTAATTGAGCAGAGAGTGCTTTTCTATGGTGTGGTGATTGGTTCTACATGTTAACTTCCTTTCTTTAGGGTATGCTGGGAAAATCAGCCAGATGCCGGTGATTTTGACACCTTTACATTTTGATCGGGACCCACTTCAGAAGCAGCCTTCATGCCAGAGATCCGTGGTTATTCGAACCTTTATTACTAGTGATTTCATGACTGGTATACCTGCAACCCCTGGCAATGAGATCCCTGTAGAGGTAATTTATACTTTTTTTCCTAATGTACATTTTTAATACCTTATACATTTTATAACAATGGTGAATGGAGTAGGCTATGGCAATGTTGGTATTTCTGAGGTTGGTTTTCTGTTCATAAAATAGGCTCTCATTTTTTTAATCTCCACGTTAATTGGTTGTTTAATACACTATAGTAGAAAAAGGCCTTAAGTTTATTAAACTCCAGATGTCTGATTACTATGTGGAGAATCACCAACTCTGATCTATCATTTTATCTAATCTTGCCAACCTCTACTTTGTAAATAGTATCCTCCAAGTAGAGAAGAAAACACTAAGAGTGAAGAAGAGTTTATTAGACATAAGGGCGAGATTTGATGGCATTATGGCCAGGCACCCATGAATTTCTTATTGCTCTGTCTATTACCAATTGCAGTTTTGATCACCATCTTCCTTTCTTATTATCCCTCCACTAGAGTGTTCCAGAGGAGCTATTTGCATAATAGCAAATGAAAGTCAAAGTGAGACTTTATTAGTTGGACCACTGTTCCGGGACTCTAATACAGGGCTCTGATTATATATAGCTAGATAGCTGGGTTGCGGAATGTGGCTTAGAGTCTGTTTTCCCTTAGGTTCACATTTGCCAAGTCTCTGGCCAGTCAAGTGACAAGGCCTTCCTCGTCTATACATGTAGCAATGATTATTATTACCTTGCATTATGTGCCACCTTGGTGGGCTCGACGTTGTAAGCCACAGATAATTTGTGAAGCATTGGCATAAACCCGTAAAATCAGATACTTGGATGCCACAGCAATGTCAAATTGCTATAAATGCTTCTAAACACTTGTTATGGACCAGTAGCAAACATGACTTGCAGACTGCACTTTGAGTAGTACTGAATTTGTCACTTAAATCTATAGAGGGTCACTACATAAAGTAATCATAAATATATCCCATATACATAGAGGACAATAGTAAAAATAGATTGTGTTTTAATTTCGAATTACAAATGCAGGACTTCTAAGTCTGTTAGACACACAGTGGACCCTGGCTCTTTATTTATAATCTTTGTTTTATAACAGGTGGTGTTAAAGATGGTCACTGAGATTAAGAAGATTCCTGGTATTTCTCGAATTATGTATGACTTAACATCAAAGCCCCCAGGAACTACTGAGTGGGAGTAATAAACTTCTTGTTCTACTAAAGTTCCGTGTGCAGATTAAATTGATTAGAAACCATTCCCAGTATTGACATGCAGTACTGTCAAAAGAGTTACTGGAGCAACTACATCACATCTGAGTTCTCTGCAGCAAAAATCTACGGCTTAAGAGCTGAGTTGGGGATAACTAAAAGGGACTGAAGAGTTTGTATGGGTATAATCAAAGCACCATTTCCTACACTCAGACAGACTGACACTGCTTTTGCCTTTACCTCTGCCTCACTTGTTCTTTATGTATAAACTCACTGTTGCTATTGATGTCTCTGTCATCGAAGATGTATGGGAGTGGGTGAGTTTGGGGGCTGGTAATGGACTTCTGTCCCCTTGCCAGTTTCTAAGAGATGTTAGAAACACCATTATTTACCAGTGTGACTTAGTATGTATTCCTTATGGAGAATCTGCGTTTCCCGTAAAGTAACCTTATTCCTCCAAAGGTTCCGGGAAGGGGTCAACATATCAGATAGAGGTTTAGGTGGGCTATTCCATCCACTTTTGCAGGACACTGGGGCCATAAAATGGTAAGCTACCTTAAGATGGAAAAGCACCAGGAATTTGTTCAAGTACTTTGAATTTTATGTCATCACAGCCGTGGGAGGAAGGAACTATGAGTAGTCTCATAGTAGTCTCTTTAAAATGTTTTCAAATCATGCTCCATGTTGCATACTGTCAACCTGTTCATTGGTAAGGAGCTTTATCCTCCCAGCCTTATATTGCCGCTCCCATAGCCTTGTAGAGGAAGTTTCTGTTCTCTCCCCAGAAGAGACTGTCTTTGGTCTAGCATAGATAAAGTTCAAGCATTTTAATCTTGTTTGGTCAGAGGAGCAGCTCTGAGATCACAGAAACCATCGTGCATGCCCACAGCTTACAAATGCATGCCTGCAGTAATCTAGTAAAGAGTTGTAAAATGAACTCTTAGATGTAATCTATAGATACATTTTTTTATGCACTGCTCGGAAGATTGTGACCAGTCTTGGCTCGTGCGAAGTATTGCCAAACTTTGTACTCCTTTCTACCAGCTGTAAGAGAAGATTTAAGAACTGGTGTAGGACTCTTTGCCATTGCTACCAGTTTCTAAGAGATGCTTTTATAACATTCATAAAAATAGACAGTACTAGGTTTGAATTCTGCAGCCATTTCTCTCTCAGTATTTTAGCTGATATTACTCTTTAAAAATGTTACCATGTTTTTCTCATACCAGTTCCATCTCAGGTTGCTGCCTCTTACCTAATCTTCAAGATCTTTTTCTTTTTTTTTTTTAATTTTTTTTTTTTTAATTTTTATTTATTTATGGCTGTGCTGGGTCCTCGCTTCCGTGCGAGGGCCCTCCCCAGCCGCGGCAAGCGGGGGCCACTCCTCACCACGGTGTGCGGGCCTCTCACCATCACAGTCTCTCCTGCGGAGCACAGGCTCCAGACGCGCAGGCCCAGCAACTGTGGCCCACGGGCCCAGCCGCTCCGCGGCACACGGGATCCTCCCAGACCAGGGCTCGAACCCGCGTCCCCTGCACTGGCAGGCAGACTCCCAACCACTGTGCCACCAGGGAAGCCCCTCTTCAAGATCTTTTGTATTAATCAGGTATACAATTTTGTTTGGGATTCAGTGTTAGGTAAATAATAAAATTACGCATGGCAGAAGTCTTCCTTTCATTCTGTTTGGCACAGGGTATAAGAAAACTGTGTTGCTGAACCAGCAAGGGAAGAGCTTCTGACTGCTGTAACAGGTATCTGTATCTGAGAGACAGAAGTATTTGATTTCTCCAAAACTTGAAGGGTTCATTCTCTGTCCTAATGATGAGGAACTCATAATGGCTCTTTGCAAAGAGGGTATATTAGTGGTCTGGCCTTAACAGATTTGGAGGCATGTTATTTTAGAGCTGGAATAGACAACCTAAAAAAGGCTTATAAACATTTGTGTTTAGTGAAAAGAATTCCTCTTCTAGTAAAAGTATCTTATGATTTTGTATTCAAGCAAATAATAGGAATCTAGGAAGACTTTTTTTCCTAAAGTATGTTCTGTGGAACACTATTGCACAGAGATAAAGGGTTAGGTGATCATACAGGTTTGGAAAGTGCTGCTCACTTGTCCTTCCGTCTTGGAGATTTATGGTATACGTTATCTTCAAAGCTCTGAGAAATTTTGAAGTTAGAAACAATTGTTTTTTAACTTAATGTTTTCCCGATATTTGTTCACTAAACCCCTTTTGTATAATCCTTCTTAAAACTGTAAAAATGGTTTCTCCAAAGCACTTCTCAACATGATATAGTAAAAAAAAATCTAGAATTCAGAGATTTCTTAATATCTAGTACCCTCTCTTCCTTTGCAAAGCACTTTTTGCTTTGTGCCATGTAGTATTACTCTATACCTTCACAGTATTTCATCTGAGGATCTGAGAAAAGTTAAGATTGCAGTTCCATTTTACAGTTAAGGAAACAAGCTCAGCTTAGTAATGGCTACCTAAAGAGTTTCAGAATTAAATGTAGGGTTTCCCAGTTATTCTTTTTTTAAGTGAATTTTGGCACCTAAAATTATATAAACTTACTGGATGGTTATTTTTAACCAAGGCTTAGAACAGTGGCTCCCTGTCTAATAACATTCATCATTGGTTATCCTTGACAGCTCATGACTGCTTTCCCAACACTCACCACTTACCTGGGAATATATTCTATCTAATAAATGTATTTTGTTTCTTTGTACTTATAGAAGGAGGAAGGCAGGTTAGTGAAAGCATCATTTATTCTTAAGATTGGTGGGCACGAAAGAAACTTGAGAACCAAATAACCTTGCCCCACCTTTGTGGCCCCATCTATGATCATCAGCTCTGTTAGAAGTAGCAACCTGGCATAATTGCTGAGAGTAGGTCTTTAGATGTATCTGGGAGATAGGGTTACCCAAGTTTCCCATCTTTTGCCACTCCTTTATCCTAAGATAGGTGCATGCATGTAGCCAAACAAGCATCATAAAAGTTTGTTTCCTTGCTATGTTTGGGCTTATCCCGATAGCCCATTTTATTGAGTAACTTGAATCAAACCTCTAGAGCAGGTGTCCTCAACCCCTGGGCCGTGGACCGCTACCAGTCTGTGGCCTGTTAGGAACTGGGCCGCACAGCAGGAGGTGAGCGGCGGGCAAGCGAGCAAAGCTTCATCTCCCGCTCCCCATCGCTCGCATTACCGGCTGAACCCTCCCTACCCCGTCCGCAGAAAAATTGTCTTCCACGAAACTGGTCCCTTGTGCCAAAAAGGTTGGGGACCGCTGCTCTTGATAATGAGGACATTCAGAGTAGGTAGGTAGGGCCATTCATCTTTAGTGCTTTGTCTTGCCATTAAACAGCTGTGTGAACTTGGTCAAATCATTTCTGTGTTTTTTTAACATGTAAGATGAGGCAGTTGAATTATATTTACATCAAATCCAGCTCTAAATTCTTATTTTATAAATAACAAGAAAAAACATAGCAGGAGATAGAATGGAGAAATGGGATAGTTTTAAGTGCTTTTAACATCAGATATGACCCGGTCAAAAGTAAACACTAAAATATTGTAAAATCAGATATTAATTACCATTTTTTGAACCTGAGGCATAGATCAAGGTTTGACCACTTGAGAATCTTTCTTCTTTTGTGACCGTGACACTTGGAAGATACTCATCAACAACATGTTCCTAGTGGCAATCTCTTTATGTGTTTTTGGAAAAGTTAACAAGAGTATGCTTTGGCTTTGAGAACAATGAAAAGTCTCCCATACTCACTTATATATAGCTAATTGTTGGCAAAGGTAGGATCCAGGTTTTCTGCTCTCTACATTGAAGAGGTAATGCTCCAAGGCCCTTCAAGGCAAGGCCTAACAGGAAGTTCTCAGTGTGTAATTGACCATCAGGGATAAGTGTATTTCCAAGGTGTTAGTCATCTTCTTACAATTAAGTATTAGTTTCTGGAAATAGTACTGTCTCTCAGAAATCTTCTGAAACTCTCATGCCCAATGTTATATCTCTGTCTCTTCCTACCTTTCCAAACAGCTCCCTTTCCTACTCCTAACACCCTCCTCCTCTCTCCCCCTCTCCTGAATTCTCATTGGAATGTGGTGAGAACACACCTTAGCTATTACCTCAGTAGATGCTTCTTTCATTGGCCCCCAATTAGAATTTTTTTGGACTGTTCGTAGTAGTATTTATTTATTTATTTATTTTTGTTTTTTACCTTTACTCATTCTTTTTTTTAAAAATTTTTATTGGGGTATAGTTGATTTACCATGTTGTGTTAGTTTCAGGTGTACAGCAAAATGAATTTGTTATATATCCACTCTTTTTTAGATTCTATTCCCATATAGGCCATTACAGAGTATTGAGTAGAGTTCCCTGTGCTATGCAATAGGTCCTTATTAGTTATCTATTTTATATATGGTAGTGTGTATGTGTCAGTCCCAATCTTCCAATTTACCCCTCCCCCTCCCCCCCCTTTACCCCCGGTAACCATACGTTTAATTTCTACATCTGTAACTCTATTTCTGTTTTGTAAATAAGTTCATTTGTAGCCTTTTATTAGATTCCACATACAAGCAATATCATATGATATTTGTCTTGCTCTGTCTGACTTACTTCACTCAGTATGACAATCTCTAGGTCCATCCATGTTGCTGCAAATGGCATTATTTCATTCTTTTTTATGGCTAATATTTCCATTGTATATATGTACCACATCTTCTTTATCCATTTCTCTGTTGATGGACATTTAGGTTGCTTCCATGTTTTGGCTATTGTACATAGTGCTGCAGTGAACATTGGGGTGTATGTATCTCTGAATTATGGTTTTCTCCGGATAGATGCCCAGTAGCGGGATTGCTGGATCATATGGTAGCTCTGTTTTTAGTTTTTTAAGGAACCTCCATACTGTTCTCCATAGTGGCTGTACCAGTTTACATTCCCACCAACAGTATGAAAATAAAAACAAAAATAAACAAATGGGATCTAATTAAACTTAAAAGCTTTTGCACAGCAAAGGAAACCATAAACAAAACAAAAAGACAAACCTCAGAATAGGAGAAAATATTTGCAAATGAAGCAAGTGACAAGGGATTAATCTCCAAAATATACAAACAGCTCATGCAGCTCAATATCAAAAAAACAAACAACCCAATCAAAAAATGGACAGAAAATCTACATAGACATTTCTCCAGAGAAGACATAGAGATGGTTAAAAAGCAAATGAAAAGATGCTCAGCATCACTAATTATTAGAGAAATGCAAATCAAAACTACAGTGAGGTATCACCTCACACTGGTCAGAATGGCCATCATCAAAAAATCTACAAACAATAAATGCTCTAGAGGGTGTGGAGAAAAGGGAACCCTCTTGCACTGTTGGTGGGAATGTAAACTGGTACACCCAATTAGAGTTTAATAGGGAACTGAATACAAGTTGGATGTCTCCACCCTTGGAAAGTACCCCTTTGTCATTACTGAGGTAGTTTAGCCACACAGATAATGTAGGAAACCATGGAATCTTTTTCATCAATGTAGGGCCTGACAACAATAATGGTGGCATCCTTGGCTTTTATATTTCCAAACATTTCACTTAATGACAAAAGATTTGAAATCCCCCAAAGATTGCCAAAATGCCAGCACCCACCCTAGTCATATGTTGAAGATGCCCAGGTATACCACCCAAATCTAACCTTTTTCAGTGGTTCTCAACCCTGGATGCCTGCTGTTACTACTTGAGAAGTTAACTCTGTTATAACACCCAGACCCCACAATCAGTTAAATTAGAATCTTGGTGAGGCCCAAGCATTGACAGTTTAAAATCTCCCAGCTGGAATAAGTTGTTATTGAGGGACATACCTGGCCTTTCTAATTATAGCTTAAAATCTTTGTCAAACCTACAAGTGAGAAGAAAAGGCCCTAGGTACTGTCTTGGTGAAGATCCGTATAACTAAAGTAGTTCAAAGCTAGGGACCGGACTCTGGAACTGATTCTACCTATACAGGTTATCCCCACTATCCAAAAGTAGAGCTTTCCTATGAAACCTTTTAGGCAAAATGTCGTAAAGCAAAGAAGCCATCACCTTAGGACACACATCTGGCTAATGATGTACGAAATAAATCCAGATAAAGCACAGATGCTCAGAGTTCAAAGCCATGGCAGCCAGATGCTGAGTGTAGTTCGAAGGGAAGGAGCTTGGGACCGCCACTCTTGCTGCTTGAGGTGTGCGCTGCCTCTGTATCAGCTCACTGCAGAACAAACACTGAACGCTATTTTCACTTTTCATCCTTCTTCCTAAAAGCAAAAATCCTTTTCCAACTTCTTTCGGTTTGTGAAAACAGGAACTACTGTCGGTCTTTCGCAAAAGTGTAGTGGTGTAAAGTGAACTTTCAAAAAGCAAGGAATACCTGTACTGTCTTGTAGATCAGACACTCCACGGGCCCGTTTGGTAATATTCAGGGTAGCTGACATAGATGTTACCCCCTTTGAGGTCTGTGCAGCAACTACACAGGCTTCTCTCTTTCAACCTCTTTTTTCCTACTCCTTTTGCTTTTTGTCAAAGAGGAGAAATCCACCCCTATGCTGCAGCCAAGTCTCCAAATTGGACTTTAGCCAGATTATGAAACTGAGACTGAGCTATTACTCAGAAAGCCTTCTGGAGCCATGTCATTTCAATATAATTCTCTACAAAGCTAGAAATTACCTACCTGTAACCTCAGTTTCCTGAATGAAATCTTTGGAGCAGTTCCGTCTTAATTTACCCATTTAGGGTCTTTGTTCACTGGTGAATCCTGTGGCATCCCTTGACCTTGTTAATGACCCCTGAATTAGCAAAATCAGGAGACTTTGGTGGGGAGTTTGGCTATTTCTTGCATATACTAAGTTCAGTAGCTCCAAAATCCTCTGAGTGTTCCAGGAAGCCTGAACCTTGACTGATCCAAGTAGAGTATATGCGTTTGGAGAATACAGATGTTTAAGGTAAGTAATTTTCTGTTTTTGAATCTACTATGACCATTGTTACAACCTTATGATATTAAATGAAGACGTGAATGTAACCTTTCGAAGAGATTTTTTTATAAAGAAATATTTTGTTAACCGGAGTAACTAGTGTAGTTGTAAAATCACTATGTAATTGTTCATGGTATACTGAAATGTCTATTGTGTGTTGTGGTAATAAAGTTGGCATAAAATAGCTTTGCTAAATTAATGTGAAATGATTTTAATGCTTTTCTGTCTTCAGTATACTTCATAAGGGAGGAAATGATGACTTTCGTATTTGTCATTAAGCTTCAGTGTTCATGAGAAGAAGAAGCAGGAGAAAAGAGGACAGACGCCATCAGGATATGGGAAATAGGAAATGGCGTATGCTGTCAGAGGTCTCTGGACGATAAAGTTAATCTGTTTCTCTTAGTTATATAGGAGGGTGTTAGTGTTTTACCTACAGTGTTAACAGTGGACACAGTGGGCATAAAATATTGGGTATCTTTTTATTTAAATGATTAGCTAAAGGTGTTTGTGTTTCCAAAATTAAAGTCATGTATGTACACATACATACTTATTTGATTTCTTACATACTCATTTATATAGGATCAAAACTGTTCTCAATTTCTTAAAACATAAATTTCCTTTATTAATTTAATACAGAAGTCAGATTCATTTCATTGTTTGGAACTATGTTATCAGAGTTGATCAAACCCATCAAAGTAAATGTTTGTATCAGTGAGTTACCAATATGAAGGTTAGAGGAAATGACCATGTTCAGAAACTGAATTCAGTAATTACTTTCAGGTGGCTACATTGCTCTGGTAGCTGGATCCTTTCAGATCAGTGACCTAGTCTGGCCTTCTGCTACCTAGGAAGACTGTATTTGGTTCATCTGTATTTTGTAAAGTTTTTACTGTTTTAACATGGCTCAAAACAAAAATATTACTGAGTTTTTATCTTGCACTCTCACAGATCTGTCATTTTACCTTTCAAAAAATTCTACTTTTATCAAAAGCTGTATTTTACACCACAGCTAAGATTTTTCTTGGAGTGTCAGTGAGTTATTTGAATGAGTTATATACATTAGATACTAGGAAAAGCAGCCACGAATCCCACTTAAGCCTCACTATTATCCAGATACTGTGTTGAATTCTAATGAAATAAATTTTTTTTATATTTCAGGATGCTGTTTCGTGTGCAACTGTATATTACTGTTCTTTTAGACAATATGTAACCTGCCAACACATACACTTTTTTAAAAAAATTAACACCATAGAGAAAACTATATTTTAAATTCCCGCATTAAATAGTGGAGAACATGAGCGCCTTTTGTCAAGATGCCTTTACCTAATTGCATTAGGACATTGATACTTGCTCTAAATAAGAAAAAATGTTTCAGGGGACTAAATTTTAGTATTTAGTGAAGTGCAAGAAAATTCTTTGGAAAGCAACTACTATTGCAGTGTGAGTGGTGAGGATGTAATGAATTGAACTCTTATTTATAGTCCCTATTTTGTGGAGTGCCTGAATGAACAGTTTGAGAACCATGTAGTCTCAGTATTTTCATTTCTTTTTCTTCTCAGTTTAGTTGTCTTATCTTCGAAGGGTATGTCTAAAATACACTTGTGTCCTTAATATTGAAAGAGTTGTCTTTCTTGGTTTTGACATTTAAGAATTGGAATATTTTGCAAAAGTATAGATATTTAAAAATCTTAAGTGCATCTTCCTAGGAGTGTAGAAACAGATATGCCATATATTATATAAAGTATATGTGTATAGAATGTGCCTAGATCCAAGTTTGATATACACTTTCATTCACTTTGGAGCTTGTTTTGTCAGGTACCTGTTGTTACTACAGAGGCTTAAAACTATCCTATGCTTTTTAGACCTATATGTAGTAGTGAATATTTTAATTTACTAGATTTAGACTATGCTAAATGTGCTATCTACACATTTGTTACTACTATACTAATTTCTCTTTGTAAAACAAGGGAGAACAGTCACATACCACACACACACTTTTAAAAAATCTTTGTTAAGTAGACAGTGATGGCATGGCCATTTCTTGAATGTGTTTTGAGAGTTTAGAGATGTCGCTCTGTCTGGCAGAGGGAATCAGCACAGCTCACATTAGTTTGGGAATAAATTGAACTTCGGCTTACGAAGGGAGCATAGCTGTCTTGTGTATAGTTTCACCACTGTGTGATTTCTTTACCCTAAGTCTCAGAAGAGAACCATTGTAGAAAATAAAAAGCTTCTCTCTGAGACACGGGAATAGAATCTATCACGAAATCTTAAGAGTATTAGTGACATCAAGTAAGGTTCCTATTAAACTGGTAAGTGTAAGTTGGGGAATGTATTTTAGAAATAATATTTGTTCCTAATTCTGCTGATTCAACATTAGCCTGAAATCCAATAAACTTGATTCATTTCTGACTCTGCCTCCATGTAGCTATGTTACCTTGGGCCAGACACCAATCTCCTGGGCAACAGTTAACTCAAATGTAATTTAGGAATAGTATTGCCTGTGTGGGTCAAGTATGAAAAATGAATATGTATGAAAATATTATCTGTAAAATGCTAGTGTAAGCATAACCTGTTACTTAAAACAGATGGCAGTGCACATAAAACACATGATGTGGATTAATAATTTCCTTGTGCTCAGTTAGCTGGGACAATTCAGATAAATTTACACTATGCCAGATCTCCAGATTTTGAGCTAATTCCTTTTAGCTGTACAAGGACTATGTATTCGTTTTTATGAAATTTATACCATGTGATAATAACCCTGACCAAGGGAACAGATCTCACTGACTTCTGTCTTTTAATTTCCAACCTTGTACTTGAGAAGTACAAAAATTGTATGTCTACTTCCTTTCTCTTCTGATTCTAGTGGTTTGTGCAATAATGAAACATTTGTCCTCTGTCTTTTGGTTGGGGAAAGAAATTTGGGACAATAACAGATGTGATAAATCAGCATGGTGAGTAATTGCAGAATAAAATATTCAGGCAATAATTTCCATGAAAAGTTGAGAGGTGAGGGAGAACACCTCAAGCTCATGTGATGTTCAGATGCTTTATGTCACCCTTTGGATTGGAGCTGAGTCCTCGAAGTAGTCCATGGAGAGGTGGAAATTATGGAATATTCCTGGTGGGTGGAGGCCAGAAGGAGCCAGAAGTGAGTAAACTTTGACCAGCCTGAGTTGTTTGGGAGGATAAAACTGGAGAGTTAGTGCAAAATTGTGGAGGGCTGTGATTCAGCCAAGGGTTTGAATTGTGCCCTGTTGGGAGTGTGTACTGGCTAAGTCAAAAGGACTGGAAAAGCTGGTAGCCCACCTCCTCTGTTAAGAAAGTGGCATCAACCCTTTTCCCTTGCTGTGAATAAAGTCTGTGATAAGCTGTGGTCAGGCTAGTCAGTCACGAATAGTTTCTCCATTCTACTTAATGTGGTTCAAGTGACATGCTATATGTTTGAGAAAAGTGTTTAGTCTAGCTTCTAAGGCCCTCCACAGCCTAACTCTTGCCTACCCGTCAGGCTTAAACTTGCCTTCTGCAGCCAGGTGGACCCACTTGTGGGTCCTTGTGGGTCCTATTTTAGACATGCCCTTGGTGTTTCACTTCTCCCCTTTGCCCCTACTGCTCCATCTGTCTGGAGTGCCAGCCCCAGGGCCCTTAACGTCTGCAAACATTTAGTCACAACTTTCAATAGAAGATCTCCTCTATGAAAACTTCATACCTTTTCCAAGCTCCCACTGCCTGTTGAGGAATTCCATGACTATTTGTTTATATTTTATTTCTTATTTCTCTGTTACTTGTTTGTATTCATTTTCTTCAGCCAGACTGTAAACTTTTGAAGGCAAGGTCAACAATTATCTTTGAACTCTTAGAGCCTGGGTCATAAAATGTAAAATTGGAATGCTTTTTAGAAACCTGCAAGGAGAGGACAAAGCTTTTTTCAAAGGAATAAATGTCTAATAGTAGAATTCCAAATAACAGACACCTAGGTGAAAAAGCTAAGCTCAGTCAGATAACCTAGCCTGCACCCTTGCTTCCACACTGATATCACCAAATAGGAAACCACTTATATTTTTAGTTATCTGTAGCTTCAGCCTTTTGTGTTACAGCCCTAAGTACAGTGCTGTGTTTTTTTAAAAATTACTATTTTTTTAACTCTAGGCAGACAGTCTGTTTTTTTGTTTTTTTTGCAAATTCTGTTTGAATTATAAATTAAAATATGAATGCTTGGAGAATAGCATTCAGTTATTGGGGATTTGTTCAATAAGATTGGGTGGTTGGGGGCTTCCCAGTGTGGGAAGCAATAAACCACAGAATTCAAAGAAGTGGAATGGTGGTCCTGACTTAAGGTGGTCTGAACAATTTCCGCGGTCCTTATAGTTAGGCCAGTTGGCAGTTCAGGTTTCCTTTAGAAACTGTTCTTTAGTTCTGCTCTGGACATCTTGTAAGTACTCTTTTTCACAAGATTAAAGCAGAGTTTTGGAAAAGGTTAGGCAATTAATCCTGAGTGAGGGTTTCAATGTTGTTTTTCAGCTTTTGTTGCAGAAGGGAGACACTATTCATTACTCACAAAAGTAAAGAATAATGGTATTTATCTTATGAGGTTTTTTTTATTATTAATTAATTAATTTTTGGCTGCTTTGGGTCTTTGTTGCTGCGCGCAGGCTTTCTCTAGTTGTGGCGAGCAGGGGCTACTTTTTGTTGCGGTGCGTGGGCTTCTCATTGCGGTGGCTTCTCTTGTTGCGGAGCACGGGCTCTAGGCACGCGGGCTCAGTAGTTGTGGCTCATGGGCTCTAGAGCGCAGGCTCAGTAGTTGTGGCGCATGGGCTTAGTTGCTCCCCCGCATGTGGGATCTTCCCGGACCAGGGCTTGAACCCGTGTCCCCTGCATTGGCAGGTGGATTCTTAACCACTGCGCATGAGGTTTATTTTTGAGTACCAATATGCTGCTGAGTGGCCTGACAAATGTGAGGCAGCCATAGGCTGTTTTATATTGTGGCTTAATGGTAGAAGAGCAAGGGAGATTTATTATCTATTGTAATAATTAAACATTTTGCATTTATTCAGTAAGGGGAAAGTGTATGTAACTTGACATTTATTATCCTCCAAGAAGCAAACATGCATTCATTCATGGCAGTAACTACTGGCTGAGCACTTGTTCTGTGCCTGCCTGGCACTGTGCTAGACTCCAGAGAACGAGGCCCCAAGCCTGGAGGAGATCGTTTTATGGCTGATTCCTCTGGCTCCTTCACCATACCCAACCCTCCACACATATATCCACTTTGTTTTCAGATGACCTCGCCTCCTTCCAGGATGTCTTGTCAGTCTGCTCCTTTCCATTCCCAGCTTCAACCATAGTCCAGGCCCTTGGTTGTCTCTGATCTGTTTCATTGCAGTAGCAACCTAGGGGTTTTCTCTGCCCCTGGTTTCTTCCCTATCCAAGCTAGTATGTCTGTTTCAAAACACAGATCATGGGCTCATAAGATGTTCTGGTCACCCTATTCATCTGCTCAAAACACAGCAATAACTGTGTCTATGGAATAATGCCCAGACTGCTTTACCTGGCATGTAATTATTTTTCCATCTTCATCTTCTAAGACTGTCCTCCAGCCATTGGATCTCCTCAAACTTTGGGCATCTTTCTGCCCCTGTTGTGTGTCCAGGCTGTGCTCTGCTTAGGCTGGTGTGATATGAAGCCAGCTTGTGCTTTAAGGCCCAGCCCAAGTCACCTCTCCTAGAAGCTTCCCTCAGTTCCTTTAGGTCAGAGCATTTGCTCTCTCCTCTACAGTTTTATAGCATATTATGTGCATCTGTCTTACAGCTTTTATTCCATTCTGCTTTGCTTTGCAGTTGTTGGCTTGCCTATTTCCCATACACAGTTGTCAACTTTGTGAGGGCAGAGAATGGGTCTTGCCTTTTGTGTCCCATCAACACCTGTAACCGTGTTTGGTCTGTAGCGGGTGCTCAGCAAATGTTTGATTGATGTTACGTTCTGTGTTTTGTGTGTGTTTGTAATCGCTTGCCTTTTGGCCAGCAAACTATCTTAGTTTTCATAAATTACCAGCATCGATGCTTAAAAGGGAGGCAACTCTCATCACCCAGACTTAACAGGGATTGGGTAATGAAGGTCAGAGGTGGTTTGTGCGTGACAGGCAGGTCAGCAGAGTAGAAGTAACATGGGATAGGGAGTCCTTGAGGTTGTTTCTCCAGCTTCATCGGTTATATCAGCTGTGTAATCTTGGACAAGTTACTTAATCTTTCTGAACTTTTTCCCTCACTTGTAATCAGTTGCAGATATTACCTACTTACTAGGATTGTCGTAAGGACTAAATAAGATTAGATGTAGCACCTAGTGCAATGCTGGCACATAACAGTTTTCCAGCAAATGGTAGCGATATGCACACCTTGCCTGCTCTGCCCACAGCCTCTGCTGCTTTCGTGGACTGGTTCTGTTCTGTATGACCCTTCACACCCTAACTACCCTAACTACAACTGACAGAAACAAACAAAGGCAGTCTGTTCATAGACTGGCCAGTGACCTGAGATGTGGCCTGACATGAAGGCCTTCTCTCGGTTAGAGGTTATTATTATTTCCTGCCTTGGGAATTTAAACTAGGGGATTCTGAAAGACTGAGTTACTAGGGATGTGGGAACTTAAGATAAATTAGAGTTGGCTCCTGAGAGACTGTGTTGGCCCTGTGCAAGGTGAGGTTATAAGTAAGCAGGGGATGGTGGTTAAGTAAGAACAGAAGAGATGTACAGAAAGGAGCCAGGGATATTGGGGGGGCGGGGGAGTGGGCTGAGAGTGGAGAGGGAGAGAAGGAGGGAGAGTGAGAGAGTGAGCAGACTCTAGGGCTGTAACAGTCCAGCTAGTTAGGCGCGTTCATGCAGAGCTGATGCCTCGTGTGCTTCTCTAGACAGAGTTACTGAAGAATTGTCTGCAATATGATCTCTGGGTCCTTTTAGCATTGGAGAGTCATGACAGGAGCAGTCTTTGTTTCCCTGGAAGGCTCAAATGTGGTCACTTGGGGCACCAAGGTATAGGGTGCTGGGCTGGTAGATCCCAGTCATGACTCATATGATGGATAGGAGCTTGGCATTAAGACCCAAAAGAACCAAACCAAAGAGCAGAGTTGGGGGTGGGAGTCCACAGAGTATGCAATTTACAGCTGAGATTAAATGATCAAAATGATGCCGCAACTGTTGACAATTTGAGTAACAAAGGGAAAAAACCCTTAGTTCATTTTGGCAGTTTAGGCAATGAAACTGGGCTAATAAAATCCACGCATCCTTGTCTAATAGTTCAGAAATAATGTTAAGGTTTACCTAAGAGTCCTCTTTGCATAACAACGTTTAAGCACTCCCCAAATCTCCAGCTCCCCCTCTCCTTCCTCCCACACCCAGATTGAGGCACAGAGCTCTTTACCAGCTTAGTTTCTGATTCAGCGTCAAAAAGAGTTCCTATTTTAATTGGTTTCTTTTCCTTCTCATCCTTTAGCACCAGAAGTCAGCCTGTCTCAATTTAAAACACTTTTGCAACCAGATGTCTGAAAAAAAAAAAAAAAAAAGATGTGAAGTCAGTTTTTCTTTGTTTTAAACAATTGGATCATTTTATCACTCTGCTACAGCCTTTTGCCTTCTAGGAAAAACAAAAATAAGGTGTATAAATAGGTGGGTGCAGGCTGTTGAAGCTCATATAGTGTGGCTTGGTCCAATTATAATTTGCTTAAAAAGCTTTTTGATACCTACCTATCCATCCCTCAGTTATGTGAGCCTAATTATTTATGCCCTCTGTTCCCTGTCTTCTTACTGCCTGACTTTAGCTATAGAACTGCTTGTTATATCATCTTGGTCATTGGGAAGGAAAGAAGAGGGAACGGCATAGAAACACTAATTAATTTTATTTCTTGATAACTTCAGCCTATAAAGAAGTTTAGTGGGGTGGGAAATACTGTTAGCCTCAAGGCTATTCGAGGCTTATCTCTAGTTCATTCAGATTTCTAGAAGATGAGAATTGGTAAGGATCTGGGAAAAGAGTTGTATTTTATCCCAAAGGGCAACTAAAGCTCCAGTGATGGGAAGATTGCACAACTGGTTAAAAGTGGAGCTATGTAGAGGACTCCAGCCTGGGGGGCATGTCTCTCTACATCAGACTCTCGGCCCTGTAGAGCTTCATAGGAAGAGACCCCCCCCATCTCCCACCAGCCACAACCCCACTTGAGAGTAAATGTCTCTTCCCATCGGTCTGGTCTATGTCTTGGGTCACTGACGTATCATTTGGGGCCTCCTGTCAAGTTTAGTTTGAAACTAAGAAGCCTGGGACTTTCCTGGTGGCACAGTGGCTAAGAATCTACCTGCCAACGCAGGGCACACAGGTTCGAGCCCTGGTTGGGGAAGATCCCACATGCTGCGGAGCAGCTAAGCCTGTGCGCCACAGCTACTGAGCCTGTGCTCTAGAGCCCGTGAGCCACAACTACTGAGCCCGTGTGCTGCAACTACAGAAGCCCATGCGCCTAGAGCCCGTGCTCCGCAACAAGAGAAGCCACCGCAATGAGAAGCCCGCATACTGCAACGAAGAGTAGCCCCCGCTCGCTGCAACTAGAGAAGGCCCGTGTGCAGCAAAGAAGACCCAACGCAGCCAAAAGTAAATTAATTAATTAATTTTTTTAGAAAAGAGAGAAACCCATCCTGCTTCCTTCTTGGAAGCAAGACCAGAGTCCTTTTTAGCAGAGAGAGAACCACCACCTGCAAGATCTTTCCCTCTTTCAAGCTAATTTGTATCAGATCATAGAGACTGATTTTTCAATCCTTAGTGGTCTTTCTGGAAAGCAGAATTTAACTTTTTTTTAAAAATATTTATTTATTTTATTTTTGGCTGCGTCAGGTCTCACAGTTGTGGCACGCAGGATCTTCGTTGGGATCTTTGTTGCAGCATATGAATCCTCCACTGCGGCGTGCAGGCTCCTCTCTAGTTGTGGTGCGTGGGCTCTCTAGTTGTGGCCCGCATGCTCAGTAGTTGTGGCACGTGGGATCTTAGTTCCCCGACCAGGGATCGAACCCACGTCCCCTGCAATGGAAGGCGGATTCTTAACCATTGGACTACAAGGGAAGTCCCTAACTTTTTAAGCGTTTGAAAAAAGGATGTTTAATGTCTTCAAAAGCTAATTTATTTAATAATTTAACCAACATCTGAATGCCCACTCCATGCTTGAATCATCTCATGACACTTAGAAGAGAATCATGATATGGTTTTCAGATACTTTGCTTCTGCTTTATATTTTAATCTATCTTGAGACAGAGCTAAGGAAGTGTTGTTTCTTTTTTAAAACTCATATGGCTTTTTTCTTGAGGACTCCTGGAATGGCAGTGGTAGACCTGGATGAGACAGACAATCTTCCAACATGAGGGCTGGGGTGAGGACACCTAACATGGTTTAGGCCTGTCCCCAATCCCCACATGTCCATGAATCCCAGCCTCAGTATGGGGAGACGATCTCAGACTGAAGCAGCACCGAAGCAGGAACCGAGGCTCAGCTTCCGTAAGTAGGGCTGCAAGAGAGGCAGGGCTTTCGGTGGTTAAAAATACTGACTGGCGTCAGGCTTGAGTGCATTTCTATGTACTACATGGATCACAGCTAAGGAACTAACATTGGTGCATTACTATTAATTGAACATGTTTTATTCACATTTTACTAGTTTATCCCTAATGCCCTTTTTCTGTTCTAGGATCCTATCTAGAATACTACCTTATAGTTAGTTGTTCTGTCTCTTCAGCCTCTTCTCGTCTGTAACAGTGTCTAAGACTTTGTTTTTGATTACCCTGATGGTTCTGAGGTTTACTGGTCAGGTATTTTGTTGAGTGTGCCTCAGTTTGTTTTTTCTTTGTAATAATGGCTTTATTGTGATAGAAGTCATATACCATAAAATCCACCCATTTAAAGTGTACAATTCAGTGGTTTTAAGTATATTTACAAAGCTGTGCAACCACTTCCACAGTCAGTTTTAGAACATTTTCATTACTTCAGAAAGACACTCCATACCTAATAGCAGTCATTCCCAGTTCTCCCTCCCTCACCCCAACACCCCTGCCCTAGGCAAACACTAATCTACTTTCTGTCTCTATGGATTTGCCTCTTCTGGACATTTCATATAAATGGAATCATACAATAAGTAGCCTTTTATGGCTGACTTCTTTGACTCAGCATAATGTTTTCAAGATTCATCAGTGTTGTAGCTTGTATCAGTCCTTCATTCCTTTTTATGGCTGAATTTTTTTTTTAATTTTATTTACTTATTTTTGGCTGCGTTGGGTCTTTGTTGCTGTGCGCATGGCTTTCTCTAGTTGCGGTGAGCGGGGGCTACTCTTCGTTGCAGTGCGCGGGCTTCTCATCACGGTGGCTTCTCTTGTTGCGGAGCATGGGCTCTAGGCGCGCGGGCTTCAGTAGTTGTGGCGCGTGGGCTCAGTAGTTGTGGCTCACGGGCTCTAGACCACAGGCTCAGTAGTTGTGGCACATGGGCTTAGTTGCTCCGCAGCATGTGGAATCTTCCCGGGCCAGGAATTGAACCCGTGTCCCTTGCATTGGCAGGTGGATTCTTAACCACTGTGCCACCGGGGAAGTCCCAGTATTTCCTTAATTTGGATTTTTCTGATATTTTTCTTCTAAGAATGGAGTTTTTTTTTTCTGAGGAAGATCACATAGATGAAGTGCCCTCAGGACATCATATCGAGGAGTACATGCTGTCTGTATGACTTATCACTGGTGATATTAATCTTGATCACCTGGCCAAGGTAGTGTTTGCCAGGTTTCTCCTCTGTAACGTTGCTTTTCCCCTCCTTTCTGTACCCTACTCTTAGCTAGCAACTGGGGTGGTGGGTGGGGCGTGGAAGGTGGGAATATTTACATAAATTATTTGGAGTTCTGTGTAGGAGATTTGGTTCTTTTCTCCCATTCAGTTATTTATATTAATATATTTGCTTTATACTTTAGATATTTCATGGATGTTTGTTTTATACTTTGGGCCCATGTCATTTATTTTGTTACTCAAAGTGTTCTAGTTTTAGCCGTTGGGAGATCTTTTAGGTTGGCTCCTGTGTTGTGTCTCTTTGACATCCCCCTGCCCACTCCCACCCCCACCCCCCTGCCGCCTTTTTGTTAAAGCCTTTTTTCCTGTCACTGTAAGATGTTTCTGGCTCATCTTGTGTATTCCCTGCCCCAGCTCTAGAATCAGCAGTTTCTCCAAGGATTCTGAGTTCTTTTATTGGATAATGGTATTAAGTATTAGAAGCCAAGATCTGGGTGCTGGGTGTGCTTTTTGCTACCGAGGTGTGTTTCACTGTTTCTAGGTTCTCTCACTGGACAAAGCTAGGAAATCTATGTATGTATATTAGCCCATGCATATACACGTATCTATAATTATTTTGGTGTCTGTACCTAACACTAAACATGATTTTGAAGTAAGATCACTTTTAAAGAATTACACTGTGAGACAGACAGAAAGGGTTAGTGTTTAAATACTGTGGCTTCGGGGCTTCCCTGGCGGCGCAGTGGTTGAGAATCTGCCTGCCAATGCAGGGGACACGGGTTCGAGCCCTGGTCTGGGAAGATCCCACATGCCGCGGAGCAACTAGGCCCGTGAGCCACAACTACTGAGCCTGCGCGTCTGGAGCCTGTGCCCCGCAACAAGAGAGGCCGCGATAGTGAGAGGCCCGCGCACCGCGATGAAGAGTGGCCCCCGCTTGCCGCAACTAGAGGAAGCCCTCGCACAGAAACGAAGACCCAACACAGCCATAAATAATAACTAAATAACTAAATAAATAAACCCCCAAATAAAAAATAAATAAATAAATAAATAATACTGTGGCTTCTTTGTGCAGGGGAGAACCATTTGTTCCATAAGTAGAAAGAGTGCCAAAAAATCCTCTACCTGACACGATAACCCATCTGCATCTAACCACAAATGCATCCTCACCCTCCCCATCAGAAGACAATTCCCATCATGCTGTGGGGCTGCTCTTCTCAGGGTTTCTGGTTCGTGTCCACTCTCTTCTAGGTGCAAGTCCTCAGGGTCTGGTAACCTGAGGACTTTAGCATATTGGTTAAATGAATTAAAGCACATTCATGTGATCATTAAAATTGATATTACAGAAAATCATCATAAGAAAGTAGTTTTTGTATGTAAAACATGAACTAAATGAACCCATTACTGCAAGAATATGCATATGAAAAAATTGTAAGGATATTCACTAAAATGTTATTGCTGTGTTAACTCAGGATAGTGAGATTAGAGGGGATTCTAAAATTTCCCCTCTTTTTGTTTGAATTTTCTAAATTACCCACAATTAAACGCATGCTTTCACAGTAAGAAAAAAATTCTCATGAAACAAAAGTAGATAGTCCTCTGAGAAGAAGGCCTAACCGTACTTTAATTAGACCATAATTTTAGCTGGAGGAACCATAACCATTAGCTGAAGAAACCAGGAATAGGACTTTTAGATGAAATTAATGGATTAAAAGAGCCTGGGGGAATATGGGAAAGGACAAGTCTTGATAAAAGTAAATTTTTTGACACTTGGCAGGGGAGCATGAGTTCCCTGAAAGCCCAAGAAAAAGTGAAAAAACAAACAAAAAAGCAGTTGCCTAACAGAAAACCTCCAGCCTTATGTTTTGGCCTGATGCCCTTGTTGGAAATTTTGAAATTAAGTGTGTCTAGGGAACCTGGGCACCTTGTAAGGAATGAGCTCCATGTTATTTAATGTGTTTAAATGTAAATCCATAGTTAGAAGCCACACAACTAAGGGCCTAGATTAGAGAGGGGACTCCACTCAGGCCCTTCCATTGAAGGTAAATAGTGGCTCTTGAAAGGTGCACATGTGAGAAATGAGTGTGTGTGTGTGTGTGTGTGTGTCAGGGTGGGAGCTTATACGTAATGACATTCTTTGACATGCATTGCTTTATTTTTGGTTATTTTGAATTTTAATATTGAATCACTGTCACTAATTAACTGTGGTTAATTGTTGCCCTAACCAGGAAAGTTTATTTAGAAAAACACAAACTGGTTTACAGTTGGTCCAAATCAGCCTAAGCCTGGACAAACTCCTTTTCTATTCCAAATATCAAATCTTGTCAGATAAGAGTTAAAGGAAAGGGAAGAAGCTTTCATAATTACTCAAAATTATTTAAAAATTCCTTAGTTTCTTTTTCATTTAGGTTTTGTATTGTCATGAGATATTTAGATCAAGATTTAAATGAATATTTAAAAATATTTTTCTATATCATCAATTGCAACTGAGCACTCATTAAGAACAAGTGCTAAAAAACTTGCAGATGAGTAAAAAGGGTATTGAGTAGAACTTTTAGGTCACATCTCACCTCTATCATTCTTTGCAGTAAATTGGGAGAATTAATGAACCAGTAGTGAAGGAAAGCAGAAATTGAACAAATTGTAAAGGAGATGAAACACAGCATTGGATATATGGCCTCGGACAAGTTACTCAGCCTCATATAACTTCATGACAATTCTACGAAGTAGGTATTGTTATTATTATCCCTACTTTACAGACAAGGAATAGGCAGAGTACAAAGCCCTTAGATCAGAGCCTGGGCTATATAAAGTTCTATATTAGAGTTGATTAAATAAATAACATTAAAACGGGGACTGAAAGACCATGTTGTGTCTGTGACCTTGTCTGTTTTTGAATCTTTCAGCCTCTGAGGAATCAAAGTTGATTAATTCAAGTTATTTTCCAGACTAATAATTAAATTCAGATCCTCAGTTGCTTCTGGATCACTCAATATTGTGCATTCTTGGTAAATACAATCTTAATTCCAAGTTTGGTGACTAGGCCTGCAGGAGAGGAGAGGAGAAACTATCCCTCATCTGATCTCTACCTTAGTTTAATATGAGCTGGCCCAGGTATGTAGACAAAAAAGTGCTTTCTAAAGTATTTTGTAACAATGTCCTAGAATTCAGGGGATTGCAGGACAAGGGTGGTATTCTGTGAAATTCAACTTCTGATTCTTAAGATCTGTAAAGCCATTTTCTCTAGTCTACAGAGCTATATTTTTTAATTGAAAATCCAGAAAATGGAGGATCTGAGGAAAGTTTCTGCTTCTATATTTTAGGTAAGACTTCTTAAGCTTGGCAGATTTATCCATATTTTTGGACTTTAAAAAGCTGAGAAGCTTTGTTTTAGAAAATGTGTGGACCAAGTGTATTATTAATACCAGGCCCACTGAGCTTCAGAAAGGGCAAAGATTTCATCTGTCTCTTCCTTTCTCCCTCACTACTCTTCCCTTTTTTCCCCTTACTGGACTGTTCTTCCCTATGCATACTAGAGAAATGACGTCTATTTTTTAAATTACTTATATATATTTAATGCAAAGTATGTTTCTTGGTCTTAATTCTATTGCAGCACTTCACAATTCTCTTTATAAAGGAAAACTATTAAGTTGGCTTTAATTATACATTCACCTTGAGTTCATGTAATGATTCATGACACACAGATTTTTGACTTATATAAGGATTATCATGGTAGAAATGTATTTAATAATATAAGATAGGGAAAAACTCCTTGTCCATCCAGAGAACAGTAAAACAAAATAGGGTTCATGCCTAATCTAGTATTCATGTAGCTGCTAAAAAGAATAAAAAGCTCTATGTGCTGATATGAAAAACTCATATATAGCTTAATCATACTTATATTTGAAAAAATGTAATTCTACAAATGCATGAAAAAGAACTATGAACTGTCTAGTTAGTTGCCTTTGGGATAGGTCAGTGGAGGGGGGAAATTGGGACTTCAACATTTTACTCTATTCTGTATGCTAGAACCTTTCAAGAGAATAAATTAATGTATTATTTCCATTTCTGTATTACAATTTCTTCAAGTCCACACTAGGGATACAATGTTCCTTATCATTTGTGTACGTGGATAGAATATTGCAAAACTCTGAAGAGAAGTTTTTCTTCCTCTTGAAATCCTGTTTCCTATTCCTCCTTCTGAGCAGTGATCTGGTACATATGCCACTCTTCTCCAGTGGCCAGTAGCTTCTGAAAGAACCTCCCTGTGATGTTAATACTTCAAGTTTATTGCTCCATTTGCTCCCATTAAAATTTATATATACCCATCTCTTTCTCCTGGAGCTTTCCTCCTTATTACATGAAAATGGGAAGCCAGTACCAACAAAAGCTACCTCAAAAGCCTTTTGGAAGCAGAGAACCAATCAATAAGTTGGTAATGCTAAAGCTATAACTTTTATCAGTCTATTTAAAAATTCCATGTAGCACAAATGTCTGCTCTAGGTTGCTCCAGATTGGGGTTTGGCAATACTCTAGTTGGCCCAGTCCAAACCCTCAACTCAAGTGTGTATATGGCATTTTCTTTGCCCCTACACCTTGCAGTGTTGAGTGATTCTCTTGAACCTTGTCTATGTCTAAAGGCATTTGGACAGCAGCAATTTTTCAATACCACTAATTTTCTCCTAGTATGCATTTTTTTTCTTCTCTCCCTGTATCTACATTTCTTTCTTTCTTATTCTCAATGTCAACTTCAACTATATGTTTGAAGCTCTTCTTCCTGTGTGTCTTACTCTATTATCTTAAAACATTTTTTTTTTAACTATAAGAGACTGCCTCATTTGACCACCCGCAGGAGCAGGGCTCACTGCCCCAATAGATTTGAGAAACTAGTTCTTTTCCACCTTTGTCCTTTTGAATCCAACTTAGCCATCTAGTTTTAACCTAATTCAATTTCTCTCTAAGCTCCTGTACAATCACCTTAAAATTCTTCCAATTACCACCAACAAAGGAACTAACATTTTGGGGAGCCCAGATCCTCACCTAGTGTGGGCACTTACTAGCTGGTCCCTATGTATAAATGGCCATCCAAGTTTTGCCCTACTACTTGACTCTAATGTCTTTAGTTGCCCTAAAGCTCTTGCAATTACCATCAAAAAAGGAACTACCATTTTCTAGTACTCTGCTCCTCATTCAGTATGAACACAATCATAATTGTCCCTATGAATAAAAATGGGCTAAGTTTTGTCTTACCAAATATTTCACTATAGGCTCCTCTGTAGTCACTGTCAAGCACTTCCAATTACCATCAACAAAGGAGCTAACATTTTCCAGCACCAGTTCCTCACCAACGTGACCACTACCTGGCTTGTCCCTATTAACTAAGGTTGGTCACCCAAGTTTTGTCCTATCACAGTTTCACTCCACCTCCCTCTGTAGTCTATCTTACATTCCTGCAATTAGCATTAGCAGGAGAGCCAACATTTTGTAGGGTCCAGTCCTCACTGATGTGGGCCCCACCTGGTTCTCTAGATTCAAGCATACTGTTATAAAGAGGCAACTCCAGGAGCCAATTCTTTGCCCAGTTAAGATGCTAGTTCTCTTCATGAAGAAGACTCCCTATCCAACAACAACAGCCTCCGTCCTTATATCCCTACCCATTCCATGCTCAGAAACCAATGCACTAGTGTTGGCACTTGTCAGTCCAGTGCTCCCAGATCTACCTAGGATTCCAAACTTCTGGACATCCTCCCAATAGCTGCAGAAGTGATACTCAAGGGGTAAAACTAGGACCCTTGTGATATATCCATTGTCTGGTAGTTTCTCCCTTTCCTTGCACCCTCTTATCTCATTGCTTTCTGACACCCTTATCTCTTTCCCTCCCTTTGTCTATGTGGGTTTAGAAGTGACATCAGAGAATTTCTCCCATTAGAGTGAAGCAAATGCCGCTCTCAACAAAACACAACAGGCAATTCCTTTGTTTTGATCCCAGCCTTAGAAAGAAGCGGCTAGCTCTCCAAAAGTTAGTCTTGGATCACTTCATGCTTCAACTGTTTCTTATGGTTTTAATGTCCATGTGCCTTTTTCCATTCCCTCTTCCCCCTCTACCTTTACCTTCTCCTTATCATGAGCAAAGAAAAAACAGACGTTCCATCTCCCCTCCCGACCTAGCCCGCTACCACTGAATCTGCAATTATCCTATGGCCCTTCCATTCCACAAAGCTCCCTCAGACACTTGAGAGGCTCTGCCTTCTTAAGGAGAAACCTTAAGATTCTGGAGCATCAATCTGTGCCCTGTCCTAAGGCTGGCAATACTTTCCCTCTTAGGAGAGAGGAGCTCCTTAACCAGACCACGTGCAGTTATTTTTCTTTATGTCTCAATGATCAGCTCAGCCCTCCAAAATTTTCTTCCCTGCATGGAGAAGTGGCACCCAGAAATCTCAGATGTCCAAGGTAAACATCTATTACAGCAGCCGGAGCTAAAGCTGCCAGTTAAGGAACTGACCATTACATACATATACACCTAGTTTATGAAGTGAAGTTAGAATATTTTGCAGTGAATTAAATATTTTCCATGAATCTCCTTCCTCCTGAAACAGGCTTTATTGCACTCTGAGGACCTGGGTCAGCCACGCTGCCTCTAGTTCCCACTACCTTTATCAGCCCAAACCCCATAATGTTTCTTAGTTGGCTCTGCTGCCTTCCTCCTCCCCACCATTATCTGTTGATTAAAAAGAAATCAATAATCTCTACGCCTTTGTTTTCCCAATGGGAAATGTGACTAGGAAGTTCAGCGATCAAGAGCTGCTCTGCTTCAGTCCCAAAGCTGGTAGTGTGCCTCTTGTCCGTGATTCCCTAGCTTCTGAGCAGTCTAAGAGCTGTCTGTCAGGGGCTCCAAGACTTCCTGGCAGGGTTTCCCTGGCTTCCAGGCAGGGGTTCTAAGACTTCTGTCAGAGTTTCCAGGCAGGGAGTCCTGTCAGAGTTCCCAAGGATTTCAGCAGGTGGTGCTGGGGAGCAACAGCTCATTCATCAGCAAAGCTTTTTTGGTGCTGCCCTCAGTAGCTGCTTTCCTCAGCCAGTTTCGTTTATTCAGCAATCATTTAAGGGGACTCTACTAAGCACAGTTGTGGAAGGTGATTATGAGACATGGTATCAGCCCCCAAACACCTCATTGTCCCTTGTAGGAGGACTTTCTCCTCTAGAAGTTGGTTTCTAAAACAGGTCTGTCTTCCATTTCCAGGGTGCATCGTTTCTCTGCCTACTGGCTTCCAGTAGACCCGACAACTCTGTATTCCACTTCTACCTTCACATGGCCGGGGCAACTCCTAATGAGTTCCCTAGCAGTGGACCTAGTCCAAGCTCCTCCACGGAGTGTATCCAGCCTCTTCTGGATTGGTGTTAAGGAGCAATCATCTTTTAAATTTACCTTTAAGCTTTCCTTTTGCTGTTCTCTGAGCCAGGAGAAAAGATCCCCAGATTATCCTTGCCTCTAGGGAACCCTCATATCTCCAAAGAGGAGCTCCAGGGTTCATAGGGTAGAGCTCAAGAACACAATTATGGAATCCTGGGATCTCCAAAGAGTGGGCGTTCAGAGATCATTCAGTCATTCAGCAGCTCTGCTTAGCCCCACCCCCTAGACCGACTTATGTACTTTCCACCTCATTTTTTTCATCCTGGGTGTGGAATTCCACTGACAGCCAGACAAAATGAGTGGAAGCACTGAAAGCACATACTTTGTTATTCAAAGCTGTTCTTAATTATGCTGTAAAATTTTGTAATTGGGAAAACAAGGTTCTCATATAGCATTGAATGATAAAAGCAAAATACAAAATTATATTTACCCTGTCCTCATGCCTGGATAAAAATGTGGATGCTTGTAGACCAGATCTGGAAGGGAGTACAAAACTGAACGATGTGGTGTGTTAGGGATGTGGGTTCGTAAGTGATTGTATTGTACAAATTTGTTTTCCTTTGTGATTACAATTTTTCGTTAATTTATGCAAAACATATACAATATAATCAGAAAATGAAAATACGCGGGAGAAGGAACTGGAACAGAAGAGAAGGGAGATAAGGAGAGCTGCCGAGTAAGGTCTGGTAACTGCTGCATCTCTACAGACCCAAGAGGCCTGGTAAGTGAGCGTGAAGCAGGAGGAGCGCAGGGCCGGCCACCACAAGATAGGGATCTGGGCCCTGCTGCGTGAGAAAGAAAAAAGCAGCCCCTGACAGCCGTGAGCTGGAGCTGGCCTGGCACTCACGGATAGGCTGTGGTGTTCTGTTGAATGTTAACTGTTTCACAAAACCAGTATCTACCAAGGTCATTCTGTGTCTGAGATGGAGGGAGACAAAACCAGACCACTCTGTAATCATGTCTGAGCACAGACAAAAAACAACATGGTGCAAAATGCAAGAATACCTAACATCCTCTCACGTGGCTCACACCAGTGACCGTTGCTAATCTACCAATTACAGCATTCTCCCCACCGTTCCTTCTGCCTGCTAGATACAAATTATCAAGATGTCCCAGTATACAATTGCCCCTGCTACCTGGGAACGCTCAATCCAGAACAAAACCATGCTTATCGAATCTTCCCCCAAACATCTAACCCAAGTCCAAATCATATAATAAGCTCTTCCTAAGAAACTTAACCGAGAGGGCCCACGGCTTTCCGTGCTTGCAGATATTCCATCAAACCTAGCTTTTTTTGGATTATAGATGTGTTCCTGCATTTAACTTCCTCTGGGTTTTGGGGCAAGGAATTCAAACTTACCATAACTTGCTTTTATTTATTCAATGGAGAAGGTAATCTCTGGAAGAAAAAATGAGAAATTGCATGTGAAAGTACATTATAAACTATACAATGTTATGTATACCCTTTACTTCCTTTGAAAACATGACATTCTCTCACTTCCATGGCTTTACATATGCTTCTCCCTCTGCCTCAAAAAAACCTTCCCCCAGTTGCCTTCAAACTCTTATTCATGGCTTGGCTCCAGGTGCTGAGGATATTGGTGTATTCATTTTCCATTGTTGCTGTAACAATTTACTACAAATTTAGTGACTTTAAACAGCATAGATTTTTTTTTTTTTTATAATTCTGGAGGTCAGAAGCCCAAAATGGGTTTCACTGAGCAAAAATGAAGTTGTTGCAGGGCTGTGTTCTTGCTGAGGCCCTGGGGGAGAACCCATTCTCTTGCCTATTCTACCTTCTAGAGGCCTGCATTCCTTGGCTTGTAGCCCCTTCCTCTACTTTCTACACCAGCAATAGCCAGTTGAATCTTTCTTACATCACAGGACTCTGACCTCTGCTTCTGTCATTACAACTCCTCTCCGATTCTCCTGTCTCCCTCTTTCACTTACAAGGAAATTAGTGATTACAATGGATTACATTAATCCAGAATAATCTCCCCATTGCATGATGTTTAACTTAATCACATGTGCAAAGTCTCTTTTGCCATGTAAGGTAACGTGTTTACAGTGTCCAGGGTTTAGCATGTGCACACTTGCTGGGGGGAGCATTATTCTGCCTACCTTAATCAGCAGTGAAGAAAACAAAGGTCCTACATTTCAGTAGTGAGAGACTGGCAATAAACAAATGAGAAACTTAATAGTGACAGATAGTCTTTCTATGAAGAAAAACAAAGCAGGGCGAGGGGCTAGAAAGTTGCTGAGGGTATGTTCGTTTTTTATAGGGTGGGCAGACAACGCCTGTCTGATTGGGTGATGGGTGAGCCAGGACCTGAGTGAAGTGAGGGCAGGGAGCCACACATATCTTGGGAGGAACGGTTCCAGATGAGGAGGATGGGGAGAGCTCCAGGAGCCAGGTCAGAGAAGTAGCCGAGGCCTGGTTAATGTAGGACCTTGTAGGCCGTGGGCAAGTAAAATGCTCATTCCTGAGTGCTTTCCAGCAAGCTGACTAGAGGTCAGTCTTTCAGGATCAGTTTCTTTGACGCATTCTAATAGCAAAACAAAACCTACCTGAAATCTGTCCCTCTGATTCCTAACCAGACTAAGCCCGCAGAAGCAGGGACTGCCGTGTTCACTGTTACATCCCTAAAGAGCAGCATGGTGCCTAGGCACTCAGTAAATGTCCATTATACAATGGGGGGCTACACTGGTTCAGTTTAGGGTAATCAAGCTTGAGGCAGAAGTGGAACTGCTCTGCCCAGGTTTGGATTTGAGATAGGCATGTACCTCCTGGTGTTTGGAGGATCAAGTTTGCTCTGTCTGGGAAGGAGAAGGGCCATTTGAAACGCTGGGTAGGACTGGGAGGTGCTGTGGCCAGAAGCAGTGCCAGGTACCTACCAGTGCCACTGACACCCAGCATGGTGGCACAACAGCAGCAATATTGATTGAGAGAAGCAGCAAGGCGAAGGCTGCAGCTGGGGAAAATGGTGCGCGCCTGGCCCTGGGGAGGCCATCCTGTCAGCCAGGTGGCAGAGTTGACAGCCAGAAGCATCATCCCTGACCACAGCTCAGAGTCAGAGATGGTCACGGTTAGAGGGCTGAAGTAAGGAATGGTGAGATTCCCCCATTAGGGAAAGGAAGAGGCTGGGGTGGGATCCAGCATTCAGGCCTAGCAGGGGTCAGCCAAAAGCTATGGATTTTGTCATCATATTTTAGTTACATCCCAAGACTGCCATTTCTCAGGGTGGTGGTGAGAGAGTCTACTGCGTGAATCAGGCATCAGAACCACTCCGCAGTGGGGTCCTCCCTGTGACAGCTGCAGATTCTTCAGGCATTGCTGCTAGGAGAGGTAGCACCTGACTCCCTGTCTTCATTCATTCACTCACTCCTTGGCTGAACTTACCGGTGTGTCTCAGCTGGCTCTCACCCACTTTATATTCAGTGATATCATGTTGGCAGCTTGAAACTGGCCATAGTGGGAGTATTTACACCATGGGACTGGGCAAATACTATAAATCAGCCCCCTATCCCCACCCCCAAAAACTGGTTGTTAAACATTTACCAGCACACCACTGGGGTTAGTAGAGATGTAAGGGTAGTAGAAATGCAATGCAGAATATAGACCCCAGAACCAGGCTGCCTCTGTTTGAATCCTGGTTTCGCTACTGTTAGCTTTGGTATGTCAGGTGAGTTACTTAATCCTTCTGTGCCTCAATTTCTCCATCAGTTTAATAGGGATAGTAATGATATCTGCCTCGGGGGGAGTTTTGATGAGAAAATAAGATGTGTAAAGTGTTTGGAACATGGTGTAGCACGTGAAAAGCATAAATACCGTTTTAGGTACTGTGGGCATTGCTCTGCTGCTAATTGTCATGTCATATTTTCACCTTCGAGTGAACACTCAGAATCTCGGCCGCTGGAAGCCTAGTCCCCAGAATAGCTAGAGAGTAAGTGTTCTGCTGGAGTATGTATCTTTCTTCGTCTGGTCCTTCCATGACCTGTTTCTCTGCAGAAACCTGAGGACACAGGGCAGTGCATGTCGGGCATTTTCGAGCCCTGTCACTGGTCTGTGCAATCTGTAATTGCCTTGGCACCCTGAGGCAGTGACTTGGCCTTCAGAGCTCTTACAGCAGAAAGGGGCAGATAGCTGCCAACGTCCGCATGAACATTTGTCAAACATTTGCTTCCTACTCTCCGTACAACAGGCAAAGGTATACTTAGAGCTAGCTGTTCTTGTAAAAGGAGGGAGTCTAAACTCCGTTTGAAAGGGCAAGTTCAGCGTCCAGATTAGCCTTTATCTAATTGTGGAACCCAATTATTTTATTATTATAAAGTTGCAGGGAGTGAATGATACATAGGAAAAAGCACTGTACTAAAAGTCAAGAGTTTAATACTTAAGTCCTGGTTATATCATTTCTAGTTCTTGACTAGAATTTAAATATTTGGTAGTTGAATTAACCCAGATTATCTTAAAGGGCTCTTTCTCCTAGGACATGTTTTTAAGAAAATTGTGAAAGTGAATATTCTAGTTTCCTCAACCAGACCTACTCATTTGAATTCAAGGTACAGGGCAATTTATAACAAAAATAAATAGGAAATATTTCTTGTAAGAAAACCTTAGGTGGCAGTCCATTATCTATGCAGCCAGTGAGTTGTGAAGATTTGAAATTATTGTGCAGGGGTAAGGGCTGGCTGGGCCTCTGAGCCTGTAGGGAAAGTACACGCTTGTTGGAAGCATTGGGCTCAATTGTTTTGGGCAAAGCCTTGTGACAGTGGTTAGAAGGTGGTTTGATAAAGGAACTGAGCTGAGACCTTCCTCCCATAAAGAAATTCTAAGAGGAAAGAGAAGTAACAACTTAATCTTTAAATATCTGATTCACCCAGTAAATGGATGCCAATAGGGGGTGAGTTTTTATACAGACATTGATTGTGATCCCTGGTGAGGAGCCCTGGGAAGCCTGAAAGAGGAAGTGGGCAGGATTCTGTGTGGTTTTTATTTTCTCTTGTTAATGCAAACTGCTCCCTTCTCAGCTTTTCCTCTTTCACCTTGAAAGTCCCAATCATTGTTTCTGTGTTCCTTCCCCTTTCCCTTCTCTCTCCTCTCTGTCCCTGTCCTCTCTCTGCCTGAAGTGACTCATTTATGTTCATACTGTATAGTCTCTTTGAGTTATTTGGTGACCTGGAGTTAATAAAGGTTGGCCTTTATACAGTTAGCATCTTTATTAGTTTGCTAGGGCTGCAGTAACAAAGTACCATAATTTGAGTGGCTTAAATGACAGCAAGTTATTGTCTCTCAGTTCTGGAGGCTGGAAGTCCAAGATCAAGGTGTTGGTAGGGGGGGTTCCTTCTGAGGACCGTTACAGAGAAGCTGTTTCATGCCTTTTCCCCAGCTTCTGGTGTTATGTTGGCAATCTTTGGCATTCCTTAGCTTGTGGATACATCATCCTGATCTCTGCCTTCATGTTCACATGGCACTCTCCCTGTGTTTGTGTCTGTATCTGTGTCCAGATTTCCTCTTTTTATAAAGATACCAACCATATTGGATTAGGGCTTACCCCTAAAATGACCTCATTTTAATTTGATTGCCTTTGTAAATACCCTCTTTCCAAAATTGGGTCACATTCTGAGAGTTAGGACTTTAACGTCTTTGGCGGGGGGCAGGGGTGAGGTGGACAGAATTCAACCCATAACAGCATCTAAGGGAACAGCAATCAGGTGTCTAAATGGTTCAGTAAAGTAATTAAATATGTTATTGAGCATTTCCTATGGGCTGGGCACTTTATACGTGTTACCTTACTTCTTAAAAGAGTGAGATACGTATTATGTTGATCTCCATTTTACAGATGAAGAAAGCGAGGCTTGGAATAAGTGACCTACCCACAGTCACATGGATAGTACGTAGCAACACCAGGTTTGAAGCTCAGGACTAACTCTAGTGTCTGAATTTGTAACCACTATGCATTCTACCTCTGGGATAGACCACCTGGCCTAGAATAAAAGATTTTTCTTAGAAAAAGCTCTATGCTCTTTATTTCATTTTTATTAAGTAAAATCTATTCACCTTTTACTCCATTTCTGACAGGAAAATTGAGTCCTATAGGCCAGTTCCCCCTCTTATTGTTTAAGATATTATTCTGTTGAATTTTGGTAATTGCACAGTCATGTGACACCACCACAATCTAGATTAGAATAGATCCTTCACCCTAAGAAGTTTCATCCTGGCCCTTTACAATCGATCCCTGTCCCTGTCCCCCACCCCCAGGACTAGGCATCCATTGATCTGTTCTGTGTCATTATAGTTTTGTATAGGCCCGGTTTTGGTTTATAAGCGCTAAGATCCTAGAAAAACCAAGTCTTCATTATTAACCAAAGAAGGCTGAACAAGGAAAGCAGAGAAGGTCCCTCTCTCCTGCAGTTACAGAGGGAGAGAAATAACTTTTTGTTAAACTTGTTAAAATAGTTTGATTTGTTAAGAGTTAATTTGATAGCATTCACAAGATTATTAGGTTTCCTACTCTGTTATTTTAAAATTCATCTATTTTGCAATTTGAATTGACCCTTGACCCATGTATAATTTTATAACATCATGCATTGGTCATTTGGAGAATATTAGCTTGCTGTTATACAGTTCTGAATGTGGCACGTTGCCATATACAATAAAAAAATCATATTTGTTAATATCACCACTGATCTCATCAGAAAAGCCTTTGAGGGTTGGGAAGCTGTCAAGTTCGTGGTGGCCGTCATAAGTTTCCAAAGATTTTAATGTCATCTTTAAAACTTGAATTTTATTATTAGCAACAAACACTGTAAGGTGTTTTCTTTGAAGTGACAGGCTCGCTTCTTTCATTTTTGAGAAAATGTCTACCAAACCCAAATCTGAATAACCTAGTTTATCTGTCAGCTATTCTTTCAAGTAAAAATGGTGTTCCATGCAAAAAGCAGTTCAGCTTGCAAATGAAACAGCTGCACAAGTGCTTTCTCTGAGACAACTATCAGACGTGGGTGTGAGGCAGAAGGACTCTATGTGTACAATACATTTCATGCCACAAAATATGTAAGAGACATCTGCTCAAGTAAGATAAAATGTAATTGTTTTTACTGCTTCATCAAGGACATTCACAAGTGACCTGGCTCCTTCCCCCAGGCCCCAGCCCCTGCAAGTGCGTGGAGGTGAAGAATGCAATAGCTACTAGCATAGTTGGTGCCACTGTCCTGATTCATGCTAAAAAGCCAACGTTTTACCCACTATTGCTTTTGCACCATCAGTGCAAATGTCAACACCCTTTAAAAATGCAAAAAATTTTAGTGTTATTGTGAAAGTAGTTTTGACCTCATGAAATTCTTGAAAGGATCTTGGTCCTCCCAGGGATCTGCAAACCACATTTTAAGAACTATTCTTCTAGTGGAGAAAGCAAAAACCAGAGTGAGCCTCTATCAAACAATATGTTTTCAAATCAGTAACACACCAATGATGGGCTACAGTGCTATATAAAGTAGATATATTGAAATCCTCTGAACACACAAAATGGAAAATGTCTACAAAAGTCACCTTATAGCCATGAAAATATCTTCAACTGAAGTAGAATTTTTAAAGAAAAAATCAGAACTTCTTGCCTTATCAGTAGATTGCAACACATTCAGCAGTCAAAATTACAGATGGCACATGACATGTCTTATATAGGACATGTTTTAGAGTTAAGGCTCTCAAGACATGTTAAGAATCTTAAAGAGTCATGTAGTAAAAGACTAAGGAGCTGCCCTGTTTCATGAGGATATTTCAGAACTCAACTTCAGCCTGAATTTTCCTGGGTCCAGGCTACTGCCAACCAGAAATCAGTTTAGTATTTAAATTTTTTTTTAATTATTTAATATTTTATTTATATACAAATGTATACAACACAGATGTAAGTTATAAGGCGTATAACACTGATGAATTTACAACCTAATTTAAGAGTTAGAGCTTTGCCAATGCCATTTAACCCGTCGGTTCTCCTCCTCTTTTCTATCCCTTGCCTACCAGAGGTAGATGTTATCCTACATTTCATTTTTTTAAGTAAATAGTTTTATCACATATATCACTAAATCATATTTTACTTTTGTGCTTTATAAAATTGTTTTTAAACTGCATGTAGTCTTTTAAAACATGGCTTTTTTTCAGTCCGCTTTATATTTCTAAGATTCATTCATGTTGCATGTAACTGTGATCCGTTAATTTTTATCTCCGTATAGTTTTCCATTGTATGAATATACCATAATTTACTCATCCATTCTCTTGCCAGTGGTCCTTTGGGTGTTCCAAGTGCTTTTCTATCTTGAACAATACTTGTGTAAGAATAGTTGTACGTGTTTCCTGGTACATATGTGTAAGAGTTTCTCATGGGTGTATAACAAGGGGTGGGATTGCTGAGTTGTAAGATTCACACATACTTACCTTTACATGATCATGTCAAATTATCTTCTAAAGTTTCTGTACCAATTTATAGTTCCATATAGGGTTTAGGAGTGTGGGTATGTGTGAAAATATATATATATATATCTCCATCGATCTACTCCTTTCCAATACTTGCTATTGTCAGACAATGTAGTGAGTATACAATGGTGTCTTATTTATTTTCTATTTCCTTGAGAAGATTGAACATCTTTCTATATTTATATTCACCATTCTTGCTTCCTTGTCCTTGAAATACCTGATGTCTTTTGCACATTTTTCTATTGTATCCTTTTTTATTGATTTGTAGGCGTTCTTATATTCTTGGTATTGATTCTTTGTTAGATATATGTGTTGCTAATATCTTCTTTCAGGTTGTGGCTTGTCTTTTCAGTTTCAAAGTTATCAATGTTTTGCTTTACGGGTAGCGCTTTTTGTATTGCTTACATCCCTATCCTGAAGTCATAGAGTGTTCTCCTGTTAATCCATGTGGCTGAGGCCTGCAATTCAGAGTTGAACTGAAACAACTATTGAGAGTGTCTTAGTCTGCTGGGGCTGCCATAACAAAATACCACAGACTGGGTGACTTAAACAACAGAAATTTATTTTCTTACAGTTCTGGAGGCTGGAATTCTCAGGTAGAGATGCCAGCAGGTTTGTTTTCTGATGAGGCCTCCTTTCCTGGCTTTCAGATGGCCATCTTCTTGCTGTGTCCTCACATGGTCTCTTCTCTGTGCATGATGATGTTTATAAGAACAACATCAGTTCTGCGAGATTAGGGCCCTAACCTTATAGCATCACTTAACTTTTATTACATCCATACAGGCCTTATCCCCAAATGCAGTCACATTGGGGGTTAGGGCTTCAACATATGAATTCTGGGGGGAACGCAATTCATAACAGAGGGTGTCTTAATCATTTTCTTGACTTTAAAGGGAATACTTTTATCATTGAGAATTATGTTTGAAGTGCAGTCACATTGGGGGTTAGGGCTTCAACATATGAATTCTGGGGGGAACGCAATTCATAACAGAGGGTGTCTTAATCTTTTTCTTGACTTTAAAGGGAATACTTTTATCATTGAGAATTATGTTTGCTCTTGTTCTTTAGTCTTTATATGTATTTTATCAAGGTAAGCAAGGTTCCTTTTTTTTAAAGAGGTTTTTTTTTTTTTTTTGGCCACACTGTGTGGCTTGTGGGATGTTCCCTGACCAGGGATTGAACTCGGGCCACCACAGTGAAAGCCTGGAATCCTAACCACTGGGCCACCAGGGAACTCAGCAAGGTTCCTTTGATTCCTAGTTTGGTAAGAGGGTTTTGTTGTTGTTAAATCATGATTGCATACTGAATCTTATCAAATGTTTTTTATGCATGTATTGAAATGATTATATGTATGGTTTTTCTTTTTCAATCTATTAACATGATAAATGCATTTACAGATTTTATACAGTTTAACTATCCTTGCATTTCTGGTATTAACCCAACTTGATCAAGATGTACAGTTGACCCTTGAACAACATGGATTTGAACTGCACGGGTCCACTTATAAACAGATTTTTTTCAGTAAATACATTAGAGTACTACACAATCCAACGTTGGTTGAATTCACAGATGTATAATGGTAGATGCATAGGGCTGACTATAAAGTTATACACAGAATTTTTATTTCTGAGGAGGGGGGCAACGTCCCAACCCCCAAGTTGTTCAAAGATCAACTGTATTATCATTTTTATGGGTTTGTTGTGTTAATGCTTTATTTAAGATTTTTGCATTTATGTTCATGAGTGGGTAATAATACTTTCCCATGTGCTACTTGTCTGATTTGATCTTGAGTTTATACTTACTTCATAGAATGGATTGGAGAAGTGCATCCTCTTTTTCTGTTCTCTGGAAGAGGCACTGTAGTACAGTGGTAAAGGACATGGATTCCTAAGGTGCCAGACTATGTGTGGATGAGTTACGTAGCTGTCATTGCCAGGTACTGTGAGAATAACTTGGTGATGAGGCCAGTGGGCCTATAATACCCAAACTCAAATTCCTTTTCAGAAATCCCCAAATGATAAGGCCTATTAAGTTAAAAGCTAGAAAAAATAATATGCTTATAAGCCTTAAAAAGAAAAAGCAGGTGCTACTTACTGTTGAATGATGTTACTGGCTATCATCCTAAAGTCCTAAATTTTCTCAGTGTTTCCACTTTAATCACAAGTTTAGAATATTATAAACATTAGAAATGTCAGTGTCAAACTGTAGACATGATTCAGTATCCTTATAAAATGGCTATGGAATGTTAAAATACTTACTGTAGCAACTGGATGCCCACAGGGTACTCTTTCTTTCCAGGAAGCCAGATGGGATGTAAAGAAGAATTTTCAGAGATACAAATAAAAGAAAGAAACCCATAGATATTCACGTGGATTTCCCTTGTGTGTGCTCTGTATTTCTCTAGCTGTCTAAGAGAAACCAAACCTTTGTTTGTTGGCAAGACTGTCTTCAGAGCTTTAGGACAAAACAGTTGCTGGGGACGGTATTGTAAGATAAGTTACTAGTGTTCTAGTGCTTTATTTTCACTATGCCGCTGGTCCTCTATTTCAGCTCAGAAGGTGACAAATGCAACAGCAAGGGGAAAGCTCACTTCTCTGCTGGCAGGAACAGATGTTGGAGTGTTCAGAGCTGTAATTGGCAGTTGTTTTTTCAGATTCTTCCATCTCATAATTTTGAATGCTGCTCAAAGGGAAGCTGCCTATAAAGATGACATTTTGAAACTCAAGGATTCCAAATGGAGAGTTTTCTGTTTTTAAAAGTTACATTATTTATATTTAAAGCCCCCAATAATAGAACTCTTGCCATATCTTCAAGCACAGAGATTCTTTCCTCAGCTGTGCTCAGTCTACTAATAAGCCCATCGGAGGCATTCTTTATTCTGTTACAGTGGTTTTGATCTCTAGCATTTCTTTTGGATTCTCTTAGAATTTCCATCTCTCTGCTCACTTTACCCATCTGTTCTTGCATGTCGTCTATTTTTCCCACTAGAGTCCTTAGCATATTCATCACAGACGTTTCAAGTTCATGGTCTGGTAATTCTAACATCCCTGCCATATCTGAGTCTGGTTCTGATGCTTGCTCTGTCTCTTCAAACTGAGTTTTTTGCCTTTTGGTGCATCTTGTAATTTTGTTGAAAGCCAGACAGGA
The DNA here is from genome assembly GCF_028021215.1 of Eschrichtius robustus. NCBI lineage: Eukaryota > Metazoa > Chordata > Mammalia > Artiodactyla > Eschrichtiidae > Eschrichtius > Eschrichtius robustus. The sequence goes on from NC_090829.1 coordinate 36,383,064, forward strand.
TGTACTGAGTGAAAGGAACTCCAACAAATGAGGCTTTGGAGGTGTGATTGGTGAAGAATTTAGGGAAGTGCTCCTAGTCCTGTGATTGATTAGGTCTCCGTCTGTTAGTGAGCCCGTGGCCCAGGCCTGCGAAATTCACAAGTGCCGCTCAGCCCACCGCCAACTCCCCACCCCCTTAGGCGGGATGGGATGGCTACCTGTGAGCTGAAGTTGGCTATTTCCCTTCCCCCAGGCCAGTTAGCCTCTGATAAAACCCCAGTAGATAAGGCTGTGGTAAAACTGTTTCTCTGGAGGGCTGGCCTTGTTGCAAAGAATAGAATGTTCGGCTGTATTTCCAAAGGGTTGCATTTCTCTTCCCCCTGCTGGAATCATAAGAGGATTTTCCTCTGATACGCGCTGTGAGAACCTGGTTCAGCGCCAGGAGGTGAAACTCACAAAAGCGTGGGGAACCCCCCCCCTCCCCCCCTGGGGTTTTAACTCTCAAGAGTTGTCAGCACTGAGCCTCCAGCTGTGCATCAGTTACAGTTCCGGTTCTTCCTACCTTGGCACTGCTTCCTGCGGAGGTGTCTGCTCGCCTGCTTTCGCTCTGGTAAGTTGTGATTCTCTGTATCTGCCTGTCTATCTCTACAATTTGGGGGGTAGCAATTTACCCTGTGACCTCTCTTTTCTGATGGCTCTCGGAAGAATTGTTGATTTTTCCATTTGTTAAGCTTTTTTTTTTTTAAGTTTAACTGATTTTATTAAGATCAGTCTTTAGGAAAAAAAATTAATTAATTAATTTATTTTTTATTTTATTTATTTTTGGCCGCATCGGGTCTTAGTTGTGGCACGCGGGATCTCTCGTTGCAGTGTCCCGGCTTCTCTCTCTCTAGTTGTGGTGCAGGGGCATCAGAGCACGTGGGCTCTGTAGTTTGTGGCACAGCAGGCTCTCTAGTTGAGGCGCGCGGACTTAGTTGCCCCATGGCATGTGGGATCTTAGTTCCCCGACTGGGGATCGAACCCGCGTCCCCTGCGTTGAAAGGTGGATTCTTTACCACTGGACCACCAGGGAAGTTCCGTTCAGCTTTTTATTTGTTAGCACAAAGTGGTGACTTCTAAGCACCTTACATGCCACCCTGGAAAGTAGAAGCTGGTACATGAGAGAACTCTTTAAAATCAAAAACTTTTAATTATAACTTACTCCTAAATTCTCCGAGCGCTTTTCAGGGACATTAAGTGGTATGCTTAGTAGGCTGGGGAAAAGAGTACTTGGTGTTAGGAGACAGAGGTAACATAATAGTAATCGTATTTATTAAGAGATAATTTCAAAACAACAAAACAAAAACTTACCGACTGCTTTTAAGACAATTACTGAGAGAATGTAAAGCATTCTGAATTGTTTGGAAGAAAAATGTCTAAAATGCAAGTATCATGAATTTGTTGTAGTAAATTTTATCTGTTAGCTTAGGCTCAGTTATGCTGTGGCAGCAAGCAGCCCCAAGATCTCAGTGGCTTATGACAACAGGGACCTGTATTTCACTCATGCGGCATTTCCATGGCTGAGGCTTTGCTCCATGTCGTTTTTACTCTGTGACTTGAGGTTGAAGGAGCAGGCTCTCCCTGTGACATGCCAGTCAAAGGAAAAGAGAGGATTTCGTTCAAAAGAGGCACACAGCACCTCTCTTCACACATCTTTGTCAAAGCAAGTCATGTGGCTACTCCTGCATTCAAAAAGGTGGGCTCCCGGAAAGGGTACTACAAGTCACACGGCCACCACGTATGACATCCGCGCAGTGGAAGGTGTAAACTTCCTACAGAAAGGGTGTCAGATGTTTTGAATATCAGTGCAATTTACCCTAGTTTCTACCAAGTTCTTCTCTAGTTTATTGTGAGTTGGCCAACTAGAATTCTCCTATCCGAGTGGTTCCAGGACTGTGCTTTTTGCTACTGTGCAAAATTTCAATTGGCCATCTCCATAACTACTTTGAAGTTGAGTTTTGTTTTTGTTCTTTTTTTTTTTTTTTTTTTTAACATTGACTTGCTAGAGGATGAGGGGACAAAGGAATCTTCAGTTAAACGCTTCTGTGAGGAGCTCCTGGGCATTGAGTGGGAGTGAAGACACAGCACTTGTTTTCAAGGTATTTACAAAACAGCTCCCTCCAGCCAGCCCTTGGTGTAGGCACATATGTTCCTGGAATCTGCGTTGTGAGACAGATGGTAGAAAAATAACTCCTCCTTTATGCCACATCAGAGTTTGGTTCTTGAGAAGCACCTGGCTACCCCTGTTGCCATCATGTTGCATTTGTGTACTGATAAGGAAATAAGTTGAGTGATGGTTGGTTATTTCTTCTATACAGAGATGGGAATAAAAACTACTAAATTGGGAGAATTTTAGGAACAGGTTAGGAATAGGTAAGCTCTGTTAAATACATGGGTAGAGAAAATGCAAAGCAGTGAAAACAAAAATTGCTTGTTCTGGCAATAACTAGAGTACAAAGCTACAAAGGTCAGGTCAAAATATTAAAGAGAAATTCTGTGACTCAAAGGTCACAAACTGGCAGCTCGCAAGGATGAGTCTGGGCTCCTATATATGTTTGGGGGAGGCAACAGTATGTTTTAAATATCAGGCAATATTAACATAGAAAGAATACAGATTTATGGCTTCTCTTGAAAGTGAAAATATTTTCCGTTTTTGTTGGTATTCCTGGATTTGGTAAAGCTGGCTAGAGCTGCATTGCTGTCATCCCCTTGGGAGCTAGCATGAATCTCCAGTTCTCCACATGGAATCTAGGTGGATTAAAGACCTTAATATGAAAAGTAAAACTTTAAAGTGTATGAAAGAAAATGCAAGAGAATAGTTTTGTCATGTTGTTTGAGAACAGATTCCATAAATAAGACTCCAGATAGTCTACAGTATACATTAAAAATTATTTTTTATCAAAATTAAGGATTCCTATTCAACAGTGGCCATCATAGACAAGCAACCTATAGGAAAAGAGATTGGAAGAGCTATTTTCAATGTATAATACCAACAAAGAATTAATATCTAGAATATTCAACATAATCGAATATAATTGAACATAATTTTAACTCATAGCAAGAAAAGTCAGAAAACAAAGACTGTTAATAAGTAATCAATAGAGAAGGAAACGTATAATCATTAAATATCTTAAGTGAATATAATCAGAAAAATGCAATTTAAAATAAAATGACTCCATTTTCCAGCAATCCAGTTGGCAAGAATTATGAAATCAGGTATCATCAAATACTGACCAAAGATGTGGGGACATGAGAATCCTCCTATGTTGCTGGTGGAAATATAAACAGCTGTTCCAGTGAACTGTCTGGGCAGTGCAGAGTGAAATTAAGGATATGTATACACTATGCTTAGAAATTCCATGCCCAGAGAAACTTCAGCATCCAGAGAACCACTTGCATGGTTTTACAAAAAAGATGTCCTCAGAAAAACATATGAGAATGTTCATGGCAGTATTAGGCGTTCTAACAAAGGTCAGAAATCACATAGGTGTCTATCTACGTCTAAATGTCTAGATGAAATGTGATACATGAATTTAATGGATACTATGCAACACGCAAAGGCTTGATGTACAAGATTTACATATCATAATATAGATATACATATATCTAAATAAATATGTATGAAAGATAGCTCGAAAGATCAAACTTTAAATGTACCAGAGTGGTTGTCTATACTACTTGGGAAGAGATGATTGGGACTGGGAATGGGAAATAAAGAGATTTAAAATAAAACAAACTGAAATAGAATATAATAGCCTCGTGGTGCCACTGATGATAGCATACTGTGAATTGAGGAATATGGTCCATTCAATTCTGTAAAACCTGAAGTTATAAAAGACATCAACAAAAAAGAGTTACTATTCCTTTATGTTTCGGTCAAAGATAATTCTTTTATTATTATTTTTTTTTGTATTTGTAAAGGTGTAATAAATTCTATGGTTTGTCCTGACTTGAGCAGCTCCACTGCCAAACATTAATCTAGTTATTGCAATTTCTTATTATCCGGGCATACATTTGTGATCTTCCTATTTTGTTGTTTTCTGTGTGTTTGTTCATTTACCTGCACTCAATAAAGTCCTCCATGGGACTTCCCTGGTGGCGCAGTGGTTAAGAATCTGCCTGCCAATGCAGGGGACACAGGTTTGAGCCTTGGTCTGGGAAGATCCCACCTGCCACAGAGCAACTAAGCCTGTGCACCACAACTACTGAGCCTGCGCTCTAGAGCCCGCGAGACATAAGTACTGAGCCTGGTGCCACAACTACTGAAGCCCTCAGGCCTAGAGCCCGTACTCTGCAACAAAGAGAAGCCACTGCAATGAAGAGTAGCCCCTGCTCGCCGCAACTAGAAAAAGCCCCCGCGCAGCAACGAAGACCCAATGCAGCCAAAAATAAATAAATAATTTATATTAAAAAAAATAACAAAGTCCTCCTGTGTATAACTGCCAGGTGACCTACTCCACCTTTGCCTAAGCAGTGTTTTTCTAGAAACCAGAAGGAAAATTTCTGCAAATTAAACTACCTTAGTGCTGCTGGATTTGAAGTGGCAGATGGTGGTTGGATTTTACAAGTCCCCTTTGCCCTCTTCCTTCATTTTCTGCCTGCTTTTATATTAATCCTCCCTGTGTAGATCTGGCTAAGTGTGTGAAGCACACTCCAAGGAACTGTGTTAATGATTAAGCCCAAAGCTAGGTCTCCAAAAAGTCATACGGCCTTTCATTTGCAGAGTCTGGGAAGCCCCTTCCGGCCCTTACCATATTAAAGTTTTGCAGCAACTGTGATATTTAGAGAGAACACACATGCAGGATGGGGTTGGAGGGTATGCCCGTCTTCTCAGCACAGGGCCTCCCAGCAGGCTGGATTTATTGGATTTTTCACTTTCTTTCACCATTTGGATTTCCAAATACTTTTTATTAGTTCAGTCTCTAAAGTTGAGAAATTCAGCCAAATTGTAATGAAACACTGTAGCCTTAGTCCCCTGGGGCCTAAGAACAACTGATGAACTCTTCCAACTTGGCTGCACAGCAACTTCTGCTTAAGTCTCCTGTGCTTACCTCCTCAACCAAAGGGACATCACACTTGCCATGCCGGGATTTATGATTTATGAATCTTATACATCAGTTTTTTCAAAATCCTATGCTTCAAGTTAATGTTTCTAGTTTAGGAGTAACTGAAGTGATTTCACAATGCTTACCAGAGCAGGATTTGTTCCTTAGTTTTGAGTCCTTCATTCATTCAATAAGTATCTTCCTAGCATATGTGTAAAGTATATGGCTCTAACACTCACCAGGTAATGGTTAGGTTGTCCTTTTCCTTTGGTAATGAGCTGTTGTATTATTTTTTTTTTGGACTACTACGATCATACTTCCGTGAGATGAATAAATGCTGGAAATTAAGGTTCCATTCTCTTGTTAATTTGCTACATGGCTTTTCAAATTATTAAATAAGGAGTTGATGTTCTTGGAAGCAGAAGGAAGAAATGGGGTGCCTTACACCTCTGACTTAAATTCTCACTCAGCAGTAATCTTTACTGTTAGGTTTTAGTAAACATCAGCTACTTTTCACACTGTGCTGGAGTGAGCCATAGTATGGTATGGTATAGTATTTTATAGTATAGTACATTACGGTACAGTATAGTGGGTAGACCTCAGATTCACATAATATCTCAAGCATCAACTTTGCTACTATCTAGCCTTGTGATCTTGGGTAAGTGTCTTAAATTTCTGTGCCTCACTTTACTTAAAATTATAGGAGCATTTGTGCTTGGAGTTATTGAAAAACATTAGGTGAGGAACTGTAGGCTCACAGCACATAGTAGATGCTCATTAAATGTCAGCCTCTCCTACGGCCATCTAAGAGGAACATAAAGGAGGTAGAAAGCCCAGGCCTGGTCCTCAGGAACTAAGAGTCTAGTCAGGAAGATGAGACGTAGACTCTATGTGAAACCACCGGGGAAAATGCCTCTCAGAAGAAACTTAAATAGCATAAGTTAATTAACTCTGTCCCCTCATTACCACCAATTCTGGAAATGAAAGACAGACTTTTCTCATCAAAGCATGTTTATACTTGATGTGTATAATTGATGTCCAGAAAGCTTTCTATAAACTAACAACCCTTCTTCTTGGGGAAATGAAGCACTTGGGTTTTAAATTTGGCTCAAACACACACTCACACTCACACACTCACATGAACATTATAGTGACTTAGGGTTCCATCAGGACTTTCATCTGAAAGTTGTGCAAATGTTTCATCCATCTGGTGACTGCTCATAGAACATGTTATTTCTAGTGTTTGCAAATAATTATCTAAATAGATGTCTGCTTGAAAATGTTCTATTTAATGTGTATATTCTGAAAAATAATTTCCTTTGCCATTTTATATATTAAAAGAATTGAAAACCTTCCTTACATTTACATGTCCTCATGCTGTTTGAGGTGCAGGTCATGGCCGTAGTTTGAATGTGTCATTTGATAGTGCTAGGTCCATGTGGGTATGTCTCTATCAGGGGCCTCTTTCTGAAGTGGTTATTTAAAATCCTCAGTGGTCTTATGCCAGGAGGTTCCATGGAAAAAGCAAGGGCCTTGAAGCTAATGAGACTTAGGTTCTATTCCACATCCCATGGAATGAGGTATTCAAAATTTGCAGGGATGGTGGTAGTCACATTTGTATAGGGGGTATATGGAACCTTCTGGAATCAAGGATTGATGCTTTTCCTTTTCATGTTAACTGCTATTAAAAGATCTCTGATGATTAGAATCGTTCCAAGTGGTGAGCAGTGTAAGAAAGGCCACGCGGGATCTCCCCAAGGGGCACTTCCTAGGAAGGTGAACCCCAGCCCCATGCCAGTGCCTCAGTTATCTTGGGGAAGGAGATGGTTCTGGACATAGTTTGTGTCTGAAGTTGGAACTTGAATGCTTACTCTTTGGCAGTGAGCTTAGCAACACTTTGAAGGAACTCTTAATAACCTACTGCATGTCTGCTGACTTTACATCTCACAAAGTTGCTGGTGTCCCATGCAGGGGCAGTGTAGCTGCAGGTTCTTCAGTGATCAGATTCTGGAGGTGACTGTGCTATTCTGAAGCCTCGAGGTGGCGCCTGTGAGCTTCAGTTTGCATTAGTGAATTTGTAGGATGGGGGGTGTCGTGGAGGTAGAAGGGTGGAGGGTTGGGAATAAAGTAACTCTGGGTGCGGTGACAGCCAGGGAAGGGGACTGACTGACTCCTTTAGGGTTAGGGACGGGGCACACCTAATCACCTCTCCCCTTGGAGAAGTAACTAAGGAATTAAGAGCAGAGCTGGGACTTGAATGCAGGTCTTGTTCGGCCTCCAGTCCTCATTGTCTCTCCAGTCTGGCCATCCTTAAAGAAATGATGTAGGGCTCTGGAGGAGACAGGGGTAGCTTATTTGGCTAACCTTTTCCTTGATGCAGGAGTGCAAATCCTGCTCTGGCACTTTTTACTGCTCTTTCCTTGGCTACTTTTCCTGTGTTATTCTCAGGAGTAAAGAATTCAGAGCTCTACATAGCATTGTTCACAACTCCTTGAATGAACTTGCACAAGTCTCAACCTCAGTGAGTGTTGGGGACAAAAACACTTATCTTACTTGCTTTACATGTTTGATGCTAGATTAAAGAGAAAAAATGTGTATGAAGTGCATTGCAACAAGACTCTATTAGAAATGGAAGAATACAAAGCATGCAGCCAGAAGCATTTTTAAGGGTTCCTAGAAGATCAAAATGAAATTTAATATTCCCTTGAAGTAAATAAGTTTTTCCCTGTTAAAGCCCATCAACAAAAGATCATTAGGAACACACTTATTAGAGTAAAAAGAAATTCAGTTTATTTTTCTCTCTGTAGCAAGACTGAAGCACTCCAAAGGAACCATGAGGAGTTGGGAGATGCTTCTTACAGGATATGGGTTTGTGCTGGATGAGTCAAGGTGAGTTTAAGGGAGTGGAGGCCAATTCTGGATGAAATATTTCAGGCGGCAGGAGCAATTTTGTGATTGTGTATCTTAACAATATTTATTGATCAGATAGGAGGACCACAGTGGGATGGGCCTCTCCTTGGTGAGGTAAAGGAGCAGCAGTCACTCCTGTTAGGCAGAAGAGAGGGATGCTTCACCGTTTTTGTGGTTGCAGAGTGGCCTTATTCTGTCTCATTCTAAATATTGTCATGGAGTGTCCTGGTTTAGACATTGTTTCTGTTCTGTGAGTATGGTTTATATTCAACTGGGAACATCATGGCCTAGCTGCCAGCAGGACTGCTTTCTCACCTGGCTTTAGGTGTATTTATTTGTTCCCTTTTCTGGAAGGCAAAGAAGGAAGTCATATTCTAGAGGGGTGCCAAGGCTTAACACTAGGGTAGAGGGTCTCCAACTGGCTGTATAAAGAACAATTAAGTTACAGAACCAAAACGGGGAACAAAATCACCACCAAAAACCAAGGAGTAGGGCATATCAAGGAGGGTGAATGGATGTGGGGTGGTCTTGAAGCAATTCCAGAGGTGGAATGCAGCTTCTCCTTTAAGTATGTGTCCCCTCATGGCTACAAGTGAGGAGTTGGGCATGATTCCTGTTTCCTGACTTTAAATCCAGGGACCAGAATCCCTCCCCAACACCAAGGCAATGTTATCCCTTTTATCTCCCTATTACCTTCTTGTGATCCCCTTTCTGTAAGGTCTGGGTCTATATACGTAATCTTCACTTCAGGTAAAAATGGGAGTGGTCAACTATTAACACTGGTTACTTCTGGGAAGTGATACCTAAGGGTTTAGGGAGAAGTCATCACTCTTTGCTTAATACACTCATATATTATTGAAATTTTATGAGTCAACTTATTTTTCAATTAAATTATTAAGAACAAAAATGAAACAATATAAGAAATGGCAGTGGTGGTGGAACATGTGTTTTGCCACTGGGGATGCTCCCTGAGGGATGATTTTAGAATTAATATTTCCCTTGTTTTGAAAGGAAATTCAAAATTCACTTTTGTGAAGGGGATGGTATAGGTGTCTTGGACCTGTTCAAAAGATAATTTTGATTAAAAGCTAAAAAATCATGATTCTCATACAAATATAAAATGAAAGATATCAATGCTTTTAATTGATTCATTAATTAAAGGGAGAACCAGTAAGATGTATAACCAGTTCAAGAGAATTCAAAGAGCAGACGCACATATAGACAACTAGGAATGCTGAACTGAATTTACTTAATAAATGTAAAACTGGTTTCTTGGAGAGAGGGAAATCAATTTGCACCTCTACCTGAGATAATTCATTTGCAGTCTGTGAATGAGAGACATTTGCCTGCTACCAGTAATCTACATTAACCGAAATAGTTCAAAGACAATGAAAGGCAGACACACCCATAATGATGCACTGGACAGGACACCTACTCATCTTACTTGCCTGTTTTAAAGTTTTCACATTTTTTCTTGCCAGCTCAGAATAACATATGTTAAAAGTCAGGTGTTTCTGCCCAAGACCTGTACTTATGATTATGTGTTTTAAAAGAGGAAAGGGAATTTGTCATAAGTTTATTTTGATATTTATATTTTGGGTGATAAATGACCAATCCCAAAGGACTGTAAAAAATAATTCACTGATTTCAGGAACATGTTAATGACATAATTATCAGTGAATAGTTTTTTTTTTTTTTTAATTATTGCAAAGACACTGCTTTTTTTTTTTTTTTTTTTTTTTTATTTATGGCTGTGTTGGGTCTTCGTTTCTGTGCGAGGGCTTTCTCTAGTTGCGGAAAGTGGGGGCCACTCTTCATCGCAGTGCGCGGGCCTCTCACTATCGCGGCCTCTCTTGTTGCGGAGCACAGGCTCCAGACGCGCAGGCTCAGTAATTGTGGCTCACGGGCCCAGTTGCTCCGCGGCATGTGGGACCTTCCTAGACCAGGGCTCGAACCCGTGTCCTCTGCATTGGCAGGCAGACTCTCAACCACTGCGCCACCAGGGAAGCCCGCAGTGAATAGTTTTAAATTTGCTTTTATTTTCCATTTTATCTTCTGGGGTGGGTTTTTAAAGTTGGTTGGGTTTTTAAAGTTGGTTTCATGCACACACACACACGTACATGGGCACACACATGCCCCATTCCCCTAATGGAAGAAAGCTTTAAAAATCTGATTTAATTGCAACCAGGAGTGGGTAACCTGTGAGTCTGATACCGACCAGGGTTCTTGGCTTTCCCCAATCAGCAGAAACTGATAAGAGGCCAGTTAGGAAATTCAGGCAAGGCTTTACTGGGGGAGGGGGCAAGCTGGTTCCTTATATGTGGTGAGGGGAGGGGTGTGCCCATGGGGTCTGGCCTGAGGGGTGGCTTAGGTGTTTTGCCCACCCCTTTGGTGGTGTTGAGTGCAGGGGGCATGCGCAGTACCCTGCTTTTGCTCCTGGCTCTTCAGAAAGGGTAGTTGGGTTTTTTTGGTCTTTTTGTATCTTGTTGTCCAGAATTTGCCCCAACTGCGCATGCACGCAGTTATTTTTAGTCCCTTATAGTTTCTTTGTATTTTGTTGCTCTAGGAGACATTTGTCCAGGTGCGAGCACTGCAGCCGAGGGGCCCAGGTCCCAGCCTGTCTCAGGAAGGGGAGTGGGACTGTTGAGGAGAAGTTAATAGGAAGGGGGTCATAAAAACATGCTTATGTTCAGCTGATCCCTTTGAACAAAATTAAGGGAGTTTATTTCTCTCACCTCCTTTTCCCATGCTTTCCTTGTCATTTCTTTGCTCTTTTTCACGTCACTGCAAGGTTGTGCTTATTGGGTGCTCTAATGTTTGTGTCTATGATGAAAATTAATGGAGTTTTATTTGGAAATGAAAAATTTTAAGTTTGGGAAAAGGATGAGGAAGAGAAGAGAGTTGGAAGAGAGATTTTGTAATTTTTAAAGGGAATAGCACTAGTTACTCTTCTCTCATACCAAACCAAACAAATTTATTACCAAAACAGGGAAAGGAAATTCAGAATTCCTCCTGATTATGGAAGTGAGATGAAAATTTAAAATAAAGTAAGAGGGACAAATTGGAGGTAGTATCAGTCAGATTCTTCCCTGTATTTATTTGTTGCACTGGGACAGTATCCTCATGTCCCAGTGGTAGGGGGAGTTGCTATGACTCAAGGAGGGGCAGTAAATTTTTTTCAAGTCCCCTCCTTTGTTTTGAAAGAATTGCCCCCAAAATTTCAAATCGTTTTTCTTAGACAGCATATTGTTCACATTTCCTCGAATGTGGACTGCAAAACCAAAGAAGTAGACTGTGTTAATTACGAAGACAGATACCCCCCAGGGGAGCAGTTCTGCCTCTGGTTCTAAATGCTATAGCCTCTCCTTGCTTTAGGCTCCACACATTCTTAATTCCGTAGGGACTAGTCTGAGGTTTGCTCAGCAAACCCTTTCTTCACAGATGGTGAAAATTAATACTATAAATAAGACTCTGATAGTGTCTAGGGTGGTAGTAATTTATATTCATAAGAGCAGCTGTATTCCAGGCAACCTAGAAATATCATTTGGATATTTAGTTAAGTTAAACACATATTTATTATTTAGACTGCTAGGTTTAGAGGAAAATGGAAAAATTATGCTTTCTGGTGTGGGTTATTGAAATTGCAAATCTGGCTTATTTTGAAGAGCTCTCTCAACCACAGTTTGGATGAATGAACCAATGAACAAAGGACTATCATAGCCCAATTTAAGTTATTATATGTGTCTCACTAAATTAAAATATTTTTTGTTCCCCAGATCTCTCCATAATGGTAGTTTCTAAAGAATTGCATTTGGTTCAAGGCAGTTATGTGATAACATTTTGCAATTAAATAAACTTTAATTAGAGAGCGTGACTGTGAGCCTAGGAAATGTATTAGCTTGTTTCACTGAACTGCACTTGAACAATGAGATAAATGATTTTAGCCAGGTTTCAAAATGCTTCTAGTGCATTCAGAAGTGACTTTGACAATTAAACCACAAAAATCAGGTATTACTGAACACTTAGCAATTGTACACAGAAACTATGTACTGATAATAGCATTTATTAAAGTATAAAAAGAAACATTTTCAGTGCTATAAGACATATGGTATTAAATAGATCATTTAAAATGTGCAAACATCTTTTCTGGTTGGTTTTAATGTGCATGTGTGTGACAGACCCTACATATTCACCTAAGATTTTGTTGGGTTGATTTGAACTATGCCCTTTCTCAGAAAGCCAGAAACCACTTTCCAAGGTCTTAATGAATTCTACCCAAAGCAACATTGCCATCTAAGGTTAGTCAGGCAGCTCAGCAATGACCTCCTGCAAGGAGATCTAAAACACAGAGGTAGAATTTTATGGATGTTGTAGGAAATGAAAATAATGGGTATCCTTTGTTTGTTTAGTGTCCCTTTTCTGCTGTTCACAATGTGAATAGTGTTTATGTTGAATTTCTTATAGGAAATGTAATAACCTGAGTGAATAACTACCTTAATACCTAAGGGACAAAGAAACAGTGTTAATTTCTGATGTTTACCTAGGCACTTCATTGTGTGCCAGTGCCTGTGTTGAGTGCCACACCTGCTATTTCACAGCCATGCTTAATCCTCATAACAAGCTTAGTATTGTCTCTGTTTTTTACATATGAGAAGACAAATATAGAATAGTTAAGTGACTTGCCTAAGGTTATGCATTTAGAGCCAGGCTTCTAAACCCTGGAGACAGCGCTTCACGCTTAACCATTGCTATTGTAAAGAAATAGATTTTTTTGACTTAAACAACAGACATGTATTTCTCACAGTTCCTGAGGCTGGCAGTCCAAGATCAGGGTACCACTGTGATTTGGTTCTGGTGAGGGCCCTTTTCTCGCTGTGTCCTTACACGGTGGAAGAGGAGAGAGAGCAAGTTCTCTGGGGTCTTTTCTTTAAAAGGCACTAATCCTATGATGAAGGCCCCAGCTTCATGACCTCATCTATCCCTAATTACCTCACAAAGGCCCCATCTCTGTATATCACCACATTGGGCATCAGTCTTCAACATACGAATTGAGGGGGACACAATTCAGTGGATGGTAAGAGAAGGCTTCTCCAAGGAGGAGCCCTTGGAGCAGCTTCCTGGGTAAAATGAGGGAAAAGGGATAAGAAACGGCTATTTTAAAAATAATTCCTAATGTACTTGCCTCTTGGTAATTAATTTTTTTTCTGAGGTCCTTCCACCATCAGGGCCAGATCATAGGGCTTTTTATGCCAAGAAAGGGAAAAGATATTCACCTGTAAAAAGAAGCTCATGGGATTGGTAAGAAGGAGGCTATGACATAAGGAAAGTTGTTTCCAGAAGGGAAAGTAAGTAGAAAGTCCTTCTGCTACTAGGGGAAGAGGGGGGCTGAAAAAAAGAGGAGGGCCAGATAAGAGTTTCTTGGCTCTTCCTGTTCTCAGGGTTGAATATGGGTTGGGTGTGGTTAAACATCTAAACAGGTTTGGGCCTGTCAGACAGTGTCTAGGTTGGAGAGACTGTAAGCTGTGGAGGGAAGCCTGGGTTTGTGATGGTACCTTGTTCAGTGTGGCACCATTGCATGGGCTCAATTCAGAAGTGAATGTTACAGAGAGGTGTTTCCATGGATGGGCCTAAAATAGTGTCTCTATTCCCTGTGGCTTGTACCATCACACACTGGAGAGTCACAAGTACTTGCAGACTGTGTGAAGTGGAGAGGAATTTGGAAGCAGAGAGGATGAATAGATTAGAAGCAGCCTGGAGTCATGGAAAGGAGGTCACAGAGTACAGGGCCTTGTGAATGGACGCATGACTAGAGGTCTACAACATTGTTGGTGGGTACCAATATGAAAGCCACAACGATGACAAGTGGGGTGAGGCCCGCAAAGACCCAGAAGATGGCACATGGACCAGACGCTCCTCCCCACCTTGTCATGAAATTCACTTCAACTAAGAGGGAAGAAGAATTGGTCAGGGAGACTCCTTAAGAGGAAAGAAACCACCATAATGAAGATTCTAAATCTGAAATACACCGGTTCTTTACCTTAACAGAGGATTAAAAATGGAAAGAGACGCTATTACCTTTATTTGGCAGAATCAAGTGTTCCTCCCCAACATTATCCCAACTCTACCTCAATGGCCATCAGCAGAAATGGAGCCAGAGCAAGCTGGAGCACGATGGGAACAGTTGTGGAAAATAAAGTTATATTTAGTGCACATTTGAATTATTATAAACTCTGATTCTGCTATCTCATATTGATGTATGACATAAATATTAGAAGTCACTTCTGGCAAGTTGAGCAGTAACCTACTTCCCTTAAAAACAAACTGATCGGCATGACCCCTTAGGCACTAGAAATTCCTTGAGCCTTGAGCAGATGTCAGCGATTTCTGGCCACATTTTCATCCTCATTGGAAATCCCCAATGGAGTGGGGGAGCTACTGGTAATGCCTCCCGCTTTTTTTTCTTAAAGACAGATAGGCAGTTGGGATATGTGTAATCCCCTGGGCAGGTCACTGACTAGTAAATTCATTGACACCGCTAAGGACTTTGGGACCTTGAGAATATTGGTTAACTTTTCTGAGCTCCAGGTTCTTATGTACAAAATGGAAATAATAGTAAAATAGTATTTGTTGCATATAGTTTTTGCAAGGGTTGGTGAGCAATGAGACAAATATACTGTGGAATATAAAACTATTATTGCTATTGTTAACATTATTACCGTTGCTATTACTGTTGTTATTACCTGGTATATTTTGAACTAATAGTTGGGAGATCCTGATGCGGACAAATACCTAAGCACATGCAAAGCTGGGTGTATGGTTTTATCAAATACTACCTCATTATTCTCCTAAAATTCATCATTTTATTGTGTATTATTTCATTTTAAATTTATTTTATTTAGTGTTGTTGATTCTCATCATCTAAATGACCATTTCTAGGCAGGCACTGTATCTTATGGCACATAAATACCCATTTCTGTAACAGAGGTTCTAATATGATATGTCTAGTACATACAAAAGCTATATAAAATATGAACTGGAGGTTAGAAGTACTCATTTTCAACCAATTTATAAGATAAAAAAGTTCTTGAAAACAATGCTGAACAAATAATATAGGAAAAGCTGGATGCATATAAATTAAAAATCAAGAAATCAAATCCAGTCAAGCTCTTAAAATTTCCAAATCCTTCCCTTTATTTTCTTGTTTCATTCATTGCTTAAGATTATTTTATTGCCTTTCTCCCTTATTACTACAAAAATAATGCAGCCTTAGGCTCATTGCAGATAAAAAAATTAGCATAAAGAATACCCATTATCTGTTCGTGTCCACCCAGGAACACCAAAAAACAAACAAAAACCCCACAAAAAAAACCCAAAACAAAACAACAACAACAAAACAAACAAAGAATAGTCATTATTCTATGCACTTTAATAACTGGATGGATAGCCTTCTAGAGCACCTTTAATATATTAAAAAATTGATCAAATCACACTTAATCTTTTGAAAATTATCAGAAGTTATATAACCAGTTCCATCCTGTGGACATTTAGGTTGTTTCCAACTAACCCTTCTTATTGGATATCCAGGTTGTTTCCAACGTTCTTTTGTTGCATATTAGGTTATTTCCAACTCATTACTATTACCTATTGCTGCTGTAACAGATTACCACACATTTAGCGGCTTAAAACAACACAAATTTATTCTCTTACAGTTCTGGAGATAAGAAATCTGAAACCAGCCTTACTGGGTTAAAGTCAAGATGTCAGCAGGGCTGGTCTTTTTGGAGGTTCTGAGTGAAGAATCTATTTCCTTGCATTTGTCAGCTTCCAGAGGCTGCCAGCATTCTAATCTCTGCTTCTGTCACTTTGCCTTCTCTTCAGTATATATCTCCCCCTTTTTTCGCCTTATGAGGACACTTGTGATTACATTATTGGGCCTGCCTGGATAATGCAGGGTAATCTCCTCATCTCAAGATCCTTAACTTAATCACATCTGCAGAGTCCCTTTTGCTCTATAATGTAACCTATTTGCAGGTCCTAGGAATTAAGACATGTACGTCTTGAGGGGCGATCATCCAGCCAATAACAAAATATATAAATATTATAAGCTGGTAGAATAGTCTGGGAAAAATACTAGGAAAAAGAAATCCTGAAAATTTTATGAAAAGTGATAAAAATATTTACAGACATACAAACAGTTGTAAAATTGCCAAAATTCCCAATACTGCCTGAAATAGGGACCAGTGTCCATTGGTATCCATGTCAACCGAGATATTTCAACCAGTTTGAAGTCTTGATCAACCTGTTTTCTATCAAGTAACCTAAAATCCGCCATGTAAGTACAAGGAAAGATAAGTGAGGTAGACTGTGGGGCCTGTGTATCTCAGGATAGAAGTCTCAGAGGAAGTGAAAAATGAGCTGAGATCTGAAGGAATAGTCATGAATTAGGTGATGGGACATACGGGAAAAAGCTCCTAAAAACACAGGGAAGGAGGTGAGTGAAGAAAGACCTGGAGATAAAAGAGAACATTGTGCTTTTAGGGAACTGAAAGCAGGCTTATGTGGCTAGTGGTGTATTTTGAGTTGGCAGTGGGAGGGGATTGCTGCAAACGAGGAATCTGGTTAGTTAACTAGGGGCTGGATCAAGGTGGACCTTGTAAAGCCTGTTGTTGTTTATGGATTTTTATCTTAAGCCAGATGCAGGGCCCTTGAAGATGAGCTGAGTCCCCAGATAATAATATCATTAATATGGCAACATTCCCTAAGTTGATCTGCAAATTTAACACAATCCTTATCAAATTTCCACTTTTTTCCCCCAGAAATTGATGAGCTGACCCTAAATTTCATATGGAAATGGAAAGGACCCCAGAATTGTTAAAACAATCTTGAAAAAGAAAAACAAAGTCGGGGGACTTGCATTTCCTGATTTCTTACTACAGTAATGAAGATACTAGAATAATGAAGATAGTACAACATTGGCATAAGGATAGACACATAGACCAATGGAATAAAAAGCCTCACATTTATAGTCAGTTGATTTTTGACATGGGGTCATGATAATTCAATGGGGAAATAATAGTCTTTCCAACAAATGGTGCAGAAATAGTTATTTACAATTAAAAAAAATAACATGAACTTAGAGCTTACCTTATACCATACACAAAAACCAACTGAAAATGGATCATAAACATATATGTAAGAGTTAACATTTGAAAGTATCTAGAAGAACACATAGCTTTCTTTGAGTCATTAGCTATTAGGGACATGCAAATCAAAACCACAATGAGATACCACTTTCTTTCCACTAGAATGGCTATAATAAAAAAGGACTGGTAATAACAAGTAGTGGCAAGGATGTGGAGATATCTGAACCATCATACATTACTAGAGGGAATGTAAAATGATACAACCACTTTAGAAGAGAGCTTGGCACTTTCTCAAAATGTTAAGTGTATAGTTACCATATCAGCAATTCCACTTCTAGATATCTACCCAAAAGAATTAAAAACATATGTCCACACAAAGACTTGTACAAGAATGTTCATGGCAGTACTGCTCATAACAGCCAAAGAATGGCAACAACCGAAATTTCCATCAGCTGTTGAATGGACAAATAAAATGTGGTATATCCATACAACAGAATTTTATTTGGCAATAAAAAGTAAACAAAAGGAATAAAGCACTGATAACATGCTAAAACATGGATGAACCTTGAAAACATTATGCTAACTGAAAGAAGTTAGTAAAATGATCACATATGATTCTATTTATGTAAATGCCCAGAATAGAGACATCTTTAGCAGCAGAAAAATAGATTAGTGGTTGTCTGGGGATAGGGGTGATGGTGGGGGAGACTGGGGAGTGACTGCTGATGCGTATGAGTTTCTTTTTGCGGTGATGAAAATGTTCTAAAATTAGATTTTGCTGACGGTTGCACAGCTCTGTAAGGATACTAAAACCCATTGAATTGTACATTATAAATGGGTGAATTTTATGATGTGTGAATTATATCTTAATAATGATACTTTAAAAATGAAATCTAATACATACTACAACATGAATAAACCTCCCGACATTATGCTTTGTCAAAGAAGCCAGACACAAAAGACCACATATTGTAAGATTCCATTTAAATGGAATGTCCAGAATTGGCAAAATCTATAGAGACAGGAAGTAGATTTAAGTGGTTGCCTAGAGCTTGGTGTGAGGGAAGACTGGGAATTGAGGTTTCTTTTTTTTTTTTTTTAATATATATTCATTTTATTATTTATTTGGCTGCGTTGGGTCTTTGTTGCTGCACACAGGCTTTCTGTAGTTGTGGCAAGTGGGCTAGTCTTCCTTGTGGTGCGCAGGCTTATTGCGGTGGCTTCTCTTGTTGCGGAGCATGGGCTCTAGGTGCACCGGCTTCAGTAGTTATGGCACGCGGGCTCAGTAGGTGTGGCTTGCGGGCTCTAGGGCTCAGGCTCAGTAGTTGTGGCGCACGGGCTTAGTTGCTCCGTGGCGTGTGGGATCTTCCCGGACCAGGGCTCGAACCCGTGTTCCCTGCATTGGCAGGCGGATTCTTAACCATTGCACCACCAGGGAAGTCCCGGAATTGAGGATTCCTTTTTTTTTTTGTAAGGAATTCCTTTATTTTTTAAATTATTTATTTATTTATTTATTTATTTTTGGCTGTGTTGGGTCTTCGTTTCTGTGCAAGGGCTTTCTCCAGTTGCGGCAAGCGGGGGCCACTCTTCATCGCGGTGTACGGGCCTCTCACTATCGCGGCCTCTCTTGTTGCAGAGCACAGGCTCCAGACGCACAGGCTCAGTAGTTGTGGCTCACGGGCCTAGTTGCTCCGCGGCATGTGGGATCTTCCCAGACCAGGGCTCGAACCCGTGTCCCCTGCATTGGCAGGCAGATTCTCAACCACTGCGCCACCAGGGAAGCCCGCGAGGATTCCTTTTAGGATAATGGAAATGTTCCAAAATTAGATTGTAATGATGGCTGCTCAAGTCTGTAACTATGGTAAAAGCTATTGAATTGTGCATTCTACGTAGATGAATTTTATGGTATATAAATTATATCTCAATAAAGCTGTAAAATTTTTTTTTAGTGGCCTGAGGGTTGACATGGTCAGTTTCCTTCAGTGTGGGGATGGATTAGAAAGGGGCCAAAGTGGAGGGCAAGAAGGCATGCTAAATTTTTCAAATGAGAGTTAAAGCTGGTCAGGATTTTTCAGTTTCAGATTTTATTGAAAGCAGATGTTTGTTCTCTAGAAGACTGATGATAATGGTTTCCCAGCTCTAGTCAGTTGCTTACCATCTTCACCATTTTTGTTCCAGCCACAGCTCACTATAGCTATGTAACAGGTGATGCATCCTGGGAGAAAGCATGCGTTGTTTCTGAATGTTAATAGTTTGCTGCTTATCGCGTCAGCTGATTCAGAGGCAGGTCATTAATCAGGCTGTCAGAGTTATTTCCCTGAAAATAGAAGGAGCAGAAGAGATAGTAACCTGTGGCTTTCTTAAATCAGCAAGGCAGCCGTTTAAAACTTTGTATGCCTGTAGTGTCTTGAGTGTCTCTCTCCTTGGCTATAATTGAAGGCTTTCTCTATTGAGACACACAGGAGACACTTCTGCAGCAAGTGGTTAGTACTGACGTGTTAAAAAAAAAAAAGCAAAAGCCTGCTTCTTATACATCTCCAGGCCTCTCATCAATAACTTGCACCTCATTTAACAATACACTTATGAAAACTGATTTATTTTTAGTCTTCTTTCAGGTAAGCTATAATGTCATAATATCACAAAATTCAATACAGGTAATAATTTTTAACTGTTGGAAACATACATTTAAAAAACTAGTATGTGTATCGTAAAGACAGCAATTTAAACACATGTAACTAAGTGTTGGTTCATTCCTTGACTGTTTAGAAGGACAGCTCCTCATGGGGAATAAGAAAATGGGGTAGATTAGTGTATCCATTCATCTGATGCTGTGGCATGAGTATTACCCAGGATTCTAAATGATTATAAAGGTAAGGGAATGACAGGAATGTAAAAGCCAAGTGATATCTAACAAGCTGAGCCTGACTACGAGACTGAAATCCGCCGTGAATTCACTGCGGTTGCTGTCGTGCTGGGGCTTTGCCGAAGCTTGCAGCAGTGTTCCCCTGCAGTTCATATGGAGTTTGGGCTTTTCCTGGAAACCATGTAAACAGCCTTTAAATACTTTTATAGGCTTTGTTATTAAGATGGTTCTCATAACCTTTAGGGGCTCAGGTGTTTTCCTTTGCTTGAAGGCAGAGACAAGCCTGGGCAGAATGTGTTATTGTTCTTGGAAGGGAGCCTGACCTTCGCCAGTGCCCTGGGAGAACAGCAAGGATCAAACAAGTCTGCGAGAGGGTGGTGAAAACATACAGCGCACAGACTCAGACCTAAGAGTCTGGGTGTGACACGTGGGACTAAATACCTGTGGCCATTTGCAGCAACATTCTGATATCTTTTGCTTTGATCGGGGGTTCTTGAAATCAGAGCCCCATGGAAATAAAAATTAGGTTCAAAGTATTATTGAGTAAACAATCTCACCTTGATAGTTAACAAAGCAACTTGCTACTGCTTCCTCTGACAGCATATTATTAGGCTATCACTGAACAGAGCCTCGAAAGGCTCACCCCCAAACCAGAACATCGCTGATTCCTTTAGCACCATAGGCCCTGGGAAAGGCCGGTTAGTCCAGAGAGATGGAGACAGGGCTGGGCCGCGAAGAAGCTGGACCTAGGGCCCACCCTCCCGGACTCGGTCTGTGTCCTGTCTCTCTACTACAAGGCCTCAGAAAGGACATAGGCTTTGATATCTGCATGTTTGCACGTACTAGCCGTGTGAACTCATTTGTAAAGTGAACAAAAGAAAACCAGTCCCATAGGGTGTCATGAGGGTAAGGTGAGGTGTTGAACATCCATCACTGTGCATTTAATAAAAATGCTCTGCCTAAGAGCACAGATGTTGTTTTTCCCATTCTCTGCCTCATCTTTGATGGATTCTACTACATTTGGAGGATGTAGTCATGTGGCCCCAGCAAAATATACTATCATCCTGGGAATTATTGGATACCATATGCTGCTATACAAATCAGAAGCCTCATCAACACTGAATCCAGTTCCTGACCTAGAGGAGGAATAGTGCATGTGGAAACAATTTGTACAATATAAAATGCTATAAAAATGCTAATTTTTGTTATTTGTATAAATTAATCAATTTTAATGATTTTTATGGCGCCTAGTGCAGCTTTTGCCCAGAGGATTAAGACAAAACAACTTTGGTAATAAACATATCTTTGTGCAAGGGTAGCCCTTGGCAACAAGAAGGGTAATTGCTTAGAAACAGCTGCCTTCTGGTAAAAAGGAAGAGCAAACATGAGTGAGGAATAGATCCAGATAGTTCTGAGAAAGCCCTGGACTAAACCTTTTCAGCTCAAGAGAGGGGTTCTCAGGCTATTGGTGAGGAATGGTCTGTCACCCAGAGTGCCATTTTGTTTGGATGAAGCCAGACTCTGGAGCCTATCTGGGAAGAGATTTTCCTGGTAATCCATCTTTTTCTTAAGTCATTTCAGTATCATTTTTAAAGACTGAGGGTGGAATCTGTGGACCACGCACATTTTAGAAAACTAAGACTAGGCAGATATTGGACAGACAGATGTCAATCAGGCATGCCAAGGGCATGCCATCCACTAGCTCGCTTGTGAAGGTCTAGTCAGCTATGGGGGACTGTGGCGTGGGCCTGCAATTCCACCAGTGAAGTGGTAATGGGCGGCGCTCTTTTGGGATTCCCCAGAGTCAGGTAGAGATTATACTTAACCAACAAATATGTACTGGAAATTCTTCAGTGGAGAAGTAAAGGAAATGACTTTTGTGTGGAAGGGTTGGTGGGACCCAGGTGACTGATGATGATGATGATATTAGGGGAGTAACTGTGTGTGTTCGTGTGTAGAGGGGATTGCAGTGGAATATGCATGTGTGGAGGAGTTGTAAAACGGGGGGATTTTTCTTACAGTAGTATTTGTTCTGTTTATAAAAGAAGTACAAGAATATTGTAGAACATGTGGGAAAATATGGAAAAGTATAACGAAGAAAATTAAAATCACCCATAATCTACCACCAAAAACTAACTAAAAGTACTGCATGGGTGTCAGTCTGGGCTGGCAATGAACATGGAAACATGAAAACCATTGGTTTATTAAAACAGTAGGAAAAGGGATTTTTTTTTTTCTCCTTTTTTCTTTTTATTTCAGTTTGCAGTGGTTTCTTCTAGTGCTTTTAATGGAAATATGCGTAGGAAAGAGAGCTGTAATATATTGGTAAATTTTAGAAATTTAGAGTACGATTGTATACACTGGTTTGTTAGCTGTTATCTTTGTGTTAAGCATATTGAAATTTTTTTTAAAAATTTATTTATTTATTTGGCTGCATCGGGTCTTAGTTGTGGCATGTGGGATCTTTCCTTGCGGCGCACAGGCTTCTCTCTAGTTGTGGCGCGCAGGCTGTAGAGTGTGTGGGCTTAGTTGCCCCGCGGAATGTGGCATCTTAGTTCCCTGACCAGGGATCAAACCCGTGTCCCCTGCGTTGGAAGGCAAATTCTTAACCACTGGACCACCAGGGAAGTCCCAAGCATATTGAAATTTTATGTTGTGAATAAATATTTTTCTAAAACATAATTCAAATGGCTCCTTTGTTTTCTGTCATGTGAATAGATTGTAATTGATTTTAGAAACTCCCTACTGTGTACATTTAGTTCGTTCAGTTTTTTCACTATTATAAATAAAACTGTACTCAATATTCTTATGCATTATGTTTATGTGGATCTCTATTGCTTCCTTGGGATAAATACTTTGAAGTAAAATCACATGATCAAAGGGTATACACATTTTTCATGTTCCTGATACATATTGCTAGACTGCATTCTGAAAATACTCTATGAATTTATACTCCCAGGGGGGATGTTTGAGAAGGGCCAAAGAAGGTGACTGGGAACCTATGATGAATTGACCTGGAGAGAGAGATTGGAAGACGTCTCTGAGAGGGGCCAAGCAAGAAGGCACAAGAGGGGATTCTGAGGAAAGAGCCCAGAAATTCTCAGGGATTTGTGCCTGAACCAGTGACAAGGTCAGCAAAGTGAGCTGAGGGCGACACTTCACCTTGAAGAGGAGATGAAAGAAAATGATGTATATGAAAAATATTCCTTGAACTCTTACGGGCTTTACAGAATTTTTCTAGGGCAGCTTATTATCATCCTAGTCACTAATGAGGAACTTGAGGCATAGAAATTAAGTGACTTTCCCACCATCACACTAATACAAGTGGCAGAACACAGATTCAAAATGATGTCTTCTAGTCCAAATCCCCCATGGTTTTCCATTCAACTTTTTCCATACCCCTAAGGAAAGAGCTTGACCTGATGTCTCCTGTTTTTATACTTCATGATGAATCAGAATGCCCTTCTTCACTTTTGGGGCAAGTGCAGCTCGCACAAGGCTGGCTGAAGTGAGAATGAATGAGGCTGATAAACAAGAAAGGGACAATTTCTACAAAGCGAAAGACTCTAAAATTAAACTCAGAATCTGCTATTCTGTCATTATATATTATTGCTAAGCATAAAAGAGGTTTTTATGAGGCTCTTTTCAAAAGGATTACTCAGCTCCTAGTGCAGATCCATAAATTGCAGGTGAGTGTGAGGCTCTGTGATTGATTGAGGCATGACAATTAGGTAGCAAGTAGTGGCAAGCTGAGTCCCCTGTGATGGGGCATGCACATACTCACTGGAACGCTCTGTCAAGGTACCTCGTTAAAACTTTTAACACTGGTCATTTCTCCCAAACTCTCCTTATTAAAATGGCTAGCAGAAAGAAATGCTTGGTTCTAGGACTGCTTGCCTTTTTATGGGCTGAATTGGGCATTGAAGGCAAAGAAGAGGAAGAAGAACAGACCTGTCAGCTGCTGGGCAAGTTTGATTTGAATGGGTATGAAACCATTCACTTGTTATTGGAGGACTGTTTACTCTTCATTCCAGGACCACCCCAGCAAACGATTCTATTTTGGAGCCAGTATCAGCAAAATGTGGAGGGTAAGCCATTCTTTTTTTTTTCTTTTTACATCAGTTGTAGGAGGTGGGGTAAATGAGAGGTGGGTGTGGGAATCAGAGTCTGGAACTGGAGCCATGATGCCAGGCCTGACTTTGACACTGTTTATTTGACTCAGGATAGGTACTTGCTGTTTCTGTGCCTCAACTTCTCCGAGGTAGACGTTCTAGGATTGCTTAGAAACAAGAAAGAAAAAAGACAGGTTTTATATGATATAGAACATTGCTCCTCAGAGGGTGGTCTGTGGGCCATCAGCATCATCTAAGAGCTTGTTAGAAATGTAGAATCTCAGGCTGCATCCCACATCTGCTGAATCAGAATCTGCATTTTGACAAGACCTCCTGATGATTCTTGTACACATTAAGGTTTGAGAAGCATGATGTAGAGTTGTGCAGTGTTGCAGCTTTACTTTGAATTGTTATTAGACTAAAGTCTCCCCAAGTGAAAATACACAGTGCTGGAATGCTGATTTATTTATGAGCTAGTGTTCATGGCAAGATGCCTCCAGTTGGAAGGCTTCTGCCCTACTCCCCTCATCCCAAAATTGTCATGTCAAGAAATGGGATCCATGACTGATAATCTGAATTTGTAAGGAATCCATTGTAAGAAAAGCAAACGTGGGTTATATTTCTGGGTGTGAAACACACACACACTTTTGATATGAAAAGAATGCCAGAAATTAAAGGAAAATTACTGTCCACACTGTTCTACTACCGTAACAAAGCAGCTCTTTCCTTTCATTTCCATATATTCTTTCTCAGCCCTTTATATAAAGGCAACTGTAAATTTTTCATAGTTGTGGCAATAGCATGGACACAGTTTTATATTGGGCATTTTACATCATATCTTAATCACTTCCATGATGCTGCGTGGTAATTATAATTACAAACTCATGCTGTAAAAATTTTGGGAACTTCTTATACAACTAAATCTTTACTGATCATAACTCCTTCCCTCTGGTCATATTTCATGCTACATATTTGAAATAGCACTAAAGGGGTGGATAAACTGTATGCTGGCAAAGGGAAAGGATTGCAGTCAGTCTGTACTTAACTCTTTCCTGGACCTTCTAATTCTTTTCCATTCTTACAGTGAAGCAAAGGGAAGTAGGAAAGAAGCACTTTTGCTCATGGCTACATTATTTAGAGTCAGTTCATTATTTATCAGAGAAGTTTTCACTGATTCAATCTTTAATAACATAAAATGAAAACCAGAGTTTGTCATGGTATAATACACTCATATTTCATCAGTGGAATCACTTAACTTGTTCTTCACCCTTCATTGGAGCTTCTGAAGGTTATCTTCCTAGCAAGGTAAAATAGAAAGGCCAATATACATATTTTTAGTAAAAATCCACCCCCTCATTAAAAAATAGTTTGGTATATCCACTGTGATTGACACAGTGGTGAGAAGTAAGTATGTCCCATTTAAAAAATAATTCACTGTATCAGGGATATTTTGTGGTTTTTTAAAAATTAAATTATTTATTTATTTATTTTGGGCTGTGTTGGGTCTTCATTGCTGCGCATGGGCTTTCTCTAGTTGCAGCGAGTGGGGGCTACTCTTCGTTGCGGAGCACAGCTCTAGGCACGCGGGCTTCGATAGTTGTGGCACGTGGGCTCAGTAGTTGTGGCTCGCGGGCTCTAGAGCACAGGCTCAGTAGTTGGGGCACACGGGCTTAGTTGCTCCACGGCATGTGGGATCTTCCCGGACCAGGGCTCGAACCCATGTCCCCTGCATTAGCAGGCAGATTCTTAACCACTGCGCCACCAGGGAAGTCCCCAGGGATATTTTGATTTCCATCTCTAGTCCACTGTTCTTATTTAATTTTCAGAGTAGTCTGATAGTTGCTTTATATGTTCAGTCCAGGGATCTTAATTGTAATCAGTGGGAGAGAGTGGGTGATGTGTGCTTACTCCATCTTGACTTTAACTCAAAGCCTAAGGATCCTTGAAGAGATTACTTCAGCATCTTCTGACTGCCAGTGTTGCTGCCGAGAAGTCTGATGACATTCTGATTCTTCATATTTTGTATGAAACTTGTTTCACATGATCCAGGGCATCTAAAAAGCCAGTTCCTTGTCCTGAATGTGGATCAGTAACGTAAGGCATCATTGCGGGGATTCTGCTTGTCTCCCAGCTTGTTGACTGAAACCCAAATTGCTCATCTTCATGCCATACAAGCCTAAAACTTACCCAGCACTTAAATCCATACTAAACATATCTATTGGATATTAATAACATTCCATATTTACATTTTTTGATATATTTGCTTCAAAATTAGAGCTATATAATGTCTTTTCACCAATAACCATCAACAGTTTCTATCTATCTGTACCCAATTCCAATGTTCTCCTAGCCTCCCTCCCAATGGGAGAGCCCTCATGGGAGGCCTGGATAGGTGGTACTCAGGAGCTGGGCGTAATCAGATAACAATTTCATTTTGGCATCATTAACGTTTACCTATAACTGATCTAGATATGCAAGTTGGAGTTTGGAGAAGTTTCATTCTGAAACCCACAATTTTAACAGGATACTAGTTTTGGTTGGCCATCAGCCAAAGTGAACAGAAGAGGAAGACTTCTCTTTTATTTTGAAAATGTTGTTCAGAGCAGAGAAGATAGTGAAATGGAGGGAAGAAGGGAGTATTTTAATTCTTGTTTTGGTTGATGTAAACAAAGTTAGGATTTAGAGAAATTTTCTGCGGAACAAAAGGTATACATTGTATAACGATACTGTGAGTATCATAATGGAAATCAACAAATGAAAGAAAAATCATCCCAAATCCCACCCTTTCAGTAATTATCCTGTACTCATTTAAAATTATTACCTGTTGATAGTTATCCTAATGTTCACATAATTTATGTGTAGTTTTAATTATAGTATAGACACAACTTTGCATACAGACTGTTTTACCTAATATTATATGCATGCTGCAGTGTAATTTCTCTAATTATAGTTTTTTAATGATGGAAAATGTTCCTATCAAGTCAATGTACCATAATGAGCATGTAAATTCTTTCCAATTTTTCAATATTATAAATAATTCTAAAATGAACAGTTTGGAACATACCTAGTGTTTTCTTTTGGGAAGAACAGTACCTTCAGATAAATTCTCTGGAATGTAATTATTGATTCAAAGCAGGTGAACATTTTCTACCTCTTGAAATGTATTACTCTCTCACCTGAAAAAAGATATTGCTATATTTATTTCAAAAATGTGTATGCCAATTTGTATGGCCATCCGTGTAAATTTAGAGACCAGTTGTCTTAGGACGATAAAGCCCTTCATGTTCAGACTCCTGATTCTCCAGTCTCCTCTTCCCGTGCCATACCTATTCCTACCCTGTTCTCCAAGTGTCCTGATCTTCCCATTCCTAGAATGTTAGGTTCTCTTGTTGTCATGCCTTCACACATACCATGCCCTCTGCTTGCAGCATTCGTCCCCTGTTTTTATGTTACCCTTCAAGACTTAGCTTGGCTGTTAAGTCCCCCAGGGCAAGGTTCCCCACCCCTTTAACTGCTGGTCCCTCTGTCTACCCTTATCGCTGTGTTTATCGTTTTGTGCATGGCTATTTTTCTGTTTCTTTGCCTAGACACTGCAGTGCCTATCTTTTTCACTGTTGCATTTATAGTGTCTAGCACCAGAACAACTCAGTAACTACGTGTTGAATGAAAGGCAAAGCTAAACTAAACTAAACCACCCAGTTAAAGAGACATGGAGGAAAAATCTAATCTGCCAACAGGGCTATTTGCTATTAGATATTTAATTCAAAAATATTTATTGAGTAAAAGATAGGGAGTTAGATTCTAGAGCTACAGAGGACATTAACAGAAAACATCCTTGAGGTCCTGGCTTTCAAATAGGTTAAAGTTTGGTTAAAACTGGGAAGAAAGAAAGAGAGTTGGAAACAGAATATTTATTTTTAATGGAGAAGAAATTGAAAAAAAATGTGGTGATGGACTAAAGAGAAGTAATTTTCCTTTTTGTGGCTAGGGAATGGAAAGGAGGAGGCATCTTATTCATGGTTAAATGTAAGAATGATAGGAAAGAGACATTTCTTAATTAAAAAATCTCAACACTAACAATCAAATCATGGCAGGAAAAATTATCTATTGGAGTCATAATATATATTGTATATATAAATATTATGTACTGCTTTTATGTAGTCCTATCATAAGTATTTTCATGTATTTACAAAACTTTTATTATTATAATTAACATCTAGAAGAAACCAGGAGAAACCTATAGGAAGGTAAGGAAGAGGGAAAGGAGAGTCATAGGGTACCGGGGACTTCCAATGAACGGGGAAAAATATATTGAGGAATTATTGCGTGTTCTGTGTGGTGGAGAGAATTGCGAATGTAAGAATATTTTTGTGAAAAGAGATAATCAGCTGTCCAAAAAGATGCTTCCCAGCCCAAACCAATCAATAATGAATATGATTCATACTTGAACCCTTTAAATTGCAGTATCTTTTTATGAAATATTAACATGCTCACACAAGGCAGGTGCCCCTGACGTTTTGGCAAAATGCTCTCAGCACCAATCCCAGCTAAAAGCTGCTTTCCCCTCCACAGATCCGCCCACTGACTAAAGCCTTACAAAAACTATTTCCTTTTCAGGTTCAACTTCCGGGGATTCCGCTGGATGAAAACCATGATCCACACCATCAAGGAGATTAATGAGAGGAAGGATATTTTGCCCAACATCACTTTGGGCTATCAGATCTCTGATACCTGTTTCACCATCTCCAAATCCGTGGAAGCGGCATTGGTATTCCTCACAGGGCAGGAAGAAAACAAGCCCAGTTTTAGAAACAGCACTGGGGCAATGCTGGCAGGAATTGTTGGAGCAGGTGGACCATCCTTATCAGTTGCTGCTTCAAGAATTCTAGGGTTGTATTACTTACCTCAGGTATTTCAGAATATTGTGCTGGGTACTAACTTATAAAGAAACACAAGGTATGTGAAAATTGCTGCAAAGAGTAAATTAGGTGCTCAGGTGAGGCTGGGATAAGTTGCACAGACAAACAGGATGGTGGTGATGCTGGTGCCCCTAATTACTCTGTTCAGTCTGGCCTCAGCAAGTGTGACTGGTGATTTCAGACTCTTCTACGTCCCTTAGGATCCTGCCTTAGTTTTGAGCTTGAGATTGTAACCCAGTGATTTGTATGTCGACATCTCAGTAGGCAATACACTCGAAAACACTGGGTGAAGCACAGAGTAGGTGATTGAGAAATACTTGTTGGTTGATAGATGGTATAAGGAACTCATTTTGTTTCTGGCCTGTGTTAATACTTATTAATCATGACCCTTTTTGTTCATACGCTAACATACTGAAATGAGCTGGGATGCTAATTTACAGATTATTTTAAATTCAGGGACAGTGACACATTTCAACCTAAGAATAAATGATATTAGGAAGAATGGATGAGGACATGGGGAGGGAGAAGGGTAAGCTGGGATGAAGTGAGAGAGTGGCATGGACATATATACACTACCAAATGTAAAATAGATAGCTAGTGGGAAGCAGCCGCATAGCACAGGGAGATCAGCTCGGTGCTCTGTGACCACCTAGAGGGGTGGGATAGGGTGGGTGGGAGGGAGATGCAAGAGGGAGGAGATATGGGGATATATGTATATGTATAGCTGATTCACTTTGTTATACAGCAGAAACTAACACACCATTGCAAAGCAATTACACTCCAATAAATATGTTAAAAAAAAAAGAAAAGAAAAGAAAATATAAGTAAAGCTCTATATTTATTTCCAGGGGTGGTTCACAAAAATATCAAGTCAGGACTTATTAATGTGAAGGATGATTAAGCTTATTTGTGTTACTGAAGTAATGGGAGAAGTTAAAATAATTGTTAAAAAGTGGCATTTACAAAGTGTGTCTTATAAAGCTGCAAATACAAATGTAGGGGAAACAGGGTAATACTGAGAAACAGAACCAAGAGGAGGGTTCAGGTGACACAGCCGACATCTTCAATGTGGGCTTCATGCAGCTTAGACAAACTGCTGCTGCTGTGAGCTCTGCTTTCCACCAAATACCGACTGTGGTCCAGGCACCTGCTAGAAACCTCTAGGTAGGTCTTCTCATTTAAGTCTTGTAGTAAATCTTCAAAGAGGGTAAAAGAAATCTTACATACAACAGGCACTTTCACGTGTGTTGTCTCATTTAATATGCTGAGCAACCTTCAAATGTAGATGTCATAACCCTGATTTCACTCACGGGGAAACTGTTTTCAGCAGGTTTTAGTATCTTGTCCACAATCTTACACTGATTATGTAGCCGGAATTAGAAATCAGGTGTCTCTGCTTCCTAAATGAGATTCTTTCCTGCATATGGCTTCCATCATGTTCGTGCTTGTGAGGTTCCAGAGAAGAATGTGAACTTTAGCCAGTGGAGTAAGAATAGGACAAAGGATAAAGAGAAAAAGAGGAATAATCTGTCACTTATGAAAGAATTGGCAATCATGGAGCTATGTAATTATAATATAGGAGGTCTTATTGGAGGTGATACGGTAATAACATGGGATGGCAATGGGATGGGATAGGAGAGAATGTGACATATCTTCTTAACTGCAGAGTCGCTGAGGCTGAGAGTAAGGTACAGCAGAAATGTATTTAAGATTGTCAGAAATTCATGTTACCGGCCATTCTACTTTCATTCTTAAGTTCTTGCTGATAGAAAATATGCACAAGGACCACTGGCAAGATGAGAAAAATACCTCTTCATTTATCTAGCAAGTGCCTATAAAATGAGGGCCTCTAGTAACTCTGTTGGAGAATAAGACTTAAACCTGAGGTGGAAGTGGAGTTTCCTACCATCTTTCTCAGTCTAAGTCTTAGGACTTAAATACACAGAAGTCCTGGCAGAGAGAAACAAGGAAAGAGAAGAGGAGAGAAAGAGAGAAAGCGGTGGTGACGGAGAGAGAGAGGAAAGAAAAGAAAAGAAAAGAAAGAGGAACTGGGCCTGACAAATAGATTATGAGTCTGCTTACTCCATCATCTGTATGGATGAGGAGTTAGATCAGAGAAAGAGCCTGGATGGCTTGAATCACACACCTAGTCTCAAGAAAACATAGATGAAAGGACTGGTCACTTCCCTTCCAATGCTGTGACCCCGAGTATGAAAAGTGGTGCATTGAATGTCATCACCTTAATAATTAGCTCCTCCAGCTCCTGTGGGGTGGGGTGGGAATAGGGTGGGAATGGGGAGGCCCTAAGCACTCCCTCTAACAGTCCCCACCACCCACGGAGCATGGACAGTAGTAGAAGTCCTTTTGTCTCTGGAAGGGTGTGAGAATAAAGGGAGAACTGTTAAGTTCCCTCCTTCTCCAATACAAATACTCAGAGGTTGTGTAATTTGAGGTTTGGCTATTGCTTTCTAATAACTGCATGAATATTTTCAGTTGTAGGTGGGTTATGCCTCTACCTCCTCACTTCTTAGTGACAAATACCAATTTCCATCCTATCTTCGCACAGTAGCCAGTGATAAGATCCAGTCGGAGGCCATGGTACAACTTATCCAACATTTTGGTTGGGTCTGGATAGGCACCATAGCAGCTGATGATGATTATGGAAAATACGGAGTAAAGATTTTTAAGGAAAAAATGGAGAGTGTCAACCTCTGTGTTGCATTCTCCGAAACCATTCCCAAAGTCCATTCTAATGAGAAAATGCAAAAAGCTATTGATGCTATAAGGAACTCCACTGCCAGAGTCATTGTGCTCTATGCATCTGATATTGACCTAAGTCCTTTCTTGCTGGAAATGGTTTACCGTAGCATAACTGACAGAACACGGATAGCGAGTGAAGCCTGGATCGCCTTGGCTCTCATTGCAAAGCCTGAATATTTCCCGTATTTTGGTGGAAGTATTGGATTTTCAATACCAAGAGCTGATATACTGGGATTAAAAGAATTTCTTTATGATGTACATCCAGGCAAGGATCCAAATGATGTCCTGACCATTGAATTTTGGCAAACTGCTTTTAACTGTACTTGGCCCAATAGTAGAGTTCCATACAACACTGAACATAGAGTGAATATGACTGGTGAAGAGGACAGATTACATGCCATGTCTGATAAATTCTATACTGGAAAGGAGAAGTTGGAAGATCTTAAAAATGCCTATCTGGATGTGTCTCAGCTAAGAATTACACACAATGTCAACCAGATTGTGTATTCTATGGCATATGCCCTGGATCGTCTAAGTAGATGTGAGGAAGGACACTAGCCATACATTCCAGGAAACACCTGTGCATATATACTGATTTTGAGCCTTGGCAGGTAAGTTGTGGTTTGTTTTACTTCATGATATAGTTTGACATAAAAAGCATTCATACAATTAAAACCATTGATCTGCTTTTGTACTTCATAGACATGATTTTATCACATGCCCCCTAAAAGAATGGCTTGCTTATGTTACCTAAATGGGCATTTTAGAGTTTCCATTTGTTAACAGAGTTATTATTAGGTTTCTTGTGAATGATAGAAAACCCCCCAAAACAATGCCTTAAACAAGATAGTTTTTTTTCCTTCACATAAATGAAGTTTGGAGATTAGCATTCTGGGACTGAAAGAGTGGCTTAGGGATTAAGGTTCCTTCTACCTTGTCATTTCATCACTCTGAATCTGTGGGTTCACCTCATAATTCCGTATGGCTACTTGGGCTTCAACCATCATGTCCACACTCTAACCAGCAGGAAGGAGAAAGGACAAAGATGCGTATATGGCTCCATTTAAGGACATTTCCTGGGAATTACGTACAATTCTCCTTACATCCCATTAGCCAGGATCTAGTTATATGGTCACATGTAGCTGCAGGGGAAACTGGAAAATGTAGTCTTTGTGCAGTGTCAGAGGGGCCATGCTAGGGCGTGAAGGCCAGGAGGTGAAGGTTATTAGGACCACCTTGGAGATTGGCTCTCACATCTCCTGTCTTAGGTCTGACGTCCCAGCAATTCATGTTGGGACACAGAAGCCCTAATGGTCTCACCAAGATGCACACCTAATCAGAGGGCTCCTCTGCTTACATCCTTCAATACCTCCCCTCTCCTATAAAGGATAAAGCACGAGCACCCCTGGTCTGACACTGTCAGCCCTCTACGATCTAGGCCGTCAGCATCTCTGACTCCATTGCTCTTTCCATGACCCTCACCACTTTATTTTCCAGCAACACCGAATTGCTTGTCCCAACAGGGTCCACAGTGGCTGGAACCACTGCATCTTCACTTTTATTTTTGTTTTCAAATTGATCCCACAATGCACTTAGTTTTGTATCTCTTTAGCCTCCACCAATCTGTGACAGTTCCTCATTCTTTCCTTTTTTTTTAATGAACATGATACTTTTCATAAGTACTGGGAAGCTATTTATAACATGTTTTGCAATTTATGTTTGTCTAATTTTTTTCCTCATGATTACATTTAGGTTATGCATTTCTGGCAATAATACTGTAAAAGTGATATGTATCCTTTTCTATGTCTCATATCAGGAGGTACATGATGTCACTATGTCTCATTAATGGTGACATTAACTTTGATTACTTAGTGACAGTGATGTCACCATGTTTTTCCATTATAAAGTTACTATGTTTCCCTTTGTAATTAATAATTATATTGTGAGGCAATATTTTGAAGCTCTGAAAATATTCTGTTTTTCGTAATGCTTTGATCCACAAAGTTTAGCATCCTTTGATGATGATGATTGCCTGAAACAACTATTACTGTGTTATTTTTAAAATGGTGATTTTTTTTCTATTTCCCTCATTCCTTCTACATTTATTAAATGGAGTTATACTTTTCCCTCACTAATTTATTTGCATCACATGGACTCATGGATATACTGTTCTATGAGTATAATAATTCATAACTATCATTATGCATTTTGTTGCTCAAAATTCTCCAGGTTCGGCAATTGGGAGCCACTTTGAGTAGGCTCCTATTTCGTTTTGACATGTCACTGTAATTTCTGATTAATTTACTTTCTGGAACGCTAAGATGTTCCAGGCTTGTCTTGCATTTCTCTGCCCCAGTCTTGAAGTAGCCATTTCTCCAGAGTCCTATTTCCATTTACTGGAGAATGGAGTTTAGAAAGCATGATCTGAGTACTAAGTTGTTCATCAGTACTAGGGAAATTGTGGTAAATTCAAAATGAGAAATTAAGTTATGCTATAGGTGAGTTCTTTCATTTTAAAAGAAATCCTCTGAGTACTTATTTTTTAACAAAAAGGATCTTTTTATATGGTAAACAACAATGCTCTAATTTATTATTTGAAGATTTCAATATTACAATTTAAATTTGCTCAAAAAGCAACAAATATGTGTTAGGATTGCAGAGAAAAGAGTTTTTAGGGAGGGTCAAGGGACCACATAGTGTCAGGGTGAATGGTGGTGGTGTAGTCCAAGAGAGAATTCATGCTCCTTGACACATTCCCTGAATGATGTAAGTAAAAACTGAAAAGCAAGACCTCACGGTAGAGAGAGTTAATAGGCACATTTAAGGATGCTTCATAAATGCATCAAAAAGTAAAAAATTGTGATTTATTTAAAACCAAAATGATAATGCACTCCATAATCATTTTTCTCAGCTTATCTCATTAGCAGACTTGGTCAGAATATATATATATATATATATATATATATGTAAAACCCTTTTACTCTTGTGGTTTATTTGGACATTTCTAAATTCTTTTGCGTGCCTCGTGGTAGGGAACTGTGTCCTACCATCCAATGATGATAAGCAGATGGAATTATGGAAAGGCTGTAAGGTTGTAGCCTTTGAAAATTTCCTTGCTTCAGTCTTCTGAAGATTGGGAAAGAAATATGTGCCTCTCCCCAGTGGACTTGGCAGTAAAAGTCACTCTGTTGTGAACTCTGATGTAGATTTCATGTTGACTGAGAATAGCATACAGTAAAAGAGGGAGAGATAAAAGGGCAAGTGACCTGGAGTAGCCCTTCTGGTAGATGGTGATTATTATAATACTTACCTTTGTATACTGACTTACTAAAAGCTTCTAGCTATATTACCTTAATCTCTACGACAGAGGTGGGGCAGGGATGATTTCCCTTCTTTTACAGACTGGGAAACTAATGCTTAGTTAGGATATATGACTTGCCTAAGGTTATGTCATTTGACAGAGCCAAAATATGACTCCAAATCATCATACACCATAATTAAGGCTCTTTCTGCTATGTTGTTTCTCTGGTTTGTGGAGGGTTAGGGATTGGACTGGGCCCTCTGGTTGGGAGACAAAAGTCCAGCATGTGGTGCTGACAAAGACCAAGGGCACAGGATATATCTCAGTGCAGACTGGTTACCTTCATACTAAAGAACATATGCTCCTACCCCAGCTAAGGTTGACTGGGTAAAGCAAGAGTATTAGAGGTATTATTTTGTTAGGGGGTTCCTATTGATGTCTGTGAAGTTATTCTGTAGGTGTACAATCAGCTCCATCCACTTTTGTACTCTTAGCAATGGCCTCTTCGGCACACCCTTGTCTCACATATTATTCCCTTGGCTTAGAATCTCTTTGATTCCAGTATTTGTCAGGCAAATTGCTACTATTTATTTTCTTTTTCTGAGCTGCACTCTAATCCTAGGTTTATTCAACACAATTCTTTTCTCTACACAACAAAGTACAAACACAATATTATCTAAAATGCCACAAAGTTACAAAACTCAAAACAGAAAATGTATAGTACTGACTGTACAATAAAAGCCAAAAAAGCAATGTACATGTTGCCAAGGTAACCTGCAGGACCACCATGAATACCAACACAACGGGGGGTGGGGGGGCGATGTTCTGTGATGACCCGACAGAGCTGGCTCTCAACGAGTTTCAGAGAGAAAGGGAGACGTGTGTGTGCATGCACATGAGTACACGTGAAAAGAACCATTTTGGGTATTAGGCCCTAGAGGTCAGAAGAGGACTCAAGCAGAGGGGCAGGGCCAGGCTAACAGGAACGGCAGTTGCGTAAAAGCACACCCTTTCCTGTGGGACCCTGCAGGCCAGCAGGTTAGGGCGCGAGCAGGCCACCAGGTCGGCCCCAGGTCATCTGTGGAACGGGAAAACATGCTCCCAGCCTGGAGCTGTACCACCTCCTGGAGCCCCCTGCTCATCCCTGCTGGCTTTGCCACTAAACTGACTCTCAGGAGCTAGAAATGTGGAGGCTTTCTAGCCAGAAAACTGGAGGGCATCTTTATAAGCGTGACCCCCCAAACCAACAACACTCCTGCAGCCGGAACTCTGCCGCCAGGGGAAATGTAGCAATTACTGCCTTCACCTCCGAAGCCTGCCCCTGAGTGAGGGATTCCTTTCCTACCAATCCTCCTTCGGCTAGAAAAGTGACAAAAGTGAGTTGGATGGGATACAAGACACAGGGCAGAGCTTCGGTGGCCCTGCTTTTCGGGAGGAGTTGGAGCTGGAGCGGCTCCTGTGGCGCCGGCGTACGGGGGACCGCGCCGAGGGGAACGCGACCTTCTCATCCGTGGGGGTGACCTGCGCCACATGGGAGGCGGTGGCAGCACTCTCCTGGGAGGGCTGAATCGCCAGGTGGGGGTGGGGTGGCCGAGGCCAGGGGGCCAGCACAGCGGTGGCAGTGATCTCTTGGCCATCGATGTGTCCTCCGTCCATGTGCTTCAGCACCTTCTCGGCCTCCTCTGGATTCTCGAACTCCACATATGCGTAGCCTGTAGACAGATGGGGGTGCATCCTTTCTACAGGCTCGTCAATCATTTTAATTTTCCCATAGGTGGAGAATATCTCCATGATATGATCCTTGGTCACATTCCTGGTGAGCCTTCCAATGTGCACTGTGGTGGGTTTAGGCGAAGGGCTCTGCCTTTTCCTTTCCTTTTCATCTCTTCTGGGTGGTTTGGATTTGGAGCGGGAACACCGCCTGTTGTCCTGCCTGCGCCGAGAAGGACTCGGAGAGCCAGGCGAGCTGCCGGAGCTGGAGCTGAGGGATGTGCTGGAACTTCCTGAGCGGCTCGATGCTGAAGATGAGCTGGAGCCGCTGCTGGAGCCCGTGCTGGTGCTCGAGCCCGAGCTGGAGGTCGAGCTGAACCGAGACCTGGTGCTGCTGCTACCACTGCCTGTTTCGAATTTTATCCCTGCCACGATCCTTCTCGCTGGACGCCTTGGTGGCCCCCTTATGTTTAGAGCGATCCTTGGACTTCTCATCAGAGCGGTCTTTGCGTTTGGTAGGAGAAGGAGCCCCAGTGCTGGGCTTTGTATTATTTTCTTTGACTGCTAGCAAGCTCTTCTTTTTCACTCCTGATAAATCCATTCTCCCCTTCTGAGGTGTTCAAAACAGCCATGGCGGCCTCACTTATCTGAACTCTCACTTCTAATCGATTGCAATTTCCGCCAAAGTGCAGCATCTTCCAGCCGCCGCACCCTCCTCCCCCTCTCCTCGAGGCCGCACAACACAGAGTACATTGAATTTACTGTTAGTACCTGTTTATTTGTCTAAGCCCTTCTACTGGATTGTGAGCTTTGCAAGGGTGGGTAATGAGTCTTGATCTTCCCGTCTCTAGCCCCTGGCATGCAGGGAAGGGAATGATGGTAGTAGGGTAGACTGGTACCTATTAGTGAAGAAATCTAAGAGGGAATATCCTCTCTTCCCTAGGTTTGTAGGTATTAGGAAATATTAGGCATCACTTTACCTTGGTATAGATCAGTACTGTCCAATAGAAATTTAAAAGCCACACAGGTAATTAAAATTTTTATAGTAACCAAATTAAAAAATAAAAAGGAACAGATGAAATTAAATTTAATGTATTTTATTTAACCCCAAATAATATTTTAACAATTGGTCATAATCATGATAACTTAATATAAAAATAATTACATGAAATTATTAAGGAGAGAGTTTACATTTTTTTGAACTAACTTTTGCAACCCAGTGTGTATTTTACCCTTACAGCCCATCGCAATTTGGCCAGCCACTTTTCAAATTTCAATTGTCATATGTGGCTAGGAGCTGTTGTATTAGATAGCAAAGGTATAGAGGAATAGGAAAAAGTTCAGTCCCATCAATTAGATATGAGTTTTGAGATTATTTTCTTTATAAACCCTGTTTTCTAGGCAATCAAATTTTTACAAATTGTTTTTTTCCCTGTTGTTTTTCCCCCTTTTTTCCTAGTTAATGTATTATTTGAAGACCCTTAAGTTTACAACCCATGATGGAATGAGAATAGAAATTGATGATAATGGAGCTGTGACTGGAAACTATGATATTTTAAATTGGCAATTAGATGATAATGGAGAGATAGCCTTCGTGAAGGTTGGAGAATATATATTCACAAACTCTAAATTTGAACTCGTGATGATTAAGAATGCAACAATATTTTGGAACACTGAATCATCAGAGGTTAGTTACTCTATCTTATTTTGTTTATATATATAGAGAATTGCATTTCTATACTCTTTTAGGTGCTATGGAATATCAGAAACCTAGAGCTGGCTATTCCAAGTTAATTTTCCCAAATAAAATACATATCTTTTCTATATATAGATTCAGATCTTTTGTTTTTGGAACTTTTTTTTGATTATAGTTTTAAATATTAGTTCTATGATTTTGTTTTCCTTCTTCAAGTACTCCAAAGTGTTTGACTTGCTTTGTCTCTTCCTTTTATTCACTTTCTCTCTGATAATTTTTGCTTTATTCTTTATCTCATCCTTATTCTCTTATTGTTTTCCTGCCTTTATTCAATGTCCCTTATTAACTTTTCATTCAAGTATATATATTTTGAACACCTTGTGACTTTTATCTTAATTTCTGAAATAGTTTCTTTCCTGAGATAAATGAACTTTTTTCATTTCTTCCGGTCTTATATCCATTGATGTTTTAAATTTTAAAATATCTGATTCGAGATATTTTTGACATCTACAAGTGCTTTTCTGAGAATACTTAATTGAAGTGCTAGGATATCTATTTAAAGTGTTACAGTATTCTTCTGCTTAATGGTTGTGTGTGTATGTTTTAGAGGGGAATTTTAATTTACTGGAATATTTTTAATTTTATTTATTTATTCATTTATTTATTTACTTATGGCTGTGTTGGGTCTTCGTTTCTGTGCGAGGGCTCTCTCCAGTTGCGGCAAGTGGGGGCCACTCTTCATCGCGGTGCGCGGGCCTCTCACTATCGCGGCCTCTCTTGTTGCGGAGCACAGGCTCCAGACGCACAGGCTCAGTAGTTGTGGCTCACGGGCCCAGTTGCTCTGTGGCATGTGGGATCTTCCCAGACCAGGGCTCGAACCCGTGTCCCCTGCATTGGCAGGCAGACCCTCAACCACTGCGCCACCAGGGAAGCCCTACTGGAATATTTTTTTAAAAATTTTATTGAAGTATTGTTGATTTACAATGTGTTAATTTCTGCTGTACAGCAAAGTGATTCAGTTATATATATATATACTTTTATTTTCCATTATGGTTTATCACAGGATATTGAATATAGTTCCATGTGCTACACAGTAGGACGTTGTTGTTTATCCATCCTATATATAATAGTTTGCGTCTGCTAATCCCAAACTCCCAATCCATCCCTCCCCCACCCCCCTCCCTCTTGGCAACCACAAGTCTGTACTCTGTATCTGTGAGTCTGTTTCTGTTTCACAGATATGTTCATTTGTATCGTATTTCAGATTCCACATATAAGTGATATCATATGGTATTTGTCTTTCTCTTTCTGCAATGAACATTGGGGTGAATGCATCTTTTTGAATTATGGTTTTCTCTGGATATATGCCCAGGAGTGGGATTGCAGGATCATGTGGTAGCTCGATTTTTAGCTTTTTAAAAAAATTTTTTATTGGAGTATAGTTGCTTTACAATGTTGTGTTAGTTTCAGGTGTACAGCAAAGTAAATCAGTTATACATATACATATATGCACTCTTTTTTTTAAGATTCCTTTCCCATATAGGCCATTACAGAGTATTGAGTAGAGTTACCTGTACTATACAGTAGGTCCTTATTAGTTATCTATTTTATATATAGCACTGTGTATATGTCAATCCCAACCTCCCAATTTATCCCTCCCCCCCCCCCATTACCCCCTGGTAACCATAAGTTTGTTTTCTACATCTGTAACTCTATTTCTGTTTTGTAGATAAGTTAATTTGTAGCCTTTTTTAGATTCCCCATATAAGCGATATCATATGATATTTGCCTTTCTCTGTTTGACTTATTTTGCTCAGTATGACAATCTCTAGGTCCATCCATGTTGCTGCAAATGCATTATTATTATTTTTTATGGCTGAGTAGTATTCCATTGTATATATGTACCACATCTTCTTTATCCATTCATCTGTCAAAGGACTTTTAGGTTGCTTCCATGTCCTGGCTATTGTAAATAGAGCTGCAATGAACATTGGGGTGCATGTGTCTTTTTGACTTATGGTTTCCTCTGGGAATATGCCCAGAAGTGGGATTGCTGGGTCATATGGTAGTTCTATTTTTAGTGTTTTAAGGAACCTCCATACTGTTCTCCATAGTGGCTGTATCAATTTACATTCCCACCAACAGTGTAGGAGGGTTCCCTTTTCTCCACATCCTCTTCTGCTGGAATGTTTCGATTTTCATTTTTTGTTTTCTTCCTATAGTAAACTTATATGGAGGCACAATTCTCTCTTTGGTTGTTTTTATGGACAAGGATGTAGGTTTTGGGTGGATCACAAGTCTCTATTTCAAGACTGCCTTCTTCTGTTAGTAGAGTGCAGAGCAATTTATTTAAGAGATAACTTTTGTGTGGAAAGCGAAGGCTTAACGTGTCTTTTGATTTTATGGTTCACTCTTGTTTCTACGGAGTTCTTACTTTTCCTTTCTTACTTTTTACCCTTTCTATCACTTCTCCCTCTGTATACTTTCTGGTCTCACTGCAGGGATGAAACCATCGCTTTGAGTCCCACCTTCAAGACCTTGCTCTATAGCCTGACATTTTCTTTCTAGGAATGATTTTGTCTACTCTCCAATAACCTTAGATTGTCTTCTCCCCCTTACTCTTTTCTGCACAGTTTCCCCAGAGTTCCATCATTTCCCATACACCTAGGGATGAGGAGGGAGCTCTAGAGGTGGCCGTGCTGGAATTTAATGGCTATTTCTCTAGTTATAAGTACTTTGAAATTCATAATATTTTCAGGCTGTTTATGATGCTGAAGTTGTGGGTCATGTGTGGTTTGATTTACTCTTTTTTTTCTTTTAAATCTGTATGGCGTTTTTCAGAGACTGTGTGGAGAGATTCACAGTTTAGTAGTTACCATTACCCTGGGACAACCCAGAAGTCCTTCCCTTCCCTCTCTGACCATAGTTCTGGAGGAACTTTATTTCTTCCTCCTTTTTTTTTTTTCTTATTTATTCCCAGGGTCAAAGAATGCGAAGTAGGATTTACAAGTTCATAATATAATTTGATGTAGGGAACATTAGCTTCCAGTATAGTATATATATATATATATATAGGTGCACAGACATGTCAATAAGCTTTAATATATCATTCAAAAAATCCTTTATTGAGAAACTGTAGGAGAAAAGGGTGAGTTTCATAAATTTCAGAATTCTTTTAAAAAATTGTTTTCAAAATCGTTCTGGAAAGCAGTGGATATGAGGTTTGAAGATTTGGTTGTAAAGTACTTACTCCAGATAAAAAGCTGTTATTTTCATTATTATTGTTATTAATTTTTACTTATTAATAATGAATTGTTATTCATTATTCATTATTATTACAATTTTAATTCCTCCATTTCCTATAGCAACAGGCGGGCCTTGCTCTGCAGAACTGCAGCTCTGAACATTCTAGAAGAGAAGCTAGAGACAGGGTGCCCTGGTTACACAATGTAAAGATAACACCTAGAGAAGCACTGGGGAAACCTCATCGCTTACCAGACTGCTGAACTTTTTACCCTTAATGAAATATTAGTTCTAGGAGAGAAG
The DNA here is from genome assembly GCF_028021215.1 of Eschrichtius robustus. Classification (NCBI taxonomy): domain Eukaryota; kingdom Metazoa; phylum Chordata; class Mammalia; order Artiodactyla; family Eschrichtiidae; genus Eschrichtius; species Eschrichtius robustus. The sequence continues at coordinate 36,425,087 of NC_090829.1, forward strand.
AACTGTAGGGCTTTTGATATTCTAGTTTAGTGTTTATCTGTAGTGTTACAGTAAACCAATAGGGTGGTAGAATAGCATTGGCAATTTAATCTTCCCTGTGAATCTTCTGGAGGAAGCAGCAGGAGTGAGAGAGAGCTACAAGTGGGTGTCAGGACAGCCAGCAGTTTTTCTTTGCAGCTGCAAGACTTTTTTGGGGGGAGGATGTCTTTCTTCATCTTGTTTCTTATTCATGTATCTTCCCTCTTCTTGTATGGCCCTTTTGACCTGGGATCTGAGATCCCCAAATAGTCTTCTGAATCATACTGGGAAAGGACATAAGAATACAAGAAAATTAAGATTTCCAAGCTCCTGTGCTGTGCCAGATACCAAGGGGATTTTTTTATCTCTTTTTTTGGTCCTTGGTTTTCCATGGGTATCAATAAACATATACAGACTCATGTATACTCACAGATACATACACACATACATACATGCATACACGCTAGTTCCTCCCTTTCTTAACCTGGCCTTAAGCAGCTCTTGAATACATTTTGGCAGGATAAAAATAAAAACTTAGTGTTTGCCACTGTAGGGGCCATAGTTCTTCTGCATTTTATTTCTTTGACTTAGAGCTGCTCTGTCCAATACAGTTGTCCCTAGCCATACGTAGCTTTTAAAATTAAAATTAACTAAAATTAACTAAAATTAAAAATTTGCTTCCTTAGTCACATTAGCTACATTCCAAGTACTCAGCCGCCGCGTGTGGCTAGGGGCTACCATATTGGACAATACAGATATATAAGACTTCCATCATTGCAGAAAGACAGAGCTGCCCTAGGCCTAGCGTATAAACCACCTTCTGTGGCCCAGAGCACTCTCCCTGAATGGGGGCTGAGACTCTTGCCTTTTGTATTCCTGGTGCTAGCCATAGAGCAGGTGCTTAGTATAATGTTTTGCATAAAACAAGAGAAGATGCTATTGCTTGTATAAGCAAAGTTCATAGAACGCTCATTCTACTAAAAATTGATGGAAAAGTAGTAAAATGTACTAGTAGATTTCTATTTTAATAATGTTTCATTAGAGCATAGTAATTTTATTTTTCTCATCTTTATTAAAATTAGGGTTATTTTTGTTTTTTTTAATAAATTTTATTTTATTTTTTCCCCCCGGCCATGCTGTGCGGCTTGTGGGATTTTAGTTCCCTGACCAGGGATTGAACCCATGCCATCATCAGTGAACGTTCGGAGTCCTAACCACTGGACCGCCAGGGAATTCCCAAGATTATATTTGTATAATGAAATTGGTTCAAATGTAATTCAATACAAATTCACTAAGCATGTACTATGAGTCTACCTCTGTGTTAAGCACTGCAAAAAGACCACTGCCCTCGCAGCACTTAAAATCTAATCATTAATTAATTGAACAGATATTTATTGAACACAATATTATATGTGCTAGACACTGTTCTAGGAACTGGGGATGTGTTAACGTACAAAACAGAACAAATCCCTGCCTAATGGGACTAACATTTCAGTGGGAAGAGACCTGCAATATACAAGATAAATAAATAAGTGATACAGTATTTTAATGGATGATAATGTTAGGGAGAGAAAAATAGCAGGGATTGAGATAGAGGGTGCTGGCGGGAGTGGTGTAATCTCACATAGTGTGGTCAGGGAAGGCCTCACTGGGGTGACATTTGAACGAAAACTGAAAAGAAAGTGAATCCATGCATTATCTAGGGGGAAAGCATTCCAAGCAGAGGAAACAGCAACTTTTAAACCCTGAGGTAGGGGTGTTTTTGGCATTTTAGAAGAACAGGAAAGAGTTCAGTGTGGCTGGAAAGAGTGAGAGAGAGAGAGTAGTGGGAGAGGAGGTAAGAGGGGTGAGAGAGGGTCAGATCACATAGAGCCTTGTGGGCTGTTGAAGGACTTTGGCTTTTACTCTGAGTGAAATGGGGAGCCATGGAAGAGTTCTGACAGAGGAGAGTCATGATCCAACTTAGAGTTTAAAGAATTATTCTATCTGCCAAGTTGCAAATAGACTGAAGGGGACAAGAGTAAAATCCACTGGATTTGCTGATGGACTGGCCTTGGAAGTGTCCTGCACCAACAATTAGTAGATGGTATAAGGCATGATTTAACTCATGATAATAAACTGAATCTGGAGGTTGGTAAGCAGATGGGCCTGAGTGAAGGTATGTGTAGGCAAGTAATAGAAGATATGGTTGGAGATGATGGGTGAGACTGGTGGTGTCAGTGACAGAAATAGGGAATTCGGGAGGAGGAATAGGGTAAATGGGGGTAGTTTTGGACATGTTGAATTTGAGGTGATGGTGGAATCTCAGAGTAGGGACATGTTGGGAGTTTAGGATATGGAATTAGAGGTCAGGTGGGAAAAGTTGGTGCTAGAGTCAAGTTTGGGATGTTCTTAGGAAGAGGTGCTGGTTGAAGACAAGAGAATGAATGAGCAGCTTTATATTGAGAGATAAAAGCAGAGGATCAAGGACCAGAGCCAAAAACAAACAAACAAACAAACAAAAAACGCCCACAGTGATGAGGCGGGTAGAGGAAGTAGAACCAACAAAAGAAATAAAAGGACCCAATGGAAGCCAAGGGAGTTGGTCAAGAGTGCCAGATATCCAAGAGAGAGAAAGGAGAATGGTACTAGAGGAAGAGCTGCCAGACTTGGCAAGAAACATTTTAGTGAGGTGAGTGGGCTGGAAGCTAGATCATGAGGGTTGAGAGGGGAAGGGATACTGAGAAACAGAACAAAAAGGCATCAGCTTACTGTGATGATTTTCAAAGAAAGGTATATGGAGAGCGATTTTCAGAACACTGGGTCAGGAGAGAGGAAATATAGTCATTCTGCGGTGATACACACACACACGCATGCACGCATGCATGCATGCGCGCACACGCGCACACAACCCTCTTAAGAAACCTGTCTATTGTGTTTAGCAATACATACTTAAGTAATCTTACATACCATAACTGAGCTCATAGATTTCTGATATTTTCCACTGTTATCTAATTCGGTTTTATCTTGGGAAACTCAACATAGGAAAATTCTTATTTCCAAAATGAATCTTTTCACTTTCCAAAATGAATCTTTGCTTAATGGAGAAATACAGCTTCCCTCCTTTTTAAATAGGAAGCTCCTCGTTTACATTTAGATATAAACCGATTTACAAACATTGCATTTATAGTGGGTTTCAATGTGCACAACCATGTAGAATGTAAAGGGAGACCTATGCTTACCACTGAGTTTTCTAAGCTCTTTTTGTGAGAAAATATTCCAGTGCTGTGCCTTGTCCACTTTTCCTTTTTGCCATACAACTTTCCACATGGAATGGACCTTTCATTGTTATTTTGTACTGATTCTGTATGACACATCTTCAGACTGTGTTGGGATGACCTTGCTGAGAAGAAGTCTTTCTCAGGCACTCAAGATGATTCTTGGGGTCCCCCCTCAAGCAGAAACAGACTTGACAAATTATCCTCTCCTCAGAGCCCCATGGACATGGAGCCTGGTCTGCGTCTTCAAGGTTAGAAAGAGGTTTAGGATTAGCTTTGATAATTTCTAGAATCAACCACAGGACTTTTCTAGAATCCCATTTCTGGAATCAACTACAGGACTTTTAGCAAAATTCCTCTAGGCTTTCCATGTTATTATTCTCTTTGTCTGTTATTCTTGCCCAGCTATCCTGGGTTTCCCAAGATATTGCAAAACTTCCACAGAAATCCAGGTGGAAACTTTCTTAGCCTGGCAAGGTAGAGACAAAGGGCTTTGTTACATGCCTTGTATTTGTCTTTGCTAGCTTCCTCATTCAGTGTGTACTGACCTGTGTCAGCGTGGGACCCGGAAGGGAATTCGTCATGGGGAACCAAGATGTTGCTTTGACTGCATCCTGTGTGTGATGGGCATGTGTCACGGGAACCAGGTAGAGATGGTCATTTTTTTCACTGATATTAAAATGGAAGGGGATTAAACATGTTTGGGCAAAGAGGGCCTTGGGAGCCTTCTTTATAAATAGATGTGAACAACTTATGACAAAAATTATAATCCATCAAACTATTGGATGTTCTGTGCAGTGCAAAAAATTATAACATTGTGTTTTTTTAATATAAATTTGTTTTTATTTATTTATTTTTGGGTCTTCGTTGCTACGTGTGGTCTCTCTCCAGTTGCGGCGAGTGGGGGCTACTCTTCATTGCAGTGCGCAGGCTTCTCATTGCGGTGGCTTCTCTTGTTGCAGAGCATGGGCTCTAGGTGTGCGGGCTTCAGTAGTTGTGGCTCGCAGGCTCTAGAGCGCAGGCTCAGTAGTTGTGGCGCACAGACTTAGTTGCTCCGCGGCATGTGGGATCTTCCTGGACCAGGGCAGTTTTAGTTCCAAAGCTGCTACATTTGGGAAAAAGACCAGCATCCATGAATTTAAGAGGGGAAAAATTTTTTTAAATGAAATGTGAAATATGAATACATGGGTTCACAAAAATAAAAGTATTTAAAATTATTTCATTTTCTGAAATAGGTTAAATATTAGTTATGGAAAAATGTGAATGAGTAGTAAATAAGTGAATTACAGTTCTATGTTTTACAGAGTTATCTCTAATTTAGAAGTATAAGATCTAGAAGTACATCCCTAAAGGCAAAGACCATAATTACTCGATGTTTGTAGGACAAGTGAATTCTATATCTACTGCTCTATGAATTTTTCACTACAACCTGTTGAATTGCTGTTCTTGACCAGAATTTTAGTTGGGCTTGGTATGCTTAGCCCTATGGAGCATGTTGCAGCAGGTTTATTTTTATTTCTACCTTCTGTTAAAGATAACAAATTGTATGTCTCTTGCCAAAAGGCCCTCTATAGCAATTTAGTTAAAAAACGATTTTAAAAATGTAAAATTTTCCACAAATGGAAAACAAGCACAAGGTAATCTGAACAACTCCTTGACCCCATGTGGCCCACTCTCTGCACAGAAACAACAAGAGAAGTCCAATCCAGCAGTCGGAAGTGATTGAAAGAGAATTCCAGTCTTTACCTGCATCTCTCATAGAACAGTGAAGAGATCCATTTCATAATCTACCACAAATTCATCTCAGATTTTTTCTTATGTTGCAATATTCTCCTTTAGAGCCTCTGCCCAGCTAAATGCCCCAAAAGTTTTTTCAACCTTAGTCAACGTGGTTGTTGTTTTTGTTTCCTTTCTTCTAATTCTCAACCTTTCTTTACCTCTTCTCTCAAATCTGCATCTGGAGGGTGAGGAGAGGAAGGCTGAGTGGGCAAAGACAAAATTCTCTTCAGTAGGTGGAGGAGAAGCTGAATGCAAGATTGAAAACCCTGGTATTTTAATCAACCTTAGCCCTGTCACACTACTCTTAATTGTTTCACCTTAGTAGCTTTAATGTTCTCAGATATTTGTGGATTGTTCTCGGGCTTATGAGGGTACACATCTCCCTTCTCAATTAGATAACTGGAAGAAAAAGAAAGAGGCGTCTTACTGAAAAAGGCCCATGCAAGAAGAGCTGAAACCAAGACGGGAGACTGAATTTCCAAAATTGAAATCAATTCTCAATCTGTAATATTAGCTGCACACTCTAAGACCATTTTATCACTGCTTTTTTTTTTGAGATATTATATATTCTCTGTAGAAAATTTCAGTGAGTCTTGCATTAGGCCTTTGGCTCCTCTGGGCTATACGCAGCTGAAGGGGACAAGTGGATTTCTTTGCAGTCAGTCCTCTGTTCTTTGTTCATTAGGTCAAAGGGAGTGTGAACAATGTGGTGAAGACTATTGGTCCAATGCACAAAAGAGCGAGTGTGTGCTGAAAGAGGTGGAGTTCCTTGCTTATGATGAGGTCCTGGGATTCACGCTTGTCATTCTTTCCATCTTTGGGTCACTTGTGGTTTCGGCAGTCACAGTTGTGTATGTGATATACAGACACACTCCGCTCGTGACTGCCAATGACCGGGAGCTGAGCTTTCTCGTTCAGGTTTCTCTTGTCATCACGTTGCTGTCTTCCATGTTCTTCATTGGCAAGCCATACAACTGGTCCTGCATGGCCCATCAGGTCACTCTGGCACTGGGCTTTTCACTTTACCTGTCTTGCATTCTTGGAAAGACTATTTCACTGTTTTTAGCCTACAAAATTTCCAAATCTAAAACCCGACTTATATCCATCCACCCTCTTTATTGGAAAATCAGTGTGCTAATCTCTGTTGTAGTCGAAATTGGCATATGTACAGCCTACTTAGTATTAGAACCCCCAAGGGTGTACAAGAACATGGAATCTCAAAATATAAAGATTATTCTGGAATGTTATGAAGGTTCTATAGAATTTTTGTGCTCTATATTTGGGATGGATGTCTTCTTGGCCTTGCTGTGCTTTCTTACAACCCTTGTGGCTCACCAGTTGCCGGATAATTACTATGAAGGAAAATGCATCACCTTTGGGATGCTGGTCTTTTTTATTGTCTGGATCTCTTTTGTCCCTGCTTACTTGAGCACCAAAGGCAAGTTTAAAGTGGCCGTGGAAATATTTGCAATCTTGGCATCCAGCTATGGTTTATTGGGTTGTATATTTGCTGCCAAGTGCTTCAATATTTTGCTGAGGCCAAAGAGGAACGCGGATGAAATTGTTGGTGGAAGAGTTCCCACTGTAGATAAGAACATCCAACTGACTTCAGCCTCTGTGAGCAGTGAGCTCAACAATACCATGGTGTCAACTGTTCGGATGAGTAGAGTCATGGGTTGCATGTGTCCCTCAGAGCTGCAATGGCGGTATGGTTCAACATTCCCTTTCAGGTGGTTCCCACAGCAGCTGCCTGATGTTCTGGGGTTATTCTGAGAATTTGGGTTCTGGTAGTGTAATCAAAGCATGGCATATGAAATCTCATACCATTTAGCAAGAATTTGAATAACTGTTACTATTTTTTTTTTAACATCTTTATTGGAGTATAATTGCTTTACAATGGTGTGCTAGTTTCTGCTGTATAACAAAGTGAATCAGCTATACGTATACATATATCCCCATAGCCCCTCCCTCTTGCCTCTCCCTCCCACCTTCCCTATCCCACCCCTTTAGGTGGTCACAAAGTACCGAGCTGATTTCCCTGTGCTATGCGGCTGCTTCCCGCTAGCTAGCTATTTTACATTTGGTAGTGTATATATGTCCCTGCCACTCTCTCACTTCATCCCAGCTTACCCTTCCCCCTCCCCACGTCCTCAAGTCCATTCTCTACATCTTTGTCTTTAGTACTGAAATGGTAAACCACTTCATTAAAACCTTTCATAATACTTTGGTATAAGGAGTGCATGGCAGGGAATTTAATAGGCACAAGTAACCTAACATGGTGGATACAAATATTTGGGTCTTGAATATGTTTTTTCCCCCTATATCATGGGTGTCTGATCTAGAAATTTACATTAGACAAAGTCACCTTGTGGGGACTGAGACAGACATCTTGTTCTACATCCTGTTAATGCCTCTACGGAATAGACAGCTTTGCACTGACTGAGGTAAGAATTACATACAGCTCATAAACTTTCCCTTGGAGCAGAGCATTTGGTAAGAGAATTTTTGTTTCAAAGGACTCTGCATCATACAGAGAATATTGAAGGAATTGAGATGTGAACAAAACTCAGTTCTTTCTTGAATTCATAATGGAAATCGACAAGTTTCTCCCAGAGGGAAGGCAAGGCCTACCTGCTCCAGATTTTCCTGGAGAATAAGTAGTAAAGTATTTGAGTTTCAAAACGGTCTTCTTAAAAAATAAAAATGAAGGGAATTAAGTGTCAGCAAAGCAATTATTAAGTTGATTATATAGTGAATATCCAGCTGGCAAAAAAAAAGCAAATGTTTACCTAGAGCAGGTATTAGAATGAAAGATTTTTTAAGATAAATGAAGTGATAAATATTTGCCCTCTGATTATCCAGAGTTAACTAGACTGTTATAAAAATGTTTTCAATCTTCTTCCAGATATGAAAGTTTTAAAATGACCTATATATATTTATGTGCATATGAATTAAGTATGTAGAAAAACAGAACTTGTAGAAATACTGATCAGCAATGGGTTTGGGAAACTAGAGAAAATAAATGTTATTAAAAGCAAAATATCAACTGAACTTGCCTGTTTAATGTTTACTGGTATAAGCTTACAATTTTAAGATGCAGATTTTATCTAAAGTGATCCAAAGTTATTACTTGATGATTTGGTACACGTGCATTGTTATAGAAACTGGCTTATGGCAGATAAATTGAATAATATGTGATTGTCAAAGGATGATGGTCTAATTTTTAGTATTGATTTATTCTTTGTAATTAGTTACCTATCAATACCTATGTTTCTCATAACATTCCAAGATAATATCTCTTTGGATGAATGTGTCATTTAAAAATTATTTCTTGTGAAAACAATGACTGTGTTCTCTATTAGCACACGTTGCCTCAGAAGAGAATCTCATATAGAAGTCACTAGTGCTGCTCCCTGCTGTGGGTGAGCATTTGCTGGTAACCACATGCTGGGCCTTGGGGAGCAGCTCAAAATTAATTTCAGAGTGTTGCATCAAAATAATGTGGTTGTCGGCTTAGGGAGTAACATAAAGACTAATTGCTTGAAAGAAAAAAATTGCAAAACAACACTTTACTCAAGGCTGACCTAGACACATGCAGGTCTGAGCTCTTTTGAAAAAAGAAATGTTTATCAGGGCTGCTCAAGTCCACAGTATAATATTAATTCCTTTGGGTTAAGCAAAGAAAATTCTTGATGAAAAGTGAACGTATTATTGAAAAAGGAAAAATATTCCAACTGCCAGATTAATTGCTTTAAAACACGGCTCTGATCTTATTATTTCCCTACTTGTCAACTCCCAGTGGCTCTCCACTCTCTACTGCATGAATCCAGCTGCCTTAGCTTGGCGTTCAAGACACTACAAACTGTTCTCCATCTTCTATTTCAACATTTGTCACCTGCCACCTTCCTGCCCACATTCTTATAACACAATCCAACTGGACTCCTGCAATTCCTAGAACCTCCCTTCTATTTTCCTGTTATCATGTTGCTCACACAATCCCCCTTTTCCTCTAATGCTTTAATAGTACTTCAGTCGTCCGTCCATCCGTCTGTCCATCCATCCATCCATCCATCACTGAAAGCTTGGTGTGCAACAGATTCAGAGTTAGACATTGAAAATGTACAAAGACAAGGCATTGTTCCCCACTTCCGGGTACTTACCATTGTTTGGGATGATAGACAATAAGCTAACAATTATCCAGTCATTTGATAAAGCTTTGATTGTGGGAGCACAGAGGAAAGGCTGGGTGAGTCAGGTCAAGAAGGTCTTCCTGGGTGAGGTGACACTTGAATGAATTCCTGAAGGACAAGAAGGAATTAGCCATATGAGAGAAAGATAAACTAATGTATGCATTCTACCTAGCCTAGTGCTTGGAGCATGGTACATGCCAGCTTTCTTTTCCTTTTCTCTAAAGGACTTTAGAGAAACTAAACTAGGACTTTATCTGTGCCTCTTTTATGTCACTAGTCATTTTCTGCCTTATACTATGGTTATCTGCTTCTCTGTCATATCTCTATTGCAATGTTATAATTTATTTTGTGAAGAGACCTTGCCATATATATGCCATTCTATCTATCTATCTATCATCTATTTCTCTTTGTAGACTTAACATCTAGAGTATACCTTGTACTTAATTGGTGTCCAATGATTTTATTTTAAAAAAATGAATGAATGGATGAATAAAGTTATCAAGATAGCTAACCACTCACCTCACAAGACCCAGGGGCAATGTTTCAATGTTAAGTTAAGGAAGCCTGGAGCACAGAGAGGTGGAAGAGGTAGAAAGAGCCTATTGGGGAAACACAGTGCATTTCCAAGACAGCAGGGACCAGTTTGAGAGCAATAGGCACTTCAGTTTGGGAAGGGAGAGGGAACACAGGACTGAAAGGAAAGAGGTGAGTTGAATGGGAGTGGGCAGTCTGGAAAAGAATTTTTCTATGGTATTCATTTGACTATTGTCCCATGGTATTTTCTCCTTCTTATAGTCTCATTTTTGAAGAATAAATGCAGTATTTTATCCTCCCTCACAATTTCTTCCCTTTTGAGCTGTCATTATAAAAAGCAGCAGTTTGGAACATCTGAAGGCAGAGTAATAATTTATAACCTCAAGGTAGAATTATTTACAAAATATGTAAAAAATCTCTGTGAAATAGACTTGTTTACATTTTTAGAGGATTGTTATACATTTCCCCTGATAGTTTTGGAAAAACAATTTGTATATAAAAGGCATAATGTGAAAATACAAATAGACCAGGAGTGTGGAACACATTGTTTTGAATATCCTCAATTATGAAGAATTTATTTTTTCAGATTAGGTTTTTTACATATGTATTTATTGTTAAACATTGAAAGGAAAATATAAGTGAAAAACAGAAGGTATGTATAAGGCTGAATGGAATAAGAAATGGGGTAAAGCAAAACAAAAATGCAATGTTAATTACCACTTTGGGAAACTATTTGCACTATCTACTGAAGCTGAACATATACATACCCTATGACCCAGCAAATTTACTCTCAGGAATATACTAAATAAATTATGTCTGCATGCTTACCAAAAAGATGAATTGGGTAATTTTGATTACTTAAGCAAGAAACTACCCAAATGCCCATCAAAAGTATAATGGATAAATAAATTTAGATGTACTCACACATGAAATACTGTACAGCAATGAGAATAAAAGGACTGCTTTGTGGGGAAAAGACTGCAGGCAGGTAAGCTTGAGAGCTAGGAGACCAATTTAGAAGTGATTACTGTCATCTAGGCGACAGATCATGATGGCTTGGACCAAGAGCAGAGCTCTCAGCAGTTTGTGGCTAAGCAGACACTGTCACATCAGATTTCCTGATATAATTTAGACATTTGACAGTTGCACATTTGAAGTGCATGTTCAAAAGAAAAGGGGACACATTAGTAAGCTACCATTTAAGCACCTAGTATTACTTCCAAAAGTAATCCCATTATTTTATACTGGCTTTTACTGCCTTTTGAAATTCTGTTTAATAAGGGAATCATTTAAGCTGATAAAGCCACCTGGGTAGAAAATGATTTTCTCAGAGTCGTTGCCAGAGCTCTTTAGTAATTAAAAAATTGAATGAAAGATTTCCTGCTTCTTTCCCATGTTAAAGTTTAAATATCTGCAGGTAAACACAAACCTTTTTTTCCATTCTATCTTTATTTTGTATAGTAATTCTTTTAGAAGTGCTGCTAAGAGAAGAGCACATATTCTGGGTGGTGTCCAGAGAATGAAAATGGATGTGGGATGCAGATGCTGTTTCTGTTCTTTGAAAAATTGCAGGCTAACACAGAAACCATTGCTTGGTAGAAATGATGTGTGAAACAGAAAGACACAGTCTCTCTGAGTCACTTATAAATCTGATGACATGCAAAGAATTTAGAGTTATAGCCTAACTAGCAAATGCCTTTTTTCCTACTCCCAAAGACATCAAAATTAAGTTCTACCCTTCTCTTTGAAGCTTCTCTCCACGTTGCCCTGCTTTTTTGGGCTGCAGTACATTGATTTATAGGTAAAGCATAAGGGTTTCTAAGGCTAAGCACAAATTATTTACTACATTCTTATTGGTGGAAGTGTTTTTGGCCTTGCTTTATCAATTTCACTTTAAAAGTAAGTCTCCCCACAGTGGTAAGCAGACTGACAGAGTAGCCAACATGCTTAGCTAAGGCCTTTGATTGGGGATGACAAAGACACAAGGACTTACATGGTACCCTAGTCTCTCAGAACTGGTTGGAAACAGCAGAACAAACTGAGTAAATGCAAAGAATTTAGAATAACATGGCTTGCAATCAGTAGTATACTTTCCTGCTGTTTAAACTGAGGTGAGTTACCTTTTTTCTCTAAGCACAAGTCCTGGCACATAGTAAACATTCAATAGCTTTTAGCTGGTGTCTTAGTCTGCTCGGGCTGCTATAACAAAATGCCACAGACTGGGTGGCTTATAAACAAGAACCACTTCTTTCTCCCAGTTCTGGAGCCTGGGAAGCCCAAGATCTTGGCAGTGACAGATTTGGTGTCTGGTGAGGGCCTGCTTCCACATGGTGGGAGGGATCTCTCTGGGACTTGTTTATAAGGGCACTAATCCCATTTATGAGGGCTCTGCCCTAATGACCCATCACCTGCCAAAGACCCCACAACCTAATACCATCACCTCAGGAGTTAGGACTTCAACATATGAATTTTGGGGGGGACATAAACTTTCAGACCATACCCTCTAGTTACATTGGTAACGAACCCTAACCCTAACCTGACCTTAACCCTAATTTTAACAGAGAGAAGTGAACTGTTACCTATTAGTATAATTGTTATTAGCTAGATATCTCCTATGTCTATTTAGTCCCAGCCCCATGGACTGAGCATTTTAAACTCCAGTGGGGCAGTGAGCCCTCCTTTAGTTCCTGTGACAGTCAGTGGTGCTTCAGAGTCTCATAGTTCCTGAGATCAGAAATCTGGGAATCATTATAAACATTTCCTTTTCCTTTAGCTGTCACCTCCATCCACCTTCCAAGCCCCACATACAGCACGATTATCCACTAATTCCTGTCACCTCCATCCTCAATGTGGCTCTCATATCAGTTCTTTCCTCTTTATTCACCTAATCCATCAGACACCCTTTGCCCCAATACTTTTTGTCCCTCTTACCCTGCTTCTCTCTGCAGCAAGTGTCCTCTTTCTTGTGTATCTAATTTTGTCACCTCCTGGCTAAAATCATTCACTATTCTGTTCTTGTTCTTTGTTTATCTTTCTCTCTGGATACTCTTTCTTCTTGACCCTTTGTGGCCTCCTTTCCCTCTAGCTAAATTATTTACAATTCCTTGAATTCATCTCCTCTGAGAAAAGGTGACTTCTTCTTCCTGAATATTACCTCATTCTCTGTCCTCCTGTTGCCAGCTATCTTCCTCCAATCCTTGAAGACTCAGGTAACGTGTCACTTCTCCGTGGAAGTTTTCTGAGCAACCTCTCTCCACTAAGTTGGCTTTAGGCACCTTCTCAGTGCTTTGCAGCACTCCACGCCTACTTTGATTGTAGCATTTACCATCCTGTATTGTGATGGCCTTTGGAAGGGAGCACCATGGGCTCAGGGAGCTCTGTATGTTCATCTTCATATTTCTTGTGCCTGGGAGAGGGCCTGACACATGATAGGTGCTCAATAAATGCATTCTGCATACCACCATCCAGTACCAGGCGGCTGCTGTACTGGGAGGCTGGTGTTTTGGGTCACTGTAATCAAGATACAGAAGAAACTACACATAATAAGTTGTGTTCATTTTTAAAGTTTCTAAGCAGCACTGGCATCAGGTTGTATTTTAGTCCATGATTGTGGCTATATTGGACCTTCCTCAAACATAGCCCTGCTCTGGGACTTCCCTGGTGGTCCAGCGGTTAAGACTTTGCCTTCCAATGCAGGGGGTGTGGGTTTGATCCCTGGTCAGGGAGCTAAGATCCCACATGCCTCAGGGCAAAAAAACCAAAACCTAAAACAGAAGCAATATTGTAACAAATTCAATAAAGACTTTAAAAATGGTCCACATCAAAAAATGTTTAACAAAACCCCAAAACATAGCCCTGCTCTGTAATAAATGCCATAGTAACAGGTACATAAAACACCATAACAGAATCTGAGATCACTTGCCTCAGGAGAAACAGTCTTTAGCCTATAGACAAACCACCATAAGCCATAGTCACCCATCAAGGTCAATATAACATGTTGCTGGCTTGGGGTTTTCCAGGCCACATGAGCTAAAGCTGGTTTAATATAAACCTCTACAAACCACTAAGATCAAAATGCTGTGCCTACTCACTGAAGTTCAAGGCTCACAACCACATTTCCTGGTCCTACCAAAAGCCTATCTGCATGAGTATTTTGCCCTCCCCAGTTCCATACCTTTGCTTAATTATGAAATGTTGCATTGAGAATGCACCAAGCAAATTAAGCCCTCCTCTTCTTTCTGGGTTTATAACAAATTAAGATATGTCAAACATTAGCACATTTGAGACCAAAATGCCATCTTTATTAGGATGAACACCGAGTTGATGATGTAACTTATTGTGAGAGTCAAGGGGGTTTCCTGAATCTGATCCCAAGAATTAAGTCAAATTACCTCTCCAGTCACAAGCAATCTGGGATTGAGACAGGCCTCCCCACAGAGAGGAACTGGCCAGGTAAGACTTGGGTTGTGGGAAAGCAAGGGAAAATTGCCACATCCTAGGAACATCTCATTCCCAAAGAAAATGACAGACAGGGTGTCTGAGCTGGGCATGTCATTCCACTTCCCCTCAGGGGTGAATAAGCAGCAGAGAGATGCCAAGGGTGTTAGACTAGTTGAGCTTCCTCAATATGGAAGGGGTCAGGAGTAGGGAAGAAGCATTCCTACCCAGCACTGGCTCATGATAGGGACTCAGATAACTTCTGTGATTTATCAATAAAAATGTATATATAGGAGGTGTTATTGTTCCATATCAGTATTTTGTTCCTTTTAGTCCCTGTAGTTGCCTGCTGTGCTGGACTAATTATGGGTAAATATATAGTAATTTTGCAGACGTCAAGAGGAGGCGGGATGAATCATTTATGGATGGCTTACCATGACTAATGGTGGTTACATAAAATGTCTGCCTTATTTCCTACCTGCATTTTGATGCTACCCATCACAACACAAACTGGAAAAGCTTCTAAGCCTTGAAGCATGGAAAAAATAATACTGAACTTTTTTCCATGATTTTTTTGCATTCTTTATTTTCTACTTCAAAGGAAGTGAAATATCCCTAAGAACAAGTTGACTCAATTTATTTTCAAACTGTAACCTCTTTTCAGACTTCTAATTTAAAAGCCAGTAATGGATACATAGCTTGGACCATAACACATTAATGTTGCATTTTCAAAGCAGGGTAATATGGGGCCATGGGAAGTTTCGCAGATTTAGAAGCCTAATCACTTAATAATGTCACTGTCGCTATCATTATACCATATCAGGTGGCTGCTGAACTGGAGGCTGATGTTTTAGGTCAGTGTAACCAAGATACGGAGGGAAGTGGTAAGCATAGCTGACCCTTCAGAAAGCCTTATGATGTAAAAATGTCCCAACAAGCAGGCTTATTGGGGCTCCCAAAGGAAGTACAAGGGTAGTGAAAAAGAAGTACTGTGCCTCTATTTGTCCATTCATGGAGATGGCATTTCCCTGGCAGATTGGGATATAAAGTCTGGGGTTGGACGAGGTGACTTATAAGATACTTTGGGGCAGTTATTGGCAAGAGTTAGGATTCCACTGGTCAGTTTGAAAAATCACCAAGTACTTGCTCATTTCTTGCTGTGGCTCCAGCAGTGAGGTCTATTTGCCAGTGAGGGGAAGGAAAATGGAGGAGAGGAGGAGAGGCTGTGGGAGAATGATGACACAGCCCTTATCTTGGGGGTCTACATTCTAGTCAGGGAAACAAAACAGATGCACGCAATCATTTGAAGAATGCCAAAAGTTTGGTCAGTAAAAGAGACAGTTTAAGGACATGTAAAATACCTTGGTCCCATCACTTAGCATCCCTGAGACTTTTATCCTTTCTGTCTAAATTTCCTCATCTGTTATAAGGCTGTCCTAATAGCATCTACCTAGTAGTGTTAAGAGAAAATTGTATGAGATGATGCTTATAAGGTGCTTATGATGTTGGCCTTGAAAAACACTAAATGCTAGACTTGTGCCATTAAATCATTGTAACGCAAAGTGCAAAGTGCCTGGATCATGTTTTCTCTGATTTCTGTGGAAAAGTTTTATTAACATTTAATGTTACAGCATTTTGTACAGGGTTGACGTGAGAAACATTTACTTTCCTGAAAACCAGAATTTTGCATTGTCCATTATATAACTTTTCTGTATACACCTGAATGATAAATCCTTCCAAATCCAAAAGTGAAATGAGAAGAGGATATGAAAGGGAAATTCACAAAAGGAGACATATAGTCAGCTAGTGAATATCAGAAAACAAAGGTGCTCAACATCATTAATAAAGAAATGAAAACTAAAATGTCAATGAGACATTATTTTCATGGGTCCCATTGTAAAGATTAAAATGTTAATTATTAGTATAAAATGCAGAAATGGGCTTTCTCATATTTGTATAGGTGAAAATTGGTTCAAACTTTCTGGAAAGAAACTTGACAATATTAAAAAGAATTTTCCTGGTTTCAACCCAATAATTCCACTTATTGAAATTTATCCCTGGGAAATAGTCATGGATATATGAAAGGATTTATCTTCAGCATTGCTTTTATTTGATGTAAACACTCTCTCAAATCCTTAAATTACAGTAGGAAGTTAGTTAAATAAATTATATTATGGAAATGCAGTGAAATACTATACAACTGTTTAATTTTAGGGGCTATTTGACAGAGAATAGCTTTATTCATGTAGCCTTATATGAAGAAAGTACAGAGTATTCAAGATTTTATTAAATGTTGGTGTTGAAAAATGACATTCATAATTACCATTTTTCCAATTATGTAGGAAAATATTCGTATCATGTAGTTAAGAAAAAATAGATTACAAAACAATATTATAGTATAATTGTAATTTTATATAAAAGTATATTTCTAGATGATATTGGAACTTTATACATCAAAATGAGAATAATGATTATTTCTGGAAGCTAGGATTATGTATGATTTTAATTTTACCATTTATGTTTTCCTATATTTTCGGATTTTTCTTTTAAAATTCAGTTTTAATTATACAAGTAATAACACACACATTCACTGTAATAAAATACTCAAACAATACAGAAGTAGAGAGTACAAAGTGAAAATCCACTTTCCATTGCATTTCCCCCAAGCGCCCAATGCTGTTGCTTGTTAGTTATGATTTTGGGGTGCCTTCCCAGAACCCTTTCTGGGGATTCAGGAACTCCCTACTACCTTCTCTGCATCATTCTAGTTTGCCGGCCATAGACTGGCTGCTTTCAGCCATCTTTCCTGGGCTCTTCTTGCTGCTGTGCTCTGCTGAATGTGGGGCTCCTCTGAGAGGCTCTCAGTACCCCTGGCTCTGCCAAGGGAACAGGGTCTCCCTGGGAGTCCCTCTGACCCTCTCCTCCACGTTGCTGACCCGAGAGCATCTAATATTGTGCCCTTTTCTTCTCTCCTCCTCCTCTTCTCTCAGTCAGATGTTTCCACCTTCTCCTTAGGTGGGTGTTAACTCCTGAACTTTCTGTACCTTTGGATTTTGAAAATTTCTCAGCTGGCTGAGGCTTGGTTTATAAGGGAATCTTTAGAATAATGGGATTCATTCTCAATAAATCTTGGCATTCAAGAATTTCTTTCTCCTCTCCCTGCTCCTCTTATCCATCCCTTCCTCTATTTCTCCCTCGCCATTTCCCCCTTCCTCTCCTCCCTCCCTCCTTCCTTCCTCTCTTTCTGCTATAGACTAAAACATCTTATTTATAAGTCCTCTACCTAACACTGACTCCTTTCATTTTTATTTCTGCTCAAACAATCCTCAGCCTCTAGCTGAATTGGGAGAAGTTCAAATACAAAGAAAAGGGGAAAAAAAGAGCACAATGACATATTTTTTAAAAATTCTTATCAAAGTACAGAGTTAAAAACGGTTATACTGCACGTGCAATTTTTTTTAACATCTTTATTGGAGTATAATTGCTTTACAATGGTGTGTTAGTTTCTGCTGTATAACAAAAGGAATCAGCTATACACATACATATATCCCCATAGCTCCTCCCTCTTGTGTCTCCCTCCCACCCTCCCTATCCCACCCCTCTAGGTGGTCACAAAGCACCGAGCTGATCTCCCTGTGCTGTGTGGCTGCTTCCCACTAGCTATCTATTTTACATTTGACACATACAGATTTTTTAAGGTCAAGTTTATAGAGGTCTAACTTACACATAGTAAAACTCACCCTTTTTAGGTCTATAGTGGATGAGCTTTGCTAATGGCATGCAGCAACATAACCAAGACCACAATCAAGATGTAGAACATCTTCATCACCCCAAAAGGTTCCTTCCTGCCCCTTTGTAGTCAGTCTCTTCCCAGAACCCTCAGCCTCTTGCAGCCCCTGATGTGATCTCTAGTTTTGCCTTTTCTAGAACGTGATATACATTTCAGTATGTAATTTTAAAAATCTGACTTCTTTCACTTAATATGATGCTTTTGCGATTCATCCATGTTGTGTATTAGTACTAGTTCAATCTTTTATTACTAGGTAGTATTACATCCTATGAATATACAATAATTTGTTTATTTACTTACCAGCTAATAGACATTTAGGTTGCTTCTAGTTTTTTGGTAATTATGAACAAAGCTACTATAAACATTTATGTATAGTTCTTTCTGTGGACATACATTTTCGTTTCTCTTAAGTAAATATCTAGGAGTAGATTGCTGGGTAGTATAAGTGTATGGTTAACTTTGAAAGAAATATTAAAATGTTTTCCAAAGTGGCTATACTATTTAGCCTTACCACCAGCAATGTATGAGAGTTCCAATTACTCCACATCTGATATGGTACTTGCTATTGTCAGGTTTTTCCTTTTTTTCTTTTTTCTTTCTTTTCCTTTTTTTTTTTTGTTTAATCTCAGCTTTTCTAGTAGGTGTGTAGTGGGATTTTGTTGTGTTTTAAATTGGTATTTCTCTAATTTTAAATGATGTTTAGCATCTTTTTGTGTACTTATCTGCCATTGGTATCTCTTCTTTGGTGACGTGTCTGTTTAAAAAATTGAGTTGTTTCTTATTTTGAACTGGAAGATTTTAAAATATATTTTGGATACAAGTCTTTTATCACATATGTATTTTGTGAATATTTTCTTCCAGTCTGTGGTTTGTCTTTTCATTTTCTTAGTAGTGTCTTTCAAAGAACGGTAGTTCTTAGTTTAAATGAAGTCCAGTGTATGGATTTTTTAATTGCTTTTGCTTTTTGTGTAATATCTAAGAAATCTTTGCTTAACCCAAGGTTGCAAGTCATTTTTAAAATTTTATAGTTTTAGGTTTCACATTTAGGTGTATGATCCATTTTAAGTTAATTTTTGTATATGGTATACGGTAAGTTTTGCAATTCATATTTTTGCATGTGGAGAACCAATTATTCCAGCACCATTTATTAAAAAGATTATCCTTTCTCTATTGTATTATTTTGGTACCTTTGTCAAAAATCACTTGACCATATATGTGTTTATTTCTGGACTTTTTTTATTCTGTTCTGTTAATCTATATGCCTTTCCTTATGCCAATACCACACTCTCTTTTTTTTTTTTTTAATTTATTTATTTATTAATTTATTGGCTGCGTTGGGTCTTCGTTGTTGTGCGCGGGCTTTCTCTAGTTGCGGCAAGCAGGGGCTTGCAGAGCACGGGCTCTAGGCGCACAGGCTTCAGTAGTTGCAGCACACGGGCTCAGTAGTTGTGGCACACGGGCTTAGTTGCTCCGCGGCATGTAGGATCTTCCCAGGCCAGGGCTCAAACCCGTGTCTCCTGCGTTAGCAGGCGGATTCTTAACCACTGCGCCACCAGGGAAGTCCCTCACACTCTCTTGATTATTGTAGTTTTATAGGATATCTTGAAACCAGGTAGCGTGAATCCTCCAACTTTGTTTCTCCAAAGTTAGTTTGTCTATTCTAAGTCCTTTGCTTTTCTATATAAATTTTATAGTCAGCTACTCAATTTCTACAAAGAAGCTGGAATTTTTATTGGGATTATGTTGAACTGATAGCTCATATTGGGCAGAACTGATATTTTAACAACATTGAGTCTTCCCATCTATGAAGACAGTACATCTATTCACTTACAAATCACTTTTGTGATTTGTTTCATCATTGTTTTGTGGCTTTTAGCATAAAAATTGTGCATGTTTTGTTAGGTTTATCCCTAAGTATTTATGATTTCTGATGGTATTATAAATGGTAACTTTATTTAAAATTTCAATTTCCAGTTTTTCATTGCTGATTTATAGAAACACAATTGACTTTTGTGTACTGATTTTGTGTTTTACATCTTTGCTAGACTCATTTATTATTCTATTAGGATTTTTGTAAGTTCTTTGGGACTTTCTTTGTAAACAGTCAGTTTTATTTCTTCAATTCCAATCTTCTATTATTATTATTATTATTTGCTGTTTCACACTGGCTAAGCCCTGCAGTACAATGTTCAATAAGTATTTTTTTTTTTTTTTTTTTGGCTGTGTTGCATGGCTTGTGGGATCTTAGTTCCCCTACCAAGGCTTGAACCCCGGCCCTTGGCAGTGAAAGCATGGAATCCTACCACTGGACTGCCAGGGAATTTCCCAATGTTCAATGAGTTTTAAGAGCAGACATCCTCGGTATGGATATTTTCAATCTTTTAAATTATTGTCACTTTAGTGAGTGGAAATGGTATATCATTTAAAAAATTTACATTTCCCTGCTTACTAGTGAGTTGAATATCTTTTAATATATTTATTGATTATATGCTTCTTGTGATAATTGCCTCCATATATCCTTTGTAAACTTTCCCTTCAATTGTTTAGCTTCTCTTACTTGATTTGTATGTACTTTTGAAGTATTCTGGTTATTAATCTTGTATATGTTGCAGCTATTTTCTCCCAAGATGTTGCTCATCTCAATTTAATAAAATGGGCTTTGGAATATAGAAGTTTTAAATATTATGGAGTCAAATGTATCAGGCTTTTCTTCTTTTATGATTTCTGACTTTGTAGCTTGCATAAGAGGGCTTTTCCACTCCAAGATAATACAGATATTGTCTTATAGTTTATTTTTCTACTTTTATAATTTTACTTTTGAACATTTAGCTCTTTAATCCATCTGGAATTTGTCTTTCTGTGTAGTGTGTGAAAGATGTACTTTTATACTTGTATAAATGGTTAACCAGTTTTTCCAACACTCATTTAATGGAATATCTTATATTTCCTCCTCTGCTTTGAAAGCCTTATTTATTTTTTACTAAATGTTCATATGTCAATGAGTGTCTTTCTGTATTCTGATTTTTTTCCCTTTGCCTTATTTTTCTGAAGTTTTGCTAGTACCATACAATTTTTTTTTAAATTGGAGTATAATTGCTTTACAATGTTGTGTTAGTTTCTGCTGTATAACAAAGTGAGTCAGCTATATGTATACATATATCCCCATATCCCCTCCCTCTTGCATCTCCCTCCCACCCTCCCTATCCCACCCTTCTAGGTCGTCACAAAGCACCGAGCTGATCTCCCTGTGCTATGCGGCTGCTTCCCACTAGCTATCTATTTTACATTTGGTAGTGTATATATGTCCATGCCACTCTCTCACTTCATCCCAGCTTATCCTTCCCCCTCCCCATGTCCTCAAGTCCATTCTCTATGTCTGCGTCTTTATTCCTGTCCTGCCCCTAGGTTCTTCAGAACCATTTTTTTTTAGATTCCGTATATATGTGTTAGCATATGGTATTTGTTTTTCTCTGACTTAGTTCACTGTGTATGACAGACTCTAGGTCCATCCACCTCACTACAAATAACTCAATTTCATTTCTTTTTATGGCTGTGTAATATTCCATTGTATATATGTGCCACATCTTCTTTATCCATTCATCTGTTCATGGACACTTAGGTTGCTTCCATGTCCTGGCTATTGTAAATAGAGCTGCAATGAACATTGTGGTACATGACTCTTTTTGAATTATGGTTTTCTCAGGGTATATGCCCAGTAGTGGGATTGCTGGGTCGTATGGTAGTTCTATTTTTAGTTTTTTAAGGAACCTCCATACTGTACTCCATAGTGGCTGTATCAATTTACATTCCCACCAGCAGTGCAAGAGGGTTCCCTTTTCTCCACACCCTCTCCAAGATTTATTGTTTGTAGATTTTTTGATGATGGCCATTGTGACCGGTGTGAGGTGATACCTCATTGTAGTTTTGATTTGCATTTCTCTAATAATGAGTGATGTTGAGCAGCTTTTCATGTGCCTCTTGGCCATCTGTATGTCTTCTTTGGAGAAATGTCTCTTTAGGTCTTCTGCCCATTTTTGGATTGGATTGTTTGTTTTTTTGATATTGAGCTACATGAGCTGCTTGTATGTTTTGGAGATTAATCCTTTAAACAAGATGAAAAGACAACCCTCAGAATGGGAGAAAATATTTGCGAATGAACCATATGATTTTGATTTCTAGAGATTTTCATGTTTTGCTCTTATAGAGGGATTCTACAAGAATACTTGGGACAACCTGTGGAGAGGCTTAATCAACATCCATTCCAACCCCTTCAAACGTGGGAAGGCTAAAGGCTGTGTTGCATAGATTCTCTTGCAGTTGAAGTTCTGTTTGATCTTTAATATTTAGAAGGCAAAGTGGATTGCAGTGTTTTGGAGGCTGCTCTTCGCCACTCTGCTGGTGAGCACACAGGAGGATACATTTGGTTTTTCTACAACAGTTGTAGCAGAGATGCCATTGTCTGGCCCCTGCTTTGGTGCAAATTGTGACAAATATGGAGCATGATGCAGTCAGTAACTACCTGACTCTGTGCGAAGCAGCTGCTCTATTGGAGGCTTAATTCTGCATTGAGGCTTTGGGAGATGGTCCTGGACCCTCAGCCCAGGTTTGTTTTGTTCAACTTCCCAATTGATCTGGTACAGTAATTAATATTTAGAATGATTCTCCTTGCTGCTAATTAGATGAATTCTGTTTTCTGAAGATGAGCGCTGACAGAATACATCTGCCATCATATTTATTCTTTGTTGGTTGGGAGATGGGGTATAAGGAAGACTTAATTCTTATAATATGCTCCTTTGTCCTTTTTGTCTTTTGTACCAATGTATATGTTACCTATTCTAATAATAATAATAATAAAATCCAAGTTCACAAAACATTTGTAAGTGATGAAAATTTCATTGTAGATTTTGCAGGGAGATGGTTTGGACTAGTCTTTGCATATCTCCTGATAAAACTTAAGAAAAATCCTCCATAGAGACTTCAGTTCTCCTCCCAAAGTTCTTCTCAGCTGTCATTTTCTAAATTTCTTTCCCAGTTCATTTCCCACAGGCCTCTTTTTGCTGTCTGAATCCCTCACTTTCCTCCCCTCTCCACACATATCATGAGATTATTGCAATATTAAAACACTTCAGAATAAACAAACTCAGAGAGAAATGTTTCCTTGGAAAAATAAAAGAAACCATACAGGTGTGCACTGTTTTGAGTAGCTGGTGTTTCCCATTAAAAGGTTTAGAATTCTATGCAGTAGTTAGAAAGTGTCATTCTTCCCAAATTTGCATAAAAAGACTGAGACTCATTCACCTTGCCCTGTGATTAAAGGAAGCCAAGTAATTAGCTTCCTCAGGATCTGTTCATTTCGGTTATTAAAATATTGTCTTTAAGATTCAAATCCAGCCTTGACGTTTTGCTTTGTGATGTCCCGGCGGGGACTGCAAACTGCATTTTCTGCTTCGCTAGCTGGCTCTGTTAGACTCTGTCAATAGGGGGCGCTAGAGGGATCCTGGAGGTTGGCAGAGGGAGAAGAACTTGCTGCTTTCTGCTCGCCTTCTGATTCTTAGTGTCATTCCAGCAATGCTTCTTTACCCTCGCAGCAGCAGTTCATTCCCTTAGTAGCAGCTGAGGCCAGTTTGCAGCTTTTGTAGCACGTGTAAAAGCAGTTTCATTGTGTGTCCCCTCAGAGATACCAGCAGGCTGATGCCCCACAGGGGATCGTTCATCTGGTTCACGGTTGTATCTCCAGCATCTAGAACAATGTTTTATAGAAGGAATCTAATAAATATTTTATGAATGAATAAATTCTAAAACTTAGGCAGGAAATATGGTAGATTTCAAATGTCAAAAGAGAGTCTCTTTTCCACCCCTCCAAATCAAGATACTATCTTAGGGGCTTTGCATTAATTTTACTAAAGTAGGCATTAATTGTTCCATTTTTAGATGAGGAAATTGAGGCTCAAAGGCTTAAGTAAATCAAATACTTACCCAACTTTACTAATCTTATAAACAACAGAATTGGACTTCAAACTCTTGTCCCATCTGAGCCTTAAACCTGGGCTCTTTTCCCTCTGCCCTACAACATTGTAACATTTTACGGACTGGGGGGAGAGTCACTGACAAAGTATACATGTTCCGATGTTACATATGTATACATTAAGGATGTGTATCTATGAGGAGCAAAGATTTTAGAAATAGTACTATTATAATTTTCATAAATCTAATGAAAACTCATGGAAATTTATGATAAAAATGCTTTATAAACTCTGAGAATGACCAGCAGCATACATTCTGGGGAGAGAGGAGACTGTGGGTTCTATTTCTGACTCTGAGGCTAATTAGCTTTATGACCTTGGGTGGCCCCAGGATCTCCTTGTGTTTCACTTCTCTCATCTGCAAGGTGAGGGCTGCAGTTGCTGGGACTTCTAATGCACATACCATCTTAACTTGGCAATTCTATATGTGATATAAAAGTGAACTAGCTTGCACCATGCAGACAGTGGGAATCATCTAAATGTAAGTCAGGTAATAAATAAACAGAAGCATAGACCCACTATTCTTCCATTGAAATGTTTATATTACCACCCATGAAAATTTATTCTTATAATTTATGGTTTGTGCTCTAGGAAGAATTTGCAAAAACATTAAGTAATGTAACATATTTTTTCCTTTTAAAGCTTGAGTTAGCTACCTTGAAGCTAAGATGATCTCTGAAGGTCTGTGTTGTTTAGAAACTTTATTCTTCACATTGAAAAATTAAGTGGAGGATTATGTTTTCTCTTACTGGCATCATGGAAGGGTCTATTGAGAGGCTTATCCAATTAGGTGAATGAAATAAGGCTTCCTACTTATTTATTCTTGAATTATTTCTAAAAGGAGGCACTAAAATATCTTGGTTAAATTCTCTTCTCTTTGTGGCTTTGAAATTCAGTTATTTTGGGGGGATGTATCAGAAAGAATTTTTTAAATGACTCAATTAAAAAGAATAGTTTCATCACAAGTTAAATTCACTGAAATGTCTGTCTATTAGTTGAGCACGTGAGGAACCCCCAACATTCTCACGGATTTATGGATCTCCAAAATCTGTGACCACTGTAGCTTAAGGTAATAAAGATGCCACCTCCTTTCCTCCAAAGGTGCCACTCTCTCTCACCTCCAAGGGAGAGAGTGGAAGAGAGAAGGGCAGAATTTCAGTAGAAAGCGCCCTGGGCTGGGGCTTGGTAGTCCTGAGTTACAGTTATCCACTGGGCAGGGCTTTCTTTTCATTTGGGGCAAGTGCACATCTTTCTCTGGGACCCACCTGTAAAGGGAAGAGTGCAGGAAAATATCCCTGAGACTCTTTCTGGTTCTACTAATCTATGATTTTAGAGCTGAATTTTGTGGACATCCATAGTCTAGAGGAGACTGGGTGAAAGGGAGCTGTTTGAAGGAGTTGCCTCAACAGAGGCTGATTTTGAGTAAGGAATACTTGGAACTGAAAAGGTGGAGAGCCCACCACGATGGCGTCCTCCCAATGGCTGCGTTTGGATCCCTACCCACAGACAAGCACGCAGCCCAGGATTACCTTTGGTTGGAGTCCTGTTCCAGATAAGTAAGGCTGTCTGGGGTGATGCTAACAGAGACCTAACTGGCTTTTCCATTGGAGTCAGGAGAGGGCTTTAATCTGGTGCAGGCTATTTAACTAATTGGCTTTGTGCAGCTTGTCAACAAGAACCAGTTCTCCCAGGAGGAGAAAGTACTCTTTGTTCAAGCAGTTATATTTAATAACCCATGACCTCCTGAGACAGATACTGATATGAGAAAAATGTTATTTATTCTCCCTTCACAATCCAAAGTGTCACATTCTTCTAGGTCAAATTTTTGTCTTTCATTTCCACCTGATTTTAATGCAGATAATTTCTATTTCAGTAACCTCCAAGAATCCTATCATCAAGGAGAGAAAGAAAAATGGACTAAAGAAAAAAATTCCTTGGGTTAAATATTTTCAAATTACAGTTTATTTGGCTGTTGATGCAGTAAAACTAGTGTCCAGATAATGGTCTCATTCATTCTAGACTTTCAATCTTGTAGTTTTATTATAGTTAGTCATGTTGAAGAGTCTCAGGACTGGAGGGGACTTTTAGAGACAATCTAGTCCATGGTGTGCTGGTAAACGGGCTCTCTGAAAACAAAGGTCCAGATTTGTAGCATTTGCTGATTTCTGGGGTGTAAATACTCTCACAGTAGCCAGTTTCAAGGTATCAGTGTGATGCCAGTGAATCTGGAGTTGGGAGATGCACAAATTGGCTCTGGTGATCTGGTAAGAGCCAGTTTCAGCACATCCCTGTACATCCTCAATGAGTAGATATTCTAAGGGATGCAGAGATGATGCAGTTTATTAGTGGAGGATATCTATAGGACTGATAGGATTTAAGGAGTGGGCAGCTTCTGAGAGGTACAATGAGCCAGTGTGAATTTTAGATGATTATTAAAAAATGAAATTGAAGCATATAGGTGAATATAAGTGTCTGATCTTGGGATGAAAAAAAATAGCTTTTTCCTAAACTTAAAAGTGATTTTAAAAAGGGGGAAAAAAGTAATAGAAGAAATTACAAGAAAAATGCCGATAGTTTCAATTACATAAAATTTAGAACTTCTTAATGTCAAAAAAATCACACAATACTAATGGAAAAAGCAATAGTCTGGAAAAGCTCTGTACCTAAATATGAGAGAGAAGTGGTTAATAACCTTTATACGTAAAAAATTCATACAAATCAATTAAAAACACTGACACCATAAAAGTAAATGAAAAAAAAAAAAGTAAATGAGCAGAGGATAGATGAGGAGATAACTAATGACTAATAAAACCAGATAGCAAGTATATGCAAATTAAAACAGTAAACATGTTAAAAATGAGCATACCCAATTCTGGGTGGGGTGTGCCAAGCAGTGCTTTCTCGTATTGCTAAAAGGTGTGAAAACTGATATAATTTTTTTTTCTGGTAGCAAATTGAAATTTAGACTTTTCGATTTCATAATTCCACTTCTAGGAATTTAGAAGCTAAAAATAAAAAGGATGAATACAAAGGAAAAATTAAAATAGCTTGTGGAATAATAGTTCACAAATTATGAAACATTCATTTGCAGTAATATTATATAACCATTAAAATATTTCTAGGGTTTTTAATGACTTTGCTGTGTAACAGAGCAAAGAACCTCGAGTTGGGTATATTGTATAATCTCAACAATATGAAATATACTATATCACTAACATGTATAAAATTGATAACTAATAAAAACCTGCTTATATATAAAGAAAAAGAAATATAGTATATGACAGAGAAAAGAATGGGTGAAGTGTGCCAACAGTGGTTATTATAGGAGGGTGGCATTATGATGTCTGTGTCTCTATTTCTGCTTTGTAAATAAGATCATCTATACCATTTTTCTAGATTCCACATATATGTGTTAATATACGATATTCGTTTTTCTCTTTCTGACTTACTTCACTCTGTATGACACTCTCTAGGTCCATCCACATCTCTACAAATGCCTTTTGGGTAAACTTTGAAAAGGCTTCTATAAAGTGCCATTTTCTTTAACATTCCAGCCATTAGACTTTTTGTTTAGTCCTCTATCACTAAGAGATTTATAACCTATAAGCATAAAATAATATAAAATATGGACAACAGTAATTAAAATTACATGGATGAGAGGATTTCCAAAAATGTTAAAAATGGATACCTCTTTGACATTTTGAAAAAAAGTCTCAAGTCTTTAGTAGGCTATCATGTGACATCAGCTATTTGCCAAATTGAGCAGCATTTGTATTGTGTTTTACCCTTTAAAATGTATGCACATTCATTGTCTCACTTCTTTGCTAATCTTCACAAAACTCAGGGTCAGGAATAATTACTGTCATCTCCAATTTACCACTAGAAAGCCAACTCAGGGCTCATGATTCAAATCTGGATCTTCTCATGAGAAATCCCAAGCACACTACTGTACTCCACAGTTTTTCTACAGTTTTCAAGTAATCCAATAGGGTCCTGACAACAAAAACCAGAAACGTAAAATAAATTTTTGTTACAAGATTTTTTAGATTTGAAGCTCTATTTTAATTTTGGAGACCGTGATACCATCTGGAATTGCTATCCCATTTAAAGCTGAGACAGTGAGTCATGATTTTCTGACCCATATATATTGTTTACTAGTTTTCTTTTTTCTTCTTCCTAAGATTCTCTCTACTAGACAGGAGACAGATGGCTGAAACCTTGTGACAGCCAGGGCTGCTGCACTGTATAGCTCCAGGGAGCACAATTCACATCATGATCTATGCAAATGGCATCTTCTGGAATGGTGCAGTGCCCAGTCTGTGTAGCTGTACATGGCTTTGGTGACACTGGGATGAATCTTGCCTTTCACTGTGGTACTCAGTTCAGATAGTGTTAGTGCTGAGGATGGTGGCCAGCATAGGGGTCTAAATCCTTGCATCCTAACTTTTGCCCCAGTCCTAGGTGATACATGTAGCACAGAGGATACTCCAAGAATACAAATGTTTTGTTATTAACTAAGCTACAATTCTCTTACCCTAACTCAGTGGTTTTCAACCCTGGGCACAGTGGCAATGTCTGGAGATAATTTTGGTTATGACAACTGGGTACCTAGTGCTATTGGTCTCTGGTGGGTGGAGAGTCCAGGGATACTGCTAAGCATCTCAAAGAACATGGGACAGGCCCCCTCACAACAAAGAATCGACTGGCTCAAAATGTCAAGAAAATGTCAACTTCCATTTGGTGAGTTGGGCTAGTTCATTTTCAAATCTTAAGGATTTTCTTGGCTCTTTCAGGCAGGGCTTGAATAGAAGAAAGCTAGAAGGTTCCTATCTCCTAAATCCACACCTTCTTGGGAATTTTCTATTTCCTCTTAGAAAGAGAGAAACAAAAGTCCTTTCTGAGGTGAAATTTTCTGAGCCATTTACCCAATGTCCTTTCTTTCCTATAAGTTTTGGTGCAGCCAGTGGTGTGAAATATTTCTTAGAGCAGGAAATGCATGGTTGGAATCCCCCAGAGGGCATGGGCCTTGAGCACCCCTGAGAGTTCTCACTACTGCATCCCTGAACCCCTACAAGTGGAGAAGAAAGAACGTGTACCTCTAAGGGAATGAGGGTCCTAGCCTGAAGCAGGCCACTGACATATCTTTGAATTCTCTCATTTTATCTTAAAAATGCATATGAATTTTTTCTGCTCTGTCATATCTACATTAATTTTATATAACTTTAAAAAATTATACTTCACTTTGTTTCTCCAAGTCTTCAAATAAAATTTAAGCTCCATGAACATGTACGTGTTTACCCTGTTGCTTTGCTTACAGGGCCTTGTAGAGTTTCTTGCCATTGGCCCTCTTCAGGGGACCAGGAAGGATCCTACCCCCTTTCTACATTAAGGAGAGAACACCTGATTACTTTGGGTTGGGCCAGGGTTAGAAATGCTGAACTGTGCTGTGGTGTCCAGCTGCACCTGGATCAAAAGGAATGGTCCATCATGGTATCCAAACTCTTAGGAGGGGAGTGTTGAACACACCAGTGGATGCATCATGAGTGACAGAGGGACTCTTTTTTTTTTTTTTTTTTTTGCCACACTGCATGGCTTGTGGGATTTTAGTTCCCCTACCAGGGATCAAAACAGGGCCCTCGGCAGTGAGAGTGTGGAGTCCTAATCACTGGACCACCAGGGAATTCCCTGAATGCTCCTCAAAAGAAGAGGGATGAAGGGAAGACAGCTGTAGTCTTGGGACTCGAGGTATAGCAAGAGTTTAACAGTGTTTCAGCCAGAAAGCCAGGACTGTGCCTTGCTGGATAAGATACCAGACCAGTTTCTGTGGAGAATTCCAGGGAGAGATGCCAGAAGACCGGCCTTTGGAGGGAGGCCCGTGCCCTCAGTTGCCTGTCAGCCCCATGAGGGATATGGCAAAGTTGGTCAGATGGCTTAAGCAGCAATGACTCTGGTGGCTCCACTGGGACCCTGGCCAGATGGCCTTGAACTGACAGTACAGCGAGCAATGTGGCCTGTGCTGGCTGTTATCAGGTAATGAAACCCAAAGATTCGTGTGCGTGGGGCTGCTCAGAGGAGGTGTTCATGAAAAAACATACTAAGGAAGTATCACGAGGATGAAATATCTCAGAGACAGACTATGGGTGGGTTATGGGTTATGGAGAACTTTTAGACTCCCGCTGCAGGAGGTCTGCATGTTTAAGGCTCAAATCCACTGGGTTGGTTTCGAGCAAATCACTGGGCAGAAGTGCAACAATATTCTTGTCACCTCGAAGAATAAAACTTTTTCAGCCTAAAAGTTTTCTGATTAGTAGTGAGATTAGGGGAATTTTTTCGATAGGCAGTAGAGAAGGGACAGTGGGACATGTTATAATGGCCTGGACCTGCCGGTGCAGGTGAGAGGCACTGGGGTGGGATTCTCTTGATTGCCTTCCAGCTGCAGGATTGGCCTGAGGATCGGACAAGCCTCCCTCTTGTCACAGTTAATGGTGTGTGCGTGGTGGGCGGGGAGTAGGGGGAAGCCAGGGCAACGAAGAACCTCAAGAGGAGTGTAGGCGATCAGAATAGGCCACCCCAGAATATCTCCATTTGGCATAAGGATTATTTTGAGCTGAAGACAACTGAGAAATGGCAGATGCCAAAAGAAGTTCTCTGTCCTCCCCCACTTTTTGCCTAAAATCAGACATAGACTCTTTTTTTGTATTGAAGTATAGTTAGTTTACAATGTTTCAGGTGTACAGCAAAGTGATTCAGCTATATATATATTCCTTACAGATTATTTCCATTATAGGTTATTACAAGATATTGAATATAGTTCCCTGTGCTATACAGTAGGTCTTTGTTGGTTATCTATTTTATTTTTTTATGGGTTTTTGCATTTCTATTGCCTATTATATATTTTAATTTAAATGTGAGAAAGTTAGCTGTTTGATTCCATTTATACATATTCCAAAACAGGTAACAATAAGGTTATCTATTTTATATACAGTAGTGTGTATCTGTTAATCCCAAACTCCTAATTTATCCCTCCCCCTCCTTTCCCCTTTGGTAACCATAAGTTTGTTTTCTATGTCTGTGCATCTATTTCTGTATGTAAGTAAGTTCATTTGTATCATTTTTTTAGATTCTACATATAAGTGATATAACATGATATTTGTCTTTCTCTGTCTGACTTTACTTAGTATGATAATCTCTAGGTCCATCCACGTTGCTGCCTATGGCATTATTTCATTCTTTTTTATGGCTGGGTAACGTTCCATTGTATACATATACCACATCTTTATTCATTCATCTGTCATTGGACAATTAGGACTTTTTAATGATGGCCATTCTGACTGGTGTGAGGTGATGCCTCATTGTAGTTGTTTTTTTTTTTTTAAATAAATCTATCTATTTATTTATTTATTTATGGCTGCGTTGTGTCTTTGCATGCAGGCTTTCTCTAGTTGCGGCGAGTGGGGGCTACTCTTCGTTGAGGTGCGCTGGCTTCTCATTGCGGTGGCTTCTCTTGCTGCGGAACATGGGCTCTAGGTGCGCGGGCTTCAGTAGCTGTGGCGCAGGGGCTTAGTTGCTCCATGGCATGTGGGATATTCCTGGACCAGGGATCGAACCTGTGCCCCCTACATTGACAGACGGATTCTTAACCACTGTTACACCAGGGAAGTCCCCTCATTACAGTTTTGATTTGCAATTCTCTGATAATTAGTGATGTTGAGCATCTTTTCATGTGCCTTTTGGCCATCTGTAGGTCTTCTTTGGAGAAATGTCTGTTTAGGTCTTCTGCTCATTTTTTGATTGGGTTGTTTGCTTTTTTATTGTTGAGTTGTATGAGCTGTTTGTATATTTTGGAAATTAATCCCTTGTCGGTTGCATCATTTGCAAATATTTTCTCCCATTCTGTAGGTGGTCTTTTCGTTTTGTTTATGGTTTCCTTAGATGCGCAAAAGCTTATAAGTGTGATTAGGTCCCATTTGTTTATTTTTGCTTTTATTTATATTGTTAAGGCATTGACTCTTAATCACTGGAGACAACTCTGGACTCTTAACAGCCACTGAGAGGAATCTACCTAACAAACCTTACTAAATTAACCCTTATCTTTCATTAGTTTTCCTCCACATTTTATTTTCCCACAATTTTCCATCCCTAAAAGCCTAAACCACTTTTCCTTTGTCTTGTTGCTTCTACAGATTTGTTGTTTTCTGTTGAGATGCTATTTAAGTCTAAGTTCTGTCTCTTTGAGTTACTCACTTGCCTGCATGTATGTGTACTGCATGTGTTAATAAACTTGTTTTTATCTTGTTAATCTGTCTTTTGTCAGTTTAATTATCAGGGTCCCCGGCCACTGAACCTAGGAGCATAGAGGGAAAAAATGTCTTCCCCTACAAGAGGAAACCGCAGGGTGCATCTAGACGTGAGCTCAGATCATGGAGGATGAGACTGACAGCCCTAAAGAGGCAGGCAGGCCAAATGTTGGCCGCTCACCTGGCACGGTGGAGAATCTAGAACCTCTCAGCCTCTTAGCTGAGATCCTTAACGTAGAAAAGATGTACAAATGCCAGGGGGTGATCAGGAAATGAGCTTGGGGCCCCAGGCTGCCCCCCTATGGCACCTGTCTCCCCTCCTGTGGCCACTCCAGACCCTCCCCACACAAGGGCTGCTCAGCATTTCTGCCCTTCTTTTCCATACCCTCCTCCTCTCACCTTATCTCCAGAGCAGCAGGGTAGTAGTAGGTTGTGTCAGTCAGCATCTAACCAGGAAAACAGAATCCTCATCTGGTACAGAGGGAATTTAGTATGGTGAAGTGGTTTCTGGAAGAGCTGTATGGCCAAACTGGAGACAGTGAGGCAGCCCAGAAATTAGCAATAGCAAGAAGCTCAGGTGATAAATGGAGAAAGTCCTATAGCCCAGGAGGCACAGCTACCTGATGGGAGCTAGGAACGTGGTTGGGGCTTGCTTGGTAGAAGCGAGGAAGGGAGAGGGTGGAGCTTTCTTGACAGGAGCTGGAATCCTGGAGATGAGACAAATGCTACTGGAGACATTGCCCAAAGCAGAGAGTGGGGGGGCAAGCTTTCTGTCTTCCCCCTTCCTTCTGTCCCAATATCTTCCCCACCTGCAACCCCAGGCTCAAATAGGCTGAACCCAGATGGAAGTCAGTAGGAAGTGAGCCTAAGAAATGTAGTTTGCAGGTGTCAGCCTCCTGCAACACAGAGCAAAGCAGGGGAAGTATGGGGGGAATGGAAGTGAAAGCAAATGGAGAGCTAATCAGCACACGGGTGAAGATGTCAGGACAGAGGGAGGGTTCTAGGACCCTATAGTTTATTTTAGTTAGTCTATGCATAGACTCTTACAAGACCTTATAGGACTAGCTTCTGTACTCTAAGCATCCCTGGACCTTGAATGCCTAAAGGAGGTTGTGGGGATCTCTGGGCTCTTAGACCCAGCCAAGGTGGTGAGCACAGAAGTACGTGGTTTGGTCTGAGTATGTGTCCTAAGGAGGACCAGTCTCAGCATCTCCATTCTGCATACAGAACCCATGAGCTAGCATGTGCATCACAGAGAGGCACTCTGACAAGCTCTAGATAACAGAGACTCAGTGGGATGGGCCTGAGGAATGAATTAACTTCAGTGATTTCCCTGGGCCTGTGGAATGGAAGGCAAACTAAAATTGGAAGCTTCTAGCAGGAGTGAGGGATACAGCTTGTGGAAAAGAGATACAGTTTATGGAAAGCAGAGCAGCACCGGGTAGAGTTATAGCACTCTGTGCCTTTTGAGGTGTTTTAAAGGAGGGCTACTCCATCAGAAATCAACGATATAAGGAGTCTATTACAAACCTCATAATGGCATTTCAGGGTCTGGAGTGAAACAGGAGGGGAGAATTTTGAATTTTTTTTTAAATTAATTTATTTATTTATGTATTTTTGGCTGTGTTGGGTCTTCGTTTCTGTGCGAGGGCTTTCTTTAGTTGCGGCAAGCGGGGGCCACTCTTCATCACGATGCGCGGGCCTCTCACTATCGCGGCCTCTCTTGTTGCGGAGCACAGGCTCCAGACATGCAGGCTCAGTAGTTGTGGCTCACGGGCGTAGTTGCTCCGCGGCATGTGGGATCTTCCCAGACCAGGGCTCGAACCCGTGTCCCCTGCATTGGCAGGCAGATTCTCAACCACTGCGCCACCAGGGAAGCCCGAATTTTGAATTTTGACTCTGCTGTTTACCGGCTCTGTCACCTCAACAAAGTTATCTGGTCTCCCACAGACTCAGTCTCTCCTCTATAAAATGAGGATAATTGTAATATCTCAAAAGATTGTTGAGATGATAAATATAAAACACTTTTCTCTATGCTTGGTATATAGTAAGCACTCAATAAACATTGTTAAGTTTTACTGAGTGCTCACTGCATGCCCAACAATAATTTTTGTATTGTTTATAACAATATTTAGAATAATAATTATTACTGTGGGAGTTGTTATACATATGAGCCCATGACTAGAGTGGGACTTCTAGAATGGATCTACCATAATCTGCTATCTTAAGATTCCCTCAGGAGATAAAAATGGGGGTCAAGCCCTCCCCAATGTCCAGGATATAGCAAAGGAGGACACCTGTCTTTGAATGTCGGTCTATAGGTGAGCTACAAAGATGCAAATTGTATAAATCATCACACTGCAGCAGCTATGTTTAGGGAGAGATGTTTTAAACACATGGTGTTGCCCCAGCTGCCATATAAGCTCTCTAAGGCCCTTTTGCCATCAGCCTATGCTGTGAACCTCTATCTAGAAACTGGTGTTGGACATAACTGAGAGGTCCAATATTATGATAGGATCTTGCCCAGCAAGGTGTGCAGTCTGGTATATTGCAAAGAGCAGGGAATTTGAGTCAAAGGATCTGGATTCCAAACCTGGCTGAATGGGATCTTAGGCTTAATAGACTCTGAGCCTTAGTTTGTCCATTTGTAAAATCGTGATAATATAATCTGTACTCTTCTTAACCAGAGTTTTTGTGAAAGTTTTTGGAAATGATAAACATTTACATGTGTTGATATTATCATTTTATGACATTACTGCCCTCAGGCACAATAGAAAGTCTTCTTTATCTATATAAATATAGAAAAATAATAAATGTACGAAAGGGATGAGAGGAGATGTTTCGTTCAGAAACCTAGAGAGATCTGATTTAGCTAAGAAGCTTTTGCCTACAGAAAGACAAATACTGCATGATATCACTTACATGTGGAATCTAAAAAAGTCAAACTCATAGAAGCAGAAATTAGAATGGTGGTTGCCAGGGGATGGGGGTGCACAGGGACAATGTTGGTCAAAGTGTTTAAAGGTTCAGTTATGCAGGGTGAATACGTTCTGGGGATCTCATGTACAACATGGTGACTATAGTTAACAGTATCCTACTGTATACTTGAAATGTGCTATGAGAGTAGATCTTAATTTGTCATCACATACACACATACATGGTAACTACGTGAGGTGATAGATTTGTTAATTAACTTGATTGTGGTAATCATTTCACAATGTGTATGTATATCAAAACATCACATTGTACACCTCAAATGTATACAGTTTTTCTTTGTCAATTATACCTCAATAGAGCTGGAAATAAAATTTAAAAAAAGAAGCACAGAAGAACATTGGAGTCTATGTAGTTGTGCCCTTCACCCCACAGTGAGGTACCACCCCTCTGTCCTCCTATGGTTGTGTCAGTTAAGAAGTAGCTTCCAAAAAAAAAGGTAGTTTCTGAATCACATGCAATCTGCCCAGCACTGCAGACTTTCTAGGATGTATTTCATAATGACTCTTAAGACAATTTTCTGAATCATTTGGGGGTAATGCTTCTCAGATCTTCATTCTGACATCTCAGTTAGAGACGGACACTTTGATGACATATGTTGGATGAGCCGACTGCTCTCATTTAAGAAAATGCCTCTATTTGAATCCAGATGACTAGATCCCTTTTCCCCAAACATCTGCTTGGCTTATGTAAAGGGAGCTGGATGGTGTTCACAATCAGAGCTTAAAAATCTGTATGGGTCTGTCTGTAGGTTTCTCTCTTCCCAGAAAAGTTAAAGAGGAAATGAATTCAGATTTATGTTAAGTTTTGAATTAGTCTGTCCTCATTATAGTATTGGGTTCCTCATTATAGTATTGGGTAAGTCATTTGCTCAGAGGGTATCAAAGTAAAATGGCTTTCCAACGGAATACCAAGCAATTACTTCTCTGTAAACTTTCCCACAGTCCTTACATAAGGACAGGCTCTTCTGTTCGAACACCCATCTCTCTTCCAAATACTCAGGATACAGGCTAGTCTTACATCCTTTGATTAATAATACGCCCTTTGAGGTTTGTGATTATACAGAATGATGTTTCATTGTACCAAGTTTTCAGCCCAAAGTGGAGATGATGGAGACAATGAGAAGTCACATCAACATTCAATTCAGTTCTTTTTCACTAAAATCCAGTTTGGAATGAACCAAAAGAGCTCATCTGAAATTATAAAAGACTATGAATACATTAAAGGGATAAAACAAGACAGCTCTTTGGAAAAGAGCAAAGGATAAATTAGTCAAGAATTATACTAAAATATCAATGAAGAGATTTTAAAAATGTTATACTTCACATTTTCTTTGCTCTTTTTTCCAGGTTTTGTGATCCTTTAATGTCTTTTCAGCTTTAGATATTCAGGATTAAAATAATTACTTTCTGTATAGTTTCTTCTGTTTCCTTGGTAGATCTTTCTTCAGAGACTCCGTTTAGTCATTCTCCAAACTTAGCTTTCTGTTAAGTGTGGCCTCTGAAATCTAATACTGGTCTAAGAAATCTGAAGCTTATAAGAATTGTGTCAACTTCACATACACATACACTCTTATTTTTTCTTTCTTTTTTTTTTTAAGTCTTTCCTCTGAAAAGAATCCACGTCAAGTTTCCAAGAGTGGACAGTAGCTGTTGCCCCACTGATAGAGCACAACTCAAGTCCAGCTCACTCATGACCTTCCTTCTGCATTTCCAAATTCCTCCTTCTCTTTCTCTAGACCTGTCCAAGCCATCACTGTCTGCCCCATGTCTTAGACTTCAAACCTTATGGTTGGAAACATTGGATTCTGCTTTCCCCTCTTTCCATCTAATCCAATTAGCCACCAAGCCCAATTCCGCCGATGAAATATTTTTCTAAACAATTGTGTTCAAGTCACTCTTCCGAACAAAAAAGATTCGGTGCTCCATATTGTTTATAGAATAAAGATCAAATTCCTCAACCTGGCACTGTAGAATCTCCATGTCTTCATCCCAACCTACCTTTGGCCTTATGTCTAATTTACCCATGTGTTTATTTTATGCTTCTGGGAAACCAAGTTTATAAAGGTTTCCTGATTATATCTGGTTCTAAATCATACAAATTTCTACCATTATTTTACATTAATTTAAAAAGTTATATAGTAACATATGGTGATTTTAGAAACCATAGAAAATACAAATGAGCAAAATTTTTAAAAATCTATAATTCAAACTCAGAGATGATTACTGCCAACATTTTGCTGTATTTTCTTTCAGACTTTTTTCCATACATATTTTATACATATGCAAATTTATAAAACTGAATTTTACTGTACATATACTATAATCTAACTGTTTCAATAATTATATTTCTGAACATAACTGCATGTTTATATTTCCATATCTTGGCCATCAAATGTATGGATGTTTAATTATTTATCTGATCTCTTTTTTTTTTTTTTTTTTGATCTCTTATTTTGATCACTTATTTTGTAGGTTGTTTTCAATTTTTTTCACAATTAAATTTTTTTTTCCTACAAACTTTATTGTAGCAAACATTTTGTACAAATTCTTAGTTAATTTCTTAGGGTTAATTCCTACAAGTGAAATTGGTTCTTGAACATCTTTTTTTTTTTTTTTTTTTTTTTTTTTTTAAACATCTTTATTGAAGTATAATTGCCTTACAATGGTGTGTTAGCTTCTGCTTTATAACAAAGTGAATCAGTTATACAATATGTTCCCATTTCTCTTCCCTCTTGCATCTCCCTCCCTCCCACCCTCCCCATCCCACCCCTCTAGGTGGTCACAAAGCACCGAGCTGATCTCCCTGTGCTATGCGGCTGCTTCACACTAGTTATCTATTTTACATTTGGTAGTGTATATATGTCCATGACACTCTCTTACCCTGTCACATCTCACCCCACCCCCTCCCCATATCCTCAAGTCCATTCTCTAGTAGGTCTGTGTCTTTATTCCCGTCTTGCCACTAGGTTCTTCATGGCCTTTTTTTTTTTTTTTTTCCTTAGATTCCGTATATATGTGTTAGCATACTGTATTTGTTTTTCTCTTTCTGACTTACTTCACTCTGTATGACAGACTCTAACTCCATCCACCTCATTACAAATACCTCCATTTCATTTCTTTTTATGGCTGAGTAATATTCCATTGTATATATGTGCCACATCTTCTTTATCCATTCATCTGTCGATGGACATTTAGGTTGCTTCCATGTCCTGGCTATTGTAAATAGAGCTGCAATGAACATTTTGGTACATGACTCTTTTTGACCTATGGTTTTCTCAGGGTATATGCCCAGTAGTGGGATTGCTGGGTCATATGGTAGCTCTATTTGTAGTTTTTTCAGGAACCTCCATACTGTTCTCCATAGTGGCTGTATCAATTTACATTCCCACCAACAGTGCAAGAGTGTTGAACATCTTTAATGTTTTCTTATCACTCATTTTCTAACCTGTAATAATTCTGATATTTCTTTTTTGGATCCAATTCAACTTCTTTCCATTTTTATTAATGTTTGAAGATTAAACTCAGAACTATTAATCTAAGAAAGATCAGACCACTGTATACAGCACAGGGAACGCTGCTTCACTTCGCTGTACAGTAGAAACTAACACAACATTGTAAAACAACTATATCCCAGCTCATGAGGACCTATTGTTAGAGTTTCAGGAAATTTGCAGTATAGTTGATACCACTTGGAATAGCTTGAATTCTGCCATGGTGGGAATATTTACACTACAGAAACCAGCAAATGCTACAAATCAAGTCCCCTTCCCCAAGCCGGTTGTGAAACATTTACCAGCACACGATTGGATGTATTTAACTCCATACACCAGGGTGGGAAGTGGCAGCGAGTAGAAGTGAGAGGTTGGGATGTGAAATGGTCATTGGATGAGCCAAGCAGCAGCATCTACCAAGCTTGCCATCTGATGGGGAGAGTTAGACGCCAGCATATGGAAAAGTTTGTTAGTCTTTTTATTTAGAAAGACTAAAGTTAACCTTTAGCTAAGCTTATTCCCTACTGTAAACAAGTATGGATCAACAGTAGGTGTGTTCTACTGGGTATGTTAGTTATATTCTTAAATTTCCAATACATTGGTTTTTACTGTACTGTAGTGAGATCAAATTTGATATTTTGAACAGTGAACTGTTTAAAGCTCTTTTAATACCAGTGATTGCAGATAATCAGAGCTGGGGAGGACCTCTCGAGATCATCTAGGACAGCGCCTTCATCAACCAAAGGGAACCTGAGGCTCCAAGGGAATGTGCTTTGCCCCAGACCCCAAATCCAGGGAGTGGAGCGGTCCTCCTGGAACCCAGGTGTCCTGACAGTCCAGTATTCATTCCAACACCTGAGGGTTTACGACCCACCTTTCTGCTTCCTGCTTCTCCCTCTTCTCTGTACATGCTCACGCTGCTATCCCTTTTACCAGCTTTGGTACCAGTACATGCTCACGCTGGTATCCCTTTTACCAGCTTTGGTGGTGCTAGGAAGTTTTGCTGCTATCTGCCATCTGTCTCCCAGGAAACCTACTTTAAACTGCTTTGTTTTAGATTTTAGAGAATAGAGCATTGTTTTTTGTTTTTGTTTTTGTTTTTTTTTAATGAGAGAAGCTTAAAGAATTTGATCTCTGCTACAGTACAGTACAAATTAATATTTGAAATTTAAGAATATGCCTAATATACCTAATTGGAACATACCTAATTTCGACCAAAAAAAAGAAAAAGAAAAGATCAGATCAGAGCTAAGGATAAGGTAGAGATGACATTTTGGCTCTTACAGTTCATAACGCTTGTTAACTCCAACCAGAATTACATGTGCTGTTAACATAAAACTTGCTCGCAACATGGTTTATGTTTGGTTGGCCCCATCCTCTCATCTCTGAGTGAATCAGCTCAGTCACTTCCCACAGTGCTGTTGATCTAGTTTAAGCTTTGTTACTGTGATATAAACTTTGTAAGTTTAGGTTTGCCTGGCTAGCTGCCAGAGACTGTTTTTTTTCTTAAGGGCAGTTGGTCTGTTATTCAGGTAATCCACCACTGAATGGATGTTCGTTTTATGCTCTTCTACTTAATTGAAAAAAGCATTTATTGAGCCCTATTGTGAAGATGACTCTGTGCTAGGCTCTGGGGCACAGTGACAAATAGGACAGGCTCTCCCAAGATGCTTAAGGTCTAGTAGGGGAGGCTGACATGCAAATACCTAGATTCTTTCTCTGTGTCACATGCAGCAACAGAAGCACGTGCAAGGTAACAGAGATAGTAGCTCTTCAGGGAGGGGTCAGGGAAGGCAGCCTAGAACAGGGGACAGCTGAGATGCCTTTTTGAGGATAAACAGGAGTTTCTTTTTTGGTTGTGTAGTGAGATGGGTAGCGAAGAGAGGGAAGAGAGAGAGCAGTATTTTTAAACACAAAGGAGACTAAAACAATATGGTGTACTTAGGAAACAATATGCAGTCTGTATTATCGGGAAAAATGCTGTGGAGAGAGGAAAGAGTGTGTGACAAGGTTTAGAGGAGGCCAGTGGCCAGGTCGTGAATGGCTTTGTGCTATCGTGAGCTTGGACTTGACTCTGGAGGCATTGGTGACTTGATGAGATTGTTGTTTTAGAAAGATGTATCAGATAGCAACACTGTGCCTGGTTTTCAGATGAGAGGTACTGGAAAACAAGAAGACTAGTTAGGAGATAATAATAATTACCCACGAAAGAAATGAACGGAGTTGGGGACAGGAGAGTGATGGTGGTAGAAAAGTACAGATGCCCAGGGTACTGGACCAGGGCAGGGACCTAGAGGGCTTGAATGGGCACAACACTGAGACAGGACTTGAAAAAAAACAAACAAACAGGGCAGATGAATGATTTAGGAGCATCCAGGGGGGAAACCAAAATTGAGAGCCAGTGATTCTAAAAGAGAGATCAGCAGGACAAGGTGGGGTAGAGAGCAGAAGCCATGTGAGATACAACAGACTGGGCTCTGCGAATGCCAGGGAATACCCAGAGTGTAAAATCAATGAATTTTCTAAGTAGAACAAACAAAAGAGCATCAACAGGGATATCCATAAATAGACTACAAAGTAAAATTTTCCTACAACCTGAAAATCTGTAAAATACCAGCAAAAGAGAAGTCCTTGAAAAAAAATGCTGAATTGATTCCATGGTAATCTTGATCTGGATGTGGAAATCTCATTTAGAATGAAATTTCCTGGGTAACTCTAATAGGCACTGAACACTTCCCCTATTTTACTGGCTTCTTTATATCTCTGGTAGGGAGAAATTTTGTACACTTGTTTATAACCTTTGCTGGACAAAGAGGCAAAAATATGTCATTTATAGATGCTGAAAACCATCCCTCTAAGTGCTAACATTTGCCAGTTTCCCTCTACTTTTCCATGGGTATCATTCACTTCCTTTGGTTTGGACTGTGTTCTAGTTATGTAATGCTGTGTAAACAAACCAGTTCAAAAGTTAGTGGCTTAAAACAACAATATTTTGCTTATGAACCTGTAACTTAGCAAAGTCTTGGCTGGGGCAGCTTGACTCTGATCCATTTGATATAAGCTTTGGCAGAGGCATGGAAAGCTCCCCACTGGCATGTCTGGTGGAAGACTCAAACAGATGGGGTATGGAACAGCTGGAGCTCCATGGCCATCTCTCACTGTTTCTATGTGATCTCTCTAGTACGGTGGCTTCAAGGTAGCCAGACATTCTTTGTATGTTGGTAGAGGGCTCCCAAGGCATGGAGAGAGGAAGAGAGACAGAGAGTGTGAGAGCAAGAGCCTGGAGGGAGCCATAATGCCTTTTCTAACCTACCTTAGGAGACAGCAAGTATCTCTTTTGCTATATTAAACTTATTAGAAATGAGTCACTAATGCCAGCCCATATACAGGGGAAGGGAATTAGATTCCACTTTCGGTAGGAGTGACAAATAATTTGTTTTAAACCAAAGCAGTCTAAATGAGGGATAGTTTGCAGGAAAGGAGAGCAGACCTACCATTGTAGCCATAGTTTGGTTGTAGACCCTTTATTTTAGAGACTCTTACCAGAGACATTTTTGATTCCTCCCAAACCCTGTTTGGGTTCCACCTAACCTAACCTTCCCAACTTCAGGCTTCCATAACTTCTGATGGCCCCAAAACAACATGGTATAGTGGAAAGAGCAAGTATTCAGAGTCAGAAAGCCCTGATTAGTACTCTCCTGGTCTCAAGTGTGCTACTGACTTGCTATGATTGCCCTGTGACTCAGACAAGCTTCTCACGGGGGGTTTGGTTAGACCACAGTTAACATGCTTTTTCCTTTAGTTAGAAACAACCATAGGATTTATGTATGGAGCAATTAGCAAGTTTTCCTGAGCTCTTCTTACATGAAAAATGTTTTCTGGGCTCTGTGGAAGCACCAAAGTCTGGCCCAGGATCAGTAGAGGCTGGTTCTAATCAACAAGTGAGAGCAGGCTGTGCAGACAGAAACCAACAGCATTATCGTACTTAGACCCGGGGCAAGTGAAGCTCCCTGTGCCATCCACTGCTCCTCTCCCCTGGGCCCCATAGACTGCAGGGCTCCTATGCTTTGAAATATCTTCCTCAAATTTTTCTAAGTGCCTCTCCAGTGTTAGTTCCAGCTAGGGCCCTTAGTGCCATCTGAGCAAAGGTGCTCTGACTCTGTACCAGGTTCAGCATAAGCCCTGGTCTCCCTTTCTCTCCTTCAGGGTGCTCTCTGACTCTACACCTCTGTGTGTAGGGTTGACCAGATGTCCAGGAGCTTCAGGACTCATGACTAGAGGGTTGTTCCAGGACTCTGTGGCAGGGTCCAGGTTCTAGAAAAGCATACTGGCAAGCAGATAGCTTCTCTTGGCTAGCAGAACATTTCTCTTGTAGGTGACTTATCAGAATGGTGCTGACATGCTGATTCTGAGGCCTGAGAATGTGAATTTCTAACAAGTTTCCAGATGATGTTGTTGATGCTTCTGGTCATAAACCACTGCACTAGCAAGAAACTGTGCCTTATGAGTGAACTGTGTCCTATTCTTTTTAATCCTTTGAGAACTTTTGTTCTTACATCCTGTGGTATTGGTAAAATTCCTAGCTCAAGTGCAATACAGGTCTAAATTTCCTCACCCAAATACTAGGTACACACAATGAAATTGACTCACGCATTGCCCTGTGAAACGACCTCTGTAAATGCCTTGCCCGGCTGACCTGCACTGTTGGTCGCTGCTCAGTCAGAGCAATGGGTTTCTCATCTGTGTGACTCACACAAACATGATACCTGATAGGCCAAGTACTTGGCTTGAGGACCAGAAGGGTGACTCTGCAGTTCTAGGACTATCTGATTCTTACTGTGGTTAAATGCCATGGGGGTGGGTATGAGTGTGCCTTC
This sequence comes from Eschrichtius robustus, assembly GCF_028021215.1. Taxonomy (NCBI): domain Eukaryota; kingdom Metazoa; phylum Chordata; class Mammalia; order Artiodactyla; family Eschrichtiidae; genus Eschrichtius; species Eschrichtius robustus. The sequence goes on from NC_090829.1 coordinate 36,468,776, forward strand.
TTTTACATATTTTCTCAAATTTTTGATGAAAATAGGGTTTTAAAAAATTGAATCAATGTTTGCTGGAGGAAGTAGCTCTTCAAAGGAAAATGATAATGGATATTTGAAAGGTGGCATTGCTTTGGGAGTTTGGATTTTAAAGAAGGGGCTGAGTTTGTGGCCAGGGTTTCTGAAGTAAAAGAGACTGAAGTCACCCAAAGGGGACCAGCAGGCCAAATGATCCCTGAAGGGTTTTGGGACTTTGCAAAGACATCTCTAGTCCCTATAACTGAAAACAGGAAGGGGTCTTCAACCGTCAACATTTACCAAATAACAGGTGAGGACCAGGTCCACCCCAAGATGTGGGTTCAGATGATGTGGAGGCCTCCTGGGGCTCAAGTACAGTTGCCGCACATATAAGCCACTAAGGAGCATTGCTGAGCAGGGAGGGAACTGAGAGGTGTCAACCAGGTGGTGGTGCAGAAACCAGGGGAGGGAGGTGTGTGTGTGGAAAAGCGGAATGCAGTAAGGATTCCCATACGTTATCTTAGTTGACATTCTATTTACTTAAGAAGGGATTATTATTCCTCTTTCCTAGGACTCAGGGGTTTGCTTGAGATCCTACAGCTAAAGTGCCGCAGTCAGGATTTCAATCACCTACACATACATGGTGTATGTAGAAACGGATCTCTAGAATAGGTGATCTGTGTCAAATCATCACTCAACCATCTACTAGCTAGTTAGCTCTTATAGAAAATAGGGCTGTTTACGTAAACCAGGCTTATCAAGAGGAAGAGAGAGACAAGAGATGTAAAGTGCCTAGCCTGGTGTTGGACACAAAGTAGATGCTAGAAAGCTTGACTTCCTTTCCTTCCCTTCTCTTCTCTGCCGAGGGGCCTAAGGACAGGGCTTCACTCTGATTCACCAAGAGGCACAAAACACAGGTTTTCTCTCAAGCAAGTTACTTAACCTTTTCAGGCCTCAATTTCCTCATTTACAAAATGGAGATAATAGTGCTTCCTACTTTATAGAGTTGTTGGGGCATTTAAATGGGAAAATGCATGTCAAGGTCTTAGCATAATGCACAGCATGTGATTAGTACTCAATAAATGTTAACTGTACATAATAATAATAAAAATGTGAAGATTTAAGAACCTAGGGTTGTTGGAGCCAGAGGAACAGTAAGCCCTATACCTGTAGATTTGTACCCTGTGCCTGGCATGCCCTTCAATGCCGAGTTAGGGCAGGCCCAGGCCCAGGAGAAGGCCTAGAGGCCCCAGGAGGAATTCGGGACTCTTTTGAGTCATCCTATTTTATTTACTGTGCATGCTATGCAGCTCTTGCCAAGGAGATGGCAGGATTTTCTTTCAAATAAAACTGAATTTTGCACAGTTCTAAGAAGAAGGATTTTTTTCCCCTCTGTTGCTAAACTAAGCTTCCTAAGGGCTTCTCGCTGGAATGAAGAGAATGAAATGCTTGACTTTTCGATAACAGCCTCTGGTTTAATAATTAGACATTCCAGGAATAACTGCTTTGGCAGAAGTCAGCAACATTTTATTTTGACAGTGAAAGCGTCTTCTATTTTCTCCCTTCTTCCTATCCCATCATAATAATGGAAGAAGCTATTTGGAAGCCTGGTGTTTTTGTAACACATTTCACTGTTTAAGGACATGATGTGTGCTAAGATTTTCCCCAAAGGTCACAACTAGAAATATTTTATGGTGGAGAGATCATGGAAAAGGCCAACTTCCTGTGTATCCCAGCCAGTAGTATCAACTTGAGAAGTTTTCAACTTAAAGCTATATTATAACTCCTCAAAATTTCATTCTATCTTTGCAATAGGGAGCTGGCGCTGTGGAGTTTAAAGACTGGGAAGCTTTGGGGCAGAGAGACCAAAGCATGGATTCCAGCCCAGCCATTAACTTGTCCCAGGCAAGTTACTGAAAATCTGTAACCCTCAGTGTCCTCATCTGGAAAATGCTGGTGATAAACCAATGTTGCAGGATGGTTTGAAGGACGAAGGAATGTATATAAAGCCCACAGTGTGGCTTGTGGTTAGCACTCAGTACATTTCAATAAATACTGGATCTTTTCACTCACCTCCTCCACTGCTTTATAATTAGGAAATCATAGGCAAGTCTCTTAGGCCCCCCTGGTATCAATTTACTCATCTGTAAAATTAAAGGGCTTGGCCAGGGACCAGAAAAGTCTATGATTCTGTGATTCTTGATGATGTTATCATTCACTCACAAGCCGCCCCAACACTGAATTGAATCAGCTCCAAGGTGAAAGGTGGAATGACCACAGGGGGCTGGATGGCCTGTGTGGCCAAGGTGGACCCTGGAAGACTTAGGTTTACAATTCAACAGGAAGAGATCCTCTCTCCCCCACCGTGTCCACATACCAAATCCTGTGGAAGGGCTCTGATTGGATTTTGTTCATTATAGCTTGTAAATGACATACCACAGTGTTCAAAATACAAAGGCCTGGATGATGTGGCCACCAATATGATGTAGGCCTTGTGATTTATAGTCCAATGATATCTACATGGAATAGAGGAGTTGCCATTTACCAACAAAAAAAGACATGCCAGGCAAAAACTAACAATCGCAACCCAAGAGATACCCATGGCAGGAGGCCCAGCGAGCAGAACTAAATCCTTGTATTGATCTCAGCCTCCTGTCCACTCAGCCCTGACCCTTCAGAGACCACAGAGAAGCAGCAGTGAACCAATGGGCCTGGCCTGCAAGAACTTGACCCTTTTTTTTTTTCTATCAGCAGCTTCTTCTTTTTAGTGTCTTGTTCACAGATCTTACACATCATTATCCATCACATGTCTTTCCAGTGCCAATTTCCTCAACCCCCCATTGGGCTTCCATCCCACCTGCCTGAAAAAACCCAGCTTTGGGTCAACCAAACCATCCCATTTCTCCATGCTTACACCTCACTGCTGAGCACTCCAGGGACAACCACAGGCCAGCACTCGCAAGTGCCACTGAAATTCATGGCCTCCCACCTCAGGCAGGCCCCATCCCTAGGCAGCTCCTCATCCATCTTCCACAGTGGCCATTTCAAACATTCTCCACTTGCTGGTTATTTGCTGTTTCTCCTGTGGATCGATTCTCCCCCATGTCTTTTCTGTGCCCTGACTGTCTGAACTCTACAGATGACATCATCTGGTTTCTTGCCCTCTAGCTTCCTGTTGGGTTTGGTCAAGGGAGGCACCCACAGAAGAATCAGAGCCCAAGAGGACAGAGAGGTTAGGTTTTCTATTTCCCTGCTTCCTCCCTGTCTCCGCATGGGCCTGGCAAGGGCCGAGTCCCTCTGACTAATGTCTGTGTTGAGCAATTCCCCTTTTGTGGCTCCAGCACTCAAGGGCTCCCTTCCCTCTTCCTGCCCGCTGTTGCTAGTTCCTGGGTACCTCATCCTCCTTTATTTGTTCCCTTAACCCAGTCCACATCTATTTGACTCATCCCCTTGTTAATTATCTTTAGTTAAACTCTTTGGAGTGTGCTATCTGTTTCCTCCTGCAAAGTACCTGAGCACATCCTCTCCTCAAACACATGGCCTTACCAATGACTCCTTCATCCCCATAAGGGAAGTGACCTCTTCATTATTACATCACAGAGAGGACAGAGCCCACCAGAAGGCAACCTCCTCAACTTCCTTCCATTCACTCTAAACCCTCCTGCATCTGTATCCACCCTCTTCTCACCATTTCTCCTGTTGTACTAACAGATTGTCCAGCCCCTGCCTGAAACCAATATATCTACTTGTGCTCTGGATTCCCTGACCCCATCTACTGGGGACCTTGTTCTGTCTGTCATCTTTTCTTTCTAGGATCTTCAGCCTGTCCCTCATACTGGATTCTCCATTCCTTACAGCAATCAAATTTGCTTGAGCTTGTCCCATCTTTAAAACTCCCCCTCAACACCTACTTCTCCTTAGCTACCATCATATTCTCTCCCGCACGTCACTGCAATCTTCTGAAAAAGATTGTCTGCAATCTCCATATCCTCATCTCCTGTTTTCTGGGATGACACATGGCCTCTCTAGCCCCAGATGGGCAGCATATCTGTTTAGAGGATCACACCATCCTTTACTGACACATTTATAAAACACTCTAGGTGTTAAAATGTAAATAATGTAACAATAAATGATAAGATGTTATCATAATAATGTCTACAGTTTTATTGAGCACTATACTTTCTACTCATTACCTATAATTCTCATAGAAATTGTAATCTATACTTCCTGCTTGTGCCAATGGGGACACTGGGACTCAGAGAAGTTAATCAAATTTCCCAGGTCACACAGCTCATTTGCAGCAGAGCCTGGGTTGCCAACCTCTGTCTGATGTGAAATCTCATTAAACTACTTCTGCTTCTCCAGATTTAAGTGATCTCTCAGACTCTCTTTTCATTAGACAACCACTTCTTTAAATACATGTCTTGTTTTACTTTTGCCAGTCACATTCTCATTCATAATGTTTGTGGATTTTATTAATGAGGCTCCTCTTAACTTGAGGAAATGTGATCATCACGTTGGAATATATCAGTGAGAGTCTTCTTCAAAATATTTTAGTGAGTTTAATCTTACACAAAATGGTATTCCTGAGGATCAAGAATGGGTGGGAAATGGAGTCACTTTTTCTACCAGGTAGTGAGGCAGTATCAGCCTACAAAAGGTGGGAACAATACATCATTAAATGTGGGCCATTACTTGCTTTTCCAATGTGGGGCTGAAGAAATATTTGAGTTCATACTGAACTGCATGCTAAGAGCTCAGGTTTGTTATTTTTATTATAAGTGATTGAATTGGGGTCAGCCCTTAGGACTGGGACCTAAATAGGAACTTGATCAAAATCATCACCTCATCAATACTCCAACAAGGGAGGAGTGGATTTAGATATTGGACCCCAAAATAGTTTTTATGAACTGGAAGTGCTTTCTAAGTCTATTAACATGTGGTCTTTCAAGTTTTAAAGGAAGAAGTTTGAGTGAATTATAGCAGTAAAGGGCAATGGTTGGGACAGGATTGTTGTTGGTCTGACATCACAGACGTTTCCTGTAATATCACAAAATGCCATTGATCCTGGTTGTTGCCTAGGAATAGGGCCTGCCTCAGGTTGGAGGCCATGAATTTAAGTGGCAGTTATCATCAGAGCTTGCCTACCTTAAAAAATAAGAAAGTAATTACCTCCCATTTTGCATACTCTCTACTTTTCCTTTTTGGGACCCCTCTTCTCCTTCAAAGGGGAGAAGATGGAGAAAATGTAGATGATTTCTAAGTCTCTAGATTCTGTAAGAGGCTATAAAGCCTCATAGAGGAGAGTCGTTTTTTCCTGTTAAGCATTTTTTAATTTAAGTATAGTTGATTTATAATGTTGTGTTAGTTTCTGGTGTATTGCCAAGTGATTCTGTTTTGTGTGTGTGTGTATGTGTGTAAACACATATATTCTTTTTCATATTTTATTCCATTATGGTTTATTACAAGATATTGAATGTAGTTCCCTGTGCTATACAGTAGGACCTTACTGTTTGTCTGTTTTATATATAGTAGTGTGTATCTGCTAATCCCAAACTCCTAATTTATCCCTCCCCATCTCTTTCCCCTTTGGTAACCATAAGTTTTTTCTATGTCTGTGAGTCTGTTTCTGTTTTGTAAATAAGTTCATTTGTGTCATACTTTAGATTCCATATACAAGTGATATATGGTATTTGTCTTTCTCCTTCTGACTTACCGCACTTAGTATGATAATCTCTAGGTCCATCCATGTTGCTGCAGATGGCATTATTTCATTCTTTTTTATGGTTGAGTAATATTCCATTATATATATGTACCACATCATCTTTATCCATTCATCTGTTGATGGACATTTAGGTTGCTTCCATGTCTTGGCTATTGTAAATCGTGCTGCTATGAACACTGGGGTGCATGTATCTTTTCGAATTAGAGTTTTCTTCAGATATATGCCCAGGAGTGGGATTGAAGGATCATACTGTAACTCTATTTTTAGTTTTTTAGGAACCTCCATACTGTTTTCCAAAGTGGTTGTACCAATTTACATTCCTACCAACAGTGTCGGAGGGTTCCCTTTTCTCCATACCAAGAGTGGTTTTTTCTGATGTTTCCTTAAAACAGTGATTGCAGAGATAGCATAGCTTTCAGCACACATAGCACTGATGGCTTCAGGGTGTTTTCTTTGTTTACCAAACACTTAAATATTTTCAGAGAGGGTTTCTCCATGCTTTATAAATAGCAATGTTCTAAAATCTATCAAGAGGAGCTGCATTTTCTTTCAACAATGCTATTCTAAAAGAAATGTGTAGCCTATTAAAGCAGCAAAAATGCTGTAGGAATACAAAGTGACTCACTACACAGTGTTAAGCATTTAAAAGATAATAAAGATGACCAATAGCAATTCATGGTTAGCAAATTAACAGGAAAGAAGAACCCTATAACAGGCAGGTAAAGAAAAAAAATCCAAGGCTTTAGTGGAGCAAAGAACCCATGTGCTATTTATTAATATCATAAACTGAGAGTGACAGGAACTGACCTCTTAAGAAATATTCAGTGCATAGAGAGTTTGCTCCTGGATAGAATCCAGATTATTGGTGGTGTAAAGGACTCTTCTCCATGTCTCTGGGTGCTGGTCCTTAAACTGGCAATTTGGGAAGAAGTATGGTCTATGAAACACAGTATCTGGTTTTGAGTCCCTGAAAGCTGGTTAAAGTCAAGCAAGTCACACAACCTTTCTGGACCTGCATTTCCTTATCTAAAAATGGAGAATGAAATGTGAATACATGTGAAAGTGATTCGAATCTCTAACCACATGGGTATTAGCCACTGTGATAAATATTGTTGTTATTCTGACTGAAAGTAGTGACCCTCATTTGGAAAAGGCTCTGGTTCAAACTTCTTCCTGCTGAGACTTGAAGGTTAGTATCCTCATGCTGTTCCCTCTAAACTCTACCCATCATAGCCTATATATGCAATCCTGCCTGTGGCAGACGTACATGTGTTTCACTTACCTGGGAATGGCCTGATGGGTTCTACTAAGCTCCACCAAGTTCAGATGACGCAGGGGGACATTGAAACTATAAAAATATCAACAGTCTTAGGATGAGGGTTGAAAGAGTTTTAAATTTTACACAGACATGGCAGTCAGGAATACAAATACATCAATATTCCTCAGTGTCTAGCTTACAAAACCTTCATTTCCATTGAGAGCTGAACAAAAATTCTGCCAATTCAAGATCAACAGTCACTTTTGAATGTTAAATTCAGTCAGTTTCAGATTGTCTCCTTGCCTCCTTTCTTTTTTGGGTGATCTAAGTTTCTAGGGGGACTTATATATTGTCTTGACCATAGGAAGACTGTCTGGTCTCAGTGCAATCCTCGACCCTGACAGGCCTGTACTTCAGGGCTGCTCGTCCCCCTGGGGTAAGACTTCCTTCCCTCTCATCAGGCCACTTTGCAATTCCTTTATCTTGACCCAGCTTTCATCACTGCTGGCTTCCCTCAGTCATTTCTGGATGCCTTTTGATGGGAAGGACCACTGCTACAGAAACAGTGGATGCCGTTCCACATGATGCTGAGGGTTAGGGTGGACACTGCCAGGTTTCACCCGTTGTTTCTATGTAATTGTTATTAATAGCACTCTCTTCACTCTCAAACCTATCCCAGTTTCACAGTACATTCTACAGTCACCTTGGTATGCGGGACCCAGGGAGCCCTGCCCCCTCAGGCCTACATGGCCAAATGCCTCCCTCAGCCATTGCTTTCCTCCCACTCAGATGCGTTCTTTGATACAGAGTAGTAGACAGCACCCAGTGGCATCTCAGTCCAATAACTCCACTCCTATTCTCTCATCCTGCCTCAAGTTTCTTTTTGTCCTGAGAGAAAGGAGAGGAGGAAAATAATTCTTATGTAATCAAATATCCTTCCCCACATTATGAACTTATGCTCTACGCTTTCACTCTTACTATTTAAATACAAGTTTCTAGAAATAAAGCAAAACAAAACCTTTCTTTTTCAGGTTCCTGGCCTTGTCATTGGCCTTCAAGAACCATGTTGGTGATGAAAGAAAGGTACAGTGGATAGGACGCTGAAGGTGTGTGTGAAAGGAGGTACAGAGGAGAGAGACTAAGAGTAGGTGAAAGGGGGCAGGACATACAACAGAGAGAGCAAAATAGTCCAAGACAGCAGTAAGAAGTTGTCACAAAGGCATGTGTGAACAAGGTACCCTAATTAGTTCAGACAATAGGGATGAAATGAGCAGTGAAGGAAATGCTCCTTTCAGGCTATAGGAGTCAGAGGAAGCCTATGACAGCCTGGGATTTCAATGAGGAAATAAGGAAGTGGATAGGTAGAAAGCGTTACTAATGGGAAGAAAGGGGAAGGAGTGATAAAAATGAGGTGGCAGGAAACAGTAGGTACTTTAGGGGACCAGTGAGCAAACCAGGAGTAAAACAATCGAATTAGAACACATTCTTTGTGGAGAGAGGCAGCTGGATATGAAACTGAAAACCTAGACTGGAGACAGATAATGATTTGCCTTTAAAATCAGTTTGATGGGGAGTTCCCTGGTGGTCCAGTAGTTAGGACTCTGGGCTCTCACTGCTGAGGGCCTGGGTTCGATCCCTGGTTGGGGAACTAAGATCCCACATCCACAAGCTGCAAGCCGTGGCCAAAAAAATAAATAAGTAAATAAAATCAATTTGATGAATTTCAACATTATCCTCTGGTATAAGGGAAACATTGAAGGATTTGGGGCAAGATAGAGATATAATTTAAACATGTTTCTCTTCCCCCACTTCCATTTGTTTGTTTGTTTGTAAGAGAAATTTATCTGTCAGTTATGTAGACTGGATAAAACTTTGAAGTGATTAGTGAGAGAAAGACCAGATAACGATTTAAAATCAGCTATTATAACTCTGCTCAGTGAGGTAAAGGAAAATATGCTTGCAGTGAATGAAAAGATAAGAAATCTCATCAGAGTAATAAAACTATAGAAAACAACCAAATGAAAATTCTAGAACTGAATAATACACAATCTGAAATTAAAAAGCTACTGGATACACTTAACATCAGAATATAGACAAAATGAGCCTGAAGAGAGATCAATAAAATTATCCAATCTAAAGAAGAGAAAAATAAGAATGAAAAACAATGAACAGAGCCTCACAAACATGAGGAACTGTATCAAAAGATCTAATATAAGTGTTATTGGAGTCCCAGAGGAGAAGAGACTATAAAAATAATGGCCAAAGTTTCCCCATATTTGGTGAAAGACAAAAATTTACAGATTCAAGAAGCTCAGCAAATCCCAAGCAGTATAAATACAAAGAAAACCTGAGCACATCAGGGTCAAACTGTTCAGAACCAAAGATAAACAGAAAATATTGAAAACATCCAGCAAGAACCCAACCCACTGCAAACGAAGGAAAATAACTTGACATCACTGATTTCTCATCAGAAAATGTGGAGGTCAGAAGACAAGATGAAAAAACATCTTGAAAGTTATGGAAGAAAAAGAACCCAGAGAAAATACCCTTAAAGAATGAAGGTAAAATAAAGTTAGTTTTAGATAAAAGATAATTTTTTGCTAATAAATCTATAAGAAATATTGAATGAAGTTCTTCAGACTGTAGGAAATGATAATGGATGGAAACATGGATCCTCAGATCATCAAAAATGGTGAATATGTGAGTAAATACAAAAACAACCCTCTAATTACACACACCCCCACCCAGCAAACTTGAGGCTCCTGCATCTTCCCAGTCTCAGCAAAGGGCTCAGGTCAAAATCCTTTGGGCCATTCTTGACTCCTCTCATTCTTTTATTCTGCTTTCCTGGTAGCAGTCCACCAGGAAATTCTGTCCTTTCCACCTCCAAAATATGCATGCAGTCTGAACACTTTTTTTTTTAACCTCCATTGTTTACCCCCGGTCGTCTCTCCTAGATTACTGCAGCAATCTCCAAACTGCCCTCTCTTCTGCTTCCCTTGACCTGCTACAGTCTGTTCTAGCAGAGTAGCCAGAGAGGTGCTTTTAATACATAAACCTGATCATATCACTCCTTTGTCACTGCCTTCTAAAACTCCCCATTTCAGAGTTTTCAGGGGATAGATATTAATACATAATTTAAAAATGATACAACATTGTGATTTTTGTATATTTATCTGAGAAGACATTTAAAGAATGAATAATTTTACTATAGTAAAAAGTCTTCAATTTCCATTTATTTATCTATATGAACAAGGTCTCCCAGAACATATATCTTTAAAAGTAGAAAAAAAAAAAAAAAAAGGGAATAGACTTGATACTGAATCTTGTCTCATTCTACCGATATATACTATTACCCTATGGATACATGACCTAATTCAGAAAAAAAAAAATCCCAACCCTATCCATGTCATTAAAAGATACATTTTCAACAAAATTTTATTTTTCATGTTAAGCAGTAACTTATCAAAATTTAGAAAATCTAGTTTTGACCAATTATGTCCAATAATAATTGTCACAATAACTCAACCCCTAAGATATTTTATAATACTTAGAGTCTTATGGACACAGAATATTAAAATTTAACATTTTAATTTATGTCCATATATTTGTTGCAGGGAATTATTTGATAGGGACATCTGTAAAATATTTTCCAGCATACTAGTATTTTATATCAGAATAAAATTCTAGGTGAGGGATAAACAAACCCAAGGAGAAACACGCCAAGACACATAGTAATCAAATTGACAAAAACCAAAGACAAAGAAAAATTATTAAAAGCAACAAGGGAAAAACGACAAATAACATACAAGGGAATTCCCATAAGGTTAACAGCTGATCCTTCAGCAGAAACTCTACAAGCCAGAAGGGAGTGGCATGATATATTTAAAGTGATGAAAGGGAAGAACCTACAATGAAGATTACTCTACCTGGCAAGGATCTCGTTCAGACCTGACAGAGAAATCAAAAGCTTTACAGACATGCAAAAGCTAAGAGAATTCAGCACTACCAAACCAGCTCTACAACAAATGCTAAAGGAACTTCTCTAAGTGGGAAACATAAGAGAAGAAAAGGACCTACAAATACAAACCCCAAACAATTAAGAAAATGCTAATAGGAACATACATATTGATAAATACCTCAAATGTGAATGGATTAAATGCTCCAACCAAAAGACACAGGCTTGCTGAATGGATACAAAAACAAGACCCATATTTATGCTGTCTACCAGAGACCCACTTCAGACCTAAGGACACATACAGACTGAAAGTGAGGGGATGGAAAAAGATATTCCATGCAAATGGAAATCAAAAGAAAGCTGGAGTAGCAATACTCATATCACATAAAATAAACTTTAAAATAAAGAATGTTACAAGAGACAAGGAAGGACACTACATAATGATCAAGGGATCAATCCAAGAAGAAGATATAACAATTATAAATATATATGCACCCAACATAGGAGCACCTCAATACATAAGGGAACTGCTAACAGCTATAAAAGAGGAAATTGACAGTAACACAATAATAGTGAGGGACTTTAACACCTCACTTACACTAATGGACAGATAATCCAGACAGAAAATTAATAAGGAAACACCAGCTTTAAATGACACAATAGATCAGATAGATTTAATTGATATTTATAGGACATTCCATCCAAAAACAGCAGATTACACTTTCTTCTCAAGTGCCCATGGAACATTCCCCAGGATAGATTACATCTTGGGTCACAAGTCAAGTCTCAGTAAATTTAAGAAAATAGAAATCATATCAAGCATCTTTTCTGACTGCAACGCTATGAGATTAGAAATAAATTACAGGGGAAAAACCGTAAAAAACACAAACACTTGGAGGCTAAAAAATACGCTGCTAAATAGCCAAGAGATTACTGAAGAAATCAAAGAGGAAATCAGAAAATACCTAGAGACAAATGACAATGAAAACACGATGATCCAAAACCTACAGGATGCAGCAAAAGCAGTTCTAAGAGGGAAGTTTATAGCAATACAATCCTACCTCAAGAAATAAGAAAAATCTCAAATAGACAATCTGATCTTACACCTAAAGGAACTAGAGAAAGAAGAACAAACAAAACCCAAAGTTGGTAGAAGGAAAGAAATAATAAAGATCAGATCAGAAATAAATGAAAAAGAAATGAAGGAAACAATAGCAAAGATCAATAAAACTAAAACCTGGTTCTTTGAGAAGATAAACAAAATTGATAAACTTTTAGCCAGACTCATCAAGAAAAAGAGGGAGAGGACTCAAATCAATAAAATTAGAAATGAAAAAGGAGAAGTTACAATGGACACCGCAGAAATATAAAGCATCCTAAGAGACTACTACAAGCAACTTTATGCCAATAAAATGGACAACGTGGAAGAAATGGACAAATTCTTAGAAAGGTATAACCTTCCAAGACTGAACCAGGCAGAAACAGAAAATATGAACAGACCAATCACAAGTAACAAAATTGAAACTGTGATTAAAAATCTTCCAACAAACAAAAGTCCATGTCCAGATGGCTTCACAGGTGAATTCTATCAAACATTTAGAGAAGTGCTAACACCCATCCTTCTCAAACTCTTCCAAAAAATTGCAGAGGAAGGAACACTCCCAAACTCATCCTACGAGGCCACCATCACCCTGATACCAAAACCAGACAAAGATACTACAAAAAAAAGAAAATTACAGACCAATATCACTGATGAATATAAATGCAGAAACCCTCAACAAAATACTAGCAAACAGAATCCAACAACACATTAAAAGGATCATACACCATGATCAAGTGGGATTTATCCCAGGGATGCAAGAATTCTTCAATATATACAAATCAATCAATGTGATACACCATATTAACAAATTGAAGAGGAAAAACCATATGATCATCTCAATAGATGCAGAAAAAGCTTTTGACAAAATTCAACACCCATTTATGATAAAAACTCTCCAGAAAGTGGGCATAGAGGGAACTTACCTGAACATAATAAAGGCTATATACAACAAACCCACAGCAAACATCATTCTCAATGGTGAAAAACTGAAAGCATTTCCTCTAAGATCAGGAACAAGGCAAGGATGTCCACTCTCGCCACTATTATTCAACATAGTTTTGATGTCCTAGTCATGGCAATCAGAGAAGAAAAGGAAATAAAAGGAATATAAATTGGAAAAGAAGAAGTAAAACTGTCACTGTTGCAGATGACATGATGTTTAGGATTTTCTAAATCCTAAATCTTTAGGATTTTAAAAATCCTAAAGATGCCACCAGAAAACTACTAGAGGTAATCAATGAATCTGGTAAAGTTGCAGGATACAAAATTAATGCACAGAAATCTCTTGCATTCCTATACACTAACAATGAAAGATCAGAAGGAGAAATTAAGGAAACAATCCCATTAACCATTGCAACAAAAAGAATAAAATACCTAGGAATAAACTTATCTAAGGAGGTGAAAGACCTGTACTCAGAAAACTATAAGACAGTGATGAGAGAAATCAAAGATGACACAAACAGATGGAGAGATATACCATGTTCTTGGATTGGAAAATCAATATTATGAAAATGACTATACTACCCAAAGTAATCTACAGATTCAATGCAATCCCTATTAAATTATCAGTGGCATTTTTTATAGAACTAGAACAAAAAATCTTAAAATTTGTAAGGAGACACAAAAGATCCCAAATAGCCAAAGAAATCTTGAAGGAAGAAAACGGAGCTGGAGGAATCAGACTCCCTGACTTCAGACTATACTACAAAGCTACAGTAATCAAGACAATATGGTACTGGCACAAAAACAGAAATATAGGTCAATGGAACAGGATAGAAAGCCCAGAGATAAACCCACGCACCTATGGTCAACTAATCTATGACAAAGGAGGCAAGGATATACAATGGAGAAAAGACAGTCTCCTCAGTAAGTGGTGCTGGGAAAACTGGACAGCTACATGTAAAAGAATGAAATTAGAACACTCCCTAACACCATACACAAAAATAAACTCAAAATGGATTAAAGACATAAATGTAAGACCAGACACTATAAAACTCTTAGAGGAAAACATAGGAAGACACTCCTTGACATAAATCACAGCATGATCTTTTTTGACCCACCTCCTAGAGTAATGGAAATAAAAACAAAAATAAACAAATGGGACCTAATGAGACTTAAAAGCTTTTGCACAGCAAAGGAAACTATAAACAAGACGAAAAGACAACCCTCAGAATGGGAGAAAATATTTGCAAATGAATCAACGGACAAAAGATTAATCTCCAAAATATATAAACAGCTCATGCAGCTCAATATTAAAAAAACAAACAATGCAATCCAAAAATGGGAAGAAGACCTAAATAGATATTTCTCCAAAGAAGATATACAGATTGCCAAGAAACACGTGAAAGGATGCTCAACATCACTAATTATTAGAGAAATGCAAATCAAAACTACAATGAGGTATCACCTCACACTGGTTAGAATGGGCATCATCAGAAAATCTATAAACAACAAATGCTGGAGAGGGTGTGGAGAAAAGGGAACCCTCTTGCACTGTTGGGAATGTAAGTTGTTACAGCCACTATGGAGAACAGTATGGAGGTTCCTTAAAAAACTAAAGATAGAGTTACCATATGACCCAGCAATCCCACTACTGGGCATATACCCAGAGAAAACCATAATTCAGAAAGACACATGCACCCCAATGTTCATTGCAGCACTCTTTACAATAGCCAGGTCATGGAAGCAACCTTAATGCCCATTGACAGACGAATGGATAAAGAAGATGTGGTACATATATACAATGGAATATTACTCAACCATAAAAAGGAACAAAACTGAGTCATTTGTAGAGACGTGGATGGGCCTAGAGACTGTCATACAGAGTGAAGTAAGTCAGAAAGAGAAAAACAAATATCGTATATTAACACATATATGTGGAACATAGAAAAATGGTACAGATGAACCAGTTTGCAGGGCAGAAATTGAGACACAGATGTAGAGAACAATCGTATGGACACCAAGGGGGAAATCTGGTGGGGGTGGTGGTGGTGGGATGAATTGGGAGATTGTGATTGACATATATACACTAATGTGTATAAAATAGATAACTAATAAGAACCTGCTGTATAAAAAAAATAAAATGAAAAAAAAAGACTGAGGCAGCAAAAAAAAAAAAAAATAAATAAATTCTGGGTGAGGAAGAGACTGGAAAAACAAGTTCAGAAAGAAAAAGGAAGAATGTAAAATTTCCGACTGCTAAAGAAGAGCATGTTCATGAATTTTTTAAACGGATGACGATAGATATCAAATAGTTCCAGGATTTAAATTCCACTGGATACATTTAAGATAGTGATGTAACAATATCATTTTTAAAATAGCAATACTTATAATATGCTGGATGTGGCATCCTTTGTGACTATTTAAGTTTATGATGACAAATGTTGCATATTTAAAAATGTTTAAGTTGATGCTTAGTTTTTCAAAAATTTAAAAGGGAAACATAAGCAGAAAGTTTGAATTCTAGTGCTGCAGTAGAATCTAACCTGGAGAATAAATATTAATACTTATTAAATGTTAATATGTGCTAGACACTGTTCTAAGTATTTTATAACATTTTGTTAAAGATTTATAATAAGGGTATATATAATAATGATGATCCAGAATTTATTAGCGGTAAGAAAGCAACTTTTATTTAGCTCACAATGTTGTGGGTTAGGAATGTGGGCAGGGCTCCTGCCTTTCTCACTTGGGATATCTCATACAGTTGCAGTCAGGTGTTGGCTGGGACTAGTCATCTGAAGGACTGACTGAGCCCGAACACCCAAGCTGGCTTGTTCCCAGAGTTGGTGGTTGACGTTGGCCATTGTCTGGGAACTTGTCTGGGGCTACTGATGAGAGCACCTACATGAGACTCTCCACCGTGACGCTCTCAAGGTAGTCAGGTTCCTTACATGGTAGCTCGCTTCCTCCAGAATGAACGTTCCAAGAGTGGTGGATGAAAGCCATATGGCCTTTCCAAGGTAGCTGTGGAAGTCATATAGCATCTCTTTTACCGTATTTTACTGATGAAAGCGTAAGGGGGCGAGGCGGGCGTGGGGCCGTTAGCGCACGACCATTATCTCGCGAGATCCTTAGTTCAGTGGTTAGAGGTTGCGCTCTGCCAATGGTCGGCGGCGGGACCGTGGTGCTCGCGGCGGAGAGTGAGGTGAGAGGTGGATGGAACTTCTCCCCGGGGTTATCTGGCCTCGGGCTGGCCGGTGAGCGGGGTGGGGGGTGTGGTGGGCAGCCAAGGACAGGCTGAGGGCTGTGTCCCGCAGAGCTCCAGAGCCCTCGCCACTGCTGCGCACTGGCCGGGCCCAGGCCTGGAGGCAGCCGCGAACCTCTCCCCGATCCCCGTCTCCGCGACCTAATGGCAGGGGCTGTCACCCTGGGTTGCAGTCCACGGGACCTGGCCCCCCGTCCCCCATTTGGGCGGCCTGGGGAGCCTCAGGGCCGTCTGGGCCCTGGGCACCTGGCTCCCTCAGTGATGACAGCTGGGCAGGGTCTGGGGACCTGGTCCTGAGGGCGTCGCCAGCTGAGGTCTGCCTCCTCAGCTGGGCCTGGGCACTGGTGGGAGGACCCAGACTGGGTGCTGGGCTCCGGGGAAGGGACCCCCTCCTCACAGCCAGGGCCTGGACCTCAGAGGGCGAAAGTTGAGCCTTGAGGCCTTGCCCTTTCTTGTCAGAACAGAGAATAGCATTTTGGTGGAGGTTTACAGGAACATCGTGACCTGACCTCAAGAACGAAGTGTCTGACAGAAAGAATTTTGCAACAACTAATTGCACCCCTCCCTCGCCTTTCCTATAAAAGGGCTTTGCTGAAAGCTTTAGGGATTTGGGGTTTTTAAGGCATGAGCCACGCATTTCCTTGCAGGGCCCTGCAATAAACCTTTCTCTGCTCCAAACTCCGACCTTTTGGTATTGCTTGGCCTCGCTGTGCCTCGGGCACAGGGACTTGTGTTCGGTAACAAAAGCAGTCAGAAAACCACTCAGACTCAGGGGAAGGGAAACAGGCCCCACCTCTCAATGAAAGGAATGTCAAAGAATTTGAGGGCTGTATTTTAAAACTGCCACACATAAAATTACCTCTGGTTTTTGTTGTTGTTGTTGTTGTTATTAGATGAGGAAACTAAAGCACGGTGGGGTTAAGTGATTTGCCTAAGATCACAGAGCAGGTGGGTGATGGAGTTAGGATTCAAATCCAAGCAGTCTGACTCCAGAGCAGAGCTCTTAAACAAAACAACCCTGCCTCCTGAGAAAGGCAAGCCAAGGGAAGTGTGAAGCCCCCTTGGCTGAATGAGCATAGACTCCCCTCCCCAGTTCCACTGCAGAGCCCCCTGTTGACACATCCCCAACACTATCAATCTGGGGAGACTGTCCCCAGAGTCTACACTTTCAGGAGTCTGTTGCTATGGATACCATGTTGCCAGAGCTCTTCAATGACTCAAGGGATGGAGGGCAGGGAGAGGAGCTGGAGAGGCTGCAGCCACTGGTGGTACAGGTTCCTGAGCCCCCAGACTCAGGTGGGACAGATCTGGTGCTTGGTAGCAGCTGTCCTGTGGCCCTTTGGTAGTTGTTTCAGGTGGCTCATGGCTTGGTGGTCACGGTTCTAATCCTAGACTACCCTGGATACTAATACTAAACAGGTTTTACCTGAATGTGGGAGTGTCCACGTGGTGTGATTTGTTGTTTCCTCATCCTTGGCTTGGATTGGCTAACAGCCAAGATCCTCAGAGCTAACTCTTTAAGAAGGGCCTCTTTCCTTCTTTCTCTCCTGCCATTCTCAGAGGCTATAAGACCTCACTATACCTCTATGATTTATAACTTATGGTCTTGCATGGACAGAGAAATTCACTAACTTTCCTGAGTTCTTTACATGTAGCCGACACTGAGGCAGTTCATACGGGAGGGACTGAGGCTGATTAGGGGGATGCCTGGGGCTTAGGGCATCACCAGATAACTTTGTGGTAGACATCTAAGTGGGCACTGATATCACTGTCCCCTGAGCTAGGACAGAGGTCAGACTGGTTGGTAGGCATGTGGGTCAGTCCCATGCATCTTAACCACAAGGGTCATTAACTGAATTTTCTTTCCATCTTTCAGAGCTAGTTTTCATGTGCAGTGGGCACATACCCCCCCCCCCCACACACATCTGGACCCATGCACACATAGGCTCTCACCACTTCCTATCTACTATTTTTTTTTCATTCCAACTTAAGCCTCAGTCTCCTCGATTGTAAGGTGATTCTTATGCTTCCACGCATCATAAGTATTGAGAGGGTCAGTTACTGAATCAGTTATGGTAGGCTGCAGAAATGAAAGCATGTTTGACATATGTGGTTCACTGACATTCGAAAAACCTCCTTTTCCCAAAGGATTATAAAATAGATTGAAAATATTATTTTAATGTTTACACAAAAGGAATAATCCTGCCCGTGCTTTGATATTGTTAAACTTATTTGAGGAAATTCACATTAAAACTTTAAAAACTCTAAAGGGACTCTAATTAAGAATGCCTAATGAGCCTCCAGTTGTTTTTTTTTATAACTCTAAAATGATGATCAAATATAATTTACCAAACACTACGGTTCAGAGTTATCATTGTTAAATGAAGCAGAAGACCAAACTTTGCAGAAGGAATAGCACCGTAAAACTTCAGTTTTTTACCCCCACAAAGTCGTTGGGGGCTGTTTTTAAAATTTCCGTGTTCCAGGATATCAGAAATAGTGGCCGCCTTAGCTCTTCCTTAGGAAACTTAGAGATACCCTTTCATCCCCAGCCGGCTCAGTTACAGCTTTGCGGCAGGATAAGGTTAAGGGGATGGGGAAGGACAGGAAAGAGGAGGGAGGCAGAAACAGAAAAATCAATTCAAATTACTTTGGTGACAGTGACTTCGAGTCTTCTCTGAAAGACAGACACGAACCTCCAGGATGCTGGCAGCCCGGACTGGGACGGCAGGGAGTCAGATCTTGGAAGAGAACCCCAAGTTAAGGAAACTATCTGGGCTTCCCATAGGGAGCAAAGACAAATCTCCCAAGAAAGCTTCAGAAAATGGGAAAGACAGCAGCCTCAGCCCCTCGGGGCAAACCCAAGTCAGGGCTCGGCAACTGGCTCTGGTGCGGGAAGTGGAGATGAACTGGTACCTAAAACTCTGGGAGCTGTCCAGTGAGCACACCACCGCCTACACCACCGGCATGCCTCACAGGTAAGCCTTGCCCCTCCCTGCACTGGCTTTATGAGACCCTGTTTGAAAGTGCTCTCCAGAATGGATGCTTAGATTTCTTTTCCCGTGCTGCTGGAGATTTAACAACTCTAACTGCCTTACAGATGATTGACACTTCAGAATGTGTAACTACACAGAGCAGGAACTTGGTGAAAATGGCAAATAATACTCCCTGGATTGTTATTCAGAAAACACCCCTTGTAAGGAGGCAGTAGACACTCAAGAGCTGAGAGGAAGAAGGAGTATGGCATTAAGATTTGTCTTAAGTAACAATCAGAGGAGTTCAAAGATTGTGTGAAAATGCCCCCTTCCAAAGCAACAACAAATTCTTTGCAATCTTTCTCCACTTCCTTTACCTTAAGACCTTGGGGATGAGGGAGGGAAATGTGTTTTGCTTGTTTGAAAAGTGTACAGTTGAATAGTGTGAACTTGTTGAATGAGAGCTCAGCATGCAATGGGGGTACAGAGGAGAACACATTGACCACCAACCTGGGGATCTGGGCCCCCTGTCTAAGAGAGCATCAGGAGAAAAAGGTACTTTAAAAAAAAAAGAGGTCAATGTAAGACAAATCCCTGTAGATTCTCTCTCTGTCCTTTTCTCAGTCTTGGCTTCAAATAATGCAGAGGAGGAATAATTTCACAAATCCCAATCTTATAAGGCAAAATGTGTGGAGTAAAAGTGTCTGGAGTCCTGAAATTTAAGAATACTTATTCACTGTAACTGTTACTTTCAATGAAATGGTCAAAGAGTGGAAAACTTCTTTTGTAGAGACCAGTAGCATAGAAATTCCGGAATGTATTCTGTTTATCAAAGCATCCCAGTGTGCTCTGAGCTGCCCCATTTTTATATTTCTAATTCTAAAAAGATATTATAGGAAAACATTTAGCAATTGAATTAACTGATGCATATAAATGAAAAATTTGTTGGACCACAAACTTCAAAATGCCTGAACTTTCATTTTTCAAACCTTTCCAAGGCAGGAATAAAATAGATATTTCAAAATCTAAGCCACTATTTAAAAATCAGCATTTAAAAAGTAGAAGAGGATAAAGTGTCTGGAAGTGTTTGATGAAACACATTTACTATTTATGGCTGAAGTGATTTGTCTGAAGCTCCTGTAAGCTGCTGTGCCTACATTTGGGATATAATAGAGGAAGGAGCAAGAAGAACGTTCTCAGTCAAAGAAAGCATGAATGAGTTTGTCGGTGTTGGGAATGTACCTCATATCTATAAATCTTAAACCTTAAAGCCATTATTAAAGAACTTCTGGAAAAAGAGTTAGATGGCAAAGGAAAGTCTCGATAATGTTTTCCTTCCTCAACATAGTCTTTTACTTACTCCAGACCAGAAACTTTCCTTAAAGGAGTCTAACACAGGACTATAAAATTCCTACACTATTATTTGACATTGGAATAACATTTATCAGGTCAGAGGTGAATATAAATTAAGGTAATCAGTTTGAGCCAGCAACTTTTGGGAAAAGAAAAACAAAGTCTCCTCTTTTCTGCTTTACTCAAACAATAACAGTTTGTCATGTATTCAGGAGAGATGATCCAGAAGTAATTGTTTCCATGGTAACAATGGACATATTATTAATCATTGATTCACAATAGCCTTGTGAGTCCCTTGTCTAGTGACTGTGTTAAAAAACAGTGAAACTCATGTCTATCTTACATCATCAAAAATGAAAAATGTCTCCTCCCCCTTTATTTTTACAGCATGACATTTCCAGGAGGAAACTAGTGTGTGCAGATGGCACTAAGCCCATTTATAAATTAGATTTATTGCAGAGCTCAATGTGTATATAATTCAGAAAAAGGCAGTTTTACTTACCGCCAGCTCCTTGCCATTTTACACCCCAATGTTAGAACTACTGCCTTAGCTGAGTTCTTGAGATTAGTGGGGCAATGACAATTACAATGACAGTGAGCGATGGTGCAATCCCTTCAAATTGTAATGTAAGCATTAGAACATGCAGTTCCCCAAGCCACCTGTTTTTCTTTCATTTATAGATGTTGCCTGTGAAGAAGTTACAGAAAGTTTTTCTGGCCTTCCCATTGTCCTTTCTTCCAACAGCACAGCCCAAGAGTGATATCTCCATTAGAGACCTATATGTAGAAGATAAATATGATTAATATAGAATATAAACAAACGTATCCATCTGTGAAATTTTACTTACAGGACAGAATATGAAATGCTTTGAAGAGTCCTTGAAGACATTACACATTTGCTATGGGCAATAATTCTTTGGGTCTTTGGTTAATGGCCATCAGTAGGGAATTGCTAGAGGGCTCTCACTCCAATTTCTTTTCTGAGAAGATGGAATGAAAATATTTTACAGCAGGTTAATTCTAGTTCATGAGGGATTTGAGGACTGTCTTATGCCCAGATTCAATGGTAACTTATATTTGAAACAAAAGGTATTATTAAATGATTGGAAGAAATTGTTAGAGAAGGGTCCAGTAGTTTTGGTATATTTAAGAAAGAAAATTACAGGAATCAGGGCACACAATGCACATTAGTCTGGTGGTAAGTGGTTCTGACTCCCTTTCTGGGACTGTGTTTGCATAGGACTACATATGAAACAATCTAATATAATTTGCTTCATACTGACTGGCCATTTTGCATAGTTGTCTGATGACCCAGTGATGCTGATGTATTTTAGATGATGGCTCATTCCTCTGCATAGAGAGGGAGGGTAGTGCAGGGGCCAGAGTCCTGGAGTTGGAGGCAAAGGGCTAGCTTTTACTTCCTGTGTAACTGTGGATGTGATTTTTTAAAAATTTATTTGTTGTTTTTATTTATTTTTTATAAATTTATTTATTTTATTTATTTATTATTTTTGGCTGCGTTGGGTCTTCATTGCTGTGCACAGGCTTTCTCTAGTTGCAGCGAGCGGGGGCTACTCTTCGTTGCGGTGTGCGGGCTTCTCATTGCAGTGGTTCTCTTGTTGCTGAGCCCCGGCTCTAGGCGCGTGGGCTCAGTAGTTGTGGCTCACGGGCTCTAGAGCGCAGGCTCAGTAGTTGTGGTGCACAGGCTTAGTTGCTCTGCGGCATGTGGGCTCTTCCCAGACCAGGGCTCGAACCCGTGTCCCCTGCATTGGCAGGCGTATTCTTAACCACTGCACCACCAGGGAAGCCCTGTTGTTCTTAAATAACGTGTTTTTTTTTCAGTTTACAAAAGTAACATCTGAACTTGGTAGGAAGTTTTAAAAACAGAAACATAAAAAAGAAAGGGTAACCACTGGTAATATTTTGGTGTGCTTTCACCTAGCCTTTTGAATTGGAATCATACTATATTTTTTCACTTAATAGTATGACAGCCTATTTTGTTATCTTAAAAACCACTTAAAATTTTCTAAGGACTATATATTATGGCTCTATTATTGCTTAGCCATTCTTATTTTACTATTTATCATTATCATAAATTATAATAAACATCTTTATATCAGACTTAAAAAATCATATCTCTGGTTATTTTCTTACGCTCTATTTCTAGAATTAGAATTAATGGGAAATATTACATATACATATATAAACTTGTATATATTTATTCTTAATGCAATTGCTTTGTGAAAATATTTTCGCAGTGTACATTCCCTCTGGTAATATTCTAGAGTGCTTATCTCATTGTTTTTTCTATACTAGATAGTGTTTATATGGAATCTATAGGTTGAGTTTTATAGTTTAACAAATTGTTGGGTAGGTTAATTACCTTTCGTGAGTTTGAGTTTCTTCGACTGCAAAAGAGGACTAATAGCATTATAAAGGACTGTTGTAAAAATTAAATGAGATAACGTAGAAATGATTTGAAAAGTAATGTATTTTGCTTTCAAACTCTTTGAAGTAAGGGTCAAGATGAGTCCCCATGTTGTGTATGGTGTATTTAAGGCTTATGAAGATAATTAAGGGTGACTCAACATATCTAGCAAAAATGTGCACTTCACCTAGCACCTGACTGACGAGGATCCTATTCTGCTCAATTAAAATTTATGAGAGACTATTGTGTGTTCTTACAGAGGCTTTTTAGGAATTCATACGATCACCACCCTCCTGGAGAAAAGTGACTTAGGGATAGAATAGAAAGAGCTTTTAAATACTATCAGAATTAACATTCCAAACCAGAGCTGACTGAACCTATTTATTTGAACTGACTGGACATGTAGTAGGACAAGGCAGCATATGAATGAATGTTGAGCTATAGCATTTCAATAGTGATTTCTACCATCTTAATAAATGTTTATTAGCTGGAGAGTAGTTACACTGAGTAGTTATATTTTTAATATTTCCTCTCTGCTGTCGAAGTTCCCTGACTTCTTAGAAGTCATTAACTTCTGTGCGCTTCCAGAGGATCAGACGTGGTCCTACGGGAAGACAGGCAGTTCTCCCAGGTGAGTTTTGGTGGACTCAGTTCCTGCCAGCAGGGCAGCAGGTGATCCATGAGCATAGCAACCTCTGGCTTGGGTTTATGCAGGAAGATCTGGCTGTTGAGAATCAAGCCTGCGGTCAGCGAATGAACACTGAAGAGCTGTTGATTGAACATCCTCTCTGTAGGTGACACAAAGGTGAATTAATTAAGAATTCTGCCCTCAAGTTAGGTGCAGCTTAGGGGAGATGAGACATGTATGTAAATAAGAAGTGCTACATAAAAGAATGTCATAACAAAGCTCGGAGGAAGGAGTGAGTGCTCCCAGCTGCAATGATTAGATCTGGAACCGCAAGATGCGCAGGACTTGAGCAAGAGGAGATGGGGGCCGGGGAAGGCAACCCATGTGGGGAAGAGCGTGAGCAAAGGCACAGACGTATGGAAGTATGGAATGGGAATGGAGAGCTGCTTCTATTCACGAGGGTTCTGCAACAATCCTGGAAAGGTTCTTAGAGGCTGGAGCTGGGAGTGTGGCCAGGAGAATGAGAGGAGAGGAGACCGTTTCAGAGACTTGGGAGTTGGGCAGAGACCAGGTGTAAAGGAGAGGCGGAGCATGGAGGCTACTCTCAAGAAGATACAGTGGAGGTGGGGAGAGAGGATGATAGTTGAAGTCTGAAGCAGGGTCGGGGAGAAGTATGCAGGAGAAAGCAGATGTGTAGAAGTTTGTGAGCAGATTGGAGGAATCCAGGGGATAGAGAAAGTATGTAACGCAAGTAGTGAAGCAAAGTCCCTAAAGAGGAAGAAAATGGATTTAAGGGCACCAAATGCAGGTGCTGGCTTTGGCAAAGGGAAGTGTCGGTGGAACCTTGTGATGAAGAACACATTTCTGGAGTCCTGTAGTCTGCAGGACTGCACCCCAATGGCACCACCTACCAGATAGAGGCTCTGGGCCTGACAGAGGCAGCTGACTCGGGGATTAAGGTCATAGATCCCGGAGCCAGGTTGTTGGGTTCAAGCCCTGCCTCTGGCACATAGTAAGTGTATTATTATACAAAGGTTAATTATACAAAGCATATTATAATTATAATATAATTTGTATAATTATACAAAGCATAATTCCTGCCCTTGTTATTATCATAAAAGTATTATTGGATCTACCAAAATTAAGGATGCCTCCCCTTTCTGGAGTCTCCTGACTCTACTCTGGTTCTGTAAATGGGTATAAGAATACCTAGCTCAGAAGACTAGTGTAAATGATGTAAAACATGTGCTGTAGATTGGACACGTGATCAATTTTGGTCCCCTGTCACTTCCTCTTCCCCCTCCTCTATCGACCTAGAACATAGTGAACAGCACCAGTAAAATGATATCAGGGATGACAGAGTGATGGAAATAGGCTACAATGGAATAACTCTAAATTTTTAAACCAATGTTTTTTTCTTAGAAAACACTCTTGATTAGATTTTTTCTTATTAAAGAGAAAGCTCTTCTTTTTTAAAAAAGATGATATATATTTCTTAGAGCAGGCACACTTTCTTTAAGTCTCTAACTCTTGGAATATCTATATGAGAAATTATCTAGAAGTATCTTTCCACAGATATTAGAATATGAGGACATTGTTGGGTAGTTTACTGTGATTTTAGACATATGCTAGAAAGATTGCTTCCTAGCTCGTTGTCCTGTTGTTTTGAATATTAGTGTAAATCTTAGTCTGCTGAACGATTGGATGAGGAATGAGAGGGTGAACCTGAATAGGACAGGGATTAGGTAGCCAGAGAAAGTTCCTAGCATCCCAGCAGCAGCCTCTGGGGAGACGTGGGTCCTTAATGGTGACGATGATGTCCTGTGACTTAGGACCATAAGGCTGTACTTGCCGTGTGCAGCTGTACCCCCAGGGTGGTGAGTCAGAAGCAGACATACCTGGGCAGGCACACCCACCCTCACCGTAGGGACTTGCTTCAGTCTGCATCTCTGTGATTGCTATTTGGGTTGTCTGGAGAAAATTGAGCCAGTTTCTCACTGTTACATTCCTATGTTGGGCCATGTTTCTGTGTGTCCAGTTCCTTCAGAAGAATTGCGGACACCTTGAAGGCACTGTTTATGTTTTGGTCCTCTGACTTGCCCTCAGGGTTCTCTCCTAACTGGATGTTAGTGGATTATATAGAGCACAGCAGCTCCAGTTCCTCTTGCCCTGGTATCCTCTGCCTTTCCAGAGGACAGGCTCGTGCAATGGCAGGAGCATTGTTTGAGGGGTTTGGAGACATGATTTGGATCCCATTTTGCTCCGTGACCGTAGTTAGGTTTTAAAAGTTCTCCAGAACCACTGCCCCCTCTGTAAAATAGAAGACTAGGCAAGATGATCTCTTGGGCTCTTTCCAGCCCTGAGAATACATGGTATAATATAATCCAGAGCAAAGGAACAGAGTTTGATTTTCTGCTCACTGACCTTTATAGGGACTGTGCAGTTGTGTTAACACTGCAAGAAAAAGGAAATGAGTTGATGCTTCGTTCTGAAGTTTTAAGAGCAGTAGAAAATTCTCTTTGATATTTAGAGTATATCATTTTAGTAATTGGTTGACCATTGCCAGATATGTTTGATTTTTTAGAAAATAAATTCTTTAATAGAAGGAGACAGAGTCACACAAACACCTTCAACTTGTAATGTCCCTGCTTATGAAATGTTTTCACCTTCATGGCCTCGTGTGCCTTCTCTCAACATAAATCACATGTTCTTATCTCCTACTTTCTGATGGGAGAGCGTGCCTCATGAAGGTGGCCTGTCTGATCGTCCAGGCCTAGACCTTGGGTCTCCTGGTCCCTCAGCCAGGGCTCTTTACTTGCTTTCAGTGTTTCCAAAACTACGGCACACTAGTACCTGAGATGATATTGGGGGACATGTGGACATTAAATCTCTCAGTGGTTTTATATTTGTTTTCATGAGCATTAGGAAAAAATGTATAACTTACACCTTAAACTTATGAATTCATGGTTATCATGGCAGGGGACAAAGCTAAGTTTTAAAGTAAGTAAGTCAGTTTAAAGGAAAATATTCAGTAAATATGAGTAGAGGTGGAACTCAGATCTGACAAAATCCTGAAGATGGTTCACAAAAGACTATTTAGTTCATCTCCTTCACATTTATCAAGCACCTATAAAGCATCATGCCATCTGCCCAGGGCTTCTTATATTCATCCCATTTAATCCATACAACAGCCCCATGGACTTGTTACAACCCACATCCTCACTGATGAAGAACATGGCTCTGCTTATTCACTTTCTGTCTATTGCTGCTTAATTTTTTCTTCTTTTCCCATCAAGAGACTAAAAGATTCCCTGGGCTGCCTCTCTGTGAATAGGCTCAAGTATATTCCCGGTTACCTCTTTGAGCCATTGCTATTTTACTCCATGTCCAAGGTCAGCCTTTCTAGTTCTGTCTCTATATATTGAATATTCTGCTTCTTCTGGGGTGGGGTAACATCATGCCGTGATTTTAAAATTTAGCTTTAGTTATTTAGCTTAGTTTTATTTTATACAGCTTAGGTGTATAGCTTGGTTTATTAATGTTTTACATTCACCCTTCAGCTTGTTGTGTACTTCTGGTGTTAGTCAACGAGAGACATTGTACATCTTGCTTTCTATATAAGCCTCCGGGGCTATATAACCTGGGGGCAGATCAGGATGGGCTCTGATGTCAGGCCAACCCAGTTCTGAACTCTGATTCCACTGTACACTACCCACCACTATCTGTGTGACCTTGGACCTCAGTCTCCTTACTTGTAAAATGGGAATAACAATATTAGACATTCATAGAGTTGGGAGGATTAAATGAGATACCTATCAAAGTTTTAGCACGGTGCTGAGTGCATAGAAAGGACCCTTCAGCAAATGCTGTTATCACTGTTCCCCTTTGGAGTGCCATCAGCCTTCATCTGTTACTTTACTTCCACAGTCTTTCTTTCTCTGAATTCCTTCCATGTGCTCCCTAAGCCTGGGAAAATTCCTAGACTCTAAGAGAAAGGTCTTGACATGCTGCTTCCCTCCTTGCTTCACTTAGAACTCCGTTCTTCTAAGATTTACATTTATGCCCTCATTTAAAATCCTTTCTGATTAGCAAGGACCAAATGTCTGTCTGACATGTCCTCTCTCCATGTGGAGAGGATCAGTCCATTGTCTTTGGAATAGAGAGGCCTGGGTTTAAAGTATGGCTCTGTTGCTGGTTAGCTGTGTGGATTTCAGCAAATCGTGTAGCATCTCTGAGCCTCAGTTTGTTCATCTCTATGGTGGAAACAGAAACATCTGCATTCTCTATCTTCTAGGATTTTAAAGGTTAGATCCAATAGTATGTGTGAAAATCCTTGGTATGCTATAAACCACTATCTATATATAAATAATCTATATATCTATATCTATATAAACCATAACCACTATATGTTTGCTACTTTATTATTTTTATTTTCTTCTGCCCTGAGACATTGGCTCTGATTCAGTCTAGAACATGGCTTGAGAGCATGGTTACCCCTAATCTGCTTCTCTAGTAAACACAAGGGTAGATAACAGCCACACTTCTCTCCCAGACCCTGGGCAGGGTTTCTTGGGTACACTGCAAAGACCATAACACCTGCCTTCCTTTCCTAATATCAGCAACTGCTTACTGAATACCTATTGTAGACCCAGCACTTTCCTTATATTATTCAATTTAATCCTTTCTAATAATCCGTGGTGTGGCTACTTTTTATCATCTCCACTTCATGGGAGGAAACTGAAACTTAGAAGATCCTCCCCATGGTCAGATTCAAGTAAGCAATAGAAATAGCACTTGAACCTGGATAGTGGGCTGCAGATGTTACCTCTTAACCCCACAGAATATTTCCTCCCCAAGTTTGGGTTAATTGTGGATGGCTACAGAGATGTTACTTTAGTAATTTCACCTTCCACTTTCCATCACAGTACAAGGTTCCTTACGGGAACACAGTAAGGAATCACAGCTTCCCTATTCCTGCTTAAGGTCCTTGCCTTTGCCCTGTGAAGGGCTGGGAGATGTCAGGGAGCAGCTCAGATGGGGAGGAAGTCACTCAGGTGGAGAGCAAAGCGCTGTGCAATAGAGTGGACTATGGATTTCAGTATTTCTTCAGGCTTCTCTCCATCAAAAGAGCTATGTAAGAACAGAGGCCCTGGAGGCCCGCAAGCAGCATCCTCTATTAGATGAATTTAACTCAATTTCGGATCTTAGGTTTGAGTCAGTCTTTGGCCATCTCCCCTCACACAAGCTCTAAGAGGATGCAAAGGTTACACAGCAACAGCTGCCCCGGACTTTCCAATTTTAGGTTATGGTTGTCACTAAATGGCATGTGCTAACGTTCTGCCAGAGATTTTCACTGTTGTATTTTGTGCTTTTGCTTTGCGGGAGGAGGAAGCTGCATAGTTCTGAGGAGCACTTGCTCCCACTTCTCTGGAAAGGACAGTTGAAACAATGTTTCCTTTCCCCAACAGCCTTTCTAGCGACCAGAGATACCATCAGGTGTCAGTCTTACAGTTTTGGAGGAAAATCTCCATCCCGAGCAAGACAAATTGGGAGTTTTTTGTGCATTGGCATACACATTGCAACCTAATCACAAACAAAGACTTGCCAAATATTTCTTCAGTCATCAGGAAATTAAACTGGGCTCCAGACCAGATATTTGGTTATGGTTTCCAAT
Organism: Eschrichtius robustus; assembly: GCF_028021215.1. NCBI lineage: Eukaryota > Metazoa > Chordata > Mammalia > Artiodactyla > Eschrichtiidae > Eschrichtius > Eschrichtius robustus. The sequence goes on from NC_090829.1 coordinate 36,498,090, forward strand.
CCAGAAAGAGCTTATTAAGGTTAGGCTGTGGGTAAATGCCCTTTACAAAATAAAAGTCCATTGATTTTTTAATTAATGGTAGCCCTAGCTGCTAAATCCTGAAACCTCATTGACCTGATATAAGAAAGTTTATTTCCTACTGATGTAAGTCCAGTCAAGGGTAGGAAGTTCCAGTTAGGTGGGATCCAGGCTGATGCAAATTCTGTCATCTTCAGCTTTTGTTTTCTAAGCTGGCTGGTGGCTGAGTATTGACATTGATCCAGCAGACAGGAGAAGAATATGGAGGATCGTAGGGAAGATCACTGTAAGTGGCAGCTGTGGATAGAAGTCACACTGGCTGGAATTCAGTCACATGACCACACTGAACTGCAAGGGAGGCTGGGAATTGTAGTGCAAATGTGTGCCTAGGAAGAGAGGAAAACAGGCAAGGTGAACAGCTGGCCGGTCTCTGCCACAGAACCATGGTCAGAGCAGAGTGAAGGAGGTGCTGAGGTAGAGTCTGGCTGCTTCCTGTAACAGGGAGGGGCCAAGGCACTCCTTTCCCTTCAACGTTATTCCTCTCATTTGAGGCCTCACCCCCCCGAACCTGGCCTTTGCCACATGGTGGGTAAATCTCTTTTGGCTGCTCTACTTGGAACTCAATTTCCTGTTTCACTGAGAAGATTGAGAAGATTGGTGGCCCTTCAGAAACCTGCAGATGGTGATTTGATATCAGCTTGGCAGGCACTTGGAACACAGCCTTGCTAATGTCAATCCTTGGGTGCTCAGCTCCCATTTTGAACCTCTCAGAGTTTTTTTAAATTGCCCTAAGAATCACACGTGGCTGAATGAGCCAGGAGCCTTCCTGCAGCTTCTGTTTTATTCCTCCTGCAGGCGGTTGTGGAGTTGCCACAGTGCAGCAGGTCACCCCTCCCCACGGTAACAGCCACAGGCTCTGGCTGACAGCTCATGAGGCAGGATCAGGCACGTGGAAACAAAGACCAGAGAGCCTTGTTGAGAGCCAAGAGAGCTCACTGATTCAGTCTCTTATTTCAGAACTGGACAGGTATGTGTCTTTAAGAGGAGCATCTATGATAGTATGTTCATTCAAACAATGTAATCATTACATATGTTTTTCTATAATGCACTTGCAAGATTCTTGAAGACAGATAAGCCAGTTGCTCTGTTCCCAGCAGCAGGGTGCACCATGGTTTTGAATATAATATTATTAGTAAAACTGCATACGTTCTGGCATTTCTTCTCTGTTTTGCTATTCTCACACAAGATACATGCACATTTTTGTGTGGAAGGGTGAGGAATTTGAGGAACAATTCAAGAGCCGTTTTTTTAATTACAAATTTGAAATAGTTCACTTAAAAAAATCAAAGCCCAAAGTGCATTTTGTAGCTTAATCTTCATATTTAATTTGATTATAGCAGTGAACATTAGGCATGAAACAAGCTGCCCAAAAGGACTGTTGAATTATTTAATTACCTATGGGACTGAGGAGGTGATAGTCAGCATAAACAATTCCACAAGTGGGGTGCATTAGAAAGATCAGCTCTTTCTGTCTCCAAGCTTAGTAAATTGCATTATGTGACTATCCAAACAGCAATTGCTTGTTGAACAGACTATTAAATGCTTAAGTCTGTTTGCAATATTTTAGGTTCCAGATGGTCATTTATCTAAAAGAAATGGCAAAAAAATACTAAGTGCTAATGTGTTTTAAAAGTATTTTCAGTTGAATGAATTTCCAATGAAGTCAATATTCAGAATTCAAGGACACTTTTTCCATATATACAATATTGAAAGAATTTCTAACAATCAAACTAGAAAATTAAACAGAAATGCATTCAAGAGGTTTGATCATCTGTTATGTTCATTTCTGGGAATATGGTGATACATGAGGCAGGCTTCTTGCCCTGAATAATTTCAGAGTCTTCTCAGGGAAGACAAGTCTACAATAACATTTGTATCGGTGTGATGTTTGAAGTGTGAATGAAGCTCTATGGAAATAAAGATAAGGAAATAATTAGTTCTACCAGGAGGCGGGGAGACAGGGAATAGAAATGTCAAGGAAAAATACACACAAAATGCACCATTTCAACTCAACTTTTATAAGAATATGCAGGAATTTGTGGGCATGTGAACCAGCAAAGAGGCAGGTGGGAAAGGGGCAGCGGAAAGAAGTGTGTAGTCTGTAGCTCAAAAACAAAGTTGACTCTTTCCTGGGCTAGGAATCAGCTAAGCCACTAAGTTACTAGTAACAGGGAAAAAGTTGGTGAGAATGGTCAAGATAATATTCTTAAATGCAGAAAATAATTCTGCATTTGACATTGTCAGAGAGTGAAAATTTTCAATCAAGCGATTTTCCCCAGTACCTGAAGCTTTCTAATTTAACTGTCAAGGATTTATTTTCACTTTTTAAACCTGAATAAGCAACTTGACACCTCTAGTTTATCTTAATAAATGTCAACATTGTGCTATGTTAAAGTGTCTTCAGAGACTATTAAGGTCTATAGAACTATTTGCCTTGAAAATTAGAGGCCTTGTTTTGCTATTTTATTTTTAAATGTTGGCTTCTGTATTTTTTCCCCCTCCATGACTTTTTCTGTATCCTTACCTTGCTGTAAATTTTCCTTGTTCCTGTCAGGATGCCTGCCTTTAATAGCCCTTTTCATCTAATTTGCTATCTTTGCTGAGGAATGGGAAATAAGAAAATCTGTCTCGCTTGAATTATGATCAAGAAGGAGTGGGTTTATGAATTGAGGTACTCTCCCAGGAGGTTTGAAATGTGGGCTTTGTGATATCTTATTTGTTCATTTGTAGATACTTGGTGATGTTATATCTAACAAGGTTGCTAAAAAGGTGACCTCTAAAAAAATTCAGTTGTGTTTTTTAACATCTTTATTGGAGTATAATTGCTTTACAATTGTGTGTTAGTTTCTGCTTTAAAACAAAGTGAATCAGCTATACATATACATATATCCCCATATCCCCTCCCTCTGCGTCTCCCTCCCACCCTCCCTATCCCACTCCTCTAGGTGGTCACAAAGCACCGAGCTGATCTCCCTGTGCTATGCGGCTGCTTCCCACTAGCTATCTATTTCACATTTGGTAGTGTATATATGTCCATGCCACTCTCTCACTTTGTCCCAGCTTACCTTTCCCCCTCCCCGCATGCTCAAGTCCATTCTCTACGTCTGCGTCTTTATTCCTGTCCTGCCCCTAGGTTCTTCAGAACCTTTTTGTTTTTTTTTTAGATTTCATATGTATGTGTGAGGATATGGTATTTGTTTTTCTCTTTCTGACTTACTTCACTCTGTATGACAGACTCTAGGTCCATCCACCTCACTACAAATAACTCAATTTCGTTTCTTTTTATGGCTGAGTAATATTCCATTGTATATATGTGCCACATCTTCTTTATCCATTCATCTGTCGATGGACACTTATGTTGCTTCTATGTCCTGGCTATTGTAAATAGAGTTGCGAACATTGTGGTACATGACTCTTTTTGAATTATGGTTTTCTCAGGGTATATGCGCAGTAGTGGGATTGCTGGGTCGTATGGTAGTTCTATTTTTAGTTTTTTAAGGAACCTCCATACTGTTCTCCATAGTGGCTGTATCAATTTACATTCCCATCAACAGTGCAAGAGGGATCCCTTTTCTCCACACCCTCTCCAGCATTTATTGTTTGTAGATTTTTTGATGATGTCCCTTCTGACTGGAGTGAGGTGATACCTCATTGTAGTTTTGATTTGCATTTCTCTAATGATTAGTGATGTTAAGCATCCTATCATGTGTTTGTTGGCAATCTGTATATCTTCTGTATATCTGTCCATTGGTCAAAGTGGGATGTTAAAACCCCCTGCTATGATTGTGTTACTGTCAATTTCCCCTTTTATGGCTGTTAGCAGTTGCCTTATGTAATGAGGTGCTCCTATGTTGGGTGCATAAATATTAACAATTATTATATCTACTTCTTGGATTGATCCCTTGATCATTATGTAGTGTCGTTCTTTGTCTCTTGTAATAGTCTTTATTTTAAAGTCTATTTTGTCTGGTATGAGAACTGCTACTCTAGCTTTCTTTTGATTTCCATTTGCATGCATATCTTTTTCCATCCCCTCACTTTCAGTCTGTATGTGTCCGTAGGTTGGAAGTGGGTCTCTGGTAGACAGCATATATATGGGTCTTGTTTTTGTATCCATTCAGCCAGTCTGTGTCTTTTGGATGGAGCATTTAATCCATTTACGTTTAAAGTAGTTATCGATATGTTTGTTCCTATGACCATTTTCTTAATTGGTTTGGGTTTGTTATTGTAGGTCTTTTCCTTCTCTTGTGTTTCCTGCCTAGAGAAGTTCCTTTAGCATTTGTTGTAAAGCTGGTTTGGTGGTGCTGAATTCTCTTAGCTTTTGCTTGTTTGTAAAGGTTTTAATTTCTCTGGTGAATCTGAAAGAGATCCTTGCTGGGTAGAGTAATCTTGATTCTAGGTTTTTCCCTTTCATCATTTTAAATATGTCCTGCCACTCCCTTCTGGCTTTCAGAGTTTCTGCTGAAAGATCAGCTGTTAACCTTATGGGGATTCCCTTGTATGTTTTTTGTTGTTTTTCCCTTGCTGATTTTAATATTTTTTCTTTGTATTTAATTTTTGATAGTTTGTTTAGTATGTGTCTTGGCGTGTTTCTCCTTGGATTTATCCTGTATGGGACTCTCTGTGCTTCCTGGACTTGATTGACTATTTCCTTTCCCATATTAGGGAAGCTTTCAACTATAATCTCTTTAAACATTTCTCAGTCCCTTTCTTTTTCTTTTCTTCTTCTGGGACCTCTATAATTCAAATGTTGGTGCATTTAATGTTGTCCCAGAGGTCTCTGAGACTGTCCTCAATTCTTTTCATTCTTTTTTCTTTATTCTGCTCTGCGGTAGTTATTTCCACTATTTTATCTTCCAGGTTACTTATCTGTTCTTCTGCCTCAGTTATTCTGCTATTGATTCCTTCTAGAGAAGTTTTAATTTCATTTATTGTGTTGTTCATCATTGTTTGTTTGCTCTTTAGTTCTTTTAGGTCCTTGTTAAACATTTCATGTATTTTCTCCATTCTATTTCCAAGATTTTGGATTATCTTTACTATCATTACTCTGAATTCTTTTTCAGGTAGACTGCCTATTTCCTCTTCATTTGTTTGGTCTGGTGGGTTTTTACCTTGCTCCTTCATCTGCTGTGTGTTTCTCTGTCTTCTCATTTTGCTTAACTTACTGTGTTTGGGATTTCCTTTTCATAGGCTGCAGGTTCATAGTTCCCGTTGTTTTTGGTGTCTGCTCCCAGTGCTAAGGTTGGTTCAGTGGGTTGTTTAGGCTTCCTGGTGGAGGGGACTGGGGCCTGTGTTCTGGTGGATGAGGCTGGATCTTGTCTTTCTTGTGAGCAAGACCAAATCTGGTGGTGTGTTTTGGGGTGTCTGTGACCTTATTATGATTTTAGGCAGCCTCTCTGCTAATGGGTGGGTTTGTGTTCCTGTGTTGCTAGTTGTTTGGCATGGGGTGTCCAGCAATGTAGCTTGCTGGTTGTTGAGTGGAGGTGGGTCTTAGTGTTGAGATGGAGATCTCTGGGAGAGCTTTTGCCATTTGATATTATGTGGAGCCGGGAGGTCTCTGGTGGACCAATGTCCTGAACTCAGCTCTCCCACCTCAGAGGCACAGGCCTGACACCTGGCTGGAGCACCAAGACCCTGTCAGCCACACAGCTCAGAAGAAAAGGGAGAAAAAAAGAAAGAAAGAAAGAAAGAAAAATAAAATAAAATAAAGTTATTAAAATAAAAATTTTTTTAAATTATTAAAATTTTAAAAAAAGAAAGAAAGAAGAGAGCAACCAAACCAAAGAACAAATCCACCAATGATATCAAGTGCTAAAAACTATACTAAAAAAAAAAAACAACAAAAACCGGACAGACAGAACCCTAAGACAAATGGTAAAAGCAAAGCTATAGAGACAAAATCACACAAAGACGCATACACATACACACTCACAAAAAGAGGAAAAGGAAAAAATATATATATATCTATGTAAGAAAAAAGGAAGAGAGCAACCAAATCAGTAAACAAATCTACCAATGATAATAAACTCTAAATACTAAACTAAGATAAACATAAAACCGGAAACAAATTAGATGCAGAAAGCAAACCCCAAGTGTACAGTTGCTCCCAAAGTCCACCGCCTCAGTTTTGGGATGATTTGTTGTCTATTCAGGTATTCCACAGATGCAGGGTTCATCTAGTTGATTGTGGAGATTTAATCCGCTGCTCCTGAGGCTGCTGGGAGAAATTTCCCTTTCTCTTCTTTGTTCGCACAGCTCCTGGGGTTCAGCTTTGGGTTTGGCCCCACCTTTGTGTGTAGGTCACTTGAGGGCGTCTGTTCTTCACTGAGACAGGAGGGGGTTAAAGGAGCAGCTGATTCGGGGGCTCTGGCTCACTCAGGCTGGGGGGAGAGAGGGGTACGGATGCGGGGCGAGCCTGCGGCGGCAGAGGCCTGCATGACGTTGCACCAGCCTGAGGCACGCCATGCGTTCTCCCGGGGAAGTTGTCCCTGCATCACGGGACCCTGGCAGTGGTGGGCTGCAGAGCCTCCCGGGAGGGGAGGTGTGGATAGTGACCTGTGCTTGCACACAGGCTTCTTGGTGGCGGCAGCAGCAGCCTTAGCGTCTCATGCCCGTCTCTGGGGTCTGCGCTGATAACCGTGGCTTGCGCCCGTCTCTGGAGCTCCTTTAAGCGGCGCTCTTAATCCCCTCTCCTCGCACACCAGGAAACAAAGAGGCAAGAAAAAGTTTCTTGCCTCTTTGGCAGGTCCACACTTTTCCTGGACTCCCTCCCGGCTAGCTGTGGCGCACTAGCCCCCTTCAGGCTGTGTTCACGTCGCCAACCCCAGTCCTCTCCCTGGGATCCGACCTCCGAAGCCCGAGCCTCAGCTCCCAGCCCCCGCCCGCCCCGGCAGCTGAGCAGACAAGCCTCTCGGGCTGGCGAGTGCTACTCAGCACCCATCCTCCGTGCGGGAATCTCTCTGCTTTGCCCTCCGCACCCCTGTGGCTGCGCTCTCCTCCGTGGCTCCGAAGCTCTCCCCCCTCCGCCACCCGCAGTCTCCGCCCGCGAAGGGGCTTCCTAGTGTGTGGAAACCTTACCTCCTTCACAGCTCCCTCCCACTGGTGCAGGTCCCGTCCCTATTCTTTTGTCTCTGTTTTTTCTTTTTTCTTTTGCCCTACCCAGGTACGTGGGGAGTTTCTTGCCTTTTGGGAGGTCTGAGGTCTTCTGCCAGCGTTCAGTAGGTGTTCTGTAGGAGCTGTTCCACATGTAGATGTATTTCTGATGTATTTGTGGGGAGGAAGGTGATCTCCGCGTCTTACTCCTCCACCATCTTGAAGGTCTCCTCAGTTGTGATTTTATTTGAATTAACATTGGAATCTTTGGGAAAATGCCAAAAGCTGTAAGTGCCTCCAGTCGAAGTTTATCTTGGAATAACCCTTAGAGACTTTAGAAAAGCAAACCATGTAGATGCAATTTTTCAAAATGTTGATGGGACACTTGTGCTCTTAATTGTGTAAATTTCCCCAGCTGAAAAGAACATTCTATCATAAATAAAGTAAGCCAAGTGAAGCTTTTCATTTGTCTTCCACGGCAGAAGCACGGGGCGGGTTTTTCAGCAGATTATTTTTCAGCAGGATTCCTTGGCACTTTAGTCAGTGATGATACATTTACAATCATGAGACAGTGAAATGACATTTCAGGAGGCAAGGTAGTACCTGTGGGGCTTCAAAATACATAAACCAGTTTAGCGTAGTTAACTCTGAGGAGCTAATATTGTTTTCCCCATTTATCTGAGGAAGAAACAGAAAACTCAGAGAGCACTCACATCACACAGTAGTACATTGTTGGGCAAGGCTTTAAACTCCTGTCCGTCTGACTTCTAAAGCTCCTGGAAACTTGTACTTTATTCCAGTCCTTACAATAACTGACTTTTAACGTTGCCAATTTACCTGGATGTTTCTTTCCTCATTGGTAAAACAAGAGAATTGAACCAGCTGATTTCTAAGATTTCTTACAGTTTCAGTAGAATCATAGATTTTTTAGATTAATCTTAAGTGCCTGGAAGAAGATGATGAAGAGGTAGATTGGTTCTGACGGAATGATCCCAATGAGATCTCTCAGCAGTGTGTCGTATCACAGCATTGAAACTATACAGTTTTAGGCCTTGGTTTGTAGCTGAGGTTTACCTATAGGCCTCCCAGCCTTGTCTTGGACAAGTTCTAGACCCTGAAAGAACAACGTGCAGAAGACGATGGATGAGCCCGTTGGCAGAGCAGGAGCAGTAACCGCAGAGGTGAGGGATTCTTTGCTGCTTTCAAATCTGCTTTCTGAGTAGACGCTTAAGGAGGGATGGAGGGATTTCTCGCCAGATGAGGAACAGATCAACTTTATCCAGATAATCTTTCACTTCTCTTTAGGAAGGAGAAAGTGAAGAGGGAAGAGACCTGTAGACCCGCATTTAAAGCCACCCCGTCCATTTTGCAGTCATGTAACCCATAGCACTGAAATCTCCTGAAAATTGTGGCTTGCTCAGTCTGTCCACGTCGGCTGCATATAGCCAGGCCCACCGTTCACTGCAACACAAGGGCATCATCCACACAGGCTGCAGTGTCGATGGTCAGTCCCTGGAGTTGTGCAATGCAGCAGGTGCTATAACAATAACCACCATTCATTCTGTGCTAGCTATTCAAATACCATATTCCCTTTATTCTTTGCAACAACCTGTGTTGTAATATGGTGAGGTGTATTTTCCAGAGGAAGAAATGGCACTCAGAAAGTGCCCACGGTCAATCCACTACTGTGCTGGAGGGGTAGGAATCGAACCCAAGTCTTCCTGCTTTCACAGTCCATGCTCTTTCTACCATACTCCACCCCAAATCCATGGAAATTCTCCAAGCCAGGCCAAAGCAGACTGGGATAAGGGGGGAACGTGCTCTTAGCATTTTGGAAGCATTGCTTCAGTGATGATTCAACAGCATGTGACCGCAATACTATCCTGACCTCAAACCTTCTGTGGCTCAACATTACTTAAAAAGAGAGTGCAAAGCCCATATAATAGGACTAAGGCCTCACCTCCCACCTTGCTTCCTCCTCACCTACCTCTTCTCCAAGGCACTGTGTGTCCCCGATGGCCATCTTTCAAGGCATTTCTGGCCACAGAGTGTACTTTTGCACATTGCGGTCCCATTGGCCACTTCCTTTGCATTAGCCTTAGAACAAAGGCCACGTTTTGTCATCTTTTGGGACACTTGCAGAAAGAGCAAGAGAGTCACACCCAAAGTAGTGAAGGGAGACTTGCTGCAAATGCCAAAATTCAAAGATGCTTTCTGGTTGTAGATGTGGGTCAGTGTGGGATAAATGCAGGTGCAGTGAAATACCAAGGGTCAGCCTTGCTCACAAGCCCTTTAGTCAAGGAAGAGCCCCTTAGACCTGGTGGCCCTTAAGTATGCTTCTGTTTTTCCTAAGACAAGGGTACAATGTATATATCTATGTATATGTTAGCAATATGACAGTTACACATCGGGGAGGGGTTGTTTTTATGTTGTAGTGCAATAGTGTATAATATACCAGCTGCAGGGATAAGGAGAAGAGATAAAGCGGGCTGAGACTGGGTGGAGGCGCTGTCTTTGGGAGCTGAGGCTGCCTTAACAGGGGCTGTCCATTACTCCCATGCTGTAACCCCATGCACTGAATGTGTGTCCCCTCCCCAGTCCTGCTGGGACTGTCTTATTCTATTCCTAAATACATTTCGGCCTAAAAGGAGGTGAGAGGGATTGTCTAGAAAAGGTCCAATCAATGATAAACAGACTTTCAGGATTAGCCTTCTTGCTTGATTGCAAACCTCTGAAAGAACTCCCTCCACCCCTCCAACCCCTTCCCTTTCCTGCTGCTGTCACTGATGCTGGGTTTCCGTGTCTCCTCACTGCTTGCCGGTATTGTAGCTCATAGTACACTGCTCTGTAGCCTTTACTGGTCTCCCTCCTCCCCTCTACTGTGAGCTTCTCACAGTAAAGGGCAAAGGTAATGTTTTCTTCATTGTGTGGCGTTCATACGACCCACACATCTTTAACTGTGCTCTCACCACATACAACTAGACCTGCAGGGAGCTCTGGCAAAGGTGAAGAGAAGATGGTAATGACAAGAAGAGAAACTCCTCTGATGGTTCCCAGCGGGATTGCAGGCAGACGTTTCAGTCAGGTGACTGCTTTCTGTCACAGCATCACCTGCAGAGCAAAAGGACGTAGTTCCCATAAGTAATCGGAATGGGAAGGCAGGCTCGGGTCTGTGGTCTGGTGTCTCTTGTCTAAATTCATTTGGACAGAACCAGCACTGCTTCACCCCAGCCATGGAAACACAGTCCCATTCCCCTGGCTTCACCAGCTCCTGCCTCGGTTTTCAACTGTAGTCCAAGACAATTTTTAGATGACTGTACCCTGTCCATAAATCTAGGATACGGTGTTTAATAAGTCACCTCTTTAGCCAACAAAAGTTTAAAATTAAGCTATAAATACGATTGGTATATTCCAAGAATAATAGCATCAATCTCATGGGCCTGGTATCTTAGAGAACTAGCTAATAATTCATTGAGTCAACACAGGAAGGGTCTTCATCTCTGCAGAATGTTTAGCCCAAGTAATTTTTAAGACTCACAGGACATCAGATCTAGAAGAATCTTAGAGATTACTTAAGTCTGAGCCCATAAAAAAACTAAGGGGACAGAGAGGTCAAGACCTGCCCAAGGTCACACAGTTATTTATGAATGCTGAGCAGGTGTGGATAAAGCCTGTTCACCATCCAGTGCTATGTGAGCTTCTATTTGTGACTTCTAAGTCCCAGGGCCTCTTGCACCCCATCAACAGAACATGGTCGGAAGCACCACTCTCATCAGATGGCCATGTCATTTTTCCCACACTCTGCTGACCCTGGGTTTGCATAATACTTAAAGATTCTGAACAGTATGTAATAATTATCATCCCGAGACACAGAAAGACAGCAAGACAGACATTAACTGTCCCCACTAGCTGCTCAGAGCCATTTCTTACAGTCTTATACTTGTCATTTAAAATTGATTTGCATTTTGCATTGACAGCCAAAGGGACACACAGTTCCCCTATAAATATAGTTTCTACTCCCCATCTTCAAACTGGGACTTTTTATGACAGTTTTCAACTTTTAGAACTTAGTGAAAAGAAACTTCAGTTTCAGACAAATACTGGCTCTCTCATCCCTCTCTCCTCTCTTGGGCCTGGTTCCGTATTCAGAGGGCAGAAAAAAACATTGAAGGGGGCTCATGTCTCATTATTCATGACTGCTTTTCTAGTTCACCTCTGTTTCTTCCTTGGCGGGAACTCCACTGGAGGAACCACTTCTGTGGCTGATTTAACCAGTGGCTAGTGTAAGTGATTGAACAATAGATACAACTTTACTTGGGAATTCGAGTTTCTCTTTAACTCCATCCTGCTGCCTGATTTCTCTTCTAGCTTTTCTGGCCTTCTCTTTGTAAGCTTTTATTTCTCTCTTGAGGCTCAGAGCTTTGGCTGCTGGGGTGAAAATGGAAACAGATTGACAAGGGGAAAGGTAGCTTTGGGGAATTTAAAATTCAAGCAAGTAAACCATTAATATCTTTGAAGTGTCGATTGTGCACAGAACACCGTGCTGATTATTATGGAGGTCACAAGCTTTTGCCAGATACAGTCGTCCCTCCCCTAAAAGAGGAGTAAGTCTAGAGGGAGAGTTAGATGTGCACTTGCAGGGGGAAGTATCTAATACTCTGGGGCAATATATTATCATTCTGTGTTTCCCAAGGTAGGTACAAGTACCACTGGTGGACAAGGAGGTGATTTTAGTGTGTACACAGACAGGGCATTAAATAAATTTGATTCCAATTGTAAACGTGGTATATTCCTGTTTCAATTTCCTCTCAATTCTTCTGATAACCTAAAAAAAGAGAGAGAAAAAAAAAGGAAGTCTCAGATCTGTGCTAAAATACCTTAAATACCTCTCTAACTCCTTTTAATCTTCTCAATAAAAACCGAAAAGATAGGACTTTTGGACACCAATAATCTCCACCTACAGTTTAATACTATTCTTCAGTTTAAATTTTATTTATTTTTTACAGTTTGCACTCTATTTTATTACAAGTGATAAAGTTTTTCTTTTTATGATGCTTGTAATATAATGTTTCCTTACTGAATGTCTTAGTAAGGGTTGCTATAACAAATTACTATAGAGTATGTGGTTTAAGCAACAAACACTTACTTTTCATAGTTCTGGAGGTTAGTAAGTCCAAGATCAGGGTGTCAGCATGGTCAGGTTCTGCTGAGAGCCCTCTTGCTGTTTTACAGACAACTGTATTTTGCTGTGTCCTCATATGGCAGAAGGAGAGTGAGTTAGCTCTCTGGCCTCTTCTTGTAAGGGCACTAATCCCATTCATGAGGGCTCCACTCTCATGACTTAATCACCTCTCAAAGACCTCATTTTCAAATACCATCACAATGGAGATTAATTTCAACACATGAATTTTTGGAGGGACACAAACATTCAGTTCATAACATTTAGGTTAAAAAAAGCAAGCTAATTCCAAACAGTAAATAAATAATGGTACAGGTGTTACAAAAATATGGCAGAAACCACTGGGGATGTGCAAATGTTTGGGAACAGTTTAGAATTGTTAAGTGAATGCCTTAGAAGTGAATTGCAAGATGAATTTCAGGGAATGATTGTATACTAGGGGCTGGGATCTCGGGGAAGAATTCCTAGAGGAGGTGAGCTTTAAGGGAGCATTTGAAGGGGCTGGCTAGAAGCCAAGTGAGCAAAGATATGGTGATCGGTGGGCTGGGAGCAGGAGGCCTGTTGAACTGGATGGACCATTCATGTCCAGGAGTCATGGTTGGAGGAGAGTCACAGCTGGAATCACAAGGTGGAAAGACCTTATATGAGGAGACTCTTTGCTTTTTTTAAAACTTTTTATTTTCAGATAATTATGGATTCACATGCAGTTGTAAGAAACAATACAGAGAGATCCCATATCCCCTTTACCCAGTTTCCCCCAACGATGACATCTTACATAACTACAGTTCAACATCACAATTAGGAAATTGACAATGATACAAGCCACTGACCTTATTCAGACTCGCTCATTTTACATGCACTCGTGTGTGTGTGTGTGTGTGTGTGTGTATTTAGTTCTATGCAATTTTAGCATGTGTGTAAATTGGTGTGTCCACCACTGTAGTCAAGACACAGAACAGTCCCAGCACAAGAAAGCCTTGTCTACCCTGTCATAGCCAGAGGCACCTTCCCCCCGCTTTCTTCTTCCCTCTCACCTGGCAACCACTAACTGGTTCTCCATCTCTATAATTCTGTCAGTTCAAGAATGTGATATAATTGGAATCATACAGTGTGTAACCTTTGGCATTGGCTTTTTGTCATTCAGCATAAGATTTACCCACAATGTTGTTTGTATCAGTAGTTCATTCCTTTTTATTGCTGAGTAGTATTCATAACATGGATATACCATGGTTTACCATTCATCCTTTGTAGAAAATTTGGGTTGTTTCCAGTTTGGGGCTATTATGAATAAACCTTCTATGAACATTTGTGTACAGGTTTTTGTGTGAACATAAATTTCATTTTTCAAGAGTAAATTTCTGTTTCATATGGTAAGTTTGGTGTGTTTAGTTTTATAAGAAACTGCCATACTCTTTTTGGGAGTGGTGGTACAATTTTATATTCCTACCAGCAGTTTATCAGTGATCCAGGTTCTCTGAATCCTTGTCAGCATTTACTGTTACCATTTTATTTTAGCTATTTTGGTAGGTGTGTAGAGATATCTCATGAATTTAGTTTGCATTTTCCCTGATGGTTAATAATTAAACATCTTTTCATGTGCTTATTTGCCACTCCTCCTCAGTGAAATGTCTGTTCATACCTCTTGTCCATTTGCTCATTGGATAGTTTATGCTGTTATTCTTGAGTTTGAGTTTTTGTTTCTTTATATGTTCCAGATATAAGTTCTTTGTCAGATATGTGATTAGCAAATACTTTCTCTCAGTCTGTAATTTGCTTTTTTCATTCACTTTACACGGTCGTTCACAGATCAAAACTTTTGAATGTTGATTTGATCCAATTTATAATTTTTTCCTTTTATGGATTGTGCTTTTGGCATCAAGTCTAAGATTCTTCTCTTAGCCCTAGTTCCTGAAGGTTTTCTCCTAAGTTTTTACCTAGAAGTTTTCTAGTTTTACATTTTACATTTATGTCTGTGATCCATTTTGAGTTGATTTTTGTAAAAATGTGAGGTTTTAGTCAAGGGTTCATTAATTTTTTTTGTTTGTTTTTGCTTATAAATGTCCAGTTGCTCCAGCACCGTTTGTCAAAATGCCTATCCTTCTATTGAATTGCTCTTGCATCTTTGTCAAAAATCGGTTGGGCATATTTGTGTGGGTCCTTTGCTTTTTACAGTCACCTTATTAATATTTCCTATCATTTGACTGTAACATCTGAAAAAGAAAAATGTTAGTGGGCCTTTCACCCAAATGAATCATGCCACTAGTATAATAAATTATTTGATTATGGAATATTTGATGATTTAGAGAGGTCTCATTACACACTCATGAATCATCCCCAAGGCCTTATGAGAAGAGAATATTTGGCCTATCTCCCACCAAAATATTTCCTTTTACCTAAATAGAAAGACGTGGGGAAGGGTGCCCATAATTTTTTTTCCCCAGGGCCAATAAGGGGCTGCTTAAGTTCGACTTTGCAAACTTTACAGGGAGGAGAAATGCGATTGGCCTTGGTCAGGCTTCGTTTTGCACAGGCTTTGGCAGGGACTTATAACCAGCGGTTCTGCCAGGAGCTCAGGAGCCTGCTCGCATACAAAAACGATAAGGGACATCTAAGGAAAACAAGCTGCTCCCTTTTAGGGACACACCAAAGCTAGATAACCCAAGATAATCATAGCAAGATACAGCCAGTCTTAGAGCTAAGTACTGTGAAGTTAGCTTTGCTTCCTTGAGTTTTTGAAGCATGCATCTGTATAAACCTGCTTGTGCAGACATCCCCAGCCCCAAGCTGGGTCTGCCCAAATCCAGCGAATCGGCTCTGAAATGTAGACGGCATCTAGCAGTAACAAAGCCTCCGCCTCAGGCAGCCTGTTGGCCTGTTAGGCCCAGTGGAGCAGCGGAACGGAAATACCTGGAGAAGTTTTTACGTGTCCATGGAATTTCGTTGCAGGAAACCACCAGGGCAGAGACGGGCATGGCTTACAGGTACTTGCTGGTTGCAATGTTATCCAGCCAGGGCACTGCACTGAAGTCAAAGGTTGTTGTTATTAAAGAAAGAAGGATTGAAATAGCAAAAAAATACTATATAGCAAAAAGAAAAGAAAAGTGAACGCAGTGAGCCCTCTTCTTGGGCTGCCTTATTTTTTCAAGCTTTAATTTGTACTTTCTCTTCGCTTCAAAGATTACATAGTCAAATTCACCTGTGGAAGTTCCCAACCTTGTGCCATTAGAAATGTCTTTGGCTTGATACTTAAGCAAACGTATGTGATTTAGCAGGTCATAATGAAGAATGGGTGCTCTGTTCTTCTTAAGGGAATTTATAAATTAAGAATAGAATTTTTTTAATGCTGCCTGGTCTTCAAGGCTGTTATTTTCTTTTAAGCCTGAATCATGTGGTTGTGCTAATAGCTAATAAGGTAGTTCATGAGACTGAGCAGCTTCTTGAAATGACAGCACTTTTTATCAGTGTAGCCCAAGATAAATTACTGGTTGTTCTCTAAACTTCCAATACCATCATTTATTCTGTGAAAGATTAACAAAAGGGAGAAATTTTTTCCTAGTATGGGGTTGGATGTATATAACCTTTAAAAATTGCTCTGGAATGGGAAGATCATTCTTTTTCTGAGCAATTATTGTTCAAACCTCTATAAGATATGTCTGTGCTTAGCTAAATCACCCAGCTGTACCCGCACAAGTACTTCCTTGACAAATGCCTCGAGTTTTAAATATCCAGGAAGCTGAGCAAAAGCTGTTCAGAAGGACAAAGGTGCTGGAAACCGAAAACAAAAACAAAAACAAAAAACAAAACCCCAAGCCCTTAGCATTTATAAAGAACAGTTGTCTTAGCTCAAGTCAAAACTTCCAGTTCACAGAATAAGATTGTTTTTGCATAGACAAGATGTCCCTAAATGATTTTATTTTTCTATAATCAAAAGGTCTATTTTAATGCAGTACCTACTGCTCTAGTTATCAGCTAATTTGATTAATAAAGCAATTTGCAATGAGATGGCTTATCTCTGGAGAGCAAAGTATTTCACACAGACTCTTTATGCAATAAAGGGCTCCTGCAGAAGAGGAATGAACTCTTCTAGGTTTATAGGGCATAAAACATAAGACAGCTCACCCCATCATGCTTTAGAAGTGGAGCCTAAGAAGAATCCAACAGCCTTTCCGAGAGAACCTATGGCTCCACACCCTGGGATGGAGGAGGAGATGATGTCATTCCTCACCCACCTTTCCTGAATCTGTCTTTACTAGAAGGAGCTACCTTCTCTTTGCCTCTCCATATTCTCTCACTCTATTCTCCATGCTTTCCTTGACCCTCAGTGGTAATAGTGGTGGAATATAGATCTGGTGAAGATGGACGGTTTCACTGTTTGAAAAACAAACTGTCTTTGCATCTTTGTCCCAGGATGGGTGGTATCACCATGAACACTTTTATAAATCTTCAGAGGGCAGGCCTCTTTCTCTCAAAAGTCCTGGTTTGAATATCTGTTACATATTTTGTGATGTGTGCCAGTGTTCAGACAAAGATATGTTCTAGGACAGTGTTTTTAAGCACTTATGGAGCACAGGAATGCTCCCTTCAAATAGGTAAGAACAAAGGTGTCCTAGTTGAGGGTGGGGGCTTGGAGCCCACCTGCTTGAGGGGAGCAGTCATCCCAGCTTGGTTTCCCAGGCACACCTGCAGATCCCATCCTCTGCACGGCTTGAGAGTATAGTTCTGAGGTGACTCTTCAAGATGCCTTGGAGAGCAAGGCTGGCAGGTCCTTCTCACAGAGGCAGGCTCTTAGGCAAGTGTATGTGCCACTAGACCACATTCTAGTAAGAAATGGGACTTAGAAGATCATTGTTCCTAGATCAGAATATGAGGAGAGAAAGTACAGTTAAATAGATACTTGGCTCCAGAAAATAGCCAAGGCTTTGAATTATGATGAACTTGCTATTCTCTGCCACCTCTTCCTGACACATGTCGCCTTTACCCCTCCCCACTCCTTTCTCCAAATGTCCATAGTACTTTGTCTATTCTTTTTTCAAGGCACGTATTAAGTATCCTTATTTAAAACATTCTCCTTTAAGCATTAGGGATGGATTTTTAAGGAAGAGTAGCCAGGTTCTCTTGGTTCCTGCCCAACCTGGCTTTTGACCTTGACTTCTTATAGGCGTAGTTGGGGTTAGGTGAGGAGACTTTTATATTCTTCTTTACCTTGATTTCCACCTCCCCCCAAGACCATGGCTATGTTAAAAGACCTCATTCAACCTGCCTTTTCTATTTCCTTCTTTCTGAAGGGTATTATTTCATGTGTAGTGGAAAGAGAATGGGCTTTGGAGTTAATCAGGCCAGAGTTCAAATCCCAGCTCTTCTGCTTTACAAACTGTGTGACACTGGGAGTCATATAAGTAGGTGTGACATATAAGTTCCTAACACACAGTAGGTGTTCACTAAATGTAGGTTCCCTTCCTGCTTATTCTGTGTCTCCTGTCAATCATTCTGGGGGCAGGAGATGAAAGCCCCCTATAGCTGAAACATACAAATGGATAAGATAGAGTATTCTCAGAAAGAAAAGAATTAAAAACTTTGCAGTAATATGCTAAAAATCTTTATGTTGTACTTTAAATGGGTGAATTGTATGTATGTAAATTACATCTCAATAAAGTGGTTAAAAATAATAAGAGAAGTTTAAAAAAAATCTGCAGTAATTCACAATCTGTGTAGGTTTCCATGCTGAGCTTAGAATTCTGAGAGGTCTGGAAGAGCCGGGTAAGCTGTTTTCTCTTCCTAATTTGGTCAGATGCCATTGCAGCCTTCAGCCCAATACCAGCTGCTCGGGTCCCTTGATCATCTGTGAGAGAGCATTATGTTGTGTTTCCATGGAGACTTGGTTATATTTCTAACTAAGGGTGACCAGGGGAGGAAAAAAAAATCAGTAAATATGCAAACACATGTATCAGCTGAAAAGAAATGGGAGGAAATTGTTTGAATGTGGTGTAAAAAGTGCCAAGTTGCTGTGTCGATCCTTCTGTTGGCTTAGAATTTTCAGCAAAAATAGAAGTTTTTTGTGAATTCGTTTTTTAAATATCTATGAAATAGTCACCCAAGAGGGTCCTTCAGTTATTTCTAAGAGGCTATCTCTATTACAAAGCATTGAACTCTGAGCCAGACAGTGAACCTGAGCTTGGGTCAAAGTAGAAGTACACTGAAAATTAGTTTTATGGACAAAGCACAAAAACAATCTAGATGGAGTAAGGATGCAGTAGACACCCAGCTTTGAAGCAATTTTATAATACTCACATAAGCTGGGAGGAACTCAAATGGATGTAAAATGAAGGTCTAATTCAAGGGACCCCAAACTTTTTCTGTAAAAGGCCATATAGTAGATATTTTAAGATCATGGGCCACATCTGCCTTTGTCCTACCTACTGAACTCTGCCCTTGTAGGTGGAAGCAGCCATCGACAATAAGCAAAGGAGTGGGCGTGGCTATGTTCCAATTACACTTTACTTATGGATGCTGAAATTTGAGTTTCATATAATTTTCTCATACCACAAATCTTCCTTTTTTTCCTCCCAAATCATTAAAAAAAAAAAAGCCAATCTTATCTTACAGACCATATGAAAACAAGTGGCAGGCCTGATTTGGCCAGTAGGCCATAATTTGCTGACCCCTGGTCTAGAAGACAAAGGTTTCAGTTGTACAGGCTATTTATTTGTTGTGTTTATTTATTTATTTGTAAACCTCCTTGTTTCCAGAGGTATTTAAGGTGCCCAACTGCATATAATTCAGAAAGATAAAAATAAATAAAAAAAGAGGTAATTCACTGGTGGTCCAGTGGTTGGGACTCCGTTTTCACTGCCGAGTTCAATCCCCTGCTTAGGGAACTAAGAGCCCACAAGCTGCATGGCGTGGCCAAAAAAAAAAAAAAAAAAAAGGATGAGACCTAGAAAGGTTAAGAAGAGGAAAGGAAGGCAGCCTGGGGTGAGTGAGGGTGACACGGGCAAGCCATGCCCTTGCACCTGGATTTGGCTCTGCGCTTTCCAGTAGCACCAAGCTGGGAAGAGGGCCATGGAGCTCTTTACAGCAGTCTCAGAGTCCTTGAGGTGAACACAAGCCAGCTGCTCAGGGATGGAACACTTCTCTCTGATGTGGAGATCAGAGAGAAAGTTCTCTCGTGGTTCTTCGTTGTGTAATTAATATCTTCAAAAAATATCCTTATAGTAAACACAGCAGTGGGATTCCTCAGGCTCTTTCTCATGGGGCCCCTAATATTAAAAAGGGGCACTATATCAAATAACGATTCAGCAAAAGCAAGTGGGTGTGGTAGAAGGAATGACATTGGTTTAATAGAAACTGTATCAATTAGTTTGAAATTATTTACGCTTAAAAAATTCCCCAATAATAATGACACAGATTTAGCTATTTTATAATGACAGGGCTTGTCCAGCTTCATGGAATGAAACAATTGTTTCTCACATTTAAAACAAATGCTATTTGCCAACCAAAGACAAAATTGTCTATACCCTTGAGCAGAAGGTGGGAGGGGACAAAAGAAGAAAAGGAGAGGTGGGGCGAAGTTTTGGAATTATTGATGTGGGACAGACCTTGGAGATAATCTGCTCCAGTTTTTGGTCTTACAGCTGGAGAAAACTGAAGCTCAGAGATGTTGCGTTTCCAGCCAACAACAAAGCCCTTGTCCTTTGGGTCCCAGTCCAGTGCTCGCTCCATAATCCATATTTATTCCCAGCCCTCCAACCCCCATCCCACCCTATGCCAACACACACCCTCACACACACACCCCACACCATACACACGCCATACACACACACCACACACACAGACACACCCCTACCACACATATACCCTCACACACATCACATACACATACACACCCACATACCCCCTTAGTCCACACACCACACACACACACACACACCCATACACACACTACACACCCCACGCCCTGCCTCCCGGGTATGCTGCAGTCCCCCTCTTGTCCAGTCTTCCAGGCACTGCTCTCATTGCTCTGCTCTACAATCTGCCTCAGTCCTACTTCTTGGCACACTGGCCCTCCATCCCTGTCCTGAAATATCGAGCCTCACTCATCATTGCTTTCCCCATCTAGAATATTCTCACACGTCCCCCTTGCCGAGACAAATCCAAACCACAGGCTCTCCCTTCTCTCTCACAGAATGACTTGTCTTTGTTCCATATAGTTTGGATTGTTTGTGTGTGTGTGTGTGTGTGTGTGTGTGTGTGTCTCAAAAGTATGCTGTTGTCACCTTGAGGAGAACAACTAGAGCTTATACTATTTTGCAATCCTCCTGTGCTTTGCACTTAGCGTGTATTGCTTCTTTGAGGTATATGCATTCAGAAGTTGGGGAACAGAAAGAAAGACTCCAAAGACAAGTAGGAATGTCCCTTTCCCCCATTTATAGTGCTCTAGCCCCATATTTTCTCCTGTATCTTAGATACAATATGTTACTTAGCCTTGCTGAGTCTCAGTTTCCTCTTCTGTAAAATGGGCCTAATTCAACTTACCTCATGACAATGTTGTAAGAATTAAATGAAGTCACGTTTATGAAAGTGCTTAGCTCACTGCCTGCCATGGTGGGAGCCTAACAAACAGGGTTCCCTCGCTTCACCTCCTTCTTAACCAATCCTAGGACTCCATCGATTAGTCATCTTTCAGAGATTGAAAGAAAAAGGGTGTGGTGTTGTATCTAAAAAAGAGAGAGGGGCAGAAAATAAACACGTGTAATTAAATTTTGCACAGTTCTGAGCATATCACTCTCCTTTCCTCACTTGCTTACATACATTCTTTTTTGGCTTCTACTATTGGAATATATCCTCAGGATCTATTGAGAAAGTGTTTTTTTTTTTTTCTTTTTACTTCACACATGGCCTCCTATTTAATGAAAACAGCCTCAGGAAACATTGGAATAAATTACTCTCCAAATGGTGTAATAGAATGATAAAAATCATCTTTTATCAGTCTGTGTATTTCCAGTGCCTAGCATTGTGTCTAGAACAGAAATATTTGAAACAGAATGAAATTAAAAGGGCTAAAATGCCCACTGGTACCTTCTAGTACCTCTCCCATTCACTTGCCACACTGCCTGAGAATTTCTTCAACTAGAAGCTCCAGTTCTCCTGTTAAAATGGAGGTGTGTAATCTAAGCTAATAGGCAGCAGAGCAAGAAGGAAACAGGACATCGGCCAGGCCGACCTGAAAACAGAAGATAGGAAAGAAGGTTCTAGACTGGATCAAGGGGCAAGCTTGGGAGTCGGGGCGTGGCACAGTGGTACAGGGGCTGTGCGGGGACACCGGCGGGCAGGCCCGAAGAAGAGGGCGGGAAAGCTAGAGAGAAACCTCACTCACCTACCAGCTTGTAACAAAGGTGTCCTGGCAAAGCGTTTGAAAACATTCATTAACTGATAGAATTTTCATTGATCTCTAAATGAAGATTCTAATGATAAGTAAGAACTAGTTTTCGCTCTGAAAACTCTTTCCCTGGGTTCTGTCAAAGTGAGAATATGGTGTCCTGGCTGGAGGATTTGCAGACCACCTTCCCCCCAACCCCTTTCTCTGATCCTCTGATGCCTTATCTATGAAATGAAAAAGCACATAAAGCCCTCCTCCCAGGATAGTGCTATTCACGCAGAGTCACATAGTGGAAGCTTAGAAAAGACTATCCCCCTCTTGACTTTTCCGCTTTTCATGATTTCCATGACACAGTGTGGAAGTTGAAAATTATTTTTGTTCCTAAATTGAACTCACTGTCTTCCTCCTAGCCCCCTGCCCCGCACAACCCTCCAAACCCTCCTTCACCGCATACTCCGCTGACCTACTTTTTTCATGGAACGCTTGGCACACTCAGACCTGCTTGAAAAGTAGCTATGGCCATGGCCATGAAAATCAAAAGCCTAGAAAAAATGCTAGCTGAGCAGGGGGTTGTATTCTCCACATTAAAAAAAAAAAGCCTACATGAGTTATTTTAGACTGGCCTCATTTTGGTCAGTCTCGGGGCCTGTGCTAATTTTCTCTGAGTCCTCTGGCTGTGGCTCTCCTGGCATCAACTGGGCTGGAGGAACGTTGCAGACACTGAGATGATCCAGGCTCAGAGCCTATGTGACTACTTGAAACCCGAAGAGCCTGCTGGTAAAGGACCTAGAAGGCTTAGTGAAAGGGGCCTGTTCAGAATGGGGCCAAATATTTATTTACTATTGAACGGAACAGAAGTTCTAAAACGAGTATGTTTTAGAAGTGTCAGTTTAGATAGAAAATGCTTTAAAATTTAAGCAAAAGTGAGATATGAGTGCCCCTTGGATTTGAAATATTATTTTCATTCT
The DNA here is from genome assembly GCF_028021215.1 of Eschrichtius robustus. Classification (NCBI taxonomy): domain Eukaryota; kingdom Metazoa; phylum Chordata; class Mammalia; order Artiodactyla; family Eschrichtiidae; genus Eschrichtius; species Eschrichtius robustus. The sequence continues at coordinate 36,520,783 of NC_090829.1, forward strand.
GTTTTGAAATTTCCACTTGTGGTTTTCCAGAGGGAAAGTTGCTTTATGCATAATGAAAACACTGGAAATTCAGGGCTCAAGAACAACACTGTGTTATATGAACACTCCCTTTCTCATAAATGAAAAATTTACAGCAGTTTCATATTAAAAACAAAACATTTTTTTTTTTAAATTATTATTATTTATTTACTTATTTATTTATTTTTGGCTGTGTTGAGTCTTCGTTTCTGTGCGTGGGCTTTCTCTAGTGGCAAGTGGGGGCCACTCTTCATCGCGGTGCACGGGCCTCTCACTGTCGCGGCCTCTCTTGTTGAGGAGCACAAGCTCCAGACGCGCAGGCTCAGTAGTTGTGGCTCACGGGCCTAGTTGCTCCGTGGCATATGGGATCCTCCCAGACCAGGGCTCGAACCCGTGTCCCCTGCACTGGCAGGCAGATTCTCAACCACTGCGCCACCAGGGAAGCCCTTAAAAACAAAACATTTTGAGACCTGGTTTTCCTGCACAAGGAACAACTATGAGTCAAATATATCCTTACCCAAGGGAAAAAAACAAAAAAACAAAACCTCTCCCTAAATTTCTCTGCAGTGCCTGTAAGTGCCACTAGGATGCACTATTTCATTAAAAAAAAAAGAAGCGCTTCATTCAGTTCCCTGAACCACAGAAAGCAGAAATCTTTAAACTTTTTCCAGACAACCCTAGACCAGAACTTAAATTTGAATCTGTATATTTCCCTTGATTGTGAAAATTAAGAAGCATCTCTTTTTATATCACAATGGGAAATCTTCTATAGTGAGAAAAAGTAAGAAGTTATGACCAGTACACTTGGGATTCCGAGAATCCTGTAGCAGGGATATGTTATCATAACCTAACCCAGTTAGATATTTGACAGAGCAAATTTTCTACGTCTGCGAGTTTCCAAGAATGGGATTCTGAACCACACTAGAGACCTCTGCGGGTGACTGGTGGAGAAAAGAAAGGCAGACATGTCATCCCCTTGGCCTTCCTTCAGAGAATGTTCTGTTGATGTCTTTTGCCCCATCTCAGGTGAAGGCATCTTGCACAGTTAAGATGGAGCAGATGTAGTGAATCTGGAAGGATTGTGTTGTCAGGATTGCCTGGGAGAAGTCTGGCTCAGAACCCACGAATGTTCTTAGAACCATGACCCTGCAGGTCTGGCTCAGCACCAGATTAGAATGTGGTCGAATGATGGTGCCCTTCCTCCTCTGTAACCAGGGCTCGTTTTTGCTTATCATGGGACACCTCTCCACGCCTTACACTTTAGCCTCACATCAGTGATTCCTCTGCCTTGCCCTTAGCTAGTTATCAACTGATGCTCCCTAAGATTTCAATTATACATTTTGTGATGTGTGCCAATGTTCAGATGAAGATACATTCCAGGACATTGTGTTTCAGACAATAATGATGCAGAAGAACACATGAAGGCAAAGCGGTCCCAGTTGAAGGTGGGGTCCTGGGGTATCTGTAAAATATGTCATATCCAAAGAAACCGCTAATGGTGGAAGTTCAGGTAGTAGAGGAGCTATTTTTAGACAACCTATCTAGTCTTAAAATCAGATTATGAGAAAAAACCTTTTTTATTTGAAAATAATTTCAAACATACAGAAAAATTGCAAGAATAATATATAGAATATCTGTAGCACTTTAATCTTTAATATATTGTTAACATTTTGCTCCATTTGATCGTGTTCTTATCCGCTTGCTTTCTGCATCCTCCCCCCACCTCCAATTTATTTTTCCAAGCCTTTTGAGAGCAAGTTACATCCATAATAGCCCTTTACCCCTCAGTACCTCCTAAGAGTAAGGATATTCTTTCATACACCCCCAAGTACAATTACCAACTTCAGTCAGATTTACCTAGTTTTTATCTGATCTACTGTCTGTATTCTCATTTTGCCAGCAGACACAATAGTGCCCTTTATAGCAATTTTTTTACTCCACCAGTACCGCATCTAGTTCAGGATCACATATTGTATTTTGTTGTCATGGGTTTTTCATTTCCTTCAATCTGGCATAGTTCGGACTGGAATTAGTTTTAGCACAGGGAGGAGGTCAGTGGGAAAGAGGGTGATGACTAATTGGAGTGTCTGCTTTGGGTTGGGAGGTGGTGCTGTGGTGCCAACACAATCTCTAAGCTCGGCCCGAAGGCCTCCTGGCTACAGCTACCAATTCCGCATCGAGGACTGTGTCTTCCACGGCTCCCCAGCAAGGCCACCACATCGTCATCTTGACCTTTAGGTTCAAAGCTGAGGTGGATCTCAAAAGACATACTGACCTAACTGACCTACATAAATTCAGTCCCCTGTGTTTATCTGCTTAGCACTTATCTTGCTGAGGGGCGTGCACTGTGGGGGGCTGTTGAGAATTACCAGGACCTGAGTGAGGTCCTCTGAGCACTGACAGGCAGGGAGGGCAGGCAGGGCCAAGTATGCGATTACCTGGGACTCTCTAGCCTCCAAATCAGGTACCCATAAAGCTTGGCCAGGGAACCACCCCAAGAAACTAAAGCAGCAGCCAGAGGGAGAGGCCTCTTCCAAACTGGCTGCAGAGCAGAAGAGTGTGGGCTCTGGCCACACGTCCTGGTGAGCCCACTGGGAGAGGTGGGAGTAGCTGAGAGGCCACAGCAGCCAGGGAAACACAGGCTCTCAGTGGGTCACGTGGAATATTTTTAGATAAGGGAGTTTCGACCCAATTGTCTATTTTTCCCTCCATGATATTCCTTTTAATTTGTTAAGGCAGAATGAGATAGAAGCTCTGAAAATTGTAGAGTGTGGGTGCAGAATGTGCAGCTCATTAAGTATCTAAGCTCTTTAGCATTTGGAGGGTCTGTAACAGATCACTGATTCACCCTGCTTTTAAAATTTTGCAGCATTCTATAACTCAACACACAGTGACAACATGTGCATTTAGAAGCTGGTTATGGCTTTTAAAAGGAGCCATGATTGCTTCTTGACGTGACCATTGTGTAAGACCAGAATCTCTATGCATAATTTCCCAAAAGGTTAATCCTTGCTGTAACATCTTTGTAAAATTCATCAAATTAGCACCTCCTTCCTTTACCCCTATTTTTCCTCTTACCACTCTTTTTTTTCCCCCTTATGTTTTATGGCTCTAATGTCTTATTTCAATATGTCTTTCCGCAATGTATTCTAGCACATTTATGGTTTCATCCTTCATATGTAAGTCTCTATCCCAGCTCAAATTTCTTGTATGAGATAGCAAGTTAAATTTATACTTTTAAAATTCCCAAAGTCATTTTTGATAGCCTAAATTTCCCCCACTGATTTGAAATTACAACATATATAGCCCAAATATCAGAAAAGGTTACCTTGTCTTTTGTGCATCAGATGAAATGGTCTTGAACTGGAAACATAGAATTCCTTCTACTCTCCAGATATTCTTTTGGAAGTTTCTGTTCTTCTAGTCGTTTGGGGCTTAAATTGAATGACCTCAGTTTTTGTTTGTCTGAAAGAAAATTGTATTTAGTTTTCTTTTTCTTCTATTTTTTTTTCCTCTTACCACTTGTATTTGTTTGTTTCCGTAGTGTTTGTCTCTTTCACTGGAGTGTGAACTCCAGGAGGACAGGGATGTTATCTGTATGGTTAATTGCAGAATTCCCAGAATCTGGTATCTAGTGTAAAACTCAATAAATGTTTGCTGAATAAATGAATGATTAAGCAAGTGTATGAGGAATAAGCCCTCATTTTTCACTGGCAGACAATCTGCTGGATTATCAGACACAGGGGGTTGCTCCACCAGACTCTCCATCCACAGCCTCCTTGCCACTTACTTCCCAACCTTCTCTCTTTACTGAGAAGATCCAAAGTGCCCTCATTTGTTTTAGTGGTACTTGGGGGACAGCATTGTTCTCATAGGAAATAGGTCCTTAAATCTTGGATGTTAGAATCCTTTGAAGCTGCCCATTATAATGTCATAAGTCCACTTTATTGTTTCTTCTCCTCAGACATCCATCTCGTTTCACTTTCCATTCACTCAGTTACTTCACTCTATTCACAGAGTCTTCACTGTACTTTCCTCCAGAAAGTTCTCTGTGATGTCACTGTCCAGTCCTAGTGGAGACCTGGGTTGTGACCAGACGAGACACTCACAGCCTTCACTCTACGTATTCCTTGCTTCTCCTCAGATGTGTTACTAACGTGCCCACATTACGGAGTCATGGGTCTCTCCTCCACTCCTTCCCACCACAAGCTCTCCCCTTCTTACCCCTGTCCATCAATCCCATAGACTAGCCCTCTTTAGTTTACTCTTTCCCTAATCAATTTCCATTTCCATCTCATTACAAGAAGGGTATCGTCTCATTATAATACCCAGGTGTCATTTCCCAAAAGACAGAGACGAGTCTGGAGGGTCAGCCCTCCTGTTGGGATTCCTGGATGACGCTACATCATCCTAAATATACTAGAAGATTCTCTCTCTGCTCAGCAATTGTGGATGATTGTGAGTTCTGATTGGATCTTCTTGTTCTTGGTACAGATCAGACTTTTCCAGGAACAACATGGCCTGCAACAAAGGCATTCTTCAGCTGGTGATTAGCAATTACAAGATGGTACCTTGGGGTATCATTAGGTCATTGTGGGGTTTCCCGTTTGAGCCTGGCCCCATTCCACCTCCTGAGCAAGACCCTGACCTGTTCAATTCAGTGTTAGTGGGATGGGCAATGGCAACAATAGGGTCGTACTTATCCTCTCAGGGGCTTTAATTGCTTGAGGGAGGCTGGTTGAGACTCAATGACAGTGGACAGAGTCCAACTATCTTCTTTCTGCTCCTTCCTCACAACCATTTCCTATCCAAGGACCTTCCATTTCTGACACCATGTTCACCTATCCTTGGTTTCTGCATGTCCTGTATAGGTTAAATATTTTCCCTGCTATATCTCATGACCCCTTTAAATTGTTGGGTGATCCAAAACATATTCTCTCAGAAGATGGAAAATCAGGTTCACACAGCAAAATCTACAAATCCATATTTTAGTATTCATTGGTGGCACTCTTTTATGAAGTTATTTTGTACGACCACTAACCAGTCCTTATTGTTTTGGGTGCAGTATCTATTGTTTTGTTGAACTCTTTAGCTTATTTCCTCCCAGACAGACACAGATTTCATTCTTTCATTCAAGAGCTATTGCTGAGTGCTCACCTGTATTATACACTATTCCAGACATGGGGTACACAGCAGTGACAAAATAGACTAAGTTCCCTGCTTTCTTTAAGATTTCATCCTAGTTGGGGTGAGGTAGACAATAAACTAACAAAATGAAGTGTGTAACATTTCAGAAAGGATAAGTTCTCAATAGAAACACAATACATGGAAGGAAGATGAGTATATGCGTCAGGGGAGAGTTACAATTTTAAATAGTGTAGCTAAGGAAGGCCCACTGAGAAGACAGCATTTGAATAAATGTCTGAAGGAGGTGAAAAGGACAATCATATGGGCTTCTGGGGGAAGAGTACTCCAGACAGAGTGTACAGCACAAGCCTAGAGTGAAAGTGTATAAGGGAGAAACATCACAGAAGCCAGTGGGACATGAGCAGAGTGAATGATCGGTAGAGTAGCAAGAAAACATGTTGAGAAAGTAAAGGAAGTGCTGCAAGTTCAGGAGGTTCCCAAGACCTCCCTAAGGTTCAGTGATTCATTATAAGGACTCACAGAATTCAGCAAAGCTTTTATACTCCCACATATAGTTTTTATAGGAGAAAGATACAGATTACAATCAGCATAGGGACGAAGTGCCCAGAGTGGGGTCCAGGAGAACCAGACACAGAGCTCCCAGCTGCCCTTTCCAGTGGAGCCATGTGGAGAGCGCTTTTCTCCCAGCAACAGTGTGTGACAATGTGCATAGAACGTTGCCAACTAGGGAAGCTTAGCAGAGCCTTGGTGCCCAGAGTTCTCATTGCAGATCGGCCACATAGACACACTGACCACCGGCGTGGTTGACCTTGGTCTCCTGCCTGTATGGAGGTCAAGCTGATTCTCTGTGGCCCAAGGACCCTACTATAAAACACACATTTAGCATAGACCATCAGGCATGGCCCAAGGCCTCCACGTAGATAAACACACTCCTGGTGGGTAGAGCATTCCAAAGGCTTAGAGGTTACCTCTCAGGAGCTGGGGGCAAAGGGTCAAACCTTTCTTTGGTCAAGGGTAATACTTCACTGCACAGAAGCCAAATCATGCAGGTCTTTGTAGGCCGTTTACAAGTTGTTGGCTTCCAGTCTGTTTGAGATGGAAGACTTTGGAGAGTATTGGTCAGGAGAGTGACATGATTTGATTTATTTTTACACAGGGTTTCTTTTTTTAACAGGACCATCATGGAATGAATAACATTCCAACAGCTAAGTTGGAAAATAGACTGAAAGGTAGAAGCAGGGCTACTGATTAGGAAGTTACTATTATGGTCCAAGTAAGAGGTATAAGTAGGTTGAATGAGGGTGAAAATGGGGAGAAGCAATCTGATTTTGGGTCACTTTTAATAGTGGAGTTAAGAGCATTTGCAAGTAAATTAGATGTAGCGTATGATAAAAGGAATAATCAAAGATGACTCTAAGTTACTTGGCTGAGCAATTGGGACAGTCAAGTTGCCTTTAAATGGGATGAGTTAAGACTGCAGGGGAAGATCTGGTGGGAGGAAGAGTAGGAGCATGGCTTTTGGACACGTGAGGTCGAAACGCCTATTAGACCACAAGGGAAAAATATCAAGTAGACAAGAGCCTGGAGTTCATGGGAGAGGTCTGGGCTGCAGATTTATATTTAAGATATAAAGATATACATCTTGAAGTCATCAGTCTATCATGAGAGTGTCAAGCCATGAGACTACCAAGTAAGTGTCAACAGAAAAGAGAAAAAGCCTAATGAAGAAAAAGCCAAATGAAGGAGGCTGGAGAGATGAACTATGTTAGATGCTGCTGAGAGGTCAATAAGGTGAGAACTGAGAGGAGACCAAATGGATTTAGGAACATGGAGGCTACTGTTAACCTTAGTAAGAGCAGAGAGAGCTACGTATTTTGTTTTATACCCAGAGATATGCTTGATAGAAGAAAACAAAAAATATTTAGGAAAAATTTTAAAGTTAATTTGGAACTCCTAATTAGCAGAACTCTGACTACCACCCACTGACCAGCATCTCTGGATTTCCTCCTACCTATGAACAAAGAGAAAAATATACAAAATCATAGCTGAAAACTTAAATTGGCCCAACATATAACCAGAAAATAGAATGATTTTCTAATAATAATTATGTTTGTAAAGCTGGATTATTAAACAGATAACTCATGGAGTTATCTGTTTGCCTCATGAAACAGAGCTTCTCTGCTTCCTGAATGACATAATGCCTGTACCCTGTTGTCTGCTTTTCTGATTTTGGTGCTCCCTTTGTTTTGACATCTGGAGATTTCCCTTTCTAGGCCTTAAGCTTGCATTTAAATTTATTTTGTTACATTTTATTCAGCAATTCTTTCTGCTTGGAGTGTGTATGTGTGTGTGGGATGTTCCACATCAATTAAGTCTTTCATATTGACCTGAAGTTCACTTTTTAAATCAAGACAAACAGATATCATACTTAACAATCTGAATGGACTCAATTAAAGAAAAAAGGACAGCAAAAAGTTTAGAAGAAAAAACAACCAAATATTAGGAGTTGTTATTTTTAGGTGGTAAGAATGTGAGTGATTTTGCCCCCTTCCTCTATTCCTAATTTCCAAATTTGTGTATTACTATTATAAAAGGGAGGAAAATTGCAATTAAAATTAGATTCTAAGAATTTAAGATATATGTTTTTGAAGTTCTTTTCTGAGCTACCTCGGATCTAAAACAAGTATTGAGATTCGGCAGTTTGATCTGCAGTAAGGTTTACAGATAAGGACTCCCGTTCTGAATTTAACCTGGAAAAAAATTTGCACCTTTATGTAGATAAGAAATTGAAATGCATTCTATCAAAATGCTTCCATTCTGTAGATAACCTTGAATAGCATAGACCATCTCTATCAGAAATATATGGGGTTTTTTTGTTGTTGTTTTGTTTTGTTTTGTTTTGTTTTGCAAGTAACAGAAAAACTAACTCAAGCTGGCTTAAGTAACAAAGGAAACTTACTGGCACATGTAACTAAAAAGTCCAGAGATAGGGAAAACTCCAGAGGTAGGGTGGATTTAAGGTACATACACTATAGACAGGATCTAGTTTCTCTCTCTCTGTACTTGTGACTTTCTTTTTGGTAACGGCTCCACACTCAGCTCTGTACGGTGGTGGGTCTGTGGCAGCTCCAAGCTCTTCTCTCATCTTCCAGATGGCTGACAAAAGCACTCATTCACTTCCAGAAGGAAGGAAGAAAGAAGGAGCTTTCTTTTCCTAGGAGTTCCATCTTCTCATTGATTCCTTGGTTTTGATTGGATGACCTGTCCACTCTGGACCACTTCCTGGATCTGGGTGATGGGAGAAGCTAACTGACTTCTGTGGCTTCATGCTCAACCCCTCTCTGAGAAAGGAGGGGCAGACTACTCTTGATGGGAGAAAAGGGGAGTAGATTATGGTGAGGCAAAGTCGACTGCATATGTTGACCACACTCCCTACTGATCATATCTGGAGGGGACAGCATGGCAGTGAACTCATGGCAGTAAGATTCCAGTTAGTCAATCATCTGGAAATTGGGGATGAGGCTACCTCACCATTAACCACCTGTGTGCTGTCTCCATTCCTTGAGCTTTAGATCTGGTTCTTAGTTCTCTTCTGGCTCTAAAATCCTCTTTTCATATTTAGAGGGATATTTTCCAGTATTAGTCTACATCTCAAGTAGCTTATGCTACTTAATCATATAACCAAAATAAGCAGAAATCTCATTTAACTAAAGGTAAGAAGGGAAATATCGGCTTTTTTTTTTAAACATCTTTATTGGAGTATAATTGCTTTACAATGTTGCGTGAGTTTCTACTGTATAACAAAGTAAATCAGCTATATGTATACATATATCCCCATATGCCCTCCCTCTTGCATCTGCCTCCCACCCTCCCTATCCCACCCCTCTAGCTGGTCACAAAGCACTGAGCTGATCTCCCTGTGCTATGCAGCTGCTTCCCACTAGCTATCTATTTTAAATTTGGTAGTGTATATATGTCCAAACCACTCTCTCATTTCGTCCCAGCTTACCCTTCCCCCTCCCCGTGTCCTCAAGTCCATTGTCTACGTCTGCATCTTTATTCCTGTCCTGCCCCTAGATTCATCAGAACTGTTTTTTGTTTTTGTTTTTGTTTTTTAGATTCCATATATATGTGTTAGCATATGGTATTTGTTTTTCTCTTTCTGGCTTACTTCATTCTGTATGACAGACTCTAGGTCCATCCACCTCACTACAAATAACTCAATTTCGTTTCTTTTTATGGCTGAGTAATATTCCATTGTATATATGTGCCACATCTTCTTTATCCATTCATCTGTCGATGGACACTTAGGTTGCTTCCATGTCCTGGCTATTGTAAATAGTGCTGCAATGAACATTGTGGTACATGACTAATTTTGAATTATGGTTTTCTCAGGGTATATGCGCAGTAGTGGGATTGCTGGGTCATATGGTAGTTCTATTTTTAGTTTTTTCAGGAACCTCCATACTGTTCTCCATAGTGGCCGTACCAATTTACATTCCCACCAACAGTGCAAGAGGGTTCCCTTTGCTCCACACCCTCGCTAGCATTTATTGTTTGTAGACTTCTTGATGATGGCCATTCTGACTGGTGTGAGGTGATGCCTCATTGCAGTTTTGATTTGCATTTCTCTAATGATTAGTGATGTTCAGCATCCTTTCATGTGTTTGTTGGCAATTTGTATATCTTCTTTGGAGAAATGTCTATTTAGGTCTTCTGCCCATTTTTGGATTGGGTTGTTTGTGTTTTTGATATTGAGCTGCATGAGCTGCTTGTATATTTTGGAGATTAATCCTTTTTCAGTTGCTTCGTTTGCAAATATTTTCTCCCCTTCTGAGGGTTGTCTTTTTGTCTTGTTTATGGTTTCCTTTGCTGTGCAAAAGCTTTTGTTTCATTAGGTCCCATTTGTTTATTTTTGTTTTTATTTCCCTTTCTCTAGGAGGTGGGTCAAAAAGGATCTTGCTGTGATTTATGTCATAGAGTGTTTTGCCTATGTTTTCCTCTAAGAGTATTATAGTGTCTGGCCTTACGTTTAGGTATTTAATCCATTTTGAGTTTATTTTTGTGTATGGTGTTAGGGAGTGTTCTAATTTCATTCTTTTACTTATAGCTGTACAGTTTTCCCAGCACCACTTATTGAAGCGCCTGCCTTTTCTCCATTGTATATTCTTGCCTCCTTTATCAAAGATAAGGTGATCATATATGTGTGTGTTTATCTCTGAGCTTTCTATCCTGTTCCATTGATCTATACTTCTGTTTCTGTGCCAGTACCATACTGTATGGATTACTGTAGCTTTGTAGTAGAGTCTGAAGTCAGGGAGCCTGATTCCTCCAGCTCTGTTTTTCTTTCTGAAGATTGCTTTGGCTATTCAGGGTCTTTTGTGTTTCCATACAAATTGTGAAATTTTTTGTTCTAGTTCTGTGAAAAATGCCATCGGTAGTTTGATAGGGATTGCATTGAATCTGTAGATTGCTTTGGGTAGTAGAGTCATTTTCACAATGTTGAATCTTCCAATCCAAGAGCATGGTATATCTCTCCATCTGTTTGTATTGTCTTTAATTTCTTTCATCAGTGTCTTATAGTTTTCTGCATATAGGTCTTTTGTCTCCTTAGGTAGGTTTATTCCTAGCTATTTTATTCTTTTTGTTGCAATGGTAAATGGGAGTGTTTCCTTAATTTCTCTTTCAGATTTTTCATCATTAATGTATAGGAATGCAAGAGATTTCTGTGCATTGATTTTGTATCCTGCTACTTTACCAAATTCATTGATTGGCTCTAGTAGTTTTCTGGTAGCATCTTTAGGATTCTCTATGTACAGTATCATGTCATCTGCAAACAGTGACAGTTTTACTTCTTCTTTTCCGATTTGGATTCCTTTTATTTCTTTTTTTTTAAATTAATTAGTTAATTTTTGGCTGCATTGGGTCATCATTGCTGTGTGTGGGCTTCAGTAGTTGTGGCACGTGGGCTCAGTATTTGTGGCTCGCAGGCTCTAGAGCACAGGCTCAGTAGTTGTGGTGTACGGCCTTAGTTGCTCTGCAGCATGTGGGATCTTCCTGGACCAGGGCTCATACGCGTGTCCCCTGCATTGGCAGGTGGATTCTTAACCACTGCGCCACCAGGGAAGCCCCTCCTTTTATTTCTTTTTTGTCTCTGATTGCTGTGGCTAAAACTTCCAAAACTATGTTGAACAATAGTGGTGAGAGTGGGCAACCTTGTCTTGTTCCTGATGAAACGTCAGCTTTAAATGCTATTTAATTTAGCATGGAAAGTAATGCATTTTTAATATGGAACACATTAAAAACTCATAAAGTGGTTTATTTATGAGATGGTTAGCCTCCCCCCCACAATTACCCCATAAATACCGTTAAGTTCCATCAACTATTCAGCAAGTGCAATTATAGAAATGCTGTGTTTCATTTTGCATCTTATTACAGTAGTTTTCCCTCCACACACACTGTATGCAAAGAATAAGTGTGCAGAATTTTACAGTCTGAGGAGATGTTGGGGATAATTCAGTATCTCACCCCCAATTCCTCCATTAATTTTACAAATAAGTTTTCTGAGGCCTGAAGAGGTTAAACAATCTGCTAATACTCACATAGTTGGTTTGCTAAGTTCTAGTTAAGAATTTAACCAAAGGCTTTTGATCTACCAGTTTACTCTTTCCACAGCACGATTGTTCAGATCAACAAAGGTTGAGTACCAGTTGTGCCCTGGGTAGTATGCAAATCAGTGAGCTCAGAACAAGGAAAGACATGGTTCCTGGCTTCAAGCAACTCCAAGAGCAGTCTAGTAGGGGAAAGAGTCATGTCAAGCAGATAATTAGAGGCTGATATGACACACGCAATGTTGCTGTTTAAAACATAGTCATAATGTGGTAGAACAAGTTGATGAATGCTCTCTTGAGAGTCAAGGATGACTTTGAAGAGTTGGTGATTCATGCACAGGGTTTTGTAGGATGAATAAGAGTTCAACAATTGGTCCAAGACGGGGATGGGGGTAGCATTTGATATGGAGGGAATAGTATATTTGAAGACCGAGAAGCAATGGTTATAAAACAAGTTTTGGAGACAGATCTAGATTGATTGCTGGTTCTAAGTCTTACTACATAGATGACTTACACAATTTATTTATCCCTTCTGCCCATTCACTTTTTTCCTCAATAAAATGGAAATAGCAATACCTATCCCATAAGGTTATGGAGAAAATGAAATAATGTTACAACTATAAAGCACATAACATAGGAGGAACTCAGGAGCAGGCAGCTACTCTTCTCCATCCTGCTTCTCCTTCTCTTCCTCCGTGTGCTGGCAAACCTTCTGGGTGAGGTGAGTGCTAGAACAAGAGCTAAGAGGCAGGAAAGAGATCATTGGAGGAACTGGCCGTGGAAAACTGCTGAGGCATTCCTAGGTAAGAAATAACAATATCAAATTTACATCCTAAAAGGGTATTTTTGGAAGAATGGTGCATAGGCAACGGATAGAAAGCGAATTTAATAATCTAGGTGCGAGGGCTTGAAGAGACGAGTAAGGGTACGAATAGAAAGAAGAAAGCAGGGGTAGAGCGATTTGGGAGGTTCTGTGAGCGGAGTGTATTCACGTATAATTGTGTTCCCTGCATCCTGGTTTTCATTCCCACGTGTCTGGAAGGGAAATCGCCCACCGATCTAATTAGGCCCCGAGGTACCGGCACTGCCTCCGGAAGGAGGCGGTAGGGAAGTGCTCCACCGCCGCTGGCGCCGCCGCTCGTGGCTCTCGTCTCTAAAGTGCTTCCACACAATCGCTTAAGTAACTCCTCTACCTTCTCATTCACATGAAAAGAAACCTCAGAGAGAGCCTGCGCTATCAAATCTTTTCTCCCTTGTCTGACTTCAAAGCAACTCCTTAAACTACTGCATTCCTGAGGCAATTATCTTTTCACTGCAATTTAGTAACTTGGAGTAACCTCAAATACATTACTTTTAAGCAGCTCAGGACTTCCCTCTAAGGCTGGCCTGTGTCTCCTCTTTAACAGGAATTGAGGGCCTGGTGTGGGCAGGCTGGCTCCCGGGGAGCTCTCATCAAATGCCTGGAATCACCTGTATTACCTCCATCACCTCCAACATCAACATTCTACTTCCTGTAAAAAAAAGAACCCTGTGGCCTTTACTACCTGTTTGTCTTTCTTGTCTCATGTTACTATTAACGGCCCTTTTATTGATGCCTAAACTGAAATATGGAGTCATTAGTTTACACACACACACCTTACCCGCCGTCCCCAGAGGACTGATACCAAGAAAAAGATTGTTGTTATCTGACTGCCAAACTCCTAACACGGGTGTGCCGGGCTCCTGTCAGAGGGAGGTTTTTTTCCCCTATAACTTCATTTCATGCCGATTTGAGATCTAACTAGTATTTCACTTTTGTCTTATTTTCTTTTTGAATATAGCCATCTATGTACATTTTGAAAAATGTTTTTAATTATACCCACACATGGGTTTCTTCATAATCTCTGAAGGCTAGTCCACAGAAGCAAAGCACTGTGGCTTCACACTTTTCATAAAATGGTTGATCTTTGAATTAAATACCTACAAAATATCTGTATATGTGAGACCAGATAAAAATGAGTGAAGAATTATTGACAAGGTATTTCTACTTTTATCTGTAAAAATAACTGCTTTGACTATCCATATTAAAAAGACATTACTAACAATTTACTCACGATGACACGTATGAATTTTTTGATTTAGGTATGAAAGCATTCTAAGAACTCACAAAACCTCAGAACAAACATTAGAACAGTGCGCTTGGGATACCTGATTTTCAGCATTGGGCACATAAAAGAAGCCTTTGGAAAACTCACATCTGAAGTGCTTTCATCACTTGAAATCATAACATGGTTTACTAAACATTGCTTGAGGCCAAACTGAATGGATTGTATATTTAGGATATATTTATACTGGATGCTTTTAAGCAAAAAAGAGCATAGGGTAGCAACATACTATCGCTGTTTATTTTTGTGCAATATGTAAATCTGGTATTTCTTCCAATTTTAGGTCTATCAATTATGCAACAATCAGCTAATAATTTTGACCACCTGCTACATGCAACTTATTATGCTACACGCTAATAAGGCTAACTAGCTCTCAAAACGAAACTTCCCATCAGCTGCCTTCAATCATCTCCCTCCTGACCATCTTGCGAGGACTGTTGTCTTATTTCATTGTATGTTCAGCTGAGTCTGCAGCAATTCAGAGTCAGGTTGAAGAGAATCACAGATGTTATTAACACATGGAGTCTTTTACTTAAAAAAGGATAAGGTGGCCACTAACATCCCTTGTAGACATGTGGTGTCGGAAATTTCTTCAGATCATTCTTGTTGGTGACCCAAAGTGAAGCTATTTGCCAGGCAGCATCCCGGCATCCTTGGGTTAAAAAGAAACACAGCTTGACCTTGGAACAGCCTGGGAGTCGGCCTACTCTGCTGGCTCCAAATGAATAAAACAACTCTTCATCTCCTTCATTTGATTAGCTGCTTCAAACGTAAACCAAAGGAAACTAGAATCCCCACTGACACTGCTTTAAGACAGAAATAAGATCAGAAAAACAAGGAAAAGCATTTTACAAAGTCAGTTATGGGATTCACAAAACTTTGGTGCTCTGAAGTTAGTAACTCATTGCAGAAGAATTAGGTAGTTTAGAAAACAGCTTTAATACTTAAATTTAAATGTGGTGGACTCAGTAGTGTTTGAGAACAGAACTCATACTTTGCTATCCGATATGGTAGCCACTAGTCACATGTGGCTGTATAAGTTAAAGTTAATTGACATTAAATCAAATTAAAATTAAAATTAAAATTCAGTTCCTCAAGTAGCATCAGCCACAGTCAAGTGCTTAACATCCACATGAGGATAACGGCTACTGTATTGGACAGTGAAGATACAGAACATCTCCATCATCCAATAGAACGGCCCTGCATTAAAATAGCAACTCAAGGCAGGAATCTCAGACTCAAACTCCGTAAGGTTGTCTTTGCTTTTATGAATTTTTTTGCAGGTTTTCAAATGAACTATGTTATTAAAAAAATTTTACATAGTCCCCTACCTTGAGCCAAACCAAGTAGTGGGGGCTCCGGTTAACCATCATGTCAATCTCATGGTGAAAGTATAGGAATAATGATCATTAAGTATCAAATTACTACCTGGCAGTAAGATTGATTTAGTAACTTGTAAATAAAACTCTGTTATGGAGAAGATGTCAGAATGTGCCTCACCAAAAAGCATTTATGCTACTCTACATGTCCAGCTATTTTTCAAGTCAATGAGAGGTATTATTTGGCCTTGGTGATCAAATTACCACAGTGAACAGATTCCTGGCACCATATGTACCCTAAAATTAGGGAAAGAGAAATATGAATTTTGTCTTTATTCTTGTCAGTTCAAATCCAGCCATAACTTTTTGCTGGGTGTAGACATTTAGATGAAGAAGTACTTTTTTTGTTGTTGTTGTTTAGAAACTATCTGCTTGGTGTTTTTATTTTTATTTTTACTTTTTAAAAACATCTTTATTGGAGCATGATTGCTTTACATTGTTGTGTTAGTTGCTGCCGTATAACAAAGTGAATCAGCTATACGTATACATATATCCGCATATCCCCTCCCTCTTGTGTCTCCCTCCCACCCTCCTTATCCCACCCTCTAGGTGGTCACAAAGCATGGAGCTGATCTCCCTGCGTCTTTTTTCCTGTCCAGCCCCTAGGTTCTTCAAAACCAATTTTTTTTTTTTTTTAGATTCCATATATATGTGTTAGCATATGGTATTTGTTTTTCTCTTTCTGACTTACTTCACTCTGTATGACAGACTCTAGGTCCATCCACCTCACTACAAATAACTCAATTTCATTTCTTTTTATGGCTGAGTAATATTCCATTGTGTATATGTGCCACATCTTCTTTATCCATTCCTCGGTCGATGGACACTTAGGTTGCTTCCATGTCCTGGCTATTGTAAATAGTGCTGCAATGAACAATGTGGTACATGACTCTTTTTGAATTATGGTTTTCTCCAGGTATATGCCCAGTAGTGGGATTGTTTAGTTTTTTA
This sequence comes from Eschrichtius robustus, assembly GCF_028021215.1. NCBI lineage: Eukaryota > Metazoa > Chordata > Mammalia > Artiodactyla > Eschrichtiidae > Eschrichtius > Eschrichtius robustus. The sequence goes on from NC_090829.1 coordinate 36,537,034, forward strand.
AGGAACCTCCATACTGTTCTCCATTGTGGCTGTATCAGTTTACATTCCCACCAACAGTGCAAGAGGGTTCCCTTTTCTCCACACCCTCTCTAGCATTTATTGTGTGCAGACTTTTTGATGATGGCCATTCTGACTGGTGTGAGGTGATACACTGTAGTTTTGATTTGCATTTCTCTAATGATTAGTGACATTGAGCATCCTTTCATGTGTTTGTTGGCAATCTGTATATCTTCTTTGGAGACATGTCTATTTAGGTCTTCTGCCCATTTTTGGATTGGGTTGTTTGTTTTTTTGATATTGAGCTGCTTGTATATTTTGGAGATTAATCCTTTGTCAGTTGCTTCATTTGCAAATATTTTCTCCCATTCTGAGGGTTGTCTTTTCATCTTGTTTATGGTCTCCTTGCTGTGCAAAAGCTTTTAAGTTTCATTAGGTTTCATTTGTTTATTTTTGTTTTTATTTCCCTTTCTCTAGGAGGTGGGTCGAAAAGATCTTGCTGTGATTTATGTCATAGAGTGTTCTGCCTGTGTTTTCCTCAAAGAGTTTTATAGTGTCTGGCCTTACGTTTAGGTCTTTAATCCATTTTGAGTTTATTTTTGTGTATGGAGTTAGGGAGTGTTCTAATTTCACTCTTTTACATATAGCTGTCCAGTTTTCCCAGCACCATATTGAAGAGTCTGTCTTTTCTCCATTGTATATTCTTGCCTCCTTTGTCATAGACTAGTTGACCATATGTACGTGGGTTTATCTCTGAGCTTTCTATCCTGTTCCATTGATCTATATTTCTGTTTTTGTGCCAGTACCATACTGTATGGATTACTGTAGCTTTGTAGTAGAGTCTGAAGTCAGGGAGCCTGATTCCTCCAGCTCTGTTTTTCTTTCTGAAGATTGCTTTGGCTATTCAGGGTCTTTTGTGTTTCCATACAAATTGTGAAATTTTTTGTTCTAGTTCTGTGAAAAATGCCATTGGTAGTTTGATAGGGATTGCATTGAATCTGTAGATTGCTTTGGGTAGTATAATCATTTTCACAATTGATTCTTCCAATCCAAGAACATGGTATATCTCTCCATCTGTTTGTATTGTCTTTAATTTCTTTCATCAGTGTCTTATAGTTTTCTGCATATAGGTCTTTTGTCTCCTTAGGTAGGTTTATTCCTAGGTATTTTATTCTTTTTGTTGCAATGGTAAGTGAGAGTGTTTCCTTAATTTCTCTTTCAGAATTTTCATCATTAGTGTATAGGAATGCAAGAGATTTCTCTGCATTAATTTGTATCCTGCTATTTTACCAAATTCATTGATTGGCTGTAGTAGCTTTCTAGTAGCATCTTTAGGATTCTTTATGTATAGTATCATGTCATCTGCAAACAGTGACAGTTTTACTTCTTCTTTTCCGATTTGGATTCCTTTTATTTCTTTTTTGTCTCTGACTGCTGTGGCTAAAACTTCCAAAACTATGTTGAACAGTAGTGGTGAGAGTGGACAACCTTGTCTTATTCCTGATCTTAATGCAAATGGTTTCAGATTTTCACCATTGAGAATGATGTTGGCTGTGGGTTTGTCATATATGGCCTTTATTATGTTGAGGTAAGTTCCCTCTATGCCTACTTTCTGGAGAGTTTTTATCATAAATGGGTGTTGAATTTTGTCGAAAGCTTTTTCTGCATCTATTGAGATGATCATATGGTCTTTATCCTTCAATTTGTTAATATGGTGTATCACATTGATTTGTGTATATTGAAGAATCCTTGCATTCCTGGGATCAACCCCACTTGATCATGGTGTATGATCCTTTTAATGTGCTGCTGGATTCTGTTTGCTAGTATTTTGTTGAGGATTTTTGCATCTACGTTCATCAGTGATATTGGCCTGAGTTTTCTTTTTTTGTAACATCTTTGTCTGCTTTTGGTATCGGGTTGATGGTGGCCTCATAGAATGAGTGTGGGAGTGTTCCCCCCTCTGCTATATTTTGGAAGAGTTTGAGAAGGAGAGGTGTTAGCTCTTCTCTAAATGTTTGATAGAATTCACCTGTGAATCCATCTGGTCCTGGGCTTTTGTTTGTTGGAAGATTTTTAATCACAGTTTCAATTTCAGTGCTTGTGATTGGTCTGTTTATATTTTCTATTTCTTCCTGGTTCAGTCTCAGAAGGTTGTGCTTTTCTAAGAGTTTGTCCATTTCTTCCAGGTTTTCCATTTTATTGGCATAAAGTTGCTTGTAGTAATCTCTTATGATCCTTTGTATTTCTGCAGTGTCAGTTGTTCCTTCTCCTTTTTGATTTCTAATCCTGTTGATTTGAGTCTTCTCCCTTTTTTTCTTGATGAGTCTGGCTAATGTTTTATCAATTTTGTTTTATCTTCTCAAAGAACCAGCTTTTAGTTTTATTGATCTTTGCTAGCGTTTCCTTCATTCCTTTTTCATTTATTTCTGATCTGATCTTTATGATTTCTTTGCTTCTGCTAACTTTGGGTTTTTTGGTTCTTCTTTCTCTAATTGCTTTAGGTGTAAAGTTAGGTTGTTTATTTGAGATTTTTCTTGTTTCTTGAGGTAGGATTGTATTGCTATAAACTTCCCTCTTAGAACTGCTTTTGCTGCATCCCATAGGTTTTGGGTCATCATGTTTTCATTGTCATTTGTTTCTAGTTAATTTTTGATTTCCTCTTTGATTTCTTCAGTGATGTCTTGGTTATTTAGTAGTGTATCGTTTAGCCTCCATGTGGTTTTTTTTTTTACAGTTTTATTCCTGTAATTGATATCTAGTCTCATAGCGTTGTGGTCCAAAAAGATAAGTGATACAATTTCAATTTTGTTAAATTTACCAAGGCTTGATTTGTGACCCAAGATATGATCTATCCTGGCGAATGTTCCATGAGCACTTGAGAAGAAAGTGTATTCTGTTGTTTTTGGTTGGAATGTCCTATAAATATCAATTAAGTTCGTCTTGTTTAATGTATCATTTAAAGCTTGTGGTTCCTCGTTTATTTTCATTTTGGTTGACCTGTCTATTGGTGAAAGTGGGGTGTTAAAGTCCCCTACTATGATTGTGTTACTGTCGATTTCCCCTTTTATGGCTGTTAGCATTTGCCTTATGTAATGAGGTGCGCCTATGTTGGGTGCATAAATATTTACAATTGTTATATCTTTTCTTGGATTGATCCCTTGATCATTATGTGGTGTCCTTCTTTGTCTCTTGTAATAGTCTTTATTTTAACGTCTATTTTGTCTGATATGAGAATTGCTACTGCAGCTTTCTTTTGATTTCCATGTGCATGGAGTATCTTTTTCCATCCCCTCACTTTCAGTCTGTTTGTGTCCCTAGGTCTGAAGTGGGTCTCTTGTAGACAGCATATATATGGGTCTTGTTTTTGTATCCATTCAGCCTGTCTATGTCTTTTAGTTAGAGCATTTAATCCATTTACATTTAAGGTAATTATCGATATGTATGTTCCTATGACCATTTTCTTAATTGTTTTGGGTTTGTTATTGTAGGTGTTTTCCTTCTCTTGTGTTTCCTGCCTAGAGAAGTTCCTTTAGCATTTCTTGTAAAGCTGGTTTGGTGGTGCTGAATTCTCTTAGGTTTTGCTTGTCTGTAAAGGTTTTAATTTCTCTGGTGAATCTGAATGAGATCCTTGCTGGCTAGAGTAATCTTGGTTGTAGTTTTTTCCCTTTCATCACTTTAAATATGTCCTGCCACTCCCTCTGGTTTTCAGAGTTTCTGCTGAAAGATCAGCTGTTAACCTTATGGGGATTCCCTTGTATGCTATTTGTTGCTTTTACCTTGCTGCTTTTAATATTTTTTCTTTGTATTTAATTTTTGATAGTTTGATTAATATGTCCCTTGACGTGTTTCTCCTTTGATTTATCCTGTATGGCACTCTCTGTGCTTCCTGGACTTGATTGACTATTTCCTTTCCCATATTAGGGAAGTTTTCAACTATAGTCTCTTCAAATATTTTCTCAGTCCCTTTCTTTTTCTCTTCTTCTGGGACCCCTGTAGTTCGAATGTTAGTGCATTTAATATTGTTCCAGAGGTCTCTGAGACTGTCCTCAATTGTTTTCATTCTTTTGTCTTTATTCTGCTCTGCAGTAGTTATTTCCACTATTTCATCTTCCAGGTCACTTATCTCTTCTTCTGCCTCAGTTATTCTGCTATTGATTCCTTCTAGAGAATTTTTAATTTTGTTTATTGTGTTGTTCATCATTGTTTGTTTGCTCTTTAGTTCTTCTAGTTCCTTGTTAAATGTTTCTTGTATTTTCTGCATTCTGTTTCTAAGATTTTGGTTCATGTTTACTATCATTACTCTGAAATCTTTTTGAGGTAGACTGCCTGTTTCCTCTTTATTTGTTTGGTCTGGTGGGTTTTTACCTTGCTTATTCATCTGCTGTGTGTTTCTCTGTCTTCTCATCTTGCTTAACGTACTGTGTTTGGGGTTTCCTTTTCGCAGGCTGCATGTTTGTAGTTCCCATTCTGTTTGGTGTCTGCCCCCAGTGGGTAAGGTTGGTTCAGTGGGTTGTGTAGGCTTCCTGGTGGAGGGGACTGGTGCCTGTGTTTTGGTGGATGAGGCTGGATATTGTCTTTCTGGTGAACAGGACTGTGTCCAGTGATGTGTTTTGGGGTGTCTGTGACCTTATTATGATTTTAGGCAGCCTCTCTGCTAATGGGTGGAGTTGTGTTCCTGTCTTGCTAGTTGTTTGGCATGGGGTTTCCAACACTGGAGCTTGCTGGTCATTGAGTGCAGCTGGGTCTTAGCGTTGAGATGGAGGTCTCTGGGAGAGCTCTTGCCGATTGATATTACGTGTGGCCAGGAGTTCTACGGTGGTTCCATGTCCTGAACTCGGCTGTCCCACCTCAGAGGCTCAGGCCTAACACCCAGCCGGAGCACCAAGACGCTGTCAGCCACATGGCAAAAATGGTGCACTCATTCAACAATTCTTGCTAGTCTTTGGTCGTTCTCCTGGCAATGGCTATCTGTAGCACCATTGACGTACCCTTGGTCCTGGCTGTGGACCTTGCAGTGTCTCGTAAACTGGCTCTCATCCTTCAGCATGATCTGGGAGCCCCTGAAGAACCCAGAGTTATACCCAAGGATGAGAGTGCCTTTGTAGAAGTCCAGGAATCCAGTAGAGTAGTTCCAGCATAATAGGCATATGGCCCTTCGCCTGTGGCTGGCAGCATGGCTTCCCGAAGTTCGTGCCTCCAGCTAGCTGGCCTGCTTGGTGTTTTTAATAAGAGCAAAAAGAAATGGCCTCTTAGAAAACACTTTGGGCTTTTGTCTCCTCTTTGCCCTTGATAGCTAGAACAGCCATCAGCAGCTGCTGCTGGGAACCCGAAGGATTAGGCTGAGGAATGAGGGCCTGCTGGCTGCTGGCAGTGCCTGGTAGAGGAAAGAACCCTGAGAAGCTTTCCCCATGGTCCATGCTCCCTGCTCCTGGTCAGCCAGCTGTCCTGAGGCCAGAGCCACAGGTCACACTCCTGTGAGCTGTTCTCAGACCCCTCATCTCCTGAAGAAGTACTTTTAATTCAACTTTATCTTGTTATTTTATTACCCTTTTCCAGCAGTGACGAACTTTGTACAGAATTATAAATCAAGGCCAAACGTCGCATGGATGCCACAGTACAAAGATTCATTTAGTGTGCATACAACCTTATGATCTACAAGGTGATTCATCACTTGTTATCCTGTCTTCCCACTGAGGGATTGGATGATGCACACTAACGTACGAAAGTCAATGCTGGGCGTCTAGCTTGCAACATCTTGCATATTATCCTTCTCAGTTCTAACTGATTCTTAACCCGCTGGCTGCAGGGAAGGCTGCCTTTTAGAATCAGTTACCTTAATATGGTGAACTAATCTGGGAAAGTAGTGAAATATGAACTATGACTTGCCCTATCTCCTCTTTGTCTGTTGACAATTTGCCCAACGCTACAGTTTAGATGTGACCAGATAAGAAAGACAGGAAAGTGCGTTCACATATGGTGTCCCATTCGATCCTCACAACATTCTGTATACGAGCAGGGAAGGTTTTGGTGTCACAAATGAGGCAGCTCTCTTGAGAAGAATTGATCATTTTCCACCAGTGTTCCTCCCTACATGCCTCTGTTTGTAATTATTTGTATATATGACCATCTCTCTCACCAGATTTGAATGTACCTGGAGTGGGGACCATGTTCATATCCATCTTGTTTTCTGGGCATCTAGCATGATGCCTGGTGTATGAGTTGTTCATTTGCCCAGAAGAAGAAAGGTGAATGTAACACAAAAGATCTGTAAAGGAATTAGGATTTTTTTTTTAAGGGAGGAAAACATTATTCTGGGTTTTGTTGCTCAGGGTGTTTGCTCTACCCAAGTCCAGGAAGGTGCTGTTTAGCATGACCTGGGTCACACAGTAAGTACCCAGTGACGTAGTTGGATCTAGGACTCCTTTCACAGGACATTTCCCACTAAAACTTCCTATTTTTTTTATACCATTGAATCTTTATTTTAAGGCATTCCATCTCTTTGTAGCTAGTCCAGCAAAAGGGAGAGTGAATTGTACCTGCATGTGGAATAAAAATAGATTACACATGCTTAAGTAGGAAGAATTGAAAAGCTTTGCTGTTGATTATACTTTTGTTCCTGGGGATGTTGTCTAAAACCCTTTTGTTGTGAAAGGAGATCATGATGACAGCAAACACGTGACTAAAGTATTATACTGTAAGCTGGGCTGTGAGCACAGATAGACGGATGGGTTAGCTGGTCACTGGTGCACACAGATGTGTGATATTGTGTGTGGTTAGTGCACCAAAGGTCTCAGCCTGAAGATTCAAGAGGAGGGGGAGACAGAGCTTAGATGAGCAGAATAGAGGGGATTGAGGAGGTAGCAGTCCCCACAATCAGCAGGACTTTGTGTTTCTCATGAGTTCATGCTCCTAACTAACAAAATGTAGCACGAAGTTGGCTCTATTAACAAACATCATAACTCCTCTACAGATTTATGTTGCATTCAGTTTTCCTCTTCTGAGCAATTGTTTTGGTATATTTAATGTTTTCACTTATGTTTAACATTCCTTTTTGTTTTTTGGACAGGAAAGTAGGATTTATTGAGGGGTGTGAGTAAGGAGGGAACAGCGCTGAGATTCTTATGAGTGCAGGGCCCACCATTTGTCCAAGGGGCCACTATTAGGAATGTATTTGATCCCTCAGTCATCTGGGATGAGCCCCTTTTCTGCCACCATGTCCTCAAATTCTCTTGCATTAAACTTAGTAAATCCCCACTTCTTGGAGATGTGGCTCTTCTGGCAGCCAGGGAATTTGAACTTGGCCCTGCGTCGGGCCTCAGTCACATGCTCCTTGTTCTGCAGCTTGGTGTGGATGGACGTGATGACTTGGCCGAAGTGGACCCTGGCCCCTATGCTCTAGGGCTTTCCAAAGTTACCCCACATACATGTCTGGAGCCTAGTTTGGGGACAGCATGAGGTCAGGCATGAATGTCCACTGGAAAGGCTTGTCTCCAAGGTCCCTTAGGACAACCCACATGAGCAAAAGGCTGCATACACTACCAAGGAGGCTGCTGTTTGTGGCCATTGCCCATGGGGCTCCCATGGGGAAAAGAGCACGGTTGGCTTAACTGGTTGCAGAGTAACATTACTTTTATATTTATGGTTTACTTGCCTTTTGTACTTCTGATCACTCCTTGTTTCAGTTTTCAAATGCAAATAATCAGTTTCCATTTTTGAATACCATTTCAAATCTTGTTGAATTGGGGACTTGTTTACTGTGTTCTTACATGCCCTTTCCTCCCCTCTGGATCACAGAGTGATTCCTTGAAGGGGAGTGAGGGATTTCTAGGTTGTGCAAAAGAAAGCCTATTGTGATGTTGGGAACTGAGGTGTGGGAATTGCCCGGCTTCTGGCTGGAGTTTACCTCCCTTCCTCATTTCTTCCCATATGCAGATGTTCAGTGACACGCGTTATTATAAGAGAAAGGGAAATGGCCTTACTGAAATAGAGGTAATGGGCCAAGATAAATTGTACAAGTCATGAGAAAGTGTAATATGGCAAATAACATGCTGGGCTTGACTTTTAAGTGTAGTATGAGAATCATTCTCTGTGTTATGCTATGGGAAAAAATAGAAATGAGGTGGCACATTAGTTCCTGCCTTGTGGTCCTGTGGCCTGTGGAGGCCACACTCAGGTTCTAGTACAGACAAAGGCCCTGGAGGTTTTAGCCATCCACAGGCAAAGCGAGCAAAGGGTACATTTGAAAACAAATAGTAATGTAATGTAGGGACCTGTAAAGAAATGGTGTGGTAGAACTAGAGGGATAGTAACAGAGTAAGACTGCAAAGTAACAGGTAACCCCCAAAGAAATAATGTCAATATATTATTTTTATCATTGCACTAGGAAAATTTTAAATTATGTATATATAAGTAGGCAATAACATGGGATATTTTAAAACAACCCTAATTAATGAAATTCAGTGAGATCTCTGTACTACTTACGTAGTTTTAAATCTGTTACAAGGCTTTCAGATCTCATCTATTAGCTGTTTGCACAAAGTTTCTTTGCTTTTGTGGTAACTGCACTATTGCGCAGACAAGCTTTCCAACTAAATGAATAGTTGAAATTGGTAGACAGCATGTGTTCAGTGAATAAGCTGGTCGATAATTTTTATGACAACATCTTTATTCCATACAGGCTTCTCTCTTCCAAATAAAGTCCTTCTAGAAGATTGGGCTTTTTGAGTAGCTTCTTATAAACACTTCTAAGGATTTTTATGAACCAGTTTATGTTTGAAGTGGTTTGGTATGGCAGAACATTTGGGAGTCATCAGGACGGACACTGCGTGGCTGTGCTGGGCTGTGCCTGCAGGGCAGCATGACCAGTATTGCCCCAGGCAGTCCAGGACCCTACTCTGACCCCAAGAGAGCAAAGAGTCCTTGGGACCCAAGGGATGTGCCCATCCAGCTGCTCCCCCTTTCTGGACCATCTTCCCTGCATACCCAGAATTCCCTGCCCGAAGGGCCTGTACAGCCTCTTCTATGGATCTCTTCCCTGGACGGTGTGGATGTACGGGCTGGGGTGTCCACCTGGGCTGGGATGTCTGCAGCGGGTGGCATATGAGGTTTTTTACAGGGACCAAAGGAGTAGGGGATGGAAAAGTAGGGAGCTTTCAACAAAGATTAGGCACAAGCTTGTCCCTGACTTATACCTACTAAAAGGCAGTGGCAATGTAATCATTGTTACAATCAAATCACTTCTGCAAATTTCTGAAATGCCCTCTAGGAAGTAATAGTACTACTGTTCTAAGTGAGAAGGTTGGCATTCTTTTCTAACAGATAAGCTTCCTCTGAAAATGACATCAAACAAACCCCAGGGATGTTTTGTGCTATGACAACATCAATAGAATAAAAGTGTCTAATTTTCAAAGGTGCTTACTTTGAAGAAAAACTCATTGAAATGTGTCACATCTGGTATGTTTGATAAAAACAAACAGCCAGTTTTAAACCAAATAGCTTTTTGACCAAAAGGAAAAAGAAGTCAGTGCAGATTGGGATTATTTATGAAATTTTTATCATGTAAAGTGGTGTGGTACGATGTATTCGGCCAAGAGTCAGGAAAACTGTACTCTGGTTCCTGTCCAAGGTTTTTGCACAAGCCATGTTCTGTCAGTTAGATATGTGACGTAACATAATCATCAAATCAAAGGTACCATCAATTGTAAGATGCAGCATTAATTTGTGTACCATTAAGAAAGAGACCCATTGCCTATGGTAATTTTGACTATTGACTGTAAGAAGCATTCTAATTGAGATGTAAAAATATTAAAAAGTATATCTTAAATCTCTAATATACAATAAATGTTATTCATCTAAACATTCTTCACATTCTTGCAGAGTACCTTCCACATAGTCATTCATTCATTCAATAAATAAATATAAATTTAGTGTCTATTTCAGGCAATACAGCATGCATGTATCAACATGTATTGAATAATGGAATTTTAAAAGTACATACACTTACCTTTCATAACATCAGCACGCACATGAAGCTGGAGATGCTGGTGAGAAATCAGCTCAAGACAGTGGCGAGATTGTCCTCTTTTGAGAACAGCAAAATCACCAAAAACTTAATCTCTAACGTGGACATTTGCTCCGTAGAAATTTATACTGGTAAATGGAAGGCAGGTAAACAAGAATTCCCAGATCAGTTTCTTAGTAATCAAGGTGCCCTGGTTACTTTTTCCACATTTCTATGAAAATCTTGTTGAAAGAAGAACTTCTTAATTCCGAGACTCTAATGAAAGTGCTCCTTCATCTGTCATTTCTTTTCCAGTAGGAATAAGGCAAGGAATGAGTGTTCTATGAAACACTTTTATACTATATCATATAAAACAATTTTACATGACTTATTATCATGCTACATTGTTAAATTGATTTTTATACACTTAAATCTTTATATTATCCATTTGTATCTAATAGTAGCCCAAAACATAAATAAACCCGTAAAGCAACATTTTGTAAAGAGTGATACTTCCCTAGTGAGCTCACTTTCAGAGTCAGAATCTTAAGTTCACCAGACAAGTGACAAATAAGGTTCATTCAGCCCCAGTATCTTCATCTAGAGATATTGCACTGGGACCTTAGGAAGATGAAAAAAGAATGAGTTGAAAATGCTTGGACCTACTTTGTGTAATCAAAACCATATGCAGTGATTTTAAGCCTCATTATATACAACAAACACTGATGTTCTGTCCCTCTTCAAGAAGGAACTGGCAAAACCCCTTAGAGAACAGTTTCTATTCTTGTTCTGTTTGAATTTTGCTTCTTGAGCTGTTCTTGCCACATGGGATATTTGACTATTTCTAAATGGCCTTTGCTTTTAGTCTTTGTTCAAAGTTTGTTTTAAGCACAATATCCTAATCAACCTCATTTCCAAAGAGGCCCCTTTTCCCTTGACTGCTGCAGGCTGCTTATCCCGAGAATGGCTTCTCTCTGGGTTCACAAGGCCCCAGCTTTCTGTATCTCTTGGGTCTGAGCACACTGTGTTTTCTGATCAGCTAAGTCTCTTATCCAAACTGGGGTAAAGAGAGGAATTCCACATACTGCTCTCTGGGGGTGAACTGAACAAAACATGCCTGCGAGGACACTTCCTGAGGCATGATTCAAAGGTTATTGCACACTATCTGCTCAGAGTTTCTACGCTTACCCAATTATGTTGTCCTTACCTTTGTGTGATCTACCTGAGGAAAAAAAAAATATCATTGGTTAAATATGTTGTTTAGGGCCATTTGTATCAAATCTGAGCATCAGATCGTAGTCAGAAACTTAACACACACAAACATATACACACACTTAAATCAGTTTCCACTTATATCATTTTGACCTATGATACCCTTTCCAGAAACATCATTGTAAGAGTAAGAATAGTCTATATTGGTTTCTCCCCCCTATAAATGTCATTGAATCATAGCTTTCCTGAGGAATCCTAATACATATGTCTATATTTTAGATATAAATTTCTCCCCAGTGGTCCTTTGGCTATGGAGAAATTAGCACAGGCTATATAAAGCAGAGTGCTTGAAAGAGTCTCCTTGAGGGAAATGAGATAGCAAGAAGGAAAGAGATTTGTACTTTTCATTTAGTGGCAATACTTATTTTATGCAATTTTATATCATTAGGCCCATTAAAGGACAAGAATGTGAAATATGTCCTCCCTGAAGACAGTTCTTTGTGTTTGCATAACATTTTCCGCTTTGAATAAACCAATCACAAGGAGGAGTCCAGTGTGTATGCACTCCAGTGCTCTGAGCACGTATTTCAAGGGCTCTCCATTCCTCACCACCACCCGACTCCCCAGAGAGCTGAAAATGTGCAGAGCCTGCAATCTTTAAGTACATAACCAATTGTTCTCTTTGGACAGTCTGTTTCTGAAAATTCCCTTTGAAATCAATGACAAAAAAGCCCAGCTTATGGTGGATTCCATCTTGCAAGCTTCCCTCACAAACCACAGACCCTAATCTTTGTATTTATTCAATTGGACCAAGTCACCAGAGATGTGGGGGAGTAGAATGTATTTGGGAATGTGAGTGTGTGCCAGGCAAGGAGGTTCTTTAATAAGAAATGTTATCACAAACACTTTTAAAATGCTTTTCAACTCAACCTGGACACAGAAGACTGGGTTTTGTATTTCTTGGCAATATGCCCAGTACATAGAATTAAAAAAAAAAAGATATATATATATATATATATATATATATATATATATATATGATTCAAAGATATTTTGAGAAAAATCCTTGAACTAGGAAAAAGATGAATATTTGATGCCCAGTGGATTCACACATAAACCTGGTGATTTTCTTGGTATCTGTATTCATCAGAAGCTGTGAGCAAACACTCTAATTCCCTCTGGTGGGGTGTAACAGGCAGAGGGACAGTGGAGTTTCATAACCATTTTTAAGCATTGCCCTATTGTATACTTCAAATGACATTCTTTAAAGGGGAATTAAGAATGGTGACGTGGTTGGTCACATATCTAGGCCAGTGGTCAGTGGCAAGTGGTCACTGAGGGAAGATAGAGGCCTTTCTAGGTAAACTGACGCAGTCATCATGAAGTCACATAGGAAGATAAGACTGGGAGATAAGACTCTCTGGCCAAAGGACTAAGGTGAGATTTGGAATGTCCTCTGGGTGATATCAGAGGCTGGGAAGACTCTCTGAGCCTGGGCTTTACCAGCCATAGAAAGAGCTAAGGGCATCTGATGCTTTTCAAGATAAGAGTGGTTCCAACCTCTCTTTGTAGCCCCACACGACTTCATCGACACCTCTGGATGTAAAGTTTTGGGCTGGGAAAAGATATGGAGGGCTCATCAAAAGCACCTGACAAGAGTTGTCTAGCAAAGAATCCTTCTCTGAAGGGAAAGAAAAGCCTGGAAGAAGGTCTGAATGTCAGATGCCTCAACCCACTGTTGTCAACTTCTGAGAGGCGTAAGGGACCTGGTTACAAAACCCTGCCATGAAATTTGTCCAGTAGAAATGGACTCAGCACTTTTCTCATAGCGCATCTATGATGTCTTAAGAAGTGCACCCCTGGTTTCACTGTTGGGAGGCAACAGAACTGTTATCAAGATGGCTGATGAGTTGGCCAAAGTGTTTCTGAGATGAAAGAATGATGAGGGACATGGCAAGGCAATGGGAAGAGGAGGAGAAAAAAGGAAGAAAAAATTATCTTCTGGAAGGAGGACTCTTCCTAGTTTTAAACAATTAATTAAAAATGTTAAATGCACCAGAAATGGGTGATGAACTATTTGGGTAGTAAGAACAATTATCATACTGTGGTAGTAAGAAAAAAAATGGCATAGTCCGTCTGGGTTTTATTTCCAGCATGACCATCAAATGTCTGTGAGATTCTGTCTCTTAACTTCACTAGGGACCTCAGTTTCTCCACCTTTAAATGAGAGCATTAACTCCAGTCTCCTCCAGCATTAACAGTCTATGTAACTGACAAGTGCCACAAGGTGTAAGTGATGGTTAATTTTATGTGTCATCTTGATGGGCCAAAAAATGCCCACATATTTGTTTAAACATTGTTTCTGGGTTTGTCTGTGAGTGTGTTTCAAGAAGAGATTAGCATTTGAATCAGTAGACTGAGTAAAGCCCTCCTCAAAGTGAGTGGACAGCATTCAGTCATTTGAGGGCTTGAATAGATCCAAAAGGCAGAGAAAGGGAGAATTTGCTTTCTTCTTGGCTGCTTGAATTGAGACATTGGTCTTCTCCTGTCCTCAGACTAGGACTTACATCATGAGCTCTCCTAGTCCTTGGGCCTTCGGACTTGGATCTATAGCACCAGTTGATCTATAGCACCAGTTGTCCTGGGTCCCCAGCTTTCAGATGACAGATTGTAGAACTTCTCAGCCTTCATAATCACATGAACCAATTCTTTATAATAAATCTCTTTATATGTAAATGTATATATACACATATATATGTATATATTCTCTCTCCCTCTCTCTCTGGATATACACACACACATCTCTTATTGGTTCTGTTTCTCTGGAGAGCCTAACACCTTGTGCATTTGGGAACAAAGATACTGCTCAAGTCTAGAGTTCTTGTCTCTAATTCACTTAACATAATTTTAGGGACTAAATACTTGGTATTTTCTATCTTTGCTCCCTTCAAGTAATAATTAATTTTTAATGGATTGTTCCCAGGTAAGAATTAGAAACATTATGTAGCTGACAGTATACTACATGCAGGGCTTATAAGGGGGAGCTGCTTTTTGCAGCTAGTTCCTTGATGAGAATTCAGCAGGAGGAGCTCTTTAGCTGTGTAAACAGCTGTCAGGGGGGTAACTCGTCAGCAGGATCTATGGCACTCAAGAGAATAAAATTTTTCCCGCAGTGACCTGCCTCATAAGAAATGGATGGACCCTTCCCTGATAGCCTGATCGTTTCAGCATATAGTCAAAGTATCAACATATAGTCAAGGAAATCAGGAACCCGCATATCTGTCAAATCCCTCTGTAGGTCGTGTACAGATGGCTAACTGCCCCTAAATGTAAGGTGTGGGTAAGGTCCAAAGGGCTGGAATACCTGATTATTTAGCAAACGTGGTTGCTTCCGCTGGCTCTCTGGGTCTCACAGCTCAGTGAGAGCAGAAGGCATGGAGCCACTGATGCAGGCATGTAAAGAGGCAGTGGGAAGCCACGTGGCTTGGGCTGCCAATGAGGGGGCATCTTCAGTGAGCTCTCATTTCTAGACGATGTGCCAGCTTCTAGCTAACTCTGTCAGGTGCTAGTGGAATCCTTCAGGGCAACATGATGTTTCTCTGGCTGTCATGTGATTTATTTATTTTTTACTTACCTATTTATTTGTTTGATGGAGAATGCCAGGGCTTAGAGTGGTCTCAGTCAAATAATCAGTTTGCTCATGAGGCTTCTGATCTTTTGCAGTGGGTTTAAATTTATATCGTGAAGGGCTGTCATTAAAGGAAAACAGGGATGTTTTGGGCTTTTGAGGCCCACTTGTCTCCTATTTTCATGCTTCTTTCTCTGTCAGGCTGTCCCCGTTCCTCTGGGTGTGGTGTCTCTGCGGTCCCACTGCCTCCTTCACATCCTCCAAATCTGCTTTCAGCTCCTCCATGGGTACTTTGGAAGCTATATGATGACTTCATCTCCATTGTGTGTGGTAATGACTTGTTTTATTTCTCCAGGGGCATCTGTATTCAAATAGGGAAAACTAATTATGTATTTTATTATATACATAATTATATATAACAAGGAGAATTCAGGCAAAAGTCCAGGGGTACATTGAGGAGTTCTTATACAGTGGGGCTCATACTGCATTCTTCATATCTCATGATGTGAGGGTTTTAACCCCCAGTCAAACGTAGCTGGTCCTGCCTTACTCTACCCAGACATTTTGTAGAATTGCCTGGGAAACAGCCAATGCAAATTTGAACTTATGTTTCTTAAATTTTTGGGTGATGGATCTTTTTGAGAGTTTGTTAAAAGCCATGGACCCTATCCCCAGTTAACTGTACATATTCACACATATCCAAATTTTGTATAAAATTTTAGGAGGGTCATCAGACTTCCTAAAGCTCAAGCTAAAGCTCAACCCTGGGATTCCAGGGTTAGAGAAGGATTAGTATTTGGAGTAAGCAGACCTGGATTTGAGGTTCCACTGTGATCTTGGGCAGGTTCCTTGTGTTTCCTGTGGACTATGTCAAAATCTCAGGTTTTACCAGTGGTTCTCAACTAGGGACAGTGCTGCAGGCATATTTTACCCCTCACACCATCCAGGACATATCTGAGTCTGGGGGACAGGCAAATGTTGTTTTGAAAGATATCCACAAGTGAGCTGATATGCCCCCAAGGGTTTGAGAACCACAGGGCAAGGAGACCTCTAAGATGGCCTCTGGCTACAGTGTTCTACGACTCTGAGGTTTCGCTCCAGAAATTCCACTGCACAAAGTCAGAGGCTACTCCGCCAAGAGCTAGTGGAGAGAAGAAGAGCGGTAGCGGAACAGAGAAGGCCAGAAGCTGCGCTTTCCCTTTCTTACAACTTTGCCCCACTGTTCATGGAGGAAGGTGGTGGGAAGGGAGCAGAGCCCTTCTAGAATTCTCTTTTCCTTGAGAGCCCATTGAATTGAGGATTTATCTATTTATCTATTTAATCCTCTTGAGAGGATAGAGAATCTAACATATCTTTATTTTTTGAAAGCCTATGTACTTGGCATATTATAGATACAGAATAAATGTTGTTTGGATGTAATAAGTTTATTTCTCATTAGTTACTTTTTAAAGCAGATAATGTGATGAATTCCTGCTGTCCCATTCTGGTTGACACATTATCTAAGGTTTTATTTTACAGAAGTCATTGAAATAGATATTAATTTAGTGATTAATTGAAATTCAAGGAATATTTACTAAACTCTTATTATGTGCTTGACACAGTAGAGTTTTCAATGTAGTGGAGATTTGAGAAGAGAGTTAATAGTCTTGTGCTAATACCAAAACCCATATGTAAGTACTAACTATTGAGAAAAATTATTGTCCATTTATGCTTTTCCTCTGTATTCCAGAAAGGGGTGTATAAACCTTAGAAAACAAAAGATAAATTTTTCTAATATCCTTTGTTATTCCCTGGTTTGGACCCCTCTGGAGTTTTTCTGTCTGAATGCTCTTGTGGCTTCATGCTGAGGGGCCCAGTCACATATCAGTGTTTTAGGCTGAGGGAACAACCCATTTTGTCATATAACTGAGCCAGTGTCACCAAGAGCTTCATCTCTCTGTCCACCATTGCATGAAATAACTCTATCATGTAGAGTTCTGGCTGCTAAAAGAGGGCGGTAACCACAGACACCAAAGCTATCAGTAGAAGAGATTAAAAGTGATGAGATTACATATTGTGGTGTCAGTGCTCTAGCTCAAAACCAGTTTCATTTGGGAGAAGATTAAATTCCTTCAAATACTAGAGTCCTCCCTTAGAAACTATAATTGCATGTAATAAAAGACTTCTTTTCCCTCATGATAGTAGTTGTATTTTTGATGTAAATCCTCCCAGTAAAAGTAATAATAATAAAAGTGCTACTTATTGGATATCCTCTAATGTGGTAGGCTCTGCATTAGACACTTCAATATTGACTTATTATATTACTTGACATATATTGACTATAGACTGTTTCAGGCACCCAAGTCATCAGCCTTATTAGCTTGGAACTATTATTATCATCATCCTCCTTTTATAGTTGAGAAAATTTAGGCTTAGGGCGATTGAGTAATTTGTCACAGGTCACTTAGCTGATAATGGTGGAAAGCTGGGACTCCAACCTGGTTCTCTAATCTTATTTCTAATTCACTCCTCACAGCAATCCTATAAAACAGTTATGGACATTTCCATCCTACAGGGAAGGAAGCAGAGGTGGAGAGGTGAGCTACTCTAATAATGGTTATATAGCCAGTAAATGGCAGAGCCAGGTGTGGAACCAGGTTAGTCTGACTCATAAACCAATGCTTGTTTCACTCTGCTACACTGACTAGCCATGGACTTATAGCATGTTACAGTGTAAAAAGGGAAAAACTTACCTATCTACACTTTTAAAATAATAGACATTTATTTTGGTTTGCCTAATAACTTTCTTTCCTTGGATATTCAGTGTCAGAGGAAAATGCTTGGTACCTGCAGAGTTTCTAGAAAATGAATGACATTTTTGTTACTGCTTACAATGAATTATCTTGTTCCTTTTTTTTTGGAATACAGAAATATTTAAATGAATTATTCTGCAATAAAATTCTTTTTACTACAATCCAGTATGTGGTTTTTGAATACTTACCACTTGCAAGGCTCTGAGTTAGGCACAATGATGCCTTAGAGATGAATAAAAAGTAGTCTATTGTGGGGGACGAGGCAGAATCCCAGATACCACACAGAAGGACAAATAAGCAAATAAATAAGCAAATAAGCAGTAACAGAAGGTCATACAAGTCCCAAGGAGAGAGAACAGAAAATGTCACGTGGAGAATTTGAAAACAGATGTGGACCGTGAAGGGTGGTACATTAGTTTGCTAGGCAGCCACAACAAAGTACCAACAACAGAAAAGAACAGCAAAAGTTTATTTTCTCACAGTCCTGGAGGCTAAAAGTCCAAGAGCAAGGTGTTGGCAGGTTTGGTTTCTTTGGCAGCCTCTTTCTTTGACTTAGAGACACCTTCTTGCTGTGTCCTCACAGGGTTGTCCCTAGGTCTGCATCATAATCTCCTCTTCTTTTAAGGACATTAGTAATATTGGATGAGGGCTCACCCATATGACCTCATTTTATCTTAACTACCTCTTTAAAGGCCGGATCTTCAAATAGCGTCACATTCTGAAGTACTCAGTGTTAGGACTTCAACATATGAATTTGGGGAAGACCCCATTCAACCTATAACAGATGGGTAGGTAAACTATCAAAAGAAGGAGAGTCAGAGTTTAGAAGGGAAAAATATGAAATATATTTGTGGGAGTATTTAGATGGAGAATAAATTACATTTCGGGGAATCCTGAATGCCGGGGTGGGAAGTTGGTGCTTACTTTGGTGGGCAATGGGAAGCCACTGAAAGTCTCCATCAGGAGAGTGACTTGATAATGCGGTACTTGGGGACTGTCAATCAAGCAGTAAGAAAGAATAGCGACAGGAAACAAGGAGGTCATCTAGGAGGCTTATCCAGAAGTCTAGTCACGGAGAGATGAGGTTATGAGTGAGGGAGCTCATCAACATGGTGGGTACACAAAGAACAGTTGAATCAGAGAAATACCACAGGGGTTTAACTCACTGACCTTGGTGCCTAATTGGCTGTGGGAGTTGACATGGAAGAAAGAGTCAAAGGTGGCTCCAAGGCTTGAGTCAAAGAATGGTCTTGTCATTAACTGGAAGAACAAAGTCGTGGCCGGGGTGGGGGGGCGGGTTGGATGGGGGGATTCTACTTGGGACTGAAGATGTGGAACTAAATTTAGAATGTAAGTTAGATGTTCAATGGAAAGGAATTTGAAACCATGGATCAAGAATTTGGGGGAGAGATAGGAGTATATGAAAGATTATTAAATTATGTGAAAATTTTTACTAGGAAAGAGATTAGAGAGTTGTACACTAAAGTGTTAGTAATGATTATGGGGGGATTATAGTTAACTTGCATTCCTTCTTTTTTGGTATTATTCAAAGTGTTTACCATGAGCAGCATTATTAACTTTATATTACTGGGAAGTAGTCTTTCTATTCAGCCTCTCACCTCCTTCCATTCTAGTTTCCAACCTCCATCACTCCAAAACACCGCCCTCTAAAAGGTGATGTGTGCTTTTCCTAAGAGCCACAAGAGAGGTTCAGGCCTTGGTTTGAATTCTCCATCATTTTGGTGCACCTCTCTTAACTTTTCGGGTATTGCTTTCCTGACCCATCTCAGTCCCTTTGACTCCCTCTTTGAATTCTGTCTGACGGGTCCTGTTTCTTCACTGATCATCTAACATTGGTACTCCTCAGAGCTCCATGCTCAACTTGGCTTTCCTTTCCCCTGTCTAATTCCCCATGAGTTATCTCATCTGCACCCTTGGTAGGTGAACTACCACATGTAACTCATAGCTCTGAAATCTTTTTCTCTTGTCCAATTGTCTCTTCTGACAGCCAGATCCATATTATTATTGTCTGCCAATTGGGTATTTCTACCTGAATGACCCACAGTCATTTCAACTCAGTACATCCAAAATGAAATGAATTATTCTATTACCTCCTCACCCCCAGTCCGCTTCTTGAACCTCCCCCACTAAGGCTTATTCTTGGAAAAGAATACCATGAGGTAAATCATTGCTAGGTTAGAATCCTGGGCATCCTGCTGGACTCATCCTTCATCCCAACCCCTGCCCCATGAGCACGCAATAAGTTATTAAGTCCCATCTATGCTATTTCCTAATGATCTCTCACATCTAGATTTAATCTCATTACTTCTTAACCGTAACCACTGCAAAGCCTGATCTGTCTTCCCTCATTTTACTCCATCATCTACAGTGAAGCCAGCGATTTCAAACACCAATCAAATCATGTCACTCCCCTACTTAAAATCCATCAGTGACTTCCTTGGCTTCCAGATTCAAGTCTAGATTCTCCCCCCACCCCCAGTTTTATTGAGATATAATTGACATACAGCACTTTACATGTTTAAAGTATACAGCATAATGATTTGACTTACATACATCATGAAATTATTACCACAATAAATTTAGCGAACATCCATCATCTCATATTGATTAAAAACAAAAACAAAAGTCTTCTTTCCTTGTGATGAGAACTTTTAGGATCTACTGTCTTAACTACTATCAAATGTATCATACAACAGTGTTAACTGTAGTCATCATATTGAACTTTACATCCCTGGTACTTGTTTTTCCTATAACTGGGAGTTTGTACCTTTTGACCACCTTCCTCCAACTCCTCCTCCCCCTCAAGTCTAGACTCTTTAGCACAAAGTAGATTCCCTTTCATTGGGCCCCACCTCCTGGCCTAATTTCTCATCCAGTTTCACTCTTTCCCACTTGACAAGCTCATGCTGAACCACATGATGTTTCTTGAATACTACATTCATTCTCTTTCTTTTTTTTTTTTATTTATTATTTATTTTTGGCTGTGTTGGGTCTTCGTTTCTGTGCGAGGGCTTTCTCTAGTTGCGGCAAGCGGGGGCCACTCTTCATCACGATGCGCGGGCCTTTCACTATCGCAGCCTCTCTTGTTGCGGAGCACAGGCTCCAGACGCGCAGGCTCAGTAGTTGTGGCTCACGGGCCTAGTTGCTCCGCGGCATGTGGGATCTTCCCGGACCAGGGCTCGAACCCGTGTCCCCTGCATTGGCAGGCAGATTCTCAACCACTGCGCCACCAGGGAAGCCCCATTCTCTTTCTTGTTCCATGTCCTTTCACATACTGTTCCCTCTGAGAGTCGCACCCATCCATTGCTGAATTTCTGTGAATACTTCACACTTCTCATGGGGATTACCTGCGTGGGTAAGTCTTTTCCTGATTTCCCTAGATAGGTATATGTTCAAGGTGTTATTGAGTCCACTTTTCATGGCTTATCTCCTTGCAGTTTTTTAAAATAAATGCCATAAATCTAGAAAATGTGGAAAAATAAAAATCACTTACGGGCTTCCCTGGTGGCAGTGGTTAAGAATCTGCCTGCCAATGCAGGGGACACGAGTTCGATCCCTGGCCTGGGAAGATCCCACATACTGCGGAGCAACTAAGCCCACGCACCGCAACTACTGAGCCTGCGCTCTAGAGCCCGTGCTCCGCAACAAAAGAAGCCATGGCAATGAGAAGCCCGTGCACCATAACGTAGAGTAACCCCCGCTCGCCACAACTAGAGAAAGCCCGTGTGCAGCAAGGAAGACCCAACACAGCCCAAAATAAAAGCAAATAAATAAATAAATTTATTTTAAAAAATCACTTACAATTCATTCACCCCCAAATTGCTTACTTTTAACATTTCAGTGGATTTCCTTTTAGTATTTTTTAATATAACCATTTACAAATATTAAGAAATCAATATTGTACTGTATATACTATTCTATAATCTGTTTGGTTAAAGAAAATTCTCCATGGTATTGAATAGTCTTTAAAGGCTTGAATTTATTTAAAAGAATCATTCTTACCTTATATTAAAAAAAATACAGAGTGAAGTAAGTCAGAAAGAGAAAAACAGATACTGTATGCCAACACATATATATGGAATCTAAAAAAAAATGGTTATGGACATATATACACTACCAAATGTAAAATAGATAGGTAGTGGGAAGCAGCTGCATAGCACAGGGAGATCAGCTGGGTGCTCTGTGACCACCTAAAGGGGTGGGATAGGGAGGGTGGGAGGGAGACGCAAGAGGGAAGAGATATGAGGATATATGTATATGTATAGCAGATTCACTTTGTTATAGAGCAGAAACTAACACACCACTGTAAGGCAATTATACTCCAATAAAGATGTTAAAAAATAAATAAAATTGAAAAAAAAAGTAACATAAAAAATACATGCTCATCGTAAGTAAAATTTAAAATAATATAGAAATGTACAATTTAGAAAAGTCCTTCATAATCTGGTTATAATTTTTAAATAATTTGTGGCATATTCTTTCAGACTTTTTCCTATGCTTCTACTAACTTAAATACACGTTTAAAATTTTGTATTTGTGGGATAAGATGCTTCACACTGTTCTGAAACTTTCTTTATTAAAACATATTTAACAGTGTATGTTTGAAAATTTAAAAACAAACTTTAATGATGTTTCAATTGCAATGATCATTTTGCATTTTTCTCTTCTACTACACTCTGAGGCCTTGGAAGACAAGCTGTTTTCCTGTAGGTGAACTTATTTGATTATTTTCAGCGTGATTTGGGAGAATATCAGACAGTTATGGCCACTTCTCTCCAGAGAACTCCCGGCCCACTAAGGGAAGATGAGTCCTCATGAACTGGCCAGGCTTTGGCAGGTGGAGACCTCTGCCAGCTGTGCGTGGGGTTGGCTGAGTGAGTCCTTGGCTCTGGAGCTCGCCCTGCCCCAGGACAGGTCCCTACCATCCCAAATCCCATGATACACTTCTCTTGCTCTCCAAAAGTGTTGGTAGTACTTTTGTGCATGTTGAATGATCGCCTTGTCCCTTTACCTGACACAGTCTCAACCTCAGTTTCTGACTAGGAAGTGTGGCCTGGTAACCCTTGGGTAGGAGTGGAATCATTGGAGCTCAGCTGATAGGATCACAGGGCCGAGGAGTCAAGAGCTATCCAGATTCCTGAGTAGTCCAGTTAACCTGTTCCGCCATGAGAACTACCCTCCTGAAATCCAGGCAGCCATCTCAGAGACACAAGCTCTCCTTCATCCCAGAGACTGCGTGAGTAAGCAGTGGCCCATTGGCACTGCCGGAAGAAAGAGCAGACGGTGGGTCAGGAGCTCTGTGTTCCTCCACATGGGACAGACACTGTGGTTGTGGTTGGTACCGGCTGCCACATCACCAAACCTAGTGTTTTATTAAAAAGGGTGTTGGGAGTGGGGATGCTGGGGCTAGGGCTCAGGTATTGATAGGTTGTGAAAAATTTCTTTCCCTTCTAATCTTTTCCATCCCGCCCTTCATCTTTCCACCATTTAAATCTCTAGTGCACCCATAAAATGAAGATGTGGCTAAATGGATGGGATCATCAAATGCAGGGAAAGAAAAGCTTACTGTTTCTAGTAGTTGTTAGTTAAAAATTCACAATGGTACATGCTTAATACTTTCCGGGTACCGGTCAGAAAACATCTGTCTCCAAAATGTACAGGCAATATAGGACCCTGTGTGGGCTGAGGGCATCCTTAGCGGCCAAGGTCACTTTGTTGGGACAGGTGGAAGGGGTGCACAGTCATGTTCCTTACAAAATAAATCCCCAATCAGATCTCTTCCAGATCTGATAATAATACTGGATTGAAGGAGCCTTTGACAGATACAGGGTTTGACCAAGTATTAAACCAAAAGGAATTATTAAAAATAATTTTAAAATGTTATTTATTTCAGGAAAATACGTACAAATATATTACGGGAGTTCAACTACAATTAGTATGTGAATTGTATTGACTCATTATTCAAAAGCTTTAGTCCTGGGGAGTTCTGTGAAGTTCACAGCTTCACTTGCCCTGCTTTGCTTTTGCAGGTTTTCCCAGGCAACTTCCTAGAGTGTCTGAAAGTCCCTCTTCCTTCTGCTTCCTCCCCCAGTGCTTATCCAGCCCCAGTATAGCCGCAAACTATTACCAGTTGCCATCCTGTCCCTTCCTTACCACTAGGACCAGTAGATTGTGATTTTTTTCTTACTCTTTGTTAAACATAAAAAGCTTAGCCCTACATATAATATTGTTCATTTATAGAAGTTGATGTGTTCCTCATGACAGCACAAAAATATCAGCTTCAAAAAGTAGAAAAAAGAATCATTTAGGTCATTTCTAAATGCAGTTGGTCACTTAGAAAGTACAAACACAAATTAAAGGGAGTAAATCGCTGTTATTTGTCTAACAATTGGGTGTCTGCCGGCTCCCTGTGAGACTGAGGGCAAACCACTAACCCTCCCTGAGCCAGACCCCTCATCCCAAAATGGGAGCAGTAATACTGGCCTTGCTTACCTCACACCAACTAAGCTGATGCCTAGGAAGTAGGAAAAGCACTTTAAAAATGGTGTTTAATAATTTAAACGCACGGGAGAGAGGTGATATAGAGGCATGCCTCTTCTAGAATGCAGGAGCAGAGGCTCATGAGGATTTCTGCACTTGCCAGAGATTTGAAGAAGAGATGAATTCACTTGTAATTCACCTGTAGAAATAAGCTAATACCAAATGGTTGGATCACAGAGGAGGAAACTCAGAGCATCACATCAAGAACATGCAGATAAGACCTCATGGCAGCAGCTGGTCAAGTGAGGGTTTGCCCTGTCCCAGAAGCAGCCATATAAGAGTTCCATGGTTTCCAAATGTCAGCACGTTATGACTGTGATCTGTCCTCAGGGAACTTAGTCCTTCATCCTTGCAAAGAAACTGCACTCCCATCTCGGCGCCAATTTGCTTTGCAGGCCAGCAGCACTGTTCCTGCATGGGGCCTGAGTTTCATTTGAAACGGATTTCATGGGAATGCTTTCTTGTGTTACCAAATCCTCTCTCATCTTTGTTCCTTACACTGGCTGCTCCTGTCAGTAAAACCTATATGTAACCCCCATTTTTTTTTTCTTCTGAATCCAGTTTAGAGACACATAATAAAATTATTATAAGTGAGAAAAGGTCTCGGTCAGAGGTTGACAAAATGTGCCCAGAATCTTATAGTTACTGTGGTTTAAGAGAAATGGATTAAAAACCACTTTCAAAAATCTTCTTTGTCCCACAGAAGCAGCCGCATAGCACCGGGAGGTCAGCTCAGTGCTTTGTGACCACCTAGAGGGGTGGGATAGGGAGGGTGGGAGGGAGACGCAAGAGGGAGGAGATATGGGGATGTATGTATATGTATAGCTGATTCACTTTGTTATACAGCAGAAACTAACACATCATTGTAAAGCAATTATACGCCAATAAAGATGTTAAAAAAAACCGAACAAAAAACAAATGTCAAAACATCAAAAACAAAAAAATTCTAAGTAACTTAAAAAAAAAAATCTTCTTTGTCCCACAGACAGAAACCTAAATAAAGAGCTACTGGCTGTTCATAACATTTGCTTTTGCTGCATTCTTGTTTTCCCTGATTTGTCTGTGCTTCCCTGCATCATTTAATGCTATTTCCATGAACAAAGAGAGTCAAAGTCACAATCCCATGTGTTGACTGAGGCAAGCCTCCCAGACAAGGGGCTGAATTTGATGTGAAGGAAGAGAAACTAATTCTCCAAATGTCTTCCTCTCCAGCTGGTTAATATCTGAAGTTTTACAGTTAGAACTTAATTCCTTTGGCATGTCCCTCCATGTCCCCCTTCTTCATCACCAGGCAATCATTGATCTGCCTTCTGTCACTTTAGATTAGTTTGAATTTTCTGAAACTTTATATAAATAGGATCATACAATATGTACTTTTTTATGATCTGGCTTCTTTGACTCAACAAAATTTTGAGATTCATCTATGTTGTGTGTAGCACAAATTCAGTCTTTTTATTGCTGAATAGTACTCCATTGGATGGATATATTGTTATTTGTTTATTTATTCACCTTTTGATGAGTATTTTGGTAATTTTAAGTTGTCATTAGTATTCTTGTACACGTCTCTGAGGATTTTCTAGAGATCTTCCTGTTATTAACTTTTAATTCTAAGGGGATTAAAGAACATATTTTATATGATTTGAATTTTTAAAAGTTTATTGGGACTTTTTTATATAGTCCAGAATATGATCTGTCTTGGTAAATGTCCCCTAAGCACTTGAAAAGAATGTGTGTTCTGTTGTTCTTAGGTAGAATTTTCTATAAATGTCAATTATGACAAGTTGGTTATTAATGCTTTTCAAATCTTCTATATCATTACAGATTTTCTATCTCTTTGTTTTATTAATTATAAAAGAGGGGTATCAAATTCTCCAAATGTAATTGTGGATTTTTCTATTTTTCTTTACAATTCTATCAGTTTTCGTTTCATGCATTTTGAAGCTCTGTTATTAAGTATATAAATATTTAGTTTTGTTATATCTCATGATGAATTGACCCTTTAATCAATTTGAAATGAGTTTCGATGACCTAGTAATATTCTTTGCTTTAAAATCTACTTTGTCTGTTATTAACATAGCCAGTCCAGCTTTCTTTAGATTAGTATTATGAAAGGATATCTTTTTCAATCCTTTTAGTTTTGACTTATTTGTGTCTTTAAATTTTAAAGTAGGACTCTTGTAGGCAGCATACAACTGGGTCTTGCCTTTTTTAATCCAATTTGACAATCTCTGCCTTTTTAATTGGGTTGTTTAAACCATTTGTATTAAATGGGGTTATTGATACGGTTAGATTTAAATCTATCATCACTGTATTTGTTTTCTATTTGTCTCATCTGTTCTATGTTCCCTTTTAATTCTTTTTGGATTGAGTTTTTTTTTATGATTCCATTTTTCTTCCTTTTTTGGTTTATTAGCTATAACTCTTTGTTTTGTTATTTTAGTGGCTGCTTTAGGGTTTTTAGTATATATCTTTAATTTATTACAGTCAAATCTTCATTTGATAATATGCCAGTTCACATTTAGTACAAGAACTTTACAAAGCATATTTCTGTTTCTTAGCTCCCAGCCTTTGTACAATTGTTCTCATACACCTTACTTTTACATATGCTGTAACACTGATAATAAATCACTGTTATTTTTATTGTAACCAGTCAGTTGTCTTTTAAAAAGATCTAAATACTTAGAAAAAATCTTCGTGTTTACCTATAAACTACATATGTAGTTATCATTTCTGATGCTTGTCATTCCTTTGTGTGGAGCTAGGTTTCCTTTGTTGTTTTTTCTGCTGAAAGACTTTCTTTACCCTTATGGTTCCTGGAAGGAGCTGGAGTTGTGTATCTTTCTTCCTCTCAATCAATTATGCTCTAATAAAACCCCATATAGGTTAGTCTCTGGTAAAATAGTTTCTTTTGAGGGCAGATCTTGTTGAACAGAATGCTCTGGCATATGTTGAAATGGTTACTTTTCCCCTCTTCTGAGAGAAGCAGGAAGGAATTTTTCTCTGGTCTTCACTGTGAGAATTTGGTAGAACTCCTGGAGGTAACACTAACAAAAGCATGGATGTCCCCATAAGAGTGCCCCCTCCCCGAATTTTTAATTCTCAGAGTTTTCCACACCGAGCCTCCAGCATTTCATTAAGTACAATTTCGGTTTTACTACCCTGGCCCTGGTTCCCATGGAGGTTTCTGCTCCTGGGTTTGTACTCCAGTAAGTGTGATTCGAATTTGCCTGTCTGTCTCTCCCATTTTGGGGCAGCAGTTTGCCGTGGGACCTCAATTCTCTGACATATGTAAGAAGAGTTGTTGATTTTCAGTTGTTCAGAATTTTACTTTTTGTTAGGACTGAGTGATGACTTCCAAGCTCCTTACATGCCAGATCAGAAACAAACTCCTAACTTGCTTTTTCACTTTATTCTCATTAGTTCTTGTAACAATTATATCACCTACAAATTATTGTAATTTTGACTCCTACAGTCTAATTTTTTTTTCTGATCACATTGCATCAGCTAGAACTCTCAAAATAATATTAAATAACAGTGTTGGGGAAGGCTATCTTTATCTTATTTTTGATTTTCACAGAGATGTCTTTAGTATGTAAGTCTTTTTCACAGTGCCAACAGTTTTTTGCATAAATATTATTTTATCATATTAAGATAATACTGTTATTCCTACTTTACCAAGATTTTTAAAATTAGAAATGGATGTTGAATTCTGAAAAGTGTTTCTGAAGAACTAATCATATGTTTCATTTATTTTATTTATTTGTATTATTAATTACAATAATAGATTTTTTAAAGTTGACTCTCCTAATACTGCTGAAATAAACTCTACTTGGTCACTATGTAATGATCTTTCACTTGCTACTACTTTCAATTTGCAAAAATTTTATCTCTATATACTTTGTATCTCTATATTCATAAATGAGATGATTTTGATTTTTTGCATTTTCTTTCACTCATTTTGGTCTTAGTGCTGTGATAGCTTCATAAAAAATGATTATCTTTTCATCTTTTATATTCTCTAGAATAGGTAATGGCAAACTATGGCCAAATCTGACTCAGTTGCTTTTGTAAATAAAGTTCTGTTGGGAGATATTTACGACCATCCATTAATATATTATCTGTGGTTGCTTTCCCACTACAGTGGCAGAGTTGAGTAGTTGTAACAGAGACTGTATGGCCCATAAAATTGAAAATATTTACTCTCTGGCCCTTTATAGAAAAAGTTTGCTCACTCCACGCCTAGAATAATTTAGATAGTACTGTATAGAAATGCTATCCATTTCTTGATGTTCTAGAGGAACTCACTTCTGAAACCAGAGCATGGGCTATAGATTAAAATAACATTGGGTTTAAACCCATATCCAGCCTGCATTACTAATGGTGTGCTTGCTGTTGGGTAACATATCCTTCCTATGGACAATTTCCCTCAACTATAAAATGTGAATAATAATAGTACTTATTTAAAATAATGCTATAAAGATGAAATATGTTAATGCATGTTCATAGTACTTGACAGAATGTTAAGAACCCATAGATTCTTAACAAATGCAACTTTATTCTTGGGAGAGTTTCTTGACACTGCCTTCAAATCAGGGTTTGTTTTCTGCAGTATTCAATAGCCTAGTTGGTGCCAGTGATGTATTCTTATATTCAGTAATTTTAGTTTTTATCTGAAAGTATTTTTTCTAATCCAGATTCTTTCTTTTTATTAAATACAGTGTCTTTCAGAATCTTACTGAAATTACAAATTAAAGATTTCTAAAGTTTACTCTCCATCTTTTCAGCAAGTCTCTTTCATAGAGAAATATTTTCTTTGATTCTTCAGATCGTCAACTTTTAAACTTCTGTGATTCTACATATGTTCCGTGATTGTTTTCTGGTCATGCTTTCCAGGGGATCTTTTCACTCCTTGCTGGAACTGTAGATAAGTCCATATTGAACTTATTAGGTCCTTCTCCAATATTTCAGGTCTGGGCAAAGTGTGAAAGGAAGAAGAACAGAAACCAAGTTGTCAGTGGGAAATCCACTGTTGTTGAGTTCAGCTATGAAGTCAAAAACTTCAACTGTCCAAACAAGTTTCTTTTCTATGATTATTGTTGCATTCAGAAGCTAGCTGAGCACTCTCCTCTTTCCCACCATCACACTTACTGCATTTTTAGGAGCCACCCACTCCCAGGTAGGGTAGGTTTGGCTCTCCTACCGATTGCCGCATGACTCTCCTTTTCTCTAGCTCCTGTCACTTGTAGAAGATTGGCTCAGAGTGCCATCCACTTACTTCCCAAGTGGACAATTCCTTTTTAGGTCATGATTCCAGGTTTGGTCAACTCTTTCTAAAATCTGCTTTTGCATGTATTATATCTTACAGATATTCTCAAAGCTATTAGCATATAGAAGACACACTTCCCTCTGTCTAGAATTGACACAAATTCTCCACTCCTACTCATTTGAGTAGAAATAAGGGCATGCTAATTGGGCAGCTAGGTTGATAATTTTGAAACATATCAATTGATTTTCTTCGGTTTTTAAATTGCAGTGTTCAGACAAAAGAAAACATTTCAATGAAATAGCCAATATGTACAACACCAAAATTAAATGTCTCTTAAGTGCCCAGGGAAGTGATAATTACATATTTAAGTGAGCAGCTCTCTTACCTTTTAGACTCAGCCTTCCTCTAAGCCCCACCCTCTACCCTGCCTGTTCTACATTGTCTTTTTAAAATAAGGACCTCGTCACTCCCCTGACTAAATGCTTTAATGCCTTTAAGGATAAGGCCTGGAATTCTTACTATTACGTAAAGTGGTTCCAAACATCTTTACAGTCTGGAACGTTCCCCAGGTCCCATGACACAGCCATGCTGGAGGTCCCATCA
Source organism: Eschrichtius robustus (assembly GCF_028021215.1). Taxonomy (NCBI): domain Eukaryota; kingdom Metazoa; phylum Chordata; class Mammalia; order Artiodactyla; family Eschrichtiidae; genus Eschrichtius; species Eschrichtius robustus. The sequence continues at coordinate 36,567,093 of NC_090829.1, forward strand.
TTCCTAGCACTCAACACACTATTTCATATCTCTGCCTTTGCACGTGCTGTTTCATTTGCCAGGATCACCTTTTCCCCTTCACTACATTATCACGCACCATCTTGTCCTATATGTCCTTTAAGAATCAGGTAAAACGTTACCCAGCCCATTAGGGGAGTTTGTTACTCCCTTTTTCTTGCTTCTGGAACATTTTTGCACCCGTATTTATTTTATGATGGTTGCTTCCCTGGCATTCATTATGCTTTTCTTCTGCCAACAGCCCTCAGATTGTCCCTTGGGGATCCGTCCCTCCTCCATCGTCAGGATGTTGGGGTTAGACTGGCTCCACACTCAATCCAGATGATGGGCTCTCACTGACTTAAGTTAATCTGAGCATTCCATTTTCCTGGTTCCAGTGACTGATTCAAGGATGATTTAAGCCTGTCCAATCAGAGTGAACGAGAACTTTACAGGCATCGCTTCTCTTCTGGGTTGGGTGATGAGAGGGTGCAAGGCTTGGATTCCTATAACCATCCCTCCACCACAAAGAGAACCTTTCTGAGCATCTGTGAGGAGCACTGTAGGAGAAAGAGCTGAGGCAAGGAACCTAGAAACATCAGAGAGCCCCAAATCAGACCAAGGCTGGAGCCAGACCTACCTTCTGAACTACCCTATTTTTGTGAACCAAAAGCAAACAAAAAATAACTACCTACATACCTGCCATCATTTTGGTTTAGCCAACATAGGTAAAGTTTATTTGTTCACTTTTATCTTTATATCTCAATGCACTTGAAGAATAGCAGTTCCTTAATAAATGTTTGAAAAAATGTGAAGGAAGGAGAATTGTAGTTTTATCTTAGCATTTTATGCTTGGCTATGTGAACCGCAAAGCTTCACTCTGATATTTTTATTTTTAAAATTTATTTATTTTTTAAAATAAATTTATTTATTTATTTATTTTTGGCTGTGCTGGGTCCTCGTTGCTGTGCGCAGGCTCCCTCCAGTTGGGGCGAGCGGGGGCTACTCCTCGGTGCGGCGTGCGGGCTTCTCACCGGGGCGGCCCTTCCTGCTGCGGAGCACGGACTCTAGGTGTGCGGGCCTCAGCCGTTGTGGCACGCAGGCTCAGTAGTTGTGGCGCACAGGCTTAGTTGCTCCGCGGCATGTGGGATCTTCCCGGACCAGGGCTTGAACACGTGTCCCCGGCACCAGCAGGCGGGTTCCTAACCACTGCGCCACCCGGGAAGCCCCATTCTGATATTTTTAGATTTCAATCCTTTATTCTTGGCCAAAGGACAGAAAAAATTGTGTCCATAAAAACAAAAGACTCACACAAGGAAAATCTTCCAGAATTTCTATTTTTCACTGATATTTCAAGAAGCATATTTTTAAAAATTTGCAGAACCTGACATTGTCTGTCCCTGGAGGAGATGGAAATTAAGAAATTTAAACTGTAAACTCATAGCTGTTCTAGGTGAAAGAAAATATTAAATTTTAGTTTTTTAAAATAAAGCTTCTATTTGTGCTAGTTATCTTCCGTTTGCTTCTCCAGATCCACTCTCTCCATTTCTCCACCCCGGTCTCTGCCCCAGGAGGCAGACCTGTATGGCTTCCATGGGCGCCCTTACCATCTGGTTTAGCTAACGGAAGGCCCAGCTGCAGGGGAGGAAACTGATGTGGGGTATTGGCTCTTTCCCTGCAGGGGATCACCTTAGGCTGATTGTGTCGACATTGTCAGGTTGTAAGTCCTTGACAATGAATTCATGGCAGCCTTCTCTGTAAGACTCTCTTCAACTCAACTGGGGAGACTTGGTCGGTTGCAGTTTTGGCAACCACGCCTTCCTCTCTGCTGCTACTCACCCTGGGTTACTGCAGTGCCTTATAATTCTTCTACACCTGTGCAAATAAGCCTGGCTTGAATTGACTAATTTGAGTGTGCCATCTGTTTTCTGTTGGGACCCCAAGTGATACATATTTGTTTCAGAAATTTAAAATTTAACATAAAACAAGTCTAATGCACTTTGATGGAGCTACATGAAACACTATCTTTTAAGATTGGTAGAAGAACAGAGACTATGTTAGCTGTGCTCATGTGAAAATGACTAAAATGACAAACCAGGGAAGGGAAATGCTTAGAGGGCTTTCTTGATTTTTATTCAGGCGAGTCTTCCCATCACACAACCCCAGGGGTGCCATTCACAGGATGATTCAGGCTCACTTTAGGAATGTTTGACAGCCAGAACCATTTCTGCTTAACAAGAAGAGAATGAGAAAGATCAAGCAATTTTATTTGGGTGAAATGAGTTTAAAATGGGTACCAAGAAGAGCCACGAAGAGAAAAAGAAATTGCCAAACTAGTTATCTTCTTTCGGCCTTAGAATTTGCTCTTTTAGCTCCAAAGCTGTATATCAGAGTAAGGACAGATAGCTAGCTTTACTTTGGAGGTTTGGTATAGGTTAGAATATATAGTGGCCTCTGAGATTTTTATCTAATACCAGTTGGCAAAACTCCCAGTTTCCTTAGACCTGCCATACTGAATTCTTGTCCAGTTCTTTGATCAGCGCTAGGAGTGTGCCGTCCTGCACCCCGTTTCAAAGGGCGTTGATCATCATGATTTCCTATTTCTTAGGGTTGCCCCTGGTCCATCTTGACCTTTGAAACAGCTCTGTTCTCTGAGAAGTGTTTAGAACTCCTCTCTAGATGCTGACCCTTGTTGATATTCTTTTTCACGGCCATGGTTCCCAGGACTTGCTTCCCATCCTGTGAACAGGGCTGTGTCTCTGTCTCAGCTTGGCTTTCTCTGAAGTGCAGCTGTAGTGGTGTGGAGTTAAAAATAAAGACATCTTGAGAGATTAGGAGGAGGATGGATTGGGAGGGAGCAGAAAGCATGTTCATTAAGAGCTTTTAAGTTTCCAAATGCCCCTTCTGAGTCATTAACATGCTTGGCTAAGAACATCTCCGACAACTCACAGAGGGAGAGAGGCGTTCCTGTGTTGTAGTGTGCTATGAGTGTTTATGTCAATAAGGAAGGGTAAAAGTACTTGCCCATGCTGACGATGATGAGCTGGATTCCACGCTGTGAGCAAACAGAACAAAATGTTAATTCTGGGTAAGTCAGCTGGCCGAGGAGCCTGCATCCTGACCACTGCCCTGTTCCCACAATGGGCAATAATTAGCCAGCACTCTTACTATTTAGGGACATGCTACATACACAAGGCAAGCCAAAGGTTCTGTATTGAAACCTCATTCACTCGTACCAATTGAAAGTGACAACTAATGAGACTTAACAAGATATCTCAGCTCTGGAATATTTATTTCAGAGGTATAGTTTCCAAGAATACACAATAACAAAAATGCATAATGGGCAGATATTCTCCCAGCCCTGTCTTCATGGATAACTAACCATTGTTTTTCATGTATTCAATGCTAAAAGAGGGATAGATTCTATGTTTTTTAAACTATTTATTTATTTATTTTTAAAAGCTTTTTAAAAATGGGAGGGAAATCCAAAAGGGAGGGGATATCTGTATGTGTATGGCTGATTCATTTTGTTGTGCAGTGGAGGCTAACACGACATGGTAAAGCAACCATACTCCAGTAAAAATGAATAAAAAAATAAAACCCGCCTCTTGTAACCTGAAAAAAAGTGCTTTTTAAAAAAGAAACAGACAAGTGGAGAAGTAAATTTGTGTACAGTGACATTTAGAGGTGATAAGTGTCCTAATCAGAGTGTGCACAGTATTAATGGTACACAGAGGAGCCACACTTTAACTTGGTGGAAAGAGAGCAGGAGCCAAGAAAACCTTCTGGAAGGAATATGGAAGTTGAATTGGAGTTGGATTCGGATGAGCATTCTAGGCAGCACAAACAGCATGTGCAAATGTACTGTGGCAGAGAAATAGACTGCACTTATGTTAATGGCTATCTTGTTTAAGATTTATTCAGAATGGTGGAGAATGCTTTCTTTTGGGGAATAGTCCTGAGGGGCTACTTCATATGTCAATATTTATACTAATTAATAAGCCAACATCCGTGTCAATAAACCTTAGTATAAAAGCAGACCCTTTGAGAATAAGACAGATTGTGCAAATATTTCCTGATAGATGTTATGGTTTTGATATTTTAGAGAAAATATATACCACATGCATTTCTGTTCATGCTGACACGGAGGCTTTCTGAAATGTGAGCATATAAATATTCCATACCAGGTCACAAAATGTCTGGAAAACTCCATAAAGAGACATAATGAAGCATGTTGTGTGGGGGGCTGACATGGGTGCTCATGTTGGTATGTGAGCAAGCCTGTGAAATTCATTTCGAAGAGTTTATTCTCTTGTCAAGGTGAAACACGCCCAGCATCTTGTTCATGCCATTCATTGCGTAGTAAACCTTCTTCAAGAATGGCAAAAAGAAAGATAAGCTGTAGCTTAGAGCACGTGATGGAAATCAAAATGAGCTAATTTCACAGGAGTGGACTCCATGTTCCACATTAGAGAAAATTTCTTGAAGACTGTTAAAAACATTACCTTGCTATTATTTCTTTAAAACTACTAAGTCATCAGTAGACTGTGCCCATTTCCCTCCCCCCACACACACATGGCATCTACAATGGTCTGGACTCATCACAGGTGATCACTAAGCAACCATCAAGTCGTATTGGGTTATGGACTTGGAAGGCAATGAGGCATGAGCTGAGCCCTCGTTGGTGAGCAGAGGGCTGCTCAGGAGAGTGGCTCGCTGCCCAGGAGTGCCTCTGCTTTCTCTTGCTTTGTTTTATTTTTTATATATTTTTTATATTTATTTATTTTTGGCTGTGTTGGGTCTTCATTGCAGTGCTCAGGCTTCTCATTGCGGTGGCTTCTCTTGTTGCAGAGCATGTGCTCTAGGTGGGAGGGCTTCAGTAGTTGTGGCTCGCAGGCTGTAGAGCGCAGGCTCAGTAGTTGTGGCGCATGGGCTGAGTTGTTCCGCGCCATGTGGGATCTTCCTGGACCAGGGCTCGAACCCGTGTCCCCTGTATTGGCAGGCGAATTCTTAACCGCTGCACCACCAGGGAAGTCCCTCTTGCTTTGTTTTAGAACATGGTCCTACTGTAGGAAGCCAGTTGGCCCTCCACTTAACTTTGTGTACATTTCACTTTTTCTGGAGCTTTGGATCAAGAACAGAATTCAGGCCAGACTTGAATCTGTGCAGATTTCATCCTTAGATTTCATACTGTCCTGAATTACGATCCTCCCTCTCGTATGCAGGGAGCAGGATTGCATTTGTAGCATAGAAAATCTAAGCAGTTCCCCCTAGGTTCTGTCTGTGCTTTCTGGAGGTCAGAGGGCTAAAGGGGATCGATGCTGTTTGTCCAGCCTGTATTAGGGGAACAGGAGGCTATAATGCCCAACATTTACAAAACACTCATTATTTATTCATCCGCTCATCCAAAAGACAGTTATCGATCACATTGTGTGGAAGGTACCATGCTAGGAGCAGCACTCCACCCATCACCAGACCTAATCCAGAGACAGTCCTAAAATCACAGGAGTAAGTAGCAGCACTGACACCGAAAGCCATGTCTTCTGATCCCAGACCCTGTGCTTTTTCTACTCCCCACAGTGTCTTTGTCAGCGAGCTATGGACTGGCCTCAGCAGGTGCCTGCATCTGGAACTGCCATTCACTCTCCCTCAGCTACATGCTGCCCTTCTGGAAATGTCCCTTACATTTTCAGGTTCCCTTTATTTTCTACCTGCTCAAAGAGGACATGGGGTGGAGAAATGAGTGGGTGGGTGCCTTCAAGTATGATTTTCCATGAGGTTTGGTCCAGGAAGCAGGGTTGAACAAATGCAAAGTGGAGATTTCAAAGATTAAGAAAAAAGAAAGGAAAAATTCCTTCATGAGAGATAATGAAATCTGAGCTGCCAGGCTGTATTTGATGTCATACAAGGGAAGATCTGAGACGGTCCTCAGTGTGAGTGTGGGTAGTGAGGAAAGGGGTTACAGTGGGGTCCTGAGGACAATAGTGTAGGTTAGTCAGGGACAGGAATCAAATTACAGCACCTGAAGCTGTAATTTCAACTTTTCAACACCTTATTTTTATTTGTAGAGAACTACAAATCACAAGGGAGAATGAGGAAGAGAGTCACAAAATGATGAGAAATTGTCTTTAAGTCTTGCCTACTGCCTGATGCTTTCTAGCAAATTATTATTTTCTGATTTTGTTGGGTAATTATCTGCAACGATTAATATTTGGAATTTGAAAGCATGCCTTACTTTCAGACATATGGTCAGTGCAGTGAGCTGGATGTCTGGCAATTCAGTGGTTGGTTCTTCTGGATATCATCAGAAGGTGCAGATAGATGCCTTTCAGGCCTAATGTAACGGACTCAATCCTGAAGTGGCTCCCTCAGCTTCATAAGCCCAGGTGCTATGCTAATGCACACATATAGGGTGATCAGTTAAGCACTATTGTGGAAAAGACATTCAAAGGGGAGTTTGCTCATTGCTATCATGTTATGCTCCAGCGAAGATGGAAATAGATGATGCAGTAATGGAAAAATAAGTTAGTTTACTTAACCCATGACCAACAGACTTGCTTACTTCGATGCTTCTTATAATTCTGTGGTAATTACTCCAAGGAAATGAATGACTCCAGGAAACTCAGGAATACGTTTGTATCCGTGTGACAGTCCCGGATGGTGTCCAGGTACGTGGCAGGCTGCCCAGTGGAATAAGAGGTGGAGATGGAGCAGACTCAGTGAGAGATGTTTACAGGAAGATGCTCTGAGGAGGGGCTGTGCTCGAATCAGAGGAAGAGGCTGGGCTCTCAGATCAAAACGGGGAGGGAAATCCAGCCAGAGACGGTGGTACTTACAAATGTAGCTGCACAGAGAGCTTTGTCCCCAAGATTCCAGGGATCCAACAATAATGGCAAGGGCTTTTATTTATCCCACACCTTGTAAGGGAACTTCACGACCCCCATCTATGTTAGGAAGGCGGCTATACTCACCACTATACCACCACACCGTATCCTCCAACCATGTTCGTTCTTGAGGAGAGTCAAGTCTCTTCCTGGCTCCAATAATGGTGGTAATTTACCCACACATGTGGATATAGAAGAGGGAGTGATGTAGAGAACAGAGGCTGCCCCAGTGCTGTGGAAGAGGCAGTAAATTTTTCATCTGGACCATTCATGTGAGCAGAGAAAAATTTTCTAATCTTTCCCAGGGATCATTTCATTTTATTGACCTCCTTAAGACTTGAAAATGACATAAAAAAGATTTTTTTTATGAATAAAAAATAAGATATTTCTCATTCAGTCATTCAGCAATCAACAGCTAATTATGACGTCCCTACTATGTGCAGGCACTAGGCCAAGCTTTAGAGAGAGCCACAAACTGATGGGGGCACTCGTGGAACTGACTGTTTAGTTGGGGGATGCAGTGGGAGACAGAGTAAGATAACTGATTGTAAATGCACACCCACTGCTAGGTGGCAAAGTGTGATACGAACTTGTTACTCATAGAGTGTGTTGCAAAACGGTTTGACCAAACTGGGCTGAGATTTGCAAGGTAAGCATAGAGGGGAGGTGAACACTCCAAGTAGAAGGACTAGCAGGGGCTCCGGCCTGGGATGGAGGGACCCTGGGGAGGGCAAGGCTCTGAAAGTGTTAGTCACATCGAGAGGACCCGAGGGAAGGACGTAAGAGGTGCCACTGCAGAGGCAGACGAGGGCCAGACCACGGGGCCTTCTGGACAATGCAGAGTTGTGACCGTATCAGCAGAGCAGTGGGGCGCCATGGAGGGCTCTGAAGAAACGGAGAGGGATGTTTCAAAATGAAAACACTCTGACTGCCGTTTTCAGAATGGATTTAGTGGGGCAAGTGGAGAAGCAGGGAGCCCAGGGCCAGATTTCAAAGCTACTTAGCAACTAAAACCAGTCGAATTTGTGATGGGCTGAGTATGGGGTGAGGGACTGAGAGCTGTCTTCCTGCAATCCTGTGCCTGTATTCTCTTAGTTACCCAAGTAAAGTACTTAGAGTCTTATCCGTCTAGTCAGTTGGAAGATCTGCCAAGGCTGCGACACCCACATGTCTGCACAGCTTCTGGGGGACATAGGACATGTCCCACTTTCCTCCTGGCAGGCTGGGACTGATTGGGGAAACTCTTGCCACCCCTGTCATTTGCCTTTGTTTTGAGGAATCTGATTAATACATAATAAGCCTCACTCCTTATCTATCCCTACCCAAGATAAAAAAAATGAAGACTTGTTAAAGATCAAAGTTCCCAAACGTCCTGTCATTGCCCCCATTATTGGAAGAAGGAGAGATTTTGTCACCTCAGAGCAAGTGGTTACCTGCTCAAGCGACCTCAGGGCAGGGCATCCATGTTAATGATTTCGGCCCAACCACAGGGTGTATAGACTTGGGAAACAGCCCTGCCTTATTCTTGAATAAGGCAGCAGGATGGAGTGATTTAACAAGCACGCACAGCTCGATTCAAGCCAAACTCTAACTTTGCAAAAGCTCAGATCCAGGCATATCTTCCCAATGGATATGAGAAATAAACGTTGAAACATTCATTCTTGTCACCTGGGGGTAGTGGGATCTGTGTGTTTGCACCAAACACATCAGGCTGTCATGCACAATTAGCAGGTTCTCAAAACCCCAGTCTCTCAGAGAAGGCAGGCTTCTCTGGAAACGTCTGTTCCTCTTATCTGCCTCTGGTGTTACTCCTTCTTTAAACCCATTACCCAACAGTTAATTATTTAAGAGGCAATCATAATTATTCTAAGAGTGATAAAATCATACTTGTTCTCAGTTCTGAGTCCTTACTCTATGACAGGCAGTACACTAACTGTGCCTCTTACACTATCTCATTTAATCTTTATAACAACTCAAGAGAAGTAGGGGCTGTCTTTGAGATGGGAACAGGGAGGCTATAGAAGTTGGGTAACTTACAAAGTGTAGCTCAGATATTAAATGGCAGAGGTGGGGGTTAAACAAAACCCATGCCCTTGACCTTGATACTGAGCAAATCATCAGTCCTGGCAAGTTGGTCTGTGGCCCACAGTCAGTACCCAGTTCAATCAACATTTAATGACCGTCTGCTATGTGCCAGGTACGGTGCTCAGTATAAGGAACACAAGGTGGATAAACTGCGTTTCTTCTTTGACGGGGCTTAAAGTCTTTTGGGGAGTTAAGCTGTTGAAGGAAAATGGGGCGTGGGAGGATGGTCATGTCCCAGGTCTGAGGTGAGGCTGTGGAACCGGCTGCCGAGTGAGGGATGTTGGCTTCGCGCAGGAAATAATTCAAGAGCGAGCCATAGTACAGTGAAAGCAAGTTTATTTAGAGAGATACACATTCTATAGACAGAAGGTGGTCCTTCTCAGAAAGTGAGAGTGGCCCTGGAGGATACCAATTCCATAGACAGAATGTGGGCCCTCTCATAAGCTGAGACCAGGCCCCGAAATACGGGGTTGTTAGTTTTTATGGGCTGGGTAATTTCATAGGCTAATGAGTAGGAAGAATATTCCAACTATTTTGGAGAAGGGGCGGGGATTTCCAGGAATTCAGGCGCTGCCCACTTTTCGGCCTTTCGTTGTCATCCTCAGAGCAGTCATGGCGCCTGTGGGCGTGTCATTTGCATATGCCAATGTATTACAATGAGTGCATAATGAGGCTCAAGGTCTGCTGGGAGTCAAATCTTCCGCCATCTTGGACCTAGTCGGTTCTAACCGGTTCTTGTATCCCGTTTTCCTCAAGGGGTGTGTTATTCTTTCCCTCGCGTCTCGAAACCTAGACGTCCACGAAACACAAGACTTGTTATATTGAATGCTACCCTGGAGGTCAGGCAGAGGTATGGGAGCACTGAGGTGACAGAGGTGAATTCTGACAGGCGTGGACGTGGGGTGGAAGGCACAAGGAAAAGTTTAGAAGAGGTGCCCCCTTTTCTGTTGCATCCATCTTGAAAGGCCAGCAAGCATCTGACAGGTAGTGGAGACTGCTGGAGGAGGTCATCTCGAGGCTGTGACCTCTGGGTAACCCACAAGCTGTACCCGCGCAAGCAGGGGCTCCTCGCTCCCTCCGCTGGCCCGGGAATGTACGTTCCGCCTGCCGTTCCCACAGTGGGAGTCATTTCAAGGATGCAGCCTTGCAAGAGTCATGTGTCACTGAGCCCACGTGGACTGTGTACGGGACTGAACCCCCGTTAAGGCTGCTGCATAAACTAAGATTCTGGCGGGCGAGTGTGGAGACCTACCTGTCTTGCTGCGCCCAAGATAAGCCTTGGATATTAGCTCCCTGGCTCATTAGAACTGCCAATCTGGAGCGGCTGCCTCTTTCTTCAGCTGCGTGAGGGACCAGTTTGCGAGCCGACGAGAAGGAAGGGGCTTCCACATCCATGCGGCAGCGGATCGAAGGCCCTGAGGTGAGAGGGTGCCTGGCGGGCTGGTGCTCCAGGACCGGCTGCTTCCGGGGCAGCACAGGTTCTGGGGAGGAGGGAAGGAGGGGGATGCGGGGAGAGGCTGGGCTGGGGTGAGAATGTCCTGCAGTGCTGGCCCAGGGGTTTATCCTGGAGGGGCGGCCATGGAAGATTTGTCAAGGAGAGAAGTGACGTGATCACACTCCTTCCGTGGGAGAGCAAAGCTCTCGGGGGTTGTTGCTGGTGCTGTGTGAGGTACTACATTGAACTCTATAAAACCGCTGATATTTGACCATTTTGACCTACAAAAATGACAATTTCATACAGTTCGACCTAATACATTTTGGGCTTTTGCTTCTGATTCTGGAAGAGTCTTTCTATATAGTGTGTAGCTATACATTTGGGATTTCGTGGTCTCTGGAGGCCCTAAGAAGTATTCTTGGTGTCCAGTGACTATTTTGAATATATTAGTTTAGCCAGTCAGGCAATGAAATAAAATTTTATTTATTTTAGGCTGGAACTAGATTAACTCAGGATGGTAACCCCAGCCATTTCATGGAGATCGGGTTGCTGATTAGTTGTTGATGAAATCAGAAATTTCTGATATCTCTGGGGAAGGAGGTGGATAGGGAATGACGATTAAAGAAGGGCCTGATGGTAAGAACTGCTGGCTGACGTAGACCGCCAGAGAGGGGCAGCATGAGCACAGACACACCATGCTTCTAAGCAGCCTTGGCTGTCCTGGGGCTGTGCTTACATTTCTTCATCCACAGACTGCTTTCTGAGTATCTAAATGTTTCATCAACAGTTCTAGGCACTGGGGATATGGTTGGATTTAAACCAGATACATTTGTGTATCTGGTTCCTGGGTTTTAGTGGCAAAAGTAGAATCAATAACAGATGATTAAACTGTTGTTCAGGAGGGTTATCTACTGCCAACCCTGTTCATGAATGTGGCAGAGTAATCTCTCCATGTGGAGAAAGGGTGGGATAGGAGAAAGAGGATCCTTTGATGAAGGCTAACTTAGTGCCAGACTTCTTTTAATCCTCTCCACCTGTGGGCAAATTAGGTGTTGTTAGCCCCTTTTGACTCTCAAGAAAATTGAGAAAATTGCTGGGGGGGGGGGTCACCCAGCTGGAAGGTAGTGGAGCAGGGATTTAAGCCCGGATCTGTTTGTCTTCAAAGCCTTAGCTCTTTTCATCAGTTTCCCTAACATGAAGTGATTTTAGGTTTTGCATGACAAACCTGGAGGATCAAATGCTTATTTGTCCAGGGGCTTATTTTCTTTTCAACCAGAATGGAACTAGAAGAGTGTAATCCTGACCATTTTGTTGACAATGGCAACACAAGCTGTAGCAATAGAATTAGAGTGTCAAGGCCAGGAGGCTGACATCTGCCAAAGGCATGAAAACAGCATTTCAAACCCAAGGTAAAGATGAAGCAGCATTCCTGCGAGTCAAACAGATTCCACGAGGATTGCTATGTTTAGAGAAAGTAGAAAGATATTGCTTAGTCAGCAAGCATAATGAGAATTTGGTCCCTGTTTTGATGAATTTGTACAAGTTGCAACCCAGAGGTCATGCTGTTAATTTGAGTGACGTGAATTACTGTGGCTTCTCTATCCCAGATGTGTTAAAACAACAACAGAAGTTTATGTGGCTTAAAGCTGCTTGTCACATTATGTTTTGAGATATGTAATCAGGAAACTGGAGTAAAATATGCAAAGAATTCCATTTTCTTTGTTTTAAAAATGACTTTCTGCAGACTTGAGTAAAAAAGACTTGTCCCGATGAGTCCATTCATCCTGAAAAGGTTTTTGTTCTTTTTAAAAGTCGTTTAATTTCCACCATAGTTTGGTGTGAACAAAGAAAACCAGCAACTCTTCCTTTAGTTGGGTGCCAGGGACATAGTGTGCAGAGCTGATTTTCTTATTGTCATTTTAAAAATGCACGAATCCTGGAGCTGCTTTGGTATTTATTATTGATATGAAAAGGGAGCTCATCATTTAATACACTTGCTCCTACCTCCAGGGGATGACAAGTCCCTGTTATTGTGGCTCTGAAACAGACTTGTCATAATGTCCCATCAGATATGCATTTGTCAGGGAGTTGTGTACCTCCAGTGGCCTGGAATAGGGACTCTGGGGCTCAGTGGCAGAAAGTTTTATCTCCAAAAGCTTGTGAACAGCCTTCCATGTTTCGGGGGTGATCCTTTCCTCCCATATTCAGAAAACACCCTGCAGCCAAGCCCTGACTGCTTGGGGCTCTTCCTCTCTCTTGTATAAGCAACAAGCACCATTAATGGTCCTTTCAGTCTTGATGAATTCTGTGCACAATGCTCAAGAGAGTATTTTGACTTTGGGGCAGGTCAAACCATGTGGACTATGTAACACAGACATAAGGTATAAACATTTATTAAAAGAGAAAAGCCCAGAGCCTGGAGCTGGCAGGGCTTGCATAGAAATAAAAGCACATAAACATTGAATTCCAACTATAGATTAAAAATGCCACAGGGATGATCAAGTACTTTTGGGTTATTCTATAATTTTTAATGGTTTCTAAAATCTGAGTACTGCTTGGTTATAATGTTAAAAAAAATTATCCATTAGGTCTTTGTGTGAATAGTATTAGGCCATTAATCCACTGATCAGTATCTCATGCAAGGAAAAAGGTCTTTTTTATTCTTTTACAACATGAACCTGTTTTGATTTAGTGCTGAAATGACTGGCCTTTTGTAAGAATGTAACCAATTTCAAGGAAAATGGCAAAGGACATTGTTCTCAAAGGTATTTAATAGGCCCTAAAAGTTTGACTTAGAGAAAAAAAAGTGCTTGGAATATATCCATACCCAGGATGCAGTAAAGTGTGACAATTCTGAGAGGATGGACAAGACTTTCTGTCTGATTTCAGTCAGAATTGTCTTTTCTCATGATGCTCCTACCAAGATTGGGAAATATATATATATATGTTTTTTACATGCAGCTTAGCATATGATTCATGTTTGTTTTGACAATAGGTGATATAGGTAAGACGGGCATTATCATCGAATTTTAGAAAGGGAGGAAATGGAAATCAGAGAAGTTAAGAGATTTGTTCCTGGCCATACAGTAAGTAAATAGAAATGCTTGTACATGAACCCTGGTCACTCTGACACCAAATGGTGCTTCTCTTTACGTAGAGGCACCAGGGCCCCATTAGCAGGCCCAGTGATCAGTTCTAACCCCAAGCCCCAACACCACGCTTCCAGGGTGCCATCCCCGCTCAGAGCTTTTTCAGCAAGCTGTGCTTAAGGAGGGACCTCCCTGAACACAGCTTTTCTGCCCTGACATGGCTTTCCCCACTAGCCCTCTGTCATGTCAATAGTTTGAAGTCTGAAAGAGACACCACGTCAGCAACTGGCGTGGGAAGCGACTGCATGGTCCGCAGTGGCCTCCAGGAGACACAGAAGAGGGGCAGGGAGCTGGTAGGACATGGTTTTAACCTTGTTGCATAAATTGAAACTACACATCAGAAATACCTCTCCCTTAAGGTTCTGCTCAGTAATTTCCTGGACCCTGCTCTGTTCATTCCGTTGCCCATTCCTCACGTCTTGATGGAGCCCTGGCCTGCTGGCAGACACTGAGCCTGCCCTCAGGACATGCACAGTCCTCAGGGGACAGGGATGGGAGAAAAAGAAGCCAGTGCTGGTTTGGAGGTGGTAGGCAGCTAAAACCTTCCAAGTCCCAGAAAGCCATATATCTCTTGTCCCCAACCCCATCCTGCACTCTGCACGTAACAGCAGCATTTGATGGTTTTGCCTCCCCCTGACTGTGATGTTCTCCTCAGGCATTTCTGGAAGCCCCTGGAATGTGTCTCATGTGTGCTCATAAACAAGCCTGGTCCGCCTTGACGTAGCACCTGCTGTTTCTTCCCTCTCCTCTCCAGCCTGCCTCTTCTGCGTTTTGTCGTGTCCCACCAGAAACCAGAGCTGATGTGCTAGGCCAAGAGGTGGGAAGGCCTCTGTGTGTAGCCCTCTGCTGGAGGGCTTCCAGTGACTAACAGAGTTTTTAGAGAAATAGCTCATTCAGGTTGAGTTCCTGGCTTTCCTTCCCCCAGACCCAAGCTGGAGTTGATGTGAGATGGGCCAGAGAAAAACCTCAGTGACAGCCACTATGTGGTCCTCAGAATTTCCCTCCACTGCTGACCTCCACCATGTCTCTTTCCAATTGAGTGAGTTTTCTATCTGTGCTCACAGTCCCCCTTATAGGCCAGTTACTTCCTTATGTAAAGACTCCTGGAAAGCCCACTCATGAGTTCTGCTGCATGCCTGAACCCCAGCAGGCAGTCGGGGCCACACTGAGAGGGTGCCGTGCTAGTAGGGAGTTCAGGGAGAGGGCCCTGGGCTGTACCCCACTGCACTCTCCTACTCTTCTGTGGCAGGAGGGCTCTGGGGGCCCAGCCGTGGACACAGTCTCTTTGAGGGAGAGGCCTGAAACCCTGTTTAACAAGGAAAAAGACAGGTTTTCTTTCTATGGTTAGGAATAAAAATGTGTCATGATTATGTTGGTTACATGAATGGAAAGGACAGCACTTACTCATCCTGAAGTGTAATCAGTGGAGGAGTAAAATGACGTAAGGTCATTTGCTAATTTGACAGGAAGGTGAGGTGAAGAAAGCAGGAAGGCATTGGAGGTCTGACATAAAGGAGCTGGTAGGGAGAGTACAGAAAAGAGAGACAATGGATGACAGCAGAAATGTAGCAAAGACCGTCCAGTTTTGATGGGGGCAACGCTTTCTCTTCAGTTGGGTGTTGCTTAATATTGGCTGTGCCCAGAGGTCCTTGTTTGTGTGGCAGGTAGTGCCAACCCTGCAATTTATATTTTAAACAGTGAGTTTTTTCTTAAAAACACAGACTACCTCCTGTGTCCAAAAATGCGATAGTTGTGTACTCTAGGAAAACATTTCATTCAACATTTGATGCATATTTATTGAGGACTTAATTATGTTTCAGGCATTGTACTGAACATTTATCTTGTAAAGATAAGATCACAGGCCTGGTTTATATGACATGAGCCAAAACAATTCCTAGAAGGCACTAGCAGGCTTTGCACACTAACATGGAATTCATAACAAATTTTGTGCCAATGCCGGTAGACATAGAAAAGGGAACATGGGGTAAGGGAAAGGGGAAGAGGGTTTTTACAATTTATCAGAATCTGAGTGTGGACACTTTATTTCGTTTCGGCAGACCTTGCAAAATATTATAATAATTACGAATTAATCTGTCTGAGAGTGGACACTCTTGAGGGAGGCTTGTGTCATGGAAGCGTCTGGGTTCTCACTCTGCCACTCACTGGGTATGTTTCCTTGGGCAAGTCATTGAATTCATTCCTCTGATACCTAGTTTCCTCATCTACAAAATTTGAAATTAGGCACAAGCTACATGGGATCCCTTCCAGTTTAAGATTTAATCATATTTAGGGCCTTGTGTTCATTTATTCCTTCATTTAACAGTATTTACTAAGACATCGCTATGTGTCATATCCACTGTACAAGTCATACACAGTGGCATTGGGTATATAGTGGTAAATAAAGACAAGGAGCTTGGCTTGTGGAGTTTGCATATGAGAGGGAGAGACAGGCAACAAGCAAGTCAACATCCAAATAAATAAGTACATCAGCACGACTTGGGCTAAGAAGTAAACATGTGGGATGATGAGATACAGAATAACTGTAGGGAGTGGTGCTTCAGAAAAGGAAGCCAAGGAAGTCCTTTCTTGATCTGGGTGGTAGACACAGGATGTGTTCATTTGTGAGAATTACATAATTGGGCAATCTTCAGTATGTATGTTATATTTCAGGAAAAAGACTTATTTGCTTTAACGAAAAGGCCAGGTTAAAACTGTGTGCACATACTTTAGAGATTCAACTAGTTCTGTGGGTCTGTTGGGAGAAACAGCAGTCCACCTCTCTCTCCTATATTTCCCCTTCCCTGGGGGGAAAACTGCTTTTTCCTCTGAGATGGGTATGTTGGTACCTCCTTGTGTTTATGGTTTGCGGTATTTTAGCTTTCTTTCCTCCTCCTGCCCACAGGTGTCCCTTTCTAATCCTCCTGATACAGATTTATCTTCAGTGTGATTAGAGTAATATTCAGTATTCACATTATTATGACCACACAAACACTATTCATAGCTGAACTGTGATTACTTGTAATCACATAGGATGACATTTTTTTTCTGCACAACTTTTTGCTTTTCCTGGAATTAATAGTTATCTTCTCTTTGAACTAAGCATATTTCCCATATATGTATCCCTTATTCAATCTCAAATACTCTTCCAGTTGTTGATATATCGTCTCAAAATAGCCATTCACATCAGGCATGCTATCAGTTTCATGTTCTTGGAAAAGGCTCTCCTGAATTCTTCCAAGCTCTGCCGTTTGGAGTTAGCCTCTGCGCCTCCACCCCAGCTCTCATCCTTCACCTCGCTCCCTCACTCCCCAGTTGGAATGGTTTCCTTAATCCTACGTCTTTCCTTTTTGTTGGTTTTATCCCTCGTTTTGCTGAGGCATACTTCTAATAGTTCCCTGTTATTGAAATTTTACCTGTCCAAATACATCTTTATTTCGTCTTCACACTTGCTTGGTGATTTGGTTGTATGGATTTCTAGGTCAGAAGTCATCGCGAAGAATTTTGAAGGCATTGCCTCCTTCCAGTCTTCCAGGCATTGTTTCTACCTTCTGGTGCTGCTGTTGAACTGTCCAGAGCTGTGGTTCTTTATCCTTTGTATACAACTTGTTTTTTATATTCTCCCTGGCAGCTTTTAAGACCTATTCTTTGGCCCTAGTAAACTGAATTTCATACCAAGTGTGCCATGGTGTGAATCTATTTTTCTACATGGTGTTGGGCACTTTGTGGGGTCTTTCAGTCTGAGCACTTGTATCTTTTTTTCCTGGAAAGTTTTCTTAATTATTTCATTGTTGATTTCTTCCCCTTGGTTTTCTCTTTTCTCTAAGTACTGTAATTGAAATGTGAGGCCTCCTGAACTGTTTGTCTAATATTTTTATTGTTTTTTTCCCCCTATTTAGCATCTATTTGTGTTTTTATCTTTCTAGGAGATACCCTCAACTTTATCTTCAAAATTTTCTATTGAGTTTTTCTTTTCTCCTATCCTGTTTTTCATTTCCAGAGCCCATTTTTTGTTCTCTGGGTGTCCTAAAAAAAAAAACCAAACAAACAAACAAAAAAACCCCATCCCATCCTTCTTTCTCTTTGTTTTCTCTTATATCTCTAAAGCTGTTAATGAGTGTTTTTTTTTTTTCTTCTCTCTACATAGTTCTCTGTTTCTTGCAAATAGTCTCCCTGCAACCCTGCCCTTTAAAAATTTGTCTCTGTATTATTAGAGTCTTTCACTAAGTAGGTGGTAAGGTTGTGTTGTCTGCTCACATTGAAGAATGATGACCTAAAAGCTGATTAGAAACATTGAACATGTGGGTAGGGCTTGTTAACTCCAAGTAGATCACTCCAAAGGTGATCCGGCTGGTATTTTTTTGTGGGAGAATCCTGGATGTTCATCATTTTGGGTCTTTCCTCTTGACTGGCCACATTCCCCAATAACTTTTCCAATCTCTTTGTGGGGAGTAAAGTCCTGGGAAAGGGGGCTGGGAGGTCTAAGCGTACATTACACAAGCCTTCTCTCTCCCTCTATTTTCTGTATGGTACCCTTGCCCTCAACTGTGCATCGTGCTCCCTGTACAGGGGTCCCGTATTTCATCTTTTCTGGAGATAAACCTCTGACCTCTTGCTGGGATCGGGTGGGAGAGAGGACAGCCACCCCGTTGCAGAGTCGGAGAGGGACTTTCTACACAGCTTTGGACTATGTTCCTTGTTTTATACCCCCATTCATCCCACTCCCTGAGGTGCCTAGGACCACCGTTTTATGAACCATTTAGGATTCTACAGTGTACATCAGGTGTTGCTTGGCCTTCCTACAGCCAACTTAGGAGGCATCTTTCTCAGAACTGCTATCAGTTCTTACACTTTCCATTGCTTCCCAGCCTCCAAAATTTTATTATTGTGGTTTCCTTTTCTCTTTTCCCCA
This sequence comes from Eschrichtius robustus, assembly GCF_028021215.1. Taxonomy (NCBI): domain Eukaryota; kingdom Metazoa; phylum Chordata; class Mammalia; order Artiodactyla; family Eschrichtiidae; genus Eschrichtius; species Eschrichtius robustus. Next base: position 36,585,552 of record NC_090829.1, read on the forward strand.
TCCTTGTAGGTTTATGTCTGTTTGAAAAATCACTTTACTGTATATTTAGTGAGGTTTCAGGAGAGAATAAAAGTCAATATGTGTGCTTAATCCACCATCTTTACCTGTATGCTCCTGTGTGAAGCCTTTAAGGCATGGATGTGACATGAGCTGATTTATGTTTTAAATTATCATTTCTCTGCTACATTGGAGAATGGATTGGAAAAGAGCAAGGTGGGGCCACTTGCTGCAGTCTGTACTAGCAGAGACAAAGATGGGGCCAGGCCGGGGCAGGAGAGACAGAAAGAAATGCATGGCTCTTAAACATGTTTTGTGTGTACAAAGAAAGGACTTGCTGATGATGAGAAATGAAGGAGAGGGAGGAACAAGGGTGAGCACTTACAGTTTTTGCTTGAGCAGCTGAACGCATGAAGGTATTATTTACCAAGATGGAGAAAGCTGGGAGATAAAGGCCTTTCATATTAGAGACAAATAGTCAGTTAGTTCAGGGCTGCTCAGAGGTCTTTGTAGACCTGGGCTCCAAAGATAATTGTACAATGAGAAAGCAATTTTTATATGGTTTTATTTCCTGGCTGTTTGTTTTCATGACGGTAGCTTATAGGTGCTTAAGTAGCAGAAGAGTAAAAGGACTGAATGTAGTGTTGGCATATAGCCAAATGCTACTCTAAGTAAATGTTCCTTTTTGCTGTTTCTCCTCCAGGTAGTGCTGTGCATTACAATAAGGTATTTTTTTAAAAAAAATAAATTTATTTATTTATTTTTGGCTGCGTTGGGTCTTCGTTGCTGCGTGCAGGCTTTCTCTAGTTGCGGCCAGCGGGGGCTACTCTTTGTTGTGGTGTATGGGCTTCTCATTGCGGTGGCTTCTCTTGTTGCGGAGCATGGGCTCTAGGCTTGCGGGCTTCAGTAGTTGTGGCACGTGGTCTCTAGAGCACAGGCTCAGTAGTTGTGGTGCACGGGCTTAGTTGCTTCGCGGCATGTGGGATCTTCCCAGACCAGGGATGGAACCCGTGTCCCCTCCATTGGCAGGCGGATTCTTAACCACTGCGCCACCAGGGAAGTCCCAGCTATGGGTTTTAACGTTGGAACAAGTCTAAGAAGTCACAGAATCTAAAGACATTCTTTCTGATTTAGGAAGCACCCATAGGAGTCTTAAAATTCTTAAATATCTTCTCTCATTCTCACAGTAGTTTTTAATATCATTTGATTTGACTTTATTTAAGAGCAAAAGAACTTGTTGGTTTAGTCCAACAAATAACCAATATTATAAGAAAAATGAATTGAAGTTGCTGTATTCATCTGATATTCAAAGTAGGTAATTTGGTAGTAATTATGTGATCCCTTAGCTGACTTATTTTATGGACACAGATAGTGATACAGAGACAGTTTTACAGACCAACACGTTAAAAAACACAACCACCACCCTTTGTCATTTAAAACTATTTTCTATACCTATTTGTCTTATTACAGTGACAATCTTTTTTTTTTTTTTAATTTTTTAATTTATTATTTATTTATTATTTTTATTTTTGGCTGTGTTGGGTCTTCATTTCTGTGTGAGGGCTTTCTCCAGTTGCGGCGAGTGGGGGCCACTCTTCATCGCGATGCGCGGGCCTCTCACTATCGCGGCCTCTCTTGTTGCGGAGCAGAGGCTCCAGACGCTCAGGCTCAGTAGTTGTGGCTCACGGGCCCAGTTGCTCCGCGGCATGTGGGATCTTCCCAGACCAGGGCTCAAACCCGTGTCCCCTGCATTGGCAGGCAGATTCTCAACCACTGCGCCACCAGGGAAGCCCCTACAGTGACAATCTTAATGAGCTCTTTAATTTAAAGTTCAGTTCAGCAAATCACTTAAGGGACTGTTTAATCTTTACTGTGATTTCACTGACTGTTTTATAGGGTTACATACTTAAGAAGAAATTACATATTGAAAGCTCTGTTCTAAAGACTTCAGGAGCAAATCTCCTGCTGAAGTCTGGGAAGCTTATGACCACAATGCTCATTTGTAGGTTGCTTAAAAGATGTATTCCTTACCAAGGAAAGTTTTTTTTTTTTTTTCCCTACAATTAACTGTTAGAGAAGAACTTGTCTCTAGGATGGAATATGAATGTGTGAATGAAAAGCCATTTGCTGAAGAAGGGGGGAAAAGGAGAGGAAGAAAGTGCTAGATATCCCAATATTAGATCATAGCTATTTAGTAATGCTATCATATAAAAAAATAAAGAAAGGAAGAAAGGAAGGAAGGAAATGATTTCTAGTTCATGATTTGTTATAAATACTAGGTTGTAGCATGTAGAAATCTATCAGTGGTCTTACTTAGAATTTAATAGTAAACAAGAGTTATCTGTAACTATGTGATTAGATAGATAACTTGTTTCCTAGTCTCTCCTTTCATCCAAACTCTCACCTACCGCCCCCTGCCATTGGTTAAATGGAAATGTAGATTTGATTTACATGGGTGGTTAACATATGCAAACAAAGCTAAAAATAGATAAAACTATTCTGAATTGTGGTAAATATTAATTTACCTTTCAACACAGTAATACTTACTGGTACTTCTGTTTTGGATCTCAAAGTCCAGGGAAACTAGACTTCAGACTGGCTCTTCCTCACCTCTATCTGGATGCTTTTGTATAAGGAGGCCAATGAGTTCCTTGATTCTTAGTCTATAAGAATAAACACACTTCTCAATAGTGCCTGCACCACTCCTAGACCTCAGGCTTGACTAAGAGGGCAAGGACATGGCCAAGATATTGTACAACAGATCAAAAAACAGAAGCCCACGTGGGAAGGAGACAGAGAATTATCTTTCCTGTCTTTGTGAATGCCCCAGGAATCAGAAATGCAAGGCTTATGTTTCATTTCAAAGTGAGACTAATGTTTTCCCTAAGTGTACAAGAATTTTAATCTGGAACTGTGAATTTTAAAAATAAAATTTAACAATTACCAAAGTTTTATAGACCATTTGGGGAGAATGAAGGGCAGGTAGTAATACATAAATGCTGAAATACCTTAGTCACCATTCTAAAAATAAAATTAACGCTATAAAAGTATTTGATTTTCAGAAAAACGCGAAGACTGCAGAGAAAAAGTTTTCTTTTGATTTTCCCTTTTTTTCTGGCTTATTTCCTTTCTGGCCTTCCTTCCTTGAGCTGAAAGGTCTCATGGGTTATTACACCTTGGAGGGCCATCTGTTTGAGAGGCTGAGATCTCAATGTTCAACTCTTACATTTATTCAGAAAATAATAGTTCTGCACTAAATCTGTCAGGTACTGTTTTAGGCACAATTTTTGGGCATGGACAGGAGTGAAGAAAACAGTTAAGTATCTTTGCCCTGTGGAACTTAACGTGGGTGGCAAAGGGTACAGAAAATAGTAATGTTAATTTAAACATAGAATGTATTAGTTAGTGATAATGCTAAGGAGGACAATGAAATAGGGAGGATGATATGGAAGATGAGGGGGTGGCAGTTGTAAAGAGCACTGTCAGGGAAGGTCTCACTGAGAAGATACCACCTGAATAAAGGCCTGAAGGAGATAGGGAGGGAGCCACTCAGAGATCTGGGCAGACAGAACAGCGAGTACAGAGCCCTAAGAAGGAGTGCAACTGATGAACAGAAGGACCAGAAAGAGGCAGGTACGGCTGGAGGGAGAAGGTGGGTAGTAAGAAGTATCAGAGGGGTGATAGAGGCAAGTTGTGTAGAACCTTGTAGGCCATCAAAAGGACTTTTGCTTTCTCTCCCGAGTGAGATGGGAAGGCATGCATTGAGCAGTGTCTTAGGATATGGGGCTGAGAATCAAGTGAGGATTGGCAAGGGCAAAAACAGGGACCACTGTTGGGGAGCTCCTGCTGTAATCCAGGTGAAAAATGAGGTGGCCTGGGCCAGTGAAGCACAGTGGAGGTGGGGAGGGGTGCTTAGACTCTGGATCTCTTTTGAAGAAAGAGTTGGGAGGATTTGCTGATTGAATGGATGTGAGGAATGAGCAAAAGAGAGGCCTCGAGGATAACTCTAGGGTTTCAAGCCTGAGATGCTGGAAGGGGCGCATGTGTCTTCCTGAGAAAGGAAGACCGTGGGGGAAGTGGAGCTGAGGGGAAGAGCAAGAGCGTAGTTTCGACGTGTAACATCGGAAATGACCATCAACTATCCAAGCAGAGACATCAAGTGTGCTGCTGGGTACGTAGTTCTGGAGTTTAGGGGAGAAAACTGGCCTAGAGATAGAAATTCAGGAGGTGTCGGCTCATAGATGATACTGATAATTCTGAGACTGATGATGTGGACAGAGAAGGGAATTGTTCCAAGCGTGGGACCTGGGGTTGGGAGAGGGTGGGAAGCAGCAAAGGTGAGTGAGAAGGAACAGTCAGGGAGGCAGGAGGAAAACCAGGAGTGCGGGGTGCTCTGGAAGCCAGATGAGGAGCATATTAAAAGGAGGAGAGCATGACTGGATCTGGCAAAACGTGTGTGTCTGCTTATGGGAAAGAGCCAGTAGAGAAGGGGAAATTGACACTGTAGGAGACAGAAGGGATGTGATTTCCTTCAGGACCCAAGGGGACCGGGCACAGAATGTAAGTGGGAGATGGTTAACTAGGAGAGGACAGTTCATCCACAGTAACAGGGAAGAGGGAGAGGAAAGAGGCGCCTATGTAGGCGGAAAGGAGACCAGTGATGGGAGTATCCCACGCCTTCTGTTTCTCAGTGAAATAGGAAGTGAGGTCCGTGGCTGAGACTGGGGATGGATTGGGGGTGTCTCGAAGGTTTGAAGAGGGAAGACCAGGTGGGAAGAGAGGAAGAGTTAAAGGACTAGGGAAGGAGAGCATTGTCTCTGGACACAAGAAAGGCCCCTTCAGGTCTGGATCATGAAGTTACAGCAGCACTAGTAGATATGGCTGTGGGTTTTGCTTCAGTTACAGTTGGCTACCTGGGTGCAGGTGTGGAGCAGGAGGAGTTAGATTTAAACAGAGTCAGTGTTTGTCCCAGAAAGAAGACTCATGATATCCAAACTCACAGGAGCTGCCAATATATACCAGAGTTGGCTAAAATATAATGAGAAATGTAGCTATTACTGTCTTTGATCTCTTCTCTTTCTCTGCTTGTACATCAGCACCACTAGATGTTGATTTTCCAGTTTTTAATTTCTTCATGTGAATATTACTGTGTCAGCAAAGAGTCAGAACCCCAAGCTTATGTTCCCGACATGTCTGTCCTAGGTGACTGGGCTTGCTCACCAAGGGCTTCCCTCTGACCCAGCAGCCGTGCTGTGAGTGTAGGATTCCAAGTCATGATTCCGAAAATTCCATTTGCTGGGAAAGCACAGCTGCTGAATTCATAGACCCCAGCAGTGTCTCTGCTTGGGTTCATGTTTGTCATACACCTTCTTTACTCAGGCTGCCCTGCTGGCGTATCACTTAGCCCTCACATCAGCACATTGAATGCCCGGCATTGCTCTGTTCACATCCGGTGTCCACAACTATAGCTCTTCATCCCACCTTATATTTTGTGTCGTACCGTCTCTTGTTCTCAAATCCTCAGCTTAATCTTTATATCCTGTCTGTTGTCTCACGTTGTTCTAATAAATGCTTCCTGACAATGTGGCCTCCCCTTGGCCTTCCTTTCCATTTAGTAACTGCTCTTTCCCTTTCAACTCAGTCCACAGGCAGCTTCCCTGGGCGGCAGCCTTACCCAGTGCAAGCCAAGCCCTGGGGCTGGTGGCCCATAAAGCTGGCCCTTGTGTTTGTCGTGTATGACAAGTCTGCCTGGGGCCTGTGAAAAGCAGTGAGGCCACGGCAGACGCCTACCATGGCATATACTAAAGAAACATAATGTGAAGTCTGTTACTTCTCTGCTTTTGAATGACACATTCCTGCCAAGTGCAGATCACCATTAGCCTGGTCGCAAGAGGCAGAGATGGGGAGGGTGGTTTTTCAGTATCGGGGTTTCTGAAAAGGTGGTCCTTGGATTCTCTGCAACATAATTGTTTGTCAAAAGTAGAAACTTCTGGATCCTATCTACTGAATCAGAATCTTTGGAGGTGGGGCCAGAATCTCTAGAGTTGCTTGTTTAATTAGGGCCCGAGAGGTAGACACGCTCTGAAGTTTTAGGACTACTAGTCTAGAGCAGTTGTACATAAGCGACTCTCTCAGGATGGTTACAGGGCAGATTCATGAACTTCATCCCACATACACTGCAGCAGACTCTGGGGTGGGGCCTGAGACTCTGTATTAGAACAATAATACCAATAAAGAACAGTAACTGTAACGAAATCAACAGCACTTCTCAAGTGATTCTGATGATCAGCCAGGTTGGAAATGTCAAGCATTCCTTATGCCAAGTCATTTTCCAGTTCATCTGAAAAAGATCCTTTGTGCTGGAAAACTTTCTCACTCAGTAAGAGAGCAGCAGCTTGGGGCACTGGCTGCTATTCTGCTCCTGCCAAGTTCTACCTCATGATGCATTGCAAACTGAGGGCCTGCCAGCTTTGTGCTCTAAAGCTCGGGCTCCCAAACCCGGTTCTGTCACCTGCAGGAGATTTGGGAGAACACAGATTCGGAAGCTCCAACCCAGACCTGATGAATCGTGGTGTCTGGGAGATGAGTCCAGAAATCCCTGTTTTTCAGAAATACCCCGGATGACTGCAAGTCTGAGGCAGGTTTGGGGACCACCAGTCTGCGACCACGGTGCAAACTCCCGGTGTGCAGGGGCCATGACAGCTCTTTAGAGGTGCTCTGGGAACTGCCAGGTTGATCAAAGTGCAAATGAGCCTGCAAACAATACATTTCCTGATCGCATCACACCTGACACTTTGTGCTGCCTCTTACCTAAGATCCTTGTCCATGAAAGTAATTTTCAGACTGCCTATTCTCTTACTGTGTCTGGTCACTGAAACTGGAATTGTTTATTTCCCAGAATTATGTGTCTACTCTGTGATTGTAGGATTCTAGCTTCTATAATAAGACATATATGACGTCTTAGCTGTTGTCAACATGATAAATTTACTAAGCGCAGCAAAACTCCTGGCCAGTTCCCTAACTGGAGCAAAGATGGAAGCAAGACCTGGTAAAAGGCTGAGTTAAAAGAACATTTTTAAGGAATTGCAGTGCTGCTGTTCTCAAGTGTAGGTGATGACCTGGGGCAGAGGCTGGGCTGGGCTTTTTGTAAGGAAGGCATGTAGACAACCGTTTGCTTTCGGTACCAATGGCATTTGAATGGATAGCCTAGAAAAGAGCAGCTTGAAAACAGTTTATTGGTTTTAGCTCAACATTGGACTAATCACTTTCTTTGGATTACTTCCAATAATATATTGCAGTGGATGATAGCAAGGCAAAGTTCAGTTCATTATGGCTGGAATTATCCCAGATTTTGAATTTAAAAAGTCTAAGTAAGTGAAGTTTATTAAACGGATAAAAATGATAATTTTCTCTCTGAATTTGTAGTTTATTGTTCTTAAGGAGGAAAATGAAACTTTTCAGAATAGTTGCTTTTATATTACATAAGTAATTAATGTTAATTGTAGAGTAATTAGAAATTGCAAGAAATGTAAAGAAGAGAATAAAAGTTGCCCATATTTTTACCACCCAGAAAATGACTATTGATATTTTGTGGAAAAGCCTTTCAGACTTTGAACACACACACACACACACACACACACTATGTGTTGTCATGCAACATTTAAAAACCATGATTTTAGAGACTGGGATTTTTTTGCAACCAGCTGTGCCTGAAATACTTTACCTACCCTCTCTTAAGTTTTCTTCTCAGATTCAGTGTCTCAGATCAAATGTCACCTCCTCAGAAAGGCCCTTCTGACTGCTCAGTCTAAGACTGCACCCCATTCTCCAGTCATTCCCGATCGATTTACCTCCTATGTCACTGTCTTCATAGTTTATACTTGTTTCCTGTCTGTCTTCCTCACTACAGTGTGGGTACCATCATTCTGTCCTAGTCCACCATACCCCATTTCCTGGTGCAAATCCAGAGTAGGGGTTTATTAGGTATTTGTAGAATAAGTGAGGAAATGACTGACTGACTGACTGAATGAATGAGACAGTTGGCCTGAGAGGGTGGAGGCCAGAGGCACAGATGAGAAGGGGAGCGGAGCATCTGGGCAAGCAAACAAATGCATGGAGTGTAAGAGGCAGTTCTGAGGACAATCTATCACTTATAATAGGCCCAGAGGGATCTTAAAGGCACTGCTTGGCCCCTAACAAATGGCAAATAGCAAAACATAAAAAAAGTTTGTCTCAGAACCTGATTGAGGGTTTGGTAGAATTCAAATGCCTTTACAATTACCTTCGAGCTTTTAGATTCATATCCTCATTTTTAGTTATAGTTTTACCTCTTTCAGATTAATTGTTTAAACTGAAAATTTATGATTACTCATCAATTTCCAGTAGTTGACTCCAGAAAAACATGGGTTATTTTCCCAAATGGTGTTGCTTTTTGTGTCTTTGATTCGGCTCACTGGCACCGCCTTGCCTGTGATTTAAAATTATGTAAAATGAACAACATGTTGAGATAGGAAATTATGCATGAATGTTCAGGCTATAAACTAGCTAGCTGACAATGAAGTTACTGTGAAAAATGTCTGCAATAATACTTTGCTTTCGTATCACATAAGACCTTGACTTGAGGCAGGTAGAAAATTAATTATAGGTCCCTTAATTTTAACACTTTTGGGGGAAAAAAGGAGCAGGGTCATTACTCCCATTCGGAGATAAGATAATTGAGAAACAAGTATTTTAATTGAATATTGGTGTGGGAACTGTAATAAACTTGGAGGATTTTATCTAATATTCAGTTTCTCTAGCAGTCAAGGTACACACTGGATTACATGTGAAATACATAAGGGATTTATACACAAATAGGTGGCCATTCTGCTCCTTTCCTGGGTATTCTGTGGTTGTTGGGGAAATGCTTCTTTTTATTGCCTTTTCTTTCAAGCGTAATATAAAGATAAAAAGATGAACTTAAAGGTAGTGGTTTGTACTTCTAAATGACTATTAAGGAAATCCATCTCGTTGCTGTTGTGATCCAGAGCTACTTAGCAGTCAGCTAGTAGAGTGAAACTGTAAAGTAGGTTAACCTTGTCCCTATCATCTTCCATCTCAAGCTGCTTTCCTCTCCCCTGGCCTAGGTTTCCTTCCCCAACCACCATTCCTCTGGGGTGGTGGAGACCTTATACTTGTTGAAATGCGCATTCTAACCCTGGCTCTCAGGCAGCCCTCTGGAATGTTCTTCCTCAGGCATGTGCAATCCTCCAAGAAGCCTTGCTCAGCACCTGGTCTAAGTGAGTCTTTTGTGCACTTACTCTCAATCACATCCCACTGTTTAATTCCTTTTATAGCATTTATCATAATCGGTCTCTTGTTTTATCATTTATTCATTTATTCGGTCTCCCCTATGAGACGTAGGTTCCATAAAAGCAATGACTCTGTCTTGATCGTCTTTGTATCGTCTGCCCTCCAAGCCAACGAGGACTTAAGTCTGTCCCCTCATGTTGGGTATTTATTTAGAAAGGGAATAAAAATGCCTTTGAAGGGATGGGGGGAAAAACAAAGCTTCATGAGCTAGAGGTACTTTTTAGACTCCAGTGGCTGCAGGAAAAACATGTTGCGGGGAGAAAAGAAGAGAGAATGAGAAACACACACACGCTAATGAGGTCATTTATAACTTTAGTGAGTAATAGCAGATGTATTTAATTGTCTAAAATATTTCCTACAATAGACATGTTTTATGACTTCATGGTTCTCTAAAACGTATTTGCCTAGCTTTGGATTTTTTTTTTTAATTAATTAATTAATTTATTTATTTATGGCCGTGTTGGGTCTTTGTTTCTGTGCGAGGGCTTTCTCTAGTTGCGGCAAGCGGGGGCCACTCTTCATCGCGGTGCGCGGGCCTCTCACTATCGCGGCCTCTCTTGTTGCGGAGCACAGGCTCCAGACGCGCAGGCTCAGTAGTTGTGGCTCACGGGCCCAGTTGCTCCGCAGCATGTGGGATCTTCCCAGACCAGGGCTCGAACCCGTGTCCCCTGCATTAGCAGGCAGATTCTCAACCACTGCACCACCAGGGAAGCCCCTAGCTTTGGATTTAACACAAGCCTTGGGGTTAAGGATAACAGTCCAGCTGGGGAAAGGCAGCTTCAGTCGTAAAACATTTTGACATTTCTAAGAGAGCTAGCCTCTTTTATCCTTCTCCTTTTTGAACTTCCTTCCTCTTCTCTCTTCCTTCCTTCTTTCCTCCCTCCCTTCCCTCTTTCTTTCCTTCCTCCCTTCCTCCCTCCCTCCCTCCCTCCTCTTCTCTTCTTTCTTTTTTTCTCAACTAAATGATATCAAAATAGTACATGCTAGTAGTAATGCTATTAAAAGTAATAGTACAATTAAAAGTCAAATGATAATAAAGGGTTTATGTATCAAAATGTGGCAATACCTTATCCCAACCTCTCCATTCTCCTGATTTCCTTTTCCCAGAAACACCCACTTTTGATTCTTTCAGCTGTTCTTTCTGGCATTTATAGATTTCCATGCTCTTAAATAATATGTGAATACTGCTCTCTTTTGATTCATCGATTAGAGACATAATTTATTGAATTTCTAATATGGTAGATGAGGACTTAACTCTCTTATATCACCATACCCTCTTCTTCTCCCCTATTCTCCTCATATAATTATACTATAAATTTTGGTTAAATATATATTGTTTTAACATTATTATGCCTACAAGTTTTATTCCCTGAAATTTGTAATATCCGGGTTTCCTAGGAGCAGACCCTGGGGCAAGGATTCCGGTACAAGTAGTTTATTTGGGAGGCACAGGAAACACCAACAGGGAAGCAGGGAAGTGATCAAAGGAAGGAGAGACAGTCATAAAGTGTGCATTGTCAAGTGGTTACCACTGTGGGTAACTGGAGCTTCAGTCCCAGTGAGGGACATCCTGGGACATGGTGTAGAACACACTACTCATGGCATCCCACCTGGAGGGTAAGGGAGCTAGGGTGTTAATGTACTAGCTCCTGTCAGAAATCTGTGGAGCGTTGCTCCCAAGCACCATTAATTCCTCAACACTTCCAGCATGCTGTGTGCAAATGCTGGCAGTTAGAAGTTGGCTAAGAACACCAACTATATAGTCCATTATGATTATGTTTTCATACTTTTTCCCTGAAATTAATAATTGCCTTTTAAAGTTTGCTTAATTTTCTTGATACCTATTGCAAATTCTCCCCCTGATTTCCAACAGTTTCTCAACACGAGATTTTACAAAGTAAATTACATCAAGTAATCTGTCAGCTCCAGTTTTTTTTCCTTGGAGACACTCCTGGAGGCCTCTATTATGCTCGATGGACTGCACACTCTGGGGGTCTTTTTCAGAGATGTCATCCTGGAACTTCCTGTGCTCTCATCAAGGGAATGTGCTTTGCCTTCTGAGCTGGATTCCTTTCTTTCCTGGTCAAAGTGTATTTCCCTTTCTTGGTGGAGCACATTGTTTAGAGCATAGTCCGGTTAGAACACTGCTGGGGAGAGTATCTTGTCTCCTGAGTCACGCTTCTCCCATCCGGCTGGTTGCCCTACTTGCCTCTGCATTGCTGCCATTCTAGTGTCTCCCTTTTGTTGCTAAGAAGACTCCCTTCAACACGATCCTGTGTTGGTTGGATCTCTTTTTTTCGGTATTCTGTGTTTTTCTTTTTCTTGGATTATTTCCTCACATTGATGGAATAAACCTTCCAGTGTCTTAGAAAAAGTGCCTCCGAGATTAATGTTTTAGATCTTGCATGTCTGAAAATGTCTTTATTTTCCCCTTGATTGATGGCTTGGCTGGATAAAGAGTTATATGTTGGAAGTAATTTACTTCCAGAATTGTGGAGACATTTTGGTAGTCTTCTGCCTTCCAATGTTGCCAGGAAGTATGAAACAATTCTAATATATAAACTTTTGTATTTGGCCTGTTGTTGACATTAATTTTTAACCTCTGGAAGCTTACATAATCTCTTCTTTGGTTCCAGTATTTGAAACTTTATGATGAAGTCACTTGGTGTGGGCTGACTTGTACCCATTGTGCTGTGTGCTCTATGGGCTGGGTCCTTTCAGTCTGGAAATGAATGTCCTCAGTTCTGGGAAATGTGCTTAAATTTTTTTGTTGATTTTTTAACTTTTTCTTTCTGGCGCTCCTGTTTTTCTAATGATGGACTTTCTGCTCTGGATCTCTAGTCATCTTATATTTTCTCTTCTACTTTCCATCCCTTTCTTTTTAAAACCCTTCTTTCTGAAAAATCTTCTCAACTTTACCCTTCAATTATTCCATTAGTTTTTCATTTTAGATAATGTGTTTTAATTTTCTAAGAGCGCTTTTTAGTTTTCTGAATGTTTTTTTAAAGCATCCTATTAATACTATTTCATGGATGCAATATTTTTCTCTTAACTTTCCAAATAAACCAGTGATTTCAACTGTTGTTTTAAAAAAAATTTATTTATTTATTTATTTAATTGGCTGCACTGGGTCTTAATTGTGGCACGTGGGATCTTTGTTGCCGCATGTGTGATCTTCCTTGCAGCATGTGGGATGTTTTTAGTTGCGGCATGTGGGATCTAGTTCCCTGACCAGGGGTTGAACCCAGGCCCCCTGCATTGGGAGTGGGGAGTCTTAGCCACTGGACCAATAGGGAAGTCCCTCAATTGTTATTTTTGTGTTATATTTTCTTCTCTGTGCATAGTCTCTATTTCCTTTAAGTTGCTTTTTTTGTTTTGATATTGATTTTTGCATCTTAATATGTATTTTTCATGTTCAAAGCTTTCCAGGTGTTTGATAATCCTTGATTTTCTGCTTATAAGAGTGAGAAATTAAAACTGTGATTGGAAGCTCCAAGCACATGGGTGGGGCTTGTTGACTGAGCTTTGCCGAGGGATGAGCTATCTGAGCCCTTTGTAAGGAAACCCCCAGAGTTTGGCTGTGTTTTGTCAGGTTGGCATTACTGCTCCTATTTAAGATTGGGAATTACCTTTCCCAGATCCCCCTTTCCTGTGTGATTAGCTTGAGCAAAGAGGGGAACTTGTGTAAGATTGGGAAAGTGGAGGTGAAGTAGGAGCCGTTACTCTCAGAAGTCACAGTGATCAGAGACAATGACATATAGATACAGACGTATAGCCCATGGGATCCAGTCTCTCATCCCGCCTGCTGACCCTGCTAACCGAGAGTGGCCTCAGTCCATCAAGTGCTTGACGACAGTGCTCATAGAGGCCATAGCTTCCACAGACCTGCCATGGGCCCCCTATTCACCATTCCACTTGGATGGCCAAACATGTACTCTTTCTGAAAATTTCCTGTACGCTCTATCCACACCCTTGCTTTTGTAAGTGTGTTTGTTTTCTATGTCTGCTATAACAAATTACACCAAACATACTGGTTTAAAACAACACAAATTTTCTTTCTTTAAAAAAATTAATTAATTTTTTTGAATTTTATTTTATTTTTTATACAGGTTGTTATTAGTTATCTATTTTATACCTATTAGTGTATATATGTCAGTCCCAATCTCCCGATTCATCACACCACCACCACCCTCCCCCCGCCACTTTCCCCCCTCGGTGTCCATACGTAAAACAACACAAACTTATTCTCTTATAGTGCTAGAGTCAGAAGTCTAAAATTAAGGTGTTCCTTCTGGAAGCTTCAGGGAAGAAATCCATTTCCTTGCCTTTCTCAGCTTCTGGAGGCCAAGTACATGGCTCCTGACTCCTTCATCCTCAAAACACATCACTATAACCTCTGGTTTGTCTTCAAATCTCCTTTTTCTCATTTTGATCCTCCTGCCTCTCTCTTATAAGGGCTGCTGTGATAATATTGGGCCCACCTGGATAATCCAGGATAATCTCCCATCTCAGGATCCCTAGCTTAATCACACCTATGAAGTTTCTATTGCCATGTAAGGGAACATATTCTGAGGAGTAGGATGTGCATGTCTTTGGGAGTTACTGTTTTGTCTACCACGGTGAGTAGTAACTTTCCCTGATTTTCTGATTCCTCTCCTCCAGACTTCCATATCCCCAGCTCCTCCCACATTTGTGCAAGCTCTAATTCCTAGGATAAGCCCCATGGTCCCCTAATATTTATCTTGGCTCTGATTTCCTGACTGAACCCTGATTGGTACACTCGCAATATCAATATCTCCATGTGTTTTCTCTTGGGCTAGTCAGATTCCCCCTAAATTATTCTTAGTTTCCAGCCTGGAGAATAAATACTTGGCTGTCAAGGGTCTGGGAGTCAAGAAGGTGAAAATGGTAGAGGGGCCTTCATTGGTTGTTTCCATTCATTGACTTTGCTTTTCTATTTTTGGTTTGACTCTCCCTCACTCATTTGCTATTGGAGTCCCCAGTACAGAGGTCCTTTGCCTTACTGTCTCCGGAACAGAGCTTCAGTCTCTGGCAATGTGTAGGGGGAGGAGCAGAGTTTCAGGGGCAGAGAAGGGGGAGGGGCTCTAGGGACCTAACTACTTCTACAGGAGTCTTTATCAGATCCTGCTTTCATTAGCCTTCACCCTCTCTTCACTCCGCTTCCAAGGGGGCCTTTTGTTACCAGTTCCCAAACCTTTTGAAGATTCTGTGGTTAAATAAGGTTGCTTCTCAACTTTCCTACTGATTTCTTAGAATTTGGCTTCTGGAGTCAGCTGAGACAGTTATCACATATCTATCTGCTTGACTGTTTCCAAAATATTATTGATGTTACCCATTCTTTTTCTTCCTATTTTTGCAGGTTTATTTTTTTAATTAGATTTATTATTTTGAGATAATTCTATATTCACATGTAATAATAAGAAATAATTCAATATTGTACATCAGCTATACTTCAATTTAAAAAATAAAGGAAGAGGGACTTCCCTGGCGGTCCAGTGGTTAAGACTTCGCCTTCCAATGCAGGTGGTGGGAGTTGGATCCCTGGTTGGGGAGCTAAGATCCCACATGGCTCGCAGCCAAAAAACCAAAACATAAAACAGAAGCAGTATTGTAACAAATTCAGTAAAGACTTAAAAAATCGTCCACATCAAAAAATTCTTTTAAAAAAATAATAAAATTTAAAAAAAATAAAGGAAGAATTCTGAGAAATCCCGTATACCCTTCACCCAGCTTTCCCAATTATAACATCTTGCGTAAATAATACAATATCAGAATCAGGAAATTGACATTGATATAATCCACTGATCTTATTCAGATTTCATCAGTTTTACATGTACTTGTGTGTGTATGTGTTTAGTTCTATGCAGTTTTATAATATGTGTTTTATATTTTTTTAAGGGAAAAAGGCTCCTTACTGTAGTTTAGTGGAGTTTTAGAAGGAACGAAATTAGATGCTGTGTCCCATGTGCCATCTTTATATGAAAGTTGAATGACAGAAAACATAACAGAGTATTATGAACTTGTGAACAAAAGCAGAGAGCATGGTCAAATTTTATCTTCTTTACAGCCTTGCCCACAGGCTGACAAGTCAGCTAACAAAACTGTTCATTTAGCTCACTGGGCTGTAAATACTGTTTTGTTTTTTATCAACTCAGAGAAAGGCATTTTGCAACACAAAACTGAATAAACAATTTTTAGGATCATGATGTTGTATTTTCTCTGTGGTAGGTGCCTTGTCCATGCTGAATCATAACTGATGAGTTATATTAATTAAGCTTGGATAAGAAGAGACATAGTATTTTTTTAAAGTTTCACATTCTCTTCTAGAGGAAGAAAATTGTATTTTCTGATTTTCGCATAGATAAAGAATTAATAATCCAGTAGGATGTAGGAACAGAGAGGCCATGGGGATCTATCCTTGGATATGTAGCTCTACCTGAGTCCCCTAAAATCACTCTTAGTAGCTGGGCACTCAGATGATTACATTGTCTCAGTGGATCACTTGGACTCAATTTAATATAGTTGTGGAAAATTCGCAGTGTGTATTTACACTCAAAGTCAGGAAGTAGGAGTGGAGGCTATTTGAGACCATCAAAACCAGGCAACTTCTAAACTAAAAGTCAACATAGGCAGTAAAAGAAACCCAACATTTTCTGTTTAGTTATTTATGTATATTGCTTCTGAATGTATTTAGTGAGAAAAAGGAATATTACTTTTCCTCTTTTCTTATTGACCTCTTCTAGGAGGTTGCTTCTGTGATTTCATTTACTGAGTTTGATCAGGAACAGGCAGGGGAGGTGATGAACGTGGTGGGTATTGGTGAACAGAATGATAACAAGAAAAGATTTTTCTTTTTACCCTTCAGTCTTTTGTTTTAGTCTATCTGTGAGGCTGATCTAGAGGATGAGCACTGCATTATTAAGGATTCGAAAGGAAACCATGATAGTTCAAAAGCATTAACGGAAACTCCGAGAGGCTGATTACTACACTGAGATAGGACTCAATTCATTCTTCTTTCTCTTAGCCCTAACAAAATTGTAAACTCAAGTTGGAAGGAGCTCTTTCCATTAACTATAGATGCATAAGAAACCACTCCAAAATTTACTATCTTAAAACAACAACCATTTATTATGGCTCATGAGTCTATGGTTGACCAGAAGAAAAACTAGTGATCTTGACCAGCTCAGGCTGATCTTGGCTGCACTTGGACATGCATCTGTGGTCAGTTGGCAGACTGGCTGGGCCTGGCTGGTTTAGGAAGGCTCTCTTCCATGTGGTTACTCATCCTCCTGAAGGCTAGCTTGGGCTTGTTCACATGGTGGTTGCAGGGGTCTGAGATGGTGATGAAAGTGTGCAAAGCCTCATGAGGCCTAGGCTTGGAGTTGGTTGACACACTGTCACTTCTGTTGCATTCTATTGGCCAAAGTAACTCCCAAAGTCAATTCACATTCAGGCTGAATTCTATGGCAAAGAGAAAAGTACTAACACAGTAACATGATTGATGTCTTCCTGTATTATTTTCTGCCCGATACGCATTTTTTTTTTCTTATACTCTCAGGCAAACTCTTATTCATCCTTCAAGTCCTAGTTCAAGCACCACCTCCTGTGGAAGCCTCCTCTGGCCGTTCCCCAAGCAGAGTGGACCACAGCCTCCTTTGTGTCACCACTGAACTATTCTGCTATTGTCTGCTTATGGTTTTCAGTACCTTGAGGACAGAGACTATTTTCTAACCTTTTTATATCTCCAGTGCCTAGCACAGCACTTGGCCCAACAAATAATTTGGCCATTATGGCCATTTCTCAGTTCTTTTACTTTGCCCACTCATGTTGTCTTGATGCTGCCGTCTTGGGGAAACTCTTTTTTCCCTCTTAATTTCTCTCCCTTGAATGCCTTAACAAAACTGTACTATTTGACAAGTGGTAATCAATGGAATAATGATACTGTAATCCTCTGTGTTTTGCAGTTAGAGTTTTGAGCATTTGTGAAGTTTACTAATTGCAATGTAGCGTCTCTATTTTAATTTTTCTGCTTGGGTAGGGCTCCCTTCTTTATTCTTTTTTGGTGCAGTTATGAGCACCCTGGTTCTTAGCATTTCCAGCACAGAAATGTTTATGATCAAATGTTCAGAACTCCCTGGCAGTTGTGCAAGACTCAGCTCTTAAAAGTACTTACTTTAACTGGCTATTTGGTGCCAGGGGAAGTTGTTACATAGTTCTGGGGGCCTATAATGACGTTTCCCTTTTGTAACAAACCCCTCTGTTGCTCAGTGTTGATCTCTTATTGCATGTCATTGCTTAAGGGTATAAGCACTGTAAAATGAGTACCTATAGTTAAGACTCCTGGGGTTGAGAGGATCAAAGATAACATGTAGTTCAATATAATCTTATTTTATAGAAGTGACAGTGAAGGGCCACAGAGGTAAAGTAACATACTCAAAGTTACATAGTGACTTTAGGGCTTTAGGAACAGGGTTTGTGCAGTTGGAATAATTCAGAAATGTTCTAGAGAAACAAGCTGCCTAGCCAGATGGTTCTTTTCTTCTGGTTAAGCCAGCTGTAGTCCCATGTAATAAAAGTTCTCCCTTAACAGAAATTCATCCTCTTTGAAAATGCATCATTTACCTCCTGGGGGCCAAGTGTGGAGGGCAGCACTTCTTTGACTGGACCAAGAGTCCAGGTACCTATCTGAGGTACATATATGTGGCTCAGAGTCATCTGGTTAAATGCAGATTGCTGGGCACCTTCCCAGATGCTCCAGTTTCTGGGGATTTGGAACATAAATCTGTATTTTTAGCAAGTGCCCAGGTGATTCTGATGTACTTTGAAGTCTGAGAATAAGTGAATATAATGTGTAATGTGAGCAACGATAAATGCTATGGAGAAAAATAAGTTAGAGTGAGGGAGGGTGGAAAGCACACTATTTGATTGTTTAAGTTAGTGGGATGGCTTTGACCAGAGACCTGGAAAGATAAGAAGTAGCTGGCCATGCAAAGCTCTATGGTAAGAGGGAATATGTAAGAGTAAACACTGAGGAACTGCCCAGGAATGAGCTTTGCAGGTTCAAGGAGAAAGAAGGCCTTGCTGAAAACAGTCCAATGATTTCCTACCAGTTGTAGAATGAAATCCAAGCTCCTTACCATGCTCTATGAGACCTTTTATGATCTAAATCTCTGTCCATTGGCAAGAACTAGTTTCATGGCCACATATGGCTGTGGGGCTGGTTAGAGTCACTGGGAAAGGTAATTTCTAGTTCAGCAGCCATCTCTCAGCATGGCTCCATGCTGTGGAATGGGGAGCACACACCTTTGGGGGAATCAGCTTTAGCAAGGTGAGCTGAAAACTGACCACTGGATTCAGCAAGATGAAGCTCATTAACGACCTTGATGAAAGCTGTTTGAGGGAAGCCAGGGGCAGCTTTGATCAGAGCAATTAATAACTTTTAGAGGATTTCTATTGTGTATGAATGAACAGCACGGTGGCTGGAGGGATGTTGGGTCTGGGAGATGTTTTTTTTAAATTGGAGGTTCTATAGCATCTTTGAATGTTGTCCGGAATGAGCCAGCTTGGAGGGAGAAACAGACGATTGTAGGAGAGAGGCAAGATCATAAACTTTGAGAAGGGAGGAAAGGAAGGACTTGTGTACCAGGGAGTGGTTGGCTCTAGACTGCAACAGGGACAGCTGTCCTTTTTTAACAGGGAGGAAAGCAAGTTTGAAGAATTTACAAGTGCTGAAGTCACGATCCAAATCAGTTCTGTCTCAAATCCTATTTTATAAATTTGTCCAAAGCCAGCTTTTGTTCAGGAAAAGGGGATTTCATTATTTTTCTCCTCCTCCTTCTTTTCCTCCTCCTCCTCCTATTGTGTACCATACGGTCCTTTGTTCCTAGATCCTGTAGTTCCAGCTAATACTACTTATACATTCAACAAGCTTTTCGTGCACTCACTCCGCAGAGTGTGGTGTTCCCAAGTGCATGGTTTGACATCCGGATGAGGGGTGCTTACCATCAGTGAGGAGCCATTCTCTTTTTCACCCTTGGATAGAGTAGCTGTCAGCATTCCCGGGAGAGCTGATGGTTTTGACTGTCTGGCCACATTCCTGGGTCTGGGCCTGGGAGGAGGGCCCTCTCCCATGAACGGGTGGCCTCAGGGGATGATGTAAGAAGAGGATTTCTGCCCTCTCAGCTAGATGAGCCAAAACACCCTGAGGATGGATGGGTGACAGATGTCACAGTCAGACCTCTCTCAACGCCCGAACTACCTTCAGGTCAATGCCTCATGTAACTTAACTAGAATGTTCCTTTAAGGACTAGTTTTCTTGCTAGAAATTGATAAGTGGTTTTATGAATGTATAAGGGAACTCTGTTTATTTTAATATTTTATTTTATCTGCACAGGTTTGTTTTGAGTCTACTTTATCTCTCATCATTCTTTGATGCATAACTGAGAAGTTGGAAGGTACCCGGAGAGAGATCTTTATGAAAAATAGAAACTCAAGTTAGATATCCAGCTCATTGAAGAGTTTGGATTACTAATAAATAACTTACTAGGCACCAGGTGAAAACCTGATGCTAGGAGACACAGCCAGCAAAGAGAATACCTGAGTATGCTTACAACGTAAATTTAAATAGGCTTGTGTGAGATAGACTCTTTAAGTAATTTCTATGGTAAAATGTGTTCTGAGTTCCAAAGAATGGACTGAAGCCAAAGTCCTGATATACAAATCACTCGTATATAAGAGGAAGTATGCTTAATTGCCTAATTGTTCTTATTACTAATATTTAAGGTAATTAGCAGAAATATATGAAGGATTCTGGGTGGGGAGAAAGGATAATAATGTTAACACCAGGATTAACACCAGAGCTAAAGTTAATACAGAGAAACATATGCCAAAAGGTTATCTGTACTTGCAAGTGGGCAACAAAGCTTTATGCTTTAAGCTTCTTGGTGACCAGAAGAAAGTGGGAAACGTGATTAATTCTGAGTCACGGTGTCCTAAGATGCAATCCGTTTGTAAATTAGAGGCGTTAAACCACTTTAAGGGAAGAACTTCTCTTCTTGAAACAGACAGGTGGGAGCAGCCTTGGGGGAAAAACAACACAATCCATACAGACTGTGGGGGCCACCCTGGACCCTGTCTAGGCCTCCCTGTTTTCTGGCTCACCTGTCTCTGTTCTCCCTTGGTGTGACCTGTTCGGTTTCTGGCGCTCTGTACTCTTTTTGGTGGCAGAATGGCTGACTCTTGGCTGCAGTCTGCCTGGTTCTGAGCTCTCTCTTCAGAACCCACCTATAGCCGCTGCCTTGTTCTGACTCCCCCAGCATCATGCAGGCTTCCGACCCGCTTAAAGCTGGGGCTTGTCTCTCCCTTCAAACCCAGTCCCATTCCTCAGGCTCAAGTCTCCTACTTGGACAGGTGTACACAAGGGAACAGTTGCCTGCTCTAAAATGAAGTTGCTTGAAATAAATATTACTCAACCTTTTCCTTATGGATATATTTGAATAAACTATTCTTAATGAAATGTAATACATTTTTGAATATTTTCTTTGATGATATTTATGTTCGTAATTTCTTCCTTCCAACTCTACGTGATTAAATTTAGGTGCTGTAAAATGATAAAGTTCATGGAGCGGGGTGGGCAGGGTGGTGGCAAGCCCTCTAATTTGCATTTGTGATTTGTCGTATCTAAATTAAGGTGGTGGTATGTTCTGCTATACGCTTACATGCCTTGGAAGAGGAAGGAAGGAAGGATGGAAGGAAGGAAGGAAGGGAGGAAGTTTGTTCTAAGAGTGCGGCAATTGCCTTGAATATTTGGGTATATATTATAATACTGGCAGAAATATAGAACATGTTTGCCCCTGGATAGAATAGCTGTCAGCATTCCCAGGAGTGCTGATAGCTTTTGCTCATCTGGCCACATTCCTGAGTCTGGGCCTGGAAGGTGTATCCTTTCCCATTAGTGGGTGGCCTCAGAGGATGACGCAGCAGAGAATTCCCACCCATTGGGTGGGTGGATTTATATTGATGAAAAAATCTATTCATATGTTCTAAAATTTAAGTGTACAGTTAAATATCAAGAAGGAGCCTAAAATTTCCATAGGTGTGCTCTTTGAGAGTAGATATTCTACAAAATTAAAATTTAGGCTGCTAACTATATTTTAAAACTGTCTGTAAAGATTCATAAAGTTTGGCGGATCTAATTATATTGTAGGTAAAAATCCCTGCTGCATGTCTGTCAAAACCTTGTTAGTCAAAGCTGTGTTGGAGACCGAGAGCTTGTATTTTTCACGCAGTCTTCTTTGGAAGGAAGTGTGGCTTCTGATCTTGACTGTCCAAGTACCTCTTCCCTGGTCCCTTCCAGTGACAATTCTAGTTTCCTCATCGCTGGTGAGTTGGACCTTTTTCCTGGGCTCTGATGACCCCCCAGGAAATGGAAAGGTCTTACACACTGAGCATAGCAGATTAGAAGCACCGGTCTCCCCCTGACGGAGGGCATCATTGAACCAAACAGCCAAGGACACTCGCCTGGGACACTGCCTCAGCATCGTCTATGCTGGAATCATGTGGCCAGGCAGAGAACAATGTGATGTGGATCTGTCCCCTGTCAAAATGCTTAATGTTATTCATACCAGAACTAAATCACTGGACTGAAAGTGGTGTCTTTTCTTTTACCTCTTATCAGTATATTTTCCTCTCTGTTTTCCCGCTGGGTGGGAAGTAGAGCGATACTGTGTACAGTTGATAAGCCAACACTTTTATTCTTTTATTGTTGATTTTTTTGGTATTTCAAATTCTGCTTAAATCTATAGGAGAAAGGCACAGCTAATGGATTTGTCTTTGACAGCACTCTGTTTCAAGAAGCTGATATCCTTTGGTTGAAAGACAGTATTAGTGTGGTATACAATATATTTTCTCTTCCTTCAATATATGGAGTTGCTGAGGCTGTCTTCAAAGAAACTGCCCTCCAGAATTGGCAAATAGATTAGAAGTGCCACTTGGCTCACTTCAAATATATAAGGAAAAATACCCAGGGCCTTGGTGATAAAGCGGCTGTGAAAAGCTAAGTGCCCATGATGCATTACCTATAATGCTTTCCATCATAATCCCCAGAGTACTCAGGGAAGACTCCTGTCTTAGTGCGGGAGCTTGGATGGGAATTTATGGCAGAAGAGGATCAACAGTTCCCCAGGCCACATTGTTTCATAAGCTTTCATGTCCTGCCTATTGGATTTTCTGAACAAGAAAGTGCACCCATCAGTCACTCCATGCCTGAATTTGGTTAAATGACCCTAAGCAATCCTTCGTAACACAGCTTAAACCCTAAACTAATGAGAATCAAAACTGTGCAGGGAGCCAACTTACCTTGTGAGGAACAGCCAAGAAAAGACCAAATTAACAGATTATTGAATAGTTTATGTTCTCAGAGCACTGATGGAGCAGTAATATCTGGCTCAGCTCGTAGCATAGCTGTTATTAAATACTTGGGTGTTATTGTACATACAGAGAAGGCACATAAAAGGCAGGTTGCTGCGCCAGGCTTGTATTTATAAAGTCCGGCTTAGTTCAGTTTAAAGGAGTAATTCAAGATGATTGGTTGATTGTTTTGTTTTGTTTTTTATCATGTTATCTCAGAAAATGGAGGTTGTTCCTCCAAGACATTGGACTAGAACGACCTGCCTAGCTGGTGCTACTTGCAGCTGTGCATTGGTAACTGTGCCCTCCCACGGGGTCCTATGGGCTGCATCCAGTGCCGATGGGCCATTGGCCATCTTTGGCATCAATCAGCGCTGCCTCAGTTCTAGCCCTGGGCTTGTCGGGAGCAGCAGAGTTGAGTGTTATTAATCAGGAGAGCAAGAAGCCGGGCTCAATCTAGACCACAAAAGATTGGCTCTTTGTGAAAAAGTTTAGGTTTTAGTGGCTTCCAACCTAGGAGACTCAGATGGTTGCCATTTAACAGCCGCACACCCACCCTCTTCCTTGTTAAGGAAGCCCTGATTCTGTTCCTTTTCCTCCAAGCAACTGTGTGTTTAAGGGGAGGCTCAGCTTCCTCCCTCCACTTAAGTGTGAACCTTGACTTGTCTAAGCCACGCCCTGCACGCGTGGACCCACAGCACAAACAGCAGCCTGAGAACTTGGTAGAAACGCACGCTCTTAGGGCCCACTCCAACCTCACTGAATCAGAAATTCTGGGGAAGGAGACCAGCAACCTATTTCCACAGCCTTCCAGGTGATTCTGACACCCACTCAAGTTTGAGAACCACTGGTCTAAGCCAAATACGGTGGCTTGTGCCCTTGGCTGTGCAATTCGCTTAGGTGGGGGCATGAGATGCATTCCCAGTCGATGAGATGGGAGGGGAAACTGGGGCTTCTTTAAAAAAGGAAGATAGGTTCCCTCTTTTTCTCCACTTCTGACATTTATGTGCAAGGATACAATGCCTTCTGCAGCCAGTTAACTGATGATTTTTATGTAACAAGAATTGTTTATATAGAGGTTTGACAAACAGCTGTAATTACTACTTTGAAAACATAAAATGTTACAAATAAAAAGCAAGGAGGGACTAAATATAGTTTATGTGAAGAATTTATTTGGAGTATTCTGAGGGAGTGAGACCTTATTCCGCTGCTTGTCTTTAGCAGGACCATACCTCAGTCAGCACAGAACTGGACACACTGATGTCACCTCAAAGTCAGGCACTGGCTACAGGGATGGGGCTGTTCACTCCATGCAGATCCCTTGCCAAATGCTCTGCCTCCTGGGTGCGGCACTTTCCTGGGGCGGTGGAGAATGGTTATTTGGACATCACTCGGCTCTTCCATGCTAAGGCAAAGAGGGTCCCCAGAGCTGTCTTCAGAGTTGCTCAGTGGCCATTGCTCAAGCCAAGAGCAGTGTTTGCAGAGCTCAACCACTTCTCATGAAGGACTGTTTGCTGTTCTTCCCAGGCTCATGTGAAGTCTCTGTGTGGACTCCTCACAAGGGCATCCCAATACCTGATATTTAGTTACAAAGGCTCACTGCTGAAAATGTGACCTTTCAGTTGGCTCCATTTTCTTAACGGAGCCTTAAAGCAGATGAAGCATTAGTTGCTAAGAGCTGAGCTGGGGCCTTTGGCTTCCTTTCCATCTCAGTGAGAGAGGTAACTTTGCAATGGTCAATCTTATTTCACACAAGCTCCTTTCTATCCTCCAGTCTTCTGGAACATCAAAATCTGAAGCATTTCCTGATTTGGCCTTTGGAGTTAAGTAATATAGCCTATAAAGGAAGCAGGCTGATTTTTTTCTTTGCATTTTTAATACCAGTTGCCCTGGTAGAAAGGAGACTGCTGTGAGTTACAATGGCAGAACATGGAGATTAATTAGCAGGCTCCTTCTCTTTCCCCTGCGGAGTTGACTGTGTGGGCCCCCTCTCTGTACGCACACTGAATTATGGAACATTCAGCCGATTAGTTGGAAGGCCTTTTAGCAACAGTGGCCTATCTGCCCCAGTATGACTATTTATAGGCTACTTTGTTCCAACAAACCACTTTCATTCTAGCTGCTTCATCTGGTTGGTATTGAACTACTTCCATTATCCATTAGGGTGCTGTGAGCCAAATTTTATTTACAGTTTGAGGCCATTAATATCATTGGTTGAAGGGATTTAATGTGGCACATTAGGGATGAATGCCCTATAGATTTTACCATCACAGAAACAAATTGGGCACAGACACAAGGCAGTAAGATAGAGCAGCTATAGGCAGTGACGCTCAAAATAAAACCACAAAAAATATATGTAACATTCATCCTGATCAGACATGGCACCCATCGGGGTCCCTATTACCTTGTGAATAGAGTTAAGTAAGCTGGTGTTTAAGATGATCCATGATTTGACCCCAAACCTCTATCCTGCTCCATCTCCTTCTAACGTCCTCTTTCATCACCCCATCCACCTGTACCACCCTGCCCCCTGTGGTCTACATCATGCTTCCATGTCTGTTCACACTTGACCTAGACTTGAGGTGCTGTTGTCTTACCTAACAGTGGGCTCCTGTGTCTTCTAACAATATCCTGCTCATTTTCCAAAGTCCAGAGCTAGCATTACCTCCTCCATGCAGCCTTCTCTGATTTCCCACAGTCAGAATTAATCTCTGCTTGGCATGTCCCCCAAAATTACCTGAGCCTCTTTTAGCATGTACTCCATTCTGCCCTGTATTTTGGTTAGCTGTTTTCCTATCTATCTATCTTATTAAAATTTAAACTGCTTAAAGGAAAGATGGATCTTGTTTATCTAGGAATATTCCTTCTGTTCCTAGCACCTAGAACAGTGCTCAGCATGTGGTAGATATTTGGCAAATATTTGTTTAATAAATGGAAGAGTAATGTGACTTCTCTCCCATATTAGATTCTCCCCAGAAAAAGGTAGACAAAAAGCAGCCTTAGTTGGACTGCTGAGTTTGAATAATTTCAGTGAATTTATTTGTGTCTTTAGGTTTTAGGGGATTAATTTTAAATTAAAAAATGGAAAAGCATTATGTTTTCAGCACCAGTTGTATTCCTATTTTATTCTTAAATGCAAAGCAATGCTCCCAGAAACCTGAGCTTTCTTTTCTATAATATTTTTCACTTCCTACTTTTCAAACATAATATTTCTTTACATTTTGATTAAAATTAGGCATTTGACTGAAAGAATGGAAATATTATATTCAGCTGTCTCTTGGGAAATGCCTGAAGGATGGTGAACCCAGCCTTTATAGCTGGTGCCACTTTAAACAGATCACTCAAGACTGTCCTCCCTTTCCAGGGTCAATGTGCACTTAGTGGAGGGGGTAGGTTCTCATTTCTCATTTCATGGTACCCTTAGGGCAGGCTGGCTCCACCAAGGAGTGGATGCTCATTGTCTGGTCAGGCATTGTCTTTGTTCTGTACCGAAAGCAGGACTGGATTGGCCTGTTGCAGTAAAGACTTATCAGTGGGCCATGCTGTATTGAGATATTTTTGCCTACTTGAAGGAAAATGTAGCTGAAATACATTTTGCCCCCCCCCAATTTGTTGAATAATTTCCATTTACTGCTCCAGAGCCATGTCCTACCCTTTTCTACTCTACTTTATACCCCTACGAGGCTCCTCCATGCTTCTGTGGCCTCTGGCTTCCAGTTGGGTTCAGTCAATTGGCAGGGGATTGGGGGCAAGGGGATATGTATTCCCTGAGCTTCTTCCCTGTGGGCAGGGTCACAGATTCTGCCAGGTAGCCTGTGCTCAGCCTCCTCTGTTTCTAGGTTCTGGTAACCATTCCTTCCAGTTATTCCTTCAGGCCTAGGGGTGGTCATAGACCCAGCTGCTACTAAGCCTGAAGCACCATGGTTTAGAGATATACTCCCTTTAAGGGCCACTTGTCAATAGTCTCTGTAGTGCACTCTCCTCTGATGCCCTGTGAGTGTACCATCCTTTACTTGCTAGGACCTGACTGAATCGCCATGTCATATTAGCCAAGCCTGGGTGTTCCACGCTTGGTTTTGTTTTTGAATCTCCTTCCTCTTGTCAAAAACTGATGCCCAAGCCTTCAGCAGGACAGGTATTGGGTAGTAGGTGAGGGAAGGAGTAGAATGCATGAAGCTCTGTGCTTGGCAACGTCCTTTAAAAATCCAAACAGAACAACTGAAAGAGAATTAAAAAGAAAAAAAAGGAACTGTAGAAACCTAAAATCAGAAAGGACACTGGCAATTGTTTGAGGAGGGATCTGGTCCCTGCCTAGAGCTGCGTCCTGAAGACTGCTTCCACATCTACAATATCATTACATAAAAAAGAAGTTTGAAGCTCTAGTCTCTTCCTCTTCTTATAAGGACACTGATCCTATCATGGGTGCCCCCACTCCCATGACCTCATCTAAACCTAATTGCCTCCCAAAGGCCCACCTTCAAATACCATCACGTTGGCAGTTAGAGCTTCAACATATGAACTTGGGGGTGGGGGGGCACAAATATTCAGTCCATAACAGTGCCTGACATAAGGACAGCACTCCATGGTGGCTGAGTGTGACAGGCATACTTTACTTGGGTGCATCACATG
Source organism: Eschrichtius robustus (assembly GCF_028021215.1). Classification (NCBI taxonomy): domain Eukaryota; kingdom Metazoa; phylum Chordata; class Mammalia; order Artiodactyla; family Eschrichtiidae; genus Eschrichtius; species Eschrichtius robustus. The sequence continues at coordinate 36,612,957 of NC_090829.1, forward strand.
GACGGTGACTGGCTGGTGCAGTCAGGTTCTTTTTCTTGGGGAATTTGAATAGGAGGTTTACCATTAGTCAGTCTGTAGTCCCAGCAGCCTGTGGGAGCAGAGACCAAGCAGCTGAGTCACTGTAACATGGTAGATAAAGCACCAGAGTAGGAAAGAGCAGATCCCACCTGCTGAGGGAGGCCACCAGGAGATGGGCCACTAGAGAATGTGGTCTCCCTGCTGACCTTCCAGTTCATGCTCCAGCAGGTCCTTTCCTTGGAATAGCCCCTAGATTACTTTAGGCTTGATTAGCTACGAGTCCAGGAGAAAAAGAGTTTCTCTTTTCCAATAAAAGTCCAAGGTTTGAGCATTATTGAACTGCAGGGTCACATGGCCATCCTGAGTTAATCACAGTGATGTGGATGATGGAACTCTTTCACTATCTGGGCTGGGTCACATGCCCACACCAGGAGCTTGGGAGTGGGGTCTGTGCTACTTGACATGTAGGATGCTATTATCAGAAGAAAAGAAGAGGGATGTTGGACTTGCCAAAAGAACAAACCCAGGTCATCGAAGCCCATTTTGGTTTCTTACCGCCTGAAAGAACACATCGAACACAGCTACCATTCTGAGAAGTATTATAAATCCTCTCTTTTCTCTATCATGTGCTGACATCTGGTACTGTGGCCACAACTGAAGTACTTGCAGTGACAGCAAGCCTACTGTATCTCCACATGGGCAGCCTGATGTGCTGTTGAACAGCCCACATTGTCAGTCCTTTACCCTGGGCCCCAACCTGCCGGTTGCCAGTTCTCCTCAGTTCTGTTTCTGTCTTACGTAACAACGTTCCCAAATGTCCTCCCTCCTCCACATGACAGCCTTTGAATTCAGAAGACCGTTAACAATGAAGGATAATTACAGGGAAATTAAAATCCAGCAATTATTTGCTGGAAGGAACATATTTTCTCATTTACCTACATGTAACATCAAATAACTCACTCCTACTCAATTAAAAAAAATATCCCCAAGCTAAAAACATTAGGAATCCAAATATCTTTCCTCTCCTTCCCCCACATGGAAGCTTTGCTAACAAACAACCATATTGCTATAAATAATGTGCTGTGCTGTCGAGTGAGTGACCACTGGGCCTAAGTAATGGTGTTAGCTGTGGAACGGCAAATCCCCCTCTGGATGTGGAACACAACGGCCGTTTATACAGACAATCCAATCTGGCTAGCAGGGAAATGGAATGATTCTGCTTCCAATTGGTTTTTGTTTAATGATATCTCACTTCAAAATGTTACTTAAAGAGTTACAGATGGGTTAGTTGATCTGTAAATGAATCTAGAAACACCTGAAGTATAAACCAAAGAACGCTCTTGGGATCTAGTGATTACTGCAGAAGCAAACCCTGGCAGAGCCTCCTGTACCTAGGGAGTTTGCCTAAGGCTCAAAGTGAGAAGATTTCAGTGACAAGAAGCTAGTGCCCCAGCCATTATCTCTGGACGCCTTGTCCATCTGCTCAGACCCTGCTTAAGAAGACCCGAGTCACACTCTGATTGGCAAGGAGACTTCCTAAGCTGATAAAATGAGGTCCCTTTAAACCCAGAAGAGTTGGTCATTGTGGGACATGGAATGTTCTTCCTGGCAGGACAGCCTGGGAGGCTCGAGGTCAAAGGTGACAGCTCACTGGGAGCCTTTCACATCCTGCAAATGTCCATCAATGGTCAGAAAGAGGAGTTTTTACTGACTGGCCTCTTCTGGTTCTAAAGCCGCTAGTTCTGCTAAGGGCAGGAAGAAGCCTGTAAAGTTAAGGTAATCCGTCCGCTTCCTAAATAAAAGGATTGGGTAATCATTTAGCTAGTTCAGAGTTCCAGCTCCCCATCAGAGCTGGTCTTCCTGCCATTCTCCAGGTTCTTGCCGCTCTCCTCTGAGTTGTCCCTTGCTCGCCTGGTGCCTGTGTATTCCAAAGCTGTCTCACCTGGTTTTTGGGGGATTCTGCTGCACCTTGTGTCTTTGACTGCAAACCTTGCACTGCCTGGGCGCAGCTCTGTGCCCTGACCTCTTGTGTGCCCTGGAGGCCCTGATGATCCTTGGCTGCTTTGTTGCCTCATTCCACAATGTGGGTGACTCTGTGAGGCTGCCTCTGGCACCACGCTCCGCCATTGCTGCTCCGCCATCCCTTCAAGCCGTACCAGACCCAGGGTCATGCCCAATATGGAACTTCTTTGGGATGCCTTGGACTCTTGCTCAACCTAGGTAGGGTTTCTAGTATCTCAGCCCTATGATGCAGGAAGCACAGACTCTTCTGGGGAATCCCACAGAAGCTAAACTCATTAGGCTTCCTGATCCTGCTTGAAACTCTTCTCAGAGACTTCCCAGACCTCTGACCTCTGACTACTATGGCACATAATAAATTCTATGTTCCAACCTCCAGTTTTTCTTCTAATATAGAAAGGGAAGTTTGGGGCTTAAAAAAACACACTTTCTCTCTCAACAAAGTCATGCTTTGTTTTTTGTTAAAAAACCCAGCTTTATTGATATATAATTTCTATACCATAAAATTCACGCAAAATAAATGATTTTACCCAATAATTTCAGTGAATTTATAAAATTGTACAACCATAATCAAAATTCAGCTTTAGAATATTCCCAAAACCTGAAAAAAAATTTTTGTGCCTATTGTAGTTAATTCCTGTTCCTACTCCCAGTCCCAGGCAACCACTGATCTGTTTTGTCTCTATAAATGTGCCTTTCTAGACCTGTCATAAAAATAGAATTACATAACGTGTAGCCTTTTTGTCTAGCTTCTTTCACTGAGCTTAGTGTTTTGAGGATGATTCAGGTTGTTGCATGTTATCAGTAGTCCATTCTTTTAGTTGCTGAATAGAATTACATAAATATAGCACTTTTATCCACTTACCATTTGATGGACATTTGGATAATTTTCTGGTTTTAGTTATTGTGAATAATGCTGTTATGAACATTCATGTACATGTCTTATATATGGCCATATGTTTTCATACTTGGAAGTAGAATTCCTTGGTCATATGGTAAATTTGTGCTTAACTTTTTTGGAAACTACCAAACTATTTTCCATAGTGGCTGTACTATTTGACATTCTCAAGAGCAATGCATGAGTGTTCCAGTTTCTCCACATAATCACTAACTCTTGGTATTATATGGATTTAAAAATATCATAGCCATTCTAGTGGTTGTGTAGGAGTGTCTCGATTTTTTTTGTGCATTTCCTTAGTGACTAATGAGGTTGAGCTTCTTTTCATGTGTTTGTTAACCATTCATATGCCTACTGTATTTCACTTGGTAAAATGTTTATTAAAATCTTTCACCCATTTAAAAAAAATTGGGTTGTAAATCTTTCTAATTAGTTACTTCTGTTCTTTATTTTTCTGGATACAAATCCTTTACCAAGTGTATAATTTGCAGAATTTTTAAACCAGTCTATGGCTTGTCTTTACATTACTTAATGATATGTTTTTAAGTAAAATGATTTTTATTTTTAGGAAGTCCTATTTATTTTTTCCCTTTTATGGATTGTGCTTTTGGTGTCATATCTTTGCCAAACCCAAGTTCACAGAGATTTCTCCTATGTTTTCTTATAGATGATTTAGAGTTTTAACTCTCAAATTTAGGTCTATGATCCATTTGGAGTTGATTTTTGTGTAGTGTGTGGGGTAAGGGTCTGAGTTCTTTTTTTGTTTTTTGCATGTGAATATCCAGTTGTACTAGCTCGATTCTTTGAAAAGACTATCCTTTCCCAATTGAATTGTTTTGGACACAATTGCTGAAAATCAATTGACCATAGTAAGTTTTGAAATCAGATAGTGTAAGTCCTCTAGCTCTCCTTATTCAAAATGTTTTGGCTATTTAAAATTTCTGCATTTCCATATAAATTTTAGAATAAGCTTGTCATTTTTTACAAAAAATCTCGCTGAGATTTTGATAGGGATTGTATTGAATTTCAGTTTGGGGAGAATTGCCATCTTGACAATATTGACTATTTCAATCTGTGAACATGAACATTATTTAGATGTTTAATGTCTCAGCAATATTTGTAGTATTAAGGATATGACTTGAACTTTTTTTGTTAAATTTATTTCTAAGTTTTTTATTCTCTTTGATGTTGCAAATAAATTTGTTTTCTTAATTTTGGATTGTTCATTGCTAGTATATAGAAATATAATAGATTTTTGTATATTGATCTTTTATTCTGTGACCTTGTTAAATTCATTTTGTACTTCTAGACTTACTTTTTTTGTTGATTGCCTTCCTCTCTGTTAAATAAATATTTCAATTCCTTTGTTGACTTTTAAAAGCTATTTCTTTCAGTTATTTTCTTACTGATTGCTCTAATGATGAGAGTGTGCACTTTTAACTTTTCACAATCTACTTCAGAATAAAATTAACTTCATTCTGTTAAAACAGAGAAATTTTGCTTCAATATAGTTCCATGTTCCGTTCATTCCCCATCTTTTGTACTATTACATATATACATACATACATATATATTATATATACTATTATATACCATATATTATCACTATATATACTATGATATATATAAATATATATAATATTTAAATATATATTATATATATTTATATTTTATAATCCCAGAAACAAAGTGTTAAAATTATTGATTTATACAGCATTATATCTTTTATTATTACATCCAAACTCCCTGTAAGTAATTTATGGGGAATAGAAAGTACTTTGGTTTAATATTTTCAGAACTATCCTTCCATTTTAGAGACTGGTCCACTTTGACCTCAGTGACCATTCTGCTGAATCAGTTCCTGACTATCTGTCTCAAGTTGTCCAGGTTCCAGACTTCCTTTTTAACGAGCAGTGCTCAGTCCTTTTGGATTTGATGTCATTCCCAGCTCCTTGGTCTTATCATGAATCATATGACTGAAAGCCTCTTTTCTCATAACTGAGTCTGGAATTCAAGTTCCAGCTGAACTTGAGATGCTCTAGTCCTGGACCACATAATGCTATGACTACCAGATTCCAACATCTCTGCTGACATGATGGTTCAAACTTTTACTGAAAAGAAAGATAAACAAAAAACCTTGATCCGGAATATGGTAATAATAGTAACAAACCAGCCATTTCTTGGGGTTTTATCATTGCCTTGCTAGTTCCTCCATAGCTCGTATACCTCATAGCTTCCATCCTACTTGTTTCATTGCCACTTGACTGTGTTATGCTGCTTCTACCTCCCAAGTAGTCCAGGCACCATTATCTCACCCCCACCCCCTGCCCAGGCCAATGCTCCTTCCAGAGAGGCCCCCTATTTAGCGAGCCATTCCATTCTCACCATGGATGTGATGAGTGATGAACTTTTCCTATGGATCCTTTACGTGTGATCTCTATGCCTAAGCCAGTCCTGTCGTCCCTGGGCAAAGAGCTTCTGTGTGGGGCATGGGCAGGCCCACCTCCCTCATTTGATCGAGGAGAACTCTTCTTGTTCCTCTCTTCTCACCCCATCAAAGAAACCACTCTCAGATGAGAGCTGCTCAAACCTGTACTCTGAATGCATTTACATCCCCATACAGTCTCGGACTGTTTTGTTGTGTTTTCAGTTTTACTCTCTTGTCAGATTGGAAAGCAAGTGCAGTCCACAGCCTTCTCCTCTCCCCATCTTTCTTCTGTCCTCCTCCCATTTAACCCATGCCTTTCCCAAGCTGACTACAGTCAGTTGAATGGGAAGCCCCCAAAAGATATGTCCATGTCCTAATCCCTGAAACCTATTAATGTGACCTTATTTGGAAAAAGTATCTTTACAGATGTAATGAAGTTAAAGGTCTTGGAATGAGATCACTCTGTATTACCTAGGTGGGACTTAGACCCAATGACAAGTGTTCTTATAAGAGACAGAAGAGAAGACACAGACACATGGAGGAGAAGGCCATCTGAAGGTGGAGTCAGAGACTGGAATACTACACTCCCAAGGAATGCTGGAAGAGGCAAAGACTGAATTGTCCCCTAGAGCATAGCCCTGCTGACACCTTGATGTCAGACTTCTGGCCTCCAGAATTGTAAGAGAATAAATATTTGTTGTTTTAAGCCATCAAATTTGTAATAATTTTTGATGGCAGTCCTAGGAAACTAATACCCTGACCTTTTCCCAAACCTGACCAACCACCTCCCCAGGGAGTTCAGTCAGCAGATTATGCTCAAGCTTTGTATCTCTCTTCCAAATCAATCCCTACGTTTGATTTTTGCTACAATTTTTTCCTTTCCCCAACCCCTCATTTCTACTCCTTTGTCAATATTTCTAACATCTGCACAGAAATACCATATTACATTTCTCCCCTCTTTCATTTCATCACCATGGAACTATGTAAAAAACAAGTAAAACGTAGGGCAAAGGGTGGATGCAGAATACTGGGGAAAAACAACAATTATCGGAGATGTCTTAGAAGTTTCAACATAGTGGTTTGATTTCTATATAGCAGATTTCCACCCAGTTCTGGCACTACCCCAGGGGTTGGTACAAATCCATTTATTCAGTCAAGGGGAATTAGTAAAAGCACTTCTCTGCACAACTGTGTGATAGGATGGTTGAGACATGTCCTTTTCTCCTAAGAAGCTCAGCTTGCTTTAACTCAATTAACTATGGACTTGCATAGGTTCCTTCCTTTTAGTAGAGGCCAACTCCAGGGAGGGTCATCCAGGCTTAGGTTGGGAGAATTCAGTCACTCTTACCAAAAGTCCCTTTAATAGTCCGTGTTTAACTACTGCTGTCCTTAGTGGATCAGACCACTTCTTGCCTGCCTCCCCAGCAGGAATCCAAAACAGATCTGTAGAGAAACAAATAAACAGTAATTTAATTTGCTAAATGTTTCTCCACATCAGTCAGCAAAGCTTAATGGTCACATCTAGGATAATCTGCTCCCAGACACTTGTGTGTTAAAAATTAAGCTGAGTTGGCTTAGTGGCATTAATCCCACAGTACTGGGCGCTGTGAAATAAAAAATTAAAAAGTCATCAGTCTTTCCTCCCTGATAAGTACACCTACAGGCTCCTCATGCTTCAGTCATCACTTCTTTTCTCTAGGTACCACATTTTTTGTTCCATAATACAAAAATCATATGTATTCATAGCAGAAAATCATATACTATCAAAATAAAGAAAATAAAAATTATCCATAGTTCCACCACCCACAGGTAACTACTGATAGTATTTGGGTATATCTAATATATCCAATATAAGAATATATTTGCGTATATCTTTTTGTTTATCTGCAGAGATAGGTAATTTTTGTTTCTGTCAAAATAGGCTCATACTGTGCATATTATTTTGTGAACCGTTTTTTCAGCTCACAGTGCATTGTGAACATTTTCCCATCTATCAGAACTGGCAGTAGGAAGTATCATTCCTCCATGAGCAGGTTTTACCTTATGGCTGGCTGATTCCAGCGGTCTCCTACTTGTCTTCCTGTATTGAGTCTCTTACATCTCCAGGCCACCCTACTGGCTTCCAGATGGATCTTCCAAAAATACTGCTTCCACCCTGGATCAGAATCCTTGATGAACTTTCTACCTTCAACCTCTCCCAACTGCCCTGAGGGGGGAGTCTTCACCCAGAATTTTATTCCAGGCTGTTCTCAACAGACTCCAATTGATTTATGTACATTTGTTTTGCATAATTTCTTATGTAAATCCCTTTTTCAAACAAGGTCCTATCCAAAGTTATTAGTCATTATTCCCCAATAAGCTCCTCCACCTCCTCATCTTTGCTGCAACTGCTTCCTCTGCTGATGTAGCCTCTCTCCCCTACTCTCTTTCCTTGCCTGGGAGCTTCTCTGTACTCAATCTTTCAGATCTTTTCTGACACCACCATAGTTTCTCTAACTGCCGCAACTCCCAATGATCGCTCCCTCTTCCTCTAGAGTGTGTATTGGCTATACCATTGTCCCGACATATAGGGCAGGCAGTAATCGTCACTGAATGTGTGTACATGCCCCAGCCAGGAAGGGAGCCCTGTGAGGAGGCGCTGAGTCCTCTGCCTCTTTGCCTCATAGAACTTGTCAACTGAACAATGAACAATGCATATTAATGTGGTGAGCAATGCATGGTGAGGACAAATAATTGACTTAAGGATAGGTAATGTCCAAAAATGAAAAAACAAATGAACAAATGCCAAGTGATAGCATGAGGTAACTGATACATACCTTGAACAGTATTCACTTATATAGAACAACAACAGCAACATCAATAACAACCACCACAAAACTATGCGTAGAAAAGTAAAAACCCAAAAACCAAGATGCTGTTGACAAAAATCTTAAAAATTGGAAGTCTGGATAAATGCATGATTTTTTTTTTCCTTCTTGCTTCCATGTCTCACTGTTTCCTCTCAGCTGAATTTGTGATAAATTTATAATAGATAAAATAACTTAAAATTTTTATTTTATTTTACTTACAAGAGTAATGCATGTAAATTATAAAAACTTCAGACAATACAGCCCTTGATGGAGCATAAGGTGAGAACCTGATATTTATATTGTCCCAAATGAGTTTCATTTTAAATGTGATGAAAGCTTGAAGCGTCTCCTACAAGAACTTCCGGTGATCTGCCACAGGGAAAGACTTAAATGAGAAAGAATCCCATAGGATCTTAGATCTGCTCTTTTACAACATCTTCCCTTTGAAAATGAACAGAATAAAGAAGTGAAAGAATACATCTTTTATAAAAATATATTAGATATTATGCCGTAGAGTGACGTGTAATAATGGCTTTTCTCACCCTAAGAAGACCAACAGGTTTGAACTGAAACAAGTGAACTTTTACCCATTAACATATTTTTGGAAAGACCTTCAGTTTGCTTATTTTTCTCAGCCCCATTGGGCAAGGGTGACTTTATGTGGAAAGCTCTTTTGGAGTCTGATTCACTTCTCAGTTTTGGAGGAGTGAAGATGAATGCTTATGTAACTCCACTGAGTTATAGAACACTGAGTTGAGAGCTCAATTAACTTACATGCTTAACAAAGGCTAGCTTTTTTTTCTTCCTTTCTTCTGGAATGAGATAATGGATGTAGAATCCTTTGGCACAATGCCTGGCACATAGTGGGTGCTCAAAAATCTTTCCCTCCTCCCTCCGTTCCTTCCTTCTACAGTATTTTAGATTTAAATTGCCATGAAATAAGAGTCTATGATAAACTATCTTAGAAATCATCAACTCTTTGAAGCACATAGTTTTCCTTTGCTGAAATAGTGACTTGGTCTCTAGTTGCTCCTGGCTATGTGACCATCCAGATGTGGTTGTCAATGCCTGTAAGTGTGCACTGCGACTTTCAGAGTAGGTGTCAACAGCTTGGAATAAACTCCCAGAGACTGTCGTTGAGCACGTTTTTAAAAAATTCCTGCATTACCAACACAAAGGATGACTGTGTGGAGAGATGTGGACATTGATGACTCTGAGTAAAACATCCAGAAGCATCAAAATCTGAATGTGAGGGCTTCCCTGATGGCGCAGTGGTTAAGAATCCGCCTGCCAATGCAGGGGACATGGGTTTGAGCCCTGGTCTGGGAAGATCCCACATGCCGCGGAGCAACTAAGCCTGTGCTCTGCGACTACTGAGCCTGCACTCTAGAGCTCGCGAGCCACAACTACTGAAGACCGCGTGCCTAGAGCCTGTGCTCCACAACAAGAGAAGCCATCGCAATGAGAAGCCCACGCACCACCACGAAAAGTAGCCCCCGCTCACCGCAACTAGAGAAAGCCTGCGCACAGCAACGAAGACCCAATGCAGCCAAAAAAAAAAAAAAAAAAAAAAAAATCTGAATGTGAATACATTTTGGGAATACTTTAACCAATTTATTGCCCTTACATTTTCTTTTGTATGTATGTACAAGAATGAAACTTTGGGCAGAAAAATGTAAGTCTAAAAAGACTCTTTTGATAAATTTAAAAGTGAAAGTTTGAGGGATGAAAAAAAGCATTGTGTTGTAATTAATTGGCCACAATTTCTATTTTAGTGGTGTACAAAATAATGATGTATCTTGTGGTTAATGGTATCTTAAATTGGATGAAGTATAATAATTCTAATTATCTTTGAAAACTAATTCTCTGTGTGTTAAGCTCTTTAGGAAAATCTTTTATCCAAAGACATGGCAAATATTTCTGACCAGCTTATTGTATTATAAGGCAATGGCAGAAATTATACTAATGGCTAATAATTTAGGAACAACTAATGACATTTGTAAAAAAAATAAACAGGCCTTCTGTCCCTATTTCCTCCCACCTCTACATCCAAGTTCCAGACAAGCTTATGAGAAATTACTTTCCATGAAGAAGCCTGAGCAAAATAGTCTGAATTGTGAATTTTTTATTCTTGCACACCTGCTTCCTATAGCACTATGGTACCTTGCCTTGAATGTATAAAGTGATGGATAAATATTGGAGATCTTGCTGATACATCTGATGTGTCAGCAGTTTCAAATTAAGGAAATATTTATCAGTGGCTGAGGGTATAGTTTAAGTGTTCATTGAGAAGCTTAACTATTCTTTAATTATATTTGGTTTTGGACTTGTGGCCTAGAGTATGAGAAGATTTGTATTGAGCCTGTCCTCAGGGTTCCTGGTAGGGGTTCTCTGTTGAAACTTTTCTTCCAGGGAAGCGGAAGGGTAGACATCTGGAAATTTCTTCTATTCAGCATAGCCTTGAGTGTTTTCTTTTTCTTTTTTTTTTTTTTACAAGGGCATAGTAACATTTATTTATTTATTTATTTAACATCTTTATTGGAGTATAATTGCTTTACAATGGTGTGTTAGTTTCTGCTTTACAACAAAGTGAATCAGTTATACATCTACATATGTTCCCATATCTCTTCCCTCTTGCGTCTCCCTCCCTCCCACCCTCCCTATCCCACCCTCTAGGTGATCACAAAGCACTGAGCTGATCTCCCTGTGCTATGCGTCTACTTCTCACTAGCTATCTGTTTTACATTTGGTAGTGTATATATGTCCATGCCACTCTCTCACTTTGTCCCAGCTTACCCTTCCCCCTCCCCGTGTCCTCAAGACCATTCTCGAGTAGGTCTGCGTCTTCAATTGGCCTCTCAATTTTACTTTCTCTACTATTGGCCTCTCAATTTTACTTTCTCTATTATTCCAAAACCTGTGCCTATGCAAATGTGGGCCCGTGCTAATTTTCATGGCTGGTTCAATTTGTCAGAATGTAGTAAATTGTTTTCCAAACCCACGTGTTAAGTATTTCTAATAAATAGGAAACTCTCACCCTAAAAATTTCTCTTTTAATCACAAATAATAGGCACATAAAGTGGCTTGCCATCTGTACATTTGCATGTTTAAAATTCTTCAGATATTAACAGATTCTTTTCTGTTTTGAATGAATCCAGTTTTGCCTGGCTGCATAATTAAATGCTTCCGGCCTCCCACAGGCTGTGGTTTCCAATGGAATATAAACCATAAGTTCTAAGTGGACTCAGCACAAGTCATTTGGTTCTGACTTTATCTGTGGGAAATTAATCAAACAGAAATATGCCAGGTAACTGGGAAATTTTTTTTTTCTTGAGTAATAGGAATAAAGTATTATGAAGTATTTGAAAGGTTGATAAAAAGTTATACTCAGAAGCTACCAAGCATGGCTGATTTAATTGTACTGAAATTTTTAGACTTTCAATATTGAATTTCTTTCCCTCACTCATAGTAAGACTAGGACTTCCTTCAAATTAGAGTCATAAAACGGCACCATTTAAAGCCCTTCTCAGAGGAAGTCCTCGCAGTGAGGAGCAGTATGCACAGTGGTTAAGAACCAAGTCTCTGGAGGCAGGCTACCCTGAGGTAAATCCCAGGTCTCAGTTTCCTGCCTGCGTCACCTTGGGCAAGTTATTTAACTTCTCTGTGTCTCCTGTTTTTTCATCTGTAGAATGGAGTTGATAACATAGCACCTCCTCTTGGGATTATGTGAGGATTAAGTGAGCTAATACATGTAAAGTGTTCCTAAGAGTTCCCGGGACATAGGGAGTGCTGTGTAAGTGTCACTGATATTGGTAATTGCTGAGGTCTCTGGGTGAGCTTGTTTGGGAGGAGGTTAGTGACTTCCCAAAAGCCTGCTTTTAATAAATTGAAATGGATACTGATCAGTTACCAAGTGCCTGCTGTGGGTCACGCACTATTTCATGCCATTCCCACAGTCATCTGGAGAGGAGTGTTCGGGCACCCTGGTTTTCTATGAGGATACAGGCACAGGGAGGTTAGGCATCCCCCTCAGTGGCTCATGGGAAGAAGAGGCAGAGCAGAGCTGGGATTCACACCCAGCTCCAACTGAGCCCACACCCTAGAGTCCTTCCGTGTTACCATAAAGACTCTACGGACGAGCATGAGAAGACAGGGTGCAAGTTAAGCAGCCTGGGTCTCTTCCTAACCAGCTCTGTCACCATGACCCAGTGACCCTTTGACATAAATGCCATAGAATCCCAAATATCAGGTAATGAATAGAGACCAGCTGAGACCCAGGCAAAACTGCAAAATAAGTGATAACTTAACTCTGTGTAATCTTGCAACCTCCACATCTCTCTGTAAAAGGACCTCAGGGAATCTTATAGCACAAGAGAGGATCTTGGAAATAAATACGTAACCCTCTCCTGTTTCAGGTGAAAGAACAGAGGCATATGGAATGATAATGACACCCAAGGTCACAGGCAAAGTGACAGAGCTGGGTTTGCAGCAAGGCTTAGGCCCGCCAGTGCAGGCCTGTCTCCATTGCCTCATGACATTTCTGAGGTTGCCGATTCTGGATGCCCAGGATAAAGCAAGCTCGTAAAAGGGTAAATTGGCAGAATAAGGAGATCATTAAGAACAAGTACTAGAAGTGCCTTGAAAACCACTGCCTCTTGTATCAAGAGTCACCATGTAGAGGCTTCATGACTTGGTGGAAAGGAATAAATGGGTTGTATTTGGAACTCTTCTTTGGAGTACATTTGTAATATTTGCTTAGGATGTGTAGAGTGGCATGATAATGATATCCATCATGGCCTAATAATGACTTTTAGGAGCATTTCTTTGGAGAATTCCAATAGTTTCTCTTGACCAATAATATAAGAATTAAAATAAAAACAATACTTATAGCTGTATTAGTTTGTTAGGACTGCCGTAAGAAAATACCATACATTGGGTGGCTGAAACAACAGAAATCTATTTTTTTTTTTTTTCACAATTCTAGAGGCTAGAAGTCCAAGATCAAGGTGTCAGGGTTGATTTCTTCTGAGGCCTCTCTCCTTGGTTTGCAGATGGCTTCCTTCTCTCTGTATCTTCACATGATCTTCCCTCTGTGAGTGTCTTAGTCTCCTTTTCTTATAAGGACATCAGTCATGTTGGATCAGGGCCCACTGTAATGACCTCATTTTACCTCAATTACTTCTTTAAAGAAACTATCTCTAATACAGTCACATTCTGAGATACTTAGGGGGTTAGGACTTCAACATATGAATTTGGGGAGGGCCCAATTCTATTCATAGCAATAGCTACATCTATATCTATACCTACATCTATATTTATATCATCATTTGTGTGTCTTATTTGAACCTGAAATAATAATAGTGAGAATCCTCCAAATCCTATTGTGTGACAATGGAAAGATACATATTTGAAATTTAATTTTCCCAGCTTAATTGGGATGTGGCCCGTTAGCACAAACTTAGGAGGAATGAGCATTCTCACAGCAACCATTATCTAATTTCTGGGCCCCTGAGACCTACTGCTGCACTGATGCTGGGAAGGGTGAGCACAGCTGGGGTATGTCACCAAGCTGCTGGCTGGCTGTCAGAAAGCCCATGTAGGGTCAGACCTGGAAAGGCTCACTGTGGGCAGCCAGAAAGAGGCACTGTGAGCGTTCCTCTGGCCTCAGTCCTTTGATTCTCTTTGAGGCATGTACTAAAGGTGGATACTTGTCTATACACAAGAGGTGCAGACATGAATGTGGGGCAGTTATTGGTGCCTTTCAGGTGAGCAGCCTGTGCAAAACTAGAAAGTGCAGGGTTTTCTTTTTCTTTCTTTTTTTTTAAAGGATTCAAGTTTATCCAAGATTTTGGCATCTTCCCATACCCCTTCCTTCCTCCCTTCTTCCCTCTTTCCTCCCTAAGCTTCCTTATCTCCCTCTCTCAATTATTTATAGAGTGAGGGCCTGCTCTAAACAAGGCACCTTGCTTGGTCCTGTGGGGGCTGAGTAGGTGACTCAGAAGTGCTCTGCCTTGCATGTTTTATTCTGATAACCTAGGCCCTGTTCTGGTCTTGGTTATGCTTTCAGGTGTTGCTCTGCTAGTTCTTGGCAAACCTGAAAGCCACTCAGTTAACTGTGTGCAGACCTCACACACCCTGAAACTCTCCCTCCTCCCTGTAGAACTGGCAGCTCTCATACCTCAGCCCTTAGCTGCCTTCCCACACCTCCTCCCCCTCAGTCGGCGCCTAAGCCAGAGCCACTGGCTCTTGACCCCTCTGGCCCTATGGTAATCACCATGCTCCGTCTTGCTTCCCAGGCTGCTTTATCCGCCCCCCACCCCACTTCTGAGCTGTTCATTCTGAATCCTCCCACTTCTTTCTCTTTTCACTTTGACTTTTTTCCTGATTCATATTGATCATCCCCGATGAGCCAGTTTAGCATGAAAAAAATAAAAGTTCTAATGATCTGCTTCCTCTCAGCCCACTGTTGTTTATTCCAGGGAAAAAAGCTTTGCTTCAGGAACTACTTCCTTGGAGCTGAGGGTAAAAAAAGGAAGCCTAGGTTCATTTGTCCCTTTCTACAACCCTCACCCCATCCTGAAGTTATTTTCTAACCACTGAACAGTAGGCAGTATACTTATTTTTTAAAATAAGGAGTGGGAAGAGCATGGAAGGTAGAGGATGAAATTCCACAATGTAATTTAAACCTCACCTGCAGGTTATAAGATGTTATGATTCATGTCTGGAATGGAATTCAAAACAGGTACCTATTCTACTTGAAAATTTCATTCCTACAACTTAATTTGGGAAGAAGTGGTCAGAACTGCCATCTCTCTCTCTCTCTCTCTCTCTCTCTCTCTCTCTCTCTCCCTCTCTCCCTCTCTCTCTCTCTCTATATATATATGTATATATATATTTATCACATTGACACAGCCACAGTGTGTGTTCTCCTCACCCCAGCCAATCTCTGGGAAGACAGACCTTCTCCTCTCCAGCTAATCAAATTCATGTCCCAGGCAAAGTCCCGCAGTCTATGAGGGCTGCCTGGGCATCCATGAGCTCTTTGAGGTCCAGCCTCCATCTAAGCTATTTTGTATCCCAGCAACAAGCAGTCAGGTACCTAATTGGGATTCAGTAGAAGTGTAGGGAAATGAGGAACTTTCTCTAGCCTCCTGTAATCACTCCCCTGCTTAACTCTAGTGTACTTCGTGTCTGTACCAGTCATTTAAACACTAATGTACCTCTGACATTGTTAATTAGCCTCTTTAAGACTGATTGTTTTATCCTTCCCATCCAGGTTGCCAGTTCCTTGAGGAGAAGTATAGTGCTATATTTTTTTCTCCATATTTCTCTCTAATGCCTAGTACAGAGATGGTGCTCATAAATATTGTTAGTTTAAACACTGTTCCTTGTTGCTTGACAGCAGTTTCTGTTGGAAACCGCCTTTAGAGAACTGATTGTGCAGAAGGCACAATTTTATTGTAAGTACATCTATTAAAAAAACTGTCTGACTTCTACGCATTTCAAACAGAGAGAGAAATTGTTATCAGCCAGTTGGTGCTTAGTTTGGTTCAACCGCATTTACTGAGGAGTTGCTTTGCACCTGCTACTGAACCAGGCAATGTTCCTGCCTCACAGGAACATTCCGAGATGACAGGAGGTGTCTTGCTGCCTACCCCTGCCCTGGGGATAATGCTTGTCCTCACCAACGGGTCATAGATGACCAGCGGGCAGTGTACACAGTTCCAGCCACCTGGCCTGGACCTTCCTGGATGGTGACTTGGACCTGCAGCTTACCTAGTGCAGCCCCCTTCTGGGTGGTGCCAAATTGCTGCCTCCTCGCCCAACCTTCACCCTCCTTTGGGAGCCAGAAGAGATTTGGCAGTGAGTTAGGTGACTTGACTCTGAAAAGTCTGCACTGTGCCTTTTCAGTAAACTTCAAACTTATCGGCTTAAGAAGTAATGTGCAAAGGGGAAATAAACGCTGGTAAGGCTAGTAACAGGGATTTCAAGCTGTGTTTTAACAAACCAGTCACAGAGTATTCACGTGTTCATTCACTGGCATGTTCCGTGGCAGGAGCACCCCCATCCTGCCTTCCCCCGGTTCCAACTGTTGTGCCGCCTCGGGATTTGGTCTGAGCCTGGGCAGAGCCCCCCTTTAAGAGCAGCCCTCCAGCTTCTATCACAGCAAGAGTCTGGTGGAAGTGATTCTTGCCTTCGCGTCGCACACAAAGGCGAGGAGCTCTTTAAAGGGACCTTCCTGCTCCTGCGTGCAGCTGCTAACCCGTGTTGGTGCAGACACAGTGACCCAGGCTTCCGCCTGAAAATGAGCGGGGAGGGGTCTTGAGGAGCCCCCACGACCTCCCGGAGTGGGGCAGGGAGGGAGCTGACAGCCGGAGTGGATGGAGACCACTGGTTCCGGGGGAGCAGCTTGCGATTAGCTGCTTCTTGGGATGCTCAGCGCGCCAGTAGAGCATCCTGCCTGTGGTCCAGAGGGTGCTGGCGGCGCATCTTGCGGTATGCCTGGGTGGATTTGAGCCATCGCCCCGAGGCGAGCCCGCATTCAGACGCCGCGGACAGGCTCCTGGCAGGGCTGCGTGCAGTCAGCACTAATGCTTAGCTACAGGCGTCTGCCCAAGCCTCCCGACTACATGGATTTGGCTGTTTAGTCAACCGAGATTACTGCCTGGGAAGATTTGCCAGCCTGATCTGCGCTCCAGCTGCTGTGACAACTTCAGGGCTAGCTGTTTACTTCTCTCGGTGCCTGGGACTCTCTCCTGCACCGCAGCCACTCCTGCCACTTTCGCTGGCTCTGAAGTCAGCCGCGAGGACTCCTCTGCCCCGAGGAAGGGGGAGCAAGGAGGGGTTAAAAGACGAGCAGACCCTCCCAACTGCTCGACCTCTCTTGACTGCTTGTGTTCCGGGGTTCTGAGAGGGACCGTGCACTGCCCCGGGAAGCAATGCAAGTCTCCATAGCCTGCACAGAGCATAATTTGAAGAGTCGGAATGGCGAGGAGCGACTTCTGAGCAAGCAGAGCTCCACCGCCCCCAATGTGGTGAACGCAGCCCGGGCCAAATTCCGCACGGTCGCTATCATTGCACGCAGCCTGGGGACCTTCACCCCTCAGCATCACATCTCTCTCAAAGAGTCCACCGCAAAGCAGACTGGCATGAAATATAGGTATGGATGTAAGATTCTCTCTGCCCCGGGTTTCCGTGTTCTATACAGGTGCAGTGGAGACAGTTCAGCGGTTTTGAAAAGTGACTTACTCATTGGTGGGCTGCTTAATTTAGAATTCTCAGGTGTCTTTAAAATAGCTCCTTAGGAAAACCCAAGGTGGTTGTGTTGTGTTGTGTTGTGTATGTATAGGATTTAAAAACTGTGGCCCATTTTGTATATTTTAAAGTGTTACGAACACCTTAAGAGCCGTATGACTTCCAGTCTGCAGAGAATAACACAGCTGCTGGAAACTGGTATTGAGATCAGGGCAGCTTTTCAAGAGCAAATGTGCTTGTCCTATTTTATGGTATAGACTGTAGTTTCTGTGATTATACTATTAAAAATAGTTTCCATCTAGTACTCTATTATTTATCTTTTGAAAGCCCAAGGTAACAAATGATATGAAAGCTTTTAAGGAAGTTTTGTTGCAGGGAAGAAACACCTATAATGGTAAGTTAGTTTGAACACTGACATACTTAAACCTAAATTACTGCTTGAAATACAATGCAGACCTTGTTGTGAAATATGGAGAAAAAGTCAATTGTTGTAATACCGCTGGTTTCCTCATACATTTTTAAGCTCCCTCTTCCTCTGTGTTGCTTTCCAGAGTTGGAAATCTTCCTGGTAATGGTTGATGTTCTCTTTAATAGGGAATGACTGAAATTCGATAAGTAGAAAATTCCATTATTCAATTCTGTGACTCCTGCCTCCTCATTGTATCTGCTTTGTGCTGAGTCTTCCTGACTTTATTTCTTTAAAACTACTGTGCTTCTAGTCTCTAAAAGTCTTTGTGGATGTAGAGAAGAGCTTATGTTGCATCTCCCAAAGGCTTTGGTGACTCTGGTTTGCAGATATGACTTTGTCCATTATTTATATTTAACTATTCCTCATCTTTGTTAGGAACCAGGTTTTAGGATATAAGGAACTTAATGCAATTAAAATAATGCACACCTAAGACTATGTTTCCCATGTGAGGTTTCTGAAATAAGCATTCAAACCAATTTCTATAAAAGTTGTCTTTGAAAAAGTTTCTTTGCAGAGTTAACAGGAAACTTTAACAGGAAATCTTCTCATTGAAAAACACCAAGTTGTTTTGGTATATTTTTGAGCCATTAAGAAAGAAAGCCATGAATGGGGTGGATGGGCCCACTAAAAATTATAGCTAAAGGTCTTTGCCCCAACCGCAGTACAATGCAAGCAACTGACTCCAGGCAATTCCTTGAAGTGTCATCAGTGTGAGAACCTCTGCTTTTCTTGATATTTCCATGGTGGAGAATGGGACCCCACGACAGGTCGGTAACTAGGACTGCAATCTCGAGTGCATTGGCATTTTCTATTGCTGCTTCTGTGGCACACACCCAGCCCCTGCCCCGTGGCCATGGCGTTGCTCTGCATGCAGTTCAGCTGGCCAGATGGAGATGGAGAGGAGCTGCTGCCTTCCCGGGCAGGGCCCCTGGGAACGAGACACTCAGGGTTAAGGCAGATCGCCGAGGTGGTTTGAACTGTGGCCTCCAGCAGCACCTTCAGCTTTCTTTTTGTAAACCAGAAGGAATAAAAAGTAACACCCTTAATTTCTTGTGGCAGAGTTTCATACTTGCTTGTGGATCAGTGTATTGGAAGAGTTTGGTCTTATGAAGGCAGGAGATTTCCATTAAGTTTCCTCTGGTAATACAGCTCAGCTCAGATTAGATGATAATTGTCTCTCTTTACCAAAAGCTCGGTGTGTAAGATTCACTTGGGCATCTTTCATTACTGGCAACTAAAGACAGCTCTTTTCTGACAAAAAGCTAGCCATCTGCAGTCTTCAGGATAACTTGAGTTATTTGTTGTTTATGGTGACTGGACAAGTTACCTTGTTTCCACTCCCCCTCTTATTCTGAATTGTTCCATTGATGACAGGCCGGTGGCTTTGTGTGTGTGTGACTTGACCCCTTTCTCTTTCAAATTCTACTTAGAGTGACCTTTAGGAAAGAGATTAGGAGGTTATACCAAATGTACACTCAGACTTTCTTAGGATTGGAGAAAGAAAGAGAGAAAGACAGAAGTGGGAAGGAGAGAGACTAACTATAATACACTTTATAAAAATGACAGAAATAATTTTATGAGCTGAGTTATCTTTTTCTTTGACATTGATGTCACTAAAATATAATGTGCATGTAGGGACTATTTATTAATGATAACAAATAGCAAAAAATAAAAAATAATGCCATCATGTTGGGGAGGTAATTGGCTTGGGTAAATAATCAGGAGAATGCCTGAAGGAACTAAAATCAGTGGCTAATTGTGTTTACAATAATATTCTCATCCTTGAAAATGATTTCCATACACATAACTTAATCTGGGATCCACGAATCCTATAGAAAATCAAAAATATTGTCTTTTTGTGTGTATTTTTGAGGAGAGGGTTCATAGCTTTGGTCAGAATTTTAAAAGTGTCTACCACTGAATAATGGTCAAAAAACAGTGTTGTGGAGTGAAGAGGTATTCATTTAGTCAACAAATATTTACTGAACACCTGTTCTGTGTCAGGAACCCTATTAAAACTGGGTACTAAAAGGTGCAGAAACCAGACAAGGTTTGGGGCTTGCATTCTTGGGAAAACAGACCATGAATAAGAAAACACACAAATACATAATAATTATCTACTATGAGATATTCTTATGAAAGTCATATTTTGGGGGGGGTCATAGTCATAGCTCAGCCAACCTGTTTGTCCATTTTGAGGTTACCATCTCTGTTTCAGTTCCAGAGTTATGGTTGCATCTTGGGGCATGAGTCATTGTGCCCATATCTGCCACTTATTTGCCATCCCAGGGACTTCGTTCAGGTTCCATCCTTGCTGTAGGGTGCTACCTGGCCATTGAGGGCCTACTTATAACCCTGATAAATGAGTAGAATGCCTTCTACTCACTTAATACCTTATGATTTTTAAAGCACAGCTCATATCATAGCCTGTAATTACCATCCGTTAATCAGGAACTCATGAACTTGGGATTTTAGAAAAAACTAATATATACTTGTGTGAAGTATCTGAATTCTGCAAGAATAAAATACTCAAAGCCACTATTACTGTCACATCAGCATTGTGCAAGAATCTTGCATAAAATTAACTATTGTTTCAAGGCTGAGGATGAGAAAAAAAAATCCCCTAGAACAATCTGCTCTTCACATGTCACTGTCAGAGCAAGAGAACAAGATTCCACCTGCCATTTATCTTGGGGACTATCTTGTGTGTAAATAACACAGGACTATTATGTTTCTTATACTTGTGCCTTGTTAATACATGAGAGGTCCTTTATTTTAGTTTTGCATATATTTTTAATGTTAGAGTTCATCATACTGTGTTAGAGTTTGATGTATATTCTGCAACCATATATGATAGATGTATACATGATATATATATACATGATAGATATCACATAAATGTAAGTACATATGTGAACTTTTTATCCTAAGAAAGCCAAATCACTCAGAACACAAGTTAAGCCAGATTTGTTTGGTTGTTTTTGCTTGTTTGATTGGTTGGGTGTTTTTTTAAAATAGCTTTTTAGAATGATCTAGCTACTAGTGTTGGACATGATCTCAGAGCTTTTGATATTCAGAATTGAGCACATTTGTACTAAGCTACTCCCCTATTCTAAAATTGTTACTTTAGTTCCAGAACAAGTTGAATATCAATGAACCCAATTTCATGAAGAAGAATTTTATCTGTAACATATACATTATATCAATATAACCTTGTGTTATATAGTTGCATAAAACATGCTTTGAAATTCTTAAGAGAATTATTTACAAGAAGGAAACTGAGCAATAATCTAACTCCACTAGAAAACTTCTCTTTTTTTTTTTTGGAGTTAATCCACTTAACCACTTCTGTCATCATTAAATTCTTTTATTCAAATAATTATAGATCACAGGAATTCACACACACACAAAAAGTACAAGGAATTTTGGCGTGCCCGCAGTCATGTTTTCTCCACTGGGAACATCTTGTATAACTATAGCACAACATCAAATCTAGTAGATTGACATTGGTACAATCCACAGAATTTATTCAGATTTTACCAGTTATACATGTATTCACGTGTGTATATGTTTCTATGTCTATGTAATTTTACCACATGTAGAAGTTTGTGTAACCACCACCACCATGAAACATTAGAATTGCTTCATCACCACAAGGCTCCCTCATACTACCCCTTTATAGCCACGTCCACGTACTCCTCCCCAGTCCCTAATCCTCAGCAACTAATCTCTGATCCATCTCTATAATTTGTTTCAAGAACATTATACAAATGGGATCATACAGTTTATAACATTTTGGGAATTGGCTTTTTTCCATTCTGCATAACTCTCCTGAGACTCATCCAAATCGTGCGTATCAATAGTTCATTCCTTCTTCTTGCTGAGTCGTCACTCATGGTATGTATGTTTCACAATTTTTTTTAACCATTCACTGAAGAGCAATCAGGTTGTTGTCATCATTAGATAACTTCAGATACAACGTTATCCCCAAATTTCTTCAGTGCCATTCTGTAGCTCAGGGGATAAAATCCAGACTACCTAACATGGTACCTGAAGTCCTTCATGGTCGGGCTTCCATCATGCTTTACAGTCACCACTCTTTGTTCTTATCTTATCTCTGACCACTTGTTTTATCAGAAGTACCTACTTGAGAGAGGACTCCTTATAGTACACTGGACCTTCTTGGTTTTTTATGCCTCTGTATCGTTTTCCATGCTGGTCTTTCTACCCTGGAATTGTCCTACCTCACTTGAACAGTTAGGCAAACTCCTATGCATCCTCCAAGACCCAACTCTAGCCTAACCTTCTCTGTGAAACCTTCCTTGGCTCCACCTCATATAACATTAAATACTTGTTCTTTAGTGCCTCCACTGCATCTGATTCTTACTTCTGATATGGAAATTATTGATTGCGTAGTGTTGCTATTATCCATTTACATCTATATCTTCCTCATTAGTCCGTAGCAGCTTAAGGTTTGAATTTTGCTCATCTCTGTAACCCCAGAGTCTAACCTGGCACCTGGCACATAATAGCTACTCAATAAATGCCTGGAAAATGTATGACTACATATGTGGGGCACTATGTGAAATGCTGTGGGTACAAAGAGTCCTCTCTTGGGTGGTTCCTCTCTTGGTTGTTTACAGTTTAGTGTGGCTAGATATCTACACAAAAAGGCTGCATATGTTAAGTGATACAGAGAAGAACTGTTGCTGTAGTTTGAGGAGCCATCATTCACCAGGGGCTGTAGGAATCAGGGAGAGGTTTCATGAGAAAGATCAGGGAAGCTTAATATTGAGAAAGGAGAAATACCAAAATGAGCAGAAAGGAGGAGGAGAGCAGACAGACTGCAGCAGCGGGAATAGCCTGTCCAAAGACTGTGCCTGCCGTGCTGAGAAATCATGGAGTAGGGCAGAGGGTTCATACAGGGAAGTGGTGAGAGAGCATCTTGTAGAGGCAAAGAGAAGTTAGATATGATACATTGGAGGTCAAGGCAACCCATTAAGACATAAGGTGAACATCAGCAGTGGAAGAACCATTTCAGATTTTTAAACAAGGTATCTGGTTACAAAGTTCTATTAAGAAGGAATTAATCTAGCAGCTGTTAAAAGGAAATCTAAGAGTTGTAAGTTTGAAACAAGAGAATTTATGTTGAATTCCATAACACTTTCTATTTTCCTATAGAGAATCAAGACTGCATAGAAAAGACTCAGACCAGATGCCTTTCCCAGGCCCTTCCTTCCCTAGCCTGTTTATTAAAGCGCACGTCTCATCCACCGTTCATTACCTCCCACGAATGGTGGGCAGATTTTGAATCAAAGCAATTGAAGTGAAAGATCAACCTTGTCAGCTGATTACGTAAAAGGCACTGAATGTGTGTGAGTGTGTGTGTGTGTGTGTGAGTTTGCTTGCGAGCCTCCGTATGGGGAAAAGTGGGAGGAGATAGGTGGGCTGAAGAGGAGGAAGGGGAGAAGTGCCAGCTCTGTGGCTGTGTTTCAAATAGAAATATCTGATTTTAGTCCAGAGAAGAGAGCAGCTTGGTTATTTAAAATGTCATTTTCTTGGGTAAAGAATGCCATTGTCATTTTCACTTACACCCATGGGTGTGGGCATTCCTCTCTTCCTCAAAGCAAAATGGTGAGAATGGGAGGTGGAGAAACCTTCCCGAAGGTTAGTTGCTGATTCAGTCTCATAGAGTTTATTCCACCTCTGCAAAGCACCAGCCAGAAGTCTGGCATCCATGGGATGGTGAGAAAATGGTAGGAGGGGAGGGAGCCTCCTGGAAGTTGTTAGGCAAACGTAGTTCCAGTTCTGCCATTCTGGAAGCGTGTGTGTGCACGATATGTGCATGTGTATGTGTGTGCACACATGCAAGTGAAGGAATCTATCCAAAGTGTTTCCAGAAACAGCTTGTCTTCTAGCTGAAATCTTCAATTGGGTTGCTACAGATGGAGCCCTTAGTCCCAGATCCATTCAGTGACCCTCTTTAGAAGTGCTCTCATTTTATAGAAATTCTTTTTTTAAAAAAATTTTCTGTAAACATTTGCACTTGTGGTAATTTGAGAAATGTTCTGACAGAAGAAGAAAAAAAGTCCCATTACATTAAAAAGGAAAGTCAGATTCATGTTTCACTTTGATTTTTTAAATTCATTTCATCAAATGCATAGTTTATCATTAGTATATGAATTCAAGAACAGATGAGATTTGGGAGCAGTGAATCTGATCAAAATATGGGACTCTTGGTTTCTTTGAGTAGTCTTCAAAACTTTTTTTTTTTTGGAGAGAATACCACTTTATGAGAATTGAATTCACAAGCATTGATTCATACTTTCCCTTATAAGGATTTCAAAGCCATTCTGAGAAATAGTCATCAGAAATAATAAAAAATGATTTGATGTTTCAAATTAATCATGCTGTATGCTTACAAATATTTCTACAACCAGTTTTCCACTCTTTTCAGAATTAGAAAATAGAGTGATAGAGACTGAAGGAATTAAGGCCAAAAAAAGTCTTTCAAATTTCCATTTCAATATTCAGAAATTTTAATCCTATGTAATCACTAGAAATAAGTGAGTTAGCAGTGGATGTTGGCACTGAGGAAACTTCAGATTCCATCTAGTTCAGTCACATCACTTTATACAGAATGACCAGTGCCTTGGTTAGAGTTACTCAAGGAGCTGATGAAAGGGTCAAGGCCAAACTCAGGTCCTGACTCCAAGAGCAGGATTCCTTATGCTCTGTTAGCTTCTATGCTGTAGCTGCTTGATCATGCCCCATTTTTTAACACAGGAAAAAAGCACAGTGCATGAAACGCTTCTAGAAGGGACAATTCCTTTCTATACGTATGCACAGTCTGCGGTTCAAGCTTTTATCTCTAGAAGAAGCAAAGCCCTGCTGTGCACTCAGAGAGCCAGACCTGCTTTCTTCATCTGCTGCCGAGTCGTGAGGACCCCAAAGTGCCCCCGCAGCAGCTCTCTACTTGTACATATTCTGAAGCTGGACATAAATTAACTTTCAGATGATAGTGTGCTTGGTGTCACAGTTTCTAAATAAATGGTGTGTCAGAAAGAAATCTACAAACCCATGGGCACAGATGATCGGACAGGGCTACATATTAACCCTGGATATGAAATGCTCTTTAGGGCATTCAGCATACCTCACTCTCCTCCATGCTTTGAGAGATTACTTTGAAAACTTGTTCCTGAGAGTCAGAATCAAAATACATTTAAAAACCCTCCTTGCAGGTTGATTTTCAGTTACTCAGACTGGAAACAAAAACAGAAGCCCAGCAGTGATTTTTTTTTTTTCTTGGAATTGACAACTAGGGAGGACTCTGAGAGCCCTTGCACAGGCCATCTGGTCCAGCCCTCATGAGAAATCTGTCCTGTTTTTCCAATTTGCACTGTGCAGCAACTACTTGTAAAGGCCCCTGAAGAAGTACTGTGTAATCTCCTTTCACGGCAGTCATGAAAAAAATTTTGGCTTGTCTTTCTAAGAATTAGAATCATTTACTAAGCTCTGAAATCCTCAGAGGAAGAATAAAGTGAGGGCTCTTAGAATTCTTGTCTATTGTCTGGACCCTAACAGTCAAAAGTCAGGTTGAAAATGATGATAGAAGATTGAGAGGCAAGAAAGCAAGGGCACAGCAGTGAGGCAAGAGGGGGAACACAGTGGTGTGCCGGAGGAGGCTCCCAACCTCCTGTTGACACTTGGGGAGGGAGATTCCTTCCCATTCTGGTCCCAGCACCTGCTCACCTGGCCTGACTGTTCTGCTGCTAAACCATCCAAGAGTAAAAAAAAAACACATCACCATAAGAAAATTCCTTCTTGCGATCGACTCAGCTCCTTTCAAGCTGCATTGGAAGCTTCTTGGCCTGTACTCAATGGAAAGGAAAATGAGCTAGCCATAATTTCCTGCCTTGTAAGTCTTCTGGTACTAGAAAACCATTATTATGACTCAGCCTCCTAATATCTATGATGGTTCCTCCTAGATTTCATTTTCTGATTCCCAACTGTAATTGTGACTCTCATCTAAACCCTCTATAACATGACTACATCTCTTTTAAGTCATCCAGAGCTGGATAAAATTCCAAGAAAAGGTCTAGACTTTTCAGTACAGAATCACAAGATTGCCTTAGAACAGAAACATGCTCTGTCCCCTTGTCTGCATTCCATGGTCATGCTTACTGTTTTAGAAGAAAAAAATCATTTTTAACATTTTGAGCCAATCTTTGAAAAAATTGCTCTGAAACATTTTTAAACATTCTAACCTATTTATCTGAATAATGGAGGATCACTCTGGTGATATGTAGCAACTCCTAGGAGATCATCAGCTCTATACGTTTTAATGGTGACAATTGAAGTCTCTTGGGTTAAAGAAATATGAAAAGTTCAAATCTGACTTATAGGTTTCAATAGCAGTTGAATATCCAGGTAGAAAAGCTAACAGCTTGTAATATGATTAATTTGCCTTTTGATATACTCTTATAGTGTTTTTTTTTTAATCGAGCAGGTTTAAATGTAAAGGCAACTGTGCATGACTAGTTTTATTAACAGAAGAAGTTTATTGTATTGGTAATCAACATCTTCCAAGACAGTGCCCCTGAAGGGACTTAACCGCAGGAAATTCCAAGCACAGTGTTCTCCATGATGAGTTTGTATCTACTGGAAAGCCCATCTGCTTTGACAGAGCTCTTATATAAGAAAAGTGAGTTTTTCTCTGAAGAACATATGCTATTAAAGCACCCTCTTTTCCAGTTCTTTGAAATTAATTTCCACTTTAAACTTGATTTTTATGTTCTACGGTTTTTGTTGTTAGTATCTTTGGCCTGAGACCACAGCAACAAGCTCATTATAAAAATCAGTTGAGTAAATAACATGGCTTTAATGAATGCTATTCTCTCTCAATCAGCAAAGAATTCCTCTGAGGCATTTGATGAAAATAGACCTTTTGACTCACTCCTCCATTTTCTACCTCTACATGAACGAGCACTTCTGCATTATGGAGTTTTTGCACTTAATGAAAAGACTGGAAATGCTCAGAAGATGTCTTCATCTGATTCTAGAGGGTTTTCATCTTGATGGAAAGCATACTTGTTCCATTCTGATGAAGAGAAAATAAACAAACTACTCAAGGAGACTCAAATAGAAAGTGGGAATTGAGAACTTCATGGTCTAACATGCATCTTCTCACTCAATGGTGGCTTATCTTTCATTTCCAAAGAAGAAGTTTAAGGTTTCAGTTATACTCAAATACAGTTTTTCCAAAAGCAATCTTCTGGAAATCAGGAGGCTTGGATATCTTAGTCCATAAAAACACAGGATAATTCCTTAACCAGAGAAGCAAGTGTGTATTTGCCTGAGGAGTCCACACTCCACCAGATGTTTCCTAGGGGCTTCATCAGCACTTTCTGTGGTCCTGTATCAAAACAGGAAGTAATTTAGAAGGGGATACGGCAAGTATCTTTAGGAAACAAAGCTGGGCATTTTACACTGTAGTAGTTTCCTATTGCTCCTGCAACAAACTACCTTAAAAGTTAGTGCCTTAAAGTTAGTGCCTTAAAACAACACAAATGTGTTCTTTCACAGTTCTGGAAGCCAGAAGTCTAAAAATCACGGTGTCAGTAGGGCTGTGTTCCTTCTGGAAGCCTCAGGGTAGAAATTATTTTCTCACCTTTTCCAGCTTCCAGAGGCCACTTGCATTTCTTAGCTTGTGGCTCCTTCCTCCATCTTCTAAGCACATCTCTCCAACTTCTGGAGACATCTCACATCTCCTCTTTCTCACTTTGACCCTCCTGTCTCCCTCTTATAAGGACTGCTGAGATAACATTGGTTCCAGCCGGATAATCTGGGATAATCACCCCATCTCAAAATCTTTAACTTAATCACATCTACAAAGTCCCCTTTACCATGTAAAGTAATATTATTCACAACTTTCCAGAGATTAGGGTGTGAACATCTTACAGGGGCCATTATACAGCTTACCACATGTATCATGCAAATATGTTATACAAAAGAGGGGAGAGTAAAGGAAACCAAAGTATCAAGCATTGCATCCTCATTACTTTCTCTAGCATCTAAGACTCATTCAGGTAAGGCAAGATACCAAAAGGAATAATGAGGTAATGGAAAATGCAGGGCACGGGGATTTTCTCTGTGTAAGGCTACAGCTTAGGTTTGAATCAGAATAAAAATTTGTATTTACAGTGTGTAACTTCAGTGTGAAAAAGTTTAAACAGTTTTATCTTGACCTTGACAATTACCATAATGGCAGCTATTGCCTGAATCTGCTCTGCTTCTTAGGCCCCTTAATGAAACATCTGCCAGAAATATCCCTTTTTGCTTTTTTTTTTTTTTAAATCCCAAGACCTAAGTACAAATTTGGAAGTGGACAGTAATAGAAAAGTCAGTGGATAGCCATAAAGATCAAGCTGTAATTAAAATTCCCATGACTCCAGAAATATGTATCTGCTTCCAAATTTCATGACTGTAATCAGTGAGCTATGGAATCTTACTCCTTCTGAGCACCTGGGGTGTGTGAGCCATGGCAGCGCCTCTTTCATCCTGATGTGATGCATCTGTGAGGCTCTTTGCATCTCATATAATAGAACTTGACCTTTCCATAAAACTCATACTGTCCCCACCTCCTTAATGTTGTCAATTAATGGTGGTGTTGGGGAGGAGGAAAGTAGGAGTTTCTTGCAGGGAGGTGAAATTCTTTTTCTGAACCCTTCTATTAAATATTATTCTCTTGAAGCCATTAGGTTGGCCAGTCATTTTATTTTAATCACAAAGATGCTTTTATTCTTATTCATAAAATTTGTACATATTCTGATACAAATTTTCAAATGTTTTAACTCTCACGCAATTTTCCTCTGTGAAGCTTGGTCTCACATACCAGTAGGGGTAGACGGTTGCTTCTTAGTTCTCTTCATCCCTTTCTAAGACCCAGAGCTCCTCTATCACTGCCTAGAATATTGGGCTTTGAAGAATTACACTCTTGATGCCAAATCATTTAAATCTGTATACCTTCTCTTGGCCTGCAAGCAATAAGTACCAGATTGTATCAGATTTGGAGAGAAATATTAGTGGCTGCAGGTCAAAGTGACTTAGAAAAGATTAATTTGGAATTCAGAAATCAGAAAAGTCAAGAGTTAAAACTCAACCTTGGGTTATAATTCCTTTACTCATGGCCAGATATTGTTTCCTGGAGCCTTTAAAGGGACTCAATACTTGAGTGAGAGGGAAATGAGGAAATGAGCCCTTTGGGACCTTGCTGATTTTGGACTGCACTGCCACACTGAACTATAGAGCTGGGATGCAAAGCATGGGTTAGAATGCAATGGTGGAGGAAGTAATTCTACAATAGGAATGGGAACGTATTGCTGTAGAATTCCTTACAGGGCTGGACAATACCCCATGCATTTTCAAGTCAGTTGCACCATCTTTATATTGACATGACAGTATACTTACAGCCACCAGTGAACACCAAGCCCCTCTAGTAGTACATGGAGGGCAGGAAGGGGAGGAACCAGACCTATCCTTGATGCCCTCCAAATTATTGCCAACAGGGTCTGTATTCTAACTCAGAGAAGATATTTTCCTAATGCATATACAACAATGACAACACTGGTTAATGTTGACAGCAGAAAAGAAAAATAAACAAGTTGAAGTCTGTATGTCTATTCCACCAATAAATTCTTCTTGATTACAGGTCATTGATGGCCACTAATGAAGCAAATGTGGTAAGTTTAATAAGGGTACTTCAATTTTATTTGTTAGCAGGAAAGTAATATTATCATGTGACAGTACCATTGATCAAAGTATTTGACTTTTAATAATGATTAGTTTTAAAAGTAGAGACATTCATAAAATGTTAGTTTTTAATTTTTCTTGTTTGTTACTCTTGCTAAGGATATTAGCCTGATGTATACCTACTTTGAGATGAAAATACCTTGGGGACAGGGTTTGACAAAGGACAACTACGAATTACCAAAATGTCTGAGTAACATCCTGTGCCACTAAAATCTTACTTTGTGTTATTGCTTCACGTAAACATTTCAAGCAAGGGATTGAAAGAGCTTAATTAGCATTATCTTTATCCTTGAGCAAAACTCTGAAAAGGGTTAGCAAGTAGTGTTATGCCCATTTTCAGTTACAGCAACTCAGGCACAAAAATACAACCTAATGACATCTTGTGCAATCCCAAATATTGAGCTTTAGGTTTCAACTCTTAAGTTCAGACAGCTTCCAGCCAATTTTTTCTTATGGTGACCAGCATCTGTTTATGCCAGTCGTGATTCAGGACTAAAAGGAATCCAACATGGGCAAGTGACATTTCTGGGCAAGGTTCTATTTTCCCTTGTTGATATGAGCCATGGAATGGTCCAGGTGCCTGGTGCCCTTCATCTTTACTCTGTCCAGAAAACCAGGGCAGAGGCAGGCCTGGAGCAGAGTAGTGGTACAAAGAACACATAGGCAGGAGCTCAGGGCTGATCCAGAATCCACAGGCTGATGGAAGGTTCAGCAGCCATTATGCTTATTTCTGGCAGTTCAAACTATTAGAAGTTTTCCTCAAGGGGAGAATAGGACATCTTCAGTTCAGGTCTTTAGTAGGTAAATTTATATATAGCTCAAGAAGGTAACAAGTATTTTAAAGGTGAATTTTTGGCAAATATTCATCACACATATTTAGCCCAGCAAGGTGTGTGTGTGTGTGAGTGTGTGTGTGTGTTTAAGTTGCAAGCACAAAGCGTGGAGTACTAGCAGTGAATAGCTCCGCAGGAGCATGCCCAGTAGCTCAAGGTACTGTAACACTCATTTACCCAGATTTGTCTTTTTTTTTTTAATTGAAGTATAGCTGATTTACAATGTCGTGTTAGTTTCTGGTGTATAGCAAAGTGATTCAGTTATACATATATATATTCTTTTTCATATTCTTTTCCATTATGGTTTATTACAGGATATTGAATATAGTTCCTTGTGCTATACAATAGGACCTTGTTGTTTATCCATCCTATATATAATAGTTTGCATCTGCTAGTCCCAAACTCCAAATCCAACCTTCCCCCACCCTCATTCCCCCCCCCCCCCAACTCTGCAGCCACAGGTCTGTTCTCTATATCTGTGAGTCTGTTTCTGTTTTGTAGATATGTTCATTTGTGTCATTAGAGAGATAACATATGGTCTTTGTCCTTCTCTTTCTGACTTACTTCGCTTACTATGATAATCTCTAGGTCCATCGATGTAGCTGCAAATGGCAGTATTTCATTCTTTTTTATGGCTGAGTAATATGCCGTTGTGTGTGTGTGTGTGTATGTGTGTATTTACATATATACATATATATGCCACATCTTCTTTATCCATTCATCTTTCAACGGACATTTAGGTTGTTTCCATGTCTTGGCTATTGTAAATAGTACTGCTATGAACATAAGGGTGCATGTATCTTTTCAAATTATAGTTTTGTCCAGATATATGCCCAGGAGTGGGATTGTACCTAGCTTTGTCTTTACTAACAAATTCCTTAATTTCTCTGTGCCCCAGTATCTGTAAGAAGGACCTGGTAATCCTTTATGTGGTTGCTTGGAAGATTGCATGAGATAATATATGTAAAGTACCAACTGTTATCCATTATAATTGTCAATAATATTGAAAACAAGGGGACAAGAATGAATGAGGCTCTATGAGCATATGGTGATACCACTGCAATAGATCTTTCTTTAAACTTTTTTTTTTGGAATATTCATATTTTAATCAGCCCCAGTTGCCGCACAGTATCTGACATTTTGCAGATGATCAATAAAAGTTTGTTGGATGGATAATTGGATGCATTAATGAGCCAGTTTTCATCAGTTTCTAAGGCTTCTGTGGGATTGTATTACAGTGTAACTCCCTTGGCTTCCCCTGCAGACTTCATTCTCTGCCAGACTTGCCCTCTTCACATTCATGATGAGTTCTCTCTTTTGGAGTCAGGAATCCTGTTTGCTTTTGACCTTGGCTACTGGAGAGCATGACCTATCCTTGCTGTCCCCCACTATTTCTGTTATATCTACTTACACACAGCTTTGTACCAGAAAAGAATGTAAGGTGGTTCCCAAAATGGCATGGATTACAATGTGAAAAAAGAAAACTAAAATGACAGAGTAAAGACAGGGATTATGGATGCTTGTAACCATTTGTCCTAAAGCATGCACATTCCTTGAGAAACCTCCGCCGGCCATGCACTGTGTTTCTCTTTTTCCAAAAGAGAAAAGTGCAGCTATGTGTGGGGTCCTGGGGGGAGGATTGTGTGGGGACTACTTGAGTCTTTGTTTTTGTTGGTTTTCTGCTAAGAATGTAGTCTGCATAAGATGGTGATTCCCGAGTTATCACTTGATCCTTTGCAAAGAAGGGGACAATGACAGCAAGGTGGTTTATAAAACTATAATCCTTATGGTAGTAAACAGATTAAGTCATAAAAAGAATACCTGCATGGAAACCGGACTTTGTAGGGAAATTATTTATATTGATACATAATATTCACAGGTTCATACTGGTCAATTAAAAAATGATACCCATTCCAAAACTCCTTCAGTGTGTGGATTTTGAACACATCATGATGCACAGATGAAGCTGGCTGAGTCTGCTCATGGCATATCCAATCACTCTGGCCTTTTCTCAAGGGCTACAGCAGCTTGAGGGCCTGAATTCCTTAGGGGTTCAGGTCACAGGGCCTCTTTTGAAACCCCAAGTCCAGGTTCACTCCAGCCACAGTGAGCTACAACTCCAGCCACAGTGAGCTACAACATTTTCTTCTGAGATGCAGGAACAGAGAAGGGATCTTCTGGTTTGGTTGCAATGGGGGCTTTCAGTATCCACTGTAAGATGTTAACATATGTGGCTTCTCCCCGCATCTCTCCGCTGTCTTTTCTCCATTCGAGCAAGTAGCTTACGCTTTCTTATTTGCAGAAAGTGTGATTTTGATTCCCCGAACCTAAGTCTGTTGAAGAGAGTCAGGTTTGAGAGCAAAGGCATTTCCCAGATTAAGCTGAGATTCTGTTGGATGGGAAGTTCAGTGGAAGGTCTATGAGCCCATGAGTCTTGCTCCCTAATAGCATCCAAAGAACATGATGGGATCTCAGAGGAAATGGCCCTGTGGTATCAGAGAGACTGGGTCCCCAGACAGGGGTTCAGCTTCTCCCAAGATCTGTGAAGCAACCTGTGTGGCATCAAAGTAGCAGAGTCAAGGACCGTGTGGTCTGGGACAAAGGTGGTCTCTGGGGTGACAGTGGACAGATGACCAATGATGGGAGGGATCCCCTGATGCCTGGAAGGGTAAGACTGGGACCTTGGCCCAACCTCAGCAGCATGGAGAGAGCAAGAAGAGAGCCAGTATCATCTGAAAGTTAAATCTTCTCTCAGCTTGGCAGGAGGGGGTCCCTGAATTGAAATTAAGTGAATTTATAGAAAAATTTTAACATGCTGTTATTTTGCAGACACCTAAGTTTGTGGCCTGAGATTCTTTGCTGCTTTGTGTACATTTTGGAAAGTGGACAAGTTGCACAGGGAGGACAATCCAGGCACTGTTTCAAGATGGGAAACAAGCCAACCAAAGTAAGAAGGACAAGGAAGAGGACAAATGCTTCCTGCTACAGAGACATTAGTGTACAGGCTTTTCCCTGCAGAGACTACAGTGTCCCTCAGTATCCACAGGGGATTGGGTCCAGGACCCCCACATATATGAAAATCCCAGGATACTCAAGTCCCTTATATATAATGGCCTAGTATGTGTATGCATATAACCTCACACCTCCTCCCATATACTTTAATCATCTCTAGAGCATATATAATACATAATACAATGTAAATGCTATGTAAATAGTTGCCAGCATATGGCAAATTTCAGTTAAGCTTTTTAGAACTTTCTGGAATTTTTTAAAGAATATTTTTGATCTGTGGTTGGTTAAATCTGTACATGTGGAACCTGCAGATACAAAGGGCCAACTGTATGTGGATTTGTTTTAAGAATGGCAGAAATTATTTTTATGGAAATAGAAAACTTTTTTTATTTAGAAATATTTTCATTATTTCTTTTTGTTCTACCTTCTCAAGAATAGAAATTATTTATATAGTTAAAAATTTCCTCTTACCAGCACACTTATTTCTCAAAAGAATGATTAAATGGTTTCCACTTCTGTTTAGGACAAGAGAGAATTTTATTAAAATGAAAGCTGAGTTTCATAGTGCAGAGCCAAGTAGAAAGAGAAAATTAAGGGCTCTGAAGTTGTCTTGGTGCTGTTACTGCCACTCGAGGGAGGAGAACTGAGGCCAAAGAAAGTGCAGACGTATAGATAAGGCATAGCGATGCCATCTCAGGGAGGCTGTGACTGACCACATTATTATTAAAATACTGTGCAGTGTTCTAACCATGAAATAGCAGGGATTAGAGGACAGATCTGTCTCATTATTAAACAGTTGGCATTAAAGCTTTTTCATATGTAATTGTGACTATCCACAAAGTAGTAGGTATTGTACAGAATAATCCTTAACTATTAAGGCTGGTGGGATTTCAAATGAATGGATTCATTCAACAAACACGCCCTGAGCACCGCTCTGTGCCAGGCACTGCTCTGGGTGTTGAGGATAAGGGGGGTGAGCAAAATGGAGTCTTTGCCTTTAAAAAGCTTACATTTTAGAAGAGGGAGAAAGAGAAACAAAGAAGTAAACATTTAGCATATCAGGAGGTGAGCCCAGCTATGAAGATAAGCATGGCAAGATGCAGAGGCTCCTGGAGGGTGCTATTTAAAGAGGGTGGACAGGCAGAATGGCCATCATCAAAAAGTCTCCAAATAACAAATGCTGGTGAGGATGTGGAGAAAAGGAAACTCTTGTACACTGTTGGTGGGTATGTAAATTGGTACAGCCACTATAGAAAACAGGATGGAGTTTTCTCAAAAAACAAAACTACCGTATGACCCAGCAATTCCATTCCTGTGTATATATTTGAAAAAACCAAAAACACTAATTTGAAAAGATACATGCACCCCTATGTTCATAGCAGCACTATTCACAATAGCCAAGACATGGAAACAACCTAAGTGTCCATCAACAGAAGAATGGCTAAAGAAGATGTGATATGTATGTACAATGTAATACTACTCAGCCATAAAAAAGAGCAAAATTTTGCCAATTGCAACAACATGGATGGACTTGAAGGGCATTATGCTAAGTGAAATAAGTCAGACAGAGAAAGACAAATACTGTATGATATCACATATGTGGAATCTAAAAAAACAACAAACTACTGAATATAACAAAACAGAAGCCGACTCACAGATACAGAGAACAAGCTAGTGGTTACCAGTGGGGAGGCGGGGGAGGGACAATATAGGGGTGGGGAAGTGGGAGGTACAAACTATTGGGTGTAAGATAGATTCAAGGATGTATTATACAACACGGGGAATATAGCCAATATTTTGTAATAACTGTAAATGGAAAGTAACCTTTAAAATTTTCATAAAAATAAAAAATCAAAAAAAATGAAGAGAGTGGACGGGGATGTCTGTTAATAACTTTTGATCATGGGCTGGAAGAAGGTGAGAGAATAAGCCTTTTGAGTATCTGGGGGAAGATCAATCCAGACAGAGGAAACAGCAAGCGCAAAGGCCCTGAGGGCATTTGCTGCATCTGGGAACAGTTGAGAGTCCAGTGAGTTTGGAATGGGCCAGGGAAGGAGAGGAGCAGCCAGGAGCCAGATCTGGAGGGCCTCATGGGCCATGGTGAGAACCTTGGATTTAATTCTGGGTAAGATGGAGCCATTGTAAGATTTTGAGCAGAAGTGTGACAGATCTGTTGTAGGCTTTATAAAGATTGCTTGGGTATCTCAGTGGATAAGAGACTGTAGGGTACAAGTACAAGTCAAGAGGCCAATCAGGAAGATGCTGCAGTCACCTTCAGGAGGATGAAGGTGGCTGGAACTGGGGAGATAGGGATGGAAGTAGTCAGATCTTGAGTAGACAAGTCCGTGATGATAATGGGGATGGCCTCTTACGTATGGAGCTTCTAGTCTGGATCTGTTCACTGTAGTACTTAGACTCAAGTTTGAATCCAGCTCTGCCACTTATACTGTCTTTGGTGCTGGACTGGCTTTTCATCAGTCTGGATGATGAGAGTATCTATCGTATAGGCTGTTAAGAGGGTTAAATAAAGAGCTTAGCACAGCACTGATCTTAACATTTCAACATTTTAACTCCATCCTGTTAATGTTAGGAAGCCTCTTACGACCAAAAACGATGATTATTGTGGTCATGTTTCTTTGTTCTGAATAGCTATTATTAAATGGACCACACATTTTCAATTGATGTAATGTTTGAATTTAAGAAATACAGGGTATCAACATACAAAATTGGAACATACATATATATCCTGAGGATTCGTTAACATTAGCTTTCATATTTTCACTAAAAGTTATTTTTCGCTTTTAGTTAGGAATCCATTTCTTATTTTTTCTCTTCCAAAGAGAAAAAAAACACCCCCTTTCCCCAAATTTCAAACCTGGAAAACCAACATTTCTTTAGGGATGCTAGCAAGTTACTTCTTCTTGCCTTGCCTGTTTCTCTCTGGCACTCTACTGAGTTGCAAACAATAAATTATTTTTTTAGAAAAAGGAAAACATCCAATCATGTGTATATTTTATTCCCCTGATACCAGAAATCTGGATTTTAATTCTGGATTGCTTGAGTTTTTGATGACCAGAATTAATCTTGAATATCATGTATGTACAGCCTTATAGGTCAACATGTAGCTACGGCTCTCTCTGTTTCTACATGGCAGTGGGTAGGCACCACAGGTTGCCACAGCACAGGCTCCTGAGGTCTACAGCTCCTGTTGTTCCCCAGTCAAGCCAAGTCTTTATCTAGTCCCTATCTATTATGTTCATAACACCCTGCTAGGGTCTGTGCGTAAAGAAAAGGAAATACTGAACACTGCTTGTTCTTTAAGGATCATCTCAGCTTTTACCTTACTGGGGAGAAAAAATTCACCTGCTTAAATGACTTGAGAACAATAGCAGTAATATAAAGTAGATTACTCGGTAGAATTATAACAGTATATCAAGTTGAATGTTATAAACCATAGATCCCAATTTTTGAGGTCAGCGTCAAAGAAAGAGGAGTTAGCTGACCTGTTCTCACAAAAGGAGGAGCCAAGAGAAGGCTGGAAGCCCCCAGTTTTCCTGCCATCTTGTGACCAACCTGATCTATTAAGTGTCACATGCCAGAGAATGAAGGAGCAGAAGACTAGGGCTTCACAATTCTAGGGAATAGAGAGAAAGCTAGGTGCCTAGTGCAATGTTTCCCATTGCTCAGGGATTGAGATTAGTCCCATACAGACTGTACAGTCCTGTACAGCTGCCAAGTACGGTGGTCAGCCATGTCCCCCAGGGCTTGCTGAGAGGTGGGATTTCAGCAGAACCAGGCCTGGAACCATCTCTACCAGCCACTCACCCAAATGAATATAGAGAAGCCTACTAGGGAGAGAATGAGAGGTCTCCTTGTAAAATGGTGCAGTGGTCTTCCTCCTTTCACTAATGCCCTACAAGGGAATGGAGTGTTTCACCTCCCACCCCAAAGCCAAGAGGGAGACTCCAGGGGAATCAGTCATCAACCTGCCAAACTGTCCACCATCCTCAAAATCAGGGACAGTGATGGATGCCACTCTGATAGTTAACAAGCCACTGGCAACTGCCAGGGTGTGGAGGAAAGATCAGAGGAGAGCTGGCTGGTACGACCTGGGGCAAGGGCATGAAGGGGCATCATAAAAGGGTGTGGGGCAGCAGTTAGGCCCTAAACGTGGAGGGGACAGGAACTCTCCGTAAGCAGAGAAGCAGGGAGAGGTCTCTCTCTTCCCTCGTTCTCCTGGATTAGCACCAGGAGAAACGTGCAAGGAAGAGAGGGGAGAGGTATCCGAGGGGCGGAAGGCCTCCATCTTCCTCCACTCTCATGTGCCAAAAGTGTCTTGACTAGGGTAGGGTCAGGGAATGGGAGGGAAGAGAGACGTGAATTAAATATGAGGTAGACATTTTAAAAGGAGCAGGTCTGAGTCTAGAAAGTGTTTTAAGAAAAGTGCCTAGAAAGATATGGAAATGAGCCAACATAGCCTCATGAAAAACATCACCCAGTGGAGGAGGTGGAGCAGGTCAAGCAGTAGAGTTGGAAGCAGTGACTGGGGAAAATGTTTATAATCCAATGAGGTAAGAGTCTGTGTGGTGGGAGGGCAGGGAAGGGAGAGGTCAGTTTGACCAGAGAGGTATCAAGAAGACTTCAAGGAGGCGGCGTGGCTTGAGTCCTCTATTGAAGGGTGGGTAGTTGATGAGTGGAGCTGGGAGAACAGGTGAGCCATGTGGGGTGGTGAGGGGCCCAGCCTGGATGAAGTCCAGCCTAAGGGAATGTGACGAGGCTGCACACCTGGACCAGAGGTACCTCAAGCTCCCTGGTGACAAATTGGGGCTCAGCCAGAGAGCTGGCATGTCCTTTAGCACCAAGTGATGTGATAGGAAGAGTGCCTTAGGAAGATGACTGGTCTGTGAAAGAGAGGAGAGGAAAAGGTGCCCTTAGGAAGCTATTCCACCCTCTGTGTGCGGGGCAGAGGGACTCAGAAGCATGACTGCACCTTGTTACGCCCGCACCTTTATCTAGCCCCATTTATTGACTACAAATAATGTAGTTGTGCACTTGAGTCCCTTCTTTTCAGCATGTAAAGGGCTCACTAGGTAGAGAGGTGGGGGCTTGAAGCTCTGCAGCCTGTTGATAGTTATCCGTACTGAAGGCAAGTCTCCATGTCCTCACATGTGCAGCGATCAGCTTTGGAAACCCCAAATGTGCAGCACAGATTTGATTTATGCCACTTACTTTTCTCCTGTTATCTATAATTTTACACTGCTCTATGCATTAGTCACCATGGAAACGTGGTGCTATGAGAACGGGTAGAACCCAGTGACGTGCTCAATGGGATGGCAGTATTAAGGTGGTTTTACGTGACAGCTGGCAGTGTGGATGTCTTTGCTGAGTAAAGTAGGTGGCAGGTATTGTGACCACATTTATGTAGACTGTCACCTCTGGTAGGAGACATGGCTATTAAACTTAAAAAGAAAATAGGGCTACATCGTCACCTTGAAGAAGACCAGTTCCAGAGGTTTTAAATACAATGTAAAATGAACTATTGAGAGTACTAGAAAGAGGGAGACTTTTAATAACGCTAAAGCCAATCAAATTTCCCCAACATATGTGTACAAAAACTACTGTGGAAATGTCAAATATCTCATAATAATGAGCATAGTTCTATGTGTATTTGAATGGCCCAAACTCTACTGTGAAGAAATGGAATTATTACTGCAAGCTCAGAAGGTGCAGGTTGACTGTTCATTTGGCCCTTTCCCCATGGTTGTGGAAATTTCTCTCAAGGAAAGAGGGATGTCAGCAGCTGCCTTTTGGGACAGAAATGGCCACAAGCCTGGCTCCAGCCAGAATGAGCCCTGAAGCCCTCTCTCACTTTGTGAGCATTCTGCTCCCTGCAACTGAGTCTTCTTAACCCCTCACCCCACCCAGCATCTCTGACTGGATCTTTTTTTGCTTCATGTTTCTATTTCTTATGAAATATTGACTATCTTACCCTTCCATGGCACCAGTAGCAAACAACATTAGCTCAAATCCATACATTCAAGTGAAATTCAGTGGAAGAATTTAAATAAATTCTAATTAACAGGAGACACAGTATGACTTGGGTATGTGTCTTACTGACTCACTGACATTTGCTGGATTCAGCGTTAAGATGGACTGGAACAAATCCACGTTGTTTGGTAGGAACTTCCTTTCTCTGTGTTTTATTGGCTATGGTGGTGGGCTGGATAACGGCCTTCAAAGATATCCAAGTCCTAATCCCTGGAACCTGTGAATATTACCTTATATGGCAAAAAGAACTTTCAGATGTGATTAAGTAGAGGATCTTGAGATGGGGAGATTATCCTGGATAATCCGAGTGGGTCTTAAATGTAATCACAACTATCCTTACAAGAGGGCGGCAGAGGGGGGTTTGACTACAGAAGAGTCATACATAATGCATTGTGATGACAGAAGCAATGAGAGATTTGAAGATGTTATGCCACTGGCTTTGGAGATGAAGGACAGGGCCAAGAGCCAAGGAAAGAAAAAGCTATAGAAGCTGAAAAAGGTAAGGAAATAGATTCTCTCCTAGGGTCCCCAGAAAGAACCAGCCCTGTCTTCATCTGGACTTTAGCTCAGTAAAACTGATTTGGGTCTGACCTCCAGAACAGCAAGGCAATAAATTTGTGTTGTTTTAAGACACTAAGTTTGTGGTAGTTTGTTACAGCAGCAATAGGAAACTAATACAGCTACCTATCAAGCTAAACCCAGGAAAATGGAGGAGAAACATCGTCAAGTGTTTTAGTGACCAGAGCGTGGAGTGACATTCTTTTTGAGCATTGGCCAGTAGAGGGAGGGGAATGATTTAGGCTTCAAGCCCCCTTCTCCATTTAGCCTTCCTTTCCCATCTGGTCAGAAGGGAGCTCTCTCTTTTGCCTCTGTGTATACAACTCACATACGACTTACTTTCTGCCAAGCATAATTATTAATTATCTGGTAAACGTCTTATCGGTCAACTTGACAGTAAACTCCTGGAGGGCAGAAACCCCATCTTATACTTTTCCTTGATTCATACATCCAAAATTTATTGAACACCTGCTGTATACTAGGCACAGTTCAGAGCACTGGAGGGACAGAGTGAGAGGTAGGTGTGAAAAGGCAAAAATATAAGTAAATTTTTATAGCATATTAAGTGCTATGTCAAAAATGTACAGGCTGGAGTTACCACTCATTGCATTCTTACTATGCATAGACACATTGCTAAGTTCTTACATTTCTTCTATTTAAAACTCGCAAAAAAAAAAAAAAAAAAAAACAACTCTCAACATGTCTATGAGGTTGGTGCTTTTATCTTCATTTGACAGGCGAGTAAACTGAGGCTTAGAGAGGAAATCAGTCCAAGGTCACCCAACCTGCCTGACTCCACAGGTCAGCCTCTTAACTGTTCTGCTTTATTACTTCAATATGTCTGCCCAGCTAGAAAGCAGTGTGAGCAGGAACTTCAGGGATAAGTAACCTCCACAGCCCTGAGTCAGAATCTTGCACATCAAAGGCATGGAATGCCAAACACCTACTGTCTAATTAAAAGCTGATCGTAGATCAGGAGGCTGTGACAAGTGCACAGATAACTCCAGCTCAAGATACAAAGAATTAATTGTCCTTCATCTTTGTGTGGCAACATTTTCTTGGGTCCCTAAAAAAATCTTTAGGAATCTTGTGAGCAAGAGGCTGGAAGCTGGTACATAGTTTGTTGTTAAGAAAATTCAGTTATCAAACAATTGCGTGATATTCCTAGTATCAGAGAATGAGCCAAAAAGATGGCCAAAGGAAGGTGGGCTTATCTCCGTGGTGCT
The DNA here is from genome assembly GCF_028021215.1 of Eschrichtius robustus. Taxonomy (NCBI): domain Eukaryota; kingdom Metazoa; phylum Chordata; class Mammalia; order Artiodactyla; family Eschrichtiidae; genus Eschrichtius; species Eschrichtius robustus. Next base: position 36,654,381 of record NC_090829.1, read on the forward strand.
GAGTGCCCATTTCTCCCTCCTGATGCTGTGGCCGGCCAGCCCTGGCAAAGGGGGAAGAGGCCACTGTCAATGCCGCTGTAAGCAGAGCAGGCTGGTGACCAGGGAACACTCAGGGGCTCCAGCTTTGCCTCTACTTGACGGTGAACATCAGCCAAATTGCTGAGTTCTCTGGGAGCCCCCTGGCCACCACTTCCGCAGCAGGGAGCACCTTGAGCTCACTGAGGTGTCCTGGATTCCTCATGACCTGAGGCTTTATAGATTAAAACATTGATTCCCATTCCAAGCCAGTGTCCCAGAATATTGTCAAATATCTACCCACTTCCCAGCTTATGTAAAGGAGTGGAATCCATCTTTTCACTATTCCTTACAGAAGCCTGTATTTATTTATTTTTATCTCAACCGTAACTAGTACGGATTTTGTATCTCAGCTATAGCATAAATGGGACCAATTTAAGAAAAGATTCCTCGTTCCTGTTCCTGTGGGGGTGAAGCCATTTTATAAAATACATCTTCCTGTCTATATTACAGTATTCCCTAAAGTTATAGGTGTGTCTTGTTGCACAGGGAGTTATCAACGGTAAGTGAAATTTTCTTACTTTTTAAACTGATTGAATATAAATGTGGGATCCTAATAGTTAGGACTTATACAAGTTTGAACTGTGGACAAATAGTAGTAGATGCCCTAACAAAGGGTTTGTATCATGGAAGAACAATGATGTTTTAACCTACAGAAAGAATATGACACATTCCACTTGTGTGAGCACACACACACACACATATATGCATAAGTACTTATAGAGAGATCTACATCCTAACACAGTTACAAATTGTTTTACCCAAGGAGAAATAACGTAAATTTACATAGTACTCACATCCTTTTAAGGTCTTTTCACATCTCTTATCTCACTTTTATTCTTAAAAGAATCCTGAGCAATAATTGGAACAAGTCTACTTCCCCCATTTTATTTTATTTATGTATTAATTTTTTTCTTGAGGTATAATTGACATATAACATTACAGATCTTCCTCAACTTATGATGAAGTTACATCCTGATAAACTCATTACAAGTAAGTCAAAACTGCATTTGATGCATGTAACCTACCCAACATTGTATCTCAGCCTAGCCTACCTTAAACGTGCTCAGAACACTCACATGAGTCTACAGTAGGGCAAAAATCATCTACACAAAGCCCATTTTATAATAAAGTATTGAATATCTCATGTAATTTATTGAATACTGTACTGAAAGTGAAAAACAGAATGGTTGTCTGGGTACAGAATGGTTGTAAGTGTATCAGTTATTTACCCTGTGATGTGTGGCTGACTGCTGCCCAGCATCCTGAGAGAGAGAATCGTACCACATATTGCTAGCCTGAGAAAAGATCAACGTTCAAGATTTGAAGTACAGTTTCTGCTGAATGTGTAGAAAGATTGTCGAAATATTTTAAGTTGAATCATTGCAAATCAGGGACCGTCTGTATATAGGTTTCAGGTGTACAACATAATGATTTGATATTTGTATACTTAGGAAAATGATCACCACAGTAAGTCTGTTTACCACTTATTTCCCCCATTTGATAGAAAATAAAACCAAGGTGGCTTTAGAAAACCAACATGGCCCAGTTCAACAGTGGTAAAGTTAAGCCAGCTCCTCTTCTTGGGCTGGAAGTTCAGATGCTTTTTTAACACTTTGCAGAAAACCAACATAATGGAGATTCTGTTACAGACCTTGTTCAGTATTGGGTAAGAGCTTGGGCTGACATCTCAGTTCAAATCTTGACTCTAGCATTTACTAGCTGTACAGTCTTGTACATGTCACATAACATGTCAAATCCTCAATTTTTTTTCAGTCTATAAAAGGGAAATGGTAGTACTGTGTTATTCAGAGTCCAGAAAATAGATGGCACTCTCAAAGTAACTGAGAGAGTTTAATGAGGGACTAGTGACAAGAGTGTAGGCAGAAATAAGAGCACTCAACAAAGGATGGTAAAACATCCTGGAGAGAGCAAAGTAGCTCCCATATCTGAAGGGATGAGGAGGGGAGCAATTACCGGAAGCCGAAGAGAGTGTGGTAGCTTTAGGAGAAGGCCCCAGACAGGAGCTGGGGTGACAGAGAAAAAGCTAGCTCAGGGCCCTGAAGAGACAGAGGTGGAAGAATACTCAGATTTCACTCTCATCCCACTCTGGGAACCCGACAGAAGCCGGAAGGCGTGGGAACTCGATGATGATATCTATAAAGGTCAGCACCCAGGGCACAGAATAGGATAAGGAAAGATGGAAAATGGACCCAAAGGGTCAAATGGAGAATAAACTGCACAAGAACCATGTCTTAGGGTAGTCGTGATGACTATACAACATAAGGCAGGTACCATGTTTAGCACAGGGCCTAGAACATAACAAGTTAGCAATAAATGTTCATTGTTGAAGTTATTTTTTTTATTATTCCCATTAATATTTGGTGCTGTTTTTCAGCTTCTGGGAGATATTTCTAGAAACTTAACTGAAAGGAAACCACTTTAATCTGGAATCTAGAGTAATTATTCTGCTCAGAGGTGGGGTAGGTAGGTCAGACATTAGAAATATAATTCTAGACACGTCTACAGGACTAATTCATAGGATTAAAAGGGAACATTTATAGGTACATTTCAACATTGTGTCTGGTGACAGTGTAATTAAGATTGTGTCAAGGTTTCCCTTGTGTCTTGCTATTTTGAAGCTTTTATAACTTGGTTATAAAATTTTGCTCTGGTGGAAACTTGGGTTACTAAGTCTCAGCCATTAGATGAAAATTTTTACAGAGAAAAATGATCTTTTAGTTGTCTTTCACTTGAGTACTGGAATATATGTTTGTGTGTGCTGTGGGTGTAGATTTGTGTGTATACATCCATTAATATGTGTGGTAATAGCTTTGGTGTTCTGACTTACTTCTTCCCTATCTTGATACCATTAACCCTGCTACTTATTAAGGAAATGACTCAAAAAGATGACTCATCTACAACCCCTCAGGAAGAGAGAAGAAAGAAAGAGCAAAAGAACAAGAAAAGAAAGAAATAAAAAGAATTGCTATAGGTTAGATGACTTATAATAATCTTGCAAATAATTTTCTAGTACCTTCCAGCCCACGTATTTTTTACAAAGCCCATTCCCATTGGACCTGAAACACAAAACCATTACTCGGCCCCCACATGCGTTAGTGCATTTGCCGTGAAGGAGAATGATGATGCAGTTAGTAAATAACATTGCAGAGCAAACAGAAGATGTTCCAGAATCTTGTTAAAGGGATATGCTAATTTCCATCCAACTGCTGAACTAAAATTTTAGACAAGTAATTAATCATTTAAGATACCTAAGGTATGTGCACCCCTGGTTATTTACAAAGCTAATCTGCATCTCCAGAATGAAAGGCCTGCCAGAGGGCAGCAACAGAGGGAGGAAAGGAGCAGGATTGAAGCCAAGGAGACATGGCATGTGCTGGGTATATTTCTGTCTCTCCAGAATTGTACAGTCAAGTGAAAGATACTGGGGCTAGGAGGGAGAGAGGGCAGAGACCATATCCTTTTTTCTACATATATCCACAGCTCAGCTTGTACCATTTGTAACAGCATTAAGATGTAGATTTTCTGTAACACACTTGAAAATACTGTTTTCATTTTATGTTGTGTGTACTTTTAGAATCATGGCTGTTAGGAATAAAGGACTCTGAGAGGTCACTTAGTCCAAGCATCACGAACTCAGAAGCCTACATGGGCCAGCGAGGTAAAGTGAGGGCCTGGCTGGGCCTTCCCCACACCTGCAGAGGTGGGACCCAATACCTAGTCCAAAGGTACAGTTACTACTCAGCTTCTCAAGAATTCTTACTGTATTGAAATATGGGCCCCATGTTGCCAGATCTTCCAAATTTTTAAGATAAGCTGGAAATCCTCTAGAATGTTAACTCTAGGAGGGCATGGATTTTTTTTGCTTGTATTGTGTATTACAGTAAATCCGGTGCTTAGAAGAGTGCATGGCATTCAGTAAGTGCTCAATAGATATTTGTTGAATGGATGCATGTAGAAAAGCAAGCAAGCAATCAGCAAGCTGTATTTTATGTGAATTCTTTTGACTTATAATGTTGACAAATAGATTTTTATGTTGTGACTGATTAAAATGTAGAAAAGCCACACCTATGTGGACTGGACAAAACCTATCTGAGGGCTGTGTAAAATTCACGGGATGCTACTTTGCTACCTGGGGTCTAATTCAAGTTCCCTATGCCACAGACAAGGAAACTGAGGCCCCAAAATATTACTGCTTTGTTTAGGGGTCACACAGATGGTTAATGGCAGAGCCAGTAAACCAATAAAACAACTTTCACCTTCTAATTCCCCATCTAGAGCCTTTTTCTCCTTCAAATCTCAATACTGCTTCAAAAACAACAACAGCAACAATGAAAGATCAAGAAATAAAGTTATATGCCTTTATAAGGGGTCAAAGCATAGCTAAGAGCTTTGAAATTAAAAGATAATTGCAAGAGGGTCAATGAAGCGATTTAGAAAGATACAGGAGGGGTCCCTCTAGGGATTCCTGCCCAGCCAGCCTGGCAGCGAGAAAAGCTCTCCTATCCCACTCTTTGTCAGAACCTAAAGTCCAGGTTATGCTGCAGGAGCAAACAGCCCCCAGATCTCAGTGGCCTCAGGCACAAGGTTTATTTCTCCAACTGCCTGTCTTCGTGGGTCAGCTGGGGATGCTTCTGCATTGTCCTTTCTCTGGGACCCATGTTAACAAGCAGCCACCTCCGGGACATTGTCCATCACTCTGGCAGACTGATAAAGAGAGTATGGCGAATGGCACACTGGCTCTTAGAGCTTCTGCCCAGAAGTGATGCCTGACACCCCTGCTCACATGTCATCGGTCTTGTAAGTCACGTGGCCACACCTAACTTAAAAAGGGCAGCAAGGAACAATTTTACCACATGCTAGGAATGCACGGGCAGAGTCTCTGGTGAAAGACTTCGCTAACACAGCTTGAGAGCCCTGAGAAAAAGACACCACTTGAAAAGCACTTACTTATGCCTAACTTTAGTTCTTAGTAAAAGGAAAACTAAATCTTCAATTTGTCAACATTTCCTATTGAATATTCTCTCTTGTGCTTTCTCTTTTTTTCAAATTATTCCTAATACCCTGGTAATCAAGTGCTTAACCAGATGGAAGGAAACAAAAAGCTTAGAAATCTGGCTTGTTATTACTCTGGATTTCCAAATAAATAAGTATGTGTCTGCTTTGATGAAGTCCAGTTTTAACGCCAATCAGAGACTCCCCCCCCAAATTTCATGAGCATCTTTAAACATGCACATGACCAGCATACTCACTCTGGGCAAGAGCAGAGCTGGGTTCACTCCAGAAAATGCAAAATGTATTCAGAGACATCATATGCCCTTTTTACGAACTCTGAGCAACCTCCAGGCTATCAGCAGGGCTGTGCACAGAGAGGGCCAGGGAGCCATACTTTGGAAACTACAGGCTGAGTTGCTGTGTCCCAGCTGCACTGAAAAGCAGAGCTTTGCTTTGTCAACAACCAAAGATAAATAAGTCTCTTTCTAATCAGAGCTGACTATTTGTTCTCCCTGATCTGAACTGTGAGCTCTTCGGGGTAGGAAATATTCCTTAAATGAAAAACAAACAAGTAAAAGGCTTACTTACCCCTTTTTTAATGTTAAAAACTTTATAGTAACAGTTTTATTATGAATTTGACTTCATATACAGAGTTAGAATGGCAGTTACACTTACGATGAACTCATTAAAAAAGTTTAAATATCGTATTACAGATATGCACTATTGAAGTTCCAGAAGGTGTTCTCAAAATCTAAAAAAATTCTAAACAAAAGATTTACTGAGTAAGCGAATAAATGGATGAATGGTGCAAGCAATTGGGATGTACTTAAATGCACTGAAAAGGGTCAGGAAGTATAATTTTCTTCCCCCAAATATGTTTTATTTGAGGATACCTTTCTTGAGATCGAGAAAGCGGTGAGGATCCACCCAAGAGTCTGGGTGTTTTTACTTTGTGTACAATCCACAGTCTTCTGCCATTTTCCTGTGGAGGACATTTGGGAGACCATGGAGAAGATCTAGAAGTGGGAGGCCAGCCAGTGGGCCTGTGTGGTGAAGAGCTAGATGTAGGAAGGCAGGGCTGAGGGGAAGCCCCAGGAAGTAGCCAGAAAAGCTCTGACTTGTCCTCACTGCTCTGGGGCTGCTCTGAGAATTGTCCAGTGGACTTTGGGAAGACACTTCCATGAGAGTTGTCCAGTGGACTTTGGGAAGCCTGGAGGAATTCTCCTCCCCCTCATCACCTCATGTCCTTATGTGCCCCCGGCTGCAGACACCTCCAGACTGGAGGGGAGCAGAATAGGGGCAGCACAGTGATTGGCCAAGCAAAGAAGCAGGTGTAGGAGCATGGTGAGGGGAACTTCTCCCAGCTCCCTTCTCTCAGCACACACCTCTCTTTTTCACCTTTCAAATTCAATCAGATATTCATTAGAGTGAATGTTTCTATACTAAGCATGGTTTGGTTAAGATTTCTGAGTTCCCCCTTCTCAAGAATGGCTGGTATTTGGAGAAACACAGGTACTGGAAATTTTGTAGTGTGCAAGCAGTTCATACCCAGAGAAACAATTGTAGGAGCAAACACAGAGCGTTTTAATGTGCAATGTGCATTATTTTGGCTGACTGTATCTTCACACATGCCTCTGAGAGAAACACTCTATTAGCCCCATTTTATTGGTGAGCAAACTGAGACAGTTGGTCAAGGCCAAAAGCTAGTTGAGTGATGGCCTTTGAACACAGGCAGCCTGGCTCGAGCACTCTTAGCCACTGGATTACATTTCCTTTTCTATACCCCTTTTCCTTCTATTTTTCCTTGGCAAATACATGTATCTCAGAACAAAGATGTATGCGGTCTATTCTGGGAACACACATACCTTTTGCACCATTTATAGGATTGTTTTTATAGCAAAATGCATTCTGAGTTCCAAACAGCCAGCTTGCAAATAAACTTTTGAGCCTCAGTCTACTTATAAGCTTGATATATTTTGAATATCATTTCAAATCTCAGGTAGTGAAAACAGCATTTGAAAGGAAACAAAGTCTGGTTCCAGAAAGTCAATGTCCTCTGACATATCCTAGAATTAAAAATAGGGGAGATGCATTTTACACGCCAGGTACATTCCAAAGTCAGGGGGTAAGGAGAAAACTAGGTATAATCAAAGTTACCCTTGAAAATCCTTTAGGAAGCCTCCACACTGGAGGCCAGCAGACTACCTCCCAGCCTCCTTGTTCTCCAATGCTGTTGAACACCAGGTGAAGTAGTCAGCTTGTGTTTAAGGCCATGAACTTCAGAATGGCTTAAGCCCAGTGAGGTGGTCACTCTGTGTCAGCCATGAGAAACGGGGTTCAGTTGAGGAAATGGCAGACTCTCTCTCCCACCTTCTGCCCATCCCAGAACAGTCCTTAGAGAAGGGAAATCACCAGCAGAACGGCTTGAATTATTTCTCCTCCTTTCATTTTTCTGACCCATTGCCTTTTGTTAAATTCGAGTATGTTAAATGGATATTTGATGTGACTGAACTCGAAATACATATATAGTAAGCAGGACATAAGGCCTCAGAATTATCTTAAAAGCTTCACACAAGCTCTCATTCTTACATCTTCATCCACCTCTGAAGAGCACTTTAATATTTAACAGATTCCAAGAGAATTTCCACTAGAAACACGACATTAAGGAGCAGAGGAATTACCAGGCTGCTCAAAGCGCCTCTGAGGGTCCTGTCTCTCACTTACTGAGCCTGCTTACTTAGCTCATAGCAGGCCTCAGGTCTTTTAAGTCAACATGTCTGAAGAGGCTTTATGCTAGAGAGGGAGCTGCTTGGATTATGAGATATCAGCTCTCCTTTTTCTTTAAAAAAAAGTTGATGCTACAGATGTGCCAAGAGGTAGCCCACATTTGAAATGATTTTTCTAAGAGGGTGGATGTCCACCAACCAGTCCCACCTTTTCTTTGGCCTCTGCTTGGTGCCCTAATCAGCAGGTCCCTCAACCCTCTGGTGGACTTATCCTCCATTGTTTGACTCCTAAATCCTTCTTAATTTTTCATGATTTGAAGCTCACACAGGAAATGAGTTCTTTTTTCCTTCCACATTGCTGTGTGCATATAAGTGACTGGTTGCCAGAAGGATTCTTTAGGTAAGTTAGTAGATATTAAGGACCAATGACTGGAGTGTGTTGGATGTGCCTTTCAAAGCAGCATAAAACTGAAATGCTTCAGTTGCACTGGTATTTGGGGAAGGGGTGGGAATGGCACTCACTTTCATTAAGCTTTTCCTCTAACCAATGTACACAGGTTCGTATTAATTTACATCATTACAGTAGAACTTCAAGCCACTTAAACCTGCAAAAATATATAATAATCATCCATGTACTTGGTTCTTCATTTTGTCTATACATTGACCACCTGCTTCCTAAAATCTATCTTTCAGCTATTAAAAATAGCATTAGAGAAGTATTTTTTAAACAAATCCCTTGATTCTGTGTGAGATCTGTGTCATTCCGAAGAAAGAATTTGAGGTGTTTCTTTTGTGTGGTTGAGGTTAAGTTGCCATGGTAATGGCTTATTGTGAAATACTGGGAGAAGTGCATTAGAAACATTGCATGTGGCAACTCCATATTGGGTTCCTGTTATAATAGCCTGGGCAGAACTTGACTTTTCTTGGTTCCAAACGATCTTTCCATACTTTATAAAAACAGGAATTTGCATTTCTAGCCCAAGGCTGCCTTTTTCCTACCCCATGCAGCTTTTAGAACACACAAAAAAAGAAAAGGGTCTTTATTAGGTGTTACAGAGAAACAAAATTCTCATGACTTTTGCAGCATTTCAGACATTTAGAGCACTTTATTTTCAATTCCTTCACTTATGCACTGTTACTACTTCTTAAAGCCAAGGAACATCACATAGAACAATTGCCAAGGACTGGAACAATTTATTTTGCATTTTTTAACTTTCACTTTCAATTCCTCAGGATAACACATATGTTTTATGAAAATGCATGAGGAATTGAGTGTGCTTTCAGTCTCTTTCCAAATAAATGTGACTCATAGACCTAGGAAGAAGTAGATACTATTATTTAATGCATTTCAGAAAGATTTAGGAGTTAAATAAAGAAAATAACATTTCTTGATTTCCTTTGAATACTTGTTCCACTTTAAAAAAACATTTTATATAGTAAGAAATGCATATTTTATTTTTTAAAATAGTAATGTTTCTGCATTAAGAAAATACAAAGTTTCAGCATAACATGAAAGCCTGTGTCACGTGTCTTTGGCTGCTTTGAAGTTTTTCTCTATATCTTTGGTTTTTAGCAGTTTGACTTATGATGTGCTTTAGGGATGGTTTTCTTTGTATTTTGCTTGGGGTTTGCTGACCTTCATGAATCTGTAAATTAATATCTTCACAAAATTAAAATTCCAGTACCAGCTACTAAAGTTGGTAAGCACTGAGTAGAACCTGAATTTTACTAACACTTAGGCCTAATCAGATTTTTTAATTGCACAAAGGCCCCGTTGCTTTGCCTGAAGGAAGATGGGATATACTATTAGGATACTCACAATGTAATGGAACATGAATGACAAGTCTCATGGACTTCTCAGAAAATAACCATAGAACAGCCAGTTCTCCCCTGAAGGAGGTGCCAGGCAGCTCTAAAAACCTCAGAAGCAGGAGTTAGTGCATCATCCACCTATGGTGGGTGCTTCTCCCCCAGTTGCACTCAGCTACTCTCTGGCTGTCTGCTCCCTTCTACACCTCTGACTTGCTTATTCATTTTTTCTTTCCTGGATTTTTTCATCTATCACATCGGATCTGCTTATTTATAATGTATAACTCATAACTTTCTTTGCCATGACATCTCCATACCTCTTTTTATACTACCTGTCAATAACCTCATTTTCTCATGTCTCCTAGCTAGAATTTCTGCAGGAGAGCATCAGATAGGTCCGGTTTATGACCAACTTCTCTGTTCAGGCAGAATCCTTGATACCGTATGTCAGAACACTGGCAAGTGTATAGAAATCTCAACTCCTGTAGGAAGGAACTCACCCATTCTAGTCCCAGCAGCTCTCAGTGTACAAGGGTGGTAATAGCAGGGAGTGGGATTCTCATGATGTTGAAAATATGACTTCCTCATTGCTTCTAGAGCAAGGTCAGGAGTGGGATGTTTTCCATTAAGGGAAACTAGAGGCATGGTTGGGGCCATGATGGACATGTCTAGTTTATTCTGAATACTTATTTCCATATGTAAAATTACAAAGTTGCCCCCAGAAAACTGCCACGGACAACTGTGCAGGTTGGGCTTTCTAGCTGGTGGCTTTCAATGTAGACTATGATGTTTTTAACGAATTTTTCTTTGGTCTGGTTGTTCTGTCAGTTGCTGAAAGCTGAATTATTTCTCTTTTTAATTTTCAATTGTTTCATATATTTTGGAGCTCTGTTATTATAACGTATATAATTGTTATGTTTTCCTGATTAACATTTTTATCATTATAAAAGGTTGCACTTTATTTTTCTTTTAGAAGCAATTTTTTTTTGATATTATTATTTTATTTATTTATTTATTTTGGCTGTGTCAGGTCTTTGTTGTGGCGCGCGGGCTTCTCTCTAGTTGTGGCATGAGGGTTTTCTCTCTCTAGTTGTGGTGCACAGGTTCCAGGGCACGTGGGCTCTGTAGTTTGCGGCATGCAGGCTCTCTTGTTGAGGCAGGCAAGCTCAGTAGTTGTGGCGCATGGCTTAGTTGCCCCACAGCATGCGGGATCTTAGTTCCCTGACCAGTGATCCAACCCATGTCCCCTGCATTGGAAGGTGGATTTTTTACCACTGGACCACCAGGGAAGTCCCTCACTTTATTTCTGATAATACTCTTTGTCTTAAAGTGTATTTTATCTGATATTAATATAAATTCATATAGCCACCCCAACATTCTTCTTCTTATTGTTGGCATGGTATAACTTTATCCATCTACTTACTTTCAATTTACCTTTATATAAAAAGTGCATCTCTTGAAGAGAACATATATTGGGATCTTGAGTTTTTTATCCATTCTAACAACCTCTGCCTTTTAGTTGGAGTGTTTAGTCTATTAACATTTAATATAATTGTTGATAATGTTGAATTTATGTTTGGATTATGTTTTCTGGTTTTCCCCTTTTTTTTTTTGATCTTTTGATCTTTTTTACTGTCTTATTATGGCATTTTAAAATTGCATTTGTAAAAAAATTGCATTTTAGTTTACCTATTATCTTTTTAGCTATACCACCTTACATTATTTTTTTAAGTGGTTGCCCTAGGGAGTATAATATACATCCTTAACTTTTTACAGTTTACTTAGAGTTAATATTTTATTATTATTTTTTAAATTTATTTTTGGCTGCGTTGGGTCTTCGTTGCTGTGTGCGGGCTTTCTCTAGTTGCGGTGAGCGGGGGCTACTCTTGGTTGCAGTGCACAGACTTCTCATCGCGGTGGCTTTTCTTATTGCTGAGCATGGGCTCTGGGCATGCGGGCTTCAGTAGTTGTGGCTCACGGGCTCTAGAGCGCAGGCTCAGTAGTTGTGGCGCACGGGCTTAGCTGCTCTAAAGAATGTGGGATCTTCCCAGATCAGGGCTCGAACCTGTGTCCCCTGCATTGGCAGGCGGATTCTTAACCACTGTGCCGCCAGGGAAGCCCAGAGTTAATATTTTAACACTGTATTTAGACTATAGAAACTTTACAAACATATAGATCCATTTATAGCTACCACATACCCTTTAGATTATGTATGTTTTAAACTCTGAAGACAGTGTTATAATTTTTAATTTATAGAGTCAAATGTACTTTAAAGAAATTAAGAGAGAAAGTCATCTTCTATATTTACCCACATATTTATTATTTCCAACACTCTTCATTCCTTCCTTAAGATTTTCTGTCTGATACTATTTTCTTTCTACTTTAAGAAATTCCTTTACCATTTCTTATACTAAAGATCTGCTGGTGATACATTTTCTTAGTTTTCTTTTATCTGAAAAATATTTTTATTTTGTGTTTGTTTTTTAGCATATAGAATTCTGGGTTGAAACTTTTCCACAGTAATTTGAAGATGTTGTTCTGTTGGTTTCTGGCTTTCTTATTTTCTACTGAGAAATTAGTCGATTGAAATCATTGTTACTCTGTCGATTATGTGTCATGTGTCTTTGGTTGCATTCAAGTTTTTTTCTGTATCTTTGGTTTTTAGTAGTTTGTCTATAATGTGCCTAGAGATGATTTTCTTTGTATTTATCCTACTTAGGGTTTGATGAATATATAAATTAATGTCTTCACCATATTTGGGAAATTTTTAGTCATTACTTTTTAAAGTATATTTTCTTTCACTTTCAATTACATATTTTTAGACTCTTGAATATTATCTCCCAGGTCCTCGAGGGTCTGATCATTTCTTAAAATCTTTTTTTCTCTCATTTTAATTGTGCATCTTCTATTTATCTAGCTCCAGTTATTGAGTTTAGTTTATTGAGTTTTTCCTCTGTTATCTCCATTCTAATGTTAAACCCATCTAGTAATTGTTTTCTCATACATTGTATTATATAATTCTGAAGTATGCATCTTTTAAAATTATGTAGCTTCTATTTATCATCTGAAATAACCTTTTTTTTCATTATGAGGATATTTTACTTTCCATCCTTGAGCAGTTATAATTGCTGCTTTAAAATTTTTGTCTGCTAATTCCATCATCTAGGTTACCTTAGGGTCATTCTCTATTTGTTGTTTTTATCTTGAGAATGGGTCATATTTTCTTGTTTCTTTGTATGTTAAATAATTTTGGATTATTTTCTGGACCTTGTAAACATGTTGTAAAGACTCTGAATGCTGCTATATTTGTCCAAAGAGTTTTTGTTGTTGTTGTTGTTATAGCAGGCAATTAACTTGATTGAATTCAAAGTGCAAACTCTGCTATCGGGCAGCCGCCGCAATCTTATTTCTGAAATTTTAGTCTCTCCTGGGCCATTTGGAGTCTGCCTTGTAAATGCATGGTTCAGAGGTCAGCAGACATTTGGGCAAAATTAATACACAGAATTTATAATTCCTCCCTCAGACTCTCTGATTTCTGTGATTTCCCTTTCACTTTCCAGTGGCTGTGGTTGTCCCAGACTCTGCCCTCTGATTGTTTAAGCCAGAAATGCTGCAGGCTTTCTATCAGAGTCTTAGCTACTCCATATGACATAGACTGAGACCTGCTGTCAGGCCAGAAGTCATGAAAATGGGAAATCCATCAGGTGCCATTCCCTTCTTTCAAGTGTCTGCTTCCCTCTGTCAAGGTCTGCCATTTGATTTTATGTATGTATAAGCCAATAAATAAGCCTGGTACTATTTCATGGGTCAGAAACAAGGACATAGCAAGTATCATGAGTATCAACATGCTGGCATTGATTTCTCTTGCCCTCAGGTCCCACAGGAATGGCTTCATGGGCCCAGATGGAAGCCTGCACACACAGTGGGTTGCATTACAGGGGCGGAATACTGAGGTTGGAGAATCTACCTCTTCTACATTAAGCAGTTAACACGCCCACTGTTGGTCTCTCAGGGAGACCTTATATAATCCCTCAAGATTTCTCACTGCAAATTCAACCCTGAGTAATGGCCCAGGCATTCTGGGCCTTACCTCCTAGACATACCCAGAAGGAACATGCAGGGGCACTCAGAGTTTACCGCAGGTTGATTCTCCCAGCACTCTCCATAGTGTACCTTCTTTTGGTTGTTCTTCAGTGCCTTCAGGTAGTTGGGCTTTTTAAAATACCTTGTCCAGAGTTTTTTGTTGTTATCCTCAGGAGGATCATTCTGATAGGAGCTTATTTGGCCACTACAGGAAGTGGAGTTGGCAGCTTCACCATTGTAAACAACATTGCGAATAGATTGGGAAGAGCCCCACCAAACAGTGGCCCAGAATACATACTGCCTAGTATAGCACCCTAACCTTACAGTAAGTGGGTCTTGTTCAGACATCATAAAGCTAGTTGTGTGTGAAAGATCAGCTAGAAGACAAGGCCCTGGGGTTCACAGGCATAGCCTTTCCACCCCTCTTCTTTCACAGTGAAGTGAATCAGCAAATCTGACACATGCTTGCTCATCTTGGAGTTTGGTTTAATAAACTGAGTTGCTAGATAAGAAAATGTCAGACAACTAAGGTTCTCATAAATTGTATTAACAGAAAACCTCTGGGCCTGATAAATAGGGGTTTCTGTTGACTCAAGCCAGTTTAACAGAAGTGTCAGCCCCTTGAGGAAATCCCAGACCAGGATGCATAGGATGAGAAGACAGGTGGATCTGCCTTATTTGCTGATGCCAGAAGATGAGGACTTGCTGTCATCATGGGACTGCAAATGGGGCAATCCTCCCAGAGGGCAGAAACTTGGACAGGAAGATTTGCTGACCAAGAGGCTCTTTCTACTGCAAACAAGGTGAAGTAAAGAAGCTGGTGCCTGTTGGGTCCATCAGTCTTACCACATTCCTTATCATCTACAAGCATGTGGACTTTACACTGCACTCCCTTCCACTGAAGCTAGAGTGACCCTTTTAAAATACAAATCATACCATATGATTTGAGCAGTTACAAGCCTGCTCAAATCTCCAGTGACTTCCCATCACACTGAGAATAAAATCCAAAATTCTTCTCTGACTCTGCAAAATCTGGCCTCTGGCAACTTCTCCAGCCTCAACTCATCACTGTTTTCCCCATTCACCATCCTAACAGTGATATAGTCTCACCAGTCCTCAAACACTGCAAGCATGCTCCTGCTGTTTCCTCTACTTGGAATGCTAGTATCCAAGCAATTAGCATAATTCCCTTCCCCACTTCATTCAGTTCTGTGCTCACATATTACCCCCTCCTTGAGGTCTTGTCTGGACACATTATCTAAAATGGCAATTGCTGTCTTTCTCTTTCCTTTTCCCTCATTTGTTTTTCATTATAGCATTTATGACCACCTAGAATAATGTTGTATATTTATTAAATTGTTTGTTTTTCTGCCCTCCCCACTAGAACATAAGACCCTTGAAGGCAGGATGTTGCCAGTTCTGCTGCATGATGTATTCCCAGTACCTCGAATAGTGCCTAACACAGTGTGTGCTCAATAAATATTTGTAGAACAAATGAATGACTAAAGCTTATTAGCACTAAGAGTAGAAAGAACATTTATAATATTGTAGCTCAGGCTCCATGCTCTGAAAAGCAGATAAGAAACAACTGACAGGAATGCTGGCCCATGAACCTCTCTGTGTCTAAGTTAGGTGTTATTCTTTTCAAAGTTTTCTCACCTACTTAAGCATATTAAAAAATCGTCTAAAGGCAAATGTAAGAGCAATAATAAAATAGTATGTTTCTATGGTAGGGATTTAGCCCACTCACATATTCAAGATTTGAAGGACAGTGAAAGGGTTTTGTGTTAATATCAAGCATTATTATTTCCTTCTAAGCAGAATACTTACAATTCACCTAAATTGGCCCCAAGCATTCAGGAACGCACATGGTGAAGCCATATGATCCAAATGCCTTGCCTTTGAATAACTATGACTAATTTAGAACATGGATTGAAAAGCATTTTCTACTCAATAATGTATTTTTTAAAAAGATGATTCTCTCATAATGAGATAGTTCAGGATGCACTGATTCCTACATGCTAATATTGGCCTTATACCTTGAGAAACATCATTTTCAAGCAAGATTTAACAAGGTAGATTCACCATTAATTTATTAAATATATATTATATACATATGTATATATATATGTGTGTACATGCATACATATAAATGCACAGGTGTGTGTATATATTTATATAGTATATACTATGTGTCAGATACTGTGTTACTGGTACAGGTGTAGTACTATGGGCTGGATCCTGGGATTACATAGGTAAATCACAGCCCCACCATCAAGCAAGCGTTCAGTCTAGTATGAGAATTAGAAATGTAACAAATAATTGAATATCTGGGCTACATGCAATTTAATAGAGAAATATTTGGGGTACAGAGTTGCCACAAGGAAGAGAGTAGTCAACTCTATCTTGAAGTCAGGAGAGACGGGAAAAATAAAGATTTTTAAAGTTTTGGGAAGTTATTAAGATAACAAAGGAGGCAAACATCCCAGGTAGCTGGCTCCCCTCATTCCCACTTAACTCTTTTGCTTCAACTCCTTGACTCGCTACCATAGCTTTGATGTTTCCCTTTGGCACTCACCCAGCATTTGGGCTTCCCCAAATGTGCACAACCCCTGTCTTTGTCTGTTACTTTTCATCTGTGTTCTCATGCTGTCCAGTTCCTCACTCCATGGGATTCTGTTCCCCGCACCTACCCACTACCCCTAATTCTGGCCCAACAGTCAGCATCCCTTCCCAGCCACACTTTCCCATACCTCACAGCAGAGGTGAAATTTTAGACAAGGACAAGCTAGACAAAGAAACAAAGGCACAAAAAAGCATTTGGAGGGAGTTGCATGTTTGGAATGAGACAGCAGGTAGGAAACCAGAACAATGGGAAATGAAACTGGATAGTTGAAGTAGGTCATGTGGGCATGGCACACCACAAAAGGAGCTTGAACTTTGTTCTGGAGGCAGTAAAGAGGTATAGAATGCTTTTGAGGGTGAGCAATAACACTTGGAGGTTGGATTGAGGAAAGATGTAGTTTTCTAGAACAAACTCTAATGAGATACAGACTTCTTATGGATGCGGATCTTCTATTAACACAACCCCAAATCCACTAGATTTTCCAACTGTCGTGTCTCATTCCTGGCACATATTATTATAATGGTTAAGTCTTCTAGGATATGAATTTGGTGCACCTTTGTTATTTAACTGGGTCACCTCTATCCTGTAGTTATGACATTATTATATTAAATATAACTGCAAGATAGAATTATTATTGAGTTGAGTTTCATCAAGTTAGTCTTGGCCCATTGTTGCAGCCAGTCTGTCTGTCCTTCTTAATTGTGAGCTAACTACAAATTTGATAATCACATCTTCTGTTCTCAGCAAAATCATTAATAGACTTGTTGAACAGAATGCAGTACATTACAAAACAATGTTGCATAGCATTAAAGATTTTCTCCCAAGGAGAAATTGATCTGTAATTCAGTAAGCTTCAAGCAAGTTGTTCAGTCAGCTACAAAACCACTTGACTCCACAGTCCATCTGGTGAGTCTTTGCCTTATCAGAATGAAGGTATTTGATATTTATATCATTTTTCTAATCTGCCAGTCTAGTATACCTAAGCATCTAGCGTCTGAATGGGAAACGAATTTACCTTTCTGTATTATCCAAATTTTCTATAGTGGGTTGTTTTCCGGGTGGGAAGTTACGGTGAAGTTCTACAAATGTACTTTTGCTGCACTTCCTTTTTGCTGGTGAGTACCCTGCATTCAGCCAGTCAACTCAAGCTCTCTAATACCTCCAGAGAGTTGTGGAACCAGGAACAAAACCACGAAATTCTTGACTTTGAAGATCAAAAAGCCAAAAGACAGGGGAAAAGATTTAAAATGCCTTCAGACTGAGGTAGTCCCCATCTTACTACATCTTCTTCCCTTTATCCCCCTTGTATGGATGTAAAATCAAGGTACTGGGCAGAGGAAGGAGAAAGTGGAAAGCAAGTAAGAGAGTTAGATTCTGGGGTGGGGTTGAGGGAGCAGGTCCCCTACCTACAGCCATAGGTCAAGAAGAGGATGGAGATACCGGAACTCTACTTTTAGGGATCCAAGAGTAGAGGGAACCTGGGACCTGCTGCTGAGCTGGAGCTTTGGGAGGGAGCTGCCTTGCAGACTGACCTTATGCACCAGAAGCATGAGATGGGGCTCGTGTGGGTAGTAGAATAGAGAGGGCTGTGAGGAGTGTCTTGGATGAGTGGTCCTAATGCAGCCACACAGAGCCTTCTGTAGCCCCAAAGGGGAGTGGGAAAGCAGCTGAACTCTCCCAGTGTCCCAAGTAAAGCTGAGAAAGATTAAGAGAGTAGGAGGATGAAGCCGTTCCACTTTTGCAGAGAGGGAACAGCAGAGAAGAGAGTGGCATGGACCTTCCAATAGATAGCAGTAGGAGGACCAGACCAGCGACTCTTAGCAGATGTGGACATAGAGGCAACTGTCCTTTGATTAACCTCAGTCAATTCTGCATTTCAAGGAAGTCCAGACCAGGCTAGATTAAGATGTAGAAGTAAAAGCTTTTCTTCATTCAGCACTGGCATTTGCATAAACCCAGAGCTTATAGTCAATCCCAGGAGAAAGGAGGTGAATAGAGAAAGGAATCCTGAATAAGACCGAGTTTTAATTGCAAAATGACTTTGAAATCATAACATTTCATTGACTTTCCCCCAATATAATTAGATTAAGTTTTCGGAGAATGAGACCCTGAGATAGTTACATAAAAATTTTAAAACTTGCTTTCTTGCAAACTATATCCCATCTGCCACACTTTCATAGTAAAACAAAGAAAAATGAGAAAATAGGACTAGCTTTGTATGGCTTATCCATGCTGGTGGCTAATTATGAGTTATCACGTTTTTCTCTGCTAAGTACACATCACTGGTCTGACTTGACCAGTGTAACACTTCCGGGCCCCATTGTTTTCTCATTTAAAAAAATCATGGCAGTATTTACCTGTCCCTGTTCTTCAGGCACTTCTCCTGCTCACCATGATTTCTCCCAGACCCTTGACGGGTTCTAGAGTCTGGATCTCTAAGCTCATTGATGGTGACCTGGAAGTCTTCCAAACAGAGCATTTATATGGCCACAGGGCTGTTTTATTCTCATTCCCAGTGCTGGGTCTCAGTTCCACTTCGAGTCATTTCTTCTGACATTTTCACCTTGAGAACATTGTTCCTCAAGGAGAAAGATGGGCTCAAAAGGAGAGCTGAGAAGTTTTGCTCCTAGTTGTCGCCAGCCACAGGACATCACCTACCCCAAGCAGTGACCATTCCTTTATGACTCCCCAGGACTATGTCTGACACAAGAAAACTTCCGTGGAGTGAATGAGCACTCACAGTATCATCTTCTATGGCCCTTGAGCCGTTTTAGTGGTCCTTCATGCTTTTGGTAAACCTTAGCTCACTCATTTCTCGTCTCAGGACACACAGCGGGCTTTGAGGTCTTCCAAGCTTTGCGGCAAAAAGCCTGGCATTCCTGCTTCTAGGTTCCTGTTTGGGGCTCCTCTTTTAGTGTGCCCCTTATCTCTTATTAAAGCTGTTTATAAAGAAAAGGGCAAGGAGACTGAACCTCCCCCTCATTGTGAGTATAGCCATCACCTTAGTCCAGGACGATATCTTGTGGGCATGGACGTGGCTCTGGCCTCAGCGCACTGCTGGAGAGGGACTCCTCATCCATGGTCAACACTCGGGCACTGGAAACCGGTTCCTAGAAGCCTTGAAATGATTGACTTGGCTTTGCAAACAAATATTTTTAAATCAGTTCTTAAAACCTCAGATTCTGTTCTGAACACTTAACCCCATAAATCCTGTAGATATTCTAAAAATGGACAGCACATTCCTGTGTGGGCTTGGTATTCAGAGGCAACTAGAAAAGAGTCAAGCTGAGGAAAGGGAAGAAACAGGCAGGTGTTGTGCAGATCAGTGGGATCAAACCACCTTGCTGGTGTCCCACAACAGTTTTGGAAGAAGATTTCAACAGTACCTGCAGAATTAAAAAAAAAAAAAGGTATCCTTCTTAAGATAATTTAAAAAATATTTTTACATGTAGACACATATCTAATTTTACATGGATGACAGCATATATGTGACTTTTAAAGTATTAAAGAGAGAGTATCTTCTTTCACTTTTTGTGGTCTTAAAGGCTTTTTTAAATTTATGAAAGCCTGGTAATAGCAGATGGTGGTGGTCATTTTGTTTGTACATTTGTTAATGTCCTAACATGGCAAAATAAAAGTTAGCCACCTTATGTCCATCCCCCAAATTCTTTTAGAATGTTTGCTTGTACTTGAAATCCAGACATCTGGAAACCCCTAGTGTTGATGAATTCCCCATGCACCAAGTTTTGGCAGTAGGGGGTCGCATTTTTCCCAACAGTCTTGTGCTCGGAGACCCATGGGGATGAGCCAGACAACCAGTAAAAGAAGGGGGAATCGGGGATTTCCTGGTGGTCCAGTGGTTAAGACTTGGCGCTTTCACTGCCATGGTCCTGGATTCAATCCATGGTCAGGGAATTAAGATTCCACAGGCCTCGCTGTGTGGCCAAAAATAAAAGGGTTGGGGGAGGATCTACATCTAGGTAGAGATCAGCAGGGATCTGGACGTTCTCCCTGCCCCTGTCAAAACATTGCTGAGTCAGAGGTCTAAGGCTGGGATGCAATACAACTGCCCTGCAGCCTTAATCTAAGTGGCCACATATAAATATTACTCTAACTCGGTCTGATCTTGATCAGTTACACCTCTTGACAAATTTTATTTAAAATAATAAGCCATGAATAATATGAGCTTTTGTTTTCTTTTTTTCCACAGCATGCCTAACTTCTTGGTTATCTTTCAGATTCTTTATTTTGCTTAACTGTAGGTTTACTTTATTTTTTAATTTTTTTTAACGTCTTTATTGGAGTATAATTTCTTTACAATGGTGTGTTAGTTTCTGCTTTATAACAAAGTGAATCAGCTATACGTATACATATATCCCCATATCTCCTCCCTCTTGCATATCCCTCCCACCCTCCCTACCCCACCCTTCTAGGTGGTCAAAAAACAGCGAGCTGATCTCCCTGTGCTATGCGGCTGCTTCCCACTAGCTATCTGTTTTACATTTGGTAGTGTATATATGTCCATGCCACTCTCTCACTTCATCCCAGGTTGCCCTTCCCCCTCCCCATATCCTCAAGTCCATTCTCTACGTCTGTGTCTTTATTCATGTCCTGCCCCTAGGTTCTTCAGAATCTTTTTTTTTTTTTTTTAGATTCCATATATATGTGTTAGCATATGGTATTTGTTTTTGTCTTTCTGTCTTACTTCACTCTGTATGACAGACTCTAGGTCCATCCACCTCACTACAAATAACTCAATTTCTTTTTATGGCTGAGTAATATTCCATTGTATATATGTGCCACAACTTCTTTAACCATTCATCTGTCGATGGACACTTAGGTTGCTTCCATGTGCTGGCTATTGTAAATAGTGCTGCAGTGAACATTGTGGTACATGACTCTTTTTTTTTTTTAACATCTTTATTGGAGTATAATTGCTTTACAATCGTGTGTTAGTTCCTGCTTTATAACAAAGTGAATCAGTTATACATATACATATATTCCCATATTTCTTCCCTCTTACATCTCCCTCCCTCCCACCCTCCCTATCCCACCCCTCTAGGTGGTCACAAAGCACCGAGCTCATCTCCCTGTGCTATGTGGCTGCTTCCCACTAACTATCTGTTTTACTTTTGGTAGTGTATATATGTCCATGCCACTCTCTCACTTTGTCACAGCTTACCCTTCACCCTCCCCGTGTCCTCAAGTCCATTCTCTAGTAGGTCTGTGTCTTTAATCCTGTCTTGCCACTAGGTTCTTCATGACCTTTTTTTTTTCCCTTAGATTCCGTATATATGTGTTAGCATACTGTATTTCTTTTTCTCTTTCTGACTTACTTCACTCTGTATGACAGACTCTAACTCCATCCACCTCACTACAAATAACTCAATTTCGTTTCTTTTTATGGCTGAGTAATATTCCATTGTATATATGTGCCACATCTTCTTTATCCATTCATCCGATGATGGACACTTACGTTGCTTCCATGTCCTGGCTATTGTAAATAGAGCTGCAATGAACATTTTGGTACATGACTCTTTGAATTCTGGTTTTCTCAGGGTATATGCCCAGTAGTGGGATTGCTGGGTCGTATGGTAGTTCTATTTTTAGTTTTTTAAGGAACCTCCATACTGTTCTCCATAGTGACTGTATCAATTTACATTCCCACCAACAGTGCAAGAGTGTTCCCTTTTCTCCACACCCTCTCCAGCATTTATTGTTTGTAGATTTTTTGATGATGGGCATTCTGACCGGTGTGAGATGATATCTCATTGTAGTTTTGATTTGCATTTCTCTAATGATTAATGATGTTGACCATTCTTTCATGTGTTTGTTGGCAATCTGTATATCTTCTTTGGAGAAATGTCTGTTTAGGTCTTCTGCCCATTTTTGGATTGGGTTGTTTGTTTTTTTTGGTTATTGAGCTGCATGAGCTGCTTGTAAATCTTGGAGATTAATCCTTTGTCAGTTGCTTCATTTGCAAATATTTTCTCCCATTCTGAGGGTTGTCTTTTGGTCTTGTTTATGGTTTCCTTTGCTGTGCAAAAGATTTTAAGTTTCATTAGGTCCCATTTGTTTATTTTTGTTTTTATTTCCATTTCTCTAGGAGCTGGGTCAAAAAGGATCTTGCTGTGATTTATGTCATAGAGTGTTCTGCCTATGTTTTCCTCTAAGCGTTTGATAGTGTCTGGCCTTACATTTAGGTCTTTAATCCATTTTGAGTTTATTTTTGTGTATGGTGTTAGGGAGTGTTCTAATTTCATACTTTTACATGTACCTGTCCAGTTTTCCCAGCACCACTTATTGAAGAGGCTGTCTTTTCTCCACTGTATATGCTTGCCTCCTTTATCAAAGATAAGGTGACCATATGTGCGTGGGTTTATCTCTGTGCTTTCTATCCTGTTCCATTGATCTATATTTCTGTTTCTGTGCCAGTACCATACTGTCTTGATTACTGTAGCTTTGTAGTAGAGTCTGAAGTCCGGGAGCCTGATTCCTCCAGCTCCGTTTTTCTTTCTCAAGATTGCTTTGGCTATGCAGGGTCTTTTGTGTTTCCATACAAATTGCGTAATTTTTGTTCTAGTTCTGTGAAAAATGCCATTGGTAATTTGATAGGAATTGCATTGAATCTGTATATTGCTTTGGGTAGTAGAGTCATTTTCACAATGTTGATTCTTCCAATCCAAGAACATGGTATATCTCTCCATATGTTTGTATCATCTTTAGTTTCTTTCATCAGTGTCTTATAGCTTTCTGCATACAGGTCTTTTGTCTCCTTAGGTAGGTTTATGCCTAGGTATTTTGTTCTTTTTGTTGCAATGGTAAATGGGAGTGTTTTCTTAATTTCTCTTTCAGATTTTTCATCATTAGCATATAGGAATGCAAGAAATTTCTGTGCATTAATTTTGTATGCTGCTATTTTACCAGATTCATTGATTAGCACTAGTAGTTTTCTGGTTGCATCTTTAGGATTCTCTATGTATAGTATCATGTCATCTGCAAACACTGGCAGTTTTACTTCGTCTTTTCTGATTTGGATTCCTTTTATTTCTTTTTCTTCTCTGATTGCTGTGGCTAAAACTTCCAAAACAATGTTGGATAATAGTGGTGAGAGTGGACAACCTTGTCTTGTTCTGGGTTTTAGAGGAAATGCTTTCAGTTTTTCACCATTGAGAACGATGTTGGCTGTGGGTTTGTCATATATGGCCTTTATTATGTTGAGGTAAGTTCCCTCTATGCCTACTTCGTGGAGAGTTTTTATCATAAATGGGTGTTGAATTTTGTCAGAAGCTTTTTCTGCATCTATTGAGATGATCATATGGTTTTTCTCCTTCAGTTGGTTAATATGGTTGATCCCATTGATTGATTTGCGTATATTGAAGAATCCTGGCATTCCTCGTATAAACCCCACTTGATCATGGTGTATGATCCTTTTAATGTTCTGCTGGATTCTGTTTGCTAGTATTTTGTTGAGGATTTTTGCACCCGTGTTCATCAGTGATATGGGCCTGTAGTTTTCTTTCTTTGTGACATCTTTGTCTGGTTTTGGTGTCAGGGTGATGGTGGCCTCGTAGAATGAGTTTGGGAGTGTTCCTCCCTCTGCTATATTTTCGAAGAGTTTCAGAAGGATAGGTGTTAGCTCTTCTCTAAATGTTTGATGGAATTCGCCTGTGAAGCCATCTGGTCCTGGGCTTTTGTTTGTTGGAAGAGTTTTAATCACAGTTTCAATTTCAGTGCTTGTGATTGGTCTGTTTATATTTTCTATTTCTTCCTGGTTCAGTCTTGGACGACTGTGTTTTTCTAAGAATTTGTCCATTTTTTCCAGGTTGTCCATTTTATTGGCATATAGTTGCTTGTAGTTATCTCTCATGGTTCTTTGTATTTCTGCAGTGTCAGTGTTACTTCTCCTTTTTCATTTCTACTTCTATTGATTTGAATCTTCTCCTTTTTTTTCTTCATGAGTCTGGCTAATGGTTTATCAATTTTGTTTATCTCCTCAAAGAACTGCTTTTAGTTTTCTTGACCTTTGCTATCGTTTCCTTCATTTCTTTTTCATTTATTTCTGATCTGTTCTTTATGATTTCTTTCCTTCTGCTAACTTTGGGGTTCTTTTGTTCTTCTTTCTCTAATTGCTTTAGGTGTAAGGTTAGGTTGTTTATTTGAGAGGTTTCTTGTTTCTTGAGGTAAGATTGTATTACTATAAACTTCCCTGTTAGAACTGCTTTTGCTGCATCCCATAGGTTTTGGGTCGTCATGTTTTCATTGTCGTTTTTTTCTAGGTATTTTTTGATTTCCTCTTTGATTTCTTCAGTGACCTCTTGGTTATTTAGTAGTGTATTGTTTAGCCTCCATGTGTTTGTATTTTTTACAGATTTTTCCTGTAATTGATATCTAGTCGCATAGCATTGTGGTCAGAAAAGATACTTGATACAATTTCAATTTTCTTAAATTTACCAAGGCTTGATTTGTGACTCAAGATATGATCTATTCTGGAGAATGTTCCATGAGGACTTGAGAAGAAAGTGTATTCTGTTGTTTTTGGATGGAATGTCCTTTAAATATCAATTAAGTCCATCTCGTTTAATGTATCATTTAAAGCTTGTGTTTCCTTATTTATTTTCATTTTGGATGATCTGTCCATTGGTGATAGTGGGGTGTTAAAGTCCCCTACTATGATAGTGTTACTGTCAATTTCCCATTTCATGGCTGTTAACATTTGCTTTATGTATTGAGGTGCTCCTCTGTTGGGTGCATAAATATTTACAATTGTTATATCTTCTTCTTAGATCGATCCCTTGATCATTATGTAGTGTCCTTCTTTGTATCTTGTAATAGTCTTTATTCTAAAGTCTATTTTGTCTGATATGAGAATTACTACTGCAGCTTTCTTTAGATTTCCATGTGCATGGAATATCTTTTTCCGTCCCCTCACTTTCAGTCTGTATGTGTCCCTAGGTCTGAAGTGGGTCTCTTGTAGACAGCATATATATGGGTCTTGTTTTTGTATCCATTCAGCCAGTCTGTGTCTGTTGGTTGGAGCATTTAATCCATTTACATTTAAGGTAATTATCCATATGTATGTTCCTATGACCATTTTCTTAATTGTTTTGGGTTTGTTATTGTAGGTCTTTTCCTTCTCTTGTGTTTGCTGCCTAGAGAAGTTCCTTTAGCATTTGTTGTAAAGCTGGTTTGGTGGTGCTGAATTCTCTTAGCTTTTGCTTGTCCGTAAAGATTTTAATTTCTCTGACGAATCTGAATGAATGAGATCCTGCTGGGTAGAGTAATCTTGGTTGTAGGTTTTTCCCTTTCATCACCTTAAATATGTCCTGCCACACCCTTCTGGCTATCAGAGTTTCTCCTGAAAGATCAGTTGTTAACCTTATGAGGATTCCCTTGTACATCATTTGTTGTTTTTCCCTTGCTGCTTTTAATAATTTTTCTTTGCACTTAATTTTTGATAGTTTGATTAGTATGTGTCTTGGCGTGTTTCTCCTTGGAAAATTTCCTATATGGGACTCTCTATGCTTCCTGGACTTGACTGACTATTTCCTTTCCCATATTAGGGAAGTTTTCAACTATAATCTCTTCAAATATTTTCTCAGACCCTTTCTTTTTCTCTTTTTCTTCTGCGACCCCCATAATTTGAATGTTGGTGCATTTAACATTGTTCCAGAGGTCTCTAAGACCGTCCTCGACTCTTTTCATTCTTTTTTCTTTATTTTGCTCTGCGGTAGTTATGTACACGATTTTATCTTCCAGGTCACTTATCCATTCTTCTGCCCTAGTTATTCTGCCATTGATTCCTTCTAGAGAATTTTTAATTTCATTTAATGTGTTGTTCATCATTGTTTGTTTGCTCTTTAGTTCTTCTAGGTCCTTGTTAAACGTTTCATGTATTTTCTCCATTCTATTTCCAAGATTTTGGATTATCTTTACTATCATTACTCTGAATTCTTTTTGAGGTAGACTGCCTATTTCCTCTTCATTTGTTTGGCCTGGTGGGTTTTTACCTTGCTCCTTCATCTGCTGTATGTTTCTCTGTCTTCTCATTTTGCTTAACTTACTGTGTTTGGGGTCTCCTTTTTGCAGCTGCAGGTTCGTAGTTCCTGTTGTTTTTGGTGTCTTCCCCCAGTGGCTCAGGTTGGTTCAGTGGGTTGTGTAGGCTTCCTGGTGGAGGGGACTAGTACCTGTGTTCTGGTGGATGAGGCTGGATCTTGTCTTTCTGGTGGGCAGGTCCGTGTCCGGTGGTGTGTTTTGGGGGTGTCTGTGATCTCGTTCTGATTTTAGGCAGCCTCTCTGCTAATGGGTGGGGTTGTGTTCCTGTCTTGCTAGTTGTTTGGCATACGGTGTCCAGCACTGTAGCTTGTTGGTCCTTGAGTTCAGCTGGGTCTTAGTGTTGAGATGGAGATCTCTGGGAGAGCTTTCGCTGTATGATATTACTTGGAGCTAGGAGGTCTCTGGTGCATCAGTGTCCTGAACTCAGCTCTCCCACATCAGAGGCAGAGGCCTGACCCCCGGCTGGAGCACCAAGATGTGTCAGCTGCACAGCTCAGAAGAACAGGGAGGAAAAAAAAGAAAGCAAGAAAATAATAATAAAATAAAATAAGGTTATTAAAAATATATAATAGTGAAAATAAAAAATTAAAAAGTCATAAGAAAAAGAAAAAAGAAGAGAGCAACCAAACCAATAAATAAAGCCACCAATGATAACAAGCGCTAAAAAGTATACTAAGAAAAACAAAAAAAACAAAAAGAAAACGGACAGACAGAACCCTAGGACAAATGGTAAAAGCAAAGCTATACAGACAAAATCACACAAAGGCGCATACCCATACACACCCACAAAAAGATAAAAAGGAAAAAAATATTTATATCTATATATAAAAAAAAGGAAGAGAGCAACCAAATCAATAAACAAATGTACCAGTGATAATAAAGTCTAAATACTAAGCTAAGATAAACATAAAACCAGAAACAACTTAGATGCAGAAAGCAAACCCCAAGTCTACAGTTGCTCCCAAAGTCCACTGCCTCAATTTTGGGGTGATTTGTTGTCTATTCAGGTATTCCACAGATGCAGGGTACATCAAGTTGATTGTGGAGATTTAATCTGCTGTTCTTGAGGCTGTGGGGAGAAATTTCCCTTTCTCTTCTTTGTTCACACAGCTCCTGGGGTTCTGCTTTGGATTTGGACCCGCCTCTGCATGTAGGTCGCCTGAGTGCATCTCTTCCCCGCTCAGACAGGAGGGGGTTAAAGGAGCAGCTGACTGGGGGCTCTGGCTCACTCAGGCCCGGGCAGGAGGGAGGGGTACGGAATGTGGGACCAGCCTGCGGCAGCAGAGGCCAGCATGACGTTGCACCAGCCTGAGGCGCGCCGTGTGTTCTCCCAGGGACTTTGTCCCTGGATCACGGGACCCTGGCAGTGGCCGGCTGCACAGGCTCCTGGGATGGGAGGTGTGGATAGTGACCTGTGCTTGCACACAGGCTTCTTGGTGGCTGCAGCAGCCTTAGCGTTTCATGCCCGTCTCTGGTGTCCGCGCTGATAGCTGCAGCTCGCGCCCGTCTCTGGAGCTCGTTTATGCGGTGCTCTGAATCCCCTCTCCTCGTGTACCCCTAAACAATGGTCTCTTGCCTCTTCGGCACCTCCAGACTTTTTCCCGAACTCCCTCCCAGCTAGCTGTGGTGCACTAGCCCCCTTCAGGCTGTGTTCACGCAGCCAGCCCCAGTCCTCTCCCTGGGGTCTGACCTCCGAAGCCCGAGCCTCAGCTCCCAGCCCCAGCCCACCCCGGCGGGTGAGCACACAAGCCTCTTGGGCTGGTGAGTGCTGGTCGGCACCTATCCTCTGTGCGGGAATCTCTCCGCTTTGCCCTCCGCACCCCTGTTGCTGCGCTCTCCTCCGTGGTTCCGAAGCTTCCCCCCTGCCCACCGTCGTCTCCACCAGTGAAGTGGCTTCCTAGTGTGTGGAAACTATTCCTCCTTCACAGCTCCCTCTCACTGGTGCAGGTCCCGTCGCTATTCTTTTGTCTGTTTTTTCTTTTTTCTTTTGCTCTATCCAGGTACATGGGGATTTTCTTGCCTTTTGGAAGTCTGAGGTCTTCTGCCAGCGTTCAGTAGGTGTTCTGTAGGAGTTGTTCCACATGTAGATGTATTTCTGATTTATTTGTGGGGAAGAAGGTGATCTCCACGTCTTACTCTTCCGCCATCTTGAAGGTCTCTCCTAATATGAGTTTTTTTAATTAAAATAAGTTGGTTTTTAAAAAAGGTTACTTCTTGGCTTTGTGTGTTTGGATTTTTAATTAGAGATTGTGGATGTGCTTTTATTTGAATGGTGTATTTTATTTTATTTTATTTTATTTTATTTTATTTTATTTTATTTTACACACACACACTATTTTATTTTTACAAGAGATAAACTGACACCAAACATTGTAAATGGATGACCACAACAAAAGCAACAATGATTGCAATTACCAAACATGAAACACACTCATACTATGTCATAATATTGACTTTCAGTCCAGTAATCCTCCACTGTAACAGCTCCTTTACTTTGCAGTGAAAATTGATTTGTATATTTTTTGCCTCTGAGTCCTTGTGGGATTTTTTTTTTATTCAAACAGAAAGTCACAAAAATTATAATCATGCTCATCAGTTCACTCAGTCCCATGTAATTAATTTTTTTTTCATCTTGATCTTTTGTTAGCACTTTTATGAATTCATCAGTTTTCCATTAGAGTTCTGAAAATGCTTGTTCATTCAGTTCAGCAGTATAGTCAGTTACCAGAAACCTGTACTTGTCAGAGTCTTTTCCATGAATTCCTTGAAGATGAAACACTTTTATAGGAACATCTTTGCAAAAGCATCAGAGTACACCCCGAACTGTCTGTAAATGACAAAAGACTTACAAATGACCATGGTTAAAGATTTGATGAAAGTTCATAATAATGCAATTGACAAGGAAGTTTAGTTATTGCTGAGATATACATTTTAAAGTAATAACGAGAATTATGACTTATAACATTATACCACAACATATAAGAATTTTAGAAATTTCATGTAATATCTGAAACATTTATATTAACATATTTCCATACAAATAACCCAAAGAAAGTTTAGTATTAGTTGTTTTGTTTGTTTGTTTGTTTATATTGCAGGTTCTTATTAGTCATCAATTGTATACACATCAGTGTATACATGTCAGTCCCAATCGCCCAATTCATCACACCATCACCCCCACACCCCCGCTGCTTTCCCCCCTTGGTGTCCATGTGTTTGTTCTCTACATCTGTGTCTCAACTTCTCCCCTGCAAACCGGCTCATCCATACCATTCTTCTAGGTTCCACATACACACATTAATATACGATATTTGTTTTTCTCTTTCTGCCTTACTTCACTCTGTATGACAGTCTCTAGATCCATCCACGTCTCAACAAATGACTCAATTTCATTCCTTTTTATGGCTGAGTAATATTCCATTGTATATATGTACCACATCTTCTTTATCCATTCGTCTGTTGATGGGCATTTAGGTTGCTTCCATGACCTGGCTATTGTAAATAGTGCTGCAATGAACATTGGGGTGCATGTATCTTTTTGAATTCCGGTTTTCTCAGGGTATATGCCCAGTAGTGGGATTGCTGGATCATATGGTAATTCTACTTTTAGTTTTTTAAGAAACCTCCATACTGTTCTCGATAGTGGCTGTATCAATTTACATTCCCACCAATAGTGCAAGAGGGTTCCCTTTTCTCCACACCCTCTCCAGCATTTGTTTGTGGATTTTCTGATGATGCCCATTCTAACTGGTGTGAGGTGATACCTCATTGTAGTTTTGATTTGCATTTCTCTAATAAGTAGTGATGTTGAGCATCTTTTCATGTGCTTCTTGGCCATCTGTATGTCTTCTTTGGAGAAATGTCTATTTAGGTCTTCTGCCCATTTTTGGATTGAGTTGTTTGTTTCTTTAATATTGAGCTGCATGAGCTGTTTATATATTTTGGAGATTAATCCTTTGTTCGTTGATTCGTTGGCAAATATTTTCTCCCATTCTGAGGGTTGTCTTTTCGTCTTGTTTATGGTTTTCTTTGCTGTGCAAGAGCTTTGAAGTTTCATTAGGTCCCATTTGTTTATTTTTGTTTATATTTCCATTACTCTAGGAGGTGGATCAAAAAAGATCTTGCTGTGATTTATGTCCAAGAGTGTTCTTCCTATGTTTTCCTCTAAGAGTTTTATAGTGTCCAGTCTTACATTTAGGTCTCGAATCCATTTTGAGTTTATTTTTGTGTATGGTGTTAGTGAGTGTTCTAATTTCATTCTTTTACATGTAGCTGTCCAGTTTTCCCAGCACCACTTATTGAAGAGACTGTCTTTTCTCCATTGTATATCTTTGCCTCCTTTGTCATAGATTAGTTGACCATAGGTGCGTGGGTTTATCTTTGGGCTTTCTGTCTTGTTTGATTGATCTATGTTTCTGTTGTTTTTTTTTAAAACTTTTTTTTTTTAATTAATTAATTAATTTATTTATTTTTGGCTATGTTGGGTCTTCGTTTCTGTGCGAGGGCTTTCTCCACTTGCGGCGAGGGAGGGGCCACTCTTCATCGCGGTGCGCGGGCCTCTCACTGTCATGGCCTCTCCCGTTGAGGATCACAGGCTCCAGACGCGCAGGCTCAGTAGTTGTGGCTCATGGGCTTAGTTGCTCCGCGGCATGTGGAATCTTCCCAGACCAGGGCTCGAACCCGTGTCCCCTGCACTGTCAGGCAGATTCTCAACCACTGCGCCACCAGGGAAGCCGTATGTTTCTGTTTTTGTGCCAGTACCATATTGTCTTGATTACTGTAGGTTTGTAGTATAGTCTGAAGTCAGGGAGTCTGATTCCTCCAGCTCTGTTTTTTTCCCTCAAGACTGCTTTGGCTATTCGGGGAATTTTGTGTCTCCATACAAATTTTAAGATGATTTGTTCTAGTTCCATAAAAAATGCCATTGGTAATTTGATAGGGATTGCATTGAGTCTGTAGATTGCTTTGGGTAGTATAGTTATTTTCACAATATTGATTTTTCCTATCCAAGAACATGGTATATCTCTCCTTCTGTTGGTATCATCTTTAATTTCTTTCATCAGTGTCTTATAATTTTCTGCATACAGGTCTTTTGTCTCCCTAGGTAGGTTTATTCCTAGGTGTTTTATTCTTTTTGTTGCAGTGGTAAATGGGAGTGTTTCCTTAATTTCTCTTTCAGATTTTTCATCATTAGTGTATAGGAATGCAAGAGATTTCTGTGCATTAATTTTGTATCCTGCAACTTTACCAAATTCATTGATTAGCTCTAGTAGTTTTCTGGTGGCACTTTTAGGATTCTCTATGTATAGTATCATGTCATCTGCAAACAGTGACAGCTTTACTTCTTCTTTTCCAATTTGTATTCCTTTTATTTCTTTTTCTTCTCTGATTGCCGTGGCTAGGACTTCCAAAACTATGTTGAATAATAGTGGTGAGAGTGGACATCCTTGTCTCGTTCCTGATCTTAGAGGAAATGCTTTTCAGTTTTTCACCATTGAGAATGATGTTTGCTGTGGGTTTGTCATATATGGCCTTTATTATGTTGAGGTAGGTTCCCTCTATGCCCACTTTCTGGAGAGTTTTTATTATAAATGGGTGTTGAATTTTGTCAACAGCTTTTTCTGCATCTATTGAGATGATCATATGGTTTTTATCCTTCAATTTGTTAATATGGTGTATCACATTGGTTGATTTGCATATATTGAAGAGTCCCTCCATCCCTGGGATAAGTCCCACTTGATCATGGTGTATGATCCTTTTAATGTGTTGTCGGATTGTGTTTGCTAGTATTTTGTTGAGGATTTTTGCATCTATATTCATCAGTAATATTGGTCTGTAATTTTCTTTTTTTGTACTATGTTTGTCTGGTTTTGGTATCAGGGTGATGGTGGCCTCATAGAATGAGTTTGGGAGTGTTCCTTCCTCTACAATTTTTTGGAAGAGTTTGAGAAGGATGGGTGTTAGCTCTCCTCTAAATGTTTGATGGAATTCACCTGTGATGCTATCAGGTCCTGGACTTTTGTTTGTTGGAAGAGTTTTAATCACAGTTTCAATTTCATTACTTGTGATTGGTCTGTTCATATTTTCTGTTTCTTTCTGGCTCAGTCTTGGAAGGTTATACCTTTCTAATAATTTGTCCATTTCTTCTTGGTTGTCCATTTTATCGGCATAGAGTTGCTTGTAGTAGTCTCTTAGGATGCTTTGTATTTCTGTGGTGCCTGTTGTAACTTCTCCTTTTTCACTTCTAATTTCATTGATTTGAGTCCTCTCCCTGTTTTTCTTGATGAGTCTGGCTAATGGTTTATCAATTTTCTTTATCTTCTCAGAGAACCAGCTTTTAGTTTTATTGATCTTTGCTATTGTTTTCTTTGTTTCTTTTTCATTTATTTCTTCTCAGATCTTTATGATTTCTTTCCTTCTGCTAAGTTTGGGGTTTTTTTGTTCTTCTTTCTCTAGTTCCTTTAGGGGTAAGGTTAGATTGTTTATTTGAGGTTTTTCTTGTTTCTTGAGGTAGGCTTGTATAGCTATAAACTTCCCTCTTAGAACTGCTTTTGCTGCATCCCATAGGTTTTGGATCGTCGTGTTTTCATTGTCATTTGTCTCTATGTATTTTTTGATTTCCTCTTTGATTTCTTCAGTGATGTCTTGGTTATTTAGTAACGTATTGTTTAGCCTCCATGTGTTTGTGTTTTTTACATTTTTTTCCCTGTAATTCATTTCTAATCTCATAGCATTGTGGTCAGAAAAGATGCTTGATATGATTTCAGTTTTCTTAAATTTACTGAGGCTTGATTTGTGAACCAAGATGTGATCTATCCTGGAGAATGTTCCGTGTGCACTTGAGAAGAAAGTGTAATCTGCTGTTTTTGGATAGAATGTCCTATAAATATCAATTAAATCTATCTGGTCTATTGTGTCATTTAAAGCTTCTGTTTCCTTATTTATTTTCATTTTGGATGATATGTCCATTGGTGTAAGTGAGGTGTTAAAGTCCCCAGTATTATTGTGTTACTGTCAACTTCCTCTTTTATAGCTGTTAGCAGTTGCCTTATGTCGTGAGGTGCTCCTATGTTGGGTGCATATATATTTATAATTGCTATATCTTCTTGGATTGATCCCTTGATCATTATGTAGTGTCCTTCTTTGTATCTTGTAATAGTCTTTATTTTAAAGTCTATTTTATCTGATATGAGAATTGCTACTCCAGCTTTCTTTTGATTTCCATTTGCATGGAATATCTTTTTCCATTCCCTCACTTTCAGTCTGTATGTGTCCCTAGGTCTGAAGTGGGTCTCTTGTAGACAGCATATATATGGGTCTTGTTTTTGTATCCATTCAGCAAGCCTGTGTCTTTTGGTTGGAGCATTTAATCCATTCACGATTAAGGTAATTATCGATATGTATGTTCCTAAGACCATTTTCTTAATTGTTTTGGGTTTGTTTTTGTAGGTCCTTTTCTTCTCTTGTGTTTCCCACTTAGAGAAGTTCCTTTAGCATTTGTTGTAAAGCTGGTTTGGTGGTGCTGAATTCTGTTAGCTTTTGCTTGTCTGTAAAGCTTTTGATTTCTCCATCAAATCTGAATGAGATCCTTGCCGGAGAGTAATCTTGGTTGTAGGTTCTTCCCTTTCATCACTTTAAGTATATCATGCCACTCCCTTCTGGCTTGTAGAGTTTCTGCTAAGAAATCAGCTGTTAACCTTATGGGAGTTCCCTTGTATGTTATTTGTCATTTTTCCCTTGCTGCTTTCAATAATTTTTCTTTGTCTTTAATTTTTGCCAATTTGATTACTATGTGTCTCGGCGTGTTTCTCCTTGGGTTTATCCTGTATGGGACTCTCTGAACTTCCTGGACTTGAGTGGCTATTTCCTTTCCCATGTTAGGGAAATTTTCGACTATAACTCTTCAAGTATTTTCTCTGGTCCTTTCTCTCTCTTCTCCTTCTGGGACCCCTATAATGCAAATGTTGTTGCGTTTAATGTTGTCCCAGAGGTCTCTTAGGCTGTCTTCATTTCTTTTCATTCTTTTTTCTTTAGTCTGTTCCGTAGCAGTGAATTCCACCATTCTGTCTTCCAGGTCACTTACCCATTCTTCTGCCTCAGTTATTCTGCTATTGATTCCTTATAGTGTAGTTTTCATTTCAGTTATTGTATTGGTCATCTCTGTTTGTTTGTTCTTTATGTCTTCTAGATCTTTGTTAAACATTTCTTGCATCTTCTCGATCTTTGCCTCCATTGTTTTTCCGAGGTCCTGGATCATCTTCACTATCGTTATTCTGAATTCTTTTTCTGGAAGGTTGCCTATCTCCACTTCATTTAGTTGTTTTTCTGGGGTTTTATCTTGTTCCTTCATCTGGTACGTAGCCCTGTGCCTTTTCGTCTTGTCTATCTTTCTGTGAATGCGGTTTTTGTTCCCCAGGCTGCAGGATTGTAGTTCTTCTTGAATGGTGTATTTTAAAATATGAAACAGTAATGAAACTTTATACATGAGTAAAAAGGTCAGGCATAAGTCATTTGAAGCTACGTTTTTCTTGCTTTCATACAGGATCCCGCTCCTTCACCAAAAGGTTTTCACTATGTTTGGTCATCCACTTTCTTTTCATAAAGTGGATCCTTCATACTCTGACCATTTAACCAGATCAGTTGTACAGTATTTACTCATATACCTGTGCATTTCATTTACTTGGAACTGGTGTGTAATGGAATAGTGTACCTCCTAGTGTGTGGGTTAGTTCCAGCCAGTATTTGTCCTGGTCCATTCCTGCACAAGCACAGCTTTTTCACCGAGAATGTCCTGGCATTTGGCAGATGATTCAAACCGAGTCCCCCTAAAACCGACTTCCTCTCCTAAGTTTATGATTAACAGCTGTATCCAAAATAATATTCCCTTTCTTGTCCAACACCTGTTCTCCTCAAGATTGAGGAGTACCAGAGAAAAGGGGGGTTTGTAACCGAGCAGAACCCTGTGGGGTTCCTGGGCACAAAAGCCTTTCTGTGTCCCCGGGTTTCGGCAACATGTCTCCACCTGCCAGATGGGCCTGAGGCCTCCATACTCAGTAAACATCTACCCTCCCTGTAAATGTAGTGATTTCCATCCAGTACTCAGACCACAGTCAGAAGAAGACCGTGGTCAGACCAAGAGACCTAAGTTTTTTTTTTTTTCAGAAAAGATGGCTATTGTGATACAAACCCATTTGGTAAAATTTTAAAGTAAGAATGAAATTGTGATTTATTGTTATGAAAACTGATTTATCCTTAGATTACGGAAAATGACAACACAGTACTGCCTATGATTTGTGACTTCCTCTGGGGAGACCAGTTTCACCCTGGATCTTATGATTAATTGTTGATTTCTAAGTTTTCATAACTGAATTTGGTAGGAAGTCTAACTGTAAAATAGTTCTTAACTTTTCCTTGGTCCCTTGGCCAACCTTTGTGGGGTTGTGCTTACAGTGTGAAGCCTCAAGGAGCCTT
Organism: Eschrichtius robustus; assembly: GCF_028021215.1. Lineage (NCBI taxonomy): Eukaryota > Metazoa > Chordata > Mammalia > Artiodactyla > Eschrichtiidae > Eschrichtius > Eschrichtius robustus. Next base: position 36,690,243 of record NC_090829.1, read on the forward strand.
GAAGCTGGCCAGAGATGAATGGGAACAGGGCTAACATCTGGTTGGGTAGTATTCCTGCACTCCTTCTTGTGCATCATTGCTCACTCCCTTTGCCCTTCTTTATTGCCTTCCTTGTTTTTTGGAAGAGGAAATAAATGTACACAGTAAAAAAATTTCAAATAATAAAAGAGGTACACAGTGACAAGTAAATCTCCCTCCCTTATCTGTCCTTCATTCTTCCACCTTCGACTGTTACCCATTTTCCATGCATTTTAATAGCTTATGAATAGACAAATAGACACATGTACACACATACGTGTATACTTTTTCCTTAAAATATGGTGATATATTACACACATTGTTCTTCATCTTCCTTCTTTCCTTTAAAAATATATCTTGGAAATCAGGTGACTTCCGTATGTATATTCCGCATTCATTTTAGTAGAATGTTCTTTGGGTAGCTATATTATAACTGACTTCGGAGGGTTCCTATTTAAATTGTTCCTAGTTCTTTTCTGCATGCAAACACAATCGCTGCACTGATCAGCATGATACATGCATTTTTATGTATAGGTGTAAGTATAATCATAGTAGAAATTTCTGGAAGTAAAATTGCATGGTCAAAAGGAAAGTCTGTTTCAATTTTCCATGCATATTGCCAAATCACTCTGTAATAAGATAGCTTCATAATATACTCCTACTGATGATACTTGAGAATATCTGTTTCCCGTACCGTAGCAATGAATAATAATAACAAAATTTTTGATCTTTGTTAATCAGAGAGGTAAAAAGTGGTATCACAATGAAGTTTTAATTTTTGTCTTTTCACATATTTAAAATTCACTTCTGTTTCCATTTTCTCTCAACTTTCTGTGCAAGTGTTCATTTTTCAATTGGGTTGTTGGTCTTTTCATATTGATGTGTTCAAGCTCTTTATTATTTATTAAGAAAATCATCTTATTGTATACAAGATGGATTTTTCTAGAAATGTTTAGTTTTTATGTAGTTAAATGTATCAGGCTTTAGAGTTTGTGTCATGCTTTGAAAGTTGTTCTAGATCTTTTTTTTTTTTTTTTTTTGGCCTCGCTGCGAGGCACGTGGGATCTTAGTTCCCTGAGAAGTGATCGAACCCACGCCCCCTGCATTTGGATGCGTGGAGTCTTAACCACTGGACCGCCCGGGAAGTCCCTCTACATAATTTTTTTTAAGTCCCAAATTTTCCTCTAAACTTTTTAGGTTTCATTTTTTTACATTTAAGTTCTTGATTCCTCGGAAATTAATTTTGGTGTAGTGAGTATGTGCCTCTCTTTATTTTAGAAGAAATGAACGTTTCTAGTTGTGGCAGCACAGGGTCATGGAAATAGAGACGCAGAGCCTAGTGGACCAGCTACACCATCAGTAAGTAGCCTTCACTGACCCGAGGCTCCATCTCCCTGGCTCCGAGCTTTTGACAAACAAATGATGTGTTGATAGAATGATGCTGTGGGCTCCTGAACACCAAGGCCCGTGGAGAGGTCTTCTTCCTTTGCCTCTTGCTTGCAGCATGGGTTCAGAGGCACACAGACCTGGGAGCGAAGCTCTGCTTTCTCCTTGTGAATACTGAAGTTTCGGACAAGTTATTTTATTTGTCTCAGTTTCTGCACCTGTGAAACTAAGAACAACCAGTTCCTGTACATGGTAGCTACTGTGAGGGTTAAGAAAGGAAAGGTGCATGATGCTGGCTGACACTGTGCCAAGCCTCTGAATACTGCCCAATAAATGTAGTTTGAGCTTTAATTTCCCTTTGGATTTTTTTTTTAATTTAACTTTGGCTTTTTTCTCATATAAGTAGAAGTCAAGCCTAGTCAGAAATCATGATCCCTAGCTTCCCATTTGGGGAACACATCTCAACCCCTGCACCCACCCTTTTCTGGGACCTGGGACCCTCCACACTACACCCATCAGAACTCACTGTGGACCATGTGTACCTTGTTGTGACTATCTAAGCCTCAACCTGGAATTCCACCTGGATTCCCTCAACTTCCAGACTATCTCAGTGCTAAGATCAGACACTTTCCTCTTGATCATTTCCTTGACTCCAGCCTTGCCCCCTTCTCCAAATGTGTGCTAGAACCTGCTGCTAAATTGCTACATTCTGCTTCTAAAAACCAATCCGTTCTTGTTACTTCCCTGCTTAAAGTTTAAAACCCCAGCGGCTCTCGACAGATACAGATCTCCATGTGCTCACTCCTGTTGTCAGGTGCTTCTCTCCAGGTGCTTCTAGATTCCCTAACACACTGTTCTTTCCCACACCTCCCTGGCTTGTCCCTTGCTATTCTTCATCCCAGAATGCTCTTTCCCGTATCCTTCTTTTGCCAGAAAACTCTCTCTTATACCTCTAGACCCTGTTCCCGCTTCCTCTTCCTTCTCTCTGCGAGTTCGCACCCCTCTCTCCCTTACCCCTTCATTACTTTGCCTTTGCCTCCATCTTGACCTGAGGAGGGTGGCTTTGAGTTCCTACTTTACTTCATACACACATGGATTACAACACTTACCATGTGACACCTCTGTTATCCTCTCATGGGATTCAGTTATTCATGCCTATGTCTGGTTTTTCCCTGGACTGTGAGCTCCTTGCACTTGAGGGCTACAGCTCTATTTACCACCAGCACACTGCCTAATACATAGTATTTGTTAAAAATAAAGCATTAACCTGTCAATATCCAGACATTTTCTGGGTCTCCAGGAATAATCGAGTTAGGATTTCCAGGCTTCTGGAACATACCGTTTTCACCTGACACCAAGATACCTCAAGGAAGAGCTTCCATTTTCTTTTTCTCTGTCAACATTTCATCTGTTGTTTGGTATTTTATAATGTGAACCTATTATAAAACAGTAGCTAATGAATCAGAATTTTGCTTAGATATGAAAAGAGCATAAAGACCTTTTTTAAAAGGGATGCTATAAAGCTGTTTTGGAGTTTTTATTTTTGTTTTTTTTTTTTTTTTTTTGCATCACACAGATAATGAAAATAATAGCTTGACATCCCTTTGGCCAACATTGTGTATCCTACGTTTTTATGAGATTGATTTGTGGTTATCTACTTGGGAGTGAAATATCAGAAACATTGATTACAACCCAAGGAACTATAATTATATGTCTAATTTAATTTTTGTAATTGAGAACATATTTAAGAGTAACAATACTGCTAACCATAGCGCTAAAATCTTGCGTATTATTGAATTAGTTTCATGACTGATGGGGAGCAACGACAAAGCTCATTACAGACTAAAACTCTGGACAGCAACTTGAAGAGAACTTGGAGCTTAATTCTGATGATCCATGGATTTGACGTATCCAGGATGGCACAGATTAAGGAAATTTGGTTGCTGATGTCTATAGCGAGGAAAAATTAGAATAATTTATTTGTACATATGTGACCCTGATAAATTTCCGGAGATTAAACCAGGACATGACTTACGGAAATTATAAGAGAGCTTGTAGTCAGTCCTCTTCTCTTGGAGATTTTCCTCTCTTTTGAACAAGTCTTCACCATGAGAAAGAAATGCAAGGAATGGTCAGGAAAGGAGGATGCCCACTGGGCAGCCCAGTTTGCAGAAACAGTTGTGGAGTTCAGTGAGTTGATACATCAGAACTCAGTCATACTCAGGTCTATAAGCAAGTTTCACATGACATATCCAAGGACCACAATTTCAAAACTAAAAGTTTTTGTCATAAATGCAGATTAGATCAGAGTATATGTTCATAGCCATTGATTGTGTAAGTATAGGGCATAAGTGCCAGTGAGAGTGCTGTTGCCGCGTAACAGAATTGGTAGGCAAGTAAAAATCAGTGTCTTACTAATGAGACCCTGCTGTATAGCACAGGGAACTCTACTGCACTTCGCCGTACGGTAGAAACTAACACAACATTGTAAAACAACTATACCCCAATAAAAAAATGTAATCACTCTATAAGAGGGAGGAGAGGAAGCAAGGGATGTGACTAGGGAGGCAAGAGGGCTGGGGTGAGGTGAGGAAGGGGCCACAAGGCCAGGGATGCAGGTGGTCTCCAGCAGCTAGAAAAGTCAAGGAAGAAACACATTCTCCCGTAGAGCCTCCAGGAGGAACCAGCCCTGCTGACACCTTGACTTTAGCCCAGTGAGACTGTTTCCAGACTCCTGGCTTCCAGATGTAAGAAAATAAATTTGTGTTGTATTAAGTAAGTCCAAAAACAAAAAAATCAGTGTCTTAAAGTACTACTATTCCTGTCACCATTATTGTCTCACTTTTCTGCCTTTGCTACCAATCTCACTAATTTTAACATAATTCACATAGCATTTAGATGCACAGAAATTATTCAAATTATTTCCTTCTGCCTGAAGACATCAAAACTCCTCCTCTAGAAATAAAGTTTTGTTATATATAAGTGAGATAAGGTGGAAATAAATCATCATCTGGGGACACTGACTTTGGGAGGTTGCGGGGAGAGGAATTTGCTGTTTGAAGAGTAGGTGGTAGGTGGCTTCAGAGCTATTTACCAGGAGAGGTGAGAGCATTTTTTATCAGAGTCAGAGAGCTGAGTAATACATTTGACTTGCTTTCACTTTCTTTCTTCCCCACTTTCTTCTTTTTTCCTGTACTTGTCTTTTATCCTCTGTCCTTATTTTTCTTATTCCTTCACCCTTCCTTCTGTTTCCTTTCCTTCTTCCTCTCCTCCGTCCTCCCCCAGGAGCCTAGTGACACCAATAGAAACTGCCTTCTCCACTAATGAAGCCCCCTTCGTCAAGCCGTAGCACATCCGGTGATGTGCGACGCCCTGTGGTCATTGTACCATGTCCCATGACATGTACATGTGGTACATGCATGGTCATTGGTACGTTTCGCTCTATTCTGGGAGCTTCTAGGACAGCATGGTGAGGGTAAAGAGAACAGACTTGGAGTTAGACAAATCCGGGCTCAAGCCCTACCCTCTCCACTTGGTATTTGTCACTAGTAACCTTAGGTAAGCTACCCAACCTCACATGTGGAAGGGGAGCAGCAATGCCTATCTCAAATGATTGTCGTGAGAATTAAATACAGTGAGAATTCAGAGTCTGGCATAGCTACACAGCATGTGTTTGATAAATACCAATTTTCTTCCTTTATCCAGTTCCCCATTCAAAGTATTGCCTATTTCTCTCTTCCAAACCCTGTGCAGTGTGAACTAACAGCAGACCCCATCCTTAGGAAGCTCATAATCTGGCTGGGAAGAGGATGTATACACCAGCAATGAGACACCAGCACTGTGTGACATGTGCTGCCAGCCTCCAGAGGTGACAGGAGACCCATCTCCATGCCCCTCCCCTCACTGCCTGCCCCTCAGAGAGGGGGTCACAAATCTGACTGATCAAGTTCCAGGGCACATGGATTAGGTCAAGTCTGCCAGGCTGGTAGTGGGCAGGGTTCTGTTTGTTCAAAGGTTTTACATACGAGCACAGAACTCTCTTTTCTCCCTTTTAGTTTGGAAAGCGATGGCCCACTTTCACTTGAGAAGGCAGTCATCTTATACTTTTGTTGGCATTTCCACTTCCTTTCACTTCATTAAGGCTTTCAGAGTGTGGTAAATTTCAGATTTAAGCTTAAGGAGGAAAAAACAGACCCTTTAGATCTCTATCCTTTTCCCATGATTCTGCTCCAGGATTGCCAGCAGATCCCCGGCTGGCGGCAGAGTGAGCAGCTTGCTCATTGCTCATCCTAAGTGTGTCCTTGTCCTGTGCTTGTATCTCCCTTGGCGCCTCATGGGGCTGTGGGATGGGTGGGCAGTATGCCACAGGGCAGGATCGGGCAAAACTAGGACCCCTGACCATGATACCATCACCACCAACAAAACCCACCAACACTTCTAACACACGCCTTCGAGAAGATAAAATCAAAATATAGAGAAATTCCCAGAAGGGGAAAATTATTCCCAGGAGGGGGGCATAATGAAGGGTGGGGAGACATCTCAGGTTGGAAGAAGCAGTCAGGAACCTGGCCTAGGCTTGAGGGACAGGGATATGAATGACCCAGGAGTGTTGGTCTACACTAAATGATTGTGACATTTCGTCCAAGAAAGTAGGAATGTGGGCCTCGATATTATATTCCAGGTAGAAGCGTGGTATATCTGTTTTAGCAAATATTTAATAATGTTTTGTTCCATAGTTCCGTATCCTGGAACATAAAGACTATCTTATTTACTTCTCATAATAAAGTTTAAAGCAACAGGGTTTATTCCAAATGTTGTATGCCCCAGTTGGGGCCCAAGAAAATAGTAATAACACCCTCCTCCAATTATTTAAGTGACTACCATGTGTAACCTTCTGATCTTTACAAAATCTCTGGATGGTGACTATTAACTAATTTTACAGAATAGGAGTTGGGGGCTCAGAGAGGTGAAGTGAGCTGCCCAAAGCCTCACAGGTAATAAGTGGCAGAGCCATGATTGGAACTTCAGATTCGTGGCTCCAGTGCCTGAGTTACCGTGGCCTCTCCCCACAACTCTGCCAAATTCAATTCAGCCAAAAGACCAGCCCATTTCAATCACAGTAACACCTGTGTCCATCTACTGACCTTCTACCCAGGCAGGCAGCAGGCGTGTGCTATGGAGTGTCCCAGTAGCAGTCGCAAACCTGCCCCAGGGTGGGTGCCTTCTCTTGCCTTTGTGCCCCTGGAAACTACAGGACCCAGTGGAAGGTAGAGAGCTCACAGGCATCAGGATAATGAGCCTCACTCTGGTTTCGTGGCCTCTTGTCCTCCTACTGTGTGGGTCCTGGAGAGAGGGATGCTGGTTCATTCCACATCTTTCTGCTGCCTAGTCAGATGAGGGAAACTCCTCTCAGGCTTCTGTGTCTCCATTTTCTCACCTGTGACGGTGGATAATAACATCTGCTCAACTTCTCTCAAGCTTATCATAAACATCAAATATGACTGTGAATGTAAAAAACAATTTCTGAACTTAAAGTACTGTGTATTATCATGGTTTGTATCAAAGGTAACTGGGGGAGGCATTATTTCTTAATATTAGAACAGAAGCATTTCTGAGAGACCCACAGAAGAATCCTACATATCTTGTTGCCTGGATATCAGCGTGACTCTGAAATATCCTTCACTAGGACCCAGTGGAAAAGTCCATCTTGACTAGCATTCAGCTTAAGTAAAAGGAAAAATCCAGTGGAAACTGACTCTGGATAAGCTAAAAAATTATAATCCCTAGAGGTGTTAGCAGTGGCTCAGGATTCCTTCTGAAAGGGAGGAAAAATTCTTGACAGCCACCCGCCACGACACCTCTTTCAGAGTAAGGGGGGGGAGGCTTTAAAAACCACCACAGTCCACCATCCCCTGTGGGAAGTTCCTTTCCTGAGAGTTCCAGGTTCCTCCCTCAGGCTTCCAGCCAGAATGCCCTCCTCGCCCCCTCAGACAAGGCTATCGGAAATAAATAACCAACATAGGAAACTTGCAGGCAGAATCACCACCTGCATCTTCAATGGGCCTGCCATGATCTCAACTAATAGGCCAAGTCAGTGAGTGTGAGGAGAGGAAACAGGCTTTATAATTTGGGTGCCTGCCCGGATCGTTATTGCAGTTTCCTCATTGGCCATCTTTGCTGCCAAGATAGTAGTTGCTTCTTCCGGACATGTAATAGCAGAATATTTCACTTTTCTTATTGTTGTTTTTTACCGAGAGTTTTAGACTCTCCTAACAACCCCCCTCCCCGCTTTGCTACCCACTGCCCCAAATTAAGGTGAGTAGTAGAGAGATCTTGGTCTTATCAAATGATTATCAGTGAAAAGAGACCCTCTTCCCTTTGTATAATATGCTAGTTGGGAAATGTAGCATATTTTTACATGTAAGCATATTTTCATGGTAAACTTAATCATTTGAAATGCACTTATAAATTGGACTGTACAAGGAATATAAAAACTTCTTTTTTAATGTAAAGCCACTCTATGTATAGATATATATTTAACATATACATGTTAGTTTCTCTTAGGGTAACATACCTATATTTCTGGATAAGTCATAGGGTTGAAATCTGATAGAAAATTGTCGACTCTCAGTGAAGGAAACTTATAAAATAAAACACAGATCTAGACCTAGGGGGGAGTTCTTTTTAGGCCCATAAACCCATCAGACTCATACCAAGTTTGGGGTGAGTACCAAGAAAAAGCCAAGGTGAGATGGTAAACTCAGCTGTCAGCATCTTAACCACATTGTCTTTCTCTGAATTTGTGCTGCAGTTAAAGCCCGACTCCTGCCATTGAACATCAGTACACATGCTGTCATACCTTCTACTCCTCTTATGCCTGTTGCTCTCATAGCCCTATCAGTCCCTAAGCTTTGTCCGGCCGAGATCGTGGCTTATCTTCCCAGTGGCCTGTCTCATGGTGGCATACAGTGCTGTGTCCAATAAAATTTATTTTTTATTCTGTTGCAAAGAAATGTAATCCAGTGGCTCTCAAATTCTTTGACCATAACCATAGAAAGAAATAACACTTTCCATTGTAAACCCATATACACATACATATACATGCATACCATAAACCGAAGTTTCACAAAACAGTAATTATCCTTAGAAGGACTCTGAACTCTGATATTTTCTATTCTATTCCACTCCATGCCATTTTATCCTGCTTAAAAATACTGGACATGACCTTTAAAAGAGATTTTATGACTAATGGGTCACAGCTGTCAACTTGAAAAACACTAGTGTATGTCGGGAAAGGATTATACATATCAGAGCCACCCCCTGGCAGCTGCTCCCTGCCCCATACACAGCCCCATGCTTCCAGTTGAGCTTGGGCCACCCTCAGATCCTCCAGGGGCACCACCCAAACACCTGGCAAAGTCCCCTCAATAATACCCTATTCCCAGAAAACACATGAATTTCAAATAAGGTGTGACCGCGGAGGAAGCCAAACTTCCTTTTACGTCTACATTTCTTTTTCCCTCTACAGCACCAATACTACAGGTAATGCTAAAGGGAGACTACACTTCCGGTTTGGGGAGACCTCAAAGGAATTAAAATATTCAATTGGAAAAGTTGACTGTAAGCTGCATCGCCTGTCCTCTTGATCCAAAGGAAAGCACCACAATAAGTTCAGCTCTTCACATAGGGTCTCCTTATGGACAGGCCCCGGTCTAACTGTCCTCCCCTGTCCCCCAGTTCCCTAGCTTCACAGTATTTCTATGCTATGGACCTCCATCCCCTGGAGTTGACCGAGGAGCATGTCTAAATGCCACCTCCTTCACCCCCATGGTGTCTGTGACTGTTCACTTTTCAATTCTGGAAAGAGTTAGCCTGACCTGCACACACAATAGCTTTTTTTTTTTATTTATTTTTGGCTGTGTTGGGTCTTCGTTTCTGTGCGAGGGCTTTCTCTAGTTGCGGCGAGCGGGGACCACTCTTCATCGCGGTGCGCGGGCCTCTCACTATCGCGGCCTCTCTTGTTGCGGAGCACAGGCTCCAGACGCGCAGGCTCAGTAGCTGTGGCTCACGGGCCTAGCCGCTCCGCGGCATGTGGGATCTTCCCGGACCGGGGCACGAACCCGTGTCCCCTGCGTTGGCAGGCAGATTCTCAACCACTGCGCCACCAGGGAAGCCCCACAATAGCTTTTTAAAAATATCTCTGCCTAGAGCCTCATCCCCAAGAATTCCCATTTAAGTGGCCTGAAGTGGGGTGTGGGTGTTGGAGTTTTTGAGCGCTCTCAGGTGTTCCTGATGGACAACCAGGGCCGAGCAACACTGGGATTGGCTGACGTTGCACGGGGGACTTCAGGAACAAAGTCCAGGGGTCTCAGCCTCCAGGCTCGGTTCTCCTCAAAATGTTCTAACCACCCTGAGGTGCACAAGAATTCCCCTTGATCACAGAGATGGGAGCGATGGAATCAGACACACAGAGACTTCTCCCAGACAAATGATTAATTATTAGAGTCAGTGCAGTTTACATAGATGTTAAGGAAAAAAACTCTTACAGGAAACATAATCTGCACAGACCCCTTCATTATTATAAAGAATTGTGTCAGCCTCCCTCCCCCCACCTCCTTCTTCAACCTCTACCTTCCAGGCTGTGAACTTAGATCTTCCTGCATAAAATGGGCTCCAAATACGAGTTCTCGTTACAGTGGAGGATTACTGGACTGAATGTCAATATTATGACATAGTATGAGTGTGTTTCATGTTTGGTAATTGCAATCATTGTTGCTTTTTTGTGGTCATCCATGTACAATGCTTGGTGTCAGTCTATTTATCTCTTGTAAAAATAAAATACAGTGTGTGTGTGTGTGTGTGTGTAAAAAAAAAATGCATGTGTCATATAAATTGGATTATATTATACGTATTGTTACACAACTTGCTTTTTATTAGCTGTGATCGTCTATTTCTTTTGTATCTTATCATCATCCCTGATTAAAAGTGTACATAAAAATCCTAAAAAAAAAAACAAAAAAACAAATACGAGCTCTCTGCCACAGCTTTGAAACATTGTGCCTTAGGCCAATGTTCCTCTTTTTTTTTTTTTAACTTTTTTTAAAAACTTTTTTTAAAAATAAATTATTTTAGTTTATTTATTTTTGGCTGCGTTTGGTCTTCGTTGCTGTGCGCGGACTTTCTCTAGTTGTGACGAGTGGGAGCTACTCTTTGTTGCGGTGCACGGGCTTCTCACTGTGGTGGCTTCTCTTGTTGCAGAGCACTAGCTCTAGGTGCACGGGCTTCAGTAGTTGTGGCACACAGGCTCAGTAGTTGTGGCTTGCGGGCTCTAGAGCGCAGGCTCGGTAGTTGTACAGCACGGGCTTAGTTGCTCCGCGGCATGTGGGATCTTCCCGGACCAGGGCTCGAACCCGTGTCCCCTGCATTGGCATGCAGATTCTTAACCACTGCACTACCAGGGAAGCCCAGGCTAATGTTTCTTAAACTTTAACATGCACAGGACTCACCTAAGGATTCAATCTTGTGACGTTGCAGTTTCTGATTCAGTAGGTCTGAGGAGGGGCCCCAGGTTGTGCATTCCTAACGAGCCCCCACATGTTGCTAATGCTACTGTTCCACTCTGAGTATAGGTCTTAGAGCAGATTGGCTTCTGGCCAGGGATCCCCTACATGATATAGATCAGATCTTTAATATCAGATCACAAGATCCTGATCCCAAAGATTCTGCTCTAGTGTATCTGGGATGATTCTGGATGATTCTGATCTGGTCTATGGATTGTCACTTCTAGAAATACTACGTAAGAGGTAAAAAATAAAAATAAAGAAGAAAGAAATAAACTGAGAGAGTAGCATACAAGTAAATAGGATCTGTTTGTAAGTTTATGATCTGAGGCTCCAAGAGCCCATCATGACCTATGTCCAGTCTGGCCCTCCGCTCTCCTGTCATTCTAGACCCCGAGGGGGCGATCCTGAACAGAGGGATATCCCTGCTCCTTCCTGTCAAGGTTAACCATCCAAGTTCTGAGGCCTGGCCTCTTTCTTTAATAATTGATAATAAAACCCTCTATTTTTTCAGAGGGCCTCACCCTCCACCAGAAGGGTAGCTCATTATGCCACTGAGTCAAAAGGACAACCACATCTGAACCCAAAACAACATGCCTAATACCTGCTCAAGAAGGAAACATAAACATATAGTGTTAATTAGTGGAGGGTGGGAGTGTGCCATTCCATTGGTCGTTAAAGAATAACGTTTAAAAGTTTATAGATAAACAGCATAATTTGTTTTATCGATTTGGACTTTAATTGCATGCTGTGTTCAGCAAGCAGTAGATCAGATTCAGGAGGCTTTGTAATTCTCTTTTTCCTAGTGACAAAGGGGAAAAACAAATTACTACATTAATAATGTTTGTTTGGGGGCTAAAGAAATGGATTGATGTTTTAGAAATAAATGTACCAGTTTTAAAGTTGCATTTTAATTTGGTTAAATTTTTGGTCCTTAATTCTCTAACTTTATTGTATAATTGAAAATAAAGAAATACTCTATTTGTTCAAGTGTAACCTTAACTTGAGGAAAAACTCAAGTTCACTGAAATTCAGGAACCCTGGAATTTGAGATTATGAAACTTGAATTTAGAACAGATTTATGGATTTGTATCTCTATTGTTAACACCTTATAGCCTACAAGATAAAAATGTTTTAGTTTGGGAATGTTCCATTTGAGATTCCTGGTCTCAAGGTAATGGAAATGTACAAAATTGTTTGTATTATTACATTTTGCTGGAACAAGCTCTATTAGAAGCAGAGTTGATAAGCTGGCCCTGGTGCTGGAGCAGGTTTTAGCCATTAAGTTCCTGGATAGTGGGGACAGATGGAGGGACAGGGTAGTAGCTGGGACTGTGGTGGTTGGGACACTTGGGGAGAACTTGAGGCAGGAATTATTTTTCAACTGATTTGGAAGTTGTGTGTTAGAATAGTCTCAACCATCCCTAATTTGAACTAGAAACAGAGAGAAGAATAATGACCAAATCCAGCCTCTATGTGAAAGGAGTAAAGAAAAAAGGGAAAAGAAGAAGAAAAGAGAAAGGGAAATAATAAATCGATGAGGATGTCTCATGCTGTGCTACTGAACAGTGTCTCACCATAGAGCTAACTGAATTAAAACAAATCCAATTTTCTAAGCCTAATTTTTGGAGACGTCTCATTGTTCTGAAGGAACAAGAGCAAGCTCGAATTAAATGAACATTAAGCATTTACACTACCTGAAATAACAGCAAGGTATTTGTGTCTGTCATGGTCTGATACATAAATTTTCCATGTTCATATAGTTAATTATATGATCTGGAGTAGTTATTAGCAAAAAGTTATCATAGCAGACACCTGAAGGGAAATAAAGCAAATCAACTACAGTTTAAGCTGTACATTTCATTATTTTTTAACTGGTAGGAGAGAAGCTCAGAGGAAATCATGTAACGCGTCCTGTATGAAGTGCTGATGTACATGCGGTCCATGACACATTATGGTCACATTAAAGTCCATTAAAAAGTAAGTTAGCAGGAACATCATGTCTCCAAGCAAATAAGGAGCAGCCACGCTTCACTAAGGAGTGTGGTACCTGGTGCAAAAAGGCTCAGAATTTGGAGTTGACCATGATTTCAGTTCAAAATATGACTTTGTCTCTAAAATGCTATATAATCAGGAGAAATCTTACTGAGTGTCAGTTTTCTTTTCTAAAAAACAAGTGTAGTAAGCCTCAGGGTTTGTGTGAGGATTAAATGAAGTAACATACGTAAATTATCTTATTCATAAGTGATTGTCCAATGCTAGCTATGATAATCATCAAAAATTAGTCAAATATGAAGGACTCTAGGAAAAATGAAGTTGATTAATGTTATGAAAACATGTGTTTTTTTTTTTTTCAGTTATGGCCCTTACATTAATTCAGCAGATGAATTTTCAGCAGATGTTTTTCAGGCATCTTGCCCACGTGATTCTGTTCTTGTCAGCATGCCACTGTCTTAAAACCTGTGAATAGAGCGATCAGAGTGCTAGAATAAACGCAGCTCTCTCACTGAGATATTTTAGAAAGAGAGAATAAGGGAGAGAAGAAGAATTTAAATGATATTGTTTTCTTTTAAGAGTCTCTGCGGCATAAATATGTAAAGATGAAAAATAATCCTGAAATAGGAAACATGTATTTATTAATGTTTTATCCATAAGGTTAAAAAAAATTAACACAAAATTTAATAAGTTAAAAAAACAAAGAAAAAGTAAAAGAAGTTTACCCTCAAGTACCAGGTGAAAAGTGTGATCCAGAATTTGGAACGTGACAAAGGAAACTCTGGAGTCAAGAAAAACAGGGCACCCTGGGCTGAAATAATCCCAGGAGAAATGAGATCAGTGGTCACACCTAACTCAGCTGAAAATGCAGTTTTCAGCCCCTAGGAATCAGCCCTGACAGCTGAGTTGGGGCACTGGCACTTGCTGTTGGAGAAAAAGGTCATCTTTCTGGGCCTGAGCCCTCTGCAGACTCCTTATGACCCTGAGAAGATACCTCTGTCTTTCATGGATTTGTCATCAACGAGAACCTGATTCATTGGAAGGAGCTAGAGAATCCATAGACTTGGGCTTGTATGATTTCACATCATAAGAAACTCATCCACCAGTTAGCATATTATATACAGAAACGCACCCATTATAGTATTTTATTGCCTCTGTGAGGAGATTAGTCAAAACAGCACTTAAAGAACCTGGAAACTTCCAGCCTTCAAATTCTTTCATAGACTCACATAACAACTAACTGAGAAAGCTTGTCCATCATTTCTGAGTGTTATTTTTCTTCCAAACGTTATTTTTTTAGCTCTTTAAAGTTGTGACCTTTAAATTTTTTCAAGATTCACATCTCTGTATATTTTAAACTAACTTGGTGCTTCTGTGAGATTTCCACTGGAATTTCTCCAAATATGTGCAGTGTAAATCTGACAGGGCAGAGTCAATGAAACCAGGAACAGAGGGAGGGATCAATTAGGAGGATTCTGATCCAGTCTTCATTCATTTTTATTCAGGAAATATATATGGGCCATCTCTCTGCCCAGGGCCAGACATTGTTCTAGACACTGGGGAGACAAAAAGAACAGGACACACAGGGCTCCTGTCCTCAAGTCACAAGAAACAAAACCAAACACGTTAATAAAGGAATACAGGGGGTAGTCAGAGCTATAAAAGTAAACAAACAAACTAGTAGTTGAGATATAAAGCATGATGGAAGACTTATTTTATATAGAGTGATCACGGTGGGCTCTTTGAAGCTGTGATATTTAGACTGAAGTCTAAAAATGAGGAGACAGTCAAGAGTGGGTGGAAGGGCATCCTGAGAGTGGGAACAGCATATGCAAAGGCCATATGCTTGGGAGAATGGCTTGGAGGGATGCAGGAGAAGAAGCAGACCAGACAAAGAGCTATGTAGCAGTCCAGGCAAGCGATACTAGGGATCAGATTAGGGTGGTTGCAGCAGAGATTCAGGGCAGAGGTTAGAGTTGAGATACATGCTGGAGATGGAACTGACATTTCTTGCTGGTGAATTGGACGTGAGAGATCGAGAAACAGGACTTCTCCCTGCTTTCTGGTTTGAGTCACTGGGAGGATGGTGGTGTTATTAACTCAGCTGAGGAGCAGGTTTGGGGAAAAAAATTGAGTTCCATTTTGGACATGGAAGGTTTGAGGTGCATGACACGTGGAGCTGTAAGACAGACAGTTGTACTTGTGTCTGAATGCAGAGGAGTGCTCTGATCTGAAGAAATAACTTTGGGAGTCATCAGCATAAATTCAACATTGCTATTGAATCCATGGGAATCGATGTGATTCCCTTCAAGGCATGCACCTAGGATGGGCTCTCCTCTGCGTGAAGGGAGAGAGCTTCCTTCCATGGTACTCATTCTTGATGAGTCTCTTCATTTTCAAAACCTCAGCTTAAAAATTAGTATTTACGGAGAGTCCTTCCATTCTCCTGGACCCTCCAAAACTCTCTTCTGGACCCAGTCAGGCCTCTGACTCATGTCAGATGAGAAAACTGAGGTACAGGGAGGTTAAGTAACTTGTGCTTGGTTTTGCAGCTCCTGAACTGTTAAACACTTCATTTTACCACGTTGACTAACAGAAATGATAATCAGTTCTAGAGGCACTGTCTTCTTTGTCCCTACAAGATTATTTGGGGGCAAATGGAAGAAAAGAAAAAGTAGAGGAATTTCGAGGCAGTACCTTCCTGTCATGTTCCAGCCAATGGTGGGACTGCAGCAGAAACCACCCTTCCTATCTCTAGCCCAGCACCATATTAGACCACCAGCCCACTAATATTCCCATTAAAATTCCACAGGAGGTCAAAGTTCCCTGTTTAAAGACCTCTTTGTTTCACAAGTACCTTCTAATGAAGAAAAGATAATCAGTAGCAATTGAGGCAGTTGTTGGTGACCTTCACCCCACTACCTCAAATTCTACAACTTCTTGCTTTGTTTTTCTTCTTTAATTTTCATTGCCTACTGAGTTCTTCTATCCTCTTTATAATTTCTTTGTTTCCCTGTTATTTCTTACACATGCCTAGCCCTATTGCTGTTGGCTAAAACAATTTCTGAGTTTTCTTCTTAGCTTAAGACAGGGAGCATTTGGAATTTTGTTCATCTTTTTTTCACACTACTTTCAAAATGCAGAGCTGTATCAACATTTGTGTGCTTATCTTGCTGTTATATTTTTATATTATTGTTATCTGTGTCTTCTATCATTTTATTTTCGAAACGCTTTGTGGACAGTAATCATGTCACGATAATTAAAGTTTGCCTCAGTGCTGAGCACACGAGTGCAAGTGGATTTCTTTGTTTGTTTTTTGTTTTAAATAAATTAGATAAGCATATTGATCAAACAAATTAGTTAAAGGAGGTGATTTTCTTCATGAGGAAAAATTATTCTTGGGACGGGAGTGTTCTTAATACCTTCAGATTTTTGTTTATAGAGCATTTTACTTGACAGAGAGGTTGAATGAGGAAAGCTAGAATTCTAAATTGCTTCATAGCCATTGCCCCCTAAAGATGAGCAAAACATAAAAAGAAAGCATTTCAGAAGTTAAAACATATGTCCATGAAGATACATGTTTTGATTCCCCCAAATTTCCAGGAAAACATTGTGTATGTAGTGCCAGAGACCCTGCATCACAAGTTCAACTTCAGTATTCAATAAGATCTGGTTGAATTGGAGAATTCCAAGTACCTGCCACGTCCCTGGCACCAGGCTAGGTGCAGGGGGAGGTGTTGCCAGGTGCAGACTCTGCCCTCACCCAGGGGCGGGGAGCAGGAGAGCAGAGACTCAGCAGTTGGAACACCGTGTGTTAAAGATTCTTTGAGAGATACACACGGGGTGCAAGGAGGCACTTGGTGAATGAACGGAATCAGACAAACAGATTAAAAGATGTTGTGGTGGGGGAACAACTTATTTTTTTTTAAATCATCCAGTGTGGAAAGGCAATGAAAACCTGAACTAGTCTGGAAGCTCTCATAAGAAAAGTCTCTGAAATTTTTTGAGAAATCTCAGCAGACGCAGCAATACTTTTGTTATTCTCCTAGTTGGCAACACCGAGCAGATCTTGTGCCGTATGCATTGGGGAAGGGAAGGAAGAGAGCAAATGGAATCCTACTGAACAGAAGAGTCAGGGCTAAGCAGACAGCTCTGGGATAACAAAGGAAAGTTCCGTGTCACGGGAGAGCGTGGACTTCCGAGGAAGAGGCCGCAGAGATGATGGAGGGGGGCAGGAACAGAGGCAGGCTCTCTGTCCCGCTCGCTGCCGGGGGTGCTGGTCTCAAGCCACAGTCTTATAGCATCCCTTCCCCCCCATGTTAATTAAACCCCAGCGTATCTCTAATTTAGCACTTACTGTCCTACGGTTCAGTGACCCCTAGTTTCCTTTTACTTTTTGATCCTCATTTGGAGTTTAACTGGTAGTACAAACTTCTGGACTCACACAGAGAATTTCTCCCAGCCTGTGTGCAAGTGGAGGGGCCTGGGGTAGTGGATCATGGCAGAAGATTTCCTCGATCCATAAACCCTCTCATCTGCCCTCCTGACAAGTGGAAGGCACCGAGATGGGTAAGAGTCTCACCCCGCCAAGTGAGCTGTGGGAGACCCGTGACATTATTCACTTCTCTGTAGCCGAGCTTAATTTTATGTGTTTTGTCCCTCATCCTGGCAGGTGTGTGAAACAATCTCAGGTAATTCAGGGTCTCTCCCTGCACTTCCACTGGGGCTGTGGCTCTGTTCCAGGGGACTCTCGTGGTGCCAGAGCTAGTGTGGACCGGGCTGCCCTCGGGCCCATTCAGCCTTGAGTCTCCATCCCCGCAGGTCCCACCAGGGAGACTCCTCAGGCCTGGGCTGCTGTCCAGGGCCCAGGGCACATACAGCTGGCCCCTTCCTACTCCCCTCCTCGCAGCTAGGGGGGAACTGAGGAGTGCTGAGAGTCTGGCCCAGGCTCATCTGCCCAGGCCTCCCACCAGCCATTTCACCTCAAGTCCACCGTGAGGCCCAGGGCGGGGGGCTGGGGGATGTTGCTTCCTCCCCCGGCCACACTTCTGTCCCCAGACTCAGCATCCCCCAGTCTGTCTAGAGCATCTGCCTTTCTTGAGATTTCCTCTCCAGGACCCACATCAATATCTAGTTCTCTTCCTTCCCTCTTCAGAGTCTGTTGTCCACAGGCTGGGAGGTTCACAGGCTCTTCCAAAGCAGTTATTTGTGCCCAGCGTTCTTTCTCTTCTCCTCTGAGGGTGAACGTCCTCATTCTGTG
The DNA here is from genome assembly GCF_028021215.1 of Eschrichtius robustus. Classification (NCBI taxonomy): domain Eukaryota; kingdom Metazoa; phylum Chordata; class Mammalia; order Artiodactyla; family Eschrichtiidae; genus Eschrichtius; species Eschrichtius robustus. Next base: position 36,708,462 of record NC_090829.1, read on the forward strand.
GTGTCACCATCACTCAGCAATGATGAGAATTGCGACTCCAGCTTCTGAAATGGGATGTCACGGGGGCAGGGGTGGTTGAGGTCGCAGGAAGTGCAAGAGAACGACACCTCAGTGAATATGTCACAGTATCATGTCCACACACAGCTTACACTGTTGAAAAGGACCTCAGAGTTTATCCACCCCAATTTCTCACCCCAGTTCGGCCCTTTCTATGTATCTAACACTTTAATGGCAGGTACCTCACTAGACGCTGGGATAACCCCTTTAGTGGCTGGCAGTCTCCTCTTTACCAAAGTCTCCCAGTCAGACTCTGCCCTGGGGTCCCACTCAATGGATCTCTTCCCTGTTCCCTTGATGTTCCTGGCCGCCCAGGCTGCAGGTGAGCAGCCTGGAAAGGAACCACCCCCCGCCCCCCGCCCTCAGGAGAAAGGCTTTGACTGATCCTGGGCAGGGTAAGGCTGCAGCGCCCCCCAGAAGCCAGCTGGCCCCTTCCTGCTGTCTGCCCTGTTCTCTGACAAGCTTCTCCTCAGGGATTCCCCACCGGCACCTCACCGCCATGGGGTGGGATTGGCTACATGGTATCAAGCCCGGCTGTGGACTCCTTTGTGCTGATGATCAGGTTGGGGCCTCTCACCAGGAGCGGCAGGCTGTCTAGGGTAACGGGTCTGGCATTCTGAGCTCACATGTTTGACAGAAGCTCCTGAGATGATTTCAGCACACACCCAAGGGGAGAATTCTGCTAGGAGCCATTCTTAAGCCATTTGCCAAATATAAAATTAATTAGAAGTGGAGGTAAAATCTGTCACAGGCAGTGGGCTGTTAATTCTCAGCTTTCTGTCAGCCTGAGTTTCCATTCTTTCACAGATACCTACCTTTTCCCCTTCCTCTCTCCTTCTCCCTGTCATTTTCTCCTTCTTTTTCTTCTTCCCTTTCTCAAACATTTATTGAGCTTCTGCTGTGTGCCAGGCAGTGTGCTGGGAGCCAGACATACAAGGATGAATCAGACCCAAACTCTGGCCTCAAGGTGCTCACAGACAAGTGAATATATTATTGTTAAGTGTTGGAGGTTGTATTAGTTGTTTATTGCTGTGTAACGAATTACTCCAAAATGTAGTGGCTTAAAAACCACACATTATCTCACAGTTTCTCAGGAATCTAGGTGTGGCTTCACTGGGTCCTCTGGCTCCAGGCCTCTCACCAGCTGACATTCAAGTGTTGGCCTGGGCAGCGGTCATCTCAAGGCTCAGCTGGGGGAAGATTCATTTCCAAACTCACTCACAAGCTCCCACATAGGTCAGCTCCTTGCTGGCTGTTGGCTGGAGGCTTCTCTCAGTTCCTTGCAATACGGTCCTCTCTGTGGAGCAGCTCATGACATAGAGGCTGGCTTCCATCAGAGAGAGCAAGTAAGAGAGCAAGAGAGGGTGAGCAAGAGAGGATAGAAGGAAGCCGGAGTCTTTTTGTAAGCTAATCTTGACGGTGGCATCCCATCACTCACTGTGTTCTGTTTGTTAGAAGCAAGTCACTGAGTCCAGCCCACACTCAAAGGGAGGGGATTACATGAGGGTGTGAATACTGGAGGGAAGGGATCGTTGGGGGATGTCAGAGGCTGTCTACCATGAAGATGTTGCCATAATGTCTTTAAAAACATTTAAGTCTCAGATCCCTTGGCTGAAACACAGTGAGTTAAAAATGTCAGTTACCCTTTTTTTTAAGATGCGATGAGGAAGGCAGGTGAGAAAACTTAAGGAGCATTAGAATAAAGCCCCAAAGGTAGAATAAAGATGTTTCATTATTCCTGTTTCCTAACTTTGTGAAAATTTACATCTCAGTTTCTGTTTCTAATGGAGAATTGAGATAACCTCAGCAATCCTGTCTGACTAAGCATATTCCTCCCACCCATCCCCCCCAAAAGACCAGTGCCAGTGAGGCAAGTAGAGGATGGTCAACTAAATATTAAATATTCAGTTCAATAGTTGTCCCTATTTAGTTCCAGAAAAACTGAGTCTCTACAGCTTGTTATGTATCTACTTTGACTCAATGTTTTGTATTCAAATTTCCAAACAGCAAAACCTGCTGCCTTAAGAAGAATACTAGCTCACACAAAATACCCAAATGAAAGATGTCCATTCAAGAATCTAGCCTACAAGCCCTGTTATTATTCATTTACTGTGTCAGATAAGAGAAAGATTGAAGGCATTCCTAATTGGCTGCCTTGGGATGAGGCATTTGAAATGGAGTCGATTGATATTTCACTGTCTGTTCGACCTTATTTATAGGGACACGTTTCATTCTAAAAGATTAATAATGTATCATACAAATGGATCCTTTGGTGAAATTTAAGACTTTTAAGAGTATATGCACACTTGGGCTATCATTTTTAAAGAAGCAAATGCAGATTGGAAAGATCTAAATATTTTATATAGAACACATGATACATCACCAAAGAATCTACTATTTTTAATTTACATAAGTTGCCAGCATTGAATGAGACCCATGTCCTTAGATTCTAACTCAGACTCACAAGCATTAACACAGTGGCCCTGGAAAGCTCTCTAAGAGGTAGGTCACAGATGGTGGGACTGAGGTAAAGGGATGTACTGCTGCCTGGCCGGCGTCCCCACTCATGGTCAGTGCTGCACTTGCACTCTTGCAAAGCAGTTAGCTCTGTATGTGTTGACCTACTGTAAAGGTTCTTGTTAATTGAAGGACTGCAGCAAATTCGTAGTGGAGGGCTTTTTTTTTTTTTTTTTGGAAAAAATAAAATAAAATCGTATTTACTCTATAATTCAAAACTTAGAATCTTGTTGCTAATTTTGTCAAGGAGTAAATTTGTCTCCATGATCAAAATTCAGTTTGGGAGCATTCCATATAACGTACATGTTTTCTGATATTCATCTACAGTCACCTTTAGGGAGTTTGATTTTGAACCCTCAGAACCTCAGATATTGCATCATTATTTCGTTATTCTAAACTGCTTGCAATTTCACACTACAGAAGATGACCCTGAGTTAGAAAAACATGGAAACCTATCTTAATACATCACTTACAGAGAGGGTGAACGTGAGCATGAAAACTTTTCATTCTGCAAAACCAATTTCCACAAGAGGCACATCGGGTAAGCCTAAGGTGGTAACCACAAAAAATAATTTAAATTCTGCCTTCATTTGTCAAATATGATAATTACTTCCAGAACTCATTTAAGTTTGTTTGTATTATTTCCTTGACCACAGCAGGGATCAGCTGCCCAAGTTGCTGATGGTACAGGAGAGTCACAAAGGGGCTGGGTGACATCGCAATCAGACACTAATTAAACCCAAGCTTTCTGATCTTCACTCACTGCCTTTTATAAACCCAGGAAGCTCCTATTTTTCAAATTTAGAAAGTAAGCAACTCTTCAAGCTCCCTTCCCCTGAGGTTTCCATGCAAATAATACAACAAAAAGCAGCACAAGTTAAATCTGTAATTAACTTGGGAATTTATAGTCACTGACCCCACAAAATACACATTGAGGTTCTAAATAAATTCCCTTACTGGCTGCACAAATTTCTGCAGAAATGTCCTTTACCGCTGTAGAAAAGAAGGTCTCAAAGAGCAACAGTTCTCTGAATTTTCCAGCAATGATGAAATCCCACAGAGACAGGACCATGTCAGAGGAGAAGTTTTGTGGTGTCAGAAGTAGCTCCCAAGATGAATTTTTTTATCTTGTTGGCTCTGTCTTCCCAAGTTACAGCAACGAGGAGTTCCTTGAACTGCCCACTCAGTTGGCAGAATGCCTCTAGTGTGTTGTGATGTGGTGGGTGTTTTATTTGAAATGGTAGAGTGGAAGAAACAAAGAAAGTCCCAATGGCCAAAGTCATGAAATATGAATGTTTTCATGAGCATGTACTTACCACCCCCCACTTCTCTCTCTCTCTCTCTCTCTCTCCCCCTCCTCTTCCCCTCCCTCTCTCTCTCACACACACACACACACGCATGCACGCACACACGCATGTGCACGCCCTTGTTCTGAAGACTGGATTCTGTTAACCAGGCTTGAATACATGCATGCTGGTTCTTAATAAAAATGCTGAAAGTTCTGAATCCTTTGGCTGGTCCAAGAAGAGGCTCATGCTGCAGAGTGGGAGCTTTCAATTGGAGACATAGGTCAAAAAGAAAGTCATAATATCTGAGCTGTAGGGGGAAATGTTATTTTTATGAGCTCCTCAAGAATTCCATTTCTTGCTTCCTGTATATTGTGTAATGTTTCATAAACCTAATGACTCTGAATTGTGTGTAGTGTAAGATTTTTACTGTTTTTTCTTCTAGGCAATTACACTTCTTAAAAAATCGCCAGAGCCTATTTGATGCTCAGAATACTGCTTGATGCTTTTATTTTTTTTTCTTGTGATAAGAACTCTTAAGATTTACTCTCTCAACATCTTTCATATGTAACCTACAGCCGTGTTCGTTATATTTTTCATGTTGTGCATTACATCGCTAGTACTGATTTATCTTACAACTGGAAGTTTGTACCTATTGAGTATCTTCATCCAATTTCCCCTCCCCCTCTACCCCCGCACCCAGCAGCCTCTGGTGACCACAAATCTGATCTCTTTCTGTGAGTGTGTTTGCTTTTTGAGTATAATTGACCTACAACACTATGTTAGTTCCTATTACACAACATAATGATTTGATATTTCTATACAATGATCACCACAATAAGTTTAGTTACCATCTGTCACCATACAAAGATATTACACAATTATTGACTATATTCCCCACACTGTACATTTCACTCCTGTGATTCATTTATTTTGCAACTGGAAGTTTGTACCTTTTAATCTCCCTCATCTATTTATCCCCTCCCCCTAGTCTCCTCCCCTCTGACAGCCACCTGATTATTCTCTGATCTGTGACTGTGTTTCTGTTCTGTTATTTTTATTCCTTGGTTTTGTTTTTGAGATTCCACATATAAGTGAAATTTGCCTTTCTCTGATTATTTCATTTGGCTTAATATCCTCTAGGTCCATCCATATTGTTGCAAATGGGAAGATTTCATTCTTTATGGCCGAGTAATATATATGTGTGTGTGTGTGTGTGTGTGTATATATATATTTATATATACACACACACACACACACACACACATATATATATATATATACACCATATCTTCTTTATCCATTCATCTTTTGATAGACACTTAGGTTGCTTCCATATCTTGGCTATTATAAATAATATTGCAGTGAATACAAGAGTACATATATCTTTTCTAATTAGTGTTTTCCTTTTTTCTAATAAATACCAAGGAGTGGAATTGCTGGATCATATAATAGTTCTATTTTTAATTTTGGGGGAAATCCCCACACGGTTTTCTATAGTGGCTGCACCAATTTACATTCCTACCAACAGTGCATGAGGATTCCTTTTTATCCACATCATCGCCAACACTTGTTATTTCTTCTCTTTTTGATGATAGCCATTCTGACAGGTGTGAGGAGTTATCTCATTGTGGTTTTGAGTTGCATTTCCCTGATGATTAGTGATGTTGAGCATATTTTCGTGTGCCTGTTGTCCACCCATATGTCTTCTTTGGAAAAATGTCTATTCAGATCCTCTGCCTATTTTTTTAATCAGTTTGTTTGGTTTTTTTGATGTTGAGTTGTATGAGTTCTCTGTGTATTTTGGATATTAGCCCCTTATCAGATATATCATTTGCAAATATCTTCTCTCATTCAGTAGACAGCCTTTTCCCTTTGTGGATAGTTTCCTTCGCTGTGCAAAAGCTTTAAACTTGATGTAGCCCCATTTGTTTATTTTTGCTTTTGTTTCTCTTGCCTGAGGAGACAGATCCAAAAAAATATTGCTAAGACCAATGTCAAAGAGCATACTGCCTAAGATTTCTTCTAGGATTTTTGTGGTTTCAGGTCTTTAACCTATTTTGAATTTATTTTTGTGCATGGTGGGAGAAAGTAGTCCGGTTTCATTCCTTTGCATGTAGCTGTTCAGTTTTCCAAACAGCATTTATTGAAGAGGCTGTCTTTTCTCCATTGTATATTCTTGCCTCCTTTGTTGTAGATTAATTGCCAACATAATGTGGGTTTATTCTGTTCCATTGAATAATGTGTCTGTTTGGGGGCCAGTACTGTCCGGTTTTTTGTTTTTTGTTTTATTTATTTATTTATTTATTTATTTATGGCTGTGTTGGGTCTTCGTTTCTTTGCGAGGGCTTTCTCTCTAGTTGTGCCAAGTGGGGGCCACTCTTCATCACGGTGCGCGGGCCTCTCACTATCGCAGCCTCTCTTGTTGCAGAGCACAGGCTCCAGATGCGCAGGCTCAGTAATTGTGGCTCATGGGCCCAGTTGCTCCGCAGCATGTGGGATCTTCCCAGACCAGGGCTCGAACCCGTGTCCCCTGCATTGGCAGGCAGATTCTCAACCACTGTGCCACCAGGGAAGCCCTACTGTCCAGTTTTGATGACTGTAAATTTGTAGTATAGTTTGAAATCAGGGATTTTTTTTTTAACATCTTTGTTGGAGTATAATTGCTTTACAATGGTGTGTTAGTTTCTACTATATAACAAAGTGAATCAGCTATACATATACGTATATCCCCATATCTCCTCCCTCTTGCGTCTCCCTCCCACCCCTCTAGGTGGGCACAAAGCACTGAGCTGATCTCCCTGTGCTATATAGGCTGCTTCCCACTAGCTATCTATTTTACATTTGGTAGTGTATGTATGTCCATGCCACTCTCTCACTTCATCCCAGCTTACCCTTCCCCCTCCCCGTATCCTCAAGTCCATTCTCTATGTCTGCATCTTTATTCCTGTCCTGCCCCTAGGTTCTTCAGAATCATTTTTTTTTTTTTAGATTCCATATATATGTGTTAGCATATGGTATTTGTTTTTTTCTTTCTGACTTACTGCACTCTGTATGACAGACTCTAGGTCCATCCACCTCACTACAAATAAATCAATTTTGTTTCCTTTTATAGCTGAGTAATATTCCATTGTATATATGTGCTACGTCTTCTTTATCCATTCATCTGTCGATGGACACTTAGGTTGTTTCCATGTCCTGGCTATTGTAAATAGTGCTGCAATGAACATTTTGGTACATGACTCTTTGAATTCTGGTTTTCTCAGGGTATATGCCCAGTAGTGGGATTGCTGGGTCGTATGGTAGTTCTATTTTTAGTTTTTTAAGGAACCTCCATACTGTTCTCCATAGTGACTGTACCAATTTACATTCCCACCAACAGTGCAAGAGTGTTCCCTTTTCTCCACACCCTCTCCAGCATTTATTGTTTGTAGATTTTTTGATGATGGGCATTCTGACTGGTGTGAGATGATATCTCATTGTAGTTTTGATTTGCATTTCTCTAATGATTAATGATGTTGAGCATTCTTTCATGTGTCTGCTGGCAATCTGTATATCTTCTTTGGAGAAATGTCTGTTTTGGTCTTCTGCCCATTTTTGGATTGGTTTGTTTGTTTTTTTGATACTGAGCTTCATAAGCTGCTTGTAAATTTTGGAGATTAATCCTTTGTCCATTGCTTTGTTTCCAAATATTTTCTTCCATTCTGAGGGTTGTCTTTTTGTCTTGTTTATGGTTTCCTTTTCTGTGCAAAGGATTTTAAGTTTCCTTAGGTCCCATTTGTTTATATTTGTTTTTATTTCCATTTCTCTAGGAGGTGGGTCAAAAAAGATCTTGCTGTGATTTATGTCACAGAGTGTTCTGCCTATGTTTTCCTCTGAGAGTTTTATAGTGTCTGGCCTTACATTTAGGTCTTTAATCCGTTTAGAGTTTAGTTTTGTGTATGGTGTTAGGGAATGTTCTAATTTCATTCCTTTACATGTAGCTGTCCAGTTTTCCCAGCACCACTTATTGAAGAGGCTGTCTTTTCTCCATTGTATATTCTTGCCTCCTTTGTCAAAACTAAGGTGACCATATGTGCGTGGGTTTATCTCTGGGCTTTCTATCCTGTTCCATTGATCTATATTTCTGTTTTTGTGCCAGTACCGTGCTGTCTTGAATACTGTAGGTTTGTAGTAGGGTCTGAAGTCCGGGAGCCTGATTCCTCCAGCTCCGTTTTTCTTTCTCAAGATTGCTTTGGCTATTCGGGGTCTTTTGTGTCTCCATACAAATTGTGAAATTTTTTGTTCTAGTTCTGTGAAAAATGCCACTGGTAGTTAGGTAGAGATTGCATTGAATCTGTAGATTGCTTTGGGTAGTATAGTCATTTTCACAATGTTGAATCTTCCAATCCAAGAACATGGTATATCTCTCCATCTGTTTGTATTGTCTAATTTCTTTCATCAGTGTCTTATAATTTTCTGCATACAGGTCTTTTGTCTCCCTAGGTAGGCTTATTCCTAGGTATTTTATTCTTTTTGTTGCAATGTTAAATGGGAGTGTTTCCTTAATTTCTCTTTCAGATTTTTCATCATTAATGTATAGGAATGCAAGAGATTTCTGTGCATTAATTTTGTATCCTGCTACTTTACCAAATTCATTGATTAGCTCTAGTAGTTTTCTGGTAGCATATTTAGGGTTCTCTATGTACAGTATCATGTCATCTGCCAACAGTGACAGTTTTACTTCTTCTTTTCTGATTTGGATTCCTTTTATTTCTTTCTCTTCTCTGATTGCTGTGGCTAAAACTTCCAAAGCTATGTTGAATAATAGTGGTGAGACTGGGCAACCTTGTCTTGTTCCTGATCTTAGTGGAAATGGTTTCAATTTTTCACCATTGAGAACGATGTTGGCTGTGGGTTTGTCATATATGGCCTTTATTATGTAGAGGTACGTTCCCTCTATGCCTGCTTTCTGGAGGGTTTTTATCATAAATCGGTGTTGAATTTTGTCGAAAGCTTTCTCTGCATCTATTGAGATGATCATATGGTTTTTCTCCTTCTGTTGGTTAATATGGTTTATCACATTGATTGATTTGCATATACTGAAGAATCCTTGCATTCCTGGGATAAACCCCACTTGTTCATAGTGTATGATCCTTTTAACGTGCTGTTGGATTCTGTTTGCTAGTATTTTGTTGAGGATTTTTGCATCTATGTTCATCAGTGATATTGGCCTGTAGTTTTCTTTCTTTGTGACATCTTTGTCTGGTTTTGGTATCAGGGTGATGGTGGCCTCGTAGAATGAGTTTGGGAGTGTTCCTCCCTCTGCTATATTTTCGAAGAGTTTCAGAACAATAGGTGTTAGCTCTTCTCTAAATGTTTGATAGAATTCACCTGTGAAGCCATCTGGTCCTGGGCTTTTGTTTGTTGGAAGATTTTTGATCACAGTTTCAATTTCAGTGCTTGTGATTGGTCTGTTCATATTTTCTATTTCTTCCTGGTTCAGTCTCGGAAGGTTGTGCTTTTCTAAGAGTTTGTCCATTTCTTCCAGGTTGTCCATTTTATTGGCATATAGTTGCTTGTAGTAATCTCTCATGATCCTTTGTATTTCTGTAGTGTCAGTTGTTACTTCTCCTTTTTCATTTCTAATTCTATTGATTTGAGTCTTCTCCCTTTTTTTCTAGATGAGTCTGGCTAATGTTTTATCAGTTTTGTTTATCTTCTCAAAGAACCAGCTTTTAGTTTTATTGATCTTTGCTGTTGTGTCCTTCATTACTTTTTCATGTATTTCTGATCTGATTTTTATGATTTCTTTCCTTCTGCTACCTTTGGGGTTTTTTGGTTCTTCTTTCTCTAATTGTTTTAGGTGTAAGGTTAGGTTGTTTATTTGAGAGGTTTCTTGTTTGTTGAGATACAGTTGTATTGCTATAAACTTCCCTGTTAGAACTGCTTTTGCTACATCTGATAGGTTTTGGGTCATTGTGTTTTCATTGTCATTTGTTTCTAGGTATTTTTTGATTTCCTCTTTGATTTCTTCAGTGTGATCTCTTGGTTATTTAGTAATGTATTGTTTAGCCTCCATGTGTTTGTAGTTTTTTACAGATTATTTCCTGTGATTGATATGTAGTCACATAGCGTTGTGGTCAGAAAAGATACTTGATACGATTTCAATTTTCTTAAATTTACCAAGGCTTGATTTGTGACCCAAGATATGATCTATCCTGGAGAATGTTCCATGAGGACTTGAGAAGAAAGTGTATTCTGTTGTTTTTGGATGGAATGTCCTTTAAATATCAATTAAGTCCATCTCATTTAATGTATCATTTAAAGCTCGTGTTTCCTTACTTATTTTCATTTTCGATGATCTGTCCATTGGTGAAAGTGGAGTGTTAAAGTCCCCTACTATGATTGTGTTACTGTCGATTTCCGCTTTTATGGCTGTTAGCATTTTCCTTATATATTGAGGTGCTCCTATGTTAGGTGCATAAATATTTACAATTGTTACATCTTCTTCTTGGATTGATCCCTTGATCGTTATGTAGTGTCCTTCTTTGTCTCTTGTAATAGTCTTTATTTTAAAGTCTATTTGTCTCATATGAGAATTGCTATTCCAGCTTTCTTTTGATTTCCATTTGCATGGAATATCTTTTTCCATTCCCTCACTTTCAGTCTATATGTGTCCCTAGGTCTGAAGTGGGTCTCCTGTAGACAGCATATATACAGGTCTTGTTTTTCTATCCATTCAGTCATCTATGTCTTTTGGTAGGAGCATTTAATACATTTACATTTAAGGTAGTTATCAGTATGTATGTTCCTGTTACCATTTTCGTAATTGTTTTGGGTTTGTTATTGTAGGTCTTTTCCTTCTCTGGTGTTTTCTGCCTAGAGAAGTTCCTTTAGTGTTGATTGTAAAACTGGTTTGGTGGTGCTGAATTCTCTTAGCTTTTGCTTGTCTGTATAGATTTTAATTTCTCTGACAAATCCGAATGAGATCCTTGCTGGGTAGAGTAATCTTGGTTGTAGGTTTTTCCCTTTCATCACCTTAAATATGTCCTGCCACACCCTTCTGGCTTTCACAGTTTCTGCTGAAAGATCAGCTGTTAACCTTATGAGGATTCCCTTGTATGTTATTTGTTGTTTTTCCCTTGCTGCTTTTAATATTCTTTCTTCGTATTTAATTTTTGATAGTTTGATTAATATGTGTCTTGGCGTGTTTCTCCTTGGATTTATCCTGTATGGGACTCTCTGTGCTTCCTGGACTTGATTGACTATTTCCTTTCCCGTATTAGGGAAGTTTTCAACTATAGTCTCTTCGAATATTTTCTCAGACCCTTTCTTTTTCTCTTTTTTCTTCTGCGACCCCCATAATTTGAATGTTGGTGCATTTAACGTTGTTCCAGAGGTCTCTGAGACTGTCCTCAATCCTTTTCATTCTTTTTCTTTATTCTGCTCTGTGGTAGTTATGTACACTATTTTATCTTCCAGGTCACTTATCCATTCTTCTAACCTAGTTATTCTGCCATTGATTCTTCCTAGAGAATTTTTAATTTCATTTGTTGTGTTGTTCATCATTGTTTGTTTGGTCTTTAGTTCTTCTAGGTCCTTGTTAAAATTTTCTTGTATTTTCTCCATTCTATTTCCAAGATTTTGGATCATCTTTACTATCATTACTCTGAATTCTTTTTCAGGTCGACTGCCTATTTCCTCTTCATTGTTTGGTCTGGTGGATTTTTACCTTGCTCCTTCATCTCCTGTGTATTTCTCTGTCTTCTCATTTTGCTTAACTTACTGTGTTTGGAGTCTCCTCTTCACAGCTGCAGGTTCCTAGTTTCCGTTGTTTTTGGTGTCTGCCCCCAGTGGCTCAGGCTGGTTCAGTGGGTTGTGTAGGCTTCCTGGTGGAGGGGACTAGTGCCTGTGTTCTGGTGGATGAGGCTGGATCTTGTCTTTCTGGTGGGCAGGTCTGTGTCCGGTGGTGTGTTTTGGGGTGTCTGTGACCTTGTTATGATTTTAGGCAGCCTCTCTGCTAATGGGTGGGGTTGTGTTCCTGTCTTGCTATTTGTTTGGCATAGGGTGTCCAGCACTGGAGCTTGCTGGTCCTTGAGTTCAGCTGGGTCTTAGCGTTGAGACAGAGATCTCTGGAGAGGGAGAGCTCTCGCTGACTGATATTATGTGGGGCCAGGAGGTCTCTCTGGTGGTCCAATGTCCTGAACTCGGCTCTCCCACCTCAGAGGCTCAGGCCTGACACCCGGCCGGAGCACCAAGACCCTGTCGGCCACACGGCCAGGTACTGGGGGGTTTCTTGCCTTTTGGGAAGTCTGAGGTCTTCTGCCAGCCCTCAGTAGGTGTTCTGTAGGGGTTGTTCCAGATTGTTGATGTATTTGTGGGGAGGAAGGTGATCTCCATGTCTTATTCCTCCGTCATCTTGAAGTGCCCCCTGAATTCAGGGATATGTATACTTCCAGCTTTGTTCTTTTTTCTCAAGATTGTTTTGGCTGTTCTGGATCTTTTGTGTTTCCATAACAAATTTTACAATTATTTGTTTTAGTTCATGAAAAATGCCATTGGCATTTTGATAGGGATTGGAAAATTAAGTAGTATAAAAAATTCAGTTTCTCAGTTGCATTAGCTACATTTCAAGTGAACAATAGCCACATGTGGCTAGTAGCTACCCTATTATACAGCACAGGTTTAGAATAATGAATCTTTTCATCATTTCAGCCATCATGAATCTCCCAGCGAATGGACTTATTTTAAAGGATTAGAACTTTTGGCAAAATGAGACTTAAGAATTTTTCCTGATTATTCCATATCATCCCTTCACTTAAATCAAACCAACACCATCAATAAATAAAAAACCCCAAATCGAAGGTCATGACATAATTTTGGTTGGTCATTTCTGTCCCTCCATCTGCCAACAGCTGTCCAGAGTCAGATAAGCTCCATTCTCCTATGAGGTCTGCATGTTAGGGGAGGGAAGGAGATAGGGAGAGAGGGAATTGTGCTCTGGGCCCTGCACAGGATAGCAGAAAGGCCAGAGGAGGAGCCCAGAGGAAGCCGAGGCCCTGCTCACCTCTCTGTGTTCTCACCTCCTGCAGTGCCTGTCCGTTTCCCTCCCTCATGGTGCCTCTCTCACTGCAAACCAGCTTATAACAACTTGGCTCTCTGAAATTTCCTTGGAAGTCCCTTGGGAATGGCTAGAAGTTTTCACACAAATTAGAAACCACTGCATATACCAATGGAAATGATTATAATTTTGGTTTTCCTTGATTTTTTTCCCAATATTTTGGAAGAAAGAGCCTGAGCCAGCCTTTGGGTCAGACTTCCAATCCCCAACTTCCCACCTGTGTGGCCTCCCATGAGAAAAGATGGCTTAGTTTCCCCTTGGTAAAACATGGTTTCGATGAGAATAAAATTAGCCAGTATTTAAAATACTTCTCAGGAGATCTGATGGATGAAAAGTCCTCAAGAAACAGTAGAGCTTATCATTATTGTTTTAGACTATGGCTGCTTACAAAGTTTATCAACAAAGAACTATATAACCACTATGCACAAAATATGAGTATTTTAAGGGCAGTGCATTCTACAGTACTCAAAAGAGAAAATGCCTTGTACGATGTGGCAAAAAAAAAAAAAAAAAAAAAAAAAATCTTGGGCTTATTTCATATGAATGTACCTAGCAGCAACCATTCCAATTCCATTCTGAAGAAGAGTATATATTACCTGTAAACCTTCTTTCAAAATTGGATTGAGTCGTTCTGTTGGTGTGCATTAAAAATGAATGCAGCTCCTTGCATTGCAGAAAAATTAAAATTCTGCCAGTGGTCGCTCTGATTTTCCGTGTGAACTCATGACTTTTTTCTTTTTTTTTTTTTTTTAAAGATTTAATTTTATTTATTTTTGGCTGCGTTGGGTCTTTGTTGCTGAGCGTGGACTTTCTCTAGTTGTGGTGAGTGGGGGCTACTCTTCGTTGCGGTGCACGGCCTTCTCATTGCGGTTGCTTCTCTTGTTGCAGAGCACGGGCTCTAGGCACGTGGACTTCAACAGTTGCAGCACGCAGGTTCTAGAGCACAGGCTCAGTAGCTGTGGCGCACGGGCTTAGTTGCTCAGCAGCATGTGGGATCTTCCTGGACCAGGGCTTGAACCCGTGTCCCCTGCGTTGGCAGGCAGATTCTTATCCACTGTGCCACCAGGGAAGTCCAACTTATTCCTTTTTTGCCAATTTCTTCTCTCCTCAGCTTCCTAGCCTGCACCCTATGGTATCACGGGCCTCAGGTCTGGCTCGGAAGGGACATAAGAGGCCCAGCTTCCATGGCTCTAAGAGAATTTGTGATGACCTTACACCTTGTCCTTCCTCTCCCATAACACGCTGCCATTGGTTTTTAAAGGGATTTCAAAAGGTGAAGCCCTGTGAATAAGCAGTGATTTCCCTCTAGCTCATCAGCTCAGATCAATGGGCTCTTATTACCTCGAGATTAGAAAGGTCAGTGACCTTCAACCAAGATCCAAGAGGACAAAAATGAGCAAGGATACCAGGAAAGCGACGAATGATTTGCTTATGTAACACTGAGGAAATGATTACCATGGTGTATGTGAACCATTATGTGAATTTATGCCATCTGCAAATGATCAGATTAGATAGAAGTTGCGCATCACCATGTTATGCAATACATAGAGTGTGTCATTATAGATTCTATTTTTGAGCAACATCCTGAGACACTTAACAGATACTTAGCTGCAGTAAACTTTCTGTAGATTTGTCGTAGCTCGAGAAAAGTGAAACTGGGAATGTTACCTTAGAGGCAAACATGGTGAAGAAAATGCCTTGGAAAATACAAGTTTGTATCCTATCCCCCCACGTGCTGGTGGTGACCTTGAGCAAGTCATTTTACCTCATTGAAGCCTCAGTTCCTCATGTAAATGAGCATCAAAATAACTACACCATGGTGTTTGTGTGAGGATTAAGCAAAATAACAAATGTGGTTTTCCAGAGCTATTCTTAACCTCAAGTGTTTGGTTGATGTTCATTTTAAACATATATCATTTTATTTAAAATGAGAAAGTGTTCATAATATATTGTTAAATCAAAACAGTAGATTACCATATTATTCATAAGATAATCTAAATTTTGTAATTAGATATTCACATCACAGTATCCAGCATGAATTTCTCCCTCAGGCTCTGGATTTGTACCTGCAACTGCCCACTTGACATCTCTGCTTGGATCTTAGACTTTCTGTGTCCAAAACCAAACTCCTGACTCCCCAGCCCCACCCAACCTGCCTTTCCTCCAGCATTCTCCATCTCAGTTAATTACAGTTAATTTCCTCCATCCTCTTAGTTGCAAAAGCCAAAACTTGGGAATCATTCTTGGCCCTTCTTTTTCTCTCCTGCCCCACATCTAATCTGTCAGCAAATCTCACTGGCCCTTCTTTCAAAATATATCCAAATTCCAACTGTTCCTCACCTCCTCCACTGCTGCCATCCAACTCAACTCCCATCCCTTCCCTGGGTTACTGCCATGGCCTCCTAACTGGTCCTAATGCTATTGCCCTTACACAGCCTACTTGCAACCCAGCAGACAGAAGGATCCTTTTAAACCCTAAGTTATTTCATGTCACTGTTCTGTGTAGAACCCTCCAGTGCCTCTCCGTCCACTCAGAGTCAAAGCCAAAGCCCTTACAGTGGTCCAGCAGAGCCCTACCTGATCTGACACTCCCAACTCCACAGTACTTCCTGGCCCTCTTCATTCTTCCTGCCTCTGCTCACTCTGCTCCTGCCACATGGGCCTCCTGGATGTTCCTGACACAGACCAAGTCCACTCATGCTCCAGCACCTTGTACCTGCATTTACCTGCCTGTTCTTCCCCAGCCAACCGCATGACTACCCCTTCACCACTTTCAGGTCTCATCTCTCAAAGAGCACCTTCTCAGTGAGGTCTTCACAGCTCCCTATTTCATATAGCCACCCCACCCCTACCCTATACTCCCCATCCCCCTTCCCTGCATTTTTCTTCATGAAACTTATCACCATTTGACATTACTAACACTTGGTGTGTGTATATGTGTATGTGTATGTGCATATATGTATACACACATACACACACAAGCATATATGTAATTTGTTTATTTGTTCATTGTCAAGACAGTCCACAGTAGCATATAAGCTCCATGAGGGCAGGGATCTCTGTTTATCACTGCTATAGCCCCACTACTCAGAATGGTGCCTGGCACAGAGAAGGCTCTGAATAAATAATTTTGGAATAAGTAAGTGAATTATTTATCTGTATTTATTAAACAAATGTTTTTGAACCCCCACCCTGTGCCAAGCGTTGTTCCAGGAGATTGAAATACCACAGTAAATAAAACAGACAAAGAAACTGTTCTTACAGAGCCTTATCTATCTATCTATCTTTCTATCTGTCTATCTAACAACTATCTATCTCTACCTGTACTTGTATCTATATATCTATATCTATATGTACACCTACATATATCTGTCTGTCTATCTTTCTATCTATCTATTTACCTACTTATCAAACACTGGAAAATGTATAGTGATGGGATTATGGGTGATTTTCCATATTTGTGCTCTTCTGTACTTTCTAAGTTTTCTAAGTTGATGGGTGATTGCTAATCAGAAACAACTACGTAGGTAGGAAAGAGTAGTAAAGGAACAGTTAAATGCAGAGGAAAACCTATCCTGTGCTCGTGTGAACTCAGTCAAACATCCGATAAGTATCAAACCTTTGTATTCCTGGTTGGTTTGTTTGTTTTGGCTGTGCGGCTTGCAGGGATCTCAGTTCCCTGACCAGGGATTAAACCTGGGCCACAGCAGTGAAAGCCAGAATCCTAACCACTAGGCAACCAGGGAACACTCTCCTGCTGTTTTTGAAGCAACTGTGGCATTGAAATTAAGAGCAAGATTGCTGGGGACAAATTGTCTGGGTTTTAATCCGTACTAGTTACATGACCTTAATTAAGCACTCTCTGTAGTTCAGTTTCCGCATCTGAAATTGGAAATAATGTCAGTATCTACTTTATAGGTTCATATGAGGATTGAGTTAATACATGTAAAGTACTTAGAAAAGTACACAACACAGAACTAATAATCAGTGATACACACTATTATTGTTTTGTTGGCATTATAGTTATCTTTATTATTATTGAATAAAGGGGGGGAGATATTTATTCTCCAGACCATTTCATTTAATTATGCATCCACTGGCTCCTAGAAAAAAATACTGTTTAGAATTTTACTCTCACGCACAAATTTGAACAACTTATTCATAGTAATGTCTTCTGCTGGTAAATTCCTTGGGAACTAAAGAACAATTCTTAGAATAGGAGCAGTCCACCCTCAGAAGTCCAGTTCAGCTCTTCGACCCGTCTCAGACACGGTCTGTGGCAGCCGATTTTCTGGTCATGTGAGTAGAGAGTCAGGATACCGTCTCCCGAGCTGCCACAGAAAGAGCAGGGACAATGAATCTGTGTAATTGGCACTCCAGTGTGAATGCCTGGATGCCCAAGGCGAAGCTAGTTATATTAACTAGAGAAACCACTACGTTGTCTCAGAAAAAGTAATTGATTTTAACCCCAGATCACATTTAAGATTTATAACACTACTGTGTATCAGGTGAGTATAGGTAACTCTTTGAGAAACTTATTTAAATGCCCCATCGTTTGACAAGTGGTTATACCTTATCAAGTTCAACCTTGCAGGTTTTAGTACTTCAGTACTTTAGTACTTTAGTAATTATTTATTTGTTCATTTGTTTTTGCTTCTCTGACTGTATGTCCAGCCCAAACCAATTATATTATTACTTGAAAATGTTTTCATTTAGCATTTTGTCATACTCATTTACAAATAATCCAATTAAGCTGATCAAGCGTAGTGCTTATTACAGGAGTGTTAAGATATCTGTGAATTCTACACTTCAGCAGTTATTTTTATTATAGTTAGGGATGTTTACAAGTGTAGGGGAGGAAAAATGTTCCTCCTCCCCTTTTAGATTCTGTGACTGGTCTAACAATAAAAATTGGCTTAAGACAGATTACAGGAGAAAAACAAATTTAGTTTTGTACATACAGGAGCCATAAAAATATGAGACCCAAAGGCAGTCCAGCAGTTAAGGCTTATATTCCATCCTGAGCTAAGGAAAGGGATGGGGGCTTGGGGCTTCAAAGGGGAGGAGGGTAATTCACAGAAAGTTAAGAAAAGCAAATGTTTATCCTGTCATGCAAGTAAGTCTTCCAGATAAAAAAATACCCCTGGTATTAGCTCCTTTTCTGGGCCAGGCCCGCTATCTAAATTCTTTTAGACAGTAAAGAGAGAAGTAAGAGTTTTTCCTGAGTCTGCTGGGTCTTGATTGTTTCAGCTCAAAATAATCCACGTGCCAAAGTGCCACATTTTGGGGTGGCATAGGCTGCTCCCCTTTGCAAGGCAACTTCATAATATGGTACAAAATCTCAACATTAACCCACGTCCCCCAAGACTAGGATGCTCCAAGGCAAGACTCCACAACTGCATTTCCATTTCAACAACTAAACAGAAGTGACAAACTTCAAGTCCATTGCAGTAGCCTAGGTGTGCTTTGCTTATATACTTGACATTTGAACACTTATTTTCTCTCTGTTCCACACAATACTTAGCACTCTCTCTGTCACTACCTGCTCAATTCTTGTAATTTTAAGAGCAGTGCCAGGGTAGCATGCCAAAGAGGGTACAGAATTATCAATCTGAAGGAAGTATCAGAGGCAATCTGTTCCATTCCTCTGGCTTCAGGCTGAGTTGGACAATTAAGAGTCTAAACTTGCACAGTCCTTTACCTTCTTCCAAGCAATTGAGATGTTTGCGTGATAAATGAGGTGTATTTGAACACCAGCGTAGAGTGCTTAATTCTAGTTAAGCTCAGTCCATTTTTCATGTCAGCAGTTCTCCCCTCAGACCTCAGCTGAGCATGAATCCAAGTCCTTTGATGAATATCAAATGATCATCAGCTCATGACAACATGTATTAGGAATTAATCTGGAGTATGTGCCTCTCAGCACAGAATCGATGATACCTGTGGGTGGTTTAAAGCTGCAACGCAAATAAACATAGCCATCTGAATACGAAAAAGAAGCAGTGTTCAAAAATCTGTTTCATTAAAAGTCCCTTTGTACTTAACTATCAGAGAAGGTGTGTCCAGGGAGAGATCATGGGAAGGACAACACCCAGGAAGGAGGTAGAATCAAAGCTAAATATCAGACAATCCATTAGTGATGAAAATGTGGATTGTCCTCTCCGGAAATGAAGTATAATAGTTACTTGAGGGACTTAGACCAGAGCTGTGGAAAGGAAGAGGAAATTCAGGGTTTTTCTAATGTTTGTTGTCCCAGAGACAGGAAGCTTGCCCCAAACCTAGGCTGTGTAGTAAAAGAGTTAAAGAGCAGGGCTGTGAACTAACATGGCCTGGGTTCATATCCTGCCTCTACCAATTACTTACTGTGTGATCCCAGTCAGTTCCCCAAAGCTCTTGGCTTCCCATTTATTAAATGGGAAAAACGTAGTCAGTGGTAGCAATGGTACCTACTTCATAAGGGAGTTGGGATGCTTAGTGATAGAACATGTGTAAGGGGCCTGGTACATAAATAGTGTCAATAACCATTGGTTTCTATTCTCTGTCTAGAGTAGAATAGGAGACAAATGAGGGCAAGAGGCTCATCTTCCTCCTGACCTCAGGAAGATGCTTATTGTCATTAAAATTCCCTTAACCCCACAAAATGTCAGCTTCATTATTCAGGCAATTTTAATCCCCCCAGATTCTCCCTTTCCAATACAACTCTCCTAGCTTTGCACCACTTTTCAGTGTTCGCTCTTATGCATCCATATTTTTTCACAATTGTTATCATAGTGACTGCATGCTTTTATACTTGGATATTTCCTTTTTATTTTCCTTTGAGTCTAGGCTCCTGCTGGACCACCTTGTGCTCTTTTGTCTGCTCTGACTTGGGAAGTGACTTGGGGGCCAGGACAAATCAAGCTATTTTGTCAGGAAGAGCCTGAGCCCGTTCATCTTGAATTTCAACTCCTGATTGCTCACAATCTTGCAAAGCATTTAGCCCCAGCCTTACCCTTCCCAAAATGAATTAAAATAGACAAGGTCCCACCTCCAAGAGTTTACAATCTTGTACGTTCCAAATGGATGCAGACCAGACATGACCCAGGCAAACAAGTTTTGAAAAATTGCAGAAATTAAATTGTACGTGCAGACTGAGAAAGCACAAAGGGTGAACACACTTCCAGCCTAGCAGGGTGGGCTCACTGTTCAGAAAGGCTGGGACAGGAGGGGGAAGTGCTCCTCTTCCAAGCTTTTCTCTTCCTCTCTGTTGAACACTTAGTATTTTGTTCTATACTTGGCCTCTGACATAAAAGTTAATGAAAGATAGAAGTTCTTAGCCCTCAAGAACATGCATGCAATATGGCATTTTCATGAATACTGAAGATGGAAAATAGCAAATATTTATGGTCTGCAGTTTCTCTTTTGAGACTATCTGTTCCCTCTTCTTCTCCTATCATGTTTAAAATAAATGACAGGATGAGAAGAGGGTAGACTTTGAATAACTGAGTAGAAATTGAAACTGTAGAAGGATGATGCTAGAGGATGGTGGAGGGAGAAAATATGGAATCATGACTTAGTCGCTGATTTGTGGTTTGTCTCCTATGCTGAAACATGAACTCCTTAATAGTAAGGATACCGGCAGCCTTATTCAAGTTCCATGCACCTGGAAGAGGGCTGGTCCACAGTAAGTGCTCAATAGACATCCATTAAAAAATAAGAAAATAGAGAACAGAATTTTGATCTCCTGAGGTTGCAGGGTTAATGAAGTTGTGCATGATAGCCTCCCCCCTGCCCCTCACTGGAATATGGAAAGTATACCAATGCAGCGTCCAGCTCTCAGCAGCCATAATATCTTCTAACGTCACTTGAGGGAGAACTCCAAATCAGGATTTGAGAATTCCCAGCATCTCGTTCTTTAAATTAACGGGAGGAACACTCCAGAGCCTGCAGCAAAGACTGCCGCACTGCCACCTGAGCCCACATTTAGAGCTATAATTTGGAATCATTACCTAGTTAGAAGGGGAATCCAGTATCTCTGCATCTTAATTTTGTTTTATTAACATTCAAATAGGAAACCCCTTTGCTCACTGTGAACCTTCATGCAGCATATAGGTTGTGTGTGTCTCATTTTAAAGTCTTAACGGCATTTACATTTAAACCACACGGCTCTCAAGAATAATATTATTTAGCTACTGAGAATAAGCATATAGTTAGCAGAAGGAAGGGACGTGGTCCCTGGAGTATTTCGAGAAACCTGCAAGGGAAGCAGAAAGTCATAACTGTGTCGTTGTGGCTAATCCAATACCTGGGCAGGCTGATTAGATTCTTGAATTTAAATGGAAAAATTTCAGAGATTTCTGTAGTTCATGAAAGTTCTTTGCATGAATGGTAAGTGCCCTTAAGAGTTCCCCTCCCCAGTAAGTGGCATCTCAGAGCCATCTGACCACCTTAACACAAATCATCTATTTATAAAAAGCAGCTGTCTGGAGAATATGAAAAATCAATTCCCCCCTCAAAAATTGCAGCTGGTGCTATTTTAGTAGTTGGCAATTTTGTGGAGACACTTCATTTTCCTTAACAAATTGCCAAATGGAAATGACTATAGCACAATACCATGAAGGCATAAGAGGGACCCAGTATTTAGCCCCTCTACCTCCCTGCTTCCAACACTATGGACAAATAAACCAGAAATGTGAAGGAACTCTGTCATAATTCATCTACAAAGCTAGGAGATCTTCCCCTCTTCCCTTTTTTTGAAGGTTAAAGATCTTTTAACAAAAAATGAACAAGACAAAATTTTTGATGCAAAGTTTCCCTACAAAATTTCCCTTTCCGTACCCTGAACCCCGGGGCTCAACAATTCTCCTTTCCTCACCAAAACTCTTTCAAGGTTGTGTTTGTGTGTGTGCTTGGTTAGTTACACCTAAGCTCTAACTGTGAAATGAAAGGCTCTAGTACTTACGGGTATCATGAAAACAGATTGGATGGGAGCAGGATAAGTTGCCAAATTTAGCAAAAAAAACCCCACAGTTACTTAGTTAAATTTGGATCTCAGATAGATAAATCACCAATAATTTTTCAGTATAAGTATCCTGCATGTAATACTTTGGACATACTTATACTAAAATAATTATCCATCATTTGTCTGAAATTCAAATTTACCCAGGCATCCTCTGTATTATCTGGCAGCCCCTGGGAGGAGCAATGCCCTATGCCCCTGAAACCTTAGTGAGTCCATCTGTACATAAACAGACCTGGTCAGCCACCCAAGGAGGGCCAGAGTGTCTTCTGATGAAGACCCTCTGCTGTCTTCTACTACTCTTTGTTGTTGTTGTTTGAAGAGAGTGTCACCCTTTGCTTTTTTATCTTTATTTGCAAATAAAGTTTGCCGTGGAAAGCAGCTCAGTAGAATAGAAAGGGCACCCATCTTGGCAACAACACGTCCTAGATGTAATTCCCACTCTGACATTTATTTGCAGTGTCACCTCAGACTAATTAACATAGGGATGATAAATACCTGTTCTGCACACCTCCCAGGTGGGAGTGAGAATTAAAAGGAAAAATAAAGTTACTAACACAATGCCCAGTATACAAAACGATGCACAGTCTGCTCCTTAGCAAAGAAAATGCAGGAATTACTATATCTCCAAACCTCTTGGCATAGCATTGATGGGTAGTTTTTCCTGCTACAGGTCTTTCTTTGTTTCTTTCTTTAATATTTCTGTTGAAGTATAATTTATATGTGGTAAAGTACACAAGTATTCAGTGTACAACTTGATAAATTTTTCCATCTGTGTATGCTCCTGGAGCACAGATCAGGAAGATCAAGATCTAACAACATTTCCATCTCCCCAGAAACTTTCCTCATACATCTTCCCAGTCAATACCACCTCCCCAGAGGTAACCGCTATTCTGACTTCTTCTACCATAGATTAATTTTCGTGTTCTGAAAGTTCACATAAATGAAAGCAAACAGAGTGTATCCTTTTGGGTCTGGCTTCTTTCGCATAATATTACATGTCTGAGATTCATCTGTACTGTTGTGTCTATCAGTGGTTTGATCTTTTTCATTCCAGGATGACATTCCATTATATGAATATACCATGGTTTACTTATTCATTTTATTGTTGATGGATATTAGGGTTGTTTCCATTGAATTATTATTAATAAAGCCACCCACCATGAACATTCTTGTTTATGTATTTTTGTGAGCAGATGTATTCATTTCTTTAAGGTGCATAGGAGTAGAATAGCTGGGGCATAAGATATCTATGTGCTCACTCTTTCAAAGTCCAGGTGGAACAGAAGTGCACAGCTTGCGTTGTAAAATTCAAATTTTTCGGGCTTCCCTGGTGGTGCAGTGGTTGAGAATCTGCCTGCTAATGCAGGGGACACGGGTTCAAGCCCTGGTCTGGGAAGATCCCACATGCCGCAGAGCAGCTAGGCCCGTGAGCCACAATTACTGAGCCTGCACGTCTTGAGCCTGTGCTCCGTAGCGGGAGAGGCCACGAAAGTGAGAGGCCCGTGCACGGTGATGAAGAGTGGCCCCCGCTTGCCACAACTAGAGAAAGCCCTCGCACAGAAACGAAGACCCAACACAGCCATAAATAAAATAAATAAATAAGTTAATAAAAAAAAAAAAATTCAAATTTTTCTTTTTAAAAAAGAGGGAGGTAGGGAAGAATTAAATAATAATTCTAGAAGGAACTGCTAGCCTAGTTCCTTCACCAAACCTCACCGTATGAAGGTGCATGCTTTAAACTCACATTTCACTATAGGAGAAGCCCCTGGATTTACAGGGAGAGCTTCTTTGACACAGTTCAGAAAACAGAATCCACAGAGAATATTGGGACTTATACCCTTAGTCACATAGGAGGGATGTAGTTAATTTAAGTTTAAACAAATATCATTAAATTAAAAGTGGTAATTTTGTCTTATGTAAAATTTATCTTCCAACTTTCACATTCGTCTTTCATCGATCTTAATATTTTTGTCAGTTCTCAAGTTGCTCCGTCACATCATAGCAGATTAACGCTTAGAAATAAAAAAAAAAAATCAGTATTTTACAGACAAGGTTTTAAAGGTCAAAGATATACTAAATATCATTAAAGTTGTTTCCTCTTTGGAAAGAAAGAAAATATATTGAATTTTATGCAATATAAAGTTTTCATAAACAGGGACAGTGTAATGAGTTCACTTTGAATTCCCTTCTGCAGTTAGTGCCTCTTACTGCAATTTCCCTGTATAGGGATAAAATTCTCCCTCCTGTTAGGACAGTGAGTGCTACTGCATTTTCAGCACTAGGAGGGGTGGAGGAGTTGACCTTGAGCTGGATCACCACTTGCAGTCATCCACTACTGAGATCAGTACTAATCCACACAGGTCTGGGCTGTTGGAACTACTCAGGTAAGGAGGCTTGTGGGGGAACAAGGTCAGGGAGCAGACATGAAGACCAAAACACTATTATTATTTATTAGACGTCTTTCTAATAAAACTCCAAAAAGTTAAGAACGGGGTTGTAAAATAAAATCATTTGTAAATTGTTGTGAAATGTATTATTCTGCCTAAAAATATATTTCTTTAAATGTATAATTTAAAAAAATTTTCTTTGAAGTGTAGTTGATTTACAATATTGTGTTAGTTTCAGGTGTACAGCAAAGTGATTCAGTTATATACATAGAATATATGTAAAATATATATAAAAGAATATCTATATCTATTCTTTTTCAGATTCTTTTCTATTATAGGTTATTACAAGACATTGAATGTAGTTCCCTGTGCTGCTGTATACTAAATCGTTGTTGTTTATCTGTTTTCTATGGAGTAATGTGTATATTTTAATCCCATACTCCTGATTTATCCTTCCCCCACCTTTCCGCTTTGGTAACCGTAAGTGTGTTTTCTGTGTCTGTGAGTCTGTTTCTGTTTTGTAAGTAAGTTCCTTTGTACTATTTTCTAGATTCCACATATAAGTGCTATAAAGACAATATTTGTCTTTCTGTTTTTTTTTTTTTTTTGGCACTGAAATAATCAACAATACCAAAAGCCCAGTGCCAGGATTATAAGATTAAGCACTCCAAGGACACATTTATCATGCCACAGGGCACTAGGGCACTCTGGCATGGTATCTGGTCTTTCAAAACCCATCTAGCAGGAGCTGGTGTACAGGACTAAAGCAGGTCACTGGAAAGGGAGGGAGACCAGACACAAAAGAAGCTGAGGGCTGGTCCCTGACCTCTAGGATTGAGGAATTAAAGCCCTTCCTGAACTGTGCCGTCCCCCTTGAGGGGTCAAGGAAATTGATTAGAGAGCAACATGGCCCTGGGAGGTAACAGACCCAGGGCCAAATCTCAGCCTTGCCACTTGCCAGCTCTGTGACTATGCAAAGATGAACCTTTTGAGCTCCAGTTTCCTTACCTGAAAAAGGTGGGATCCACAGTGGCCACCACAGGATGCCTGGGAGCGTCACGTCAAATAGGGAAATTGATTCAGCAAATGTTAGTTCCTTCCCCCTCCCTTGCCCCACCCGCCCCCATTCTGTGTCTCTGCTCAAATACCCCTAGCAGGTCAGTACTCTCTTCTTCCTCTAGAGATTGTCTTGTCTTGCCTGCTGACACTGTTGTTTCACTTCCTGAGACGTGATTCTATTTAGAGAAAAATAAGATACCTCAGACTAGGGTCTACGATAACTTTTGGAAAATTACAGAAATGCAATTTGAAACGGGGGTATTCAGGGTAGATTTTTCGCATGAGAAAAAGAAACCAGGGAAACTAGTGTTTAAATTAATTGCAATGCTAATCAATTTTAGTAAAACCCAATTAAATCTGCCCCTCAGTTTTCACAGTATTTTGCATATGATAAATACTCAGTATAACCAATAGGTGTTGAAATTATAAATTATAATGGTCATTCTAACTCTGCATGCAACATAAGCAGAGCCAAAGCCAATTTTCCTCATAAAAACTATTCTTTATAACCAGAAGGCAATGAAACAAAAAAAATGGTGAATCTTTAAATCTTTGCCTCTTAGAGAATACTTGAAATGGTTTCAAACTCATTTTATTGCAGCAAACTCTTGATAAAACCTTGTGATTATTTCATTTTTTCATTCATTAAATAAATATTCATCAACTGTCTACGCCCGACCAGGCACAGGGTTTAAGATGAATTACTTGCAGCATCTCTGTCCTGGAGGACCTCACTGGTCTCTGGCAAACGAGTGACTTACAGTTATTTATTATAATAACAAAATATGAAAAGAGACATTATAGACTGGGTACAACATACAGTTCTTCCCTCTCAAGTTTTACCTATCTTGCAAGTCTTCAGCTACTGGAGGGCAGCACACGCCAGACACGTCATGAGCGTTTAATACGTGCTTGTAGGCTGAAAGCATATTAGCAGAAAGGGTAAAAAAATTTTTAACCTAGTGGTAAGATGGGAATAAAGACACAGACCTACTAGAGAATGGACTTGAGGGCGTGGGGAGGGGGGAAGGGTAAGCTGTGACAAAGTGAGAGAGTGGCATGGGCATATATACACTACCAAACGTAAAATAGATAGCTACTGGGAAGCAGCCGCATAGCACAGGGAGATCAGCTCAGTGCTTTGTGATCACCTAGAGGGGTGGGATAGGGAGGGTGGGAGGGAGGGAGATGCAAGAAGGAAGAGATATGGGAACATACGTAGATGTATAACTGGTTCACTTTGTTATAAAGCAGAAACTAATACACCATTGTAAAGCAATTAAACTCCAATAAAGATGTTAAAAAAAAAAATTATAAAGGGCAGCAGGTGACCAGTTAGTATCTTCCTAACTTGGAAAACACAGGCAGCCCTGAGTTTCTAGGCTAAACACAAGACTTCAAGGTAGCTGAGTAGCAGAAACTGTCTCCTTTTGTTATTTCAACCCAACAGAACAGGGCAAATCCACAAAGCAATTTTATCTACTGAAAAACAATTACAGCTGGGTGGGGGAAGAATGTCACAAAAGCCTTGGAAATTTCCTGAGAGCCAGGGTATATGAAACCTGGGCAGATTTAATCGCCCTTGCTGCAGCCAATCCTTAAATGGAGAGCTTAATCTCATTTTTATTTTTCATGAAGAATAATTTGGAGAGGCTTCAGGAAGTAAGAGACAAAGCCCCTCCAAGTTCAAGGGAGACCTTGGCAGTTCAAGGGTAAAAGGAAGAAGAAATGTAAAATGAAGGTTACAAAAGCTGAAGTGCTTTTAAATCTTTATATCCTATAAATCCACCCTTTGAACATGAAATGTAAAGTGTAAAATAATTGTCAGTTACAGAATAACAAAAGAATTTATGTTAAAAAAAAAACACTTAAGTTTTTAAGGTAAGCTCTGTTGTCAGGTTGTGTGATAAAGATAATTTATTCCTACCTTGTCTATGTCTCTCTGAGACTGTGTGTATGGCCACAGTAAGAGGAACGTCAAAGATCTAAATATGAGGCCCTTCATGGTCAGTAGGCCTGGAGCAAATGACCTTTCCAGCCCCGACTATGATAGGCCTTGGCAAACTAAAACAAAAGGGGTTGAACTCACCTCAGGTATTGATCAGAGGAGGGCTCTTAAAGGCTTCTGTCTGTACAGGCCAGACAAGGGATGGGCTCCCCGGCTGCGTCTGTCCTATGTGAAAATGGGATGTGTCATTGAAGATCCAGGAGAAGGAAGCAGTGAAGAGGAGCCAAATGGCCTGGGGTAGACTCTTGGCACTGCCTTCACTGGACAAGTCACTCAACCTCTCTATACTTGAGTTTCTTCAACTGTAAAATGAGGGTGATAATGGTAGCTACCTTACTGAGCTGTTGTGAACATTGAATGACTTAGGTCTTAAATATCACTCACCAATAGGCAGTAACCAGATGCCTACCAGCTGTGTGGCCTTAGGAAACTCATTTAACCTCTCTGGGCTTTGGTTTCTCAAAGAAGGCAGTTGGGTGAGAACCTATGTCTCCATCTCTGAGAACCTTCTTGTTCTTCAACTCTTTGATTCTGTGACCCTGCTGTGAACATGCTGCCTTAAAGTAGGAAGAGAAATAAAGGGATGGAGAGGAGTGAAAGACTAACTTCTGTTTCCTCTCCTCACTCATTTTGGCCATGAATTCCTGAGTTACTTCAGCGTTTGAACCTCATCCTGAGGACATTTTATAATACTTGCCTTGGGAAGCTTGATTTGTTCATGACAGTTTGCAAATAGCAAGTATTTATTTGTCAAACATCATTTTTTAGAAGGTACACCAATAAGGAGGTTTAATTCCTAGTACTAGATAGTTCCAGTCCAAAAGCTTTATGTGGGAAAATTACAGCAGAAATGTCAGCCTTTCTGGTCCATTGGGTAGAGAACTTAAAGCAGGACTCCACTGGCCGCAGCCCTCAGCATCACTGAGTCCTGGGAGCCAGTCCCTTTGCCTCTTCCACTAGAGATGGGCGGCAGAGCGCAGTGGTGAGTGGCACAAACTTCAGCTACATTGAGACAGATGTGGGGACCACACCCTGCTCGGCCATTACCAATACTTACTTCGGTAAGTTGTTGTAAAGATTAGATTTTTTGAAAAATGTAGGTTAAGTGCTTAACATGATGTTCAAAGTGAGTGCTCAGTAAAAGTGAGCTCTCATGATAGGCCACATAAATTTAAAATGTTAAACCAGTGTCATTCTTGTGATATAAATAAACAAGGGCTATATTCAACATGTAAGTCTCCCTTACTTCTCCCTTTGTTGACCATTGCACCGATATAGTTTAATTTAGTTTTGTGTTTAGAGTAGGTTAAGACAAAATAATAATAAAGTAACAATATCTTGGGACTTCCCTGGTGGTCCAGTGTTTAAAACTCTGTGCTTCCAATGCAGGGGGCGCAGGTTTGATCCCTGGTCGAGGAACTAAGATCCCACATGCCACGCCAAAAAAAAAAAAAAAAGTAGCAATGTCTTCCATTAGACACTTACCCTTTACAAAGCAATATTGCATGCGTTATCTCCTACATTCCACAACCCAGATTTCTTCAAACATGAAAATTAACTCTAGTTTCACAGGGCTGATGAACAGCAGAATGGAGAATAAAATGCTGTTTGCCTGACTCTCTGTTCCTTGCAGAAGCCACAACTTTCCTTTGTTGAGTTTACAAAGCCCACCCATATGCAGCTTCTTATTCCCAGCTGCCCTGTGATCGAAGCTGGGCTGGTGTTATTCCCTCTATTTGTTAGGTGAGGACATTGACATTCCAAGAAGTTCAATGACTTTATGAATGTCCCATGGCCAGTGAGAGGCAGAGATAAGACCAGACTTGTTCGTTGTCTAGTGACACAAGCTGAAATATAAATAAGCAAATCAAAACAACATAATGTGTTATAACTATTTTTTAAATGAATTATAAGGCATTATGGGATCCCAGAGGCCAAAGAAAATAATTGTGTGTGTGCAGTACCTTTGCAGGTATGTGTCGTCCAGGGAAGGATTCCTAGAAGAAGTAATGCTTGAATTGATATTTAAAGGAAGAATAAGCAGCAAAGTAGGCACTTGAAGGAAAAGGAGGTAGTGGGGAAACCATGTGCAAAAGGACAGAAGTTCAAAATAACTTTGCCAGGATGGCAGGAAATTCTCTATGCCTTGCGTTCAGTGTCTTACATGTTGGGGATGTTTTCATTTATGCTTTTCACAGTTCTTTATTGACATCTACTATGTGCAGGGCTCTGTAAGCTTGAGGTCCCTGTAACCTGTTCAACAGGGTATTCACAGGCAATTGGAAATGCCCACATGGAACTCAGGCATCCTGTGAACAATAACAGGAGGCACTGGGGTGGATGAAGTCACACGCAGGAGGAGAGAGCAGTGAGAGAAGGGAGGAGAGATGAGGACCAGCTCTGGAGTCCAATGTGAAGCAGGGGACAGAAGATGAAAGGTAGCGAAGATTAGAAAACAAAGGTCAAAGACTGCAGAGGACAATAAGGAAGGAGAGGATGAAAAATACGGGCAAGGTTGACACTATAACATCCCCTAGAGGAGATAAAGAAGCTGAGGACGGAAAGGCAACCACAGGAAAGGACTGTTAAGAGGTCACCTCTGGTTTTAATGAGCACAGTTTTAATGACGTGCTGGGGAAGGAAGCTAGACAGTGGTTGGCTGATGAGTAATGAGAGGTAAGTAAGGGAAGAGTCTGAGATCAGATGACCTTGGTAAGCTACTTGGGAAGAAAAGGGAGGCTCTGGGTAGCCAAGGCAATGGGAGAGCTCAGAACACAACTGAGGGTTTTTTGGGGTTTTTTTAAGCGTGTAAGAGACTTGGGGAAAACACAAGGCACTGAAGATGAGAGAGGAGATAACGATAGAATAAGGACCCAAGGAGATAGGAGGAGATGTGAGCAAGCACACTGGTGGATAGAAGGAAGGACACTTTCTCCCCAGATAGGGGTAGGTCTCTTGTTTTGTTGCAGATAACAACAGGAACAGAAATTAATCACTGGTTTGCAGAATGAAGGTTTGAGGGTGAGGACGTTCTTGAGGAAAACCAGGGTGCTGTTGGCAGAAAAGTAGCGAAGGGTGTTGGGTCAGAAAAATAAATAAATTTTAACAAAAACAAAACCCCAGAAAACTAGGTGTCTGCTACCACTTGTGACCAGGAGGTGAGGATACTTTGGAGGAGGGGACACTGAGGAAGTCCAGGTGAACGGCCTCTGTTTCATGTGCGAGGCAGGAGGCCTGACTTGGCAATGCTGTACAGGCTTTGCAGCGGCCTCCGTGGACCCCAGCACTCCCACCCACCCACATCCCCCTCTTCCCCTTTCCTCAGGAGTGAGGGGGAATGAAAGTTGACGAGGTGAACTAATACCGAATGAAAGAAGAAATGCCTATCCTGAGTTGGAAAGAGGTCCCATGCAGAGGTGGAAATACCTGTGGGTGTGATGGGGGGTGCGGGGGAGAAAATACAAGCCATGCCAATGAGGGAAAGTAGCTTTTCAAGTTTATTACTTAGGGGGAGAAAAAAAAGGCCCAGTAAAGATTGCAGAAGAACAAGCTAAGCTCATGGAAAGTGCTGAGAAAAGCTGGTTTATTCTCGGTGCGTCTCCCTATTTTTATAACTTACCTCAACTCTTCTTCAGACAGGAACGGTGGGTCCCAATAATGTTGGGTGGTGAGAGACACCGTCAGTGTAGATAATCACGGGGAAGTCTCCAGGGAGGT
This sequence comes from Eschrichtius robustus, assembly GCF_028021215.1. NCBI lineage: Eukaryota > Metazoa > Chordata > Mammalia > Artiodactyla > Eschrichtiidae > Eschrichtius > Eschrichtius robustus. The sequence continues at coordinate 36,739,594 of NC_090829.1, forward strand.
GCTATGGAAGGTGCTGGGGAGCGTGGGTAGTTAGCCTGCCTGGCTTTCTGAGCAAGGAGGATTAATGTGCGTGTGGACATGCAGAGAGGCTTTATCTTCAGAACAGATTTCAGAAATGAAAAAGCAAACAAAGCTGATTATGAGGAAAATGGATTTGCCGGAACCAAATTGTAGGAACAGACCTGGGGCAGAAGTAATGGTTACAAGCTCTCCAAAGTCTGAATGCCCCAGAGCTCAGACGTGGAGACTGTGTATGTTTGGGTCTGCCAACTAGGGCACCTCCGTGGTCCCAGAACAAATCGGGGAGGAATAAGGAACAGGAGCCATTGTTCTGAGGAGCTGCCCCACCCTTAGAGTCCGCACAGAAAGAAGGCAGACACCTGCCTCCAGCCTGGATTTGGAGGAGGCTCCCGGCCTTGCTCACCCCAGAATTTTGCCCCTAGAATTTGGGCATTGAACTATGGATGTTTGGATGTCTCCAGAAAACCTGCCCCTTCAGATTGGCCTGTCTATCTCCTCTCAACCCTTCTGAGACAATTTCAACCCTGCCTTCCATGGACCCTTCTTCGGGCATCCATGTTCCAGGGCTCCCTCATCCCTTCTCAGAATTCCAATGGTGGATCCTTCATTTAACACTTAAATTGGGTCCTTCTTCACTGCTTTCCCTTCCTTGTGCATTCGCCTCATCTCCCCAGTGGGGCTGTAGAATCCTAGAGGGCAGGGTCCTTGACTGGTTCTTTTGGGGTCCCTAGAACCTAGCACAGTGCCTGGCAGGTCGCTGATGCTCAGAACATGTTTATTGGTTGGATGCTCCCTTGCCTTAAGGTGGCTCTGAGCTCAGGAACCAGGAGGGCCAAAAGACACGCCAGCCCCAACTGAAGCCAGGAGTAGAGGACCAAGGACAGAAGGAGAAGGACATAGGAGAGAGAAATATCCCCAACACCTGGAGGTGCCGTGGAGCCATCCCAGAGTCAAAGCCTGTCTCTTTGACAGTTGCTGCTGAAAGTCCCCAGAGCTGTGGGAGGTCCTTGCCTGCAAGGATCACGCTTCCTGTGGGATTTCCAGTCATCCACTCGCTAGGAGAGATTCGAGGAGGGCTTGCTGATTCATTTGTTTTAACTTCTCTGAGAATTATTCCACGTGAGCATTCCATGGCAGCGCTGTGAAGGCAGGTGGCCCTCCTCCTGGGAGAAGCTGGGTTCCTGTTCACTTCTGAGCTGGGTTCTAGAGTTCCCCCCATCAGTTCTGTGAGCTACCCCCATTCATTCATTCATTCATTCATTCATTTGACACATATTCCCCGGACCCCTCTTACATCTGCTCCAGGCACTGGGGATAGAACAAAAGCAAAATCCAGCAAAAATCCTTGCCCTTGAAGAGCTTACATTTTAGTTGGGGGAAACAGATTATAAAGAAGATGAGAAATGTGTACTGTTAGGTGGAGGTAAGTGCATAAAATTAAAAGAAGGAAGATGGATGAGGGCATTTGTGTGGGAACTGTATTTTTTTAACAAGGCGGTCAGGGAAGTCACCCTTGGGAAAGTGACACATGAGCTGAAGGAGGTGGGGAAGTCAGCCTTGTGATAGTCTGGGGAAGTGTCCAGAGCAGGAGTGTGTCCCAGCATGTTAAGGAAAAGCAAGGGGTCAGGGTGGTGACCACAGAGGGAACCAGTGGAGATTACAGAGGAGGTCAGAGGGGCAGTGGAGGCCAGGTCCTGGAGAGCTCTGTATGCTTTGCATGGTGGGAGATGGAAATTCACCAGAAGTTTTGGAGCACAGCAGCAATGAGCTCTGACCTGTGTTTTAACAATATCCCTCTGGCCACCAAGTAAGAGAAAGGTTAGAGGCAAGGAGACCGTTGTGAGGCTATTGCAATGATCTGGGAGAGAGATGGTGGCAATGGAGGTGGTGAGAAATGAGTCAGGTCCACATATATATTTTTTTTTTTCAGATATATTTTGAAGGAAGAACAGGCAGAATTTACTTCCCGATGGGTTGGGTATGGGTGTGAGATGAAGAGAGGAATGAGAACTGATGCCGTCTTAGTCTTTTCAAGCTGCTATAACAAAATACCACAGACTGGGTGACTTATAAACAAAATTTAGTTCTCTTAGTTCTGGAGGCTAAAGTCTAAGATCCTGGCACCAGCATGGTCAGGTGAGGACTCCCTTCTAAGTTGCAGATTTTTGTTGTGCCCTCACATGGTGGAATGGGGCAAGGCAGCTCTCTGGGGTTTCTTTTATAAGGGTATCGATCTCATTAGGTCATGACAACCTTCATGACTTAATGACCTCCCAAAGGCCCCACCTCCAAACACCGTCACCTTGGATTTCAACATACAAATTTGACAGTTGGGGTTTGGGTGGGGCACAAACATTCAGATTATGACAGATGCCAATGTTTTAGCCTGAAGGACTGGAAGGATATGGTTGCTCCAAATCTTTGCAGCAGGTTCCATTTCCTACAGCTTGTGTTTCTAGACATGGGGGTTGCCATTGCAAGCATGTCAGCCGCTGGATAGGTAGCTTTCTGCTTCCTGACACCTTCCCATCAGCTGAGATCTGTAAACACATTTGGTCCTTCTCCAGCACCTTCCTCTCTATCCTCCATTGCCAAGGAAGAGAACAAAAACCAAGGTGACCAACATGTAGCAGCTTTGTTTTCTCACCCAGCTTGGATTATAGAGAAATACTTGCCATCGTTCTCCTTCAGAGTTGCTTGATTTGATTTATGAATCATGTATTCTGTACATGGCCAATATTTATCTTTGCAAGTGATGTGCGTTCTTTTTGGTACTGAGGATTCATCTGGGAAACCCTGAAGGATATTTTGAATCCTTTTGATTTAGATTTAAGAAAAGTAAGGCCTAACTCTCACAACAGCACAACTAGTTTACAGAAAAGCAGAATTAGATCCCAGTCTCCAGGTCAAAAAAAAAAAAAAAAAAAAAATCCTGGTGCACTTACCATATGAAATCGTTGCTAAATTGAGTGATATCGGGGACGAGATGTAAATTCAAAGGTGAATAACATACAACCTTAGAGAGATTGGAATCTATGGAGGAAGGTGAAATAACCTTCTCCTTTTCCTTCCTTCCTCCTTTCCTCCTTACTTCCAGAAAGATGTATTCAATGTCAAACATTACAGGAATTATGCAAGATGCTAGAGAGACAAACGCACCAAATAGACCTGGTCCCTCCTCTTGAAGGGCACTCTGCTGAGGGAGACATTGGCCTCCAAGTTAACTTACAAAAGGAAGTGGAAAAAATCTGTTTTAGAAGAAAGCTATAAACAAAGAGCCATTAGATTCTAGAGAAAGGAGTATTTAAAAAATTTTTTTTATTGAAATATAGTTGATTTACAATATTGTGTGAGTTTCAGGTATACAGCATAGTGATTTGTTTTTTTTGCAGATATATTTGATTATAGGTTATTGCAAGGTATTAGATATAATTCCCTGTGCTATCCAGTAAATCCTTGTTGCTTATCTATTTCATGTATAATATTGTGTATCTGATAATGCCATACTCCTAATTTGTCCCTCCCCCTCCTCCCTTTCCCCTTTGGTAACCATAAGTTTGTTTTCTATGTCTCTGAGTCTGTTTCTGTTTAGTATATAGATTCATTTGTATTATTTTTTACATTTCACATATAAGTGATATCATATAGTATTTGTCTTTCTCTGTGTGACTTACTTCATTAAAGTATGATATCCTCTAGGTCCAGCCATGTTGCTGAAAATGACAACATATTATTCTTTTTTATGGCTGGGTAGTATTCCACTGTATATGCCACATTTTCTTTACTATTCATCTATTGATGGGCACTTGGGTAGCTTCCATGTCTTGGCTATTGTAAACAGTGTTGCTATGAACATTGGGGTCTTGAGAAAGGAGTATTTAATACTGAGTTTTGGGACTAGGGAACTTTGCAGAGAAGTGGCAGTACTTGAGCTGGTTAGTTAAAGAATGGAAATTTCAGCAAAAGTGGGTGGAATATTTCAGACTGAGGGAACAGTGAGAGCTGCCATAGCAGGTGGCAGTTTTAGAGAACAGCTCTGAGCTGACCCTTGAGGGGGTTTCAGGAGGAGATGAGGAGGTGGGTCAGAAAAGGGAGTGAAACCTCCCTTGTGGAGAGAACAAGCATGTTCACTTACTGCTAAAGTGGGAGTGTGGTCCTCACAGGCTGGCGTTCTTATGTGGTGCCCTCCAAGGAGACACATAGGCAGGGAGAGGCTTGTGGCAGAGCTCCCTCCTGGACTTTTCAGGGAAATGTATGGAACATCTCATCTAACTAAATCAGTGCACACAGAGAGAGAAGGCAATTACCAGCTAGGCCAGAAACACAGTGAGGAAAGGACCTGGTTTGGGGAAGGGGAGGAGCTTCAGTCGGCAGGACACACAGGGAAGTGGACCAAACAGACTCTTCTACCTCATTCCTCCCTGCTCACCCCAGTATCCTCTTGCCTCTGGAAAAGAGGGGGCCTGGGTAAAATTGGGAGGGCCCATCAACTCATCTGACATGTGAGGAAGTACCCAAGATTCCAAAAACTGCCCATTAGTCTCACACAGATGCTCAATATTTCATGAAAGATTTAATCCTTTAGCTGAAAAAATATATATATAAAATGCAAACTCTTTTAAGGAAGCAGTGCAGCTTGAAAGAGCACTGGATCAAGAGTCCAGAAACCTGACCTCATTTGACTCTTCACCTAAGTAGATCGCCTCATCTGTAGTTTCCCGACAGGCTGCCCCTTCTAAAATCCTGGAGAGTCTTTAAATCTACCTTGATTCCCAGGTTTCACTCAGATCCACTGAATCAGAAGCCCCAGAAGCTGAATTCAGTACCTGCATTGTATAGGCTTTTTGTGTACTCAGTGCTATTCACTGGCTATTTCCTGTCCAGCTCACTTCTGGGAACCAGGCAGAGTTGCATTCCGTGGCCCTCCTGCAGTTGTGGGGGGCTCTGTGACCGGTTCTGGCCACTGAGTTGTGAGTGGAAGGGGCCATTGTCTGCTCCCAGATGAGCACCGAACGGACAGAGTGAGATAGTCCCCCATTGCCTTTTCCTTCTGGCATGGGATCAGCCACTTTGGGGTCTCCGAGTTACTACAAGAAGCAGAGCACTCTGCCTGCCTGCAATAGATACGGATGGAGCCTGAGTGAAAAGTAACCCTTGTCATGATAAGCCACTGGAATGGGGAGCTTGCTGCTTAGCACAGCATAACCTGGTTCAGACCAACTGATAATCATCCTCGAGTGATTTTTGTACAGCCAGCCTGACGCTGGACAGGCCTCAAAGAACCCCTGGCGAGGTGACCTTTCAGGTGCCTTCCAAATCTAAACGTTTTTGGTTCTGGAAGCAGGTTATTAGCTATTAACCGCTGATAAGATGCTAACTGGCCATCAGATTGGTAAGGCGTTTCTGAGGTGTTTCTGCTGCAGAATGGGACGTGTGGGGAGATCAGACTGGTGAAGGGGGTATCTAGAGTAGGAGGTACAGCAGAGCTCTCAGAGAGCAGCTATAGGTGGGAGCAAGGCTGGACATATTCTCAAGACTCAGATCATCATTGGGCCGAGGGCCAACTCAGCAGCTAGGATTCCTGCCTTTACCATGTCAAATTTTCCTGGCATTAGAAATTTTAGAACGGGTTGATAATCTGCTTTTGCAGGGAGGCAGTTCATCATGGGTGAAGACAGTCCTTTAAATTCCATTGCCTGGAAACTCTTTTGTGAGTTTGAGGCCTAATCTCCTTAGCACCAGAATTTGGGTCACCTCAACCCAGTTTTAGGGTGAACAATCATCCTGGTGTTCCCAGAACTATCCTGGTTTTAGCATTGAAAGTCCCATGTCCAGGGAACTCCTCACTTCTGGGCAGACTGGGACAGCTGGTCACTGTACGGGCCTCGTTGTTTCTTTCTAATAATGTCACTACAAAGATAAACTCCCACCACCCCACCCCCAACCCACTCCAATCTCTGATCATTGGCAAAGTTAGATTTCAGGATCTTTCCATGTGCTGTAGCTCAAGTCAGGAAAAAATAAACCCTCAACAGCTTCTGTTCTACAGAAAGAGGTTTACAGATTTCAATATGCCAGCCAAAAAGAAAAAAATATTCTCAGCTTGAGTCTTGTGCCAGCTTGATAGGCAATGGCAGAGATGGGTGGTTTCCAACGGAGTTTTTCGCCCCTGAGCTGGTTTTGAACCTCACAGCTCTGCCACTTGACGGCATCCAGGTTTCCAGACACTGGCAGGGATGCCACAGTCTGTCACCATCAGGGCTGCTATGAATTTTCCTATTCTGACAACTAGACAAGATGTCTTTTGAAGGGTGTTTAGTACTTGGATGGTTTGTTTTCAAGAGAGATGAACCCCAGAGTAGATTTGCTTCAGAAAATAAGAAATGTTGGAGACTGGTCGGCATCCTACTTAAAGAGTCTGCTTAAAGAGTTAGTTACACAGTTAGATGCTTTTCGTTCCTCAATTAAATCAATGCACTGACCTTTTGCTGAAAAAGGTATAAGAACTGAAGGGGAGATGTTGGGAAATGACTGAAACCCTGAATGGTTAAAGCTGATACAGCATTTGCTTCACCTCTGGCTTATACAAGGCATTATGAAGTGACTAAGGAGATTATATTGAACTTTAAGAAGATACCTCGGAAGCAAACTATTTGCCTGAATGTCCTTCTCCTCTGCAGCCCAATAGAAAAAAGAGGGATACAAGGAAAGGCCAGATGCCTCCAGCTTTATCACCCTTCTCCCCCCTTTAATTCTCAGAGGTACTGGGTCCAGACCAGAGGTTGTTGCAGAAACGGTTTGCCCCTGGAACAATGCACAAAGGGAAATAGAGTGCCGAAGGAAATATCTGCTTCCAGGGAGACAAAATTGGGAAGAAATGAGAACGTGAGATGTCAACCACAGTGAGTGGAAAGATAAGGAGGGGAAGTGAGGACGTTCTGGAGGCAGAGGCACTGGGTGCCAGGCAATGCAGTTTGTGAAATGTTAGGACAGGCTTCTTATTTCATATATTCACTCTGGCACAGGAGCAACGAACGATACCAAAAATTCTACCCTTTCTTCTTTTAGATTAAGTTCAGTCCTCCTAAGAAAACTTCTATTGTTTTGAACTGTCCCTTCTACTGGGATAATGTGTGCATATGAGTGGGTTGATCACATAGGTTTTATTCTGCTGGCAGTAGAGCAGGGGCAGGGGAAACCAGAAGGCCAAAAGGTATAGGATCAAACATTGTGAGATGCAACAAACATTATTTGCCCTACTTCAGCACTTTTCCGGTAGCTGACCCTGTGGGAAGGATAAGAAAAGAAGAAAGCCGAAAGTTGTTTGGACTGGGCTTTTCCTCCTCACCAGCCTCCTCGTGAATTTAATCTCAGTAAGATTTGTGGCAGTAGATCTCGCCTTCATGTCTTTCATTTCTACAAGACTTTTCCTTTTGACACCAAGGTGCCAGTCAGTCTCCTTCATGGATTTCTAAGTCATGGGCTTTGAGGGAGACACCAATGTTTGAGGAACATGTGGCCAGAGGAAGCTCAGTGATGGGAAAAAAGCATAAGAAAGATGTGGCCCTGGGAATCTCATCTGGTTCCGATAGGCCATGTCACTCACTCAGACCACATGGATTCCAGTACTTTCAAGATCTTTAAGTCTGACTCTAGAAAAAGGATCGTATCAGAGAAAGAACAAGTTTGCATTCTCCTTTAGACAAAAGAAGGATCTGGCTGAATGGAGGAAAAAGAAAAACTTTTAAACTGAAGACATAGATATTGTCTAAAGTAAATATTGATCATTTTAATGCATTTTTCAAAAGAGCATGTTTTAAAATTTGATTCAAAGTTAGATAAAAAGTCAGATATGACACAGCTACCTAATGTGAGGGAAATGAATGCAAAAATAGATTATAGTAAAGGAAATTTTTACAGAATATTACTTCAGATAAGACCAGCAAATGAAGTTTAATTTATATAATAATTTTAATAACAAAGTAAATACTTGAAATTTTTCAGAATGTTAGAACCTTTCATAAGTTTATTCTCATAAGTAATGATTTCCATATAATGACTAGCTAATTAAGTATATCTGTAAATTCAAGGGAGCACTTTTATTTTGTGTATTTGTTTTATTCTGCAGATTGGGATTTGAATTTTTTTAAGTAGTTTTTCTGGTTGTAAAATTATTAAAGATTTTATCACCTCTTTAGGCCTCTAAGAAGAAACCTAAAGAGGTGATATGGCCCTTGCTACTTCTTCCAAGCTTCCAAGCAGTGGGTAGTTCAAATGATTCAACTATCATTGCCGATATCAATGTCAAATTGGACCCAATGTATGCATTAGACACAGAGCATTGGTTAAAGTCATCTCACCTCTGTGAGGAAGTCTATCAACTCCTTTACCAAATTGAGCCAAGTTCTTTTAAGACTCTCTTAAAGGATAGTGGCCACCACTATACTTAGAGCAAATGAGAGAGATCCCAAAGAAAGGATGAACCTTGGAGAGCAAGAGTCAGGGCACAAAGCTTTGCTTCCCTTCCATTGTCAAGTCTCCACCTTTTGCTGACTTTGGAGGATCTGAGCTTGAATTTTTTCTGTCTTAAAGGGAGTCAGCATGCTACTCTACAATCTCCATGAAACTACAAATTCTTCCTAAAATTGAAAGGCTCTTATGTGCCAGTTAGGGTGCTGGGCGTGTGGGTGATTGGTACAGGGCTGAGGTCCCAGGGGTACAAAGCTGGTGGAGCTGGGTGAATACTGAAGCAGGCCAGGGCAGGAAAAGCCAGGGTATAAATCTAGGGATTGCCCAAGGCCAAGCCAGGGAAGATGAATGTTGTGATCGAATCCCAGGAAATAAGCACAGAGCTAGAATGAGAGACAAGCCTAAAGGTTAGAAACCAGATAGGCTGGGGATGTAATGGAGACCAAGCGGCAAGTGATGCAGGGGGTCCAAGATGGCTCCATGTTCTCAACTGAAAATGTAGACTCCTGCCTTTTAATCCACTCTATGATGTTTTTACATTATCCAGTATCTTAAGGGATTTTTGATGGCTGTGTATATTCCATCCCATGGCTGTAGTATAAAATCCTCAGTCATTTTCCTATTGTTAGATTACAGTGATTTTTAAGATTGATACTAATTTTTCATACAATTTAAAAGGAATATTACTAAACAAATCTGAATTTACCAATTTAGGAAGAAAAATGTAGATCTTCATTATTAACAATATAAATACATTTAAGAGGTAGGGGAAATCTGGAAGCCATTAGGATGATCAGCGTTTTAGACACCAGGTAACTCTGAACCCTGAAGAAGGTAGTGAATGAACAGGCAAAGTCTTGGAGATGTATGTAAGATACGGACTTTTTCTCTTTTTTTTAATCCAAAACACTGTAAATGGAAAAATGTCAGAGATTTTCTTTTTTAGTGAAGAATAAATAAAGTCAGGACTAAATTAGATGGTGAAGAAGAAGATTCACCTCAGATCTGTTATTGTAATTTTTAAAAACTTGCTCTAAATTCAGTTTCCATTTGTTAATTTTAAAAACCTTTGAGTGCTATTTATACCGAGTTTTGTTCTTGTAGACAAGGCATAAGTGATTTATGGCCAAAGGGCTGCTCTCTGCTGTCTGTGCTGGGGGAAGTCCAATAAATTCGGTCATGAAGCCCAAGGGAGGTAACTGCTTACCGGTTACCTGGTAACTGCTGATTGAAAGGCCGGTATGGTAACCACTGCTAGGACCCTCCCTTGAAGCCAGCAAAAAGCAGAGGAAGATGGATCTTGTATCTGGAGTCAATCCCATCTAAAATTTTTTTGCTTCTGAAAATAAGATTCGAGCAAGGTCTTCAACAGGAACCAAGAGTGGAATTGAGTTCAGAGTTCCTAGAAGATTGGGAGAATGCAGAGAAGTTCAGCACTGGGGCTGTGAGAACCCTTTCACAGGGCAAAGAACAGTATGGCCCAGACGTCCTGCTTCTCCCAGCCTGGTTCCGACATCATGCCTTAGATGTCCTAAATAACAGTCCAACACCAGGGTTCCCAATACTTTGTGACTCTGAGCTGATTCTCTTCAGTCTGCCCTCTTGGTCAGTCCTAGTGGGGCCCCTAATCAAGATAGCATCTCTGTAGTGCAGGATGAGTTACACATTTGAGCAAGCAGCCATGGGAATGATTATGCCCATCCACATTCTTCCCAGCAGAGCCCCAGGACATGCTGGAATATCTGGAATCCTGTGGGCAGTTCCTCTTGCAGCTCCCACCATTTCCAGTATCTGCTCACAGCTGGCCTGCAAATCCCTTGACAACTTCACAGGGTTGAGGACTTGGTATCCAGGCTCTTTGTATACCAGCCTCTGGCTTTGACAAGTCTGTCCTCTCACATCAGGGGCATTTGATGATTGAAGAATCTTAACTCTACTTGGCAGGTGAGAGACAGTGGGACTGAGCTGATGGGGGTGTTCTGGCAGGTTCCCTTCCCAGGTGCCCCAGATGTTTCATTGCAGCCTGCATTTCCACAACAACAAGCCTAGTAAATCAAATGTGAAGGTATATGATCTGATACGATAACAAAGTAACAGGGGCCTGAATGTGCTGCAGCCCACTCGGGGTGAGCTAGGTCTTTGTGAATTCCCCCTGAGCACTCTTCACTTGGCTCAGAAAGTGCCCCTGTTCTCTCCTGTACCTGGACGCAAGCAAGTACAGTCAGCCAGGCCAGCAAGAAAAGGGGACAGTCCAACCCTCTCACAGCTTTTCTCTCTGCAGAGCTTGCTGGTAGTGCTAGCTCCAGAAGCTCCTCACCTTCCCATGACCTTGGCTCCTTTTGCTTCCTTGCCCATTCTACCCTCACCCCAACAAAGAGTCAATTACAGGAACAGGCAAGTCTGAATCTCCCTGCTATTGCTGCCCCTATAGCCCCTGCCATCCCTATGTTCTTATGACTGCATGCCCCCCTCCCCAGATCCTAGGTACAGGAAGACATCTGTTTACTGCAGTGGTTCTCAAAACGTAGTCCCTCACCTGCAGCACCCATTGTCATCTGGGAACTTGTGAGAAAGGCAAATTCTTAGGCCCCAAGCCAGACCTCCCAAATGAGAAATACTGGGATTGGGGCCCAGCATTCTATACCTAGCAGGACTACCAGGTGATTCTGATACATGGCAAAGTTTGATAATTCGCATTTCTAACAATTTCCCAGGTGATGCTGATGCTGTTGATTGGAAGGCCACACACTGAGCACCACTGTTCGTGGGCTTGGAGAAATTATTCTCTACTAGGGTTTGCCAAAGGAGAGCCATGGTCCAAATCCAGCCCGCTGTCTGTTTTGTAAATAAAGTTTTATTGGAACATGGCCACACCCATTAATTTACATATTGTCTCTGGATGTTCTCATACTACAGTGGCAGAATTGAATAGTTGCAACAGAGACGATATGGCTAGGAAAGCTGAAAATATTTTCAGATAAATGTGGTTGACCCCTGCTCTACACAGACATATCCTCTTTGGCACAGACTACACGGCTCCTTTCCAAATGGAGTTTAGGCAAAGACAATAACAATAATAACTCAGCGGGGAACCAGACACTTGCATATTGCTTCTGTCTAGAAATGAAAGGGCTTTCTTCAAACCCATGAAAGCAGCTGTAGCTGAGATCAGAAGTCTCTGGTAGAGGCTGTCACTGGCAATGTGACTGGGGCTACCTCAGCACTGGGAGCTGGACCAGTAGCAGAATTTGCAGCTGCACATGAATGGAGAGGCAGAAGTGCTGGCTGTCAGTTATGTACCGAAGAAGCGAATTTTTAGTAGTATACTCATTCCTTGACTTAAAAAAAAAAAAGCAACTGTACAGATTTTTTAAGGCAGCATACTCATTGCTCTTTCAGATCAACATGTCGAAAAACTGAAAGATTTTAAGAAAGGCGTATTTGATTAGTTTGGGCTCTTTTTAAAAAGCGGTTATTGAATTCTTTCCCCTAGCAGCTAAGAAACCCCATTTTTCTCTGTTGACTCTCTCTTCAGTGATTAAAAATGCTTTCCCCACACTTCCCAATTGCAAGCTTTTCCAGAACATGAGCAATCTGTAAATGTCTAAAGCTGGAGAATATCATTAGGTCAGGCTTCCAATTTAGATGTGTGGTTCTGTCTCTGATATTCATGGGGAGGGAGGGTATCCTCTGCTTTGAAAAGAGGGTATTTTCACTTTTTCTGAAGAAGTACAGAAAATGGGAATAGCCATTCTGAGACAGCAATCTCTGAAGTTCAAGAAGGCAATCTGGTAGAGTGGCAAGAAATAGCTGCTGGAATTTGGCTGGAATTTTTGAATACCCAGATTGAAATCTCAGTCCTTTATTTCTCTATTACTGGGGCCTTGGGCAAGTTGCTTAATCTTTGCCTCTCTGAACCTGTTTCCTCATCTATAAAATAAGGATAATCACATCTAGATCAAAGATTAACTTAAACTTGATGTGATAGGTCCCTAACATGGTATGGGGGCCCTCAAAGTTACCTGCATTTGTTCCTCTGGCCTCTTGGTAGAAATTTTCTTTTTCTGTTTTAGGATTTCTTTGCTTTGTAATTTCAGAAAATTTAGCAGAACTGAGAAAAGAGAGGTGAGGTTCTTTGGAAACAAATTGTGCTGCTTTAGGAGAGCTAAAAGAACATCTCTAATGTGAGGAAAGTGATCCTTTTATTCATCTCTCCTGAGTAGCCGCCTTTGAAATTGCTTAGTCCTGGGTTAAACATCTCTCCAAGATTCTGGAGGAGGAATTCCTGGCTGAGGAGAAGGATTCGAGGCACATCCTAACTAACACCTGTGGCGGGGGGAAAAACTACGTGTATAGATAATTCTAACAGAATTATCAAAGATAAGGTCTAACAGCTCCACAAAGATAATAATTACTAACTAATATCGCAGCCTCTGTAGTTTACAGATACCCAATAACTTATGGATCCATTAAGAGGAGAATCTTTGTGATCTCCAGAAATAAAAATACCTCGTCAACAGGTGTTTGGTTATTAATGGCTCTGTGTGTTATTAAATTATTTATTAATTTAACTAATAAATTAATTAGAGAAAAGGACTGCCGTGTTCTTGCTATTCAACATGAATTCTCATTCAAGGCAAAATTCACATTCACTTCCTCAGAGGGGACTTTCCATCCACCAGTCTGAAGTGACCTCTCTCCAGCCACACTCTTACCCCTAGCCATGTCACTATATCGTTATTTGAAATGGTATGGTTTATTTATCTGATTACTTGTTTTTTGTTGGTCTCTCCAACCAGAATGAAAAATGCCTTGGCTTTATTCATTGCTGCATCCTCAGGGCTCAAGAGTAGTATCTGACAGGTACTCAATAAACAAGTATTTGATGAAGGACTTGATTTCTCCCCAGAACAGTTTTTAAAAATCTGGCTAGAATTCGAGTTCCACCGTAAAAGGGAGCTTTCAAACTTAAGTGATTTAGTAGTCTCTCGTTTTAGAAAGAATTTCTTCTATTTTGGGGTTTGTGGTTATCATTCATTGGCTCATTTCTGATCCTTATGCCTTTTATTTCTAGTCTTACTGTACAGGTTCAGTCAATACAATATTGAATATAATCATAATAATGGGCATCTTTTGCTTATTTCTGATCTTGAAGGGAAAGCTTTCAACGTTTCCCAATAAGTATGGTATTTGCTATAGGATGCTCATTATCAAGTTAGGAAAGTTCTCTTCTATTCCTAATTTGCTAAGTTATTTTTTTAATCATGTATGGATGATAAACAAATATTTTTGCTGTACCTATTAGAATGATTATAGGGTTTTTTCTCTTATATTATCAAATGTTAAACCATCCTTACATTCCTGATGTGAATTCAACTGGGTCATGATACATTATCTTTTCCATATTTTGCTGGGCTTAATTTGCTAATATTTTGCTTAGGATCTTGGCATCTATGTTTATGAGTGGGATTAACCAGTAATTTTCCTTTCTCGTAATGTCCTTTGTCCAGTATGGATATAAAGGTTATGTTGGCCTCATAGATAAAGTAGGAATATTTCTTCTTTTTCTAATTTCTGGAAGTTTGTGTAGGATGTGTGTTATTTCTCCCTGCAATATGTGATAGAGTTCACTAATGAAGCCATCTAGGCCTTGAGTTTTCCTGTGCTTCTCAGGTGTTAGGAAAGCAGCAGATCTTATTAATCCAGTTTTAGGGCTTGACAGGATGCAAAGTTGGACTGCAGTCCCTTCAATGACCAGTCTACTTCCAATTCAGTCTAACTTCTGGGGTTTAGCTATTTAGGGTCCCAAAGTGAAGTGTAGGGAGTTTATCAAGCCCCCTACCATCATCCAGGCCCAGGAAGGATGTACAAAATGCTGTTCAGCTCATCCGCCTTTTCCTTTGATAATCAGCGGAAGAACCTGGGGGCAAGGCAGCCCCTAAATCCAAGCTTATTGCTTGGGTTTCCAGCTTCTCCCAGATCTTGGTTCGATGGTGCGCCACTGTCCTGTGTTACTTTTCTAGTGTCTTCAAACATATGTACTTTTATTCTGTCCAGCTTTTTTATTCTCTGCAGTTGGATAGCTTTTCTGAACTACATAGTCCACTGTTACCAGACAGTTGTTTGGTTGTTCCTTCCTCAAACAAAAAAGCAGACTAGAATCTGGACACCCAAGTGAAGTCTTTCTAAATAATAACTTGTGGTGGTCCTGGTGGTCCACATACCTACTCCTAATATGCTGCCTTTGCCCAGAAACTCTTTGGATCTCCTCATTAGCATCATCTTCAGGGCCAGGCTTGATCCACACCCCCTTATGCACATCAGTTCAAAAAGTATTCCTGAATTCTTACTGGTACCAGATGCCCTGTAGGTACTAAGAATACAGAGCAGAATAACAGGGGTCACAGTCTACTGCAGAGACAGGCATCAAGACAGAAAGATTACAGCAAAATGTAGGTACTATTACAGACAGGAACCAAGGTTATTTGCACAGAGAGGACAGACAGCATACTGATACTGCCTGAGGAGCTAGTTAATAGATTATATTCTAGTCTGGGCTCTAAAGGAAGAGCAGAAGTTCAACAGTAGAGAAGAGGAGGAATTGTCACTCCAGGGAGAGGACAAAGAGTGCAAAGAAGAAACAGGGACAAGTTGAGAGGCCACCAGGCACACTGTGAAGAGAGTGACACCCTGTGTGAGGATATCGGCTCTGATAGCACTTCCCTGGTCATGTTACTTAACCTTCTAAGTCTCACTTCCCACTTCTGTAAAATAAGGATAACAATCGTTTCTACCTCATCAGACAGTTTAATTAAATGAGATTTTACCTGTGAAGGGCATGAAACAATACTTAATACATAAGAAGCACTCATTAATTATTACAGTATATGATGTAGGGGAAGGGGGTGGTAAGGGATAGGGAAAAGCAGACTTTGTTCTCATTAATTTCAGCTGGCTATTAAAGAAAAGAAAACACTATTGGGAATATTCAGAGAGTTACGTTAGAGTTGGAAAAACATGGAAAGGAGTTAGAGGATCCCCCCTAAAGAGCTCTAGGACCAGCTTGCATGAGGCAGGATTATAGGAATTAGTGTTTAGATTCCCAAGGACACGGCTCTGAAGGAGATGGCACTTATCTGGATGAACAAGGCTGAACTTATTTTATTTATTTATTTATACATTTGTATTAAATATTTTTTTAACTCAATATATCAAAAGTATTATTTCAACATGTAAATGATACACATTATTAAGGACATACTATATATACTTCCTTGCAATTTGATATGTATTTATCATTTTGGAGTAGCCACGTTTCAAGTGGCTTGGCGGGTGGCTATCATATTGGATTTCTCAGGTCTTGATGATATCTAGGATTTTTATTGCCTATTTTCCGATTAACCGATTTAAAACCATGCTGTTGCTTTATCTTAAGCTAGAATGATGGTGAAAGTGTAAGCTTATGCTGTGTATAGCATTGTGTAGGCAACTTTATAGTATCTTTCCACCAGTGCAACCTTCGCTAGCTTGGCGATGGTCAGTGATGGTTCTCTCAGGGGCCCTACAGTTACTTCAAAGTACAATAGGTCGTCTCTCTGGTGTGTTTGTGCCCTAGGCACATCCCCTTCCTCAGAGCAACCCCACCTGTTCCTCTCCACTTCTGTACCTTCACTGCCTCTTTATCTCTCTGGAGATGTCTCCCCCAGCCCCCAGCCCATGGCTGCTCAAATCCCACCTTACTGCCAAGCCCCACCTCTTCTGTGGACCCCTCCTCTTACTAATCCAGTCTCCACTACCTTCCTCATGGCTGCAGCAACCGTACTGCACAACTAAGCATTCTACTCCTTCCCTCTTTGCTTTTCTGTACTTACTCTTCCAAGTCACCTTTCACGTCTGTCAACCCAAAGGGCAACCTTTTTCAAGGCAAGGATCAACCTTCCCCGCCTCACGTGGTACTCTCTTCTCAATAAATGCTCTTGAATTCAAAAATAACAGCCAGCGAGTGACAGAATAAGTGGTGAGGTCTTATTCTCCCTCCATACCCTCATTCTGGAAAGGGTTGAAGACAGGATATTCAAAAGAAAATAGCTCGATCTAATTGAGAAATACGTGATTTATCTATTCATCTGCACAAATTGGAACCTGTGTTAAATTGCCAAGCTGAAAATGGTTACCACAGCAGTGCCAGGAAGAAGATGCTGAAGAGAAAGGCTTTTTCTTATCTTTAAAACCTTTTCTTCACTGGATGAGAGTGGCACGGTAGCTTAAGGAGAGAACACCAGCCCAGGAATCGGATGAATTGGGTTTGAGGTCAGCGTCTATCCTGTCATTTCTTCTCTGCAAAGTCAGTTAACCTCTGGAGTGTCAATTAGACATTCATGAGGCAAGAGCAGGACCTACCCTGCCCACTTTGAATCAGAATAATGAGTCTAGTGGGTTCAAATGAGACAGATCTATATGGATACAGAGTAGCTCTTTCACAGAGGCAGGATCTGGCTTATGCTCAGGAAGAAAAACCTGGAAATAAACATTCCATCTTTATTAGCCTCACCACCTCTCCTACAGGTCTAATAGAGTGGGGCTCAGCAGTAGTGAGGGAGCTAGAATAAGACAAATGTTAATTCTGCCATATTCTAAAAAGGATCCCACAGGAGTGAAGCCTATTTTCAAAGGTAGGGACAAGAAATGGGGGGGAGGTGGGGGATTTGGGCTAAGATTAGAACAAAGAGCTTTAGAGGTGTTTTGGCCCTCAGGGATGTCGCAGAGTGCTGATTTGGGGCAGAGGAGGGGGGAAGAGAAACCTCCTCCTCAGCTGACTTGTGCAAGGGAGGGAGTGCCCTCCCAACCATGTGTCAGCCTCTTACCTCTACTGAAACGGCGAGGATGAGCCCCGTGGGGTTGGAAAGAAAAAAAAGTATATTTGAGGCCAAATCTCTTAGAGGAATTTGACATGTTTGCCTCAGGTAGATACCGTGAAGCTGTTTGGCCTCCATGTCACCCCTAAACACAGCACGCCAAGCACAGCCACTACACTAATTTTTGTACTTACCAATTAATTTCCAGTTTTTATATATTTTTGTTTTCCAGCTGTATTCTGTTCTCCTCAAGTCCAAGAAAAACTGCAGTAGGAGTTCCCTCCTCTTTTCCATTCAGTGAAACTAGGAAATGTCTCAGGATATAAATGAACGTAATAATTCTGTGTTATTGAAAGCTGCTCGCAGCAAAAATGGATGTATTCTTAAATAACCAAAGACAGCGATTTGGGAGCTGTTTTAAACAAGCTCTTGTTCCTATTTTGCCATTCTATTTCATATAACTTTCAGGTATAAAGTAGAACTTCTCTAAATTGTTTTCTTGGCATTCTTTGTTCAAAATATTGAAGTAATGGACTTGCAGTCTTTAATCTTAAGAATGCGGTCATCTTTCTTTCCAGTTATAAATGCTCACAATACATGGTCCGATTTTCATGTATCAAGACAAATACCTTTGTGTACTTAATCAATAAGCTTTCAGCCACATTGTAACTTGTAGCCTCAACACCAGGAGTTCTGATTGGTGAAGGCCGTCATCGGTCCCAACCAACTGTTTTCAAAAGGAAGCTGGTGTTGACATTTTTATTGTTTTTTTTTTTTTTTCCTCCTAAGAAAACAATAGATTGTGGATTTGAGGTAAACATTCCCAAAGCAGAATGTTTTATTTGAGGAAGCTCTCTCTTTCCATGTTTGAATATGTGCACTGCCAATGGGGTGCACGAACCCTTACGTGAGCAAGCGGTAAGGGGCAGACTCAGGACTGTAAAGAACCTCAGATACTCGGGAAAAGCAGCCTCCTTCCTTCCTCCTTTACACCTGGTGACCAATGTGGGAAACACCCGCTCAGCCCTGCCCAGGTTTGGTACTTTTAAAGGACAGTCAAACTGAACTGGATGAGTATTACTCTGAAGGTTAGGGACAATGTGCCGGGGACTAGCAAAGAGAAGTTTAAACCGTACAGTGAACTCAGAAGATTCTGGTGGAACAATCTGGCTATGTAAACCTTGTTTTAGATGACTTTGAAAGGCTAAAGAACATCCCCATTTGGAAAAGTCTTGTTTGTTTTCTTCTCTGAAGTCAGCTCTGATCATTCTAATGCACTTATTGGCCCTTGATGATTTTTCAGGCATAGCCAGCGCTAATCTTGCTGTTTGCAGGTAGGTAGAGCTAACTCCGATGGACCTATTTCAAAATGTATATTATGCAAATTCTAAAAAGAAGTGAGAAACTCTCTTTTGTTTAATTTTTGTAAAAGCCACAAAAACTATAAAATTAAAATTCAGTATAATTACTGAACAGGGCAACCACTTTCATTCTCCTGTACTTAAAATGCAACTTTTCTACCAGAACGAGGCAAAGATTTCTCACCATGTTTTGCTTAGATTGGCCTCATTTACCAAAGAGCCCAGTCACAGCACATCAGAACCAATCAACCAGATAGAATGTTCAATATTTCCACTTGTTCGTCTCTGCCTCCTGTGACTTTAAGCCCTCCCACCGATTATAGAACCGAAAGAACATTGTAGAGGAGTCTAAAGCTTTCTGGCAAATACACAGTTTAATTAAACATATGATTTCTACTGCCCTAAGTTTTCTGGGTAAGCCTTATCTGTCTGGGTATATATTTAACAGGAATACTCATTTTTTCAACATTCTCAGTGACAATTATTCTAAAAATAGGAGTAGTCAGCAGATGTGTAGTCACTCAGGAAGTTTACACGAGCAGCACTGGGGCTGGGAAGCCTGAGGTTCACAAGGAATTCTATTTGAGTGGCTCTGGCATTCACAGAACCAGTTACTTAAGTTCAGATTCCTTTCATCTTAATTAGGACAGGCGACGTAATGACACAACCAAACACATAAGAAGAATTATAAAACATTTGGGAAGACTGCTGGCTGCTGATCTGGTGGTATTTACTAGAATATATTGATGTGCATGTATAAAAATATTGGGTTGAGGAGTAGCAATCACCACTGTGCCTTGAGGCAAGAGAAATAACACACTCTGGCTACCAGAAACCACACCAGGTCATCAGAAGCTAGGCATCCTTTTACAAAACATTCAAGAGCCATGTGACATGGCAGAGTCAGGCAGGATTGAGTGGAATTCTCATAACACTTGCTAGCGAAGAGACCTTGTATCAGTCACTAAAATTCTCTGTGACTCAGTGTTCTTCCCTGAAAAATGGGAGAGCTATCAAGTCTCAGTTGTTATTTATAAGGCATAGATGAGGTAATGTATGTAAAGAGCTTGGTACAAGTTCTCTGTAAAGAGATTATTACTGTGAGTACTGGGTACCTACTGTGCAGATTTGAATGTCTTTGCAAACTTCTGAATTGCCTGTATATTTAGTTTACACTAACTTGAAGAAAGATCTCTAGAACAGTTCACATGGGAAGTCAAGCTGCCTTTGTGAAGAAATGGAATTATCAGAATTTTCCATGCCTTTCTGTTCTGCTTTATAATGACGCACACTGCCTCCTGGAGAACTGTAATGGCTTGGCTTCCGACAGCCGATACGAAGATGTCCGTGTTTCCTTCCTATGTCCTTTTATAGGGCATTTAAAAACTCCTTTCCTTTGGTGTATTAAGAATCCCATACACACAAGAATAACAACATCAGCCCCCAGGGACCCATCCTATTACTGGTAAAACGGATGATCTTTGTTCTTCATCTCCATTCTGCTCATTCTTTTTGTTACATCTGTCCTGATCTTTGAGAACCATTACCGTGCTCGTGTGTATGTGTGTGTATCTGGGAAAACAGCAGCTATTGAATGTATGTTATGTATATGTGTATTTTCAGCTCCCTAACTAGAATGTCAGCTCTTCGAAAACAGGACCTTTGATGGATGGATTGTTTGTACCATAGCAGGTATCTCCACAGTGCTTTCATTCTGTGCCTTAATTGGAAAAACCAGGCACTTCCAATAAACAAATATTTATTTTTAGAATATGTGCATGTATTACTATGCCAATATTGTAGTAATTATAAAGTATATTTTAAAGTAGACATTTTAAAAAGAAGGGAATTAAAGATGCAAATATGAGTACTTGTCATCTTTCTTCCCACACTGCAGTGAGCTGTCTTGTAGGGCATGTACATCCCTTTTGGAGACTGCTGCCCCCAGCACTGAGGAAGGGACCAGTTTGTTTTAGGGCTGAGCAGTAACACTGGCCACCCAGGACCCAGATGTCTACTCCAGGTAGCTTTTTTCCTGCCCACCATGCTCTCTCTCTTCAGTGCCTTCCCCGCACACACTGACTCTGCAGGTATTAGGGGGAACATCTGGGTGACTGATTTCTTACTTAACTCACACTCATGCTTTTCATGATTGTTTTCCTGGTTGCAAAAGGTGCACCAGCAGCCTGCATTTTCCCTTCTTGCTAATAGATACAAGATGCCCCTAGAGGCTGTGGTTCGCAAGGATCCTGCAGTCTGCCCGGTTACTCAGTCACGTTAAGTGTGCCGTGCGGAACGGCCACCCACGAAAATTGCGGAAAACATTCTTTACAGAAACAATTGGGCTTTTCATTCCAGGGTACAGATGGTGGTGTGGTAAAGGGGTGGTGGGGATGGCTGGGGTATGTGTGACAGTAGAACCTGGGCCATCTTGTGGGTTTTTCAGGAAGCCCACACAATAGCTGTCTCACCAAACATGTGCTGAGGTCCTATTATAGGCTGAGAACTTCAAGACATGGTTGTCCTCTTCAGGGAGTTTTCGGTCTTCCTATGAAGACAAAGTGGGGACTAGAGAAATGAAATTACACAGCAAGCAGCTGCTATTGACAGGACGTGGCAAACTCATCCAGAGGAAGATGTTTGTGTCCTATTCGAGGCCTGCCAACGCAGCCTATGAGACCATGACTGCCCCAAAGAGATGCCCAAATTGACCAGAAATAGAAACTCA
This sequence comes from Eschrichtius robustus, assembly GCF_028021215.1. NCBI lineage: Eukaryota > Metazoa > Chordata > Mammalia > Artiodactyla > Eschrichtiidae > Eschrichtius > Eschrichtius robustus. The sequence goes on from NC_090829.1 coordinate 36,761,028, forward strand.
CGCTGAACGGGGTTCTGAACGCAACCCTTGCAGTGGTTCCAGAAGCCGTTCTTGCTGAGTAGAATCAGCCTTGAAAAAGCAGACTGTAAAGTAAAATTTAAGAGGTGGGCAAGTCTCATCGCTGGGAAAATTTTCCATCACTAAAAGCAGAAAAATAAAAATCATTCAATCGTAAAACAGTCTGCAATCATCCACTTCAGAAGCAATCTCACATTACTGCCTCACCTTTTCAACCATCACTCTTCCCTCTGGCTTTGGGCCTCCATTTCTCCAGCTCAGGTCCCAGCATCGTCTGTTATTTTCCACAACCCACAGAGGCAACACTGTGCTTCTCACTCACCTATATCAGAAGGGGTGCCCCTCTGTGATGGCCACAGTTCTAAGCACCTGAGAGTCAAGACGAATCCATAATGAGTTCTTTGCAGGATTCCCAAATGTGAGCTTTTCATTTGCTTTCCATGCCTCCTAGGGAGGAAAAGAAGTTATCCATCAGTGACATAGAAACGAGGAGGAAAGATTGCAAAAGTCTGAGGTTATTGCAACAAAAAAAATGTTTATATTTCCTGAGGATGATTCCTGGGCTGGTTTCCCTTCATTCACCAAACACACAAGCAAATGTTTTTAGAGCCTATAAAACTCTGCAGTCTTTGAGGATAACAGCTGCTGTACCCCAGATCCCTTACAGACCTCTTGTCAATCAAAGGCAGCTGCTCTTGTTTAGACTCTGAGACTCTCTTCTGTAGACTACTGAGATCACCTGCTAATTGATCTCCCTCCTGCCAATCACTGCCTCCTCCAAGCCATCCTCCACACTGCTGTCAGTATCTTTCTGCAATGTAAATTGGATGATAGTTCATCCTTGCTTAAGTACTCTGATAGCTCTACATCACCCACAGGTTACATTTCAAATTAATTAAACATGGCATTCAAGCCCTTCTCACTCTAGTCCCAATTGACCTTTCTAGCCCTGTTTCCAGATCCCCACTTTGACCCACTATTAATCCATTCAACCATACCATCTGGTTTAGGTGCATCTCTCTATTCAAACCAGTTCCTCTGCTTGGGATGCCTTCCCCCCTCTCTTCACCTGTAAACACTTCCTCTCTCCTCAAATCTTACTCAGAGCCTTCCTTCCTGAAGCTTCATCCAAACACCACCAAGCAGGGGTCCTCACCCACTTCTCTGCTCCTATCCCACCTCCCAGTTAGCTCTGCTGTGCATTCACCATTGGTATACACTGATTCTTATCTACATATCATCCTTTTTGCCTCTATACCCCCAGAAACTGACACAGTGATACCAAGGGCTACTCAGTAAATCCTCCATGAGTGACTACACGAAAGGAACTTAGTGATCTTGAAGGTTTCCCAATGAGGAAATCTCCTTCCTGAGGGGTGTATTAATCCTTGCTTGTAATTGGCCCGATCCCCAGGTCTGGACATGGAGGACCTCAGACGCAGCCACCGCTTCTCTATAAACATCTTAAATCAAATTATAGGGCTTTCTGTCAAACCTCAAACTGAGATAGAATACAAACAGCAACATTATTCAGAAAATGTCCTTCAGTGCTCATTTGTCTTCCTCTCACAGATACTGACCACCTTTTAGATCTTAGTTCTGCTTTATGCATACGTGTATGTGCAAACTGCATAAATCCTGGGCAAACCAGCTGCAAGTTGGATTTCATCAGCAACTCTACATCTGATGTTCTGTGATTGGACCGGCCCTCGACATAGATGATGTACTTAATGAGTCACTGAATTGGGTCTTGATTGTCTTTTTTTCCCCTAATTTTATAGGGAGGAAGTGAATTCCAAGTTAATGGTGGTGGCTAATTGCTGCGTCTTAGCAACGAAATGAGGCTGCTTTGACCCATCAATGTCCAGGTTCATTCATTTAATCCGTAGAAAAGACTCCAGGAATGTCTGGAGTCCAGATTTCCATTCTCTTTGTCTAACGATTAGAACCCACTTTCCTTTCAGCTAACGATTCACCACACCAAGGACCCGGCCTCCCCAATGGAATCTTCATGTTTTTTTTTTTTTTTAACATCTTTATTGAAGTATAATTTCATGTTTTATAGAACAGCAATAAAGGCGTATAGCCAGTTTTCCAAAGTACTCTTTCCAAAATGAGCCAAATTAAATTTAAAGCTCGTTCCAGAACATGTTCCTCTCTACATTTGTAAAAGAATGACTGCTTGGCGAGGCACTATTAAGAGAAAAGGGCAGAGTCTCCACAAAGATTTTCAACTTTATTTTTTACACCAGTTAGAAAACTGTTTGGAAAAGCAAATTTCAGTTTGACGTAAAAAAAGAAAAGAAAAAGTGTAGTGGGTGGGAACACGTTAAGAAATGCAACAATGACAGTGGTCTATAATCCTCTGAGACCAATATTAAGTACTAGCAGAATCTAATATCTCTAAATGTAGAAATAATATATTTACCAGTTAATCTAAGGGATACATTTTTTTTGTTGTTGTTCACTGAGAGAAAAGAAATAGTTCTGTTCTCAAACTTCACACAAGCTCTCTTTGTAAACACACACTTTTGGCTTACCAGGATTTTCACTGAAAATATTTATTTTAAATGTGATTGTCATCAAACTGCCCAGAGTTAAATAAATAGATTCTCAATAATTTAATCCACATTCCTCCAATACCTGCTATTTTAATGATAAATCTAGAGCATATTTTTCCCCCTTTGCAGAACAGACAGGGCAATGATATGTAATTATTCAAAATGTATCTTGTCCAGCTAGAGAAGATTGGGACACTGGGATTTCCTTATCCGAGTAAGATCAATAGAGACTATAATCTATTAGCTTGCCTCTGGCGGATCCTGTGTAAAGTGCCGTAAAGGAAGGTTAAATCCTAGTAATATCTGAGACTAGCTTGTAATATGATACCACAGGGAGACATAGTGCTGTCTAAGGCTCAGTAGCTGACAAAGATGATTCTCTAAATTCCTAAGTTGTTTTTTTCCTTCCCTGTTATGGTAACTAGATTTATGAATATTAGTTCAGGAAGCATTTTAATATTTCTGCAGGATTATACTTGAATAGTCCAGGGTGGTTTTGTCTTTTTTGGTGTGATTTGAAGTTAGAGTCTCCATTCAATGAACATTTGTTGAGGGTCTCCCCTTTCCCTGGCCCTGAGCTGAGCTCTGAGGATATAAGTGTAGACTGGATGATATTTGCCCCTACTATTGATACTTACATGTGAAGGAAAAAAGGCATTTCTTTAATTCTTATAACTGATCTTATTTTTCACTGAAGTCCCCATTCTTGCTGAGGCAGATGAGAGGGCATTTAAAATATCCCATTCAAAGCTAAGTGTCTCTCTTCTGATTTTAAGGGTCAAACTCTCGATTAGGAATCTCTCTTCCCTCTTCCCCAAATGGTGTCAATGAGTAGGAGAAAGCTTAGGAGGCTTGCTGTCCTGCTCTCCTAGCCACATGAGATTAGTGTGAAGCTTCCTGCTGGGACTCAGAATTCTCCTGGGCACCCTGGAGCCCAAGGAGCATGTACTTGGTCTGAGATTCCCACAGACCTCTCTGGTTATTTCTAATCCCTTCTCACTCTGGAGAGCCTTAACCATAGTGGGCAGGTGGGAGGAAAGTGGGAAGGTGTGAGCCTAGTCACTCACTTCTGATACTTCTTTTCCTCTCTTCCCCTCTCCGACTGAAGGAGGCTCTATCTTCCTTCCAGTCTGATGCTGAAGGTCACATAGTTAGCAACTGGATTAGATTAAGGTGATCACATCCTTTGTTATCCAAAGTAGTATACTTTGGAAAGTGCAAGAACGGGTGGTCCCAAGAATAACTGTGCACCAAGTAACAGGTGTAATCAGAGGCTGGCCTGGGTTAACCAAGATGTATGGTCTCCAGTTAAGTGGGACTATTCCACTTCCAGATTTAAGATTCTTTGCTTTTCGTTTCTATTATTCTTCCTAAATAACAGTGCACAGTGATGCAGCAAGAAATCTCCCAGTAAATTCTTTGTATATACTGGAGTTCTGAAAGGAAAGATTACCTGTGTGTGTGTATATCCAAGAGTCTAGAGACATAAGTAGCCATTGACTGAACCCAGTAATGGAATCATCTTGACAGCTTCTTTTGTATTATAGCCACGGAAAGAAAGACACAAACAATAGAGGGTAGGAGCATAGGTGAATTTTGACCTGTAAAACATTGTCTAAGTCTACCTTGTGGATTAGTTACTCAGTTGATTCTTGTGGTGGTGGTGGTTGTTTTTTGCAGCATTTAGATCCATTCATTGTTAACTCGGGGAAGCAGTATATCCATTCATGTCTGAGGAGATATAAAAGTCAAGGAATGAGTTAGTATGAGTCAGAGTTCTCCTTGTTCTGTGAAATTGTAGGGAGAATGTCCAGCTCCCAAGCACTATTTATCTACCTGGAAGAGCTATTTCTTGACTTAGTTGAGAGAGTTCATTCATGTACCCATCCATCACTCCATCCTTCCATCCACCCATTCATCCATACCCTGTATTATTCTAGTCAAGAAAAAGAAGGTGGTGACCAAAAATGGAGCCAAGGATGAGATTAAATATGCACACTCTAACGATGTAAAATTGTTATCCTCTGGGCCACATATTTGATTCTAAGCTTTCTAGGAGCCTATCAAAAATTGCTTGCAAGTTTCACAACTTAAAGTCCATTAGACAATAGATTATAAGGTAATAATTATTAACAGTTAACACTTACTGAGTGCTTATTGTATGGTGGGTACTGGGCTAGACTTTGTGCATGAATAATTTTTAAGTCCCTTCAGTAATCCTAAGAGATAAAAACTAAGAAATATCTATTTTATAGATGTGGAAGTAAAGCCTTAAACAGAATAAGTGAAATAGCCATAATCAGGTCCAGGGACTGACCTTGAGAGCCCTTGTTCTCTGCTTTAAATGCTCAAAAAAATTCATTCCTTTTTGGTTTTGGTTCTAGATTTCACAGTAACTTCTTCTTGAGGGGTTTTATAATAAGGATGTCTCAGGCTGTGATACACTAGGCCTTTGACAACATGGGGGATGTGCTCATTGTACCCTATACTTCTCCTTTGTAACGCTAACACAATGTAATAACGTAATTATTTGTGTAATGTTTATCTCCCCAACTAGACTTTAAAGACCATGAGGGCAAAGTGTGTTTGTCTTTTCTACTGCCTTGTCATCCCTTGCATACAGTGGACGTTTAACACATATTTGTTGAATAAACAAATGAAACAGGAGACTCGGAACTATTTGTAAAATAATTTGCAGTTGCACAAAGGAACTTCAGTTTAGTCTGAACATGATATTTTATTTTTCTTCCTATTTTTCGCCTCAATTCTGCTTCTCCTATTCCTCTCCACCCCTGTCACACACACACACACACACACACACACACATTATTTACTACCTTGATAATTTAAGCGAAATCACTTCCTAATTTCTTTCCTTGTCCTGAATTTGAGTGCAGGTCTCAATGAAAAAGGAGGGAATGTAAACTTTCTTTTTTCACAAAATATTTGTCTTCACTTCTATTCAGAATATTTCTTTTTTTTTAAATTGGAGTATAATTGCTTTACAATGTTGTGTAGTTTCTGCTGTACAGTGAAGTGAATCAGCTATATGTATACATATATCCCCTCCCTCTTGGACCTCCCTGCCCTTCCTCCCACCCATCTAGATCATCACAGAGAACCGAGCTGAGCTCCCTGTGCTATGCAGCGGGTTCCCACTAGCTATCTATTTTACTCATGGTAGTGTATTTATGTCAAACCTAATTTCCCAATTCATCCCACACTCCTCTTCCCTCCCTCTGTCCACACATCTGTTCTCTACTTCTGCATTTCTATTCCTGCCCTGCAAATAGGTTCATCTGTACCATTTTTCTAGATTCCACATATATGTGCTAATATACGATATTTGTTTTTCTCTTTCTGACTTACTTCACTCTGTATGACAGACTCTAGGTCCATCCACATCACTACAAATGACCCAATTTCACTTTTTATGGCTGAGTAATATTCCATTATATATATGTACCACATCTTCTTTATCCATCTGTTGATGGACATTTAGGTTGTTTCCATGTCCTGGCTATTGTAAATAGTGCTGCAGTGAACATTGGGGTACATGTGTCTTTTTGAATTATGGTTTTCTCAGGGTATATGCCCAGTAGTGGGATTGTGGGGTCATATGGTAGTTCTATTTTTAGTTTTTTAAGGAACCTCCATACTGTTCTCCATAGTGGCTGCATCAATTTACATTCCCACCAACACTGCAAGAGGGTTCCCTTTTCTCTGCACCCTCTCCAGCATTTATTGTTTGTCGATTTTTTGATGATGGCGATTCTGACCCGTGTTAGGTGATACCTCATTGTATCATTGTATCATATTCTCTAATAATTAGTGATTTTGAGCACCTTTTCATGTGCCTCTTGGCCATCTGTATGTATTCTTTGGTGAAATGTCTATTTAGGTCTTCCACAATTTTTTGATTGGATTGTCTGTTTTCTTGATATTGAGCTGCATGAGCTGTTTGTATATTTTGGAGATTAATCCTTTGTCCATTGCTTCATTTGCAAATATTTTTTCCCATTCTGTGGGTTGTCTTTTCTTCTTGTTTATGATTTCCTTTGCTGTGCAAAAGATTTCAAATTTAATTAGGTTCCATTTGCTTATTTTTGTTTTTATTTTCATTACTCTAGGAGGTGGGTCATAAAAGATCTTGTTGTGATTTATGTCAAAGAGTGTTTTTCCTATGTTTTCCTCTAAGAGTTTTATAGTGTCTGGTCTTACATTTAGGTCTTTAATCCATTTTGAGTTTCTTTTTGTGTATGGTGTTAGGTAGTGTTCTAATTTCATTCTTTTAACCCTTTTTTTTTTTTTCTTTTTGCTGCATAACTGGCTACACAGAGCATTTCAGCAGAGTTCTTAACAGTGTGAATGATTTGATTCACTACAAAGTCTGTCCACCAGTCCATGGAACCTAAGACTACTGTTCCGCCTGAGAGCACAGAAATGATGGATTGTCTTTTCCCCACTGTTTCACCTTATGCAGCAGCTCCTGAAACTATTAATCCCATTAGTTATTATCATGGCAATAACTAAGATTTGTAAAGAACTCTAAAACTCTGTAGGCCTTCACATACTTTATCTCATTTGACCCTCCCTACTACCTGTGAGCAGATTAGGCAGGCACTGTGTTTATGCATATTTCACATATGGAGACACTTGAGGCTTGGGGAGGTTAAGTGACTAGCCCAGCATCCTGGTTTGAGTGATGGGTGGAACCCAGCCTTAAAATCAGACATCTTTGCTGCTGATTCCAGCTTCTCCTTGTCTCCACTTTCACTTGAAATCTTTTTTTTTTTTTTTGAGGAGGGTAGGGGTGTTATGGGAAAGGTAGTCAAAAATGACTTCCTGCAAAACAGTTTGAGGGCTTTGCTGCTGAACGTGTCTGTTTGAGGAGAATGACAAAAGAAGGTATCAGCCATAAGCAAGATGAGCTTAAGATTCAGAAACAAAACTTAAGAGAGCTCACTGGGGGTCCCGAGCTGTATGTGGGTGTTTTGTTCCTGTGGGGTCAGGGTTGAGTTTCTGCAGCCCTCGGAGATATGCTGTAACCTTCAGTCAGGCCTAGAAGTTCAGCTCCTTGTGATGGTTAGTTAACATTGCTAGATGGTGATAAACTACACTAACAACAGAGTCTTAAGCTACAAAAATGCCAAAAGAAAGTGATCCCTGCTGAGATTAAAAGCTCACTATAGCTGTGTTGAAACAAACCCAGAAAGGTGGTTCTTGCTCAGCTGGGCAGCTAGTCTGGGACCAGAGCCTTTGTTCTACTTGTCCAAACCTGGAGGAGTCAGTCACAGTTTCATCCTAGGCTTGGCCTAGGCAAGATGGAGCTACCCCAGAACGTGTCTTCTGTGCCCTCCCATCTCCTGGTATTCGCTCTTCCCGATTCCACCTGCAGGGGGCAGCACCCTAGACTGCCAGCTGGGCCCTCCATGCTGTCCTCACACAGGCGCAGGCTCATCTTGCCTATAAAGCTGTCCCCATCCCCTCCGGTCCTATCCTCTTTCTGTGATTGATCTTAGCAACTAGGGGAAGTGGTTCTGGTTTTCCAATACAATACATTTCCTTTTTCTCCATCATAAAAGCAATACATGCTTAGTACAAAACGTTTATAAAATATAAATGTATGGAAACTAAAAGTCAACCAATATCTTACCACTTAGAAGAACTACCACTATTTACATTTTTAGTGAATTTCCTCACAGGATTTCTTCTGAGCATTTTAAAAGATCATACTGCAACAAATTTTATATCCTGCTTTTATCATTTAACATGGTAATGCAAGCATTTCTTGTGTTAATAAAACATTCTTTTTAATGTAATTTTAAGTAGTTACATAAGAATCCATCATACTGATGAAACTTTAATTTGATTCTCCTCGTATTATTGAATGGTTTTCTTCCTTTGACCATTATAAATAATGATTACAATCCATATTTTTGTACATAAAACTAATTGCAGATCTCTAGATTTTTCCACTAGGTAGATTAGAAGAAGTAGAATTATAAGGCCTTGACTTGGGATTCTTGATTCATTACGTGGGGGAAAAAAAGCAGTTCCTTGTAAACTCCTTAGTATTTTGGTGTGAGTGATGAGACAGTGTGTTGCACAGAGCAGACACACAATAAATGTGTTTTGTATGAATGAATGGACTTAACCCCCATTAGGAATATTTGCATTTTAAAAGAGGAAATTTGTCAACCAGTGCATCTTAAATTGGTAGTAATTCAGGCTGCAATATTTACAATATTGAAGAAATCAAAGTTGTAATGAATGCAGGTCTGTCAAGAAAGGAAGTTTTTCTAATAAGCATTAATTAAACTCAGCCCCATGAAAATCATAGCCTACTATGATCAAAGTAAACACAGCTCTTATGACCGTTCCCAGCTCCTTGGTCAGATGGTCAACATGAGCATAGCATCATGTCAGGGCCCGAGGAACAGGTGAATGAGATATGATGTCTTTCCTCAAGAAGTCCACAAGCTTGTAGGGGGACAGATCAATCAGACAATGCACAAAGTAACACAGGAAGGGCAGAACTGAGATGCAGACTCAGTGGAAGAAGTTAATAGCTCCTCCTTAGGGAGCCTCCGTGGGAAGGGGAATTTGGAGCTGGGTCTTGGGTGAGAATATGTGAGAAAAGCATTCCAAACAGATGCACATGCAAAGAGCACTTCTTCCTGATTCCTGAGAATCATAGGGTGCTGATTTCCTCTTCCAGCACTTTGTTCATGTTGATCATTTACACCTTAGAGAGAATGAGTTGTTCTGACTTTCCTGAGAGCAGAATTTGATAAAAGGAAAAGAGACAGAGCCTGAGAACTGGAGATACTTGAGACCAGAAGGGGCAAAAGAGAATACCATAAAGGAAAGGGGTACAGAAAGGGGAAGCAGGGAGCCCAAGACAGGACCACTGAACTGTACAGCTGGGAAATGGAGGTTATGCACATAGAATACAATGGGCCCCCAGAGCTGTGCAACAGGACAACCCGAGGTCCCAAACACCACAACCCTCACCAGTCTAGGGAGGTGTGACCTGGCCCCAGATGAAGCTTCCTTACCCTGATCTACAAAGTCTCAGTTCTCTTCTAAAACTTCTCCAGCAAAGATTCATCCCCTCTCTATTTTACAGCTCTATTTAAATAAAATAGTTCTTCGTATACAGTCCACAGCAATTTGGGGACCATTTCTACCTTTGCTGCCCAGGTAGAGAGTTAAGCTGGTTACCAGCAGCCTTGTAAGTCCTGGCTCCCATCTCTCTCTCTAACCTCATCTTGAGCTGCTCCTGCCTCACACACTGACCTCCACCACAGTCTCCTCCTTCTGCTCCTCGAGCTTGTCCCACCTCAGGGCCTTGCTTATCTCTCTCTCTGAAACTCGCTTCCCCAAGATCTTTTCGGGGTTGACTTGGCTCCTTCTCATCCTTCATGCTCCTGCTCAGGTGTCAGCTCTTCAGAGGGGCTGCCACTGACCACCTTGCCTTTGCCATGAGCCAGCGTCTATGTTTTCAGAGCACCTCTCATTTACTGAACTTACTACTGTGCTGACTTATTTACCGTGGCCACACCACTAGAATGTAAGCCTTATGAGGTCAAGAATTTGATTTGTTTTGTTCACGTTGCAGCCCTGGAACCTAGAAGAGTGTCTGCCTTAACAGTAGGTTCACATGTACTGAGTGAATGAATAAGCCAGCTTTGAGATGTGAATTATTCAAAGTTATGTCCTTAGCTCCCTGCCCACGGTAGCTCCAAAGTGTTCATTGGATGGTTGTGCTAAAAATCATTCTTGATCCAGCCTTCTTTTTCAGGCAAGGCTACCTCAGTCCTTCTGAACTTTCCTTCCCATTCCCCTTTCCATACCCTTAACCCCACACCCCACAGGTTGTGAACATGGTCTATTCCGGCCCCATTGGTCATCCCATCTCCAATCAGCAGAGCATGCCGATGACTTCATTTTTTTCTCTTTTAAAAGAGCAAAGAACAGGAGGAAATCAGTTCTGTTGAAATGTGAACCAGTATGAGTGGTACATTTCCTTCTGCCTATTTTCTTCTCCAGTTGTTTCAGTCTGAAGGCTGATGGGGAGAGGGGTGAGATGAGTGGCAGTTCACCAACTCCCACCACTGCCATGGCATCAATCACAGAGACTGTGGAAAGCTACAGTCAGGGGTGGGAGGTTGGGGGGCCCAGAACAGATGGGGAGGCACCAGGAGCGGGTGTGGATGCCTAGCAAGAGTTGCAGAAACTCAATTTCTCTCTTCCCTAGGCCTCCCAAAATGGCCTACCCGGGGCAGGGACCCCATCACTGCCTGCCTCTCTAGGCAATCACTAACAGTTGGGTCGTTCCCGATGCGCAGGCCACGTGAAGGCAGGGAACGGTGGAAGGAACACACACTTCAACAGCAGACAGAGTTCTGCTCCTGACTCTGCCACGTGCTAGGTGTGTGGGACCCTGGTCTGTTACTTAACCTCAGCCACTGCCTCCTCATGGACAGAAGGAGCACAGGAGCGTCTACTTGGAAAGACGGCGTTCCTTTATATGTGTGAATTATGTGTAAAAGCACCTAAGACAGTGCTGGCATATGGTAGGTACTCTATAAATTGTTGCTATTATTAAAAAGCTGAGTTCCGGTACAGGGAAAATAAAGTATGTTTATGTTCACTCAATACGTGAAAAATAAAAAAATAGATGATTGCCTGTACTTTTCCGTTTTATTTATTTATTTATTTATTATTTTTGGCTGCTTTGGGTCTTCGTTGCTGCACATGGGCTTTCTCTAGTTGTGGCGAGTGGGGGCTACTCTTTGTTGTGGTGAGCGGGCTTCTCATTGTGGTGGCTCCTCTCATTGTGGAGCATGGGCTCTAGGCCCGAGGGCTTCGGTAGTTGCGGCATGCAGTCTTAGTTGCTCTTAAGTGTGGGATCTTCCCGGACCAGGGATTGAACCCATGTCCCCTGCATTGGCAGGTGGATTCTTAACCACCGTGCCACCAGGGAAGTCCTCCTTTTCCATTTTAAAAGTCAAAGACGTGTTATAGATGTTAAACATCCTAGTAGATTCAAAGTGGATTCAAAACTTTTACTCGATCGTCCAGTTTGGCATCATACTGTCAAAAAATTAGGCTTCATCAGTTTTTACTAAAATAACCAGCTCTTTGCCTGCAATTGTGTAGACAGCACCTACTTCCCATCATGATTTCCCTTCTCATAATATGATGATGATACTAGAGTTGGAAATTGGCTTCTTTGGGGCCACATCAAAGAATTATCAGATCCTCAGCTATTCTGCCATCAATATTGAGCCCTATCCTGTGAATTCCTACCATCTAAATCTTGCTTAGGACCAGTTAGTCAACTTGAATGAAGTACCGCTAATGATTTTAACCAACTGCAATTAATTAATTTCTGAGGATGGACTAATTCACAAAAGCGTAAAGCAAGATTATTTCACAGGATTCTATAGTTGCCATGCGGTGATTATTTTAAAATGCCTGGAGTCAATTTTTAAAAATTACATGTATTAGTAAAAATTTACCCAAGCCCAAGGAGAGAGAACTTTGATTTCATTTTCAAGAGAATTTCAGAAAGATCTTAAGGTCCTAAAGAATATATTCTGATGCCTTGCTGTTTCATAAGAGGGCGGTCTTCTCTCCCTTTCTCCCTTTCATGGATATATAGGCAGAGCTTTCCCTTTGTATCAAGTGCAATCGGAAAGGACTGGAACAGAGAGAGCTCCTCATTTTGGAGAGCAATTCTCGTGGCTGTAGGTGGGTATTTTCCTAGTCACCACGAGAAGGTGCAGTTCTCTGCCCTCTAGTGAGCACTGTCACCACAGAATGAGATGCAGTTTCCCTACTTTTGAGACATCACAAGCTAAGATATCCAGAAGAATTTAAAAAGACCAACATAGAGGTTGGAGAATGAAAATAAACTAAATCCAGCACTCCAGACTGACCAATCATTAGCCATTTATAACAGGGCTCAAAATCGTCACGGGCCAACTGCATTCAGTTCTCACTAGTTCCCAGGTCAGTTTTTGATTTGTTATTCTTCTGAAGAGAAAGAGCATGCATTAACCTCAAAATCAGTGGCGAACTCTGGATGCATCTTAGTAGCTGCTGAGTAAACATCTGCTGAATTAGAAAAGCAAAAAAGCAAAGAAGAAACAAACAGAAACCAATGTTCTGTCAACGTGAGAGTGTTTACATATAAAATGAAATTAAATGATAAAGGGATGTTGGCTTCAAAGGGTCCTCAATTTTGTTCTATTTTTGTTTAGTTTCTGGGTCTAGTGTTCACTCACTACATTTCTTATATGTCAACGTTAGTATTCAAGCTTAGTTTCAAAATTGCTAACTCATACCCCTGTGAGAGACAAATTTGCCAACTAGACAACAGTGTTTGTGTACAATTCTTTTTGTTCTTAGCCTTACGGTATCCAGTCAAAAGTTATTTAAGTTAGGTCCTTCATTCCCCACCCACTTCTGTGTGGTATGTCATCCATTTGTAATACAGTTAGATTCATATCTCACAGTCTGCATCTCATCTTGGGTTCCCCTGACATCCTGGTAGATTTTTTTTAAAATTTGCATAGAGTATAATTCATTTTTTGTGTTTGTTCAGTTGTATGGATTTTGATAAATGCACAGTCATTCCACAACAGCACCATACAGAATAAATTTCATAACCCCGAAGTATCCCTCATACTGCCTTTTTGTAGTCAATCTCTCCACCCACCTCTAACCCCTGATAATTACTCATCTTTCTCTGCCCTTATAATCCTTCCCAGAATGTCATATAAATGGACTCATATAATATGTAGCCTTTTGATTTAGCAAAATATTTAACTGCATTTATATTATTGCATGAATTGTGAATCAATAGTTTATTTCTTTTTCTTGTTGAGTGGTATTCCATTGTGTGAATACACCTTAATTTGATTATCCATTCATCAGTTGACAGGCATCTGGGTGGTTTCTAGTTTTCAGTGGATTATGAATAAATTTGCTAAAAATATTTTCCTAAAGTTGTTTGTGTAAACATAAGTTTTTGATTGACTTGGGTAAATATCCAGGAGTGGAATTGCTGAGTCATATGGTATGAGTATGTTTAACTTTATAAGAAATTGTTAAATTGTTTTCCAAAGTGGGGCATATCATTTTGCATTTCCACCAGCAATGTATGAGTTTCCATTTGTTCTGCATCTTTGCCAGCACTTGGCATTGTGTTTGGTTTTGGTTTTGGTTTTATCTTATGCATTCAAATAAGTGTGTAGTGGTATCTCATTATGGTTTTAATTTGTGTTTCCCTAATGCCTAATGATGTTGAGCACTTTTTCATGTGTTTAATTACTATGCAAATATCTTCTTTAGTGAAGTGTCTGTTCAACACTTTTGACCAGACACAGGCCACCTTTTATTGGGTTTTTGCAGTTGTTTTCTTCCAGTGTGTAGCTTGTCTTTTCATTCTACTAACAGTGTCTTTCACAGAGCAAAAGTTTTAAATTTTTATGAAGACCAATTTTTTGAATTTTTTATGGATCATCCTTTTGGTACTATATCTAAAAAACTTTTACCTAACCTAAAGTCTCACAGAGTCTCTCCTATCATTTTTTTCTAGAAGTTTCGTAATTTAAAATTTTACATTTAGGACTATGATCCATTTTGAGTTAATTTTTGCCTAAGATGAGAGGTGTGTATCAGGTTCATTTTTTTTTTTTTTTTACATATGGACAATTGTTCCATTTGTTCCAACACCATTTCTTGAAAAAACTATCTTTTCTCCATTGAATTGTTTTTGCACCTTTGTCAAAAATCAGTTGACTATATTTGTGTGGGCCTATTTCTGGCTTATCTATTCTATTCCATTTACTATCTATTCTGTTCCATTTATATGTGCTTCATTCCTTTTGATAATACCACACTGCTTTGATTACTGTAGCTTTATAGTAAATCTTGAAATCAAGTAATATGAGTGATTCCTACTTTATTCTTTTTCAAATTCTTTTGAATATTCCAGTTCTTTCACCTTGCCGTATAAAGTTGAGAATCACCTTGTTGATCTGTATAAAACATTTTGCTAGGATTTGAATTGGGATTATCTTTACTCCACAGATCAAATTGAGGGGAATAGATAGTTTAGCAATATTGAGTCTTGCAATCCATGAACGTGTTACGTCTCTCCGTTTAGTTAAATCCTTTTTCATTTCTTTCTTTAATGTTTTATAGCTTTTAGCATACAGATACTGCCCATATTTGGATAGATTTGTGAATAAATATTTCATTCTTGGGGTGCTATTGCAAATAGTTTTTTCTTTGAAGTTTCAGATTCCAACTGTTCATTGCTAGGAATACAATTGACTTTCGTATATTGACCTTGTATTCTGCAACCTTGCTAAATCCACTTATTAGTTCAAGGAGCTCTTTGGTAGATTCTTTGGGATTTTTCTACATAGACAATCATGTTGTCTTCAACAAGAGTCAGTATTATTATTCCTTTTCGATCTGCATGCCTTTTATTTCTTTGTATCGCCTTATTGCACTATGATGTTGAATAGGACAACTGAATTTTAATAGTCAATCTAAACACAAAAGAATTAGGACTAAAATAATATCAGACTCTGGAAGTTCACATCAGGAAGGTAAGAAAGACTTCTCAGACTTAGTCATTTGATTGTTAATTTAGTCAATGAAATATTTACTGGTACCTCCATGAGACAAACTATTATAAGGAAGTCAAATATAAAATCAGGCTTGGATCTCTCCGTCAAGTACTTTGCAGTTGAGGAAAGGTAATAAGACATGAAAAATAGTTACTACATACAAATAAGAAGGTATAAAGCTAATCAGAGATAAACAGCGAAAGCGTAGGAGAAGCTCTAAGGCAGAAGAACAGTTAGGAAGCCATTAATACAAAGGTCTGATCTGGTGGTGGTAACGAAGAAGTCAGGATGTAGGTGAGGGATGGTACAGAAGTGGGCTCCTCAGATTTTGCTGACTGATTGGTTGTGGAGGCCAAAGGAGAGGGAAGAGGTCTGTGGGAGTTAAAATATGTTGCTTATTTTTTGGAGGGGTTAGAGGCGGGGCCACAGGTTGATATTCTGGATTTGAAGTGTACACTGGAAGTTCACATGGGGTGACCTGCAGGTGGACTGACTGAACCAACAAGTAAGAGCAGGCTGGACATAGAAGTTGACCTTGGTCATGACTCTCCCTTTAGCCCCAGCTCTAGGCTTTGAGGCTGTAAATACTAGAGGGCTGGGATTCACCCTCCCATTGGAACAGTGACCACACTTAAGTGAAGGGTCAGAGGGAGAAGAGGAATGGTATGGGTGGGGATAGAATGCATCTTGCTAAGCAGGTTCCCAAGCTCCAGCCTCTTGTAAAATAGAAGAAGGAGCCCTAAAACCTACATTGGTTGAAAGAGTGAAAGGCTACAATGTTTGCTGTATCCCTCCACTCAGGGAGGGCATAGGAACTCATTTTACAGAAGAGGGAACCTGTATGAGGTGAAATGAGATGTCCATAGCTACCAGGAACAGAGCTTGGATTCAAACCTGTGTCTATCTGATAACAGCTTGCACTTAGCATTTACCATGTGTGAAGCATTACTTTAAAGGTTTTAATCCTCACACTTAAACCTCACAACAACCCTGTGAGGTAGCTTCTATTATTATCCCCAGTAACTATGGGGCACAGAGAGGTTTGGTAACTTCCCAAGGTTTCAATGATAGGAAACACTACAGGCACTTCTTCACTGTAAGTATATCATCACCACACTATGCTGCCCAGTGTTTCCCAGTAAACCACAGAGCCTCCGTAGCCAACAAGAGTAGTACAAGTGAGTGACAATGCAGTCTTTATCCACAGCAAAACGATGGCATCAGAGCACCCACTGTGAGCATCACTGAACACCAACTATGTGCCCAGGACTTTGCTAAGTGCTGGGAATAAACAGATGCATTAGACACAGTTGCTACCCTCACAGATCTCAGTCTGGAAGGAGAAACAACCTTGTACACAATGAGTACAATATGCGCCGTGATATATGGCACTCTGACAGCAGGTGTAAAGGATTGGGCACACAGAGAAAACAGGCATTAATTTTATGTTCCTCTGTCAAGGATAGTGAAAGGCAAACTAATGCATAATGGCTAGAAGCAACCTTATACTTTTAAGTGCATGTTTAAATATCACCCTGCCCCTCAGTCAGGCTCACGCCTCAGTCTCCATCACATGGCTGACTTTACTTTCTAAAGAGAAAGCAAGAAATTCATGCACAGTAAATGGAATTGGGAAGATGTGGAGCATGAGCTCTGTCTCAGATGCTTTTTTGTTTGTTTTACTTTGCCTTTGAAAACTACACAGCTCATTACAGTGGAAACAAACACAGCTCTCATTACAAAGCAGATGACAGAGAAGGCTTTACCTTTGCTTCATCTTGTGGAACTTCTTTGAAAATAAATCATCACCCCAGGGTGAAGAAAACTTTGAAATCTTTAGATTCTCTCTTCTTAGTGTTGAAAATGCAAGTACATGTGTGATATTCACATAGGAAAGTGTGATCATTCTGTTGTGAGGAGAGATGTGATCTTGGACAAAATTTGGAAGGTAGAAAAGTGTGTTCTCCCATTCGGGGGCCCACTTCCTTCATCCTCCTGCCACTCCACTTTTATTCCCCCTTCCAATTCTGTCAGAGGTTTAGTGCTTTATTTCTTGATTGCTCCTTCTAATCCCTCCAAACTATGTAAGAAAAAGCTCTGAAACTTCTTCACACTAAGGTATAAATGACTGATAATAGTTTATAGCCAAGCCTCTCAAACTGGGACAGCAAAGGGTGCCAAGGGATACCTAGTAAAGCCACGGGACCAACATGGCACATCTCTGAGACAACAAACTTGCTTGAAGATTTAGGAAGGAAACATTATTTTATGTTAAAACAAACACAAATATAATAGGGAATGAAATAGGAAATAAATGGTTGAATGAATGAATCACATTAAAGTAAATTGTTACAAAAGAAATATCGTGCATGAGGCTGAAACCCAGAGCCCCGGGGATGGCAAATCCTCTTCCGTCTCCTCTGCCCTCAGGGGTAAGCATGGCAGACTCCCCGACTGTAGGTGGGTGGATGAGGCCCTTGAGGAGCCCTGTAATGGGAGACCTTAGGGTCATGGATTTATACCCATGTAGAGATAATACAAGCAGCAGGCCTGAATTTGGAAGTAAATTCAGCAAGGTCCTTAATAATGTTTTGTAACTTACTAAAATTAAACAAAGGGATAATAAGCACCAACACTATCAACTTTATTATACACATTTTAAATAGTAGCTCTGGGGTATGGCATATTTAATTTCGCTTTCAAAACTTTTCAGGATTGCCTTCCCTCCCAGTTTGAAAAAGATGCTTGTAAACTCATGTTGCTTTGTGGCAGATGGATGAACCAAGAGGCTTTTTTTTTTAAACAACATTTATCTTTTAGCTACA
Organism: Eschrichtius robustus; assembly: GCF_028021215.1. Lineage (NCBI taxonomy): Eukaryota > Metazoa > Chordata > Mammalia > Artiodactyla > Eschrichtiidae > Eschrichtius > Eschrichtius robustus. The sequence goes on from NC_090829.1 coordinate 36,779,088, forward strand.
TTCGAGACTCTTGATGCACGGACCCCTCTAGCAGTCTGATGAAGCCTACAGACTCCCTAGAAAAAGTGCTTTTGGACTTCCCTGGTGGCGCAGTGGTTAAGAACATGCCTACCAATGCAGGGGACCTGGGTTTGAGCCTTGGTCCCGGAAGATCCCACATGCTGCAGAGCAACTACTGAGCCTGCACTTTAGAGCCCGTGAGCCACAACTACTGAAGCCCGCGAGCCTAGAGCCCGTGCCCCGCAACAAGAGAAGCCACCGCAATGAGAAGCCTCTGCACCGCAACAAAGAGTAGCCCCCGCTCACCGCAAGTAGAGAAAGCCCGTGTGCAGCAATGAAGACCCAATGCAGCCAAAAATAAATAAGTTTATAAGAAAAAAACAAAGAAGTGCATATCTTATTTTTTTAACATCTTTATTGGAGTGTAATTGCTTAACAATGGTATGTTAGTTTCTGCTTTATAACAAAGTGAATCAGCTATACATATACATACATCCCCATATCTCCTCCCTCTTGCGTCTCCTTCCCACTCTCCCTAACCCACCCCACTAGGTGGACACACAGCACTGAGCTGATCCCCCTGTGCTATGCGGCTGCTTCCCACTAGCTATCTATTCTATTTTACATTTGGTAGTGTATATATGTCCATGCCACTCTCTCACTTCGTCCCAGCTTACCCTTCCCCCTCCCCGTGTCTGCAAGTCCATTCTCTATGTCTGTGTCTTTATTCCTGTCCTGCCTCTAGGTTCTTCAGAATCTTTTTTTTTTTTTTTTTGAAGTGCATGTCTTACTAGGTCACAAATTTGGATTTTAAATATTTTGAACTGTATTTCCATTTAATTGGATTCCTGTATATTTTATGTTATGTGTTTAAAAGCACTTTTTAGTTATTTATTTATTTTAAAAATTTATTTATTTTATTTTATTTATTTTATTTTTGGCTGCGTTGGGTCTTCATTGCTGTGTGCAGGCTTTCTCTAGTTGCGAGTAGGGGCTACTCTTTGTTGTGGTGTGCAGGCTTCTCATTGCGGTGGCTTCGCTTGTTGTGGAGCCCGGACTCTAGGTGAGCAGGCTTCAGGAGTTGTGGCTCGCGGGCTCTAGAGCGCAGGCTCAGTAGTTGTGGCACACAGGGTTAGTTGCTCCACGGCATGTGGGATCTTTCCGGACCAGGGCTCCTCCGTGTCCCCTGCATTGGCAGGAGGATTCTTAACTACTGCGCCACCAGGGAAGTCCATGCACTTCTTTGTGAATATATTAAACAACAAGCTCTAGGAGTGCGTCGAATACCACAATTTCCAAAAGGTGATGAGTGTAAATGGTGAGTGCAAATAATTTTTTGAAATTTTTGAGGCAACTGTGATGTGGTAGAAAAATACCTGTAATTCCTTTTGGTGGCAAAGTAACAGTTAATGTGGGTACTTCTGTGGTTTCTTGCCTACATTCATATTTGAAGGAGAAGCTACATTTCAGTTAGATGTTGGTGAAAATAAAAATGTATTTTTTCTCATTCAAGTTCATGAACCCCAAGCGATATGCCCTGAGATAAAGGTTCTAGAGTCTTCTGATTTAAGACTCTGAATTATTGAGTTCCAGCTATTCTGATGCCTTGGATACTTGAGACAGAAAAAGCAGTGAGTAACTTTTATTGAAGTGATAAGTAGATTTTGGTGAGCATTTCTCAACCTTTCTCCCCATCCCCACCCCTGCAGAACATCCAAGTTCTGCCCCATCCGCACAACTTTGTGTTCCAACTCCATTTCCCTCCTGGCAATCACGGAAGAAAGGTTCTAAATTTCTCAGACCCACATGATTTCTCCAAACTGCCTTTACCAACCAAGTGTCACCTTCTCCTTCGCCTCCCTTATCTATCTTTATCCCCTGTTTCCCACTATCCTAATGATTCTAGCAAAATGACTCACAATTCACATAAAATAGATTCAGGAAGTTTGCAATGTCTAAGCACAAATCCACGAAGTAAGAGGATCATAGAGTCACAGAAGTAGGTCTTGAAAGCCACAGAGGCAACCTCCTAACAGCTTTAGTACCTGAACCAGAACCTCACCAGATTCAGTGTTTGAGACACCAGTTTTCCTAGAAAATAAGAAAGGAAGAAAGTAAATAGCATTTATTGAACACTGAAGTATCCTGGGACTGGTGCTGTATTTATATTTTCTCACTCTTTGGAAAATAAAAAGCAGTGAGCTATTAATATCCCCATTTGTGAATGAGGAAAGAGACTTAAAAAGTTTAAGTAACCTGTCCAAGGTCACACACAGTTAGTAAGCATTATTTCTGTACCTCCCCCTCCTCAGTCTGACCGACCTGACACTCACAGAACCACGGAACCACTGAACAGGACCACTGAAACCACTCACAGAACCACTGAAATGACTGCCCAGAAGTCGTCAGCAGTCGCTGCGGGGCTGAACGTGAAGGGCGTTCCTCTGTCCTCCCCGCAGCCTTCAGTACTGGCCACTTACACCCTGTTGAAACCGACTCCACCTTTAGCTTTGACAGCATCACTTTCTGGTTTCCTCCTACACCTTGACCCCTCCTTCTCAGTTTCCTTTGCCAGTGTAGCTTCCTCTTGGCCACCTATAATGTTGGAGCCCCTCAAAGCCGAGCCTTGGCCCCCTCTTCTCTAACTGAACGCTGTCTCCCTTTGCAGCTGACCCCAGCCCATGGCGCTCATTACCCTTGATACCCAGAAAAACCCTCTCCCTGCTCTGAGCTCCAGGCAACTAATTTGGATATCTTGCCCACATGCCCAAAGGTGGTCAAAACCCTTCTGTTTGTCGAATGAACCCCACTTCAGTGAAAAGCACCTTTCTTCACCCAGCTGCCCAATTCAGAAACCTGAGAATGGACCCTTACTTCTCCTTCTCTTTCACCTTCCTATTCAAACACCAAGTCCTGTAGATTTTGCCCACTAAGAATACCTAGACTGAATCTGAACCATCACTTATCATCATCATTGCCAAAGCAGCCTCCAAGCTCCTCTTCTTGCCTCCCTTCACCCCATTTCTCCTACTTAAGATTTTCAGCAATTTTCCATTACTCCTTCATATTAAGACCAAAATCGGTAACATAATCGGTAAGGCCCAGTTTGAGCTGCTTCGTACCACCCCTAACAGACTCACCTGGGCTCACTCTGCACCCTACTCTTCCCCTGACCTGTACTTCTTTTCGTTCTTCAATTACCCATGCTTCCTCCAGCCTCTGAGCCTTTGCATGTGCTGTTCACTCTGCTTGGAATGCTGATCCCTACTCTTTTCATTAAGTTTCTTACTACTTCTTTGGATTTCAGTTTAAATGCTGCTTCCCTAGGGAAGCTTTTCCTAACCATCCAGACCAGGTCAGCTTTCCCAACAGGACAATTTTTCACTTAGGGCATACTGTTTTTTTATTTAGTACTATGGTCAAATAATCAATTCACTGTTTGACATGTTTCCCCTTCTATGATGTAAGCTCCATGAAAGCAGCAACTATCTGCTACTCAGCCCATCCCCACACCCTAATGCAAGGCTTGGTATGTAGTTGAAACTCAGTACATCTCTATTGAACTAACTAATTAATTATAGGGAAGTCTCTTTTTGCCATACTTCTGTAGACTTTTCTAGAATGACACAGACCAACAGGTGATTTTATATTTCCAAAGAAAATGAATAAGAACCTAGTTGGAATTTACAACAGACGATGACTGGAACCTTTAAATCAAAAAATCTGAAATAATCCCATTCTACTTTGCTGCTACTTAGATAAAGGAAAGAAAGTGTCATTGTGCTACTTATCAATGTCTGTCATCCAAACGCATGGCTAAATCATTTATGTGCCTGGTGGTTTCCAAATGAATCATTATTCACTATCAACAGTGATGAGCGGTGCCCTCATAAGAAAATGTTATTACCATTTGTAGTCACCTTCATGGCTGTCAAAATGTATGTTCTCATACAACTATCAGAACCAGCTGGCTGACAAATGCACATACTTTCTGCTCTGGATTTTTCAAGAAAGATTAAATGTACATTTCTTTCTTTCTTTTTTTTTTTTCATTCCATACCCCGGATTTGACTAGTAGCTTCCAGGTAAGGCACCGCACACAGCAGAGTGCGATTTAGAGGGATCAGAAAGTTGTTCAAGTAGACTAAAACAGCAGACGATGTAATGATCTGAGCACATGAAAACCAGGTCAAACCAAACTTGTTTTTGCCAGCTTGACAAGGCCACTGGAGTCCCTTACATGTGCTTTCAGGTTGTCTCTGTTGTGTCAACCTTTAAATAAGGGATTTTTGTCCTATGCAATATGCATCTTTCTTGGTCAAATGCAAGGTACCTATTTTAGCTAGCTATTCCTCTCTTCCAAGCAGTTTACAACTGTGAGTAATGTCTAAGGTATACGTATTCAGAAGCAAGCAATTTAAAACAGCACATTTAGGTTGCTAATCTTCTGCTTTAAGCATCTTTGATTTGTAAAGGACCTGTAAGCATCAAATGGCATTTGATACTATGCCTAAGTGACACTGGATTTTAGTTCTCACAATTCTGTTATCGCCTTAAAATAAAAAGTGCATGATGGATGCTCCACAAAATGACACTAGAAATTATATTTAATGCATCTGCCGTGGAACTAACCATTGTCCTGAAACAAGTTCAGACACTGAGAGGACAATTCTGCCTTCAGAAAGAAGAAATGTAACCGTGGCTTCTCAAAAAGCTGTATCCCTTCTGCAGTAACTCTTTCCTGAAGCTTTGATTTAACATTTAGGATTTCCAAAATTTGACTGACAAAGCTAAGTGTCCCGTGCTCCCATACTGATGTCATTCATTTCTAATATTAGCAGACGAGCAGCTCAGGTTCACCTGGGAAAGAGGAGCTTTTATTTTCAGTTGAACAGGAGCACATACTAAAAATGAACACAGCGAGACTTCCTTCTGGTATATCTGACACAGATAAAATAGGAAAACCAGTACAATGCAACCGTTTTGAATCAAATGGGAAAGAAATTCAATCTAATTATACATTTGATGTGCTTACAGAACCTTCTTGTGGCCTCACCTGTGCTAACGCTGAGGAATTAAGAAATAAAATGCAATTACATTAAGTTGTTTCAATGCACAATGTCACACAAGGTCATGAAGTGTGCATGAAAGTTCCATATGATTGGGATAGAGAAGGTTCCAGGACATCTGTCACAGCCCAGCATGATGTGTAAACTTGGCCATTATTCGGTGTTATAGCCACACAAACAAGCTTTCAGATGATGTATTTTGGGCTCATTAGATCAAATGTGTCAAGTATTTGGGCTTCTGTTATCCAGCAGAGCTTAAATGGACCAGAGGGGCTAAACAATCACCCTACCTCCACTCAGTATTGTGCAGACATGAACATGGGATTACCCCTGGAAAAAATAAGACTTAGAGACCAGATATGGCTTATGCACGGAAAATACCTCTCACTTTAAAAACAACCAACTGTAAGGAATTCCCTGGTAGTCCAGTGACTAACACTCCCTGCTCCCAACGCAGGGGGCCCAGGTTCGATCCCTGGTCGGGGAACTAGATCCCACATGCCACAACTAAAGATCCCGCGTGCTGCAACTAAGACCTGGCATAGCCAAATAAATAAATAAATAAATACTAAAAATAAAAAATAAATAAAAACAACCAACTCTATTTGGTAATCATACCTTCTAGCAGGTAAAAATATTCAGAGAAAGAGTTAAAGGAAATAAAAACACTAAGGCTCAGTGCGGGACCTATCACCACTGTATCAATATTTGTCTCTAATTGAACTTTTCTTACAGTGCAAAATCTTCTAAGGCTTTCAATCCAGAAAGTCTGGTCTGGGTGTTTAAACAGCAATGGCAATAAAATGGGCCACGTTGAGTGCTTGTTACTTTGCAGTTTGTGTTGGCTGACAATTCTCAAGTTTCTCAAGTTTGGCCTTCCACACCCATAGCAGAGTGATCATCATCTCCCTAAGTCACTGTCGTAGGGAAGCTTAGGGCAGGTCTCCCTACCTTGGGTGCTGAGATGCTGCTCAGTAAGTGCCCAGTGTCACAACCTTGCCCTATTTGAGTTTGTTAGAAAAATTTCTTCCTTTGCATAGTTTTCTGCACCAAGTTACGGTTCCCTCTTGTGCTCAGAGTCACTGAAAGATACTAAAATTACATGAAACTCCTTACCTTGATCTTTTTCCCCGTGACACCCACATAGTTATGCAAATACAAACCTGAGATAGCTCCTCCATGTGCTCTCAAAGACCTCCATGGGAGGATATACCACACCGTATTGTGACTATATGGTTGCTTTTCTGTGTCCCTCAGAAAAGGTAGAGGATAGAGAACTCCTTAAAGGTAGAAAACTGTGCCTTGTTCCTCTCTGTATCCACATGTCCTTGCACATTGCCTTGAACAGGGTAACCTGTGAATAAATCTTCACTAATTCATCAATGTCAAGTATCTCTACCTGGAAGACTGTTAGTCACTTATGTATTTTTTTGCTTTTTTTGTTCTGGTGTAGGTCTTTTTTTTTTTAAACATCTTTATTGAAGTATAATTGCTTCACAATGGTGTGTTAGTTTCTGCTTTATAACAAAGTGAATCAGCTACAGATATACACACGTTCCCATATCTCCTCCCTCCCGCATCTCCCTCCCTCCCACCCTCCCCATCCCACCCCCCGAGGCGGTCACAAAGCACCGTGCTGATCTCCCTGTGCTATATAGGCTGCTTCCCACTAGCTATCTATTTTACATTTGGTAGTGTATATATGTCCATGCCACTCTCTCACTTCATCCCAGCTTACCCTTCCCCCTCCCCATGTCCTCAAGTCCATTCTTTAGTAGGTCTGTGTCTTCATTCCCATCTTGCCACTAGGTTCCTCATGGCCTTTTTTTTTTTTTTTTCCTTAGATTCCATACATATGTGTTAGCATACTGTATTTGTTTTTCTCTTTCTGACTTACTTCACTCTGTATGACAGACTCTATAACTCCATCCACCTCATTACAAATACCTCCATTTCATTTCTTTTTATGGCTGAGTAATATTCCATTGTATAGATGTGCCACATCTTCTTTATCCATTCATCCGATGATGGACACTTAGGTTGCTTCCATGTCCTGGCTATTGTAAATAGAGCTGCAATGAACATTTTGGTACATGACTCTTTTTGAATTCTGGTTTTCTCAGGGTATATGCCCAGTAGTGGGATTGCTGGGTCGTATGGTAGTTCTATTTTTAGTTTTTTAAGGAACCTCCGTACTGTTCTCCATAGTGGCTGTATCAATTTACATTCCCACCAACAGTGCAAGAGTGTTCCCTTTTCTCCACACCCTCTCCAGCGTTTATTGTTTGTAGATTTTTTGATGATGGCCATTCTGACCGGTGTGAGATGATACCTCATTGTAGTTTTGATTTGCATTTCTCTAATGATTAATGATGTTGAGCATTCTTTCATGTGTCTGTTGGCCATCTGTATATCTTCTTTGGAGAAATGTCTGTTTAGGTCTTCTGCCCATTTTTGGATTGGGTTGTTTGTTTTTTTTGTTATTGAGCTGCATGAGCTGCTTGTAAATCTTGGAGATTAATCCTTTGTCACTTGCTTCATTTGCAAATATTATCTCCCATTCTGAGGGTTGTCTTTTGGTCTTGTTTATGGTTTCCTTTGCTGTGCAAAAGCTTTTAAGTTTCATTAGGTCCCATTTGTTTATTTGTGTTCTTATTTCCATTTCTCTAGGAGCTGGGTCAAAAAGGATCTTGCTGTGATGTATGTCATAGAGTGTTCTGCCTATGTTTTCCTCTAAGCGTTTGATAGTGTCTGGCCTTACACTTAGGTCTTGAATCCATTTTGAGTTTATTTTTGTGTATGGTGTCAGGGAGTGTTCTAATTTCATACTTTTACATGTACCTGTCCAATTTTCCCAGCACCACTTATTGAAGAGGCTGTCTTTTCTCCACTGTATATGCTTGCCTCCTTTATCAAAGATAAGGTGACCATATGTGCGTGGGTTTATCTCTGGGCTTTCTATCCTGTTCCATTGATCTATATTTCTGTTTTTGTGCCAGTACCAAACTGTCTTGATTACTGTAGCTTTGTAATATAGTCTGAAGTCAGGGAGCCTGACTCCCCCAGCTCCATTTTTCGTTCTCAAGATTGCTTTGGCTATTCGGGGTCTTTTGTGTCTCCATACAAATTGTGAAATTTTTTGTTCTAGTTCTGTGAAAAATGCCAGTGGTAGTTGGATAGGGATTGCATTGAATCTGTAGATTACTTTGGGTAGTAGAGTCATTTTCACAATGTTGATTCTTCCGATCCAAGAACATGGTATATCTCTCCATATGTTTGTATCATCTTTAATTTCTTTCATCAGTGTCCTATAATTTCCTGCATACAGGTCTTTTGTCTCCTTAGGTAGGTTTATTCCTAGATATTTTATTCTTTTTGTTGCAATGGTAAACGGGAGTGTTCTCTTAATTTCACTTTCAGATTTTTCATCATTAGTATATAGGAATGCAAGAGATTTCTGTGCATTAATTTTGTATCCTGCTACTTTACCAAATTCATTGATTAGCTCTAGGAGTTTTCTGGTGCCAGTTTTAGGATTCTCTATGTATAGTATCATGTCATCTGCAAACAGTGACAGCTTTACTTCTTCTTTTCCGATTTAGATTCCTTTTATTTCTTTGTCTTCTCTGATTGCTGTGGCTAACACTTCCAAAACTATGTTGAATAAAAGTGGTGAGAGTGGGCAGCCTTGTCTTGTTCCTGATCTTAGTGGAAATGGTTTCAGTTTTTCACCATTGAGGACAATGTTGGCTGTGGGTTTGTCATATATGGCCTTTATTATGTTGAGGAAAGTTCCCTCTGTGCCTACTTTCTGTAAGGCTTTTATCATAAATCGGTGTTGAATTTTGTCGAAAGCTTTCTCTGCATCTATTGAGATGATCATATGGTTTTTCTCCTTCAATTTGTTAATATGATGTATCACGTTGATTGATTTGCATATATTGAAGAATCCTTGCATTCCTGGGATAAACCCCACTTGATCATGGTGTATAATCCTTTTAATGTGCTGTTGGATTCTGTTTGCTAGTATTTTGTTGAGGATTTTTGCATCTATGTTCATCAGTGATATTGGCCTGTAGTTTTCTTTCTTTGTGACATCTTTGTCTGGTTTTGGTATCAGGGTGATGGTGGCCTCGTAGGATGAGTTGGGGAATGTTCCTCCCTCTGCAATATTTTGGAAGAGTTTGAGAAGGCTGGTGTAGGTCTTTTTTTATTCTCCCCACTGTATAGCTTTTGCTCTAGATTCCTATCCTTTAAAATCAGCAGACTTTGGGAATTCCCTGACAGTCCAGTGGTTCGGACTCGGCGCTTAACTGCAGGGGGCATGGGTTTGATCCCTGGTAGGGGAAATAAGATCCCACATGCCCTGTGGCACGGCCAAAAAAAAAAGTAGACTTTTAGACCACAAAGCAAGATCTTTTGGCTGTACATCCTGTGGTTTTCTGAGAAACTACTAAAAGAGCAATTCCTGGTGCAAATTATTTTCATGGGAGAGGTCCAATTATTTTTCTCCTATTTAGCAGTTCAAAATATTTTTCACACATACCTTTATGCAATAGTTTCCTGCCAGGTGGACATATCCAACTCATATGGAAAATTTAGCACTATGTCTGTGAGAGGGTGAGCAGAGTCAGAAAGCACCAAAAATAATTACACTTTGCATTCGTTTACTGTGAACACATTAGCATACATTATCATGTTCCAGCCCCACCACAGTGATCCTGAATGAATGGCACAAGTATTAATACCCCATCGTACTATGAAGAAATTGAACTCCAAGGAAGGAAGTGATTTCTCCAAGGTCACCTAGCTAGTTGGAACAAGTGCACAAAAACCTGGGTCTTTCAACTCTTTGCAGTGTGATGCACTTTGGACCATGCTAGGAAATGAAATGTGTTGCTTAGGTGGAATTTTATAGACAATAATAGCAAGCAGGGAAAAGAAATAGATGCAAAAACAAGAGCACTGGTTACTAGCTCTAAAGAAGGCAAACTGTGGAAGAATCAAGAGAGAACCTGGAAGAACCGAGCTGTGGAAAATTTTATTGGAAAAGTTGGTGCTGTTTTGTTTGGGTAGAAGCAAGGAGAAAAGTTGTGCTGTTATAAGAGCATCTGATCAGAGAATAAGGAATATACTTTTCTACCATGTTTCAATAGTGTAAGATTCATCTCCTCACACTGGACCCCTACAAAATTCTATGAGGCATCCTCTCTCTGAGAATTTGATTTCTTCTCTGATGGCAGTTAGGTGGATGACAGGAAAATGGGTTGGGTCTGGGTCTCCACAGACAAAGACTTTACAGTGAAGATTAGAGCACCTAGTTCTCTCCCTACTTAGAGAATGAAAATATATTTCCTTTCCCTGGATTAACTTTTAAGGATGAAAAGCAAAGGTGTTGATGGGGAAAGGAAAGAATCCTTTAAGGACTATCCGACCTTTTTGTAGGAATTTTGTGTAGTTTTTTTTTTTTTTTAGGTTTGCATTTTCAGCTTTTTTATTTTTATTTTATTTATTTATTTATTTTGGCTGCATCGGGTCTTAGTTGCAGCACTCAGGATCTTTGTTACGGCATGCAGGATCTTTTGTTGCAGCGCACAGGCTCTTTGTTGAAGCATGCGGGCTTCTCTCTAGCTGTGGCATGCGGGCTCCAGAGGGCGCCGGCTCAGTAGTTGCGGTGCACAGGCTTAGTTGCCCCGTGGCATGTGGGATCTTAGTTCCCGACCAGGGATCGAGCCCACGTCCCCTGATTTGGAAGGTGGATTCTTAACCACTGGACCACCAGGGAAGTCCCTGTATAGTTTTTTTTTAAAAAAATAATATATCAGCCATGAAAAGAAACGAAATTGAGTTATTTGTAGTGAGGTGGATGGACCTAGAGTCTGTCATACAGAGTGAAGTAAGTCAGAAAGAGAAAAACAAATACCGTATGCTAACACATATATATGGAATCTAAAAAGAAAAAAAATGGTTCTGAAGAACCTAGGGGCAGGATATGAATAAAGACGCAGACGTGGAGAATGGACTTGAGGACACGGGAAAGGGGAAGGGTAAGCTGGGACGAAGTGAGAGAGTGGCATGGACATATATACACTACCAAATGTAAAACAGATAGCTAGTGGGAAGCAGCCACATAGCACAGGGAGATCAGCTCGGTGCTTTGTGACCACCTAGAGGGGTGGGATAGGGAGGGTGGGAGGAAGACGCAAGAGGGAGGGGATATGGGGATATATGTATATGTGTAGCTGATTCACTTTGTTATACAGCAGAAACTAACACACCATTGTAAAGCAATTATACTCCAATAAAGATGTTAAATATATATATATATATATATATATATAAAATTTAGTTTAAATAGCCTAAAGGATTATTCTGTGTTTGTTCTTTTAATAATCCTTATCCATCAGGTTGCCCTCAAGGAGCTCACATTCTAGAAGGAGAGAGACAATACGTTTGTAAGCAAATTAATGAAGAAGATCATTAGGGCTGAAAAGCTAAGTTTTGCGGGGACACTTTGTTGCTGCGCTGAGCCTAAGCGCATTTTGGGCTTTCTAGTGCCCAAATGGAGATGAAAGAGTCTCTTCCGCAGACCACAGGCCTGCCTCTGGGGCTCTGCCTCTACCATGGCTCTAGTCAGGAGCAGCAGCATCAAACGTGAGATTTATACACCTGAAACTAACACAACATTGTTAATCAACTGTATTTCAATGAAAAATATTTTTTAAGTGAGATTTAATACTCCCAGTTAAACTTCACCTGACGAAATGACCATGTGTTGCTTTATTTTTATTCTAGGAATCTTGGAAAATCGGGACTCAGAGTTTCTTGCTTGGGTCTTGGTAAGTACTCAGGGTATCATGTGGGGGTGGGCTGGGAGGTGGGAGATTGGGGAGGATACCAGAGAATGACTGGGGTGTAGGTCAGGACCCAGTCTCAGGTGAGAAGGGACTTCCTGACCAACATTGCCTCACTTCTCCTTCTGAGCCTTTCCTGCCCCACGCGGCCCTCCCCTTCTCAGACCCGGGAGCCACTGTGATCATGATGCCTTAAGGGGGCCCATTAAGCAAAAAGAAACCTGATATTAAAGCACATCTTAGAGGAAGAGACTCCTCTGTTATTCCCATTTAGCAAGTGTGAAGAACCTCATGGCATGTATTTGTATGCTCACCTCACCTGCAGCATCATATGAATTTTTTTCTATCCTTATCTTCCCTTTGCCTAATTTTCTCACTTTTTTCTATATTTTAATGTATTTTATGTGCTTTTATAATGTAACTTAAATGTTTTAGGGACAAGGTTTTATATATACATTTCCTCGCAGAAACTGTAAATATTTAAAGAATAGTAAGTAGAGGTGGCAATTTTAACATCATAAGAATGAATCTGAAATGGTAAAATCTGAGTGTGAGACTTGGGGTAGCATACAGCCTCCAGACATCCCCCAGACAAGGGAAAAGGCAGCCTTGGTGTTCAGGCAATTCAATATCATCAGAACTATTTCTGTAACCTAAGAGAATCTAGACCAGGATGGTAGCTGAGGAAGTAGTGAGAAATGGTCAGATTATAGCTATGTTTTGAAGGTCAAGCCTGGCAGATCTTCTGTTGGACTCTGTTTGGGATGCAAGAGAAAAGAGAAGAGTCAAAGATGACTGCAAGGGGTTTTTTTTGCCTGAGCAACAGAAAAGATGGAGTTGCCAGTAAGTGAGATGTGGAAGAATGAAGGAAGAGAGACTTAGGAAGGAGGGAGAGCCAGTTGATTTGGGACATATTAGACATCCAAGAGAAGAGGTATATAGGCAGATGGATATATGAATCCAGAGTTTAGAAGAGAGATGTGAGCTGGATGTAGGATGACTTGAGAGTCACCAACATGTAGATACTGTTTAAGCCATGAGACTGAATAAGAATATTAAGGGAGTGAGCATAGATAGTACAGAAAACAAAAGCACGTGGTCTGTGACCTGGGAAGTCCATTAAGAAGTTGGGGAAATGAGGAAGAGCCAACAAAGAACATTGAAAACAAGCAGTGGGTGCGGAGGAGGAGAACCAGGAGAGCAGGGAGTCCTAAGAATCCAACGTTTCAAGAGGGATGGAGACCAACCCTGTCAAATGCTGCTCATAGGTCAAGCAAGATGAGCGCCAAGAATTGATCATTCAGTTTAGCAACATGGAAGTCACTGATGACTTTGAAAAGATCGGTTTTGGTGGAGTCAGGGGCTCACGCATGATTGGAATAGGTTCAAGAGAGCATGGAAAGAGAAACACTGGTGGCTGCTCTTTTGATGACTATTTTTATAAAGAGAAGCCTAGAAATGGAATGGAAGCTGGACAGGCAAGTGTGGTCAGAGAGGGTGCCTTTACACACAAAAGAAATGACAGTATATTTACATACTGATTAAGAAATTCTTTTGAGAAGGAAAAAAATGGTTAAGATAAGTAGAGAAAAAAAATACCTGGAATGATTTCTTGAGGACACAAGAGGAAAGTAACATGAAAGAAGACAGAGTACATGGGCTTTGAGGCTGGTAGGTGGGTTGATGGGGTGGCAGTGACGGTATCTTTAGAAATTATCTTCTACTGCTTCTGTATTCTCAGTGAAATCAGAAGCAAGGTCATCAGCTGTTAGTGAGGATGAAAGGGAGGTGTTGAAAGTTTGAGGAGAGAGAGGATGATGAGAGCAGAAGAGTGAATGGGCCAGAGGGATGGATCAAAGTGGCCAGACAGCATTAAGGACCTGCTTGAGATTCATGCTAATAAATTTGAAGTTGAGACCATCTCTATGGCCGTGTGCTTTTCCTGCAGTCATGTTCAACCATGCAGGTCCAGGTGGGGTTTTTCAAGGGCATAAGATAAGAAAAGAGGGGCAGAGATGCTGAGAGTTTATGCAGAGGGGTGATTGTAATGGTGGACTTTGGGGTTGAAGCTGAGCAGGGAGGAAAATGAGAACTGAAGCCAGGAAAATGAGGAGGCAGAGGGACAGTGAAGAGTGGGCAGGATCAGTGAATTGTACCTCCAGAGGCCCAAAGGATTGTTGGAGTAAGATCAGCAGAGATAGTAAGTTGGAAGAATAGAAAGTGGTGGTTTGAAAGGGGGATGCTTGAAACTGAGGTCATGGGGTGTTCAGCTATTGGTAATGACAAAGTCTAAGGCATGTCCATTGGGAGAGAGTGGCTGAGGTTGTGCTGAGTGCAAGATCAGTAGACCAGAAGAGGTCGAGGGCCTGAAAGATAAAGGCTCAGGGAAGGATTACTTTGGGGGTCATTGAAATCACTAAAACATATGGCAAAACTAATATTGGAGAGAGTGACAGTGAACCAGAGCTAAAATTTTCAGATGAGAGGGATTGACTAGGGATGGGTAAGTGACTGCAACATGGGGGGGGGGGGGACTGATGATGTGAGATCCAAAGCTGGTTAGGGGGAGGAATTGGGAGGAGGGTTTCTTGACCCCTGTTGAATGGAAGTGTGGAGACCAGGGAAGGGATGGTAGTGAATGAATAAAAGATAGTGGCAACAAAAAAATAAAAAATAAATAAAAGATAGTGGCAACAATTTCTGCCTCCTTTCACGGTATTGCAAAAACATTGAAGGCTAATGATGCTTGAGTTTTTCTGATTCTTCTTAATGATATGATTTGGGAGGTGAGGGTGGTCTTTGCTCACCATAAGACTAAGGGAATTTGACATTTGCTTAATTTATGGCTTTGATTTTGTTACGGCTTACTTGTATTTGAAAGACCCTGTAGATTCATTATCAGGGATATTCTAACCTTAGTTTTTTTTGAGAGTGCTTAATGGTAAATAACTATTCACTATTCATTATTGAAAGAAATTAAGAAATATAGCAATTTAAGAAAATATGAATTAAGAAATAACGGTGAACAATCATACACAATTATCTCATAGAATCAGTATCTGTGGTGGAAAATAATTTCATCAAAAGAACTGAGAAAACTCAACCAAAAGCCCTTAAGACTATAAAAAATTCAGGTGCCTATGAAGTGCCACATGTAAATGAGTCTCCAGAGGGCAGACTACAGTTTTTTAAAACTGTGTGTGAGCTGTAGGTATTTTGGTGAACTTTGAAACAGACTTGATTCAGGAGCAGAAAGTCCTGACTTGAGCTTCAAGTTTTTTCTAAGAGCTTGAATGCTTGTGATAAGACACTGCATGAAAAATTAGGAGGAAACAAGGAAGTTCATGGGATTGACTGGCTTCATTCAAAACAGGTAGCAAAGCTTGAATAAGTATTCTTTGAGAACTTTTCTGAGCTACCTCTGTAAACCATAGGAGACCAAAAAAATTCATAGAAAGGAATAATGCACCAGCCTTAGATAATTTGTCAGGCTCTGCAGACCTCAGCTCTCAAGTCCAGGTGGAGCTGGGTTTGCTGTTACAGGCTTAGGATATCAGTTCAGTTACAGCCCATGTTCAACTGAGGCCTTGAAAATTAAGTATTAAATATTCCAAGCAATCACACGACTACAGATGTCTTTTATTGAAGTACTTTAAACGTCATATTAAAGCTAACAATTTTGACTTTCTTCTCCACCAGAGAAGGACAGGCTGGGAATTTCTTGCCCTGCCAAGCTTCCTTTTGATAAACTAAGAGCATATATAAATGGGAGCAGAAAGGTGAAATAACCCAAGGACAAACTGAAGATACATCTAAAGGAACACAGTTCTGCTAACAAAAGAATAGGGGGAAAAAATCAAGTGGAAACCTGTCTGTGGGCTGCTGTGGCTGGACTGGTTTGTTAATACACTGACCACTGCTCTCAAGACCCAGAGTCAAAGAAACTGATGGGAAGGGAGAAAATCCACCAAAGAGTGACTGAACGTCATCTCAGTCTAGTGGGAAGTGGGATCATCTTCTGAGAGAGGGAGAGAGAATTTATGTATTCATTCATTCATTCATTTACTCATTCATCCTCAGCAAACATTTAGGAAGCCAGGCATCATGCTGGTTACAGGGGATATCCAGATGAAAGAAGCAAGGGCCCTGCTCTCAAACTGCTCACAGCGTAGTAGGAGTCAGGCACGCAGAAACAGACAGTGCATTGGACGGGTGCCATGATGAAGAGTACAGGATGAATCGAGCATGAGGAAGGTCTTCTGGGGAATCTGCAGCAGCTTCACAGGGGAAGTGCTGCTTGAGTTGAGACTTGAAGGGAGTCATTAAGTAGAGGCAGAGGGCGAAGGATGAAAGACAGAGGGGGCGACACGAGCAGTGGCCTGGAGGGAGACCCATGGAGCAGGAGGTACTGTGGGAAACACTAGTGTACGTGCAGAATATTTCAAATGCAGGGTATTAGGGAACCACAGGAACCGAGCCTGGAAGGAAAGCTAGGCCTGATCAGGAGGGCCATTGTTTGCCTTGCTAAGGCATTGAGCTCTAGTCCTCTAGGTCTCTGGTGTTCCTCCACGTCCTACATCCCCGAGGTCTCAGGGAATACTTGCGGGATGAGGCACAGACAGGGCTC
This sequence comes from Eschrichtius robustus, assembly GCF_028021215.1. Lineage (NCBI taxonomy): Eukaryota > Metazoa > Chordata > Mammalia > Artiodactyla > Eschrichtiidae > Eschrichtius > Eschrichtius robustus. The sequence continues at coordinate 36,795,638 of NC_090829.1, forward strand.
CACCTCTCCCTGCCCTCCTCCTTCCATTGCCACCGCTTCCATCAATGTAGCTCCACTTTTTCTACATGCAAATATAAATATGACTTTTAATGTAAATTTAAATGTAAAATTTTAATGTAGTACGTCATAAATGACTTCATGTTTTAGAACAGGAGTAGGTTCACAGCAAAATTGAGCAGAAATTTCCCCTTACCTCATATACACACAACTTCCCCCACTATCGACAACCCACGTCAGAGTAGTGCATTTGTTACAGTCCGGCACTGACACACCATTATCACAAAGACTATAGTTTACATTAGGTATATGTATAACTTTGGTGTTTTACATTCTATGGGTTTGGACAAATGTAATGACAGGTATCTGCCATTATAGTATCATACAGAGTAGTTTCACTGCCCTTAAAATCCTCTGTGCTCTGCCTATTTATTTCTCTCTGACCCCTAACACCTGGCATCCACTGATCCTTTTACTGTTTCCATAGTTTTGCATTTTCCAGAATTTCGTATAGTATGGACATCCTACAGTATCTAACCTTTGCAATTGGCCTCCTTTACTTAGTCATATGCATTTAAGTTTCCTCTGTGCCTTTTCATGGTTTGATAGCTCATTTCTTTTTAGTGCTTCATATTACATTTCAAAGGAAAAAAAGCATCCTTCTTCCAAAAAAAAAATTTTTTTAAACCCTGCTCCAGCTTGTGAAAAGCCATTGAAAAACTTGGATCAGGAGTAGGACACGATAAGATGTATCAGAATGGTTTTCCGGCAATGATATGAAGGCTAGATTAGAGGGGGAAAGGGTTGAGACTGGAGTCGGGTGATGAGGTAGTGGTATTAAAGATGTATAGGAAGAGCGTGATTTTTTAGGAGGAAAAATAAACAGGACTCGGTGACCTTGGGATGCAGAATGAGAGGTCTCCCTGAGCAGAGGAGGGTGCCCCAGTTCCTGGATTGGGTGTGTAGGTGGACGGGCTGAAATCTCAGAAGAAGGAGATGCAGGAGGGAGCAGTAAGAGGAAGGAGAACAGAGGAGACGCAGGAGCACTGTTGGGAAGAGGAGACCCGAGAGCCTGCCAGCTTCAGCTTCTGATATCCAGAGGGCATGGGGAGGGCTGGAGAGAGCTCCGGCTGGAAATACAGACCCAGGAAATTCTAACAAGGGTGAACGCATGGTTGTCACTGAGGTCACCTGCAAATACAGAGAACTGAGGTATTTGGACAGGTTTAGGACACCTGCCTTCTGGAGTCTGTCAGACTCCATGCTCCCAGAGATCGCCTCTGTTTTTTCTACACCCCTATTGTACTGTCAGCAGATCACAGTATCTAGCAAGTAGTAGGTGCACAAATATAGTTATTGAATGTATGACTGGGTACATGGATCAATCTCTAAGGAATGACAAAAATGCACAGTGGGTAATAGTGAAGATCCAGGGGAAGTCAGAAATCATGAAATGCTGGGGTCCAGCCAGCCTGGTTCTTTGGCTTTCCAGTAGCGTATCAACACAGAAACCGAGAAGGCCAAGTGGAGGTGAGGAGAGGGCATAGAGAGAGGCCCAGCATCAAGGATTATCCCCAACATGCGTCGGGGACCAGGGGGTCTACTCTATACACAGTGACACGAGTCTAGGCTGGGTTGGGGCTCAGAGTATGCAGCAGGGCTCTCACTGCTGCAGATGGAAAGGGCATCTACCCACACACATTAGGAGCAGGAGGCCCTTCTGATTCCTGCCACTGGAGGTGACACCCCACAGCAGGCGGCTGCTCCTACAGGTGCTCAAAAGGGGCAGACTTTACCCTGTGCCACTCACTGTGGGATATACATGCTTCCCTCCACATAAGAGGCTTGCAAGAAGAAAGGCATGTGATAGTTAATTTTATGTCAACTTGACTGTGCCACAGGGTGCCTGAATTGGTCAAACATTATTCTGGGTGTGTCGTGAGGATGACCTTGGATGTAATGAACGTTTGAATTCATAGACTATGTAAAGCAGATTGCCTTCCCTAATGTGGGTGACGGCCCTCCTTCAGTCAGCTGAAGGCCTGAATAATATAAAAATGCTGAGCCCCCTCGAATAAGAGGGGACTCCTCCTGCCTGACTGCTTTGAGCTAGAACATCAGATTTTTCTGACCCTTGGACTCAAAATGAAACGTTGTCTCTTCTTGGGTCCTGCTGGCTTTTGGACTAGAACTTACACACCATCAGCTCTATTGGTCCTCAGGCCTTCAGACTCGGACTGAATCTACACATGGGTTATCGTGGGTCTTGAGCTGCAGATGACAGGTCTTGGGACTTCTCAGCCTTCACAATCATGGGACACAATTCCTTACAATCAATCAATCTCTCTCTCTCTATATATGTGTGTATATGTATATATATAATTTCCCTCTATGTAAATATATTTTATTATATATTACAATTATATAGAAAATATATATAAGTACAAAATATATTAATATTTATATATAAAAATATATAAGAAAGTTTATAAGAAATGATAAGGTTCTGTTTCTCTGGAGAACCCTAACTAATAAAAGCATTTTGCTAGTTTTGTAAAACATTGCACAGGTGTATGTGGCAAAGCAAACAGTCAGGTATTTCTAGGGAGTGAGCAAGGTTACGGGAAGATGGGAGGAGCACAGCTGAGGGGGTATGTGGTCACTTGCTCGTTTTTCAGCTGAGCACATATGGATCCTCACGTAGAAGACCATCATCCCCAAAGGAGTCCTCCTGGGCTGTTCACTGGTCAGGAGGGCATGTTATGTGTTCCTGCCAGACGGGGCTGGGTCTGGATCTAGCAGTGAAGAAGGGAAGGAACACCCTATGCCTTTGGTGCCTGATTTCCATAAACCTCAAGGCGGTAATTCCCAGGCAGAACAAACTGACTCCACGATCATCATGTTCTGTGTTCATTCAGGCAGCCCTTTCACACTTCATCCTTGAAGGAATGAAGTCATAAAGTAAAATATTTTAACACCTTGGAGACACTGAGTGTCTCAAGAGGTGTTTCTTCCCAACTCTGGCTGCACAGCAGAATTACCTGTGGTGCTTTTTACAAAGCAGATAACCAGTCTCCACCCAGACCTTTTGAATAAGAGCCTCCCAAGCCACAGGTGTTTTTAAAAGACTGTCCCTATGATTCTGAGGCGTAGTGGTAGGGTTGGAACCCGTTGTCCTCACCAGGTGGAAGGAGATGGCAACGTGTGTGGACTGGTATCTGGTGAGCCAGGTGCTGGCTGTGTTTCTCTCCTGGCTGCTGCCTCCAGGCCCAGGCCCTGGAGCTGGCTGAGGCATCTCCACCGGAACTGCGGTTGCCAAGAGGAAAACCTGCCAGCTCAGGGTTGGCCTCGGGGTTCTCTGGAGCCAGTGTCCTGGGAAGGCTCCTGGGGCGGGCAGATTGAGCTCACCTCCCCTTCCATTCAGCGCCTGCCACCTGGGCCCATCTGCCTTGTGCCCTGCCCTAGCCAAGGGAACCTTCTAGAGCAAAAGCAGTGAATCTTATGACTAAACTGTGTGGGCTTCTTCTTAATGTGTTGCATATGTGCAGAATGTACTCCTGGCTCATCTCCCTCTGCCTTAGAGATGCTCTCACTGCACTAAATATTTTGACACTAGGAAAACATGACATTAAATGTTTAACATGAATGATATTATTTTTGACACCCTTCGTGATTCTCATTCTTGTTGCTAAACCCAATGTAAACTAGCCATCTCTCCTATTATTATAATAACATAACAACAACAACATTAAGTATTTATAACATACCTCTGAGACACGAGAAACAATTTTAAAAGGGCAATTTCTTCTCAGAACGTTTACCAATTTTTTTGCTTAACACAAAGTCAACTATCTTAAGACCAGGATACCCACAGAATTTAAATCGTGCAAGAATATTAAACATATAACAAGAGAATTATAGGCTTGTCACTTTTCCTGGAATGTCTACCTTGAATAAATGCCCATGGTGCATACACATTAAAAATGAAGAGGCATTTATATTTTTATAAAATTGTTTTAGAATATTTCTTCCTCATTTTCTACTTTGATGGATAAAATCCATTTTCAGAATTGCTGACAACTTGGTTGCCCTCTGAATTATCAGTGGCTGCCGGCCATGTGCCGTTGCTTCCCTCATAGAGGGTGTCAGGAGCTGAGACACAGCTGGGTGACAGACGGGCAGCCTGATGCTCCACACATTGTCAGAGTTGGGTTCAGGGAAGAACTGGAGAAGAGAAAGCAGAAGAGTCTACACAACCTCAAGTGTACACACACACACACACACACACACACACACACACACACACACCCTAATCTCCCTCAGTGCAGTCACACACACACACACACACACACACACACCCTAATCTCCCTCAGTGCAGTCACACACACACACACACACACACACACCCTAATCTCCCTCAGTGCAGTCACACACACACACACACACACACACACACACACACACACACACACACACACACACACACACACACACACACACACACACACACACACCCTAATCTCCCTCAGTGCAGTTATAAAAGGATGAGTAGCCCTCATTTGTTAATCTGTGATCCAAAAGTGAAACAAGTAGTTGCAAAACCATCAGATAGTGGGGGAGAAAAGGTTTTCCCCAGACCCAGATATGGGCAGTGTGTTGGAAGTGATGACAATTTGTAAACATGGTCTCACAGCTGTGAGAGGAATTAGTCTTTGCAGTCATCCCCGCCTTTACAGTTGAGAAAAACAGAGGCAGGAAGAGGGGAAACGTCTCGTTCAAGGCCAGTGGTAGAGACGACAGAGCCCGCATCTCCTGCCCCTCCACCAGCCACCTGTTCCCCGCCACCCCCCCGCCTCCAGTCTCCATGGGCCTGCAGCCACTGCCCTCTCCGCCTCTCTCCACCTTGAGAAGCGAACAGCTAGACCAGGCACGTAAGGCCCCCTCCAGCTCTATCAGCAGTGATATGGGCAACAGTCAAGTTCACTAAGACTCCAGGGTAACAGCTGGGTGAAAGTGCCTTTACTCTACTTTAGAACTAGAAGATGTCAGAGCCTAAACAACTCCTGGCATCGTTCTCCAGAGTAGGGTAGACAAAGATCCGTCCAAGCTCCACAGGCAGAATGGGGGCCAGAATCTGTGATTCTGGTGCATGATCAGGTGAGCTGTCCCCATAAGAGATGTCAAAGTGAGAAGGCAGCTGAGTGCAAACGTTTTGTTTCTGTGTGGATGCCCTGAATGACTTTCCCTCCCGTGCAGCCCCTAAAGACCTAAAGACCTCATGAAGCCCTACCATAGCTCCTGTACTCAAAGAAGAAACATACCTATGTATATGCAAGTGTATTCATATTGTTTACCCAGACTGTGCCCTATACACACTCTACATTTACGAAGAGTACATTTATAAGATTATTTTCCTATACCCCCTTATTTTTTTTAAATCCAGGGATCGAACCCGTGTCTCCTGCATTGGAAGGGCAGAGTCTTAACTCCTGGACCGCCAGGGAACTCCTTCCTATACCCTTTGCAATATAAAAACCCAAATGAAAGTTTCAATTTCAATCAACCATGCAATTGAGCTACTCCAATAGTGAGGCTAAAACATGAGGGAACCCGATGGGGTGCTGTCCTCTCGTATGGTTGGGGCTGTGCCTCTGGTGTGCTTGGCCTACGTGAGGCAGGGCCATGGGGAGCCATTCCTGGAGGGCAGCATAAATGCCTGAGGGGTAGGCTGCTGTGGGTTAACACACTGAGGGGAAATGTGTGGAGATTTGTATGTAGGCCTTTGAGGCATCAGCTGGATGAAGTTAGGAATAAAATCCCAGTTCTTTTTAGCACTACTAAGTCAACCAGGAGCCTTCTAGAGTCAGTGAACAGAAAACCCAGTTCGAAGCAAAGTGAAAGCATCAGCTTAAGCAGAAACAGAAATGTTTAGGCTCATAGGGACAGTGGACCCAAATGGCTTGATCCAGGGATCAGACTATGAGCTCTGCAAGCTGGAGGCTTGTCCATTCTCAGACTGCCCTCAGAGTGACAAGATGGCTGCACATGCTCCAAGCCATATATCCCATTGGCTCTGACTGCCTTATATATCCATCTGTGAATCGGTCACTGAAGAACTGCAGGCAATCAAGAACCACCCCTGAAGCTGGGGAAGGGTTTAAATCCACCCCAACCACAGAATGCAGTTTCCTAAAGGAAATTTAAAGCACTCTTGCTTAAAGTGCTCTGAGTTTCTCTGCTCTGAGTGAAGAAGAAAAGATATCCCTGGATCCTGAAAGCCCTTCCCCCACTTATTTTAGCTTATCTGAGCCTTTTCTATGTCTTTGGTGGCCAAGGTTGAACATCAAAATTCTCCCAGCCCTTTCTGTAGCATGAGGTATGCGCAGAGTTTGCTGAGTCAGCTCATGTTTACCTTCTGCTCCCTCAGTTTGCCTAATGGACAGAATTTACCTCAGCAGGATAAATATGTAGCTTTGCCTTTTTAATACTTCCCCATCATGTTGAAGGATCTGGGAGACCTGAGGCTCATTTACAAATGAAAGCTTCATCCTAACACCTGGAATATGCAAAGGAGGACCTCCAGGAGAGCAAAGCAGAAAATACCATCAATGCTCACTTTGTATCTGACTACTAATTAAAATGAGAGGAGGAGGAGGCTACCCAACATGCAGTTACAGAAAATGGGTGATGAGGTAATGAGCGGTAGCTAAATTAGAGCTGACAGCCTAACCGTGGGGATTTCTTCAGGCTGAAGAGAAGGAAACAGGAGATGGACGGTCCGGGCTTGGCTCTGCTTGCAATGACTAGAAACAAGTTTTCTGGGGGAACTTGTCATGTTTCTTCTTAGTCTCTTACTCTACCTTCCTTCCCGTTTCTCCACCCTCTGCTCTATGCCACCCTTTCCTTTGGCCCTTTCTGAGCAGAAACTGGAGCCCAACTCAGCCGACCTGCTTTCAGTGGTGATACTTAACTGCTTCTGGCTGAAGACAGAAGGCAAGACTGGCCCTGAGACTCATTTCTAGAAGTGACCCTCTGTCTGGCTTTTTTACCTGTCACACCATTCCAGTCACCCTTCCTTCCAGCACCTTCCTGGGAGGGCTGGTTGGCTTCCCTGGTCCTGCTGGTGGATGGGCTGCCTCTGATGCCACCCATGTCTCAGTTTGAGCTCTTAGAGGGTAGAAACTGAGGCTGATTCCATCATCCCTGGAAGGCACGGGGTCAGCACTCCTCTCCTTCATTTGTGTGTCCAAAGATTTCACAAGATGTGCCACACGGCATGCCGGGGAAACAGGAGAAAAAACACACCAGAGCACCAGTGGCCACCTTCACACAGCCCACATGCAGGGAGGCGGGGAGGGGGCAGTGACCTGATTCCCAGGCAAGATGAGATCCTTGGGCTGTGTGCCCCCAGAGGACACCTTGCATTTATGTTTGCTGGTGATAGCTTATTAGTCTGACTTATTTCCTGCTTGATTATCAGTTCAGAACACATGCCTAGATCAGAGAAGCTGCTTATATATGCTCATTTATGGAATGAATGGATGAATGAAGGAATCACAGTGTGACCAGGGCTCTGAGAGAAATATGAGGTGCTGTGTGAACACATATGAGGGCTGCCTAAGAGGAGATCATGGAAGGCTTCCTGGGGGAAGAAATATCTGAGCTGAGTATGAAAGGATGAATAGGGTAGGATAGAGCCAGGTCAAAGAGGAAACAAGGAAAAAAGCAGTTTAACAATAACAGAGGTAGAGAGACAGAGAGATAGAGGTATAGGACACAGAAGTGGCACAGATGATGAAGCAACCACCTCTTCTGGGGAATGAGGAAGGTGCTGATAGGGGCAGTGGGATTTTGAAGGATGGATAGGAATCTGTCAGGTGGATAAGGAAAAAAAGCCACAGGCATTCCTTTTAAAAACATTTCCTACTTACCCTTCACTCAGATCTAGGCTTGATGGTTGCCTTCCTGACCATCCACGTCTAGACAGAGGCTTCCTGTTAGTTCTTATCACAACCCGTCTTACCAGGATGTGGTATTTTTCTGTCTTCCCCACTGGACTGGGAGCTCCGGGAAAAAGACACCATTATTATTATTTGCCATTTTGACCCCACCATCTGGCATGGCTCTGAAAAATTATGGGGCTCAATAAGTGCTTTCTAAATGAATTGATAAATAAATTTCAGGAAGAGAAGCCTGGGAGTCTAAACCAGCATGGCCTGGAGAAGGAACTACATGGGAGAGAAAACGATGAGAGATGACTTTGGGAAGATTATGAATAACGTTGGAAGCCATGCCACGAAGCTTGGAATGTATCTGTTTTGTGATGAGGAGTCACTGAAATATTTCACTCCAGGTGTTGCTTGGCCAGATGCATTTTAGGAAGCTCATTCTGGTCGCTGTGGTCACACTGCAGACAGCAAATTAGAGAGGACTGGGAATAGAGGCAAGGAGACAGGCTGCAAACGACTCAAATATTCTCACTTTTACAGAAGATTAAATGTAACAGTCAGTTAATTGCCCACTAACTGTGAGCCCAGTTCATCGCACTGTGAGCATATACACAGAGCCTGCGCAGAATAGGTAGGGGGACTGGTGAGCTAAATGAGGCTTGGCCAAATCAGCGAAAGACTGGTAAAGAAAATACAAAAGGAAGTGTTTTTAAAAGCATAAAATAAAATATCTGAAGTAAAGAACTAACATAGGTGTCAGTGTAGTAAATTACAAAGTTTCAGAGATTGGGTTAAAAAAAAAAAAAGTTCCTAGATACCTTCTTTAAGGGAGAGGATGGAGATAAATGGAAAATTTTTAAACGGGCAAATAAAAATCAGACAAATATGAACCAAAAGGAAGTGAAATGTGGGGGTAAAATTAATGAAATAAACAAAGTAAGGGGGGGTGGGATGGATTGGGAGATTGGGATTTATATATATACACTACTATGTATAAAATAGATAACTAATGAGAACAGACTGTATAGCACAGGGAACTCTACTCAGTGCTCTGTGATGACCTAAATCGGAAGAAAATCCAAGGAAGAGGGGATATATGTATACGTATAGCTGATTCACTTTGCTGTACAGCAGAAACTAACAACATTGTAAAGCAACTATACTCCCAACAGAAAAAAAAAAAAAGTATAGAATTCAAGCAAAGAGAAGATGCAGTAATGAGAGATGATAATCAATGGAGTGAGGGCCCTGAGAAGGAGCAAGGAGATGGGATCAGCAGAGAAACAGCCTTGGAAAGAAAAGGGACACTCTTCCCCAGGGACAGGAAGAAAGGAGGAGAGGACGGGTGTTGTCTTATTCTGTGCTCCCTCACCTCGGAAGCCAGTGTTGAGCGCACACCCACCTGAGGGTGAGGGAGGTGGGCTGTTCTCATACCAGAGGCAGCTGGAAGCCCACGTGGAAATGGGCAGTCACGTCTGATAGCTTGATAGCTTTGGTAGCAGGAAGTAGAGAGGGGTTTACACTTTATTTCTTTTATGTTCTCTGTGAAGCAGGAGGCAGGTTTATCTGGTGACATTAAAGAAGGAGGAGGTAGGACTGAGGTTGAGAAAAGTAGGGCAGGTTTGAAATCCAAACGGGGTGGGGGGGATGATTAAAAAGCAGAGGTCTGCTGGGCTCTCTGTGTAGTTACTGTAGACCAGGCATTTACGATGCATGGTTCTCTGCAGTCCGTGAGTTTCTCCAGCACAGCTCAGCATCTTGGTTATAGGTGATGAGCAGCTGGACAGTCAGACTCCTCCAGGTGTCAGTCTTTGCCAGCCAGGTGAAATGAAGGAACAGTGAAGTAATGGAGCTGAGAATAGGGCAAGAGAAATCTTCTAAATGGTGAACCACGTCATCCAGCTAGCCTAAGCTCCCTGGTTAAGGAAGGAATTGAAGACAGAATAGATAGACTGGAGGAAGGTAAAGAGTTTGAGGACAACATGTGTGGGGATGTACCTACACAAAATCTGCAAGAGTGACAGCTTGTAGCATGCGAGGGCTTATGACCTGGTCATTAATGCATATATTCGGAATACACATGAGGCACACCTCCACCCAAGTTCTCTTGTGTGCAAGTTCAGTTCTGTTGTTCATGGCACCATTGTGGTCTTCTGTTTCCACCCCATCAACCTTTACTACGGTTTCTTCTGATAATCATTGCCTACATTTTCTGAAACTGAGTTTTATACTTGAGAGTTTGCAAATTCCAGGGTGTGCTAAATGTCTGTAGTTTCTATACCAGTGTGACTTTAAGAAGACTGGGCACTTTATTCGGAGACTTTAATGGCTGCTGTGTTGCTCTTCCAGTAGAGCCACTGGAGACAGACATAAGGAAAAGACAGCGGACTCTCAACTACCTCTGATAAGAGAGGGGACAGTGACACAGAAAACTGAACATGCATTTATGTTTGTCTTTGGAGTGAACTTTGTATTTCTTTTGAATACGGTGCCATAGACATGAAAACCTGTTAGTGAAAAATCAAGAGTTGTCTAGAGGTAATAAAACATGTAGGAACAGTATAATGATCTCATAGCCCATCTCTGACTAGGCTTCAGCGAAGCTTTCAACTTTCCATAATGAATTAATCATTCTATATGGCACCAGTGGGAGAAATTCCACCCTGACCCCACCAAACTGATGTGTCTCACTTGTACCCTATTCTCTTAGGATTGGTGGCCCTTGTCATCTTGTCCCAGAAAACAAGACTGCTGATGCTCTTTTTTATTCCACCCTTCTTTATTTCCACTAAGCTATTTTTGCTGCAGGTATTTACTGCCACTGGGATTTTTGCAGAAGATTAATAATACTAATAAAATGAAGGGCAAAGTGCCAAAGAGAGCATCTTGAAAGAATAGTCTGTAACCCTTTATGTGGTCAGGGCTAAAGACTCTAAAAAGGCATTACATTCTCCAGTTTGGGGTCAAAGCCAACTTCCACCGTCTTTGTTGTATTGTTCTTCAGCCTCTGGGCCCAGTACATAATGTCTCTCTCCCTACCATTCTGGGGCTTCCCATCAAACTGAGAGCTTGCAGAGGGATTGAGTTCATTCAATGACATCCTGACTGCTGCCTAGACCAGTTTTCAACTCTGGCTACCAATACAGTTGCATGGGAGCTTTTAAAAAATACCTGTGCCTGGGCACTTCCTCAGATCAACCAGACTAGAATCTCTGGGGTGGGGCAGGGCATCAGCTCCCAGGTGGTCCTACTAACTGGGCCAGAGTTGAGGACAGCTGGCCTGGCTCGCCACCTGAGTTACTTGCTCATCGGATGGCTGGGTCCACCATGGAAGCTTTGAGCACCTAAGAGATTTGGATTCCCAGGCAGCATGCAGGAGGCACGACCAGAGAACAAGACGGATGCCACTTCTGGTGCCCAATGAAGAAACAAGTACCAGGTGGGGTGTTTGTCTTTCATCTAGCTTTAGTCCAATTGAAACTCGGAATTTTGCAGCATTTTTGATGTTTTAGTCTATTCGTCACTCTCCATATGTCACTTCAGAATGATCTGTAATAAATAATAAATCTTCCTGAGCTTTGTTGAGATGAGTAGACTGTTAGAATTGGTGCATTCCAATGTTGACTTTGGCTTTCACTGCCATCTCAGGAAAAGTCATTTATCTTCCTATGGAACTTTTGCTGCTTCAAATAGTATCTCTTTGGAAGATAAGAAGGAAAGTAACATTTAGTGAGCACCTGTTGTATGCTCGGTACTGTACTAGACCCTTGGCATAAACTACTGGAATTGTTAAGGGCGTGGACTGTGGAGTCACTCTGCCTGGGCTCACATCCCGGCTCAACCACCCCCTCCCCCTCCCCAGCAAATAAACTCAAACCAGAGTGGTCATGAGTTCCAGATGAGATCATGTCTATAAAGTGTGTAGCACAGCGCCTGGCACAATGTAAGTTCTCCAAAAAGTGTTCCATCGTTGTCTCGTTTAGTTCTCACAGCAATACTGGAGTAGGTATCAGTGTCTATTTTAGAGATGAACCAGGTCTCAAAGGTGAACCTATTTAGCCACAGACATAATGAACCTCAGGTGTATCTGAAAGAAAATGAAAATACCTACCCTTCATGATTTTTTGAAAAATAAGAGATGCTTTTAGAATGCGTTGCATAGGACATGTGAGATAGTTGATCTGCAAAACTCAAATCTGTTCTAGGTGTTGGAGAGGCAGTGATGAACAAGGCAGAGAGATCCCCTGTCCTTGGGGAGGGTAGACTGAGCTCTCCACCCAGCCTTCAGGAATCATGAGGGGCTGTACACACCCAACTTTTTGGTAGCACACTCTTCGCTGCCGTTAGGTACTCTTTTTCTTTCCTAGTTAACAGAAGGTTCTAATTCTTCATAGTGAGTGATCCTTAAGGTTCTTGACTAACCACAGAATAATCAAAGATGGAGAGTCACCAGGAGGTTATCTTTGCTGCCCCAGGAGTTCCTTCTGGGCACACCCTACCTTGCTTCCCTAAATCGGGGCCCCTGGTGCTAGCAGAAGGAGAAATAGATGCCATCACTGCTTTAAGATGGCAAACGCAAGTGTTATTTCTACCATAATTACTCCCTAGATCCAGGCCGAGCTGCCGGCCACCCTTCAGAATGTCCTCTCATTGTGTATATCAGTGTGGTGGCTGATGGGTACCCAGGTCACAAACTCATATAAAGGCCACAGATGGACTTATTCATATTTACTCGTTTCCAAGCAATGAATTAATGAAAAGAAAATCAGCAGGCAATAAAAGAGTTTATTGAACACTCCTTCTATGAGGATCACTTCTTCTCTGCTGTTCTTGAATTCATGAAACACTTAATAAGCCCCTCCTATGTACCAGGTTTTATGTAGTCTCTGGGGATACAGAGATTATCCCAAGATGTTAGTAGTTTTGAAAATGTCTCCAGAAGGGCTGTCCTCTGTGTTTGAGAACAATCCAAAGTATTGTTGACATAGCAGTATATTTTTTATATTTTTTGATGCCTCTGGTTATCTACATTTAACTTTCTATACAGCATGTTAGGAAATTTCATTCCAACCTGTAAAATCGGACTATGTGTTTATAATACTGCCATTGCGTCAGTGCCAAAGCCTAGGGGCACCAGTGTCCAGATGAGGCTGCCAGGAGCTGTTCTGGGCTTCTTCCATACCACAAGTAAGCTTTCAGTATAATATAAAATACCATTTCAAAGGTAAGTGACTCTGTGTAGAATTTGAATTAAACGGGATCTCCTCAAACTAAAGATACACCAACATGGTTTTATGAGTTAGTATTGCTCTGTTTTCTTCTTTAACATGATAAATTTCTACATACAGTTACTGAAAGAGGAAGACCTTTGTAGCTTAGTTAGAAATAGAGAAAGAGTGCATAAAAAATTTCATGCATAGTTCTATGGAAAATGCTAGAATACCTCATCTGCTTGATACAGCTATGAATTTTCCATTAGGAAAAGGACATTATAGGTTAAAAAGAAAAAGCTGAAATCATTAACAGCTACAGATAAAATAAGCTAATCTTTGTATGTAAATATATAAATCCACAGGGAAACATGGGAATTGGGTTAATTTGAGTGTAATAGGGTTGGGAACTTTTAAAAATCTTTAGGTTTTTGCTAAATTATCCCTTATACATTTCCTCAGTTTTAATTTCTCTACATTTCAAAAACTTCTTAGTCAAAAAGTATGTGAAGCACTTTGTATTCCAACTTTGAGTTTTCATTAGTGATATTTAATACAATAAAACATCATGAAACTCACAGCACAAGAGGGAGAATTTGAAAGGACTGTTATAAAATTTTTTCATTCTTTTTCACAATATATTATCCCTATCTTGTTTTCACTAAGAAAGTTTCTTTGCCTCGCCATGGAATTAAAATTTATTTCCCAGTATATCTTGATAGTCCTATGAGCACAAACTGTTTTTTATGTACAGCTACACCAGAGTTATTCAAAATTATTACTGTTTGGGGGAGAATAATTCACTGAACTATCAAAGAAATATATCCCTGCACAAAGATAAAGATTTGCCGTGAACTTTTTAAAGATAAAAGTAAGTGTAAAGGAGGTCACCTTGACTTTCAAACTTCTTGACAGTAGTGTTTTTCCAGAGAGTTCTTATTCATAATAACTTACTATGGAAAGACAAGAGATAAAGCCAAAAATAAAAATATGTATTTGAGCACATACTGTGTGTTTCAGGTCCCATGTTAGGAGTTCACAGAAAAAGAAAAAATATATATATGTATATACATACTTTCAACCTTAATTTCAACCAGTTTAGAATAAGATACTGAAAATATTTGAATTTGTTTTAAAAAACAGAAGTTGCCATTTAGTCCTAGTATCCCATAGTGTCTAATTTTATTCCAACAGTGTTATTTCACTTACGTTAAATATTCTGTACAGTTCTTTTTTTTAATTGAAGTATAGTTGACTTACAATATTATATTAGTTTTGGGTGTACAACATAGGGATTCAATATTTTTATAGATTATACCCCATTTAAAGTCATTATAAAATATTGGCTATAGTCCCTGTGCTATACAATATATCTGTGTAGCTTATTTATTTCATACATAATGGTTTGTACCTCTTAATCCCCTACCCCTCTCTTGCCCCTCCTTTTTCTCCCCTCCCCACTGGTGACCACCAGTTTGTTCTCCATATCTGTAAGTCTGTTTCTGTTTTGTTATATTCATTTGTTTGTTTTATTTTTTAGATTCCACATATAAGTGATAAAATACAGTATTTGTCTTTCTCTGTCCTACTTATTTCATTCAACATAATGCCCTCCAAGTCTATCCGTGTTACTGCAAATGGCAAAATTTCACTCTTTTTTATGGCTGAGTAGTACTCCATTTGTATGTGTATGTGTGTGTGTACACACACACATACACCACATCTTCTTTATCCATTCATCTGTTGATGGACACTTAGGTTGCTTCCATATCTTGGCTCTTGTAAATAATGCTGCTGTGAACATTGTGGTGCATATATTTTTCTGAATTAGTGTTTTCATTTTCTTTGGATATATACCCAGGAGTGGAATTGCTGGATCATATAGTAGTTCTATTTCCAGTTTTTTGAGGAACCTACATACTGTTTTCCACAGTGGATGTACCAATTTACATTTTCACCAACAGTGTGCTAGGGTTCTCTTTTCTCCACATCCTTGCCAACGTTTTTTATTTGTTGTCCTTTTGGCAATAGTCATTCCGACAGGTGTGAAGTGTGAAGTGGTATCTCATTGTGGTTTCGATTTGAATTTCCCTGATGATTAGTGATGCTGAGCATCTTTTCATGTGCCTGTTGGCCATCTGTATATCTTCTTTGGGAAAATATCTATTCAGGTCTCCTGCCCATTTTTTAGTCAGGTTATTTGTTTTTCAGGTTTTTTTATAGTGTGATGTATGAACTATTTATATACTTTGGATATTAACCCCTTATTGGTCATATCATTTGCAAATATTTTCTCCCATTCTGTAGGTTTTTTCATTTTGTTGATGGTTTCCTTTGCTGTGCAAAAGCTTTTAAGTTTAATTAGGTTCTGTTGTTTATTTTTGCTTTTGTTTCCTTTGCCTGAGGAGACAGATCCAAAAAAATATTGCTAAGACTTATGTCAGAGTGTTCTGCCTATGCTTTCTTCTAGGAGTTTTATGGTTTCTGGTCTTACATTTAGGTCTTTAATCCACTTTGAATCTATTTTTTTTATGTGGCATGAGAAAATGTTCTGATTTTGTTCTTTTACATGTCCAGCTGTCCAGTTTTCCCAGCACCACTATTCCGTTCATTTCTTATAGGAGTGCTTCCAAAGAGCAAAATGAATAAGGCACATTAATGATGCATGCTGGTTACAAGTGCCCTGGAAACTTTGTTGTAAGAAATAATTTTCAGCATGTAAATGTTAGTACAATAAAACATGAGAAATTTGACCAAGAAACTTAGGACAAAGTATTAACAAAATGTAAACAGCGCCTCTGCCTCTTTTTCACGTTCAGGAAATAGGAAGAGTTGTAATTTGTTAGAATCCTTGTTTATCAATGGATTTCCCAGTAAAGCAATACGGATTTTTTTTTTTTAAACTTTTGCTTCTTATTATAAAAGTAGTAATATTCATTCCAATAGTGTGGGCAGAAAATTAAAACACCCTAGGAAGAAAAACTCATCAAAGAATTTTTTGGCTTTATTGAAACTTTTCATAACAGGCTAAAGGTGCTAAATCAACCAATTCAGGAGTCACACCTACATGAGGAAATGTAAGAAGATGTAGCCATGGATTTACATTACTATGTATCATTAATTCTAACATTTAAATTTGGGGAGTGGGTCATTGCTTTCTGGGGGAAGATTTAAGGCAGTGAAATTTCATTCCTATGCTATGTGCACAGCAGCTCCTGAGGGGACTGTCAACCCTGGCATTCTGCTTTATAGAACAAAACTGCCTCTTCTAAACTTCTCCTCCAGTCCTTCATCCTACTTCTGTTACTACTGCCTTGTCTTTAAACTTTACTGATCAGATTAATGGAGAAACAGAACAAAGTGGTTCCAGGTAGATTTGCCCTGAAACAAATCTTAAGACAAAATGGAGCTAGCAGTATCCCTCGGAATTAAGAGTACATAAAACTTTAAGTCAAAGAAAGAAGGAAAATATCAAATATTTGTACATTCTCTATAAGGATCGCGAAGGATGTAATGTCAATCCTAGACGTTTAACCCTCAAAACCGCCAGCCTTCAGACAAGTATTAGAAGAAGGTCCACAGGTTTTTCTGGAAGACCCAGCCAGCCAGCTCTACGTTGGCCTTGCCTAATCTAAGACCAGGCTCCCCTCTGCCACTGCCTTGCCCACCAGTACACTCTGCTCCTTCATACACCCAAGAATACGCCCAAGAATTTCTTCAATGACAGGTACATCTCATTATGGCTCCACTCTCATTCCTGGCTCTTAAGGGTTTGAGAGCTTAAAGCCCAGGATGGCTCTGTGTATGAGGTCTCATGGGAAGAAAGATAAAACCTGTCCTCAGGTGGAAATGGGAGAATCTGGGAGCAGGGAGGTGGCCCAGAGGAGTGGCCTGTTCTTCATCCATAGACAAGGAAGTTTGTGGGCAGAAACAGATGTAAAGCTTATCATAAGGAAGGTTCAGTCAGGAGGCATTTGGCAGAGGGAAGAAAGTGGGAAGATTCATGAAAGCAAGATATTGTTACAAGCATTCAGAGCAAACGCTAGGCCATACCATTTTGGCTGGAGCAGAGTATGTGGGGGAGACGAGGAGGCATCATTACCAGAAAACAGCATGAGGCTGGGGGAGACCACGGCCTTGGAGATCCCACCACTAACCACCTGTGGAAAGTCATTTCTCTACCACTTCACTTCCTCATCTTTATATACATGGAATTCTTCAGATCTTGCAGAGTTGCCTGTGAAAGAGTATACTACTTGCACTTCCCTTGCCTGAGAGCCCACTTTTATTCTGCATGGCCTTTACCACTTCCTTGCCTAGTTGCATTACTATTTCAAGCTCTTTTTTAAAGTGCAGGTGTGAAAGCAGCCCTTCATTGCCCCCCCCCTCCCTGCCCAGATTTTAAATAGTATTATTGGCTCTTGCAAGAAAAGGTAACCAAAGTAAAACAGTAAAGGCTAGGCTGTTATCACTCCTGTTATCTCAGGCCAGATGCTCATTAGCAATACACTAGTAGCCAAAAAACGAGAGACCAGACTGCAGCTTGGATCCAAAAATAAGGGCCAGGCTTGGTGGAAAACAAATACAAACTGATATAAGAAAGAATGCTTTGTCTGTACCATTTGAAAAAGATAGAGCCTTGAGCTATGTCCCACATGCCCAGACATAGGTCTACATCCAGTTCATCTACAGTGGCCACAATGGGGTTGCTCAGAATGTTGTTTTGCTACTTAGCCACTCACTCTGCTGCCTCCCCAGCAGGAGGACAGCTCCATTCCATGCCCTTCAAGAGGGCACCAAGGGCAATAAGCCAATTCTTCACCTCTGTCACCTGTCTGTACATCTCAATCCCATTTTCTGAGCCTTTCTCTCAGGCCAGATTTCTAGGTATCTGCTTTCTGTTTGTTTTGTTTTGACCCTGCATCAATATGAACATTAAGGTAACTGTGCAACTCACCTACCTTACTGAAAGAACAGCAATCTTTCCATACCATACTGTGATGAAGGGTGCGACATTGGTTAAATCCTGGCTCCAACTCCACCAATTACTAGTTACTTGGACTCTGGGCAAGTAACTTAACCTCTGAAAATGGGAATGGTAAAGTAACAGCTGAGTAAAAGAATTAGAAAGGCAAGTCAGAGTGTAAAGAAAAGGAAGAGGTACTAAAATATCAGTATGTGAAGAATCTAGAGCTGTGGTCCTCCAGTTAGTCTTCGACAAAAGAGGCAAGAGTATACAATGGGGAAAAGAGAGTCTCTTCAGCAAGTGATGTTGGGAAAGTTGGACAGCCACATGTAAATCAATGAAGCTAGAACAGACCCTCACACCATATACAAAAATAAATTCAAAATGGCTTAAAGACTTAAATATAAGACAATACACCATAAAACTCCTAGAAGAGAACATAGGCAAAACATTCCCTGACATAAATCATACCAGTGTTTTTAGGTCAGTCTCCCAGGGCAATAGAAATAAAAGCAAAACTAAACAAATGGGACCTAATCAAACTTATAAGCCTTTGCACAACAAAGGAAACCATAAACAAAATGAAAAGACATTCTACGGACTGGGAGAAATATTTGCAAATGAAGTGACCAACAAGGGCTTAATTTCCAAAATATACAAACAGCTGCTACAATTCAATAACAACAACAACAACAAAACAAACAACCCAATCGAAAAATGGGCAGAAGAACTAAATAGACATTTCTCCAAAGAAGACATACAGATGGAGAGGACAATAGGCACATGAAAAGATGCTCATCATCGCTAATTATTAGCGAAATGCGAATCAAAACTACAATGAGGTACCACCTCCCACCAGTCAGA
The DNA here is from genome assembly GCF_028021215.1 of Eschrichtius robustus. Classification (NCBI taxonomy): domain Eukaryota; kingdom Metazoa; phylum Chordata; class Mammalia; order Artiodactyla; family Eschrichtiidae; genus Eschrichtius; species Eschrichtius robustus. Next base: position 36,814,624 of record NC_090829.1, read on the forward strand.
ATGGCCATCATTAAAAAGTCTACAGATAATAAATGCTGGAGAGGGTGTGGAGAAAAGGGAACCCTCTTACACTGTTGGTGGGAATGTAAATTGGTGCACCCACTATGGAAAACAGTATGGAGTTTCCTCAGAAAACTAAAAATAGAGTTGCCATATGATCTAGCAATCCCACTCCTGGGCATATACCCAGACAAAACTATAATTCAAAAAGATGCATGCACCCCTGTGTTCATAGCAGCACTGTTTACAATAGCCAAGACATGGAAACATCCTAAATGTCCATCAACAGATGAATGGATAAAGAAGATGTGATATAGATAGATAGATAGGTACAGATATAGATAGATATCTATTGATATATATATATATATATATATATAGACACATAATGGACTATTACTCAGCCATTTAAAAGAATGACATAATGCCATTTGCAGCAACATGGATGGACCTAGAGATGATCATACTAAGCAAAATAAGTCAGAAGGAGAAAGATAAACACCATATGATATCACTTATATGTGGAATCTAAAATACGACAGAAAGGAACATATCTACGAAACAGAAACAGACTCACAGACATAGGGAACAGACTTGTGGTTGCCAAGGAAGGGGGTTGTGGGAGGGAAGGATTAGGGGTTTGGGATTAGCAGATGCGAGCTACTGTGTATAGGATGGATAAACAAGATCCTACTACATAGCACAGGAAACTATATTCAATATCCTGAGATAAACCATAATGGAAAAGAGTATGAAAAAATATATATGTGTATAACTGAGTCACTTTGCTATACAGCAGAAAGTAACACAACATTGTGAAATCAACTATACTTCAATAAAATTAAAAAAAAAAATAGAACTATGGTCCTCAACCCTGGCTGCCGTTAGGATTATCTGAAGATCTTTTAAGAATTCTGATGCTGGGGGTCCTGTTCCCAGAGATTCTGATTTAACTGGTCTGATGAGGGACCAGGTCAGCAGAATCATTGAAAGCTCCCCAGGATATTCAAATGTGCAGCCAGGCTTGAAAACCTCTGATCCAATGTAGTGAATCAGGGAAACAACCAACATGTTCTCATGTTAGAGACATTTCTTACAGGGCTGGTCGCCCGAGTTTTTTTGTTTGTTTATTTTCCTTACTTTTTTGGCTGCGTCGGGTCTTAGTTGCGGCACACAGGATCTTCGTTGAGGCACACCGGATCTTCGTTGAGGCACGTGGGATCTGAAGCAGCTCACGGGCTTCTCTCTAGTTGTGGTGCGCGGGCTCCAGGGCGCATGGGCTCTGTAGTTTGCAGCACGCGGGCTCTCTTGTTGAGGTGCACGAGCTCAGTAGTTGTGGCGCACAGGCTTGGTTGCCCTGTGGCATGTGGGATCTCAGTTCCCCAACCAGGGATCGGACCCACATCCCTTGCGTTGGAAGGTGGATTCTTTACCACTGGACTACCAGGGAAGTCCCTGGACACCCAAATTTTTAAAGTGTTTATTTACTGATTCAGTGAATGATTATTAAGCACCTACTATGTGCCAGGCTTCACTTCGGTGGCTAGAGTTAAAGATTTAGATTTAACTTGGTCCCTCCCCTCAGGACAGATGCAGTCCGGTGAACAAGTCATATGTGAAAAAAAATTTATGCAGTTACAATGCGATATGGTTGGTGTGGTAGTAATGCTTTGTTCAAAGTGGTAGAATGGGATGAGTTCTTCACCCTTCAAAGCCCAGCCACAGAATCACGAAATCATAGAGATGAAGGAAGCTTAAGGTCCCTAATTTTGTGTGTGAGGAAACTTGAAATCAAGAGGTTGGGACTTCCCTAGGGTCATAGAGTTGATGGAACAGAGACCTACAGGAGAGGAAGTGTTAAGGAACTGGTCCAGCAGCACTGGACTCTGAGGCTGAAGTTCTGGGTCCTGAGGAATAAGTAGGATTTGGATGTAAGGACATGGGGAAGGGTTCCATTCTCAGAAGGCTCAGCCCAGAGCTAAGAGGGGAGGTACACACAGTGCACTTGGAATGTGCAAGGAATGCCCTGGCCCTGGTGTCAGGTAGTGGCCAACAGCTTAGCACTTCATCCTCCAGGTCAACACTGATTTGGGCTTACACTCTGTTTCCTGCTTTCCATGAAATTTGGGGGGATGCTCCCACCCCCAGTTCTACCTCTCTCTGGGAATAATTCTATTAAAATGAGACGGTGAACACATTAATTTTGTGCAGTGTGTAGTCTGAGTTCACTGAGATCTGGGGTTTGAATCTCCAACCTTAAATTCTTCAGTGATGTAACAGATGAATAACTCTAAACACCACTAGATTAAATACCTCTCGACCATTTGGTCAGCCTTGACTACATTAACCTGGAGTCAATGTGTGCTCTATTTACCAAACTTAAAAATGGTTAAATCCAGAGTGCAGTGTGTTGAATTGGCTCTCTATTCTCCCCTGGTTCTGACCTTGATGTTGTACTTGAAGTCTCACCTTCTCTCACACCCTACATCCTTTTTAATCAGCAAATCTTATTGCCTCTCCGTCAAAATCTATCAGAAACTCCAGCACTTCTGACCGTCCTCACTACCACCACCTCAGACCAAACCACTGTCGTGTGTCACCTGGATTTATCACGACAGCCTCCTCACTGGTGCTGGTGCTTCAGCCTCAGCCTCAGAGGTGTGCCCTCAACGCCACAGCAGAGGTTCCTTTTCAAAGAGTGTCAGACTGTGTCTCTTCTCTGTTCAAAACTCCTCTCCAAGGTCCTTCTTATGATTGATATCACCCCACACAGTCTGTTCCCCGTTACCCCTCAGACCTCGTCTTCTCTTCTCTGGCCACACTGGCTTCCTCATTGACCTTGAACATGCCAAGTAAGCCCCCTCCACATTGTTTTCCCCATTGAAATGTTCTTTTCCAAGGTAACTGCATGGCAAGCTCCTTTACTTTCTTTGGGTCTTTTCTCAAAAGCCACTTTCATTGTGAACCTTATCTGGCCACCCCATCTAAAATCTCAACCCCATCCCCTGACATTTTACCTACTGTAGCCGACCTTATAAACATGACTTTCTTTAACCCTCATCAAGCAACTTTATTCATTTTATATTTTATTTATTGATGAAATTAACATTCATAAATAAACACTATATATTTAACTTATTTTTCTTATTATTTTGTCTTTCCTCTTAAATCTGCCCCATGAGGGGAGAAATAATTTTCTCACTGTTGTATCCTGATAATTTAAGTGCAAGGCCTGGCACATGATAAACTCAAATAAATACTTGTTTAATAAAAGAATGAAGAAAAGTTAACTGTGGCATAATAAATATTATAATTGCATTTTTATATTGCCTTCTTGATAGTTATAAAAAATATATCCAAAACATAAACAAGTCAAACTACAGTATAGAAAAAGAAGTCACCAAATCTATAACCCTAAAATGGTCCAAACCCAAATTGAGGGACATTCGATCAAGCACTTGATCAGTGCTCTTCAAAAGTGTCAGACAAGGAAAGACTGAGGAATGTCACAGATCAGAGGACACTAAGGAGACATGAACATGAAGTGCAGTGTTGGGTCCTGCCTAGGATCCTGGAACAGAAAAAAAGGACAATGAAATTCAAAAAAAAGTCTGTAGTTTAGTTACTAGTACTGTACTAGTGTTCATTTCCTGGTTTTGATAACTACACTATGATGATGTGAGATGTTAAAGGGCCAGGGAGGTAGCCTACCTGCACAAACGTTATTACTTCTGAATATCTAAATATGTCTTCATACAGGCAAGGAGATCATTTAAATGATATGCATGTTTCCTTATGCTTAGAAATTACCCTGTAAACCACCACCAAGGTAATTAAGTAACCAAGATAGGTATGTGTGTGTGTGTCAAGGTAGTTTTCTTTTTCTTTTTATGTTTCACCGATCATTTTCTATGCCCTGGTAGGTGTATGCCAAGGGCCTCAAACAGAGGTTTTCAAAGCATATATTCCTTGGTACATGAAGGAGTTTCATCAGAAGACACAATAACAGTTCAAAGTTCTCTTTATACTCCCACTGCTTTTAAAAGGTTAGAAATAACAAGTGTCAGTTAAGTAAAATGATCTTCTAAATGACATCCCACTAATTTGAGATTTCACGGTGAAATAGTCATATGCCATCCTATGTCTCAAGCAGGCGTGTTCTCATTAGAGAGAGAAAAACGATCAAGGAAACTGCCACCAAGGGTTTTTGAGAATTGTATTAATTAATTAATTAATTACATCTTGTGGAGGGGAGTACTAGAGATAAAATCGTACAAGCAGAGTTCCCTTGTCCGGAAAGCTGCCACTTGATCCCTCTCCATCCTGAGGGAATATGTCCCATTTTTAAGTGGCAACTCTTCCTCATGGGTGACGGTGGACCCTGCCTACACTGTGCCCTCACCCCCCCCACCCCCAGGCCTTGCAGCCAGGGAGAAGGACCTTCCGCCTACCCTTCTCCAGGAGGGGGCACTGCTGCGTGGGTACCAGGGGATGGGGAGAAACACATCAATCTCATAGGGACTAGAACTGAAGACTATTGATGAGCATTTTTCATGTTTCTATAAATCAAAATAAACGTTTATTTGGTGGGAAACTATCCCAGTATTTTGTACATTAAAGATAGTCAAAAAGTCAATTCAATTCAGTTTAACCAGATAATTACCAACCATCTACTAAGGACTCACTTTCATTCTAGGGCTGTGGAGGTAAGAAGATAAATGAAATAAAACCCTAACCCTCAGATAGCTTACTCTCTAGTAGAGGATATAAAGTTTGTAAACAAGTAACTATAAAAGATATAAATAGCAAATGTCTAAAGGGCCAGGGACGTAGCCTACCTAAACAAAGTAAGCTGAATGGAAGAATGACAAAATCCCCAAAATGGAGCCAAACTCTTCATTTTTACTACATTATGGTGTAGGCGTATAACTTAATGTAAATATATATGATAGCCATACCCTTTTTTTTTTTTTTTAAGTAAAAAGGACTACAACTTTATTAAAAGTAAATAAATGTAACATATAATGTGTACAGATGGCACATGGTGCCAATTTTATTTGCAGATTTTATATAATTCCAAAGTTCGCAAGTTACACCTTTGCCACAGCCTTGGCTAAATCTTGAACTAGTGCAGAATTCAGCTGTGCTAGAGTGCTGATCTTAGCATGCTTAGACGCAGCATACTTGTTCTTGATAGTCATGTGCTTCGTAAGCCCATGATTCACCATGACTATATTCTTAGCCAGGTGTTGCATAACAGCAAGAAGGGATTCTTCAGTGTATGACAGGTAATGCTGTAGAATTGGTGTCAATTCACCATTATCAAGAATTTTCAGTGCTAAGCAAAAAGCTCCCACTGCAATCTGAGAAGGAGGGAAGTGCACCATATGGTAGTTCAACATAGTTAGTTCCATGAGATACTTGGTCAAAGTATGTAGCTTAACATCAACCTCTCCAATCTTAGACGCTCTCCGAAGGAAATGCAGGCAGGGGTAGAGGGCGACCCAGACTAAAATTTAAAGCTCTTAGAATCTTCATTTCCATCTGTCTGATTTGGTACTTAGTGTAAGTGTTGTCAGTCACAAAGGCAAAGTCACCAATTTCTGGAGGGTACATTTCCTCATATTTGCTTGCAATAAACATGGCAGTGACACCAACCAGCTGCAGCATCTTCTTGGGCACACAGTTATCCTGCATGAACCGATCAATAATGGAAACAGTCATGTACATGGTCTCCTGGAGTAACCTGAATTTCATCTGAACCTGCACTAGCCAGTCAATTAGGATGGCTCTCACGTTTCCAGTGACTTCACGACCCAGTAGGTATTTTGGTCTGACTGCTTGCTCTTCCTCAAGTTGTCTCAGATAAGCATAGATATCTTTTACATATTCACTGCAAAGGTTTGGATCCACTCCATCTTCTGCATCCACATCATTCACTGTAAGAATTACATCAGAGAAAGGCTGACACACATATTCTTCTGCAGGGGCACAGCCAGATGTTTCCATGGGGCTTGGAGAGGGAGTATCAACCAAAATAGGCTCAGGGGGAAGTTTCTGTTCTTTAACAGGCTCGGGTTCTGGCTCTGGCTCCAGATCCGGCTCCAGCTAGGGCTCCAGCACAGGTACAGGAGTCTTTTCCAGAGGTTTTGGTAGTTTTTTAGCAATAACTTTTCCAGCAGCTAAAGTTTTTGCTTCCTTTTTCAGGGGCAGTTTGGCCTGTGGCTGTTCACTGACTTTGTTACCGATGTCCCCAAGAGCTGTTCTTGGCCTCAGCCCGGGCTTAGAGGCTGCAACAGTGGCCACAGGCACGCACTTTGCGCCTGCCATATTGACCTTCGCATTATTTTCAGCATTAATGTTCATGTTCCTGGTGATCCGGAGCACCATGGCTTCCTCTGCACCAGGCAGTAGCTCAGTGGGGAGAAGCAGAGCACGGGAGCCCCCGACCAGCCAGGGACCTTGAACCCACCACAGGCCAACAACCGTTCCTCCGCAGCACTGATATCCATATTCTATTTTATATTTAAACTTTTAATCTAAAACTGAAAAAGAAAAACATTTATTATTATTATTATCATTACCTTGTAATTCATTACTGCTTTGACCTGACATCAGAAACCTAATGTCTTTTCTTCTGTACCAAAATGTCAGTCAGGCCCTGTGGTTTTCTCTGTCATGTATGGTATGCAGCCTTAAATGTGTAAACTGGGGTTGGTAAGTAGTTTTTTCAGATTAATTTTGGAATAAAACTGCTCCTAAACATAAGCTTTTCCCGATGTGGATAGGAAGATTATTTCCTCCAAGATGGGTGTACAGTCCCAGCTTTCAATGTTGTCATAGACTTCAATACCATTTTGTAGTACAGTTTGATAACTTCATAGCCCTGCATCTGTACTATCAAAAATTAATTAAGAAAGGTAAGCTAAATAATACCAGTTTATTTTCCTAAAGCGTGAAATCCAGTATTCAAAAGCCCCATTGCAGAGAATAAATTTCAGGCTACCATTTTCACATCTGGAAACTGACTGCAGTTTTGGAAGATGAACCAGATTATTCTTTAACAATTGAATTTTCCAAAGACTTTGTTGTCAGTACTGAGAGAAGCAAATGAGACATTTGTGCAAATACTTCTGAATGCCCCAGTAGAAAAATATTCACATGGTGTTGATGAGGTATAATGTCAGCAAGAAGCTTGGGACTTTGAGCCAGTCTTTGCTGCTAAGTGGAAATGGGACTATTTCCTCTGATGACATGAACAGTTAAAAAAAATTCGCTCCAACATCACAGCACAAGTAAGCCAGCAAATTCATTAAGCAAACACTGACCTGATTTTGCTCCAAGATGTAGAAGAATAGCTGAGTCATGATATTAATTGGTGAATCCATGGCCTGTTTCGTTTTAGCCCAAAGCAATTCCTGATGAATGAGGAAATTAATGGATTTATGCATAGTGCCCCTACAAAATACTGTCACCTCTGATCTGTCGCTTGATGGGTCCAAGGTCAGCCCCACCCTTTGTGAGAACCTGCTCTGTAGTAACACTTACAATTTGGAACAGTGCCTTCTATATCCAATGGTCTGAGACCCTTCTCATCACAAAGTAATTTTGCCTTGCAGAGACTTCTTGTTCAAAACTTCTTTGACCCCTCCAAGATTCTCAAAACATCGCAAATAAATATAGCTAACAGTGTGCTGTTATTTATATCTCTGTGCTCATTTGCTGCAATAGAAGATGCCACCAATAATTTAACTTATCCTGAAAGTTCTCAGCCGTATTTTTAACATGCTGAGCGACAATGTTTCTGCTTATATGAACATTTGCAAGTGCTTGTTTATGCTCTGGACACAATTTCTGCTACATTCAAAAGAAACTCTTTTATAAAAGTGTTGTCTGTAAAAAGGTTTAGATGCCGAGGCAATTTTTTCACTTAATAGAGAACTGCATTTCACAGCAGATCATTTGTTTTATTCTCATTCAAAACAAATGCTGCCATTTCTTCAGTCCATTAAGTTTCCCAACGCCCATCTTTTCTGTATACCAGTCATGGCTTGTTTAATTATAGTGCCTTAAGTTGTAATTTTTCTGTTGTAAATATTTTTTGTTTGGATATTCTTCACATCCACCAAAAAAAAGTGCACCCCTATTTTTTCTTGAAATACTAAACTTTGTTTTTTAGGAGATGCACAAGTCCATTTTTCTCTAAATTTTACAATGAGAAAAATAGCAGTAAACATGTGGTACTAAATAACAACTGCCAGTTGATTTCAGTGTTGGAAATACAAAGGAAAGTGTGTGACCTTTGACTAAACAGGGAGGGTATAGCCCTTCCACAGAGGGCACTGCCCCTCAGATTTAGGGGATGTCTGCCGTGTGGGGACACTGATCCTCTGTTGTTAAGAGAAGCTAGAAATCAGACTTTTAAAAGAAATATCTCCTAAGATAAAGGAGATTAATCTCTTAAGTTATCAAAATGTTGGTAACTTATTCCAAGTTTATTAAAATATCAAGTGGGTCAACATTGTTCTTGCCAGGCAAAACAAGTCTGCAAGCTGAGTGCAATCTGTAAGCCACCCATTTACAACCTCTGGGGATGTAGAGTGTAACAGTAAAATAACCTGTATTCTACCTCTGTTTAGTCCCTGAGAACTAAGAAGAAAAAAGGTACAGTTACATCAACATGCTTCTATGGAATATGTATCCAAGTGCCATAATTAATTTGGAAGCTTACTGATGAGGCAGCAAAGTGCAGTGGAAAGGAAGCCCCGCATGTGCGGGAGTCCCGAGTGTATCACGTATTAGGTTGGTTGATGTTAGAGTCCTCGTCTGGAAACTGGGATAATAAAATTGCCTTGTAAGTTTGTCAAAATGATTAGAGATGAAAGTATACACGTTTCTCAGTGTCCTGTTGGCATTTGGAAGATGTTCCGTAAACAGTAGCTATCCTGTTATTACAAAACACAAAACATAAGTTTCCAACCATATTTCTTCGTTGCCCCCACAAACACAAACTGTGCCCAGCCACCTCTTGCCACCCCTCCCTCTCCACATCACGTTTCACTCCTCGGAGCAGGAGCCCACGCCGCGGCTCATCAGCCCACTCAAGTTTTCTACTTGCCTTGCCCATGCTCTTACCTGTACCTGGAATGCCTGTCCCTCCCCTCTTCATTCAGCTCCTTCCTTTGCAACTCAACCAAAGTGTCACCTCTTCTTGGAAGTCTTTCTTGAGGGCCACCTCCAGTCTGAGTAGAGCACTCCCTCCCTTCCTGCCTTGTGTTTGCCTCCGTCATGGCATTGGTTGACTAGTATTGTCAACTGTGAGCTCCTGAGACACAGGAGCTGGGGCAGTCACCTCACTGTCCGGAGCACCTGGGTGCAGTGCCTTTGCCTGGCATGTAATTAGGGCTCAAAAAAAAAAAAAAAAAAAAAAAAAAGATCAAGGAGAGAATTATGAATACGAATGAGGTGACTATAGACTGGAGTGGAAACAGCCCACTCAGTGTCTGCTTCCCTCTTGTTTTACAAATGCAAATCTTTGGCTACGGGTCATGCCTCTCCTCCTTGCCTTCCCAAACCTCACGCTGGCTACTGCCTCTACCCCACCCCTAAACCAATGGCAATTTCCATGCTGGAGTAGCAGGTCAGAAGAGACAAGATGCTTAAGTGTCATCTCCTGGGGCTTGGAAGTGGGGACTGGAAGGACCCCTGAGAGGGTTCCTTTTGAAAGGGAATAGAGAACACAAAATAGAGTCCCTCACTGGAGACAAAGAAAGGGAGAAATGTGACCCAAGGTCTTACCTTCACTTTCAGAACTGATAACTTCTTAGCTAAGCTGGAGCAAGAATGGGTGTGCAGCTGAAGTGGGCTTGGGGCTTCTCGCACAGCAGCATACATGGTCCTACGTCAGAAGAAAAAGAGTTTAGTAGACAGGGCTTCCATTAGCATATACTGGGCCTTTGAATGAAGAAAAGGCATCCAGAGGGATGCAGAGGAATACAGATCCCTGTTGGGGAACTTAGCGACAGGAGGAGGATGGGCAGGACTTCAGCCCCCAAGTGCTCCTCATCCGAGTACCTTCACGAACAACCTACTGAAGTAGCCCTGATGTAAGAAAAAGTGTTTCCCTTAATGCGCAATATTAGAAAAATGATTATGAATAACATGCAAATATTTATTCTTTTCCAGGAACATGGGTGACATTTGGAGGTCAAATTTCAGATGAGGTGAGTTACTTTTGGCTTCCATTATGCTGATTGGAGAAAATGCAGAGCAAACTATTTTACAATACAGTTTCTGGGATTCTGGCATTTTACAAGGATAATAGTTTAATCACAGGAAATGGCTAAGACTGACTTAAAGATTATTTTCCATTTTATCTTGCTGCTTGTATTTTTCACATTTAGACTATTAATAGCCCTTGAAGCTGTCAATCTATTGTATGTGCGGGCTCAATAATAAGAGAACAAACCAGTTTGGAATTAATATTTAGTGACTTAATGAAAAGATTTTATTGCTGGTGTGTGTGTGTTTTAGCTTCACCTAGAGTGACCAACGGGTCCCAGTTTGCATCGTTTCCATTTTAATATCTCTCAGTCTTGGAAAAACTGGGACAGTTGGTCACCCTGGCTTGGGCAAGTTAATTCAACCTCTCTGTTCCTCATTTTCTCATATGCAAAATGGGATGATAATGTTGACCTTGAAGGTCTGTTGAAAAGATTAACCATGTAGGGTAGCAAACACACAATAAATGGGACCTATAGTAATTGTATTTACTACAAAACTCCTTTAAACCTTCATTTACACATTCAGAACGGTGCTTACCAAAGTAATGTTCTTACCATTGCCTTTAACGATTACCTTCACGGCTTAAGTGAGCTATGCAAGCATTGAGTACCAACAGCTTCCCTGAGGAAACCCCCTCAGGTCCCTCCAAGCCTTTCTTGCCTTCCTCCGTACCACTGAGGAGTAGGGATAGTGTATTTGAGTGGATACACTCAGTGGGATCCAGCTCACTCTGCATGAACAGTAGATTTGTTAACATTTCCATTTACCAACAATTGCCACATCTGTAAAACGCAGATGATGGCCCCTAAGATTAATGAAGGGCTCAGCCTGGTGCCTGGCCCAGGACAAGCCCTTTATAAAGGTAGTTCTTACTATCATCCCTAAGGAGATGCTTGGGGAGATAAAGGGTCTTTTCCACAACTCGCAAGGTCACCGTGTTATTTAATAGATCCATAGGGAGGAGTCTTATCTGCATATTTTTATCTGTCTGAATTTCTGTTCCCAGTGTTGGGCATAGGTCACCACAGAGAGCTTGTTGCAGAGGGGAGTCCTTGGGAAGCAGACTTCTGGTGGAAATTAGCATGCAGAACAGTTATCAGGAAGTTGGGCCATGATGCAGTCTCAGCAATGACCTCAGCTGACCCCGTGGGGAGCTCTGAAGCTCAGATGGCCCTGCAGGTTGTCCCAAGTTGGCGCAAGAGGAGTTGAGTGCTTATATCCCTTGTATGACCAGTCGTTGGATAGAGGCAGCCCTGGGAGGCAGGTCTGACCTTGGGGTAGGTGACTCGCTTTAGCCAGGTGCCTTCTGATGGCAGCATTCCTATGAGCTGGGGGAATAAGTCCTTGAGCTCTGAAGGAGGACCAGGGTGGTCATCACAGGGTCCACTCCAGGGCCCTCTGACTGGCATCAGGAAGGGTGAGTTGAGGAGGCACAGAGGCAAATCCACAGATATCAAAGCAATGGCTGCAGACTTTAATCAGTTGCAAAATAAGTGACAAGGAAGGAAGGGGGTCTAAAGTTAATAATCCCCTGTATCTAGCATGTGCGTAACCTTTTACTGCCTGGTATGGTTTTTGGAGCAGAGAAAGACAAATATATCTTCCCTTTCGGAGCAGAAGGGTCAACTATAAGCATATTATTTCCCCCTTCATCTTTGCTCTCCCCTTGACAGTGTCTGCTCTCTGCTGTGGTGAGCCCAGCTTGCCCAGGTCAGAGTATGCAGGGCTGGCCTCTGAAATAAATCATTTCAAAATTACGATTCTGAAGACTACACAGTAAAGCTGTTGTGAATGACTACAGAGGCTCTCACCTCAAACGCAGACCAAATAGCGATTGTCCTTCCCAAGAGCAGCTGTGGCTTCCCCCTAGGGCCCGGCAGAGAGACTGCCAGCAAGGAGGAATGAAGGCACAGCCAGACCACAGTCACACCCGTGGCTGAATTGATGGAGCTCAACTATTTCCATGTGGCAACGTAGGCACAAAGCAGATACAAATATGGGATCCCGGGATGAGCGCACCGTAATGTGCTGAGTGACATAATCATTAGTGCCGCCTTGGGAGGTGGTGACGTCCTCGTTATTGGGAGAGTTCAACCATTTATTGAATAGCCACTTGGCAGGCATATTATCGAAAGGATTCAAACTGGAAGCTAGATAACGCTGTGAGGTACCTCCCAAAGATGATTTGGCTTCATCATAAAACCAAGATAGATGTTACTCACGTGAATTATAATATTTTAAAACAATGATAAGAGTATATTACCATCTTATAGCACTTAATTTTCAGAGTTTTATTTATGTTTTCTCATCTGTGACATAGTTAAGCTTCCTTCATTTGCAGGTAACAGTAAACTCAACTGAAATTGGCTTAACCAATAAGGGAGAAAAATATTTTTACTTTTAAATTAGAAGTGCAGAGATAGAGCAAGCTTCCAGGTTGACTCATTCAGAGACTTCACTCCATTTACTAGTGATTCTCCTGACCCTGTGTTCCTTTGTATATCAACTTCATCCTCAGGTAGCAGCAGGAATTCTAGACCTCAGAATAGTAACTCCAGGGAAGGAGTGTCGCTTCTAGAAACTCTGCAAGCAAGTGTTCCCAGAAGTCCTCAGCCAATCTCCTCTCACATCTCACGGGCCCAGATGTGTCACATGACCTTCCCTGAACCATGTCAGGCCCACCAGGCCCCCCTTAGAGGGAGGTAAGGTCAGCTTCCCCTGAGACCTGTGGACTCCCTAGGGGGCCTGAACAGAATCATCCTCATTTTGCAGATAAAGAAACTAAAACACAGAGAGGTCAAATGATTTGCCCATGTTTATGTATCTAGTAAGTGGTACACTCAAGGCTGGACACTGATCCTCTGACTTAGTTCAGTGATTTCTTTTCATTATTCCACATTCGGATCTTCAAATCCCATGATTGGGAAACATCTCAGCAATCATTTAGTTCAATTCTCCATTCAGAATTCTCCATCTTATCTTAAAATTTCTCCTGAGATAAGATTTATTATACACATTTCCCAATCATAATCTACTAGTACGTCATGTGACATAACACAAGGATGATACACAATACAAGCAAGCAAAATAATTTCTAAAATATAGGGCATGGGACTTCCCTGGTGGTCCAGTGGTTAAGACTCCGTGCTTCCACTGCGTGGGGCGTGGGATAGATCCCTGGTCAGGGAACTAGGACCCTGCATACTGCACGGGGCAGCCAAAAATATTAAAAAATTTAAAAAAAAATATATGTGGCAGTCATGATGGAAAAACTATACTGTTCTTAACTTTTAACTTCTACTTAGGAGAAATGTCATAATGGTAGCAAATTTAAAGCAGTAATAACATTTTTGCTGCTATTATTCTAAAGGATTTGCGTGGAGTCCATTGTGCTAGCCTGACGATTTTCTTGGTATGCCAATTTAAAAAACCACAGGAAAAGAGTTTATCTTGGAAATGCTGATGAAGCACCTTTAGCCCACAATGAAAAACATGATGGAAAAATCAATTTCGAATATTTGTGAGGTGCGTAATTTTTCAGTTGACTAATAAGTCTATCAGCAAAATGAAAAAAATGCCCTTTCCCCAGTGTTGTTTATCGCTGTCCCTCCAGAGCCATCCCTCAAGGTGTGGTTTATAGCTATTCCCTGTGCTCTTCTGTCGCACTTGCCACTCGTGTTCAGCAGCACGAAGGAAGGAACAAGGACCCTGGAGGTCTTAGGCTGACCTGTGAGGCGCCGGTGCGCTCACGCCCTCCTCTCCGTGCAGTGTCAGTGCGGCTAGTGGTCGTTCTGTGATGGTGCCTGGGGTTGCGCTGAACTGTGCGTGGCAGGAGTTTTCGAACAGTCCCAGCTCCATGTAACTTTTGGTTCATCAGTACAGTCTGCTAAGCCTCCAGGGAAAAAAGGCACAAGCTTTTAGGTCAGGAGTCACCCAGCTGCCAGAACCTACTGGCTTGGGGAAAAGAGAAAGAAGAGAAATGAAGTCACCAGGGATATAAATGACCCTCTTGGTCCGTGAGATTGCAATGCCACAGAGCATGTTGTCAAACCACGTCTTCCAAGCAGAGTGAGAAACACAAGTCTCTCCATCTCACTGTGTTCCTGGTGGCTGACTTATCCCAGTGCTGAAGGAAATCCCTCAGTGCCCAGTATAGGTCAGAGGGAAGGGATACTTTTACCCTATTCAGGCAGGTTGAATCTTCTTTTTTCTTTCTTTCTTTAATACAACCGAGAAAAACAAGAATGGTCGGTGAAATTTCCGTGTTCATAAAGACCACCAGAGGATTCCAAGTTGCTTCCCAGCTTTAGAAAGTATTTGGCTTTTACGACTGACCTTTTTTTTTTTTTTTTAACATCTTTATTGGAGTATAATTGCTTTACAGTGTTGTGTTAGTTTCTACTGTATAACAAAGTGAATCAGCTATAGGTATACGTATATCCCCATATCCCCTCCCTCTTGCATCTCCCTCCCACCCTCCCTATCCCACCCCTCTAGGTGGTCACAAAGCACCAAGCTGATCTCCCTGTGCTATGCAGCTGCTTCCCACTAGCTATCTATTTTACATTTGGTAGTGTATATATGTCCATGCCACTCTCTCACTTCGTCCCAGCTTACCCTTCCCCCTCCCCGTGACCTTTGCATCCTCTTGCAGGTTGCTGAACGGCTGATGACAATTGCCTACGAGAGTGGAGTGAATCTCTTTGATACGGCTGAGGTCTACGCCGCTGGAAAGTAAGTCAGTGCCTGATGTGTCTCTCAGGTGTCATTTCTGGAACCAAGAGACTCTGCCCAGACCATTGCTGACAAGGGTCTGTCCTTCCCACACATGTTGATGCCGCTGCTTTTCTCCCTCTCTCTCCCACCATCACCAGAATTGGGGCTATTGACCAGCTCTGGGCCCCTCTGCCTACCTCTGGTCCCTATATGAAGAGTGGACTGGAAGCAGTTGCCACATGAGGGGCAGAGGTGGTTGAGATCAGCGTGGTGGCAGTGGAGATCGATAAATATTAGCTGAATGTAATTAACATAAGTGAGCAGATTCCAGCCTGGTGTTCCAAAGCTAGTCTCATAAGTTCATAACCACACCTCGTAGTTCCTCAACCCCGAGGGAAATGGACACATCCTCTCTGCAGGGAAGCAGGGACTGCTTTTCCTGTTTGCAGGCCTGTCCTCCACCGGGCATTACAGGTAAATCAGAGATTAAAGGAGGGACTCCCAAAGATGCCAAGAAACCCAATATATTTTATAAGAGGACATTTCAGACCCCATTCTAAGGACAGAGAACGCTGCAAAGAGGCCTTGCTTCTTTTGCTGGAGAAGT
Source organism: Eschrichtius robustus (assembly GCF_028021215.1). Taxonomy (NCBI): domain Eukaryota; kingdom Metazoa; phylum Chordata; class Mammalia; order Artiodactyla; family Eschrichtiidae; genus Eschrichtius; species Eschrichtius robustus. Next base: position 36,830,231 of record NC_090829.1, read on the forward strand.
CACAACTAGCTATAACCTTCTTATGGATCTGAGAGCAGGTTTGGGGCTCTAGGACAGGGGTCACTGCTAAGTCAGAACACATGGGTGCTGTGCCTTCAGGGTCCATGCCCTCTGTTGCTGCACAGTAAGCACATTCAGCAGAAGTGGAACGCCTTGGCCTCCTGCTGTGAACGTGGATGCAGGAAAGAAGCTACACATCTGGACAGCTGCTTGAGCAGCTCTGCAGTTTTCTAACAGGGCTGAGGAGTGTAATCACCTGTACGCCTAATTCCCCCGCTTCCAGGTAAGAGTAACCATCAAACTGCTGAATCAGGTTCATCACTGCCTGATCAAAGTGCATTTTCCTAGCCTGGGTTTCCTTCTTTTCAAGGGCAGGTCTATGTTTAAGGACCATCAGGGAGGTTCAGAGCTCACATCCTTGATGTTTTCTGTTGAGTCCAAGGAGAGAAAATACAATTGACGAGGCCTTGTTCCTTTCCACATCCTACCCTATCTCAGCGTTTTCTTCTTTTGTTAAATCCTGCTTATTACCAAATGGGCCTAAGGATGAAAAAGGGGGAGTGATTAACAAGTCTTTTAGAGCTATGTTTGTATTCCTGTTGTGAAGGATAATCGGTCCTGATTAATTATTGATTGATTGTCAGTGTGTAACGAGATAGGTTCCCACTGTGAAATGCAAGGTTGCAAGAGAGACTGGGGAAAGAACCCAGAAGTAACATTCAATACGTGTCTACTTGGGGCATGCCCCCCAGCTAACCCACCTCATGGTTTATTGCCAGGCTGTACACTCCAACAGAGACAGATGCTAATGGACAAAGTGCTGATTATATTGATGTCCCCATTCACAAAGCCTGAGAGCCCACCTACTTCTTACAATGTTGGTCTGGCTGGGAGGAACCTAGAAGAAAGTTTTGGTCTCCTTAAGCTTGGGTCCCAGCTGGGGTAGGTGGAGGGGGAGAGGATGGTGAGGGTGTCTTCAGTATAACTCTCCACGACCGGTGTCAGCGGCAGGAAGGACACTTCCCTATGACTTCTTATATCCTCCTCCTATGACAACGCTTGTCACTGGAACCCAGGACATTCTCTATGTGGGCTTTTGCATCTACAATCCTGGCTTTGGGACATCTAAAGCCACACATGGGTTCTTTTACCCTGCAAGATCGCCTGGAGTCAGTATTTTCTGTCTGAAAAGCATGAGGTCTCATTGTCCTCCCCAGTCACAATCGGAGACCACAGCCATTAGCAAGAAACCCTTGACTCCCTTCGGATACCACCAAGCAGGACAGTTATATATGGGATCATTGGTTCAAAAACACCAAACTGCCAAGTGACTCTGCTGTTTCCTAGTATCAGGACTGCAGGCGGTCTCCTGCCAGTGTGTCAGGATTTGGCAGGTGCTTCTGGAATGCTCCAGGAGCAGGATTCCGCAGGCACGGGATTCCACAGGCACAGGCACAGTTTCCACAGGAAACTCAAGCTATCCCCATGCTACAAGCAGAAACAGCGGAAACTCTGCTACCAGCCGAGAGCAGCTTCTATTTTCGGGACACGTAGGCACTGAGAGTTCAAACAAGGAGGGGATCTGGTGTTTTGGATTGACTCTTGCGTTTCCAGGACACTGTATCCTAAGACATTATCTGTTTCCCCTTCAGGGCTGAAGTGATTCTGGGGAGCATTATCAAGAAGAAAGGCTGGAGGTAATGCATTCACCATAATCATTTACTTGCCTTTAAAAAGACTGTTGTTATTTTGTACCAGAGAAGAGAAAATAAAATTGCATGACAACTGACCAAAAGGCTGTCAAAAAAAGTCAATTCTTAGTAAAGAAATGATTTACAGCGCTTTGAAAATAAATATTAGGGAGCTCATTACTTGTGCTTCAAAAACTATTGACTTGTCATTGATCACAATGAATTACCATGGGTTGAGCAGAGAATGTTCATGAGATATTTGTGTGTAAAAGAGAGTGGCATTTTCATGGTTTCTGACTGCCATTTGTGGTAATCTGGTGAAGGAAGCCAGCTGACAGAAAACTTATTGTCTCTACACACATATTTATGTTCATTGTTCATTTTATTAACAACTCTGGATGCAAAGAAATGATGAAACAAGAAACCCTTGGGATAAATATCCCAAAGCTTTCTTATGTGAACACAGTTAGCCAGCATCTCTCCTGTGCGCTGGGAGCCCTATTATCTGGGCATTCAGGAAAGTGCTTCATCTGCTATCCTTGAGGGGTCCTGTTGCATCCCATCACCTTCTGGAGCCAAAGCCAGTAGTAACGAGTGATGCGATAGTGGCGGCGGGGCGGGGGGCCAACCCCCTCCATCTCACTACACCTGTCAGCCCCAACAGCTACTTCTCCCCCAGCATGAGTACAGGATCAGGCAGAGTCCAACCAAGGCCACAGGACAAATCTGGAGTCCTCTTCTGCTCTGGTATAAGATCTGCTGACGGCCAAATAAATAACCGTTCTATAGGACGAGTGGAAATGGAAACCCAGAAGTGTATGGCGATATGAACAAATAAACTTTGGTGACCTACTTTCTCCCTCTCCCTCTCCTCTTTCCCTACTCCAGGGACTGTAAGAGTGTGAAAAGAAAATTGTATTCAACCTTAAATACGGAAGAATATTCACATCCCCACCCAGTCCTCCACCTTGCCTGAGTCACCTTCCTACTCAGAATGTTGGCTCATCCATCACTGCTCAGATAGGACTGTATCACTTTCTCAGGGCTGCTGTAACAATGTGCCACAAACTGGGTGGCTTAGAACAACAGTAATTTATTCTCTCTGTTCTGGGGTCCAAAAGTACAAAATGAATGTTTGGGCAAGGACATGCTCTTTCTGAATCCTTCTTTGCCTCTTCCTAGCTTCTAGTGGTTGCTGGCCATCACTGGCATTCTGTGGCTTACAACTGCAGCTCTTCAGCCTCTGCCTCTGGCTTCATATGGCATTCTCCCCTCGTGTTTCTGTGCGTCTTCTTATAAAGACACCAGTCATATTGGATAAAGGGCCCACCTTACTCCAGTATGACCTCTTCTTAATTTAACTAATTACATCTGCAATGACCCTATTTCCAAATACTCTCACATTCTGAGGTACTGGGGGATAGGACTTTAACATATCTTTTGCGGGGGACACAATTCAACCTATAACAGAGACCTTGGAGATGAGTCCACTAATGTCCAGTGAAATCAACAGCGAGGTGTCGGCTGCCAGAGTACACCTGAGGATGAAGGGGAAACTTCGGTGCTGTAGTTCTCTTCCCCTCTGCATCCAGAGAATGTCTACTCCTCACTCACCATACTTTGCAAAGCTTCTTATATACGTTTTGTAGAAAATAGATTAACATGCATCTTTCACAAACTGCCTTTCTGTCTTGCAAATAAAAACTCAAGGTATCCCCATGCTACAGAAAATTGATATCAGGTCATATCAGTTCACAGCTGCCCACCCAGGATTGCTGAAAAGATAAACCATAACATCACAGCATGGAGGCTACAAAAGCAGTTTCAACCAGCATCCTTGCCTACTTGTCCCAAGACCACCACTTGCTAGGTGTGTTGTCCAGGGCAAGTTACCTCTCTTTTCTGAGCCTCACTTTCCTCACCTGTAAAATGGATGGCATAACTGTTCATGGAGTGTTGTGCTGATAAAGTGAGATAAGGTGGACAAAAGAATATTGAAAGCTGTGCCATATCAATGTGAAATACTCACAATATCATTCTTCACCCAGTCAGAAGAGTTGCTCTAGATGCCTCCGTGAGGTCAGTGATGATTCATCAGGTTGTTGTCTACTCTTGCTATTTGAACATAAATATTAGTGTGCACATCCATAGAGGATGTGCACACTAATTTTACAAACATTTTACAGAAAGCCTAATTTTGGAAAAATAAGTCTGTGGTGGTCTAAGGATAGAATGTGTGGCCTTGGCAGGCCCAATTGCTCTGAATAATCCAGAGGGCTGCACTCATTTTTTAATCAGATTCCATCCAGAGCTTTGTGTTGAAGCTCTGAAAATGTTTGCTGGAGGAGACCCAGCTCCCCTGTGGCAGGTTGCTATTATACTACGTATCACGAGGTTGATGGATTAACCTGGAAAGTGCATCAGCCCTTTTGGGGTGTGTAATCTCCAGATGCATATATTTGTAGACCTTCTGTTACAGTGATTCAAATTACTTTTCAGGGAATTAACTTCAGGGGGATGGGGTTACTGACATTTTCTACACATTTTTCTTGTTGCAGCCAAGTTGTCAGAGTTGTCACCGCCATTCCGCATTGGTTATCATTAATCATGCTAGGCTTTTATATCTGAGGACCCCAGGCATCGACTCTACAGCTGAATTATAAATGCCTTGTTTCAAATACTACTGAAGTTTGGTCTTAACCTTTGAATCTCAAATGGCTTTTTTTTCCTCGACCAGTTCAATTGAATTATATACTTGGAGAAAGTAAATTACATTGAGATCTGCCTCCCAATTTTAAATTATATGACTATAGTTCTCAAGACATATTCATATTCCACAATCATAATGGTGCGATTGCATTTCCTGCCCTTGGGTGTGGTTTTGAGGAAGTAATGAATTTGCTGACAAGATTTCCACCTTTCATTCCCTTAGGAATAAAGTGGTAAAACTTTGAGTTCAGGATTTTTAGGATTGTTTTTCTAAAATAACATTTCCATTTAATAAGACACTCAGAGAAATTTTATTCCTACTTATTGACTAAATTTATTCATATTTCCATGTAGTCAGTTCTTTCCTGTGAATGCAATTGGTTGCATGACTCTTTCCAATTAGTTGGAAAGAGTCATAACTCAGAGACACTAAGGTCCATTGTCCTTGGCAGAGGGTGGATGTACCCCCAGGAAAGTTCATGATCAATCAACACTATGTCAGATGCTCGATGAGTGTTAGTTGGTGACCGTCTATTTGAGTTCCTAATGCAGTCCATGCTTTAAGTCTTCTTACTTACTCTTCTCACTTTCCTTTCTGACTCTCCATGCCTACCACTCACCTTTGCTTTACTACCACCCAATCACCTGTGTGTTGTCACAGCCCTCCTCCTCCTCATCTGGCCCCTCCAAGTAAAGTTCCCTTCCCTTCAGAACTCTTTCTCTTGGATCTGACTTCAAGTCCCCACTCATCAGCTTCCCTTTGTCCTTAGGTTTCAATGACATAAATGAACAAATTTATCTCTTCACCGATTTCTTAAAATGTGAGGTACAATAAATTCTTTCTGGTGCTATAATAATAACATGACTCAGTACTATAACCAGCAATTTATTTACTATTTCTCTGTGTGTTTGTTTAACATACAGGAGGTCCAGCCTGGTCATAACAACCAAACTCTACTGGGGTGGAAAGTAAGTTAAACACCTTTTATTTCCTTGACAGGAAACTTAGATTTTTATTTGCTTTGATTCTTTTAGGCAACCATTTTACATCTAACATACTAAAATTAATTGGTTTGGAAAGAAAGATTTATTTTTTTTTTCACTTGAAGGAAATAGCAATTAGCCTAGGATTCAATTTTAGCTAGATACCCCCAAAGAAGTTTAGTGCAAAGCATGTGGTCACTTGTTACTAAGTGATTCATGGAGATTTTTAAATACCAACATCATACTTAGAACCACTTCCAAAATAGAGTTCAAATTTCAGGAAAAGAAAATAAGCACATAGCATCACAGAAGAAAAGCTACTCAAATCTGCCAAAAACTCAGAGACTTCTACGGAAAACGATGATAAAAATATCTTGTCTGGCCCCACGTGTAAGTCTCTGATCATTTCTGCAGAGGGCTCTGAAAATGCTGATCAAAAGGACCATTTCATCGAAGAATAACAGGAAGCTGCCTGTATCACTCTCTGTCAGGTCAAATGAAAGAGTGGTCCTCTCTCTGTTGTGGGATGCAGAACAAATTTCACAGGATGAATTGGCTTCTGATGGGCCTACTGGTATTTGAGCTGTTACTTATATTATTCAGCAGGATTTAGAAGACTGGCCTCTTTGTCAAACATGTGAGAAAACAGCAAGCTATTCCCTATTCTTTTTCATGGAAATCTCAACGATCTCCATGGAGTTCTAACAAAAAACAAAGACAAACACAAACAAACAAAACCTTATTTATTTCCCTATAATTCATAAGGAATCGTTAAAGATAAAATGGAAGGGGAATCTTCCAATCAAAATGTATATGTGTATACACACACTCATATTTTAATGCTGATTTTGAGTTTGTTTATGATAAATATGAAGAAAGAAATATGAAACTTAGATTTTTATACCTATTATAGTCTATTTGAAAATAAAGCCGCATGGTGCGTATGAGAAACGTAGGTTTATATTGTGTATACTCTGATTCATGGTACCGTTGGCTGGTGCTATTGTCTATGATTTAGTAGTACTCAAACCCTTGCCTATGATTTAGAAATAAACAGGAAATAAGACAGTCTGAAAGAACCATTATGTAGTAGAGTACTACATACAGTATTATCTAATATACTTTTAAAAGATACAAAATCACCAAAGGCACATGATTAACTACTATGTTTTAAAAGGGAGTTGCTGGGACTTCCCTGGTGGTGCAGTGGTTAAGAATCCACCTGCCAGTGCAGGGGACACGGGTTCGATCCCACATGCTGCGGAGCAACTAAGCCTGTGCGCCGTGCTCCACAACTACTGAGTCTGTGCTCTAGAGCCTGCGAACCACAACCACTGAAGCCCGCGTGCCTAGAGCCCGGGCTCTGCAACAAGAGAAGCCACCACAATGAGAAACATGCACACCGCAACAAAGAGTAGCCCCTGCTCACAGCTAGAGAAAGATGGCACGCAGCAATGAAGACCCGACGCAGCCAAAATAAAATAAATAAAATAAATAAAATTTTTAAAAAGGGGGTTGACAAAGGTATTGGTGTTAAAGAAGTATTTCATCAGTACTTTAAAACTCAAGGACCACATTTCTTTCTAATTGGCTAGAGTCTGAGAATGGTCTGGGCAGGCAAAAGTCCATTAAATATTCATCTTCTTAGGAAACTAATTTAAGGAAGACTCGGTACATCACCTTTTAAAAGAAAATAGTTGTTTAATTTCTTTTGAAAGTCAAAAGTCACTTTCAAATTTGCTTCCTTTCTCAGAAAAGCCAATGCTGTCAGTAGCCCGACAATCTTATAGCAAGCTCGCAAACTTATGTCAAGCTTTTGTTTTGTTTTGTTTTGTTTGGCTTGGGATTGGTTAAAAACAAGGTGGGAAGGTTGAGCCATGTGTCAAGTGTCGAATTATATATGGACAAGGTGTGCACAGCTGAGTTGTTATTTACGTGGTGTGATGACAGTGATGGTTAGTTTGTCTCCTGGGGTCTCCAAAGAAAAGCCGCTAGGTGTGCTGCCCACCAGCCTTCTCTCCCCAGCCTGCAGTGGTGCAGAATTTGCTAAGAACAGGGAATAAATACCATTAACAATTCAGTCTAGAATGAGTATTCTGTCCTTCTGAAACAGTGATTTTTAAAGAAGCACACCTCCACTCAAAGTCATTTGCTTCTTTTTCTTGTCAGAGCTGAGACGGAAAGAGGGTTGTCAAGAAAACATATTATTGAAGGTGAGTATTGCTTCCATTTTATTTTCGTTTGTGGGCTGCCGATTCAAGAAAGGTATCAACCAAACAAGTTCAAAACACATTGGAAGGGGAAAAAAATTCTCTATGAAAAGAACCACAATCAACCACGTTTCTTCCTGGGGTTGAGTGTGGGGAGTGTAGTGATATAGAGGGGAAAATGAAAACTCAGAAGAAAAAGACTGGATTCTCTAGAACTCTTCTCTTTTACAGCTATGCTAACGTTACTTAATAAAGCACTTCTGTAAGATTTTTAAAAAACTCTATTGAGATATAATTTATATACCATAAAAGTTTACCCATTTAAAATATACAGTTCATTGGTTCTGAGAATAATTACAGAGTGTGCACTCATCACCATAATTTGATTTTAAAACACCTTCATCTCCCCAAGAAGAAACCTTGTACCTACTAAGAGTCACTTCTTATCCCCTCCTTACCCACAGCCCAAGCAACCACTAATTTACTTTTGTCTCATTTCATACACATGAGATCATACAATATGTAATATTTTGTGACTGGCTTCTTTCACTTAGCATAAAGTTCATCCATGTTGTAGCATGTATCAGTACTTCATTCCTTTTTGTTGCCAAATAAAATTCCATTGTATGAATATACCACAGTTTGTTTATCCAATCATCAGTCGATGGACATTTGAGTTTTCACTTTTTGACCATCATGAATAATGCTGCTTTGAACATCTGTGTACAGGTTTTTATGTGGACATATGTTAAGACTACTATGCTTTTTTAAAAAGAGCATCTATGCATTAAAAAAAACTGGTGGAAAGTTACTGCTAGATAATTGATTCACAGTGCCATTGCTTTTGCAATGGTACTCAAAAATGGTATCATTTAGAAATAAACAAGAAATAATACAGTCTCCAAAATCTTTTATGTAGTAGAGTACTGTACCCTACTGTGAGGATTATAAGAATTGTGAGGAATTTTTAATTTATTTCTTGCTTGTCTATATATTACAAAAATTTTATACGTCTACATTTTGCAATAAAGAAAAAATGTTAAAAGGGGCCGCCATATGTTTCTAACATCTTTACACTAGTTCATGAACAATTTCATAAAAATTCAAGATTTTTATAACTTTAGATTCATAATTAATCATTGAGACAAATGATTCTTCTCCATTTTAAAACTAATTTCATTTATGAAATACCAAAGTCACCCAAAACATAAGATGTACTCTAATCCCACTACTTTCAAAATAAATATAAAGAAGTAAATTCCTCCCTTTGGTCACCTCATCTCATTCCACAGTTTGACAATACAGTGCATAGCCTTCCCTACTTTTCCCTGTAGTTACACTGACTTATCTATCTACCTATACACACTTACTTATAAATACAAAAATGTATGTATTAATCACTAACTGGTTTTTAGTATATTTGTAGGCATCTGGGCTTTGAAATCAGAAAAACATTGGTTCAAGTTCCAACTCTTGCCATTTATGAGCTGGGGGACTTTGTGCAAGTTACTTAACCTCACTCAGCCTCATTTCCTGGACTCTAAGACGGGCTATCAATATCCTACCTCACAAGGTTACTATTCAGGAATTGAACTTCGATTGTTCACATTGAGCACAGTGTCTGTCATATAATAAGCACTTAATAAATGTTATTTTTGTCATCATCACCATCATCATCATTCTTAATAGCGTAACTGCCAGTCTTCTTTCTATGGATAAGGACACTAAGTAAGTAATATTCTGAGGCTGCCACAAAGAATGACCACATTCTAGCTCTTGAGAAAGCTTGCAAATTCCTTACCCAAACAAAATCCCTCCTCAGGTCATAGTATCCAATTTGACATTGTACAGTCAAACCCAGCCTGCCTCCCCAAACTGTTACCATTCCTGCTCTAGCATTTGCCCCATGACTTGTGTCATCTACCACAAAGTTTGTCAGAAAGGAAAAATCCAAGTCTTTGGCTTGTGTACCAAGCTGAACAAACATGGCGGCAGTGTGCTGCCTAGAAAGTTCTTGTTTTTCTTTTCTTTTCTTTTTGATCTAATTGATTCAAAAAGAGATTCAGAAAGTGATTTACACTAGCAATCAACAAAGAAATAGAAAAATCGATGAAAAAAAAGAATGGAGAAGTTGTGCTACTGTGCTTTTCACTGAATCTCTGTTGCTTTAATATTTACCAGTGTGTATGCATAATTTCAGAACTCTCCTTTTTAAGTCAGTTTTCTTCAAGCCACATACAACTCAATAGAAATAAAATTCTTTCCCCTTTTAAATAAGTCAGAAATCCTCTTGGGAACTAATCTCTCAGGATGGATAAACCAGTTCAGCTGAAATTCAAATTGACCCAGATTCAAGCTAACACAAAATTTCAAACTTTTGAGATTGAAGAAGAATTGGGATCAATTATTATGTTGTTACTGTTGGTGGTATTTTGCAGTTTATAGTTTCAGCCAAAGACAAAAATACTCATGACTGCAAGAGATTCAGCTCAAAGGATATTTCTAGGCAGGCTGAAATTAGGGAATTGAGTGAATTTTACAGAAAAAAAGAAGGGACATGAGATTTCTAGACCCAGAATAAGTTTTGAAAAAGTTTACAAATCATTATCCTCAGGTTTCATTGGTACTTGGCCTGTGATGAGGATGACCTTATTCAACATTGGAGTTTCATATGCACATTAAGTTTGAGAAGCACTGTTAAAGAATGAGACAGAAGTCCAATTCATGTAGAGTTCAGGCCACTTGTGTGCTGGGTGACCTTGGCCACCTGAGTTAGTTTTTAGAGTGTAAAATTAGCTTGATTTGGGCATAATACAATTTTGAAAAAAGTCATATGAAAGACCTTTTCAGTGAACCCAAAGTCCTTGACTTAGATCCAGCTAGAAACAACATTCTCCTTAGATTCATAAGGAGGGAGTAGAGATTTCACTAATAGGTTTATTATATTCATTTGGAATCACAAGATCCTCTCAGGCTCTGAAACTCTATTTATCCATTCAGCCATTCCACAAACATTCATTAAACCCAAATTTGTGCCAGGGTTAAAATTTAGCAGATCAAAGCTCTTTAGTATCTAACATGAAAGAATGGAAATAGTTTGGTAAGTCAAATTGTAAGCATTAGTAAATTGTTTCTGTGCTTTTATAGGCAAAAGCTGTGTTTAAGTCTGTATTTGCCTTTCGGGTAAACAACAGTTTTGTTATGTGATTCAAAACACAAACCCACTGTCCTTGTTTTAGGAGGAGGAGAGGAAAATAATCTGAGAAAGCTCCGCTTGAAACTTTTTAATGAATGGCAAATATTAAACCCTACTATCTGAACTTTTTAAAAAAGAGACAATTGATGATTTTTTAATTAAAGAATAAATTTCTTAACAAATGGATTCACCACAGGATTCCTTCCCAGTGCACCATGTTCATGGTAAACTGAAATCACCCACCCAAAACAATCATGTTTCATAATGGGAGATGTAGCCACTTATGTTATTCTAATGCAGGGCAGTCTTTATAAAAAGAAGCATATCTCAAATCATGACTGAGAGGTCTGCCGAGAAGAAGCTGGAAAATTATATTGGGAAGCAGTGTACATTATTTAAGGCAACATTTTTTTTCAAGCCTGATCGGAATACAAATATGCCATAGGAGTAGAAGATGATGACACAGCATATTTGAAGAGAACGTTGCAGAATTTCCAAACTACTCGTGGCCTTGTTTCTACAGAGTTAAATCTGCAACAATGAACACATGTTCCGCCTCTAACCCTGCCAAACTGCTTAACATCTGGAATGAACATATTCCTTTAGACGCCTATGAAATAGGCTTAAATTGAATCAATTTTCACCTTACGAACAATACAGTTCCTGTTACACTTCAGAACCTAAAAGAGAGATTAACTTAGATTTCTTTTTACTGTCACTTGAAAGCTATTTTCTTTACATAATTTATTCTCCTGTGGACTTTTGAGGCCTTGCCAGTTAACATCTAGACATCTCCTCAAGAGCAGGGAACGTTTCTCCTGCTTCTCCTGTCTTCACTCCCACAGACAACTGGGTTAGCGCCAAGGGGCAGGCTAATGTCAAAAGTGCCTTCAGCAAGTGCATTCACTGCATGGGATCACTTACCTCCTTAGGTCATGATTAGCCGTTCGGATGCCCCTTTGGAGCCAAGGTTAATGCATTTTTGCACATCTACTTAAACTTAAAACAATACTTGGCCCCAAGCCAATGCTCAACAAACATTTGCTAAGTAGAGGTAGAATATGGCTATTTGTTTATTGGAGATAAACCCTAAATGGCTCTCAAGGAGATACTTGTTAGCATGTCTTTATGTTGCTACAAGATTAAAGCATCCAAATAGAAAAAACCAGGACCACCTGATTTGTTTTGTAGTCACATGAAAGATCAAAACAGACAGACCATCTAGCTCCATTTTGTCTGTGGACAGATGAGGCTACTAAGGTCCAAAGAGGCTAAGAGACTGGCAAAGTCATTGAAGCCAGCGCGATTTAGTACCCTGGATCCCAAGGCCTGTGCCCCACCTGCATGAAGACCTCTCCTCTGAATGCCAGACTGGTCCATCCAGCTGCCAAGAGCTCCGTGGGGTTGACTGATGTGCTGCTCAGACCCATCATGGCTCCCACCACTACCACCAATCTGCTTCTCCCGTGACTTTCTCATTTACTAACAGTCACTTAACTTCTCAGGCCAAAAGTCTAAGAGTCCTCCTTGATACCTCTACCTCCACACTCTATATTCAGCACACCAAGAGTCCTCTTATTTCTACCTATACAACTTGTCCCAAATTTGAACACTTCTCATCAACTTGGTCCAAGCGTTGTCTACTACAGTGACCTCCTCACTGGTCTCGCCTCCCTGCTGTCACTCTCGCCCCTGAAGGTCATTCTCAGCAGGCCAAGTGATCAGTTCAGAACACAAATCTGATAGCATCATTTCCCCAACTTAACTCCATTTCTTTACCTCCCAGCCCCTCACCAACGTCTTTCCATCTCACATAGAGTAAAATCCAAAATTCATGCCATGGATTACAAAACTTTATGTGATTGAGATTTTCAAAGTGAGCGGACAGTGTCTCTTAGGTGCACAACCTCCTTTTACTCCACTTCAGAGTCAGAGTAGGGACCTGGTGGATCATTGCCAGGATGCAACACATCACTTCTTATATTCTCACATGAATACTCTTGAATCTTGGCCTAAATATCAAGAAAAAAGGCTTTCCAGAGAAAGAATTGAGAGATGAGGAATGACTGAATACAATGAGACTGTCATTCTATCAAGTCCATGTCATTATTTATGGGTGCATACTATTACCTTGAACTATGAACCTATGCCAATAGATGCTCTCAGTATGTACTGTTTGCTCCCTGGAGATAAATACCATGTCCATGCATCTTTAACCCCCCAGAGCCCAGCACAGTTTCAGATCAAATTGGAACTCAGTACTTGCTTATGGCATGGAAGAGGAAAGGACTTCGGTTGTGACTGATCACACTGCATTCCAACAGGGCAGAGTTAGTCATAGCTCCTTCTAGTTTCTCTCAGCCCACACTGAGCTGTTCAGAAGAGCACAGAGGGAGAGCGCCATCATCAGAAAGGAGGACACTTCGTTTCCAGTGCCAGGCATGGGCCAGAACTGTCACTAAATGTCTCCCTTTAAAACCAGGAGGTCCAGTGAAAATCTTTGGCATCTAGTCTTTGGCACCGTTCATCCTGAGTCTTTCCAGATGTGAGCGCCACTGTTATAACTACCGCACTTCTATAGACTGTTGCACTTACCAAGTGCTTGCCAACTGATTTTATTTGCTCTCTGGAGCAGCGATTCTGAAGGTTGTAAGTATTGTTATCTCCACTACAGGTTAGAGAACTGAGTCACACACAAAAAGGTCAAATAACCCAAGTGGGATCACATGCTAGAGTACAGATTTCCAACCCTTCAGACCTTGGGATACCCTATTATTGTTTGCTTAATTATCTTTTCCTCTCCTTACCTCCTCCATACACACAGCTGCTTCCAAAGGTGACTCATATCATAGTGCTTTTTAAGCTAAATTTAATTTCAAGATGCCCATTGAGATAACTGGTAATACCCAGAGCCTGAAAGTCACTGGTTTTTTAAGAACAGGCATTAGACCTTACAACACCTGTCTGCCCTAATCTCTTCATCAGTGCTTCTTTTAACAAGCTACCATCACAGACAATCCTTTCTCAATTAATGAAAAAATATTTCCGGAACTGTATTCAGGCACTCCATCTTCCTGTCAGAAAAGTAATTGTGGCTGGCCGATAAGCCAGTTCGAAAAATCAAATTTAAATGAGCCAAATTTAAATTTATAAGAGCCTCATTTAACATGCAATTAATTTTATGCCTATAATAAAAAGAGAAAACCCCCCAGTCTTCCTGTGGAATTAAATAGGCTGATAAGGAAATGCTGTGCCTCATAGAAATGAGATAAAATAATTCTTTAACACTGTCATCCTTTTGGTTGCATAATACTATATACAATATGTTCTATCTCAGGGAAGTACTAATTTTACTGAAATTAAATATTTTTTTCTGCATAATCATAGGAATGTGACTCAGTGGTTAGGGTTGAGACATAGATTATTGGTTCCAGATTTTTTTTTTTTTTAAGCTCTCACTCCTTTATATTACCCCTTAAATCTTTAGGGCTTCTAGTGTTTTTGTTTCTTCTCAAAAGAATGGGGAATAATAGAAGTGGTAGGGCTCAACTATATTTAAGGTTCTTCGAACTTTGTTTTAATTAGTAAAATGTTGAGTGAAGCCTTCATTTGCCAGCCCTTTTATTCCTATTAAAACCCATGTGTACATTAAGATGGGGTTGTCAGTCACTTATTTATGATTTACACCATTTTAATGTTTTTGATATGCAATAAATATATCTCCATCCCATTATAAGCCCATTAAGTCATTCAAAGCATGACATTAATTTGCATTTTTCAAGAAGAAAGAAGTTGAACTCAGGCTGCTTTTTATTCTAAACTTTGCTTCTAGACACAGACACACAGGAGCCACCGTGAAAAGTCATTACCAAGTGTGGATTTCCGGTGGAGCACTAATACCATTGAGAAAGTTCTAAGGCTTTTCTTTGTTGGGGAAAACGTCAGCCCTTGGTATATTTTTTAAAGGTTCCAAGGGCCAATGAACACATCACAGTATTCACTGTCTTTTTTTGAAACGAATCCAATGCTTTTTCTTTTTTAAAGTAAATTCTTGAAGGAGACCAAGCTTCAACTATTTCTAATAGTGCTCATATTTAGATTTTTTGAGGTTTTCCTGCTTCTGTTCCCAGGACTGAAGGGCTCCCTCCAGAGGCTGCAGCTCGAGTATGTGGATGTAGTCTTCGCAAATCGACCAGACAGTAACACCCCCATGGAAGGTGAGTGAAGAAATTTAATAAAAGACTCTAGAGTTATTGATTCTAGCTTGACGACTTATTACACTCACAGTAGGAAATGAAATATATTCAGACTGATTTGACTGAACGTGAAAAAACGATGTCTTTCAGCCTCACTATTTACCCACAAAGTCAGTGCTCCGCATCTTGCATCTTCATTAATTTTTAAGCAGTTGCAGGCACTGGGAGTGTGGCTCCTACCATTACAGTGCTCACTTTCTCCAGGTTCGTTTCACTTCTGTGATTTTATCGACTAAAACAATAAACGTAATTGGAAGGGGAGTTTATAACCCAGCCATCATTATTTTGGAGTGAGCTCTCTGAGGGTCTTCTTACTTTATAATGACTCTAGGTCGGATTAGTCTCCAATCTGTGGTGATAAGTGCTAAGTGCTACCATGAGCAGAGGCTTTACAGGAGCGACTACTTGAAAATGTGACTCTTCGTTGCAATCTGGTTTTTGATTCTCAAGGAGCTGCAATATTTTATCCCCATTGTGTTAACAACTGTTTAAAGACAATTTAAGTATCTCCCTGTGGAAGCTTTCAGAATGTTCCTAAAACCAGATTTTCTTCAATCTGCATTTATTTATGGAAACTACCTAGGATGATTGAAGATAGTTTGGGAGGAAAAATTTAAAAGAAGGTTCTAGTTAATTGAGATTTATAATCATATGGATTATCATATACCTGAGGTGAATGAGAAGGAAGATATTTGGGAAAAAGAAGGAAAAAAATAATGTTTTGGTTATTTGAGGTTTACTATATGACATGGATTTTACAAATTTTTAAAGAATTAGAATACTTGACATAAAATTACACTAAGGTAAATTTAGTTTTGATTATTCAAAAGGTAGTTCAGGATCTTGTAATAAATCAGGTTCTGTAAAGGTTTGTTCTTGCTAGAGGGTTATAGAAGTTATGGAAGTTATAAATGATTGCAGTATATATAGATATTTCTGTAGGTTGCATTTCTGAAAATAAAAGTTGTGGAAACTATTTTCCTTGCTATTTATGTCTTTCTCAACCACAGAGAAATGGTTAAAATATATATTTATATATCTAATTTTCTCCTAGAGTTTTCTGCTTTTTTTGATTTGAGTAAATTAGGAGTTTATTATAAAGCAATATCAGTGTTGGAAATTCATAATAAATTATCCATGGAAATGACATAAAATGCACATTTTTATCAAAGCAAAGAATAGGTGTTTGATAAAGCAAATCATAAACATTTTATTAGTGTAAGAAGTGCTTATTGCAAGGATAATATGTCACACTATTCTCAATGCCACATTAAAACAGAGCACTGAAGCTATCACATGAGCACAATTGTCAAGTAAAACGCCATTCAGTGGCGGCTGTGAAAGACTGAAATTGCTTCCCATTTTAAGTGCCTAGTGACTATTTTCCTCTTTGGAAAAATGTCCTTTGCAATTATGCTATGTACAGGAAAGAAGAACATCTGGGATTTTTCAGCATCTTTTTTTTTTTTGGCTCATTTTCCCCATTCTACCACTATCTTTAATCTGAGGGATATAATATAGAAGTCTCTGAAACAGAAAACATTATAATTTGCATTATATACCTACAGAAGGAGAAAATTCTCAGTTAGGAGCCACACTATGTGATACTGATAAGATAATGGTATCTCTTACATGAAGACTAATTATGTGTTGACATTTATCAGAAGGGAGCTTCAAAACATAGAAAACAAAAACAAAAACAAACCAGATTGCTACCTGATAGAATGTATAACTGGAGCATTAACCAGTCTCCGCTGGAATCAGAGAATATTTACATTTTCTCTGAGTTTCTTACAAAAAAAAAATTCCACAAAGCAGAATAGGAAGCTGTTTTATCATGAGTCATTGTCCAAGTTCTGAAGTCTAATGAAGGGTGTCAAATAGAGATTTGTACTTGTTGATAAGGTCAAGAAACATGGCATTTCAAAGCTCTGCGGCAACCAACCTCCTTATGCTGGAATGTAGCCTGCTCTCTCCCACCCCCAGCAAAGAGAGATCCACTCCTGGCTGGCACATAAGACTCCGAGGCTTATTCCTCTGGGATGACTTAGCAGGTTCACACTACAGGCAAGTCCCCATGTAGGACTTATTCCAGATTGAAATAGCTTCCCTGTGATGTCTCCCTAGCTTTGCAGAAAATGTGTATCCTCAAACAATACACTCATTTGTTCCAAGGTGAGCCAGATGGAAGGGCCAGTTTGGTATTAGTCTCTAGAAACTCATTCTCTACATTTAGTCTTTCCTTCTTTACTGTAACAGAGGAAAGGACTGATCCGGGCAACAGAGAGAAGAAATAGGAAATAAGAAAAAAATAAGAAATAGACAGGGATTTCCAGGTAGCCTTGGGTGCATTTTCTCTTCTAAAAATGAAAAAAAAAAAAAAAAAAAAGGTGTGTAAGCTATGTCTGGATTCCATGTTGTTATTAAGTTTCATTTTTGCAATGATTTTGTGAATCATATACGTGTGTATGTGAGTGAAAGTTGTACCTGTACAATGGGGTCTACCTTAGGAAGGCTATTAGGGTTTCTAAAAACAATAGAAAAGTAAATGTTACGTATAATCAAAATTACCCTTGAAAACCCTATAGTAATGACTTGTTTGTCAATGTTACTCTGTATCCTTTAATTACTCAATTTCTTCTCCAAATATAGTGACAAAACCATCACTAGATACTTTCCCAGACACCTTTTTTTTTTTTGGTAACGGCCTTAATATCATTCACATACTTTTCTTACTTTAGCAACTCACATTGGCAATTTTAGGCTCAACTGCATCCATTTCTGTCTAATATAAGCGATGGGACAGTGGTTGCCAAGTGCATATTGCTGAATTTTCCTGTATTAAATCTACATATGTTGGCACTGTTCTTTGTATGTGTGCCTCACAGTAAACCCTTAGCATTTGTAGATCACCTTTATTGGTTTCAACCATTCCCCGTCAATTCCATGGACCCACAACACACCCTAACTTATGATTTTGCCAAGGCACCTATATTAAACCCTGGGGAACTAATGAGAGAACTTAGCCCAGCTTTCTAAGACTCATTTTAAACAACTTTGATTTAAATTTATTAAAATGCCAACCCCATCCTCTTGATTCGCACCATGAAAGGATGTTAATTGGGAACACTTCTAGAATAAACCAACATGAGTTTCATCCAGTTTCTACATATCAGATGACAACAAATTGAGCCAGAAAAAGATTAGCAGTAGCATCTTCATAATATTGGCATCATGTATCAAATTAGTTGTTGCCTTCCCTCCTTCCTTAGAAAGCCACTAGACAAAAAGTGAGTCCTTTCAAAAGAATGGCCACAAATTCCCAAAGTGCAACCAATGGAGAAGGGGGTGAGACTGCCTTTGTAATCTACAACCCTGTGGAATGCAATTAGACATTTTACAGCTATGGGAAGATGTTCCTGACAACAGAGGGGAACTTGTATACTTTTTCCTCTGTCCTTCTTGTTTATTTTTTCCGGTTCACCTAGTAGTAAGTCATTTTTCTTTCACAGCACCTGCCATGCCATCTGTCTCTGCTATAATATCTGGCATTGATGGCATGTGTTCCAATTCCAGAAAAAATCAGTCCCATGTCCCATTTCTTCTTTCTTATACTTCTGTGTTCTTCCCAGTAGAGTCACTGACAGTTCCTTGAGCTCCACGATACTCACATTCTTAAGTCTCTCACTTCCATAAATCCCCAAAGTATATTTCAAAATCTTCTCTTAAGCTCATTAGTCAAGAGAAAGTTCATTCCAACATGAATCATGTTGGACATGGATAGACACAGAGCATTTGTGTGTCTGAGGACCTGCACTAGGAGTTTTTGGTGTGGTTTTCTGTCATTCACAAGTGCTAGGCTAACTTCTCCATCCATACTCTTCTCATTGATCCAGAGAGGAAATGACTGAGCATGATTGTGGGCATGAAAGGAGGCTATAAGCCATGTACCACTTGTGAATAGTAGAAAAAAGAGGGGACCCATTTTAGTTTATGTAGCTTTTTAAAATAGGAAAGAAGAAAGGCCACTAAATTCATTGACCTGAGAATAAGATGATTTTTAAATTAAATTACATTTTAATTAAATTTTAATTTAAAAAAATTTGGAATTGAGTCCTCTTTTATTTATTTAGAATTTTTTGCCAAAACTAGTTAATCTCGCAGACTCCCTGAGTCATTAGATGTTATTCTCAATCTAATTACAGTTCAAATTATTTATTTTTTTCCTGCTAGTAGGTCCATGCAGACATAAAACAACCCAGATGTCTTATTTCAAATAAGAGAGACAAGATCAAAGTTAGCTTCACTTAATTCCCATACCATCATCATGTCAAACAACCTATTCCAAAGAATTTCCTTCTTTCTAAGCCATCTTTTTACTGTCCACATATGCCAGCAGGAATCTACAGATATTCAGGAATCTAGGACATCCAATGACAGCTCAGGAAATACCAGAGAGTGGCAAACATTACAGGATCCCAAATTTTCTACACTTTCTCAATTCCAGAACACTGGACCTGGATATTTAGCATCCAAAGTCAAGTTTTCAGAACAAAAATGTAATGACCCCCAAACCTAGAAATACTGTCTAACCACCATGGATCACCCCTTCTGCCTTTGTATTTTATTGTCTTCCCTGAAAGACACCCTCAATCTGTCCCCCCGCAAAAAAACATAATAGGAAGAAATCTTCTGCAAATAGGCTATAACGGTGCTGTTCCATAGAAATATTTTGAAAGCCACATATGTATTTTCAATTTTCTGTTACTTATGTTTAAAAAGTAAAAAGAAACAGGTGAGATTAATTGTAAAAATATATTTTAATTTAAGCCAATATATAAAAAATTATCACTTCAACATACAATCAATATAAAAATTACTGAGGAGATATTTTACATTACTTTTTTTCATACTAAGTCTTTGAAATCTGTTATGTATTTCACACTTATAGCACATCTTAATTTGGGCCAGCCACATTTCAAGTGCTCAATAACCACGTGTGGCTAGTGGCTACTATTTGACCACACAGGTCTATAAACTCTAGTTCAAGTCTAGCAGAGCACCAGACACATACTGGGGGCTCAATAAATATTTATTGTGTGGATGGATGGATGGATAGATGGATGATTAGATGGATGAGTGAACAAGTTGTTTGATTGAATGAATGGAGCTCTAAAGTTAAATAGATCCACCATCACCTTTCTCTACTTGAAAACCTATTTTGGTTTCCTAACATCTATGAACATTCTGGTACCTGATCTGGTTCAGCATATTTCAGGGTGATATTAAGAAGGATAGGTTGCTGGGCGCCAGGACACTTTTTTTTTTTTTTTTTTTTTTTGGCTGTGTTGTGTCTTCGTTTCTGTGCAAGGGCTTTCTCTAGTTGCGACAAGTGGGGGGCCACTCTTCATCACGGTACGCGGGCCTCTCACTATCACGGCCTCTCTTGTTGTGGAGCATAGGCTCCAGATGTGCAGGCTCAGTAGTTGTGGCTCACGGGCCTAGTTGCTCCGCGGCATGTGGGATCTTCCCAGACCAGGGCTCGAACCCGTGTCCCCTGCATTGGCAGGCAGATTCTCAACCACTGCGCCACGAGGGAAGCCGCCAGGACACTTACATCCCGTTTCTCCTCATCTGCCTTAACAGCAGCATCCAGATGCCAGATCTCTCTCCAGAAATCTGGCTGATACCTAAATGAGCAGAAATGAATGGAGGTATGATTCTTTTGCAGTTCAGTTGCCCCTGAGGATTACTATGTCAAATATTAAAATTATCTAACCCATTTCATTTATGACCCTGGCCAGGATGCTCTGAGGGCCTCTGGTGTTCATCAGATCAACCTAACCTCCTGGCTTGAAAGGCTAGGACAGCTGAGTTTTCAAGAAATTAATTTGGAGAAAGTGATTTTCATATCTAAGAGGATGAGCCAAACCCTACGAAGCCCATGGCAAAAAAAAACATTGTGTTCCAATTTTACTAAATCAGTTTTATTTCCATCTTAACTGTGAATTCACCAAACATTTTACTGCTACTTTAGATGTATTCAGCTGATGTTTTATCCTTTACAGAACACCAAGTCATGCTGTTAAAAAAGAAATTAATTTCATTCATTCTAAGAAATAACATGGGGGGATGGTTGAGTTCACTTTGTGTTCTTTCAGTCTCTGGTGTGGTTTTTTAGAAAAATCTCATGTTTCTATCATCATGGGCCTCCTTCTCATTAGGATAATATTTCTATAAAATGGACCTGGGGGCCATCAGATAGACACAGCTTTAAATCCTGGCTTTGCTACCTATTAGACTGTATGCCTAGGGCAAGTTTCTATCCTCACTGAGGCTCAGTCTCCTCCCCTGAAAATGGAGGTAACATATAAAGTGGCTTCTGAAGGAGTTAGCAGTGTGGGTACATCACCTCACTCACAGCAGGGGAAGAAACAGAAGCCTCATTTCTAGAATGCCCCGCACAACACACATACACATAAAACTCCCTTCTCTCTGGGTCTCTCTCAAAGGTAAGCATAGGAGACGACTAAGACCCTAAAATTATAATGTGATGAAAATCAAATGCAGGTGGCCAAGCTGCAGGGTTGGCCAGGGTCTGTGGTGAGGCCATGTAGAATCAAGGTACACAGTTGGCAATGGAATTTTCTTCTAGCTCACATTTTTCTCCTTGAAATTTTGTTCTGAAATTCTCCATGCCCTTTAAAATTAGGTAATTATAGATTTTCCAGGGTTAATCTGTTCAGTCAAAAGGTGATCTTAAGCCTGTGATTTTATTTTCAAAAGTGTATCTAGAAAAGAACTCAATAATAAGATTCACTCATTCATTCAATTGATATTTTTTGAATATCTGCACCAGCAGACAGAAGGTGCCTGGGTCAATAGCACACTTGCTCTATTGGAAAGACTCAGGGACAAATCCACCTAGCCATTAACTGTAGTTCACCAGTTAGTCTGATGTGCAGATATGGACTCTTTGCATTTCTTGCACAGAGGATTTTTGAAGCCAGAATGGAGTCACCAGTGGGTGACTAATTTAAGACCACACTTGACAATAAAAATTATACAAAAAAAAGACTTTGAGTCCTCATATGGTTCATGTATATATATATATTTTTTAATCAGTCATCAATTTTATACACATCAGTGTATACATGTCAATCCCAATCGCCCAATTCAGCACACCACCATCCCCACCCCACCACGGTTTTCCCCCCTTGGTGTCCATACATTTGTTCTCTACACCTGTGTCTCAACTTCTGCCCTGCAAACCGGTTCATCTGTATCATTTTTCTAGGTTCCATATACATGCGTTAATATACGATATTTGTTTTTCTCTTTCTGACTTACTTCACTCTGTATGAAAGTCTCTAGATCCATCCACGTCTCAACAAATGACTCAATTTCGTTCCTTTTTATGGCTGAGTAATATTCCATTGTATATACGCACCACATCTTCTTTATCCATTCGTCTGTCGATCGGCATTTAGGTTGCTTCCATGACCTGGCTATTGTAAATAGTGCTGCAATGAACATTGGGGTGTATGTGTCTTTTTGAATTACGGTTTTCTCTGGGTATATGCCCAGTAGTGGGATTGCTGGATCATATGGTAATTCTATTTTTAGTTCTTTAAGGAACCTCCATACTGTTCTCGATAGTGGCTGTATCAATTTACATTCCCACCAACAGTGCAAGAGGTTTCCCTTTTCTCCACACCCTCTCCAGCATTTGTTGTTTGTAGATTTTCTGATGATGCCCATTCTAACTGGTGTGAGGTGATACCTCATTGTAGTTTTGATTTGCATTTCTCTAATAATTAGTGATGTTGAGCAGCTTTTCATGTGCTTCTTGGCCATCTGTATGTCTTCTTTGGAGAAATGTCTATTTAGGTCTTCTGCCCATTTTTGGATTGGGTTGTTTTTTTCTTTAATATTGAGCTGAATGAGCTGTTTATATATTTTGGAGATTAATGCTTTGTCCGTTGATTCATTCGCAAATATTTTCTCCCATTCTGAGGGTTGTCTTTTCGTCTTGTTTATGGTTTCCTTTGCTGTGCAAAAGCTTTGACGTTTCATTAGGTCCCATTTGTTTATTTTTGTTTTTATTTCCATTACTCTAGGAGGTGGATCAAGAAAGATCTTGCTGTGATTTATGTCAAAGGGTGTTCTTCCTATGTTTTCCTCTACGAGTTTTATAGTGTCCGGTCTTACATTTAGGTCTCTAATCCATTTTGAGTTTATTTTTGTGTATGGTGTTAGGGAGTATTCTAATTTCATTCTTTTACATGTAGCTGTCCAGTTTTCCCAGCACCACTTATTGAAGAGACTGTCTTTTCTCCATTGTATATCTTTGCATCCTTTGTCATAGATTAGTTGACCTTATGTGCATGGGTTTATCTCTGGGCTTTCTATCTTGTTCCATTGATCTATGTTTCTGTTTTTGTGCCAGTACCATATTGTCTTGATTACTGTAGCTTTGTAGTATAGTCTGAAGTCAGAGAGTCTGATTCCTGTAGCTCCGTGTTTTTCCCTCAAGACTGCTTTGGCTATTCGGGGTCTTTTGTGTTTCCATACAAATTTTAAGATGATTTGTTCTAGTTCCGTAAAAAATGCCATTGGTAATTTGATAGGGATTGCATTGAATCTGTAGATTGCTTTGGGTACTATAGTCATTTTCACAATATTGATTCTTCCAATCCAAGAACATGGTATATCTCTCCATCTGTTGGTATCATCTTTAATTTCTTTCATCAGTGTCTTATAGTTTTCTGCATACAGGTCTTTTGTCTCCCTAGGTAGGTTTATTCCTAGGTATTTTATTCTTTTTGTTGCAGTGGTAAAAGGGAGTGTTTCCATAATTTCTCTTTCAGATTTTTCATCATTAGTGTATAGGAATGCAAAAGATTTCTGTGCATTAATTTTGTATCCTGCAACTTTACCAAATTCATTGATTAGCTCTAGTCGGTTTTCTGGTGACATTTTTAGGATTCTCTATGTATAGTATCATGTCATCTGCAAATAGTGACAGTTTTACTTCTTCTTTTCCAATTTGGATTCCTTTTATTTCTTTTTCTTCTCTGATTGCCGTGGCTAGGACTTCCAAAACTATGTTGAATAATAGTGGTGAGAGTGGACATCCTTGTCTCATTCCTGATCTTAGAGGAAATGCTTTCAGTTTTTCACCGTTGAGAATGATGTTTGCTGTGGGTTTGTCATATATGGCCTTTATTATGTTGAGGTAGGTTCCCTCTATGCCCACTTTCTGGAGAGTTTTTATCATAAATCGGTGTTGAATTTTGTCAAAAGCTTTTTCTGCATCTATTGAGATGATCATATGGTTTTTAGTCTTCAGTTTGTTAATATGGTGTATCACATTGATTGATTTGCGTATATTGAAGAATCCTTGCATCCCTGGGATAAATCCCACTTGATCGTGGTGTATGATCCTTTTAATGTGTTGTTGGATTCTGTTTGCTAGCATTTTGTTGAGGATTTTTGCATCTATATTCATGAGTGATATTGGTCTGTAATTTTCTTTTTTTGTAGTATCTTTATCTGGTTTTGGGTATCAGGGTGATGGTGACCTCATAGAATGAGTTTGGGAGTGTTCCTTCCTCTGCAATTTTTTGGAAGAGTTTGAGAAGGATGGGTGTTAGCTCTTCTCTAAATGTTTGATAGAATTCACCTGTGAAGCCATCTGTCCTGGACTTTGGTTTGTTGGAAGATTTTTAATCACAGTTTCAATTTCATTACTTGTGATTGGTCTGTTCATGTTTTCTGTTTCTGCCTGGTTCAGTCTTGGAAGGTTATACCTTTCTAAGAATTTGTCCATTTCTTCCAGGTTGTCCATTTTATTGGCATAGAGTTGCTTGTAGTAGTCTCTTAGGATGCTTTGTATTTCTGCGGTGTCTGTTGTAACTTCTCCTTTTTTATTTCTAATTTTATTGGTTTGAGTCCTCTCCCTCTTTTTCTTGATGAGTCTGGCTAATGGCTTATCAATTTTGTTTATCTTCTCAAAGAACCAGCTTTTAGTTTTATTGATCTTTGCTATTGTTTTCTTTGTTTCTATTTCATTTATTTCTGCTCTGATCTTTATGATTTCTTTCCTTCTGCTAACTTTGGGTGTTGTTTGTTCTTCTTTCTCTAGTTCCTTTAGGTGTCAGGTTAGATTGTTTACTTGAGATTTTTCTTGTTTCTTTAGGTAGGCTTGTATAGCTATAAACTTCCCTCTTAGAACTGCTTTTGCTGCATCCCATAGGTTTTGGATCATCGTGTTTTCATTGTCATTTGTCTCTAGGTATTTTTTGATTTCCTCTTTGATTTCTTCAGTGATGTCTTGGTTATTTAGTAACGTATTGTTTAGCCTCCATGTGTTTGTGCTTTTTACGTTTTTTTCCCTGTAATTCATTTCTAATCTCATAGCGTTGTGGTCAGAAAAGATGCTTGATATGATTTCAATTTTCTTAAATTTACTGAGGCTTGATTTGTGAACCAAGATATGATCTATCCTGGAGAATGTTCCGTGCGCACTTGAGAAGAAAGTGTAATCTGCTGTTTTTGGATGGAATGTCCTATAAATATCAATTAAATCTATCTGGTCTATTGTGTCATTTAAAGCTTCTCTTTCCTTATTTATTTTCATTTTGGATGATCTGTCCATTGGTGTAAGTGAGATGTTAAAGTCCCCCACTATTATTGTGTTACTGTCGATTTCCTCTTTTATAGCTGTTAGCAGTTGCCTTATGTATTGAGGTGCTCCTATGTTGGGTGCATATATATTTATAATTGTTATATCTTCTTCTTGGATTGATCCCTTGATCATTATGTAGTGTCCTTCCTTGTCTCTTGTAACATTCTTTATTTTAAAGTCTGTTTTACCCGATATGAGTATTGCTACTCCAGCTTTCTTTTGATTTCCATTTGCATGGAATATCTTTTTCCATCCCCTCACTTTCAGTCTGTATGTGTCCCTAGGTCTGAAGTGGGTCTCTTGTAGGCAGCGTATATATGGGACTTATTTTTGTATCCATTCAGCAAGCCTGTGTCTTTTGGTTGGAGCATTTAATCTATTCACGTTTAAGGTAATTATTGATATGTATGTTCGTTCCTATGACCATTTTCTTAATTGTTTTGGGTTTGTTTTTGTAGGTCCTTTTCTTCTCTTGTGTTTCCCACTTAGAGAAGTTCCTTTAGCATTTGTTGTAGAGCTGGTTTGGTGGTGCTGAATTCTCTTAGCTTTTGCTTGTCTGTAAAGTTTTTGATTTCTCCATCGAATCTGAATGAGATCCTTGCCGGGTGGAGTAATCTTGGTTGTAGGTTCTTCCCTTTCATCACTTTAAGTATATCATGCCACTCCCTTCTGGCTTGTAGCGTTTCTGCTGAGATGTCAGCTGTTAACCTTATGGGAGTTCCCTTGTATGTTATTTGTCATTTCTCCCTTGCTGCTTTCAATAATTTTTCTTTGTCCTTAATTTTTGCCACTTTGATTACTATGTGTCTCGGTGTGTTTCTCCTTGGGTTTAGCCTGTATGGGACTCTCTGCGCCTCCTGGACTTGAGTGGCTATTTCCTTTCCCATGTTAGGGAAGTTTTCGACTGTAATCTCTTCAAATATTTTCTCTGGTCCTTTCTCTCTCTCTTCTCCTTCTGGGACCCCTATAATGCGAATGTTGTTGCGT
This sequence comes from Eschrichtius robustus, assembly GCF_028021215.1. Taxonomy (NCBI): domain Eukaryota; kingdom Metazoa; phylum Chordata; class Mammalia; order Artiodactyla; family Eschrichtiidae; genus Eschrichtius; species Eschrichtius robustus. Next base: position 36,856,954 of record NC_090829.1, read on the forward strand.
TTAATGTTGTCCCAGAGGTCTCTTAGGCTGTCTTCATTTCCTTTCATTCTTTTTTCTTTAGTCTGTTCCACAGCAGTGAATTCCACCATTCTGTCTTCCAGGTCACTTATCCGTTCTTCTGCCTCAGTTATTCTGCTATTGATTCCTTCTAGTGTAGTTTTCATTTCAGTTATCGTATTGTTCATCTCTGTTTGTTTGTTCTTTAATTCTTCTAGGTCTTTGTTAAACATTTCTTGCATCTTCTCGATCTTTGCCTCCATTCTTATTCCGAGGTCCTGGATCATCTTCACTATCATTTTTCTGAATTCTTTTTCTGGAAGGTTGCCTATCTCCACTTCATTTAGTTGTTTTTCTGAGGTTTTATCTTGTTCCTTCATCTGGTATATAGCCCTCTGCCTTTTCATCTTGTCTATCTTTCTGTGAATGTGGTTTTTGATCCACAGGCTGCAGGGTTGTAGTTTTCCTTGCTTCTGCTGTCTGCCCTCTGGCGGTTGAGGCTATCTAAGAGGCTTGATGGGAGGCTCTGGTGGTGGGTAGAGCTGACTGTTGCTGTGGTGGTCAGAGCTCAGTAAAACTTTAATCCACTTGACTGTTGATGGGTGGGGCTGGGTTCCCTCCCTCTTGGTTGTTTTGCCTGAGGCAACCCAACACTGGAGCCTACCTGGGCTCTTTGGTGGGGCTAATGACAGACTCTGGGAGGGCTCACGCCAAGGAGTGCTTCCCAGAACTTCTGCTGCTGGTGTCCTTGTCCCCATGGTGAAACAGAGCCACCCCCTGCCTCTGCAGGAGACCCTCCAACACCAGCAGGTAGGTCTGGTTCAGTCTCCCCCGGGGTCACTGCTCCTTCCCCTGGGTCCCAATGCACACACTATTTTGTGTGCACCCTCCAAGAGTGGGGTCTCTGTTTCCCCCAGTCCTGTCGAAGTCCTGCAATCAAATCCCACTAGCCTTCAACGTCTGATTCTCTATGAATTCCTCCTCCCGTTGCCAGACCCCCAGGTTGGGAAGCCTGATGTGGGGCTCAGAACCTTCACTCCAGTGGGTGGACTTCTGTGGTATAAGTGTTCTCCAGTCTGTGAGTCACCCACCCCGCAGTTATGGGATTTGATTTTACTCTGATTGTGCCCCTCCTACCGTCTCACTGTGGCTTCTCCTTTGTCCTTGGACGTGGGGTATCTTTTTTGGTGAGTTCCAGTGTCTTCCTGTTGATGATTGTCCAGCAGCTAGTTGTGATTCTGGTGTTCTCGCAAGAGGGAGTGAGAGCACATCCTTCTACTCCGCCATCTTGGTTCCTCGAAATCAGCAGTTCATGTATATTTAGTGTATCTTTTTTCTTTAAATTTATTTATTTTATTTTTGGCTGCGTTGGGTCTTCGTTGCTGCGTGCGGGCTTTCTCTAGTTGTGGCAAGCGGGGGCTACCCTTCATTGAAGTGAGCAGGCATCTCACCACGGTGGCTTCTCTTGTTGCAGAGCCCGGGCTCTAGGCGCACAGGCTTCAGTAGTTGTGGCACGCGGGCTCAGTAGTTGTGCCTCACGGGCTCTAGAGCGCAGGCTCAGTAGTTGTACAGCATGGGCTTAGTTGCTCCGTGGCATGTGGGATCTTCCTGGACCAGGGCTCGAACCCGTGTCCCCTGCATTGGCAGGTGGATTCTTAACCACTGCGCCACCAGGGAAGCCCTATTTAGTGTATCTTGAATGTTTTGTGTTTCATGTCATAGGCGTAAGGATGCATTGTGAATATCATTGTGAATATCATCACCCTTCCCTCAATGCTCAGCACACACATTTTCTACTTTGTCTATGGCTACCATGACTCAGAGCTTACTAATCCACTTAGTCTTACTCTACACATTATGCGCATTCTGTCTCACAAGCTACTTGTTTCTCTAGCCAGTTTCATTTATCCTCCTTATTCACTTCTCTCACTTTCGAGAGCAGAACTGCATAATCTTAAGTAACACAGCAAAGGCACATTACAGAGTTCACCACCCTTAGTTGTTGGCATGCTGCCTCAGATTTGCAGAGTCAACTTCTAGGGCCATTGGAAAAACTTCCAGAGTTTGGAGCATGGATCACTCTGATATGTATCTAACAGGAACAGAGCCCTGGTTAACAATTTTCATTTTCCAACTAGATTCCATAGAGAGAATAGGAGTTTTAGAACATACTGAGACGTTAAGTTTGCCAAGGCTGAAGAAAATATGTGATGAGCTGGCTTTAAAGGAAACAGTATTCCCGATAATAATTTGTAAACATTTATGGGTATATTTTGTGCTTTCTATGGAAGCCAAAGATTCCTAACCTCATTCCATAAAATCCTTTTGGAAGGGAGGATCCTGGTAATATTCTATGCAATATACCTACTTCCTCTATTCTCTCTCCCTTTTTTCCCTTTCGTCACATCTTCAGTCAACAGTGAAGGCAGAAGGGATACAGCTGCTATCACTAGTAACACACAAAAGGAGAAACAACGTGGGCCACGTGTCTGGAGGCCCAGTGTACCTCCTCACCACAAATTTGTGGTCTTCACCAAGCTCAGAAAGGGTTTTTTTTTTTTTTTTTTTCCTTAAGTTGTTTTTAATCAAGAAAAAAAAAGAGAGAGAACGGAGACGGCTTCTGCTCACCCCAGCTGTCAGGTGGAAACAGAATTGCTTAGTATTCTGGGGCTGTGGGTTTGTGACTCATGTGAGCTTCCTTCTGTGTGAGTTATCTCCCTGAAAGTAGCTGGAGTTGTGACAATATTCACCTCCCTATTCTGAGGGGATGTCAACTCAATCTCAGGGGAATTCATCTCTTTAAGTTCCTCATTGTGCTGTAGCTGATCTGCGGTGACATGGGGAGACTAACATTATCCAGCTCTCCAGCCTGGGCGGGTGGGGCTGGGGGTTTTAGCTGTCTGTCAAAGCAGCGTCTCGCTCAGGGTTTACTAGTATGCGGATTCAGTGGTCTGAGCAGAGCCACCTGTGGCATTGCCGCAAATCTGGAATTCTCAAGACAGTGGGGATAAACAAATACCCTTAAGACTCTCTCTCACTTTCTGTGAAAAATGAAGTAATGAAAGGCTCAATGGCTTTTTAAAGCCCTCCTGGATGTTGAATATGTGTAGTGAAAAAATACAGGATCTGCAATCAGAGGACGAGGGTGCTAGTCTTAGGTGTGTGCACTTGCTTGAGTTGCTCAGTTACTGCTGCTCCGTTTTTCATTTGGAAAATGGGAAGAATAGAAACAGTACCTGGTCTAGCTATTTCCAAGATTGTTGTGACGATAACGTGAGATAAGTGGAAATGTTTGATTCGTAATGCCCTGCACAAATATTTTGAGATTGTTATTGTTACGTGTGTGTGTGTGTGTGTGTGTGTATATAATACATATATTAACGTGTCAGAACTGAAGTTTCAACCAGGCATGGAGACACAGCTGAAAATTGGTGAATTTCAAAGAGAGATGTCAAATCTTCATTTGTACACAGTAAGTATCCTACATACGGACGAGTTCTGTTCCAAGAGCACGTTTGTATGTCCAATTTGTTCATAAGTCCAACAAAGTTAGCCTAGGTACCCAACTAACGCAATCACCTGTATAGTACTGTACTGTAATAGGTTTATAATACTTTTCACACAAATAATACATAGAAAACAAACAAACACAAAAAATAAATAAAACAGTTTTAATCTTACAGTACAGTACCTTGAAAAGTACAGTAGTACCAGCTACATCACCGCTGCTTTTACACTTGCTTCCGGACATCCTGGGCTTGAAATAAAGATACTGTACTACTGTACTCTATACAGTACTGTACAGTAAAGTACACAAAAGCACAACCACTTGTAGAGGATGCACGCACGTGACAGTGTATGCCAGACACGTGAACTAACTTAGGTGATTGGACATGCGAATGCACGTTCCCATCTTTGAAAGTTTGCACCTTGCAGGTGCATATGTAGGGGACTTACTGTACTTGCAAAGGAAAAGGGCCAGAGCTGGCTCCGTGTCTCTTTCTTCCCCTGACATTTTATTTTGAGAAATTAAAAACCTACAGAAAAGTTGAAGAAATAAACAGACAACGCTCTTTACCTAGATTTACCAAATCGTGCTATATTTTGCCTCTATTTTGCCTTCTCTTGTTATCTTGCACTGTGACCTTTCACCCATAAATACTTTCTTCTCTCTCTCCTGAGATGCAGCATTCTTCCACAAAAGCATCATGCACTCATCACACTCAAGAACTTTAACGTTGATACACCACTGTTATCTACACAAGCCATACTTAAATTTCCTAAAATGTCCTTTTTAGGATTCTGTTGTTGTTGTTGTTTGAGAGGGAGATGAGTCTGTGATTGAATTAAGAGCCTCACGTTGCATTTAGTACTAATGGTTTTTTAATCTCTTATAGCCTAAAATCGTTCCTCACCTTTTTTTCTCTTTAACAACAATGACATTTTTTTAAAAATCCAAGCCAGTTGTTTTGGAGAATGTCTCTCAGTCTGGATTTATCTGATTGTTTTCTCATGATTATATTAAGATCAAGCATCTTTGGCAAGAAGATACACAGGTGATGTTGGGTCCTTCTCAGTGTGTCTCTCTGCGGTCCCTGGAGGGTCACTCTCAATTACTGGTCATATTAAAGTTGATCACTCGGTTAAGGTGATATGTGTCAGTTTTCTCCACTGTGACAGTACCTTTAAGACTTGGTACCATAGTGAATAAATAAGCTGGGGTGTGATTCTTTGTGACCACGTGAATAGCCTGGTTCCTCACAACCTGGATTTGGCATCCACTGCCAATCCCTGCCTGCAGCAGTTATTATAGTAGGGAGTTATTACAATTACCCTCCCCCATTTATGAATGGGCATTCTGCCGTAAAGACGAACTTTCCCTCACTCTCAGTTCTATGCCTCTGGAGTCCCCTCACCTTGCTTCAAGAAAATAAAAGTTGAAAGAGAGAAGGACAAAGGATCTAGTGAGAAGGGCGTATCTGGAGAAAACTATGCTGTGACCCCCATAGTTGGGGAGTAGATAGGCTTGGGAGCTGACTCATGTCTGGCACATCTAGAGCTGGAGAAGTGGGCTGAATCTCTACTTTACGGTGCAACCAGGAGAGTGTAGCCTCCCTGGGGGTGACCGGAAGGGCAACTGTGAATGTTTCCTGCGTGGGGTCGTCTTGGGTCTGTTCTCTAGGAGGACAGCCTCCTGGAGGGTGTGGGCTGGAGCTGGACCCAGAGCCACTAGGAGAGGGCTCAGGGGAGAAGCAGAAAGTAGAGGAATAGAGAAGCCAGCCATGCCCCATCTCACTACCCCCTGCTGCAGGTGTTTAGCCTAAGCAGGTCCCAGCTAGGAAAGGGAAAGGAATTTGAGTTTGGAGTTTTGACTGAGATCTATAGAGGCTGTGTTTACAATCTAAAAGGGTGTCAGGGCTGTCTGTTACCCAAGAGTGGGCAGAAAAGCTGTGGGACCAGTCTGCGTTTTCATCAGGGCCAAGTTTTCATTGTTCTTACTGAATGTAAAGGGCTAGCGGGAGATTAAAAAATAAAGCTGGGTTGTAATTACATTACAACGAGCATGTTCTTTCCACATACTATTTACATGTGTTTAAATACCTAATTTTAAATTGATCTGACTTAAATTACACATGAAAAAATTAACTCTTCCATTAGTTTCAGAAAACAAATTTGTTTGCTTTATAATACCATTATGTCCAATACAATTGGAAATTCGGGAAAACCTTGTGTGCTAAAGATTCAAATCTCCACAAATTACCAAAATAACGCTCTTGGTCACCTGTATGAAATGTGTACATTACACACAGACATCCCTTGTACCTCGCAAACCCTCCCGAGGCATCTGAGGACTTTTGAAAGTGTCACTTCTATTTTGGGGAGTAATTGTTTGTCAGTGTTCAAACACTAGAAAAGATGATAAGCCACAAAACCTCGACCTCTGCAGTTTGAACTTTATCCATCCTTTTTAAATGCATTTTTATGTTAGGTTTTATTTATTTGTTTTAAATACTGAAAGGTGACCAGTGTGACTAGCTTCAGTGAAACCAATCATACAAAATTAATAACTAAATGAGATCCTTTTAGACAACTTTCTGAAACCCTAGTGGAGTCAACTCAGAATTTACTTATACAAGAAAATTCATTTTTTGTTGTTGTTATTTTTTAAAGGCCAATGGACAGAAGATGTGGGCACAGGAAAGCAGTAGAAAGAAGAGGAAAGTTTAGTATTATCAATATCTTCCTTTACTTGCATGAAAAAAGAAAATGTATCACTCTCATGGAAAATGGGAGTATATTTGGTGATGGAACGAACCGAATTACCCCTAGAAATGAGTGCATAATAAGACAAGAGAAAAAACAAAATGACATAAGAATTCACACAAAACTTAACAGAAAGCAAAAAAAAGGAGATATGGGGACCAAAAAGAAAAATTGGGGAAGGGAAAAAGAATGAAATTTTATTTCTCCCATCCATTTCCCCTACTTCTTTCTCAAGCACAGTACAAATCTCACAAGCCCCTCCTCAAAACATAATGTCATCATACCACACTCAGGATGGCCCAGAGGAGAACATTATATAGTAAAAATACTCAGGTCTAAAACCTGCCTCATTCATTTATTCATATTCAACTAATATTTTTGAGTGCCTGCTATACACTAGACATTGTTCTTGATGCATGGGATAGACAAGAGAACAAAATAGACAAAGATCCCCATCCCTGTGGGACACAGTCGTTCTAGCAGGAGAGACAGGAAATAAAACAATAAAAATTAACTTATATAGACTATTAGAAGATGATAAGTGTTATGGAATAAAGAAAAAGTAGAACAGAGTAATGAGAATGGGAATGCTGGGAGTCAGGAGTGGTCACTGAAAAGGTAGAGACTTGAAGAAGTAAAGTGAGTAGTAACTGGGAGGGAGATAAGGATAGTGTTTCTGGCTGTAGAAACAGTGCAGAGGCCCCGAGATGGGAGCAGCCTGCTGTGTTTGGGGAACATCAAGGACATCAGTGTGGTTGCAGAAAGTCAGGAAAGAGTAGTGTAGAAAAAGGTGAGTTTAGAGAGATTACAGGGGCCAGATCTTTTGGGACCCTCCGAATTTTGGACAAAGAAGTGATGTGATTTAACTTACATTTTTAAAGGATCCCTTTGGCCTGGAATTAGAATAAATTATAAAGGGGCAAATGTAGGAGCAGGGAGACATGTTAGGAAATAATTGTAGGGATTCCCCTGGCGGTCTAGTGGTTAAGAATCCACGTTTCCACTGCAGGGGGGGTGGGTTCAATCCCTGATCCCTGGTCAGGGAACTAAGATCCCGCATGCCGCGAGGTGTGGCCAAAAAAAAAGAAAGAAAGAAAGAGTTGTAACAATCTAGGTGAGAGATGATGATGGCTCAGACAAGGGTGCTAGCTGTGGAAGTGTAAAAGTGGTCTGATTCAGAGAAGTATTGAATGTAGAGCCAGAAGTTCCTGATGGATTAGATGTGGGTGTAACAGAAAGAAAGGAGTGAAAAATGATGCCAAGGTTTTTGACCTGAGTCAACAGAAGAATGGAGCTGCCAGCAACTGATATGGGGAATACCATAGGTGGAGCTGGTTTGTGGGGAAAGATCGGGGGTCTGGGTTTAGCCATCTTGAGCTTGAGATGTTCATGAGTCATCCAAATGGAGATGTTGAGTAGGCAGTTGGACCCTGATTCTGAAACTCAGGAGACAGTCCTGGGATGGAGATGCAAATTTGGAAGTTGTCTGCATGTAAATGGTATTTAAAGCTTTGAGAATTGATAAAATCACACAGGGAGTAAAAACAGAAAGACAGAAAAAGCAAAAAAGGACATAGAAAGAAAGGACCAAGGACTGAGCCCTGGAGATTCCAGTATTAGGAGGTTGGGAGGAGGGGGAGAAGAGTGTGGTGCCCAAGGAGCAGGTAAAGAAAACATATCAAGGGAGAGGAAGTAATCAACTGTATCAAATGCTACTGATGGGTCAAGTAAGATGAGAACTGGGAATTGTCCATTGGTGTTAACAGTGTGGAGATCGTCAGTAAGTTTGACAAAGAGTGGTTTGGGTGAAATAGGGAGTGGGTGAGGAGTCTCAGTTTCCTCATTTGGAAAACAGTGAGGAAACCTCTTGATTTAGGATGACCGAGTAATATATTTCTGCTCCTTTCTCTTTAAAAAAAAAAAAAATAATAACATACAAGGAACAGAAATAGAAACTTCCTTTCTGATGAAAGTAGCAGACAACTGGAAACCTGGACCAATATATATGAAAGTGGAAAAGGGATGGAGGAATGGTAAATGACTTAGCAAAACTGAGGAAAGATTTATTTAAAGTGCCTACAAGAAGCAAGTTAATTTGTACCGCACAACCTCAGAATGGTTCAGGCATGAGAGGCACAAATGTCACAGAAGATGGGGGTGAGGTGGGAGCTAGAAACAAGGCAGTTTTTCAAAAAACTATACAGAACCATTAGAGCTCCATATCCCCAGGTCTGCAGGCAGCATCCTGCCTTTCCCCTCCAATGAAGGAGGCAAGAGATACATTACCTCGAGAAATTGAGTTGAGAGGCTCTAGTCTGAGGGGTACCAGATACAGAGGAAGGTGAGGCTAGGCTGAAAAAAAAAAAAAGGATTATGAAGTTTGAGATCCCCAGACCTCTCCTCTCACTTACCTCCAGGTCACTAACAGCCAAGTTACACTTTCCCCAGGCAGAAAATAATAGAATATTTCTCTGGATAAAATAAACTATCCCAGAAAAAAAAAGTCTACATTGTTGTGGAAGAAAATCCCAGTGGGAAAAGGTGGCAAGTGCCCTAACTTCTCCCACAGTGACAAATGCTGTCCACGCACAATTTTAGTGCTTTATTCTTAAATGTGAACGGAAACCCAAGAATCACTTGACATTCAAAGAAAGCTACTGATGAAAAAAAGAGAGCTCAAGTAAATAGAAGAAAAGAAAACAGACTAACGCAGAGCGATATAAGAATGTTCAAAGAAACTATAATTAATATACTTGATGAGATAAGAGAAGATATGGCATCAATTAAGTAAGAACAGGATGAAAGAGAGAGCAAGAACAGCATAGAACTAGTAAAAAAAATCTTAGCCATTAAAAAATATAATGGCTAAAAAATTTTTAAGTCAATAAAGATGTTAGACGTTAAAGTTGAGGAAATATTCCAGACAGTAGGGGAAAAAAATGGACAATAGGAGTGAAAAGATAAGAAAATAAAGATTCTGTCCAGGAAGTCCGACATTTATTCAACTGAAAGATTTTTAGAGAGAGAATAGATAAAATGGAGGAGAGGTAAACAAACAAAAACCCAATACAAGAAAATTTCCAGATTTAAAGAACATGAGTCTCCAGATCAATAGTGCCTACCAAATATCAAGGGCAATGAAAGAATAAAGTCCCGCACGAAGTAACATTATAATGACATTTCACAAGTGAAAAGATAAGGAAAAGCATCCTAAAATATTCCAGAGACTTCGTAGAGTGTACACAAGAAGGATCAAGAGTAAAGATTTCCTAGGGGTTTTCAACAGCAAAATTGAGAGCCAGAAGACCATGGAACAACAAGGCTTCAAAATTCCACGAAAAAGATGGTGGGCAAACTACCAGCCAGGGGTGAGGAAATAATAGCATTTTGGCTTTCCTGTCTCCCAAACACGATTCCTCAGAAGCTACTGGAAAATGGGCTCCACCAAAGTGAGAGGATAAAGCCACAAAGAGGAAGCCATGGATCCAACTCATTCAAGGGCAGAAGGGAATTTCTAGGATGACGGAGTGAGAGGTGCTGGGATGGCAGTCGTGCAGCAGGCATAGAGAGCACCAACGTAGGCTGTGACAGGAGGATGGGGGTGGTGTTCTAGATGGGATGTTGCCAGGGGGTAAAAAAAGGAACTGAATTTCTCACAAGCTCGACCAACACAGAAAACTGTATTGAGAGACACTTGCACAAATTACAGGAAGCGTTAGCTATAGTGCCAAATAAAACTAAGCTAATGAAGCAAATGTCAACTAAAGGAAAATGAAAAGGTATAGAAGACGGGAGATGTAATCATTGAAACTACTCTGCTCAACAGTGGACACTAAGTATGCAGTCATTGAAATGAACACACAGAATATGAATTTAACCCTAACTGAGATGTGAATATATTGGGAAGATAGCGTACGAGCAGGAGCTAAAACTCTCACCTCCACAAGAGACCAATGGATAATGTCTAAAAGAACTGGGCCAAGAAAACAATACGTACATATTATTGATAAATGTAGAGGTTAATATCAGAAAAAACAGCTACATATGTTGGAAGTGGTTACCACCTCTGGGGTGCAGGCAAAGTCAAAAGACTGCTGCTTTTTGTTACAAGCCTTTTGGCATCGACTCTTTAAACACTCTGCATGTGTTACTTTGACAAAGCTAGAGATTAGAACAATAACCACACACATACACACAAATGAGATAAAAATGCCAGTGGTATTGAGTTGTCAACATTAACTATGATATCATGGCTGTCCAAGTCCAAGCATAGTCCTGGGGATTTAGAAATACACAATCAATACTAGTTTTCCTACCCCAGATTCCATGATCAGAAGCCAACCCATTTCTCACCACATCCTTCCAAAAACACACCAGCACCAGAGACCCACCCACCCATTTCCTAAACTAGCCGTGCTGAGCCAGACTCCTCCCTCGGTGGCCTCCAAAGCAGGCTGTGCCAGGTAACCCTTTGCAGGATGAAAAGAAAACATAATTTCCACTTATTTTATATCTTATTATTTTTAAAGTTTCTATTTGCTGTATATGTTTTACGTTTTCTATTTTTAAACTATCCACTGATACAATTTCAGACATTAAAAAGTAGCAAAAATAGTACAAAAGACTCCTATATACCCCTCACCCAGACTCTCTGTTAGCATCTTACATTACCATTGTGTAAGTATCAAAATCTGGAAATTTACATTGACACAATAATATTGTATAATCTATGGATCTTATTCATATTTCTCCAGTCATCCCACTAATATCCTTTTCTGGCCCAAATCCAACTCAAAATCACATGTTGCAGTTCACTGTGATGTGTCTTGGGCTACTTTAAGCTGGATCAGTTGCTCATTCTTTCTTTGTCTTTCATAATTTTGACACTTTAGAATACTATTAGCCAGTTATTTTGTAGAATGTCCCTCAGTTGGAGTTTTTCAGACGTTTACTAGTGATTAAATTCAGGTTAGGCATTTTTGGCAAGAGTACCACAGAAATGATGTTGTGTCCTTTTTGGTGTATTACATCAGGGGGTGCATACTGTCTCTTTTTCCCATTAGTGATGATGTTAACTTTGCTCCCTTGGTTAAGGTGGTAACTACCAGGGTTCTCCATTGTAAAGTTACTATATTTCCTTTAGTATATACCTTTTCCTTTAGTATGTATTAGGTATGTGTGTGTATTCATATATCACTCCAATGAGTATCTTTGGGGGAGACACTTCGAAATTATGCAAATATCTTATTTCTCATCACATTTTGCCTACTTGATTTTAGTACTCTTCAATGATTCTTGCCTGAAACTAGTACTGTGGTGTTGGCCAGATGGTGGTTTTTCTATTTCCATCATACTTTCTACATGTTTTAGTTGGCATTCTACTGTAAGGAAGAGATTTCCCTTCTCCCCATTTACTTATTCAGTTATTTAATAATTTTATTCAGTTATTTATATCAGTGTGAACTTGTGGATTCTGATTTTTTTCCAATGATTTGTGATTCATTACTATCATTATTTTGTTGCTACAGTTATCCCCAACATGGCCATTTGAAGCATCTTTGACAGGTCTTTTGTGTTCTTTTGGCATGTCTCCATCTTTTTTTTTTTTTAAGGACTTTTTTTGCTTCCCAGCACAAGGTGCTCCAAGCTCACCTGTGCTTTCCCCAGCCCTGTAATCAGCCATTTCTCTAAGGAGCCTTGGTTCCTTTTAATTGAAGCCAAGATGTGGGTGCCATTATATATATTTTATAACGTATTAGCTTGGTAGTACAGGTACTTGCTTTATATATTAACCAATGTATCTTTGTTTAATTGATTGGAAAGCATAATAAATATTTTTGAAAAGCAGTGCTCTTTGTTTAAAAAACACTGCTCATTGCTTCCTTAGCCTGGGAAGCCGTGGTGGGATTAACAGCTCTCCCTTTTCACCTATACAGCACGATGCCTCTTTCTCTATTTAGCACTTACCTTTTCCTGCCTTATGTCGTAGACGGTAGTTCACTCAATCATCTATGTCTATCCTTCAACTTCCTATATTGAAGGAGGTTCATATGTAAAAGTTGAATGGCAGTGAAAGCCAAGCAGGGAAGAGAGACTGTCCATAGTGTTGCTGTGTCCCAGAGGAGCACCAGGTGGTCACACACACACTGGGCAGCCGCCCATATAAAGGGCATGCTCTCAGAAAACAGAGAAAGCTTTCTGTGGTTCCCAAAGGAGCCCTGTAGTTAGCATTTAACTTCATAAATGTAACTGTGATGCTCTATCAGGGCTTCTGGGTCCACTTTGCTGGATACAAGTCTGTCATTTATAACTTGCTGAAGTGTTCTCTGTGGTTAAAAGCAGAGGAGAGGGACTTCCCTGGTGGCGCAGTGGTTAAGAATCTGCCTGCCAATGCAGGGGACACGGGTTCGAACCCTGGTCCGGGAAGATCCCACATGCCGCGGAGCAACCAAGCCTGTGCGCCACAACTACTGAGCCTGTGCTCTAGAGCCCACGCGCCACAACTACTGAAGCCCGCGTGCCTAGAGCCCGTGCTCCGCAACAAGAGAAGCCACCACAATGAGAAGCCCACGCACCGAAATGAAGAGTAGCCCCCGCTCTCCGCAACTAGAGAAAGCCCGTGCGCCGCAACGAAGACCCAACGCAGCCAAAAATAAATAAATAAATTTATTTTAAAAAAAGCAGAGGAGAGCCAGACTGCTTACTTTCAAATCCTGACCCCGACACTTACTAGCTGGGTAACCTTGAGTAATTTACTCCCCTTTGTTGTGCCTCAGTTTCCTCATGTGCAAAACAAGATAATAACAACAACAGACCTATGCTATAATAAGATTGTCGTGCAGATTAAATGAGTTAATATACGTAAGTGTTCACAACAAAACCAAGTACATTATACGTGCTAAATTAGTGTAAATTATTGTTATTAATATGACAGAAGACCTTTATGTCTATGTGAGGGAGCCTCATAAAATGTGGCATGGAAATATATAGAAGTTCAGGGCATAACAAGGGCTCTGTGTCTAATTAACGACCAGTCCCCAAGAGGGACAACTCATTCCACCTTTTTAGTCACTGACCCCCTCTCACTGCTCTTTGCCTCACAGCCAGGCATGCATTTCCCCTGAAGCACAGGAAGTGTGCTGCGTGTGGATAAGGTGGCTATGGGTGGCTGAGGGGAGTCGGACAAAAGCCACAGAGTAGACAGGAGACTATTTCCTTTCATGGGAGTTTTACTCAAAGATTTATAAAGAAAAATATTATTGTTTTAAAGCAAATGTTTTATTACGGTATAGAATAGAGATTTGCATAAATTTCTATGCTAAAGCCAAGCCTTCTAATAACATATGCTTTTGTGTCCACTTTAGTGGGTCACATGATAGGAATGTTTAAGAAGCACCATCTTGCCGTGAAACACCTTGATAAATCTTCCCTCAGCATAAAATTCTAATGGAGAAAATAGGGGGAAACAGCCATCTTTGGGTGGGGGGGGGGGGTGGAGAAGAACCTCGGAAATGGGAAAGGCCCTCCCCAAAAAAGAGATTTAGAGTCCTAGATACAAGCAGACAACTGTGGAACGGTGAAGTAGATACTAGGAAAAGAAAGTGGGTGTCCCTGTGGACAGGGCAGCCTCCTCTGCAATGGCTCTTGCAGTGAATGTTGCCCAGCCACTACTGGGCCTGCCTTACATTTGAACATAACAGAGCAGAAGGTGCCTCATTTTAAAATATTAACAGAGTGAGTAGCTCCTCTTTTTACCAAGTAGTTCACTGTTGAAAAGCTGAGAAAATCATTCCACTCCACCATGTCAAGTTTAAAGTTGCCTTTTGTTTAGTTACCAGATACCTGGCAGATACAGATAAGCGCTGCGGAGCCAAAATGGATTTGGGGCTGCCAGTGAGTTGCATCTGCTGTAGGGTAGAGGTTTTAATATCATTAAGATTAAGACAGCATCTCCTTCCAGACGCCTCCCATGGTAGAACCAGGAAGTAAAGCCAGCTCTACACTTTCAAAGAAGCAATAAAGATTGCCTCCTGTTACAGCATGAAACTGGATTTGCCAGTAGAAAATCTCATTAGGGTAAATATTTTTTACTCTTATCAATCCTCTGCCAAGTTGGCTTGCTTTATTCTTTCCTCCAGAAGATAGAATTTCTTTCAAAATAAAGCCTGTCCCAAGAAACTGATACACACTTGTATAAATAAAAAGCTCCAGATAGTAAAATAGAATAAGAAGCTACATGTCAACTTTCCACATCTGTCTGTCTGACCAATGAGGATGATACTCACACAGTTTAAAAGATCAGAAATTCAAGGCTTGAGTCAGGTAATCTACAATGCAATGACAGATGCTTCCAAATACAAAACCAACCACTGATAATGGATACAGAAATATTAGGCACCATGTAGAATGGGTGGATTTGGGTTAAATTTATTTTTTAGTATCTCAGTGAACGTTTAGAAAACTATTCTTTATCGAGTGTTTTGCATAATACATTTCCTTTTGATATGTCTATATAATTTATGTACTCAAATAGCAGAATCAAAAGAGTGGGCATAAAATATACAAATATGGATGAAAAAGGGAAAAAGATATTCTGCTTCATTTTATTTGAGCATGGGGCTGGTTTTAGAGGAAATGTGCAAACCTGGCTTCATCAAGTTTTTAATCTCTTTGAGCTTCAATTGCTTCAAATGTAAAATGGAAATGTAATAATACCGCCACATAGGACTGCAGTAAAACTCGAATGCAATAATGTTGGTAAAATGCCCAGCACGGAGCCCAGCACATAGTAGGCACTAAATAGAGTTAGGTCTCTCCCTGGGCCCTCTGTTGTTGGTGTGCCCAGCAAGACCCTGTCTGAGCATAGTGAAAATTGTTGGTTGTCTGCCCAGCAGACATCCCTCCTCAGGTATCCACATTTTCATGTGGGTGATGACCCTTCCCCAGACTGCCAGTTGACCCAGAGGAAGGCTGCTTCCTTTCCTTTTGCTGGACCTCGTTCCAAGGTGGGCTCTGGGTTGTGTTAAACCTATCAGCCCATCTTTTCCTTAGCTAGAGTCACTGGTGCGTGTGACCAAAGCAGCCTAATTAGAGTGAATCTCAGGGGTCTTGGAATACTGAGGCAAAAGGGCCCTGCTCAGTATGGATAAAAAAACCACATGGCCATAAATACTACTGAGAGCCACCCTAATGCGACAAGGGAAACCAGCCTGGGAATAGCAGAGCAGAGAGTTAGAAAAAAGCTGATCCTCAACAACTTGGTTCTCTTTTATAATTTAAGGACTTTCAACTGAGTTTTCAATAACTTACTCCATAAAAAAAGCCCTGAAACCTAATTGATACACCAAGAAGTTTGAAACATCCTCATTTCTCAGTGAGGAAAGCTACAACCCACAGCTCAAGAGGATTACAAAATAAAAAGCTAATATTTCTCAAATCTTCAGACCTTTTATATATTATAGCTGACTGAAGGGTATCTGTAACTTCTATCATATCTTTCTATGTGTTGCTGATATGTTTTATTGTCATATACCAGAATTAACTTCTACCATAATTGTTTCTGATACATAAGAATCACTTCACTTAGCTATTCTAAAGTTGTAAATTGGTTCTATCAAATAAAGCTACAAGGCAGATTAATTTCCTTGTTTATCTCTGCATACATTTTGTAGATAATTCATCCTGGTACATTCACTGGAAAAAAATCAGATGTTCATGGGAATGTCCTCTATGGAAAGGATGAGCAGCTGGTAACAACTGCTTTGAGAATTTCCTAGGACATTGCTGTAGCCTGAATGTTTGTGTCCCCGCAAAATCCATATGTTGAAACTTAACCGCCAAAATGATGCTATTAAGAGGTGGGGCCTTGGTAAGTGACTAGCTCATGAGGGTGGAGCCCTCATGAAAGGGATTAGTGCCCTTATAAAAGAGACCCCAGACAGCTCCCTCACCCCTTCCACCATGTGACAACAAAGCAAGAAGGTGGCTGTCTATGAACCAGGAAGAGAGCTCTCACCAGATAACAAATCTGCCAGCTTCTTGATCTTGGACTTTCCAGGCTCCAGACTGTGAGAAATGAATGTTTGCTGTTTAAGCCATCTTTGGTATTTTTGTGTTTTTGTTACATGTCTATAGTATATTTGTTACTGCAGCCCAAATGGACTAAGACAGCAATATTCTATGATAAAATTTGTGGGACTTAATTGACAAGAGCAAAACGTTAAAAATTTTAGAAAAAAGAATCTTTTTCTAAATTTTAATTTTTAAAATTTATGTCAGAGGGATATAAATTAAATGTGGGATATCCCACATTTGAATATGGGGAATGCTCATATTCAAACTACTAAACAGCCTTTTTTAAAGGTTGACTAATAAGATTGTCAAAGGAAATCACAGATGTCAAAGGAAACAAACCATTGATGATATAACTTTTAGCTTCACAGATGAATATATAAGTCAGGTATCTAGGAAATATGCTCAAGCCTGGAGTTTTATAGTTCATTTAGATTTGTTTCTTTTAATTTGTTTGTTGCCTTGCTCCAGACAAAATTTAAGGCAACGGGTTTACTTATTCTCATTTTGAGTGTTTTTAAATGAATTGGAATGCATTCCCCTGTTCACAAATCCTATAGCATTTGACCTATGCAGGAAGAGCACTGTACTCTCTGCTCCTCATAAATGCTGCCTCCCTTTCATCAGGACAGAATTCACCTCTTTAATTACCATTTAGTATTAACCAAACAGAAGAATTCCAAACTGATAGTTTGGAATCACCAGGTTTTAGCAGGAAATAGTGGGCACCATGTTTAGATTATGTTGAGGGAAGAGGTGCAAATTTTTTTTTTTAACATCTTTATTGGAGTATAATTGCTTTACAGTGGTGTGTTAGTTTCTGCTTTATAACAAAGTGAATCAGCTATATATATACATATATCCCCATATCCCCTCCCTCTGCATCTCCCTCCCACCCTCCGTATCCCACCCCTCTAGGTAGTCACAAAGCACCGAGCTGATCTCCCTGTGCTATACGGCTGCTTCCCACTAGCTATCTATTTTACGTTTGGTAGTGTATATATGTCCATGCCACTCTCTCACTTTGTCCCAGCTTACCCTTCCTCCTCCCCGTGACCTCAAGTCCATTCTCTACATCTGTGTCTTTATTACTGTCCTGCCCCTAGGTTCTTCAGAACCACTTTTTTTTTAGATTCCATATATATGTGTTCGTGTACGGTATTTGTTTTTCTTTCTGACTTACTTCACTCTGTATGACAGACTCTAGGTCCATCCACCTCACTACAAATAACTCAATTTCGTTTCTTTTTATGGCTGGGTAATATTCCATTGTATATATGTACCACATCTTCTTTATCCATTCATCTGTTGATGGACACTTAGGTTGCTTCCATGTCCTAGCTATTGTAAATAGTGCTGCAGTGAACATTGTGGTACATGACTCTTTTTGAATTATGGTTTTCTCAGGGTATATGCGCAGTAGTGGGATTGCTGGGTCGTATGGTAGTTCTATTTTTATTTTTTTAAGGAATCTCCATACTGTTCTCCACAGTGGCTGTATCAATTTACATTCCCACCAACAGTGCAAGAGGGTTCCCTTTTCTCCACACCCTCTCCAGCATTTATTGTTTGTAGACATTTTCATGATGGCCATTCTGACCGGTGTGAGGTGATACCTCATTGTAGTTTTGATTTGCATTTCTCTAATGATCAGTGAAGTTGAGCATCCTTTCATGTGTTTGTTAGCAATCTGTATATCTTCTTTGGAGAAATGTCTATTTAGGTCTTCTGCCCATTTTTTGATTGGGTTGTTTGTTTTTTTGATACTGAGTTTCATGAGCTGCTTGTAAATTTTGGAGATTAATCCTTGGTCAGTTTCTTCATTTGCAAATATTTTCTCCCATTCTGCGGATTGTCTTTTCATCTTGTTTATGGTTTCCTTTGCTGTGCAAAAGCTTTTAAGTTTCATTAGGTCCCATTTGTTTATTTTTGTTTTTATTTCCATTTCTCTAAGAGGTGGGTCAAAAAGGATCTTGCTGTGATTTATGCCATAGAGTGTTCTGCCTATGTTTTCCTCTAAGAGTTTTGTAGTGTCTGGCCTTACATTTAGGTCTTTAATCCATCTTGAGTTTATTTTTGTGTATGGTGTTAGGAAGTGTTCTAATTTCATTCTTTTACATGTAGCTGTTCAGTTTTCCCAGCACCACTTATTGAAGAGCCTGCCTTTTCTCCATTGTATATTCTTGCCTCCTTTATCAAACATAACGTGACCATATGTGCGTGGGTTTACCTCGGGACTTTCTAACTTGTTCCATTGATATATATTTCTGTTTTTGTGCCAGTACCATGCTGTCTTGAATACTGTAGGTTTGTAGTAGAGTCTGAAGTCCGGGAGCCTGATTCTTCCAGCTCTGTTTTTCTTTCTCATGATTGCTTCGG
Source organism: Eschrichtius robustus (assembly GCF_028021215.1). Classification (NCBI taxonomy): domain Eukaryota; kingdom Metazoa; phylum Chordata; class Mammalia; order Artiodactyla; family Eschrichtiidae; genus Eschrichtius; species Eschrichtius robustus. The sequence goes on from NC_090829.1 coordinate 36,875,665, forward strand.
CTATTCGGGGTCTTTTGTGTTTCCATACAAATTGTGAAATTTTTTGTTCTAGTTCTGTGAAAAATGCCATTGGTAGTTGGATAGGGATTGCATTGAATCTGTAGATTGCTTTGGGTAGTATAGTCATTTTCACAATGTTGATTCTTCCAATCCAAGAACATGGTATATCTCTCCATCTGTTTGTATCATCTTTAATTTCTTTCATCAGTGTCTTATAGTTTTCTGCATACAGGTCTTTTGTCTCCTTAGGCAGGCTTATTCCTAGGTACTTTATTCTTTTTCTTGCAATGGTAAATGGGAGTGTTTCCTTAATTTCTCTTTCAGATTTTTCATCATTGGTGTATAGGAATGCAAGAGATTTCTGTGCATTAATTTTGTATCCTGCTACTTTACCAGATTCATTGATTAGCTCTAGTAGTTTTCTGGTAGCATCTTTAGGATTCTCTATATATAGTATCATGTCATCTGCAAACAGTGACAGTTTTACTTCTTCTTTTCCGAATTGGATTCATTTTCTTTCTTTCTCTTCTCTGATTGCTGTGGCTAAAACTTCCAAAACTATGTTGAATAAGAATGGTGAGAGTGGGCAACCTTGTCTTGTTCCTGATCTTAGTGGAAATGATTTCAGTTTTTCACCATTGAGAACGATGTTGGCTGTGGGTTTGTCATATATGGCCTTTATTATGTTAAGGTAAGTTCCCTCTATGCCTACTTTCTGGAGAGATTTTATCATAAATGGGTGTTGAATTTTGTCCAGAGCTTTTTCTGCATCTATTGAGATTATCATATGGTTTTTATCCTTCAATTTGTTAATATGGTGTATCACATTGATTGATTTGTGTATCTTGAAGAATCCTTGCATCCCTGGGATAAACCCCACTTGATCATGGTGTATGATCCTTTTAATGTGCTGTTGGATTCTGTTTGCTAGTATTTTGTTGAAGATTATTGCATCTATGTTCATCAGTGATACTGGCCTGTAGTTTTCTTTTTTGTGACATCTTTGTCTGGTTTTGGTATCAGGGTGATGGTGGCCTCGTAGAATGAGTTTGGGAGTGTTCCTCCCTCTGCTATATTTTGGAAGAATTTGAGAAGGATAGGTGTTAGCTCTTCTCTAAATGTTTGATAGAATTCACCTGTGAAGCCATCTGGTCCTGGGCTTTTGTTTGTTGGAAGATTTTTAATTACAGTTTCAATTTCAGTGCTTGTGATTGGTCTGTTTATATTTTCTATGTCTTCCTGGTTCAGTCTTGAAGGTTGTGCCTTTCTAAGAACGTGTCCGTTTCTTCCAGGTTGTCCATTTTATTGGCATATATTTGCTTGTAGTAATCTCTCATGATCCTTTGTATTTCTGCAGTGTGAGTTGTTACTTCTCCTTTTTCATTTCTAATTCTATTGATTTGAGTCTTCTCCCTTTTTTTCTTGATGGGTCTGGCTAATGGTTTATCAATTTTGTTTATCTTCTCAAAGGACCAGCTTTTAGTCTTATTGATCTTTGCTAGCATTTCCTTCATTTCTTTTTCATTTATTTCTGATCCGATCTTTATGATTTCTTTCCTTCTGCTAACTTTGGGGGTTTTTTGTTCTTCTTTCTCTAATTGCTTTAGGTGTAAGTTTAGGTTGTTTGAGATGTTTCTTGTTTCTTGAGGTAGGATTGTATTGCTATAAACTTCCCTGTTACAACTGATTTTGCTGCATCCCATAGGTTTTGGGTTATCGTGTTTTCATTGTCATTTGTTTCTAGGTATTTTTTGATTTCCTCTTTGATTTCTTCAGTGATCTCTTGGTTATTTAGTAGTGTATTGTTTAGCCTCCATGTGTTTGTATTTTTTACAGTTTTTTTCCTGTGATTGACATCTAGTCTTATAGTGTTGTGGTCGGAAAAGATACTTGACACGATTTCAATTTTCTTAAATTTACCAGAGCTTGATTTGTGACCCAAGATATGATCTATCCTGGAGAATGTTCCATGAGCACTTGAGAAGAGAGTGTATTCTGTTGTTTTTGTCCTATAAATATAAATTAAGTCCATTTTGTTTAATGTATCATTTAAAGCTTGTGTTTCCTTACCTATTTTCATTTTGGATGATCTGTCTGTTGGTGAAAGTGGGGTGTTTTTAATGTCCCCTACTATTATTGTGTTACTGTCGATTTCCCCTTTTATGGTTGTTAGCACTTGCGTTGTGTATTGAGGTGCTCCTGTGTTGGATGCATAAATATTTACAATTGTTATATCTTCTTCTTGGATTGATCTCTTGATCATTATATAGTGTCCGTCTTTGTTTCTTGTAATAACCTTTATTTTAAAGTCTGTTTTATCTGATATGAGAATTGCTACTCCAGCTTTCTTGTGATTTCCATTTGCATGGAATATCTTTTTCCATCCCCTCACTTTCAGTCTGTATGGGTCCCTAGGTCTGAAGTGGGTCTCTTGTAGACAGCATATATATGGGTCTGGTTTTTTTATCCATTCAGCCAGTCTGTGTCTGTTGGTTGGAGCATTTAATCCATTTACATCTAAGGTAATTATCAATATGTATGTTCCTATTACCATTTTCGTAATTGTTTTGGGTTTGTTTTTGTAGGTCCTTTTCTTCTGTTGTGTTTCCCACTTAGAGAAGTTCCTTTAGCATTTGTTGTAGAGCTGGTTTGGTGGTGCTGAATTCTATTAGCTTTTGCTTGTCCGCAAAGGTTTTAATTTCTCCCTCGAATCTCAATGAGATCCCTGCTGGGTAGAGTAATCTTGATTGTAGGTGTCTCCCTCTCATCACTTTAAATATGTCCTGCCACTCCCTTCTGGCTTGCAGAGTTTCTGCTGAAAGATCAGCTGTTAACCTTATGGGGATTCCCTTGTATGTTATTTGCTGCTTTTCCCTTGCTGCTTTTAGTATTTTTTCCTTGTATTTAATTTTTGATAGTTTGATTAATATGTGTCTTGGCATGTTTCTCCTTGGATTTATCCTGTATTAACTATTTATACTTGATTAACTATTTCCTTTCCCATATTAGGGAAGTTTTCAACTATAATCTCTTCAAATATTTTCTCAGTCCCTTTCTTTTTCTCTTCTTCTTCTGGGACCCCTATAATTCGAATGTTGGGGCGTTTAATGTTGTCCCGGAGGACTGTCCTCAGTTCTTTTCATTCTTTTTTCTTTATTCTGCTCTGCGGTAGTCATTTCCACTGTTTTATCTTCCAGGTTACTTATCCGTCCTTCTGCCTCAGTTATTCTGCTATTGATTCTTTCTAGAGAATTTTTAATTTCAGTTATTGTGTTGTTCATCATTGTTTGTTTGCTCTTTAGTTCTTCTAGATCCTTGTTAAACATTTCTTGCATTTTCTTCATTCTCTTCCCAAGATTTTGGATCATCTTTACTATCATTACTCTGACTCTTTTTCAGGAAGACTGCCTATTTCCTCTTCATTTGTTTGGTCTGGTGGGTTTTTACCTTGCTTCCTCATCTGCTGTGTGTTTCTGTGTCTTCTCATTTTGCTTAACTTACTGTGTTTGGGGTCTCCTTTTCACAGGCTGCAGGTTCGTAGTTCCTGTTATTTTTGATGTCTTCCCCCAGTGGGTAAGGTTGGTTCAGTGGGTTGTGTAGGCTTCCTGGTGGAGGGTACTGGTGCCTGTGTTCTGATGGATGAGGCTGGATCTTGTCTTTCTGGTGGGCAGGACCACATCTGGTGCTGTGTTTTGGGTTGTCTGTGAACTTAGTGTTATTTTAGGCAGCCTCTCTGCTAATGGGTGGGGTTGTGTTCCTGTCTTGCTAGTTGTGTGGCATGGGGTGCCCAGCACTGGAGTTTGCTGGTTGTTGAGTGGAGCTGGGTCTTAGCATTGAGATGGAGATCTCTGGGAGAGCTTTTGACAGTTGATATTATGAGGGGCCGGGAGGTCTCTGTGGACCAATGTCCTGAACTCGGCTCTCCCACCGCAGAGGCTCAGGCCTGACACCCAGCCAGAGCACCAAGACCCTATTAGCCACATGGCCAGGTACGTGGGGAGTTTCTTGCCTTTTGGGAAGTCTGAGGTCTTCTGCCAGCATTCATAGGTGTTCTGTAGGGGTTGTTCCACATGTAGATGTATTTTTGATATATTTGTTGGGAGGAAGGTGATCTACACATCTTACTCCTCCGCCATCTTGAAGGTCCTCTCTCCAAACTCCGGAATTCCACACTCCAGAGGCCCTCCTTTCAACGTGCTGCCTCTCCGCTTCTGCCTAAATGACGAATCTTTATTTACTTTGCCAGTCTGTTCTGACAGCATGTTACAAGTGGAGTGGGTACTGAGGGGTGTAGCTGGACCCCCAAAATCCCCGCATTCCCTTCGGGACTCCACCAACATGGCGGCACCCATGTTGCAGTCCTTTACCTCAGGCAGGTGGTTTGGTGCCCCAGGTCCTTCAGGAGTCTTGCCCCTGTGGCTGCGTGAGGCCCACTCTCAAGAGGTGCAATTTTATGATCCATATTCTACATTATTTCTTGGAGTGTCAGCAGGTGAGAAGCTGGAAAGCCTTGATATAGTAATAAGAGGATTACAGAGAAATAATGAGGATAGAGAAGTACTGATAGGTAAGAAAGCTATGTCATTGCCTGAAACAAGTCACTTGGCCATTCTTATCTAAATGCAAAATGAACATTTGCTCTCTTGCCAGGATTAAAGAGCACATGTCTGGTGCAGGAAGAAATAATATTAAAAGTATACAGCATCATGTAGCCTCCCCCTCTGTAGTGGGGAGCTGAACAAGGAATGAGCAGAATCCCCAGGACAGCCTGTGTTTGCCTGTTGGAAAAAAAAGCACAGCAATCAGATCCTACTGCAGGGAGCTGTCCTTATTTGCAAGTTCTGCAAATGGGATTTTTAGGTTCTGGAGTTTTATTCAGTTTGAGACAAGGTGAAAGATGGAGGGGGAGGGTGGCATCACAGGGGAAGGTAGGAAAATGTCACAGAACTCAAACAAGTCCAAATAAATTGTCTCTCAACCCTCACCTCCACCCACTGATTCTTTTAAGGTAGGGATTGAGCTAAAGACGGCCAAACCTTTTTTTTTTTTTTTTTTTTAAGTAAGTGGTACCTTATTTTTATTTTATTTATTTATTTATTTATTTATTTTTGGCTATGTTGGGTCTTCGTTTCTGTGCGAGGGCTTTCTCTAGTTGTGGCAAGCAGGGGCCACTCTTCATCGCGGTGCGCGGGCCTCTCACTATCGCGGCCTCTCTTGTTGCAGAGCACAGGCTCCAGACGCACAGGCTCAGTAGTTGTGGCTCACGGGCCTAGTTGCTCCGCGGCATGTGGGATCTTCCCAGACCAGGGCTCGAACCCGTGTCCCCTGCATTGGCAGGCAGATTCTCAACCACTGCACCACCAGGGAAGCCCCCAGCCAAACCTTTTTTAACCAGTCCTACACAGGTGGCCTAGTACCTCACTTCGGAACTTAGGGGTACTTACCAACTACTGCTTTTTTTCAGGACCTTTGGTCTTTAGGTAAAAGTGAGGCTAAAAATGTCCCACTTCAATAACCTTTTCTATGTTTCAGAAAAAGTTTTGGAAATCACATCTGGGCAATTTCAAAGGCTCAGTTCAAACTGTCGGGGTCAGGTATAACCAGTGTGTCAGAGCAGAGAGGCTGAGGACCCGGTGCCCTTAGAGAGGGTGTTCTGGGAAGCTTCAGGGTGAGGACGGTGTATTGTCCTTGGAGACACACAGCTGTGTTCTGGGGTGAGAATTTGGAGCAAGGTTTAATTTCTTCAGATAGGAGAGGTTTTACTGACTTGGCTTGGTGTGTGTAATCCTTTCTAGTCTCTTGAATCTGGTCTGTTCTGATAGAGAATCATTTTGGCCATTGCCCTGATCCAGAAAGCTTATTCCTAGCAAACTATCTTGTGAAGACCACTCTGTTTCTAAGCTTCAGCAGGTCACACACAGACTCAAACCCTTTTTTTGGTTCTTTTTTCGGTTCTTTTTTCAAAGAATCATCAGATTTGAGGTCTTTCTTCAAGGAAGCAAAAAGATAGCTCACATTTCCCAAGTCATTCGTATACATCATGAACTATAAGTCATCGGCGTATGAAATGCAAAGGGATGGATAGACCCACACACAAGGCATCGTACATTCACAGATACACAATGAGGTCAATTAAGTAAATGCCCTGTTATTTTTTTGTCCCCAACCCACCTTCTTCCACAGTGTACTATGCACAAAACCTTCCAGAATGACCACTTCTAGCTTCAAAACTAGAAGTGGCCTTACCGACTATCTGCTGAGAAGCTGCCCAAGTGACTACCTTTTTGAGTCTCAGGTTCCTCATCAATAAAATAAGGATTAAGATATTACCCACCTAAACAGTTATCATAAAGATTACCTATATGCTCAATTAATATCAGTCTGTTCATTTGTGTTGAAGAAACTGAGATTCAGCAAGGTTGAAGAACATGTCCAAGTTCTTGGACAGTGATGGGACAAAACCAGAGTCTCCTGTGTGGTCTGGAAGGCAAATGGAGCCAGGCTGTCTTCAGACAGTCGGCAAACCTTTAAGGGTAAACATGGCATGACTCCATTTATGGTTATGAGTTTCCATTCCAGTGAGAAAAGGTGGTCCTCTATCTCCAGATGGAGGAGCACTGAGAGAGGATTCTCCACAGCCAAGATGGTAAATGACTGATGAATATCCAAGAGGACTCCTCTAAGCCACAAAGAGGCACGATTATAAACCACCACCACCACAAGCTTCCGAAGTTAAAGTAAATAAACAGCTGAAGTTAGATAAATAACAAACAGCTGGTCTGGAGTAAAAATTGTGCCCGTGTCTAGACCTGTTTTTATTAGTGTTTACGACTCCTCTGTTGAAACCAAGTCTCTGCATTCTACCAGTGCCCCAGCCTCCACGTGGCCCCTCCCCATAAAAAAGATCAACCATTTTTGGCCTTTAAAAATGGAAATTGCGTTTAGTTAAACCTAATATTTGTGAATTAACCTATAACATGTTAGTGTTTTAAAGTGGTGCTTTGCTGTATTAGGGAATCTTTCTTTTTCTTTTTTAAATTATGAAAGCATGATAACACATTTACAGGGGACTTGAAAAATATAGAACAAGTTACATACAGTTCCACTACATATTACAATTATTATTTTGTGTATTTACTCTCAGCATTGTGTAAGCATATCTGAAATATTTATAATTGTTAACAATATTCAATCTTTTAATTATTCCTTAAAACAATGAACTCCTAGCCTGTTTCCTTATCTAGAGTAAGAGGAAACTATACTGAATTATCTCTAAGCTTTCTTTTGTTTTCATCATTTTGTGTCCATATGGCCAGATTAACTTGAGTACATTTGATCTGATAAAAACACTAATTTCTGCATATTTGTATCTTTAGTCCCTATGATTTATTGTTCATGCAGTATAACCACTTGCGTACAACTCTCAAAGTTCTAGGGAACATTTCACGTGAAAAAGCTTAATGTGAGCAGCCATTTTTTTGCATGAGGGGCAATTGAAAAAATAAACATGTTTATCAACAAATTTCTTTCACTCAAAATAAATAGTCTTATTAAGTCCTTTCACATAAAATACATATTTTTAAACAGAGATGACCTATGTTACTGAAAAGAATATCAACTTTTTTTTTTTGGTAACTAAAATGTTAGAATCTGAGCTTATTTGAGAAGAACAACCAGGGCCACATCCTGCTTACTTGTTACTCAGTTTGTGTTACTCTTTCAGATTCACAAATTGGTCTACACATATCATCTCATGTCAAGCTTTGAAAGAATTACACAGGATCAATACAGACTCACTTTACAGATGGGAAATTGGGATACTCAGAGAAACAAAGTTGACTTGCAGCTTTTATAGAGGCCAGCTTTCTGACAAGAGTCCAGGGAATAAGAGAGAGTGCTGCCTGTGGCCTGTGGGTTATATAATAATGATGATTTCAGCCTGGAAAGGAGTGCGCAGGAAGGATTTAACCAAGTTTTCCCATAGTTCAGAAGTGTTTCTCAAACACTGAGATTTGAGAGCTAACGAACATGATACAAAGGCCCAGGCTCATTGAAGTAGACTAGAACTTGGACCTCTGCATTTTCTTCAAATTCCTCTAATTCATACTACAGTGTGTATGTGCTTGTGTGTGTGTGTACATGCATGTCACAGTGACTGTTTGCATATGTACTAAAGCAAATAAAGGTTAAAGTATAGCATGAAGCACTAAGATTAGATGACAGAGCGGAAGGGGAAATGTGGGAGGAAGTTGATACTCACTGACATGGCTTACTTGGGGATGGTATAAAGCAGTGGTTCTCAACCTTTAGTCTGTACTAAAATTGCTGGGAGAGCTGCTTAAAACACAGAATGCTGGGCCCTACCCACGTCCGGAATTTGTAATTCAGTACCTCTTGGGTAAGACCCTAGGATATGCATTTCTACCAGGTTCCTGTTGGTGGTCCAGGGGCCACACTTCAGGACCAGCCGTGTAGACAAACACAGCGGCCCTGAACCCTGGCTGCACACTGGAATCATCTGGGATGAGACTGATGACCAGCCTCACCCCAGAGATTCTGATATAATAGAACTTCCGTGGAGTCTGGATAGTGTAGTTTTCAAAGCTCCCCAGGTGTTTTAATGTGCAGTCAGGGTTGAGAACCACTGGTGCCAAGGCTTCCTGGAAAAGCGGGGGAGTCTGGCCTCCAGGAGCCACATTCAGTCCTGAGTTGCCGGATTTAATCAGTTTGTTTGTCTGCATGTCCTTTCCCAGGGGCAGGTGAAAGCAATGCACTAAATGCTCTTCCTAATGGCCTTTTCCCCACTCAGTATCGAGGCTCTGACTAGGATGCTTTAAAGACGCATTTCCGTGATGTACAAGTATAAAACAAGCAGACTCAGTTGATTTTTTTCTTAACAATGCTGCCCTCTAGTGTCCTCTTGGTAGAATTATGTTAAAAACCCAGCTCAGCTATCAGTAGTTATTTCCTGTTATGTTAGATAGCTAAACAACTTGGGGGATTTTTCTCTGACATTAAAAAAAAAAAAAAAATGAAATGGGAATTCCCCGGCGGTCCAGTGGTTAGGGCTCCGCGCTTTCACTGCAGGGGGCACAGGTTCAATCCCTGCTCGGGGAACTAAGACTCCGCATGCCCGTGTGGGGAAAAAAAATTTTTTTTTGAATATGCATTAAATTCAGTTTTACTTTGTGGCAACGTGAATCTCTAACTGTGGCCTCTACATTCTCTGCATTCCTCCCTGCATTCTGTGCTGCAGCCTCCTCCTCCCAGACTCCTTTCTGCATTCCACCAGCCCTTTCCTGCAGAGTCAGTAGCCAAACAAATCACGGAGCAAAGAAATTACCCTCAACGAAAGTACCTGGGGCATAAGGGCATCTTGCATAGGCTCTTCCACGCTCAGAACTGTTCCTTCTCACCTTTTCCTCACTTCCCACCTCTTTTTCACTTGATTGATAGTTTATTGAGAATTGAATTCATCAAACAGGGGCTCCCCTGTCTTCCTATGATGAGTTCTCCAAACCTCCTGAGGTCCCACCATCTTGCCAGAAGTGTCCTTCCCACCCCCAGGAGTGTTGTTCTCCTCCATCTCCCTGTGTCAAGTCTCTCCCCCTCCATACTCCCCAACCCCCTAGCCCACATCCTCAGTAACTCCCCTATCTAGATCACTCCCAGTGGCATACAGGCTTACTCTTACATCTTCCAATTTTAAAATAAAACTCTCCTTTGACTCTGAGTACCCCTTCAGCTGCTGCCCTCTTTCTCTGCTCCATTCATTTCCTAACTTGAGTCTACCCAGGTTGTCTCTAACACCTTCCCTTCCCCACGCCCATTCTACCATTGGCTCCAGCCTGGCCTTGGTCCCAACGCACCACAGACACTGACAGCACTCTTTTCATGGTCTGCAGTGACCTCCCTGTCACACAGCCAAATCCTTTGGACGCTGTTTTGTGCCCTTCTGACTCGAATGCTCGTATGTTCCAGTCCTCGGGCACAGCTCCTTCTGCAAGCACTCCCTATTCTTGATTCTGAACTGTCCCCCCGTCTGGCTTCCTTCCTGCCCCTCTGGCTGCAGTGACCTCTCCCCGACTCCTGCTCTGGCTCTTAGAACCTCTACTCTTTTCTCTGGGCAGACTTCCCTTTAATAGAGTCATCCACTTCCATGGATTTAAATACAGTTAAAGATTGGTAATTAATAAATAGCTCGCTTCCAGCCCAGGTTGTTCACCGTGTCATTATCCAGTTATCTCTACTCGACATCTCCCCTCAGTCTCTCACAGTCATCCCCATTTTTGGCATGTCCAAGGAGAGACCCTGGCTCTTCCTCCCAAGCCTGTTCCTCGCTCAGTCTCCTGCATCTTGGTGAGTGGCCAGTTATCTGGGAGATCGCCTTGATTCTTCCTCGTCCTCACTTGCCACGTTCAGTCCATCTGCCAGTCTAGGGGATACTACCCCCCAAACAGGTTTTGATCCATTCATGCCTCTGTCTTTGCTACCACCTCCCGATTCCAAGCCCCCCTCAATTCCTGCCTGGAGTACTACAATACCTTCCTAAAGATCTTCCTGCTTCCTCCAGCCCCCCTTCCCCCGCCACAGCACGGTCAGATAGTGTTCTGAAATGTTCACTGCATCGTCATTTCCTTACCTAAAAATGTTAGTGACTTCCCATCAAGCCCTGAATAACAGACAAATAACACGGTTTGCCCTCTGCCAACTTCATCTTGTAGCCCTGTCCTCCTTCCTGACTCAGCTTCCATGGCTTCCTGATTGCGGGAACTCACCAAGCTCTGTCCAGCCTCAGGGCCTTTGCACATGCTGCTCCAGTGGCCTAGAATCCTCTTCCACTGTTCTTCACCTGACTGGTCCCTATTTACTTTTTATGCCTAAACATTACTCCTCAGGGAGACCTTCCTTGACCAACTAAAATCGGTCTTCCCTCTTATTCCCTATCTCAGCCCCCTATTGGTTTTCTTCATAACATGTCACATTTTGTAATTACCTACTTGTTTACATCTCCATGTTCCCCACTCAATTCAAAACTCAAGGAGCTTTGTATCTGTTTTACTCACAGATGAACCCAGTGCCTGGCAAATATTAAGCTCTTAATACGTGTGTGTGAAATAAGGGAATGAAGGTACAGGAGGAGTACCACCTCCACTCCACCTTACCTGCTCTTGCCAAGGCCTCAGTAACTGCCGCATGGCCAAGCCACTGGCCAGTCCTGTGCTCATCTTACGTGATTACAGAATGGAGACAGGGGAGGCTCTCGGGCTCATTTTATTCTGTTAACCTCCTCAGTGTTTACCAACGTGTTTGATTTGCCACAACATCCCCAACCCCCAGCGCAGCAGACGCCTCATAAATCCTGTTGACTGGATGAACATCTCAGCTCTGGATGAAACAGGATGTGAAAGGAAAGGGAACTAGCACAACGATGGAGATCTCCAAAGAGAGAATACTTTGGGGCAGAGATTTAAATAATGGCTTTAGACTTCCAGAAATTTTAGCACAGGTGCTCATTTCCATTTGTATAATAAAAGGAAAGAAAATGTTTCATATAACTTTTTGTATCTCATTTGCTTTATAAAGGGAGAGCTATCTTCATAGATTTAGTTGCTGAGTAATAAACTGATATTTAGGAGTCTTTCTCCAAGAAAGAAAAATATTTTCCTTATAAGCCAAGTTCTACCTCTGTTGGGACTCTGGTGAGTAAAAGCATTCCCACCTTCCAAACAAAGAAACCAAGGGCAATTTTAAATGGTTTACATAAGCCAAACAAGCAAGCAAGCTAAGACCCTAACCCTCGCTGTCTCGTTCCAAATCCTGTCCCTGATCAATTAAGACAGTGCTTGCTGGTGAGAAATAAAATAAGAACACATCTCCTCAACTCGAGTTTGAGAAAGGATTTGATTCTTCTGAAGGACACGTAACCTACCAGATATTAGTGGGGCAAGAAAAGCCCGTGGCCTGCAACCCCTTGAAAATGTCAAATGACCTAGCATCCTGGGTATTTGGCTGACCTGCTTTGTAGAAGAAATCCAACCGTGTCTGTGACTTTTCACTCAGTTGAACTTGAGGTTCTCCATGCTCCCTGGTTCTGCATCACATCGGCTGGTGCCAAGAAGATTAGCTCAGCTCCACCCCTCTGGGAAGGGGTTCATTTTCCTGTTTAGGAAATATGATGTCAAGCTGAAAGAGGCTGATGAGCAAGCGGGGCGGGGCCACACGCAGGCCCCGGTAAAATGCATGACATGGGTGTCTTAGAATGAACTTTGGTCCAAAGTGGTCAAGGACAGAGTATGCCAGTGCGGGCTGGGAGCCACTGTGGCTTTGGCTGTTTGTTCAGCATTTAATATGTTTATCTTTCTGCCAAACACATTGTTGTTGAGTCATCTCTATTAAACAGCCACCCTGAGTGAGGCTTAGCTCTTCAGATCCCACACACAGAGGCAGGCCTTCTATCCCCAATGACCCTCCATTCTACAAAGTCAAAACAAATGCTTTCTCTGACTTCTCACTTTAGTGAGCCCTTAAGGTCCCCGCGTTCTGAAAGAGGTGAATCGTGTGTTCTTTTATCCAGCCAGGAACCCTGAAACGATAAAAGTAAAGGAAGAACTTAAAGTGGTCACTCTGTTTTTAATATCATTTCATGTTGTTGCTGCAATCTGAAAATGGAACGTCAGTTTACCCAAAAGTACCAACCACCTCCAAACTATCAATATTTTATGTTAGACTATTATGTTATCACCAGTGTCAAAGTAATTATATTAATCCAACAAATAATTGCATTAAATATCTAAGCTTTGGGCAGGAAAAGAAAAAAAAAGACTATATAACTTTGAAAAGTATACGTAGTGCTAACTATTTGGCTTTCCATAGAAATCGTTCGAGCCATGACACATGTGATAAACCAAGGAATGGCAATGTACTGGGGAACCTCCCGCTGGAGTGCCATGGAGATCATGGTAATTTCACTTCTATTTTTAAATGGCCATTGAGTACCTATTATTGTTTGTTAGATATCATGTGTAAGTTGTAAGATCTTTTGCAAACTTTCTTCACAATCACAATGGCACTAGAATTCTATGATCAATTCCATCAGTAATAGAGATGGATATGGGGGCTGGATCCCTTCAGCTCAGAATACAACAGGGAGGGTGCAGGTATCTAACAGGAATTGTGCTTTAGCATGTTCTCTGGTAGTAAGAGAGTAAATTTCTCAGCTAACGAGACATATGAACACAATATTCCAGGTTTTTTTTTAATGTATTAAATAATGGTACTGTTCATAACATGCTAATTACAGATCATTTTTATATTATATATTAAGTTTTATTTCTTTAGGAACCTAGAAATAGTCAAACTACGTTTTCTTTGTAGTAGTCCATAATTCATACTTTGACTAATTTTCCCTGGACCTTACTCATTCCAAAACCTCTCAAAGAATAATAAGGATTTCCTGCATTGGTATTTCTTAGTGAAATTGATGGTCATAACTTTGCTTACTATTTGGCAATCTACATTTTTCTTGGTTTGTATTGATTTCACCAAAATGAATTTTTTTCATGCATACAGCCTTATTTCTCATCAGCTATAAATTCAGTTGCACTTTTATTTCTCCTTAGGAAGCCTACTCTGTAGCAAGACAATTCAACATGATCCCACCAGTCTGTGAACAAGCTGAGTACCATCTTTTCCAGAGAGAGAAAGTGGAGGTTCAGTTACCAGAGCTCTACCATAAAATAGGTAATCTTCACAATCAAATTTACTGATTATTCTTAACAACAGGATGATCAGTGATCCAGAAAAAAAAATGTTACTGAAATGCTTTCCTAACTGTTCCTAATTAACCTAGGGGTTGTCAGCACTATGCATTCCAGAGACTGGAAGAATCAAAAGTGCCTGTATGTAACCTCCAGAGTATCACTCATGAAAGCCAAGCAGAGCTGTAAATTGTGACTGGTGTACAAGCTGTACTCAGTAGGTGTTCAAAAAATGCATATAGAATGAAGGGAAGAAACAGTGAATAAACGTGTTTTTCATAGGGTAGTTGCTCTAGCCAAGAATGCATCTCTGAGTAGATTATGACTGCCTTTCCTAAAAATTATGGATTTATACATCTATATCTCCTACTTTGCCTAGAGCTGAGTCAGAATGGGAATTCAAGAACGGCTGACAAGCCAGGGACACATGTTTTTGTAGGTAGACATAATGACAAAGAGAGGGAAAAAATATATACACAACATGTACACGAGAATTTTGGACATCAGAAAAACTTAAGTAAGCCACATTTTCAGACGTACTTATTAAAACAGCTTCCAGAGATAATTTTCTTCATAAGAAATGGGGGTTTACACGAGTGGGAAAATGCTGGGTAAGGAAAAAAGGATAAAAAAGTTCAACAACAGCAGTAACAACGGTGGTTATTGCTATCCCTGCGTGTTCACTGTGCAGGGGGCATTGTGCTCCTGCTTTGCACCAGGCGCTATTAAGGCACTGAGTGAACAAGAGAAGAGCTGGATTTCTGTGCAAGCAAAAGTGTTTATCTCTGAGTGTAAAAAGAAACATAAATTTTGGTCATCCGAAAACTATGGATAAGCCACATTTTCAGGCTTGATTATATGGCCTGTTCCCCATAACCAACAGTGCACGTTTGATAGGTTTATAAACATGAAGCACGATTTGTAGATGCCTAAAGTGTCCTGGAAAGATTTATGCTGATATTAGCTCATGTATCTGGCCAGTTTTCCCCACAACTAACCAAGTCCTTTCTAAACACCCCGACACTTTTGATCCCAGTTTGCAGAAGTAACTTTTTAAGGTTTTTTCTTCTGTAGGTGTCGGAGCGATGACATGGTCTCCACTGGCCTGTGGCATCATCTCAGGAAAATATGGAAACGGGGTGCCTGAAAGCTCCAGGGCTTCACTGAAGGTATTTTCCTCCACCTCTAGGAAGGAGTCTGGGGATAGGAGCAAGGGAAAAAAGGAGATTGAACAGAACAGCTCTGCAGCAGCCTGTGGCTCCCTGGCTGAGGCCGAGTGTGGCCTTGGGCTGGCCCTGGCCGGCTCCCCAAGCCCTCTGGAGGTCTCTACTTCTGGTCAGCCATCAGTGCAGAAAGTTCTCCTCCTCTGGGGACCGGGGGAGATGCCCAATGACCTGGTTGGATTTGTAGACTCGAATTCCTACACTTATTCTTATATTCAAGAAGGCATTTCATTCCTCCTTTGAAACTTAGGAAACGTAAAATCCCTTTTCTATATAAGAGGATCTAATTTTACTTTTCTTGACAAAACAAAATTTAAGCCATAGAGGTTTAATCCACATGTGGCAAACAGGTTGTAGTTGAATAGGTTTGAGGTCGGTTGACGTTTTTTAATATGTGAGGATGGGGACTAAGGAGGGAGGGTTTGGGAAGCAGATACAGAACCAAGCCTCTGTCACAGGGGCTCAGGGCTGGCATTTGCAGAGATCAACTCTGGCTGTTCAGTCTTGCAGCTTAATTTCTTCTCTGAAGCATAAAGATATTTAAGATCATTGACATAAAGTTACCTCCATTCAGAAGATCTTGATGGTTAATTTACTGGAGAGTACTCCAAAATCTCTCCTTGTTAATAATAACATGTCTGTTTTTTAAAACTTGAGAGAATGTGTAATAACATTAGAATCACAAATTGCTCTGTAATGCCTAGGGAGAGAACATAGGCATTTTCAAAATTCACACATGCCAAAGGCCCCAAAGAGGAAGCAGAAGTCTGACACAGCCTCTTGTCTCCATCAGCACAAAATCAGCACAAGGACAACTCAAGTTAAGCCCAAACCAGCAACCCTTTAATCAGTGTGGCTGGAACCACCGTGTGCTTCCCTAATCAGGACCTTCTGCAGACTCTAGGTCTATCACTTTTCTTTCTGCTGTACCAGTTGACCTATTAGCTTGTTTGTTCTCTAAGATAATACAACATAAATATTTCCTAAAACATGGTGACATGGTCCTGCTTCTAGTTTTGCATTATTACACTAATTATCCTAGAATATTATATATGGTCTTGTTTCTGAAAAATGGAAGGTTTTGAATAAGTCAGCAAAGAAAAACGAAAAGCATCTTAGGAAAGAAGGGATAAAAGGTGGATGGCAAGAAAAGAGTGAAGAAAGAAAAGCATTGAAAATTGTGATTTTGCTGAACACCTACTATGTGCCAAGCACCGGGCTAAGTGTTTTTATTCATCTCCTTTTTTCCTCGCAAAGATAAATGGATACAGATGGCTTTTAGCCAGTTGTAGCCAAGCATGTTGTCTTACATTCTTTCAGAGACTTTCTGAAAAACTCAAAAGTGCTTCCATATATACCAGGTGTTTGTTCCAGACTATCGTTATAAGAGGGTAAACCTTTTCCAGATGCAGAAACTGAGCACAAAGAGATTAGATAACAATCCAAGAGCATACATAAACTCATAATAGAAAAAGTTAATAGTAGAATCCAGGTCTCCTGGCTCTCAGTGCATCGCCCTAAAGGCATTTTTGTTTCCCTTCAAACTCAGGTTTTTAAAGGAGGAAGAAGTAGGTACTACACTGTATTTGGAGTATATGACTGGCTGATCTCCATCACTGTTTGAGAAAAGCTTACAAACAGCTGAAAAGCTTTTAAAAATGCACTAACGAAAGGAGGAAAAAAAAAAAAAAAGGAGATGCAAAATATTTGAAGGTGACTAAGCCCAAAAGCAACCCCCAAAATATTTCTGTTGTTGACTTTTCAGCATCTATTGAAACATCCTTAGCAATAAATAAGGACTCTCAACAGGTGAAAGGCAGCCAGTCACAAAGCACGCTTCTTTAGAGCTCCGCAGACCCTCAAGTCTTCTTAATTCATCAGTCCAAGTGCTTTCTGGACTAATATATGTACACTTAGAGAAGCCACTTGAGTAGAGTAACTAAAGCAAAAAATACTACTACTACTAATTATATACATATATATATATATTTCAACCTTAAGATTGAATGAGAATTCTAATAGTAAAAACATTTTTTAAAAAGTAAAGACCTAGGCAATAGATAAATAAGATGGCAACTTTCACCTTCCCCCAAAATAGAATAAATGTTTGGTATTTCACACTGGCTGTTTTAAGTTA
The DNA here is from genome assembly GCF_028021215.1 of Eschrichtius robustus. NCBI lineage: Eukaryota > Metazoa > Chordata > Mammalia > Artiodactyla > Eschrichtiidae > Eschrichtius > Eschrichtius robustus. Next base: position 36,892,785 of record NC_090829.1, read on the forward strand.
CACCAATAAAATAAGGATGCTAATACTTTGTTTCTGCTATAAATATTGAACTAGATTTGAAGGATAAACTAACTGAGTGTGAAAAAACACCTATCTTTTAGAAAGTAGTACTGCCCAGGGGGTTTTCTGGGAGGCTGCATCTGGCCCACCACTGTTACAAAGACTTCTAAATCAGTGTCATCAGCACTGACTCACCGCTGAGCTGAACACCACTACTTCTTCGTGTCTATCAGACATCTCCACGTGGCTGTCGCATGGGCATCTGTCATGCCTAATGGAATCTGTCCTCACTCCCCAGAATCTACTCTTCCTTCTCATCTAACAATGCCTCCACCCATCCATCTGGTCATCCCAGTCAGAAGCCAAGGCATTATCTCAGGCTGCCTCTTCTCCTCCCTCAGTCTTATCCAGCGGGGCACCACCTCCTCCAGTCCACATCCTGACTCTCTGTGGCCCATTCCTTGTACCACCCTTGTTCAGATCTTCATCATTGCTTACTTGGTTTGCTGCATTAACTTCCCATCTGGACTCTCTGATTTCCCCCTCCCTTTTTCAGCTACCCACCAATTTTCTATTATCTATCTCAATTATGTAACCAATTATCTTTCTAAAAGATTAATCTGACTATATCATAACCCTGCTTAAAATCCTTTAATGACTTCCCAATCACTGATTATAGGACAAAACCTAAAACCCACAGAAAAAGCATTCAAGGAAATACTCTTGAACCCGTTTTTCGTTCTTGTCTTTCCCCAAATCATATTACTTCATTTTTCACCCAAATGCACTGTACTCTTTTTTGCCTCCCAAAAATGCCCTTCTTTACATCCTGCTGTGGAAGCTCTCCTCATCTCTAAAGACAAATCTTGGTTGTCTTCACTCTGTGAAACCTGTCCTCACTTTATAAAACTCCGTTTTTGGTACTTTCTTCTGTCATTCCATAAACACTTCTTACAGTCTTAGAATCCTCTGGCTACAAGCAATAGAATGCAATTCGACCTAATTTAATCAAAGAAGGGAACGCATAGACAGACACTCCCTGGGAAGGATGGAGTGGGATGGCCTCAGGGGTGACTCCATCCATAGATTTGCACATCGTCAGGACTCTCCATCTCCTCTATTTCTCCCTGCATGTGAGTGTCATTTTCTTCTACTATAAGTGGGTCTTCTCCACAAGGCCAGGAGCAGGAATGCTGGTGACTGCAGGCTTACATCCTTAAAGTTATGTAACCTGAGAGAAAAGAGACTTTTTCTTTATCAGCTTCAGTCCAGAGAAGACTGGCCAAGCTTGGGTCATGTGCCAACCTGTTAAACCAATGACAGTGGCCCAAAGGATAAGGTGCTGTGACCAGCTCACGTCATGCACCTATGGTGACCTATTTCCCATAAAGAGGCAGTACAAACAAGGCTTCTGAGGAAATCATTGAGGGGGCAATCCAACTAAAAACAACACTTCTCAAGTTACCAGACAATGATTTGTGAGTACCTATAGGACAGAAACTGAAACTCACGTTAACTCATCACAGAGCCTGGCACATGCTAGGTACTCAATAAATGGTTCTTGAATGAGTGCAGTGAGCCATAACTGAGGGTCAACAAAGTCTGATCAGGAGACCAGGTGAGCAGCTTTTCAATAGAAATTTAAATAGAAAAGAAAAGTGCAATAAAATTTATGGACAGCTCTTCCCTACTGTTGGGAAAATACCTTATAGAAAAATCATAAAAATATGTACCCTTCTGTTAGAGGTAAACAGGAAACATGCAAACTTACGTAGATCAAAGTGGGTGGAGAGGGGCAGTCCAAGTACTCCAGGTGTTTACATTAAGAAACTAAGGATATTGCACATTATGGTACAATTTCAGAAGGAAATTTTTTAGCTCCAGCATTTTACCTAGAGATTTTCACCTCAGTAGTGAAGACTTTGCTGCTCTTTTGAGCCAAAGACTTCGATGTTTAGATAGAAATAGTCAATGATCTTGATTGCTAAATTATCCTAGACAAGGCCCAGTAATGAAATGTGACTGATTCTGTCCATGGCTTTATAGTTGCTGCCTGAGTTCTATCTAGCATTAACTAACAGGCAACTGGGGGATTTGGGGCTGATCTCACAGACTATTCCCACCCTGTTATGGCTACCTGTAATATGGGTGTCACACAGATAATGGTCACAGCAATAGGAGATGGCAAAGAAACAGGCTTTAGGAAAATTTAAAGAATTTTGTGACGTGTATAAAAGTAATAGCCCACTAATCTGTGGAGAAAAGCTCATTCAATTGTTCCTTTGGCAAATATTTACTGAGTGTCTACTCAGTGCCGGGCCCTGTGCTGAGGGCTGAGGATACAGGGGCAGTCTCAATGTAACTCAGGGACTTATTGGAGACAGACATGAGTAGGGGTGAATTATGAAACCATGTGGAATCCACAAGCACTGTGGAAGCACGCAGGGCTGCCAGCTGAGTTGTACTTCTTTAAGGAGGAAGTGTCTGTGCTCAATCTGAAAAACTGAAGAGATCTATCTTTACCCTGTGGAGCCCTGGTTTCTCAGATCCCTTCCTCACCACCATATTGGCTGAGCCCCTCCTCTGGGCCAACCACTGTGTCAAGACTGGAGATGTTGAGATGAACGAGAAGCCATCCCTGCCTTCCACTTACTTAGAAAGAACAATCAACATGTAATCAAACCACTGCAGGAATATGATTAAGCAAGTGGAATGGAAGATGAAATTTCATCTTCTGATTCGTGGATTACTGCCCACAGTCAACAAGTTGGGTTTATTATTGCATACAACCACACCCACCACCAACCTTCTTACTAAAAACACTGGTTCACTTCCATATTTAATTAATATTTTAGTTAAGCCTCATCTCCTCCCTATGCTAACATTTTCCCACTTGTAAAGCAGTTAAAGTTATGTATTTCCGAAACACATTTGTTTCCTTTGGTATGAGGAAAGCAGTAGAAATACTATGCATCTACTTTTTAAAAACCCTAACCTGCTTATGTTTTCCAGTGATTAGAGTGAGATTTATGTTGAGGGTGGGAAGAAAGGTACTCAATAAATGAATGTTTAGTATTTGTTACTTTTAGAAATCTTCCTGAAGATTGATGAATCAATCAGTCTTTATGTGTGTGGTATATGTTGAAACCTCAGGAACTCTCCTAGTTCTAATAAAAAGCAATTGTTCAAGAAGCATTTGGCTATTGGTTTTCAACCGTGTTTTTTTTTTTTTTTTTTCGTTTGAATAACATTCAGAGATACTCGTCCTCTGAAAAATGTTATGAAACTAAAGTGAGGATCGGTGATGTTTTCCCCTTGAGGACAGCAGAAGTAAGTTCAGGGGCTCTCTGATGTGCCCAGCATGCTGCCAGGGAAGGCTGCTGGGCCCCCATCACAGTGCTCATTGCGCCTGACTGTCCACCTCATCACCTCTGGCGCCAGCCGTCATCTCTGGAGAGATGCTCAAGGCCACACTTCCTCCTGGAAGAAGCTAAGGTCTCCGGAGCCGAGATTGGGAAAACTCTTGGCCATGTCTCTAAGCAAACTTCATGTGAGGAGCCAGGCCATAAGCCTCTGAGATCTAGGAGGAGAACGGAACTGGGGCTGCTTGTTCTTTTTTCTTTTCATATCTGCAAAATCATTCCAAAAATCATAATAAAACATAATGCGGTTTTTTTCTTTGGAAATACTGTCTTAGAATGATGAAAAATATACTTAAAAAAAAACAAAAGCCAGCAGCCCATTGAAATCATGTGGGTGGAGATTTTGTGATGATTGCCCAGCTTTCCACTGCCTTTGGGAAGGTAAAGGTCTGTGGTGGTAATTATGTCACAAACGCATGCAGTGGAGAAAGTCCACGTTGCCACACAGGGAGATGGTTTTTATTATTGTCACTACAACAGACTAACCGATTCTTACAAATATTCTTTTCCTTTGGGTGTTGCTGCATAGTGCTAGCTTTGTACGTAAGAGTCTATTGTTCCTCGTTTCATAGTTAAGAGCAGAACCTTCTGAAAAATAGGGCATTGAGAAATTCTAAAATATTCTTTTCCTTATATGTAGGAAATCAGGCTCACTTCATAGTCTACATCAGGGTCAGTCTCTTCTCATAGGTTTTAAAGATTAGCTTCTCATTTACCTTTTTAAGTTCCCTTGCCTTTTTAAGTTTCAAACGTTATACAAAAGGTAATACACGTTTGGGAAAGTGTTTATCCACTTTAAAACTTGAAAATGGGACTTCTCTGGTGGTCCAGTGGTTAAGACTCTGCGCCTCCACTAAAGGGGGCACGGGTTCCATCCCTGGTCGGGGAAGTTCCAAATGCCTCGCGGTGTGACTTTAAAATGTACTCGGTACCTATCAATGACACCATTCACATCTGCTTCTAGGAAGGAGCAGAGAAAGCTAACAATAAAACACTATTATAAGAATACTGAAGAGACTAGGAGTAAATTGAAGGCAAGAGGGAGAAAGATAGTTACAGCAGGAAATGTAAGACAATGACTTCCTTTGAGAAGAAAGCTTGGCACCCAACTTTCTTGACAAAAAGGAAACATAATAGACCCTGGTGAAACGTAAATGCCTTTTTTCCCCTACGTTCTAAGGGCTATTGCAATAAGAAACATCATGTCCAGATGGGATCTAATTGATTGTATGTTAGGATTTTAACAACTTTTGTGCATGTCGATGGATCTGAATGGTGAGTTTTAGTCAAAATCAATGTCTTGAACCAGTAAACAAGGAAGGAGACTGTGGGGAACATTTCCTTGCATGAAGACATAGGCATCCTTGTCACCATCAAACAGAAAGGTCAGAGCCGAGAAGATTCAGGAATTCACCACGAGGCTCTTATATTTTATTGAATTAACAATCTTTGCATCAAACCCTTACCAGACATTAATATTTAAATGTTCTTCTTATCTCTAGTGCTACCAGTGGTTGAAGGAAAGGATTGTGAGTGAAGAAGGGAGAAAACAGCAAAACAAGCTGAAAGACCTTTCCCCGATTGCAGAGCGTCTGGGATGCACGCTACCTCAGCTAGCCGTGGGTGAGAAAGTCACTTGGGAGGGGAAGCCCTGCTGGATCACGGAAAATGAAATCATTCTCTATTGTTGATCCACATCTCTTGCATGATAACATACCTATTGCAGGGGCAGATGATCTCTGAAGCATAGACTCCTGGTTAATACTATCTAAAACGATAGATAGTATTAGATAGGTTTTTCAGAGTTCCCTAGAGTAGTTCCACATGCTGAAACACTTTTCTTCCTTCTCCTTTCCCTTATAACACAGTTTAAACAAGAACACGTCAGTGAAAACGCACACATCCTCACAGTGTCAAGGGTGAGCACCCCTGAGCTGTGTAGTGCCATCCATTGCTTCTGGCTCAATTTTCCATCCCCGTCGAAGGTAAGGCGGGGTCGGCGAGAGGCTGAGGAGCAGGGCTGCGACCGTGGCCAAGGCTACTGCCACACAGAAGGCCTATCCCACGGGAGCAGTGTCACTGCGAAACTTCCAGAGCCACGAAAATGGCTCTTCCGACACTGTGGAGTCAATGGAAGGTCACGGCCATGGGTAACAATTGAAAGCCACGTTGCGCCAGAACCGTCCTGTAGAAATATAATGTGCACCATGCGTTTAATCTTTAAATTTCCAGTGGCCACGTTAAAATAGTAAAATGGAAATAGGTGAAATTAATTTTTAAATGGATTTTATTTAACCCAATATAGCCAACATATTATCATTTTTAACATGGAATAAATATAAAAAGTTACTGAGATATGTCACACTCTATTTTTCATACTAAGTCTTCAAAATCCAGAGTGTATTTTACACCTACAGCACATGTCAATTCAGGCTAAACACATCTCCCGGGTTCAATAGCCACAAGTGGCTAGAGACTAGGGATTAGACAGAAAAGCATTTAAACTTTCAGTTCCCTTGCTGGAGAGTATCTGCCAGGCTGTGTGATAAGCTCTTTAACGCTCATCTTCTTGTCTCCTGAATCGTGGGTCCCACGAGGTGTATACTAATCCTAGCCCTATCTTACAGATGTTAATGGAGTTTTGCTACTATTGTCTCCACTTTACAAATGAAGAAGAGGCTGAAGAGAAAAGAATTCATGTGGTAGCTATGAGAAAAGAATAAAATGGGTATAGAGTCTAGAAAAAACTCCTAAGGATTAAGAAATAGCAGGAATTGGGACACATCAGATACAGTGAGCCAATGAGATAAAAAGCTCAAGATAAGTTCTACGCAAATAAAATAAAAGAATATTTGTTAGATGCTTGACTCTTCTGAGGCTGGCAGGCAGGAAAATGGTAGCTGCAGTTAATAGTCACAGAAAGATGGAAATGCGAGACGATTTTAGGAGGGAAATACCAGTTACCTAAGTATATGTGTAACTTGCTGTAATCCTTTCTTCCAAAAAACAAAAAAACAAAGATTATATTTAATGTGATTAGTTAGCATTGCTACGGCTTTAATGAGCCCAGTAAAAGGTATTAGCTGTCGACTATCAGCAAGTTATTTAACCTGATTATCAATTTTCTCATCTGTAAAATGGGTATAGGAGTATATATCTTAACAAACTTGTTGAGCAAGAGGAAATTATGTATGTAAAGAAAAGAGTAGGTGCTCAGTAACTGGTGAAGATGAGGATGAAGGTGATGATGTTTTGCAAAGAACCAGACACACCCTCTGCTGGAACTCTGTCCACTCCTAGCCGCCATACATGGTCAGAGGCACAAGCACAAAGAGAGAGACATATTCTTAAACCATAGCCATAAATACGATCTTCAGGTGGTAACATGAAAGCAAGTATTGAATCTAGCTCTGAAAGAGATAGAAGAACACTGTCTTTCTAAAGAGAAAATCTTTACAACATTTAGACTTTCACTGGATGTCAGATGTACATGACTCTTTACAGAGTCTGAGTTTAAATTAAAACATGCTTTGTTTCTCCTTTTCCTCCCTCTGTGCCCCCAGGTGTCTTTCTCGCCTGTCATTTTTTTCTTTTCTTTGTAAACAGGTAGTTTTGTTTTTAACCACAGAACTCTCAAACCAAGAGGGAAATTATTTCCAGGCATATTACCTTTGATCTGCTAGAAGCGTGTTGGGGGAGGGGAGATCCTCTGGCAGGAAACAAACTACTTGAACCCAACTGTGGGCTGGTGCCCGTGTCTCACGCCTGCACAGGAGCCAGCATTCACACCTTGCTCATAGACACTCTGGATGCGCCTGTGGGGGACACTTGAGTAGATGCTAATTATCTGGAATCATCTACGTTACCTCTGGCATTGGCCAGCTCTGCCCAGTGGGTTCTCCTACATGGCCCAGCAGCCCATGGGGGAATCATCTGTTGCTGGCATCAGGTAGTTTATGGGCAATAATTTTCTCAGTGCCCTGCTTTGCCCTCAGAACTTCCACTAGTGCCAAAAAAGAGTTCTAAGTGCAAAGTAGGAAATCAGGCAGGCAGCCAAAAAAAGAAAACAGAAAGAAAGAAAAAGCCCAGGGTCACTTGGCTTGTTGCCTTCATAGAGCATTATTTTTCCCACGTGGAAGGATTTAGTGATTGCCTTAAAAGGTCTGAGCGTGGTAACAGCTTAACAGTATCAGTTGGCAGCATGGCCTGACCAAACGGGGGCAGAAGAAGAGGTGTTCAGGGATGTTCATCAATCATCCATGTCTCCGTTTATTCAACAAACATCTAATGAGCATCTACTATGTGCAGGTGCTGGGCTGGGTGCTGAGCATCCAACTGCAAATAACACACATCTCACAGTCTGGTGGGCAAGTCAAGAAATTAACAGATAATTTTAATACAGTGTGAGAGTAAAATAATTGAGAAGGGCAGGGTGGGCCGGGGTAAGGGGGGGGGGGTGGTTTGGAAGTAAAATGTAGGAGCTCCCAACCCGGCCTGGGACTCAGGGAAGGACTTTAGGAGAAGGCAGTGCCCACGAGGAATCCCAGATGATGAGTAGATATTAGTGAGGCAAAGGAAGGGAGGAGGCAAAGGGACATTACAGACCCAGGGGACTGCTTGAGCCAAGGGCTTGGGGAGGAGAAACACAGCATGATATTTGGGGATGGAGAGGATTTACAAACAGTGCTGCTGGAGCACTAAGTTCAAGGCAGGGAGTGAGGAGACCGGAAGCTGGAGCGGAGGGCTTTCTAGTAAGGTTTGTCAGGGTGAGAAGTGAGAGCTTCACCTCACAGGACCAGGATCCCGTCAGGCACACGCTGAAGAATGTTTAGCAGGCAAGTGACTTGAACAGATTTGTATCTGGAGAAGCTAGTGCTGGATGTGTGCGGGGTAGGCAGGGACAGTCCAAACAAGAAGTAGGAAAACCAGTTGTGCAGGAGAGACGGTGAGGGCCTGAGGGAGGGAAGTGGACAGTTGAACCAGAGCAGTGATTCTCCAAGTGTGTTCCCATATCCACACACTGGAATACTATTCAGCAATAAAAGAAATGATTTACTGACCCATGCTATAACATGGATGAACCGCACAGACATTATGCTAAGTGAAAGAAGTCAGACACAAGAGACGTACTCCATGATTCCATTTAGGTGAAATGTCCAGAAATAATAAATCCATAGGGGCACAAAGTAGATGAGTGGTTTCCTTGGGTTGGGGGTAGAAATGGGATTAACTGTCAATGGGTATGAAGGATCTTATTGGGATGATGGGAATGTTCTAAAACTGGATTTTAAATGGTGATGATTGCACACATGATAAATTTATGAAAAATTATTGAACTGTACACCTAAAATGGGTACATTTTACCTCAATAAAGTTGTTTTAAAAAAAAGAGTCCCTGTACCGGCAGCATCAGCATCACCTGGGAACTTGTCAGAAATGCAGATGCTCAGGCCCCACTCCAGACTTTCTGGGTCAGAAACTCGAGGTGAAGCACTGAGTAATCAGTGTTTCACAGGCCCTCCGGGTGACTGAGGCATGCTAAAACGTGAGAACTACTGGATTAGAGAAATATTTAGGAAGGACAATCAACTAGATGACAATTAAAAGGGAATGTGGGATCAGAAAAGGACAGTGCCCAAGGATAACTCCCAGGTTTCTGGTTTGGGAGGCCAAGTTGCTGGTGATGCCACCAAATGAGATTGGTAACCCAAGAGGGACAGGCTTAGTTAAGTAGCAAGAAGGTCGCAGTGTCTGTGGGGCGTCTAGCAGGGACATCCAGCAGACACTGCATCCCTGGGCCTAAAGCAGTATCTAGTTCCAGGCAGCTACAAACTGAAAAGTCTACTTGAACCACAGGGAGTTTCCTGGGGACCCTGGCTTCTGACATGGTGAGAAGGGGACTGGGACGTGAGGGGGATGCAGGGAGTCTCAACTGGCCTTTTACAAGTTTAAGAAGAGGAGAAGGGTAGGGTGGCAGCTACACAGGTATGAAGGGCCTGAGGAGGCTTATTTTAGAACGGGAGAAATTTGATTATGCCTTCTTGATAAAGAGAAAGAGGATAGTAAGAAATCAAACATCCAGGAGAGCAAGAGAGGGAGAGAAATAATGGATGAATCAAATCCAAGAAAAGGCAAAAGGAATGGGACCAGGGCAGAGTTTGTCTTTGAACAGACAGCACCCCATAGCCTCTGAAACTGGAGTATGTGTGTGTGTACTTGTGTCCATAGGTGAGTGGGAAATTAAGGAATATGCTACCTGAGGGACTCAATTTACTACATAAAGTAGGAGGCTAGGTCATCTGCTGAGAGGGAGGAGGCCTGGGTTTGAAGAGAGGGTTTAAGGGTAGAGGTTGCTAGAGGCAGAGGAGGGGTGAGGGGTTTGAGGGCTGGTGAGAGAGATGGTCTCTCCAGAATGAATCTCACGTCAGGAAGAAAGGGAGGTCCAGAGAGGGCTGACAGGTCAGTGGAAACAAAGGACCCAGATACCCAGAGTCTACAAGGACTGTACGTAACAGATGAGGGGAAAGTGAGAGCATGAATGAGATGGAAAAGACAGATGGAAACAGGAATCCAGACGTTCGCCCATGAGCAGTGTCAGGTGTCTTGAGGAACAAGACAGTGTTCCTGGGCTGGGCAGCTAGACTGGATGCCCCAGTTGTGCGGCAGAGGAGCCCTAAGCCCACAGTTCACGTGCACGGATTCTACCAAGTCCTCCACACAACAGGGGTTGCTGCTGAGGTTTCTAATCCTGGAGCATGCTGTCCATCCTCCCCCAAAGTTAATATGTTTTGGTTGCGACAACGGCAGCTACAAATGGTGTTTGCAAACTCATCAACAGTCAGAAGTGCTTTGACTTCCTGACCCACTGCTCTCTCTTCCCAGCGTGGTGCCTGAGAAACGAGGGTGTGAGTTCCGTGCTCCTGGGATCATCCACTCCTGAACAACTCATTGAAAACCTCGGTGCCATTCAGGCAAGTACTACAGCCCTTTCCAACCAACTCCAGGGAATTTCCTGGTGCCTTTGAAGATGCCCCCAGGCAGTGTCCCGTCTCCCCAACTCTGTCCTTCATTGTGTCACAGCTGAGTTGCATGAAAGCCCCTAATATAGGGAATAGGCTACCTGTTCCTAGATAGGGGAAGAAGGGAAATGGGGACGAAGGCAAAAGAAGCAACAGAACTTTCACAGTATGTGGATCCAGGGATGTCCTCTTCTGATTAACAGGCAGTCTCCTCCGGGCTCATTTCTCAGGATGGCTTGTGTCTGTGGGACAGTGTATTCTATGACCCAAGCAATGTTACACCTGACGACTGGGTTCCCAGGTCGAACCACACAAGCCTGCCTAATAACCAGCTTGAAATGTAGTAGCCATAGGACAATATCCACACATCATGTATTTACTTTTTTTTCCCACAAATATTTATTGCCAATCTACAGTGTGCCAAGCCCCTCCTTTCTGCTCTCCTAGCATCCTGGATCCCTCTCCCCATCACAGCACTTACGATAACGTAGTATAATCGCCTGTCTCCCTTGAGGTCAGAGACTTGTGCCTTTCTTGCTTCTCCACTGATTTTCCAGTTCCTAGACTCTATGGCCGTTAGTCAACACTCAAGAAATACCTATTGAATGAATGAATGTTTGCCACTTTTAAGACAAATAATAGGCTCAGAATTCCAGGATCACATCTCCCTAACAGCAATTTCAGGAGCGCCCACCCCCATTCCCTCCCCTGCAGGGATTGCTGGGCCTGGAGGGAGACTGCAGCTGTACCTGGGAAGCCTGTAAGGCAGCAGGCGGGGAAGTGGGAGAGAGATGCTCCTGGGAGTTCTGAGGAGAGGGTGGGGGTTGGTGGCTGTGGTGAGCGTCCCCTGCCCCCAAAGGTCACATCTCAGTCCTGAGCCCGCCCCACCCTCAGCCCAGCCAGAGGCCGCAGGAACGAGCCCGTCCACAGCTCTGGCCGTAGCTGTATCACCTGCCCAAACAGAAGTGCCTCACGGCTTCTCCCCTGTCCATCTGTCCCCGAAACCAGCACTTAGCCCTGTTACCTCTCCCAGAAGGAAGTAGATGGAGGTGGGGACAAGCTTGATTAAACTTAAAACTTTTAAAAATCCTTTTGAAGAGTAGCCTCGAATATGCTGGGAGATAAACGGTGCAGACCTCCTTCTCTACCGTCACCTTTCTTAGGGCTGTGCAGCTGGGTAATCATTTCTGCCTCTCAGCTTCTGAGAACTCCTCCCGGATTGTGGGGTTCCCTGTCCCTGCTTGGGGAATGCTCCCTCTTAAGAAAGCCTCCCCACCTTCTCTTATTTTCACTTGTGCTCTGGGAACAGATAAAGGCTCCACAATGACGAGGAGGAAACCGGAACAGTCTATACACAAAAGAACTGAAATGCAACCCAGTGATTTCAATTCCACTAATACTTATTGAGTACTTATTCTGTGTCTGGCACCATGCTAGGCAGAGAGTGTTCCGAGATAAGCACAGGACGGTGCCCTCAAGAGCTCACGGGCTGCCTGAGAAAGAGGGAATTAAGATTCACTGTATCCCGTGGTTCATTCAGGAGATCTTTGAGAGCTTACTCTGTACCCAGCACCGGGGACACCACAGGAAACCAGAAAGATATTACCCAACCTTCAAGGTGCTTACATTCCAGTGGCAGAGGCACATAATAAAGAAACATATAAAATAATTTCAAGTGAGAAGGTTTACTAAGTAAATAAAGATGGTATTGTAATAGATACTAACTGGGAAATGAGTGAGCCCACTTTAGATAATGTCCTTGCCAAAAGCCCCTCTGGGATGTATTCTGAAGCCTGGAAGTGGAGGACACAGCATGTGAAAAGCCCTGGAAGGAGCAGACATACAGAAGAGCAGTGCAAAGGCCCTGAGACGCAGACGCACTTGGCTTTTTCCAGGAAGCACCAGCCTAAGGCGAATGTGGTCAACATGCAGTGAGCATAAAGGATGGTGGGCGCGGGCAGGGGACAGGTCACATGGAACACTAGAGAAGTCAGAATTTTGTTCTACTCACAGCAAATCCTTTGGAGGGTTTTAAGAGGAGGGACATGCTGTTATTTGAATTTTTAAAGATTGCTTTGGCTGTTGTGTGAAAAGCAGAATGAAGAAAGGCAAGGACAGGTTGTCCGGGTGACAGGTGATGGTGGCTTGGACTAGCGAGGATGGTGGCCATGAAGGTCAAGGAGTCCATAGGTTTTGGAAAGAGAGGCATGACTTGCAGATGGCTTGGCAAGAAAAGGGAGGAGCCAAGGATTCCTGTCATGCTAATATAGAGTGATCACTGCCACTCCAAGGGGGAACTCATACTGCCTGGGATAGTAAAAAAAAAAAAAAAAAAAAGAGGTAGCTCCTGGGCTGTGGGAATACTCCAGGTAGCCAAAGATAACATTTCAGAGGAAAACTGAGGCAGTCATCTTCCCAAAGTACTTCCTCCCTAGCAAGGCTCTGGCTGGTAGCAGGATGGGGCTTCCATGCTCTACGGGTAAGAAAAAAGGGATGTTGTCCAAGCAGGGAGGCTGCTACCAGGAGGGTTTACCTTCCCTTTTCCCTTTCTACTCCACCTCCCGTGAGCCCAGCGCCAAAGATTCCACCCTTGGCAAGCTGTAACTGGGCCCCTTGATGTGGTGAGAGTAGATTGTGTGGCTGGGGGCTCCCTGCAGCGGTTGGAGGGACTGGATAGAAAGAGTGCAGTGCCAGCAGCTATAAGGAAAAGAAGTTTCTAATGGGCAAAGGAAGGCAGCTGCTCCAAGGAATGAATGTGCCTAAGGTGAGCATAAACTGGAGGGGCATTTATAAATCAGAGCCTCAAGAGATGAGAGACTAGAGAGAAGCCACAGCTGCAGGCAGCCCATCACCTGCACAGGTCCCCATCCTCCAGCCTTAAAGCCCTTCCGAGGCTCCCCACCGTCCACTCAGAAAAGTCCAGGCTCCTCAGAGTCGGGCCTTCCCATCCACGGCTCATCTCCCCTCCCCCACCTTCCCCGGGATCCTAATCCCCAGAATCGTGGTCCTCCTCCTGCAAAGTGTCCACCACCCCAGGCTGGCCAAATCCGGCTCCATCCCCAAGGTCCATCTTGACAGTGAGCCGGTCCTGGGAGAGCTTCCCTAATGCCTGCCAGCCGGCAGCGCTGGCCAGACCTCCCCTCACCCGCCAATTACTGCAGTCAGGATACTACTACGCCTGCAGTTTGCTAGCTCATGGATGTTCGTGTGACCTGCAGGGACGAAAATGTTTTAAAACAGTTGCCAACATTAAAAAATTGGGCAACTTCACATAAAATTCTTAATGTATGGCTTGTCTTGAACATTTAGGTCTTGTAACACTATATATTTTTTTCATGTTTTATTCAAGTACTTTTATGGTTTCATTTTTGTAATGTTTAGATCTCTTTTCTTATTGGTGTAGTGAATGAAGAATTTTTTTCCTCACATGGCTAACCCACTATATTCTAGACACAAAACTTCCAACCAACTTCTAGATTTGAGTCTCAGTGTTGCAGTCTCACATTTAAATAGCACAGTAGCTTAGATCCTCTGATGCTCCAAGGCTAGTGGGAAACCAAATCTGCTTTAGCTTCATTCGGAGAGGAAAATGTTACCAGACCAGTGAGGAAGGAGCTCTACTACCCTGCCAAACCCTGAGGCTTCTGGGGAGAGCATATGAGTGGAGACAAGGTCACGCTGGCCAACATGACTGCAGCAGAGGAAGGGTGAGGTGGAAACCTCAGAATCAGTCATCGTGAATGTATTTCACCACAGACTCCACACAGGCTCAGACTATTCCTGCAAGAAGCCTGCCTCTGTCCCTTGTCTTATGGTGTAATGTGTGCCCTTGGCCCACTTCTTGCAATAAATGCTAGCTGGCCCTAGATGATCTCATCCTTCCCCAGGGCTTCAATGAGCATGACCGTGCAAATGACTTGCAAATTCTCAACTCCAGTCCTTCTACTACCACTAAGCTCCACAGCTGCACTTCTGGCTGCCTGCAAGTCACTTCTACATGGGATCCCAAAGGCACCTTCACCTCAACATATCCTACCCCAAACTTAGGCTCCAAACTTCTCCTCATGTGGTCTCAATTAATTACCTACACCAGTATCTTCCTAGTCACCCAGTCTTGAGATCACCATCAGCCTCCAAAATGTCTCTCCGAGGCACTCTCCTTTTCTCCTCCACCGCCACTGTCTAGTTAAGGCTCTTAGTGTCTGGCTAGGACTGCAATAAATTTCTAACATCTGTGTCCCCTTTCAATCTCCTTCCAACTCTTCCTTCAGAATACCTCCAGGTGTCTGCTGGGGTCACTCCCAGCTGAGAAGTCCTGAGAGGTTCCCCACCACCTACAGCATAAAGTCCCAACTCCAAAAAATGGCATTCAAGGCCTTCCGCTGTTTACCTCAACCCCCCTTTTCCCTACTCCCACCATCCCCACCCCTCCCCCACTCACTGTACACTTGTTATCACCCCGTTTCACAGACTTTTCACTTCTTCATGCGATTGCATCTACCTGGGATGCCTGTTAACCTGTGGCCATCCTTCACCAGGGTTGTGTCCACCAGCTGGACTGAATCTCTCCTTAGTCTCTAGACCTGTGCTATCCACTACTGTAGCCTCTGGCCACCTGTGGCTATTAAAGCTAATCCAAATGGAGATGCGCTCCAAGTGTAAAATGTACCCTGGATTTCAAAGATTTAGTACTTAAAAACATGTAAAGCATCTAATATTCTATACTGACTACACGGTCAAATGATGTTTCGAATATAATGGAGTAAAACATGTATTAATTTCACCTGCTTCTTTCCACTTTCATTACTGTGGCCAGTAGAAAATCTAAAATTACATATATGGCTCTCATTTTATTTCTGTTGGACAGAGCTGCTCTAGATATTCTATATTTCTATGAGCCTTCATTTACTCAGTCCACCAATAATTATGAGCACCTACTATGGGCCAAGTACTCTTACAGGCTCTGGAGATGCAGTGTGAACAAAACAAGGTCCCTGACCTTAGGGAGCTTCCTGTCTGCTGGGGAGGTAGCATTCTGGTGGTGGTTTATAAATGTATCCATTTCTAGATGACTTTGCTTAATATTGAGCACAAAGAACAAGTACCAAGTACTAACCACATCCTTTGTCCTTCTCATGCTCTCAGGTTCTCCCAAAGATGACATCACACGTGGTAAATGAGATCGATAACATATTGCGCAACAAGCCCTACAGCAAAAAGGACTATAGATCATAAGGCAATGCATGAGCCGCAGGAGCTGCATGGGTAAAGCAGCAGTCTATACAGGTACAGAACGGTGTTACTAGCCAGTGTTCTGAATCACTTAGCAGCCCACTGCTCAACCTCTAGTGTCCCCGGATTCTGAGGTGTCTGCTGTCGCTACCACTGTGCACCTGAATTATGAACACATCTGAAAACTCACAACCAGGAAAATCCATTCTATTTTCTTATCTGGGACTGCAGTCACCTATTCTTACATTGCTCTGTACATCTCATGTTTATGCAAAGGGAAGCATGTGGCGGGGGAAAGACACATTACCTTCAGGCATTTAGTAACTTAAAGAAGGTTGTACAGATATATTTTTTCAAATGAACAACATCCACAGATGCAACGTGGATTGCATCAGAAAGAGTAGGCTCTGTTTACTCAGAAGTCTTGCTTGAAAAATCAGCTGAAACAATTTTACAGTTTTTTTTCTATTTTCACATTCATGTTAGCAAGAGTTGTTTTCACTTGTCATTCAACAGAAGTGAAATGCCTAGGTATTTGCTTTCGTTACCTTTTAAATATTTAGTGTTGCTTGGCCTCAAAAATGGCCCTGTATAGCAATTCCTCCAAGGTGGTCTAGTAGGATTCTAATAATGTTATGTCCATTTACATGGAGAGATGGTAAAAGGATGAAGACCCTAGTCTTTAACCAGAGACAGTCTGGTTAATTTATGAAAGGGAGAATTACACTACTATGGAAGCCTAGCTTTTGAATAAAATGTATCTGCAATGAAGTGTTCATTTTTACCTACATTTTCCTAAAACCTGCTTTATACTTTTGACTGCTTGTAGGCACAGCTTCTGCAAGTTTAAATATTTGAGCTTTAAAAATAAATATACACATGCCCAGTTTTGTAAGTAAATCTGTAAAATACCCAGAAAGGCAAATGTTTGCTGTTTAATTAGCACTGGGATTTTACATGCTTGGTGTTTTTGAGAAGTTATTAACATGAAAGTGAATCATGGGCTTCGAGAAAAATGCTGTCACTACTCAGCATATGCTGGGTGAAGTAACTTGCCCAAAGAAAAGTAAATGTTAAAGAACTTCCTAATTCCATAATCACACTATGTGCTTTAAACTATATGCATGAAAGTTCTTTGCATGGATTAATGGGGCCTAGCCTTGTGGCACTCAGAAGTTGAGGTATATCCCGCCCTGCCACTATTGGCTACCTACTCTCATGAATATATCACTTGAGAAAAACTGACAGTATACTGCGTGTACCTGTAAGGAGGGAGAAAACTTTTTTTCCCCACTTTTAAGGTGTATGTAGAGGGGGGAGGATCCTCTATCTCTATTTGGACACCTGAGCATGTACGAAATTCTAATTTAATTTTCTGGCCAACAGGACCCCATGTAGAAACCACTGAGACTTACAGAAGAAATGTACTATCAGCTTAAAATGCTATTTTCTGCCATCATTTCCAGATATGTATTTCATGATTAAGTTCTCAATCTTAAAATGTTAGTGTGAAGTACCAACAAATTTTCTTTTTGAGTACTATTACCTGTATTCTAATAGGGAAACAGTGCGTTTTTTACCCAAGAGTATCAGATTAATGATGGAAATGGATCATTTTTCAGTTGTTCATTGTGCATTCAATCAATCCAGTGAACTACTGTATGCATAAATGAGCTGAAGTTGTCTAATTGGAACTGCAGTTTATTTGCTTAGAGTAATAAAAGCATTTGTGCATTTAATCTCACAATTAGTTTTTATCTGATCTATCATTATAAGGCTATATATATATCATTATAGGAGATATATATATACACACACACACACACACACACACACACACACACACCCATCTTCATAAAACAGGCAGTAACAATCACTTAAATAAAAATAATGTTGGCAGGTAAGCTGCACTGAGTGATACCTAACAGAAATAGCTTTACCAAAAGATTTAAATTGCAACCCAAACTTTTTTTCTCTTGTTAATGGAGAAAATGATTAGCAACTAAAGATATTTCTCCTTGGGTTTTAGAAATGTTCTGTACTAAGGTTAAAGCTTCTCAAACTCATTTAAAAGAACCTGCAAATTAAAATCAAATACCAACATTGCTTGGCCATGGGAACACCTAGTTTTATATACAAATCATCTGCCATGGTAAATATACTAGATAAATACATTTCACAGTTCTATCCTTAAGAAAAATTTCCATGCACTCTCATTTTCTTTTCTTTTCTGGAAAGAATTTCCTTGGCAGAGAACATACCATTCCAAAGGGTAACCTGGGTGGCAGCCAGCCACATACTGAAACCTCAGCCAAGGGAAATGAAAACTAGAAGCCCTGTGCCTGGCTTCCCACTTTAAGAACTGCCACTTCATCTTCATCCGTAGTGTGCACCAAGGGTCACCGGACAGATGTCAGGGCTTCAAGGGGCCTTCGCCATCTTTGAGACCACCCCACTCCCTGCAAATGAGGAACCCAGGCCTGAAGAGATTAAAAGGACTCGCCCAAACTCCTCATACTGCAAGTTGATGGCAGAACCAGGCCTAGAACCCAAGTATTTTGTGTTCCAGTCCGGTGCTCTTTTAGGGATGATTTTTTTTAGCTTTAAAGCTTTATGAGAAAGTAAGTGTGTGTGATTTTTTAAGTTAAAAAAACTTGGATAGGAATCCAAATTCAGGATCAGTTAAGAAGAAGGAAAGGTCAAAGAAATGCAATGAAAACTCATGAAGGCCAATGAGAAGTTCATCTCTAACCACCTCCATGAAAATCAAACCAACCACCCAAAAGACCCTCCTAATCTTCAATGAATCCCCCTACTTGGGAGTCCAAGGAGGTGGGAGATAACCCCTTACAGCCCTTACAAGCATTTGATCAGTAACTACAAAAATGTGCATTTACATGCGTGGGAAATTAAAATAATGGTTAACGTGAAATAAAGATGATATACTTAATCACATGGTTCTTATAAAGAAGTCTAGGGAAAATATAAATTTTACAAAGCAAAACTTAATGATACTCAATAAGCAAGACCTTTTGGGAATTCCCTGGTGGTCCAGCCGTTAGGACTCTGTGCTTTCACTGCTGAGGGCGCGGGTTCAATCCCTGGTCAGGGAACTAAGATCCCACAAGCCGTGCGGTGTGACCAAAAAACGAAAAAACTTAGCAAGACCTTTCATAAGAATTTTGGGTATAAATCCAACCTCCACATTTGTTAACTTCAAACTTGCTTCAAATTATTCTATCCAAGTTAGAATAATATACCATATAGGTCAACCAGTAGATTTTTACTGGCTAAGAATAATTTCAACCCAAGTATTAAGTTATAAATGAAATTGTAACTTATCACAAGGGGTGTAAAAACAGGAATTAAATCACTTTGAATCCCAATTACAGCAAAACCCCTTTTATTTTACTGGTGTTGGATAAGAGGTATTTTTAAGATAAAAATTCTCCAGCAGGCTTTTACTAACTAAGCCAGATCCAGCACATCATAATTCTTTGCACTGCACAGTCTTTCTAGGTGACACGGAGAGTCACGGAGCTCTCACCTAGAGAGCTGGGGAAAAGGTTCCACAGCTCCTAAGAGTAAAGCACTGGTACAGTAAATCCTTAGTGAAAACTGCAGAACCATCAGAATATGTCTTATAAACTTATACGCCGGAATTTATCTGACAGTATAGAAAGTTAGAAACTATTATCAGGATTAAAAACAAAAAGTGCCATAGGAAAATTCCGGACCAAAACCAAATTTTGCTTCCTCACTTTTCTACAAATTATTCAGTTTATTAACTCAAGAGGCACTCTATTAAGAACGTCACACTGATGCCCCTATTTCGCCACCCCATCTCAGGTATACTGTATTAAAAGAATTTTTTTCCCATCTATACAGGCACTGCCATCTAGTGGCAATTTTTTACCTGCAAGTTAAAAATTACAGGTAAAAAATTACTTGACCCAGCTCTGGTAACAAACAGAAGACACTGATGGTTTGTCAAATAGTCATTTTGTCAAATAAGCAAGCGCAACTGGTACAAACGCCACGCCACCAAACTACTGACCAGTTATTAATCAACAGAAAAAAAAAGTTAAAACATAATAAACTTCTTATGTGCTACACTAACTACTGTGCAGGGTCTTTCTTCTGACTTCCGCATTAACCTCATATTACCCAGTGGTGGCACATGGATAACAATGTACCAGAGAAAAGTAAAGAACTGCAGACTTCTCAAAGCAATGATGAAATCTAATCCTCAGTTGAAGATAATGATGATCTGGGTCACTAGGCAAACGTACTCCTGGCCCGTCTTCATTCCAGGTTCTTACATGTGACTTCCCAAAACATCCAACAGCATGGAAGTGGAAGATGGACTCCTGGTGAATATCTTTCTATAGTTATAAATGGTGAATATTATTTGCAACATTCACCTTAAATTTAGAAGTGGAAACCAAACATTAAAGTTAAGATTAGCAATTGGGAATATATTTCCTTTAAGATATTGTTTGTAGAAAAGTACTGGATGTGGTCAAAAGCTGACAGGAATTATCACCTGTGAGTCCATAACCTTTTAAGCGATGTAGGTTCAAGAAGAGCTTCCCAAACTTTTTCAAATCATGGAACATAGAAAAAAATAATTACCTGTAAACACACTGGTTAAAAAATGCAAGAGACTGCTCTTGGCTGGACCCACAAGGTCTAAAGAGATCAATATTTTGTTTACAATTGATAGGAACCTGTGGACTAAAGGGTCAAATTTACAAAAGTCCTCATGGAAAAATGCTGACCAGCACCAAAACCACTGTAATTTCTTGGAGAGTTCTTAGAATTCCAGAACTAAGATCACAAAAATTACTTTGGTCTTTTACACATCAATATTCAGGAAAGAGGTTCTCTTATTGAACATTCCTCCAGTGATGTGAGACCCTGGTCAAGAGAAAACAATGATTCCATTCTCTTAATAGGTCAAACCAACATGGTAGGGTCAAGCTAACCTCCCTGGACATCCAGGACCAAAGCTATAGAGCTGAACAGTGTGTACTTTAATAACCGCATAGGACAACTCTCATATGCCTAGGCACTATTTTTAGATTATTACCTTGGCCGCCTTTCTTCCTTTAAAAAAAAAAAAGAACAACTTTTCCACAAGTTTCTCTTCTCCAAGTTGGAGAAACTAATGTTTTAACTTTGAGTTATTTCAAATCACAAATTCAGAGACTTGCAAACATGAAGCTTCTGTTCAATCCCCCAGAGGGAGAGGACTCATTCTGGTATTTATGGTTCAAAAAAAAGTTGTAATATTGTGCTTGGAACACACAGAACCAGTTATTAACTTCTTGCTACTATTATAAATAATAACAGCTCAGTCCAGGTTACTGTGACCTCTGACAAGTCAAGGAAACAAGTTATTTTCTTCCCTTGTGATTATAACATATTGCAACACTTTTTGCCTTTTAATAAATGTCCTGGTACTCTGAGTTTCCCTTTCAATTCATTTAATTTCAACAATCTGTCAAAAAAAAAAAAAAAAGAGCCAATAAACAAATAATGAATTACATTTTGTTGGGTTTTTCAAACCCTCAAACTCCAGACTTACAAAAACAGCTTGTGTGTCTTCCACCCTGACCACCCTGCTACTTTTCCATATACCACAGGCCACCCATAGACACAAAGCCAGGGCAGTGGAGGGAAGCTGACGTGCTCTACTTGGAGCCAGTAGACAGGAGGGCGATGAGGCCCGAGGAAGCACTTATGGACAAAATGTAGTTCCTGTAAGAATTTAATGTTAAGGAAAGATCAACCCCAAATTGGTTTTCAACAAAACAAAAAGAACCCATCTCTTTGGAATGTACTGTTTCCCTCCTGACACTGTCTAATGACAATAATGTGCAGTCCCAATGTCTGCAAATGCAATTTACAAGAGAGGAGATTATAAAGAATGAAGAACATTCACAGGAAATGTGTTCCAATTTTAAAAAGAAAACACTTGAGACAGAAACCTAGAACACATGATCACAAAGAAAATATCTGAATTCCATTTAACCTGCAGGAAAAGAACTGATCAAAGAACATGGGCAGGAAGAAGGGACTTGATTTCCCCAACCCCCCAACACCCCCACATCAAGAGCAAAGGAAAAATAAGTCTTCCCTGTCTATCAGTGTTTTGGCTACAGCTAGCCTGTAAAAGCAAGGAGGTTCTGAAAGTCTGCAGCTACTCTCAGCCTCAGGACTAGAGTGTTTGGGGCAAACCACTCCAGTATTCCCAGGAGATACAAGTTGGAGGGTGTCTGATATTTTACTACATCAAAATCTCCAACGGTTAAAAGTTTGGCTGCACATTCTTGGATAATACCTTTAATAAATTACCTTAACAAGAGAAGACTGATTCTTGCCCAAAAGGTCAATTTAAGAGCAACCTGAAACACCGTTAAGCTCTTATGAAATGTGCCAATTTAACTCCACTGCCTATCCACCCAACCCCAAAGCCCCAGAGTACCAGCAGACACAGGGCTCATGCCAGGAGGTAGCAAAGAAGGCAAGTTTGCTTTGTCTCCTTAGAACTTTTTTTTAACTAGGCAGGTACACATCATCATATACGTAAGACTGCTTTGTAATACTTGTTATTTATCATGAAGTCTTAATTCATAAACTTAAAAGAACTTCAAATCAAACCAAAAGCCCGTATTTTAAATGTCCAGAAACTTGCCTAAGGTCACGGTGCTTTTTAAAGGACTGACTCCCTGTGTAGTTTTTTGTTACCAGAAAATACTCAGACAAATCAAAACTAAAACGAACTGTTTGTAGACTTCTAAAAAAGATAATCAACCTTTAAAAGGATACACTGTGGGGTTGAAGTTCTTCAATATAAAGAAGGAAGCAACAATGACCAAGACCAGAAATAGGGTGTTATTATAGAAGATGGAAAATGTTGTAGCTTCATAATCAGCAACTTCATTCTTCTTCCACAAGATTCTGCGGACACAAAACAAGTCATTTAAGTTTTTAAATAGGTACTAAAAATTTTAAATACCACATGGCTCTAGCTCATAGTAAGTTTTTCCTTAAGTGTTCTGGGCAGAATCTGTTTTTAATATTAAATTCAGTCAGCATTGTCCCCTTTTTCCTACTGAAAAAGATATTTCACTGTACTGATGCTCAGGAATTCCCTGGTGGTCCTGTGGTTAGGACTCGGTGCTTTCACTGCTGGGGTCCAGATTCAGTCCCTGCTCAGGGAACTAAGATCCCGCAAGCCGCACGATGCAGCCAAAAAAAAAAAATAAAAACTTTATTGATGCTCAAGAAACAGTTGCTGGGTATGTTACCTTTTTTCCCAGGCAGTTAGAGCTTTGCAGGAAGGGACTGATTAATTGAAATTAGCTTGGTTTCATCAGCAACTGAAATAGGCATCTTTCTCTAGGTACTCACCGAAAACAAACTTGATGATTAGCAGCCTGACAGGGCTTCCTCAGCTGTCTGAGGCTTGAGACTCTCTACAGTCTACAGATTTCAGCCTTCAATATTTCACCTTAAGACAAGCCCATGGACAAAGCTAGCTGTGGCATCACAGAAGCAGACTTGTCTGCGACTCTCTTTAGCCATCTTTATTTAATTCAAACTAAGAATCTGCTTGATCATTAGGAGGAGTTTTTAACTTCTGTAAAACCCATTTACTTTTTATTTAATCCTCTTTACACATTATACTTTATCAACCTTTTCTTTTACCTCTTCACACAGGCAACAGGAAGTTCCAGGGTGCCTGTGAATAAGGGAGCCTTTATTTCCCTCAGTTAATTAACTTTGTAAAGCAATTTACAAAGTTAAAAGAGTAGGTAGGTTGTGACCCATTAGTGGGACATGAAATCAATTGAGTGGATCTGATGTTCGGGAAAAATTAGTGAGTTGAGACCAGCACGTTAAAAAAAAAGGAAAAAATAGAAAAGTATCAAGTGCATCACATACAGTAGGGTAATAATTATTGTTCTGTGAAACATTTACATGTGTGTATGTAAAAGTGTATTTGGTCAAAGAGTAAAATATATATATATATTTTTTTACTGTAGGTCATTATCAAAAAGGCTGTAACTCATTGCCATAGATGTTTTCTCCCCCAGAAAGGTACATTACTCTGGGGCCAGATAGTACCCCCAACTAATCCTAAGGACAGCACTATGGCTAACGTCAGTAGTAACTGCCATGTTTTAGTCACCAAATGTTCTTATCTAAAGTCAACAAGCATGGCTATAAAGGAGCTAAATGGAAGGTATTAGCATCTTATCTTTGTCAGAAGAAATTTGTGGTCTCTAATACATATGCCATATTTCCTTGATTCTGTAGATACCATCAACTTAATAAATCTTCAATTTGCTATAAACTTTGGAAGAAGTGAAGGACATTACATTAAATGCAGCTATCAACTATAAAACAGTTTCTGCTTTCAGAGAAGTTTAAATGTAAATTTAAAAAATATACATGACTTGGAATTAATACATTATACCATTCTAACAATGATCAAAGAAAACACCAGCCCAGAAATATCCATAGTCCCAACATGGTTTAATGCTACAAAACACTCAGAACAATTGCCTCTGTTTTTAAGACTCTGGCACAAGACCCAGTGAAGACAGGTTCCTTGAGTAGGCCACTAGCATGCCTTTACTGCTGGTGATTAAATTATCACACCTCCACCACAGCACTTTTCCCTAACTCCCCATCATGCCCTGAATCAGAACCATCTTCAAGACATTTTTGATGAAAGAGTGGCTCAATCCTTTAGGTTATCCCAGCTCGCAAAGACCGTGTGTTACATCAGGGTATACACAGTCAGGACTGTCTGACAGCTGTCAACTTTTTCTAGTCCAGCCTGGTTTATTTTGAAAAAGTTTAGGACCCCCAGTTGCCCTCATCAGCAATGGTTCCGCAAAAGCTTCACTGGTAGGAAATCTACTTTGGGAGAACAGTTCTCAGGCAGTCATTTTTCTAAGGAGCACTTCCTAAAACAGGAGAAAAGTTGAGACCAAACTCAACAACTCTTACAATCTGATAATACTAAATGATGGACCGTCAGTAAGTCAAGGAGAAATAACATTCATACCTTGGGACAAAAGTTAATGAATCTGATTCTCCTCTCCTAATTTCCTTGGATAGGTAGAAAAGTAGGTTCAAAAGTGGCATGTAGTCCATATTCCAAATGATTTTAGATAGAGCTTTGAAGATACCCAACTGGGCAGAAAGATGCCGATAAACCTTCTCTTAAATCTCTTGGAGGTAACTAATCCTTTGAGTAAGAAAAATACTGGATCTTAAAGGGAGTTTTGGATCCAGTTATCAGCATCAATAATGAGGACAGACCTGGGTACAACTGTATCCAGCGTGGCCTTTGCGAGAGAATTACAAACAGCAAAATTTCTACTGGTGACAAGAATGAAAATTTTATAATCTTCTGACACTCTGCGTTTTATATATCAATAAAACCTCCATTTCATCCTACTCTGAAATACCTGGTCCAGGCAACGGCAAAGAGGTTTCATTTCCAATTCCAACTCTGATCCACTAGTAGAGACTACCTGAATACCACACTGAGAAAGATTCTGAGACACATCCCAGGATCAAGAACAAGTGCCAGACCAAATCAGGCAAGTCTGTAGTGGGCAGAAGAGACCCATCTGCCATCTCTGATACAATTAATCACCTAAAACCTGTAAGACCTGTAAGAGCTTGTAACAAGCATTTTGAAATTTGGGTAACTATGATGTGCACTCCAGTTTAAGAACCACTGTTCTAATAAATATTATAATTCGATGAAAAGGTTAAAAGAAAGTGGTCTAGATTCTCTAATATCTATCCCTATGCAAAAATTTGCAATTAAAAAGCTATGCAGAGGGAGGAGTTGAGTAGCAGAAACTTTAAAGAGAAAAGGCAAAGTAACTATCTTGTCACATTTCTCCTCTTAGGTAACATATGCAATAGATTTTTGCCTAGCAATCCATTTGTATTCCAGTATGGCCCAGCATCCATTAGGAAATGCTTCTTTTTGTTTTGTAATATGTGGTCCCAGAGGTTGTCATGAATCAGCATGATATTCACAAGAGCTGTACATAAATGTTGAGCAATATTTGGAGATATTAATCAAAATTGCTTAAGGTGGAAACTTATTTCTTTGAAAGTGTAATGAATTCTTATTAATATTTTAAAATAAAAATAACTTTGCAATTCTAAAAAAAAAAAAGCTATGCAGAGCCAGAGGTCTTTAAACCTGCTCCCTAAAAAACAGGCCTTCACTGTCATGATTTTAATATTGTGCCTTCAGTTTATGAAGGATCCATAGGACATAATCATTTCAATAATGTTTTGGTGCCTGTCCAAAACCACTGTAGAAGACACTGTTCATTAAGTTACTCAGTGTCCCTTAAATAAGGATCCACTTGATAAAGTCCTTCCAAGATTCAGTGCCAGGAAAGTTTCTTTTCAGAAGGATTTGCATGCTGCTTCTCATCCGACAATGAAAGCTGGATGACTTTGGATGCTTCCTCTGACACTTGGAAGCTCAGAGCTGAGTTTAGTGCCCAACTGCTGTAACTAATGCTGAGGTCCTTGTTCATCCACCTTTTCTTACTTTTAAACGGTTTCTGATCTTTTTAAATTGTATTGCTTTGTTTCACATGCAATTCAGTATTGCAAGTCCCCACAAAGTCTTTCTGGAGAAAAGTGGGATAAAAATTCCATTTCATAAAGCACCTCATAGATACTAAAATTTAAGATCCATGAAAACAGCCTCGACTCATGACTCTATTAAACCATCTGGCAACTCTTAAGCACAAGTTTACTCAATCATTCAGAGACTTCTACTCAGATGTCAGACTGTTTATTAGCCTTCTAACAGCAGCTGGCAGGAAAAATTGGGGGTGGGACTAACAAATGTGGCACAGAATTCGGCAACAGGAGACAAACCTAATTCTTTTCTTTTTCCTAAACAGTGCAGATAACCAAGAACCAGATGTCCCCAGGGAAGTTCAGGAGCAGAAATACCACCACCTAAAAATGCTAACACACAACACAATATAAACTCTTCAGACCCAGAGGGGTTAGGCGATACCCTCAAGGTCACACAGCTACCGAGTGGCAGAGCCAGCACTGGACACAGCTCTCTGCAGGCTCCTAAATTCCAGCAGAGCAGTTGAGTACAAGCACTCAAGTCAGACTGGCTGCATTCTTATCCTGGTTTTACCACACACTAATCTATGGCCTTGGGCAAGGTACCTGAGCTTTCTGTACCTCAGATTCCTCAGGTGTAAACTGGAGAAAACAACAGTACCTACCTCATGGAGCTCTTTGGAGGAATAAATGAACTGTGTACAGCACAAAGAAAAGTATCTGGTAGTAATAAAAACTCAAAAAGTCAGTTATTATTCTCATTACCATGACTTCTAATACCAACGTTTTCCTCAGATAATTCTAATATCCACATGCTCTAAGCAGAAACCAAAAACTTGTTTTCTACAAATAACCCCCTTTTTGAGTACCACAAACACTTTAAATAGGGAGCCAAACCTTTCATCTTTTTCCTTCCGAGACATCTTTCTGTTATCAGCTTCAGAAAGTTTCCGAGTCACTTCTTTGGAAACAGCATCCTCCCTCTTCTGTGCTACTCTGGGAGGAAAAGAAAAAAGGTTTCCACATGCTCCAGGAGTGAACATCACACTCTCTCAGAAACACTCTGTACTCGTATCTTGTATTGGCAACTGTATACTTTACATTTCAAGAAAATAAGCTGGACAGAAAGTTCCAAGTTTATTACACTGTGCTAGCCAAAAGAGAGGGAGTTCAAGAAACTTCCAAGATGTGGTTTATTAGTGATGTGTTTTGATTTCTGCTTAAAAGGGAGAATTTTCCTAAGTTAGGTATTTAATACGGAAATAAAAGTCAAATGCTATTAACACAGTTTAGTTATGAATCATTATAGCTCCACTTTGTTTTAACTCATAATTTAACTGTTCCACAAATAAATTTGTTAAGGCATTAGCAAATAATACATGATTTCAATTTCAATAAATAACAGGAGAGAAAACTAAGCTTAACAAAGAGAGAATTAATAGCTGTAATATCTTAAAGTAAAGCTTTTAACTTTACTCCAAAGGGGAATTTCACTAAAAAGAAATAATACCACATGGTTAAGGAGTGACCAACAGCACTTTTAGTTAAACGAACTACTGGTTTGAGAGTTGCACCAGGAGATAATATGGAATCAGCCAAAAAAGGCTGGAAGTGTTATTCAAGAAATCACATCACAATCTTTAGTGATGAGTCAGATAAAGAAAAAAATGACATAATCCTAAAAAAAATCTATGAGGTGAATTTTATCAGATGGGGTTGCTAGTGAAAGAGAGGATAAAATTTAACCTGTGATGAAATACAAAAAGCCTCCCAAAGATTAGACATTTAAATTCAACATGATTTATTTTTCATAATATGGGAGAAACTGATTAGCCATAAACATAGAAAAAGTAATAACTGATCACAAGCAAAATATAACAATTACAAAGTCCCACTAAGAAAACATTCAACACGATACTGAGATGTATTGAAAGCAACAGGATGTGCACCATAGAGATAGACATCTGTTCAATCTATGTTCAGTTACTCAATCCCTCATTACTATGTATATTAAGTTCTGGTCAGTGGACCAAAGGAAACTGGGGGAAAATCAGGATGGATTCCTGAAAAGCCCAAGATCATTCAAGGCAATAGTTCTCAACCTTTCTCCAACCACATGAGCTTCTGGGCTACAAATTAAGCACAAATTCAGGCTGGTTTTACCTATATCTCCATCTCTATCTCTCACTCAAGAATCAAGTTAGAAGTGACATTATTAAAAAGAAAACCTTTAGTCAGCTTCAACTGATGTATTTTTCCACAAATTGATAACTGGAGAGAGGAAAATCAGTTTGTCTAAAAAAAACAGGTAAAAGGAAATAAGTTCTGAAACGTAAAGAAAAAAGGCAGCTAAGAGAGCAGGTAGCTGCTTTAAGAGATACTTTAAGACACTATAATGTCCAACTTTCCCTGACTCATTTTATTATGTAAAAGTTCAGTTCCGCAGGGCAGAGACTCTCATCTCTTAATCTCTAGCAAATCCCAGGCACTTTTAAGTGTTTCCTGAACTTCACATGAGACTGCTTTTTTCTAAGAAAGGCCAATTGATAAGAAATGGACATGGTTCACAGCAGAAACCTTTCTTAGCGGAACAGAGGGTAAAAAAAATACACACACACCACCACCCCCAACTGTCAGGGTGCTGGGACACAGGAATAAATTATTTTCAGAAGAGTTGGCTCTAAGCATCTCTTGGACAAATAGTCAATCATCTGTCCGCATGACAAATCTTCCTGAAGACACTGAACCAGATAACTGGTTAATTTCTCTTGTATGGCTACAATTCTATACTCGCCTAACAGAGACATTAACAACCACACTGTAGGTTTATTACAACTCAGGAAGCCCTACCCTCCATCTCAGTGCTCTTAGAAAACAAACCTCACTCAGCGCTGAATGCTCTAAAACAAAACAGAAGTAAATCCAGGGGCCCAGCTCTCAGCCAACTGAGATAAAATCTTTGCAAACATTTTTAAAATCATGCCACCTTAAAAAAAAAATTCCTATGGGATCTCTCACCCCCAACCTCTCCAGCACTGCACACAAACATTTATTACACGCCAGACACCATGGCTTACGTCGCACGTATCATATTTAATCCTCACCATCCCACGAGGTACCATGAGTGCTCCCATTTTACAGCTCAAGAATCTGAAGTCTAGAAAGATGAAATGCATGCCAAGGCTCTGCATTTAAGAGAGCAGAGCTGGGACTGGAATCCAGACTGTCGACTCTGAAGCCATTCTCTCCACCACCAACACCCACCCACACTCAGAATCTTGCTGGCTCTTTAAGCCTTAACAATCTTGCCAATCTGTAGGAGTTTTGATGTCAGTAGCAATATTTAATATTACACCAAAACTATGACTAAAAAATAATTCCATTCAGAGAGTGTATTAAGTCAGTAGGTCACTGAAATTTTACTGAACTAAATTAAACATACCATTAACTATTGTAAGGGAAATAAACAAAAGACATGGCAGTTGCCCTCAAGAAGCTGAACGGAGAAATGAGGGGAAAGAACATGATTTTTGACTCCAAAAAGGCGAATAAAAATGATATGCAGAACAAGTGAAAAAACACAAGGTCCCAAAGGGACTGAGTTCCAAGGGAATCACAAAGGATGGGTCATGCAAAACGCCCACTTCTGAGGGCTGCGCTATCCACAGATGGCCATGCCTCACAAGGAAGACAGCCCAGGACAGCAGAGGCCGAGATGGGCTGAATCCTGGAACAGAAGTTAGTGAAGAGGGGCTGTCAAGAAGGGAGACAACAAAGGTGACCTGGATTTAGCCGTTCTAGCAACAGCCACGCACAACCTGGACTCCTAAGGGTCGAGAACAACAGTGGAGAGGCTGCTGAGGCCAGTTTCAGCTGCTGAGACCATTTCTGGCCTCCTTACAATAAATCCCTGTTAACTGAGATCATCTCAGTGTGTTTCTACTCATCACTAGAAAGCTTAACACAGGAACAATAAGGACAGTTAAGATTTCTCTGGAAAAGATTCCTAAGTCTTGAAATACCAGACATGTAAGAATGGAAAGAAAGGGAGATGATTCTAAACGAGGGAGGGAACGAGTCACGTTCAAAGGATGACACAAAAGCTGAGTCAGAAGATCTAGGGCCCAACCCTAAAAGACAAGGCCCCACTGGTAGGAGGCAGAAGACTTGCATTCCGGGGCCTGGAAGAATCTGGATTTAATACATTTAGAAAAGAGAAGGCCATGAAGAGTTGTTAGGAGAGTGACACGATAAAATGAAGGTAGAAATAGAGTAAATATGGTAACCTTTTACATTTTCATATTCTCATAAGAAAAATGCAATTAGCATTAAAAATGTCAGTGTTGAATGTAAGAAAAAAAGACCACTTCTTTCACATCCAAAAATTCTACATGGTGAGCCCAGAACAATTCCTTCTAGAAAGAATTCCATTTGACTTCTAAAATGTTACTTTACTTGGTGGGTTTGTTTTTCTGAACCCCATGATTAAGGATGGTACTTAAGTGTTTTAATTCCACCATCAATACCCACTTCCACAGCAGTGTTAGAAGCACTGTCTCTGCTTTTCGGTTAGTTGATACTCCTTCATACCATTAATGTGCCTCCCCCTCCAAATATACATACATATATATCTCAAAATAGTGCTTACTGAAACCCACACACACACAAATGGTCTTTAAGAAGACCTCCTACTATATAAAAATGCAACAATATATACTTTCTCTTGAGAAATATACTTACTTGTGCTTGAGAACAAATTTCACATTTTTGTATGCAAAGGCTACCAAATAAGTGCTTACTAGGGTCATCACACTATACAGAACAGCAGACTGAATAAGATCCATATGCCATATTCGCCAATATAGCCCTGAATTAAGATAAAAGGGGGAGAGGGGAATACAAAAAGAAACAAAATATTACCAGCCAGTTACAAAAGCCTGCTTAATTAATTATAGCTAAACCTGGTAAAATACAGCCCTGATTAGGGAATCCAATACAGTATAAGGGGAACTTCAGAAGTGTGATATCCAGTAAAACGTTAGTCTTAAGTTTCCCTAGTTGAGAACACTTGAAAAACATAACCTTTCTATAACTAGTCCATTATGAGATTTCTGCTTCTAAAATGAGAACAAACTCTGGCTCAACAAAATTACAATTCAGACTTCAAATTTCATTCTAAAGGGTACTATCACGCTAACTACAGGCCATTCCAAAACGCCATGTGCAGCCCCAAACCAGAGTTTACACGCTGACGTGGCTGTTATCTGAAATCAAGGCAGTGCTCAGTGCAGCCAGTGAACCAAAAGGCTCCACACCACGTTAACTGCACGCTGGGTTTTATAAAGCCGAAAGAGAAAATACATCTGGATCTGACTGTCCAACAACAGTGCAGCAATGTGACAGGAAATTCACATTCGGGAACCCTGAGCTCTAAAAACAACCTTGGCCAAGACTGTATAGTTTTTCCATCCAAGTAAGAATTCTAGAATTGTCCTAATAGGCTTATTAAAAGGGTTACTACACATTGTAGAGCGCGGGCCCTTGGCACTGGTCCAACTTCTCTCGTCAAACTAGGAAAATAATGTTCTGCGTGAAGCAGTTCTCCTAAAGCTACACTTCTAATTCAGTGCGGGTGTTAATGTCTCTCATCTTAATTCATGAGTTTCTCCAAAGTAAGTAATAAGTTTAAGATCTCGTAACAGCAAACGACAGTTGTAGGGAAAAAAAGCAAATAGCAGGCTATATACCTAAATGTTAGCATCACAAGATCTTAACCCGAGCGTTAGTTTTAATACTGATTCGGGGCCGCCATCCCGGAACGAGTAACTCACAATCCGCAGGAGTGAGGCCCGGGAACGAGCTAGCGTACTTTTAAAACGCGCCACAGGTGACTTTCCTGGGATGCCGCCCACCACTACCCTGGACCAGATCACGGAGGCCCACAGAGGCTACATGCTGCCCCCGAGGCCAGGGCGAGCTGGGGAGAGCGCGGGCCCCGGCTCACGCCTTGCCGGTCCGCCCGGCCCTGCCACGTCCCCGCCCAGCCCGACCCGCCGGCGGCCTCCCCGCCCGCCTCTCTCCAAGCGCTCACAGATGGGGATGGCGGACACGATAAAGGCGT
Organism: Eschrichtius robustus; assembly: GCF_028021215.1. Classification (NCBI taxonomy): domain Eukaryota; kingdom Metazoa; phylum Chordata; class Mammalia; order Artiodactyla; family Eschrichtiidae; genus Eschrichtius; species Eschrichtius robustus. The sequence continues at coordinate 36,925,223 of NC_090829.1, forward strand.
TCCCGAAGAAGAGCGCCGAGGACTTGGCCGACAGGTTGCGGCTGAAATCCTGCAGGAGCAGGTCCTCCTCGGACTGCTGCTTGGAGCCGCCTTTGGGAGCCATGGTGGAACCGCAGCCGCGAGACGAGAGGGCCAAGTCAGGTCCCGAGCCGGGCGCCGAGCCGGGCAGAGGCCGCTGGCACCACCCCCGCGGCCACCGTATCCTCTAACGACCCGTCAGCGCCGCGCTCGGAGGAGGGAGCCGGCGTTGCGCAGCGCGGGGTAAGCGTCCGCAGGATTGGCCAGTCTGGCGCCGCTACGTAGGTTTCACGGCATGATTGGGCGAGCGGGCCAGACTTCCGGATTCCTGGCAAACCACGTGACCCGTCAGTTTCCAGGAGAAAGCCGGGACTTGTAGTTTAGTGGGTGCTTTTTTTTTTTTTTTTTTTTTTAATTAACAAAACGTTATTGACATTACACTTTACAGACGCTGGTAGACTCATGCTTTCCAAGCCGTCGGAATTCCAACATAAGGAGCTCTGAGTCATATGGTCATTCATTCAACGGGCGCATGGTTAGCCGGCTCTGTGGGTACCCAGCACTGGGGCGTTGGAAGAAGAGAAAGTATAGGTAGGTAGTATGTGTTGAGCCCCTTCTTTACACAGTCATTATTTCATTAAATATCCTCAAGAATCCTATGATATGCCCATTTTGAGGGTGAGAGACCAGCAATGCTGGTCTCCAGGGAGTGGGATCTTTTCAAAAAAGTAACAGCTTAACTTTGTACAAAAAAGGCACTCTTGCTTATAAGGAACTCATGGTCTCATTGCTGAAGATAATATTTAACACGTGTCCAGTACATTTACAAATTACTACACTTTTATTCCTTTAAAGATTTAGTTGAAATAATGTGGCCTCCAAAGCCATGCTGGGTAAAACAATACTAAGTAAAGACAATATGTTGGCTGGACAGGCCTCTGAAGTTCAGAAAATTGAATATGCTGATTAAAACAACTAAATACCATTAACTCGAGTTATCACTTTTTCTTCAAAAATTAATGCTCAACCACTTCACTCTCAGCAAAAGCTTCTTTCATCTACTGACATCAGGCAAAACTTCAACAACCAACTTGACAGATCTGTTAACAGAGATCTTTCTTTCTCACCTTCTCCAGTTGTAATTGACCTTCACAGCTTCCGTTCAAATGGAGCTTTCTGTCTTCAAGCTTTTTCAACCTATTCTCTTTTTTAAAAAATATTATTTATATTTTTAAATTTTTGGCTGCATTGGGTCTTTGTTGCTGCACACAGGCTTTTCTCTGGTTGCGGCAAGCGGGGGCTACTCTTGGTTGCGGTGCGCGGGCTCTAGGCGCGCGGGCTTCAGTAGTTGTGGCTCACGGGCTTAGTTGCTCTGCAGCATGTGGGATCTTCCCAGACCAGGGCTCGAACCCGTGTTCCCTGCATTGGAAGGCAGATTCTTAACTACTGCACCACTAGGGAAGTCCTCAACCTATTCTCTGTATAGATACCACAATGAGTTTTCCTGAAATATAAATCCTTTCATCATCTACAGCAAGTATTCCCAAATGCCAGAAGTCTTCACCAGTCATGGCAAAATAAGAAGAAAAAATGGACCATCTAGTGAATTTTTCAGAAAACAAACTATTCATTTAAAAATATCTACATTTATGTCTTCTTTTTTTAATGTTTAAATGCACTTTCTTTTGTTACGTGGTGGTGGTGATAGTGAAGAAACTCGTATTTTTCTCTTCCAAAATATTCCTCTCTGTTTTTCCTACCTTAATAAATTACATCCTTTCCCACCCATTTGCTAGGGCTAAAATGTTAAGTTTCAACACTTAATTCCTTCCTTTCGCTCTCCATTTGTGACCAATTCATCAGCAAAACCTTTTGGATCTGTCTCTTTAACTAGATTTCTTGCTTGCTGTTTATAAACCAATGATATAAAAAGAAGATAACAGATAAAATCAGAATCTGTAAGATCAAAATCAACAAGCTAGTTAAAAGTAAAAGAGGAAGAAAATAAGAAACAATAATGATGAGGTTAAAAAGAATTACACCTGAGAAAAATATCTAAACAATTAAAAAAAGATAAAAGTTTGAAATGTTAGTAGATAAAAATTAATGCACTTTGTAAACCAAGAATAGAAACTAAAGGTAATAAATTTAAACAGAAGAGAATCTAAAATAGTAGGAATCTATAATTTATGGGGTAAGTACAAGAACTATGATAAGCAATGATGCTTATGACAGAGGTTTTTTCATTATGTTAACAATGAAAATCATGAAGGTAGTAGCACACCTGAAGTACTGGAGCAGTGTTTTTTTTTGTTTTTTTTTTGTTTTTTTGTTTTTGGCTGTGTTGGGTCTTCACTGTTGTGTGCAGGCTTTCTCTAGTTGTGGAGAGCAGGGGCTACTCTTCATTGAGGTGCACAGCCTTCTCATTGCGGTGGCTTCTCTTGTTGCAGAGCATGGGCTCTAGGCACACGGGCTTCAGTAGTTGTGGCACACGGGTTCAGTAGTTGTGGCTCGCAGGCTCTAGAGCGCAGGCTCAGTAGTTGTGGTGCACGGGCTTAGTTGCTCCGCGGCATGTGGGATCTTCCCGGACCAGGGCTTGAACCTGTGTCTCCTGCATTGAACCTGTGTCTCCTGCATTGGCAGATGGATTCTTAACCACTGCGCCACCAGGGGAGCCCAGGAGCAGTGTCTTTTTATACCAAATGCTATCTAGTACCTTTGGAAGAATAGCAAGGTCTAAGGATCATCTATATATGGCATGTATGTCTATGGCACATTGGACAAGCAGAGATAACAATCTGCTAAAAAACAAAAAGAAAGGTGGGCAATAGATTCTATCCAAACAAAGATCTGCAATATATTTTGCCTATTTCAATATAGTTCAATTCTATGAAGGAGACAGATAGATGGACTTGATTTCATACCAGCCGGCTTCTAATCTGTGAATTTCAAGCTTAACATTTTCATTATATCACTTCACATTATCAGAATGAAAAAAAAAAAAAGAAAAAGAAGAAAAAGAGAAAAAATTTAAAGCAGTAACATTTATTGCTGGCAGGGATATGGATCACAAATTTCTCTCATCCACTGCTATTGGCTTTGTGGAAGAAAATCTGGCAAGTTAAAAATTAATATATCTTTCTGTGGCAGACACTGCAAGTTGCCTAGCCAATAAAGAAAACTACTGCTAGCTTTACACTGGGACATCATGAAGAGTAACAAATGGATCATCTAGTACTACTTTAGGGACTGTGGGGTGGGGAAGCTCTCTGTTAAAAAGACCATTTGCTATGCAACTCTCATTATGGAAATAATTTTTGAAAGAAGAGATGAAATACTTATATTAGTCTCTAGGTACAATATTTTAAAGTCCCACCTGGGAGACAATTTACTCAGCCAAACTACATATTTCAGGCACTGCCCTGTGATTAATTCATAGCTTCATGAGTTCATTCAGCAAGTATTTTTTAAAAGCTACTATGTGAAAGGCACTGTGCTAGACCTTTGGAAGTATCCAAATAACAGCCATGATAATTATGATTATGATAACCAACATTTATTGAGTCTTCCTGTTTTATGTCCAGCTCTATGCTAGACCCTTCACATACATCATTTAACTTAATCCTTACAGCAGCACTATGAGATGTGTGTTATTATTATCCCCATTTGTCAGATGAAGAAGCTGAGGCACAGATTGGTACAGTAACTCACCTAAGATCCCACAACTAGTAAGTGGTAGAGTCAAGCTATGAACTGCAGGCAATATGACTCCAGGACGTATGCTTTTAACTGCAATTGAGTTCTGGTCTCCTCTGTACCAGTGGCGTCTCAGATTCTAAGTGCTTGCCCCCAAAAGTTCTATTTTGGACAAGCAGCCAAGGGTAGTTTCTTGTGTACCAGTTGCCTTGCAGAGTCATGTCACACACAGCAACTCTGGCCAGCACATCCTTGGACAGATAGGATTCTGCATCTTATCCATAGGGAAACCTCAGTGAGCAAGCCTGGGCTCTCCATAGTGGATTCTCTGTCTCAGTGGGTTTGAACATAAAATCCCGGAAAGCGACACAATTAATAGAGGTGTACAGAAACAGGACAGACTGAGAAGAGGTGCAAAGCACAAACCATAACTCACCAGCAGCCGTATATTAGAGAAAGGGTGATTGGAGAAATGCTCAAGGCTTCCTCATTTCCCTCTGTAAGCCCGAAAGAGACCCCTATCACCTGCAATAAAGCAAAAATGCTCCAAAAATGAAAACAAAACAGATGTGAAGTACAGTAAAAATAATATAAACAGATATAAAAATAATATAAAATAATATAAACAGATAAATAATATAAACAAATGAAAACATAGATGAATGATTTTGCTCAATGTAATTTATCAATTTATATATCACCCCTCCCCCAGTGTGTTTAAGGCAAAAGTAACAAGATCAAATGCATACAAGATTCAAGCAAGTAACCTGTGACATAATAAGAATTACATATTTGGTCTCTGCCCCGCTTCCTAACAGGGCTCCTAAAATCCTTGGAATTACCTGAGTAATGGGGGTGAGAAAAGCATCTCTGGTTTTTCTTCATAAACCCCTTTCAACCGTCTCTGAGTTTGTGCTAATGAGCTGGCTCTGGGAGAATGGGGGCTGATTGCTGGAGGAACCAAACACGTGAGGGTTGGGACTTTCAGCCCCATTCCACCCGCCACTACTCTGGGGAGGGGAAAAAGATAAGGGCCTGGAGATTGACTTAATCACCAGTGGCCAATGATTTAATCAGTCATACCTGCGTAATGAGCCTCCATAAAACCCTTAAACAATGGGGTTCAGAGAGCCTCTGGGTTGGTGCTGGGAGGGTGGGGCGCCCAGAGAGCACAGGGTATCTTCGTGCACCTTCCCACATAATTTGCCCCCATGCATCTCTTCCATTTGGCTGTTCCTGAGTTGTAAACTTTGTCATAAACCAGTAATCATAAGTAAAGCACTTTCCTGAGTTCTCTGATCCGTTCTCACAAATGATCAAACCTGAGGAGGGAATTGTGGGAACCCTCGATGTATAGTCATTTAGTCAGAAGCACAAGCAACAACCTGGGACTTGAGATTGGCATCTGAAGTGGGGGGGCAGTCTTGCGGGACTAAGCCCTTAACCTACGAGGTTTGCACTAACTCCGGGTAGTTCGTGTCAGAATTGAGTTAAATTGTAGGACACCCAGTCCGTGTCCACCAACAATCAGAGGCTAGCTTAGGGTGGAGAAACCCACACCTTCGGTGCCAGAAATGTTGGGAGTAGTGTAGAAGGTAATAGGTTTTTTCCTTTTATAACCCCAGTGAGTGAATTGTGCCAGTTATAGAACATAAGACATGAGGGATCTTGTAAAGCAACCATACTGCAATAAAATTTTTTTAAAAAAAGAGAAAAAGACAGTGGCGGGATCAATATAACTGAAAAGCTCACTTTGCCAAAGGCAGTCAAACTGAGATAGACAGAGTCAACAACCAATGTGATGTAGGCCAAATACAACATGTTTGGGGTTGAATCTGCACCATAAACTCCCCGATTTATGGAGACTTAACTGTATACAAAAAAGAAAAAAATTAAGGTGTTACGATGTGTTTTCTCCCATACCTCTGAGCAATTAACTCAATTCCCTGAAACTCTAACCAGGTGTCCCACAAATTGAACTCAATTCTGGCACTATATACCTGACCTGTCAGATCCCACAGGTTAAGGGCTCAGTCCCTCAAAACTGCCCCCCAAGTCAGACACCAATTGCAAGTCCAGGTTGTCACCCGCACTTCTGACTGACTGGCTATAAATTGGAGGTTCCCGCGACCCCCTCCTAGGGTTGAATTAATTTGCTAGAGCAGCTCACAGAACTCAGGAAATCAGCTTACTCCCTAGTTTATCTTTTTTTTTTTTTTTACAAAAGATATTAAAGGATAAGAATTGAACAGCCAGATAAAGAGACACAGAGATCGAAGTCTAGCACACAGGAGCTTCTATCCCAATAGACTCTGGGACCCAGCACGTGAAAGCATTCTGGTTCACCAACCTAGAAGCTTTTCCAACCTTCCTTTTGGGTTTTTATGGAGGCTCCATTATACAGGCATAGTTGATTAAATCATTGGCCACTGGTGATTGATTCAACTTCCAGCCCCTCTTCCCTCCCCAGAGGTCAGAGGGGTGGGAATGAAAGGTCCAACCCTCTAATCAGGCTTGGTTCCCCTGGCAACCAGCCCCCATCCTTACATTACCAAGGGGCTTTCCAAAAGTAATCTCATTAACATAACAAAGGACACCCTTATTGCTCTCAACACTTTAGGAAATTGCATGGGTTTTAGGAGCTGCCTGCAGGAACAAAGACCAAATATATATTTCTCATTAAAGTCACAATGTCACAGGTGTAATGAAAAAAGCCTTACCATTCAGAAAGAAATGTGCCCTTTTGTAGAGAATGCTGGGGAATGTTGGCCCTTAGACTTGTTCAGGCCCCTTCTCCCACCCACCAAACACACACCTTGACATTGACAGATGTTTTCCAGCTGTTTTGTTTTGGGATTTTTTAATATAAAGATAAGGTCTTGAGAATTCTAAATTCGCACTTTACTGCGGAATTGATTCTGAAACCAACTGAGACATTAAAATACTTGAAGGACAAGAATTTGTCTTAGAGCTTGAAGCTTATATTTTCCAAGATAAATATTTTCCTGTTTTAGGAAATACTGATTAGCCTGTGTAAGTCGGAGACTATTTCTGAAGCAGACAGAAAATCCTGTTTCTTTTGTGCCTAAGGGAATTTATAAAGTCACTCACTTCTTTAAGAAAATGATACACATCTCCAGAAAATATATTATCTTAATATCCACTGATAGAGGCCATAATACTTTAACTCTCAAAACTCCCCCTGGAATCTTCTAAATGTGAGACTTATCACACATGCATCATCCATGGAGCACTGCAGGGCACAATAAAAATTCAGATTTGCATTGGAAATCAGTTTTCTTTAGTTACACATTTAACCTAAGCACTATGGCAACAGAATATAAGATAAAGTAGGTCACGAATTTCAATTGGAACGGCTTAGTGATAGAAAAGCTCAGTTGTAATTTGTTGCTCATTTTTTAGGAGTCTATACTTAAAAATTCTTCTATTTCACACACCCCTGCCAATGTAATCTAACAACAACCTCGTAGATAAAAATCATAAGACCAAGTTCTTGAATGGGACTCATTCAATCTCAGTAGATATTTGGTTTGCCAGTTAACTAGTAGTGTCCATCTCCATACTCATAAATAGATAAGGAAGGGAAATCCAGGTAAAAGGAATAGCTTTATGAGTGCACAGTCATGCAAGTGTACAGTATACAACTTGAGATCATTTGGAGGATGATCAAAACCAGACACGATAAGAGGATTTAAAAAAAGGATATGTTTCTGTCACTGTAAGCCTAATGGAATCATAGGTGGTCTCCTAGGAACCTAGCTGGACACCTACACCAGCTACGTAGGCTATTTTTATCCAAGAAATAAAATGAAATTAAGTTCTAATCTCTTTTATAGTATTTTCTGATTCCATCTTTCTTTGCTTCTGGGATAAATATGTCCCTTGGTCTTACTGACCCATATTTTTAAATTCCAACTCCTCTAGGACCTTTCTGTACTAAATATTCTTCCTGCTTTTCCATCTCTTCCATGCATAGAGCTTATAGGTCTCTAGAGTACGAAAGATCTGTCTGTTTAATCTGCCAGAATAATACCTGTGTGATCTTGGGCAAATTACTTACCTTCTCTAGTCCTCACTTTCCTCCCAAGGTTGCCGTGTGCATTAAGTGAAACAATGTGAAGCCCTAGCTGGAACAGAGTAAGCTCTCAGTGGCAGTAGTTATTCTTCTTCCTCTTCTCTTCTGTCTTGACGTATTGCTTCCTACTCTACGTATAATGTGCTCAGCAGCTTTCTCACCTCCTGCACACACACACACTCACACGTGCACTCTGGCAAGCACACACTTTCCCTCTTTCACATGCTTAAACTCTCCACCTGCGCTTCACTGCCAAAGAAAGAAAAGTCTGCTCCGACTCACTCAGTCCCTTACTTCCCACTCATTCCTCACCACACTGCAACCTGAATTATACTTCTGCCTCTCTTCCATATCTGCTCCAGCAACAGTCTACTAAATTGCCAAAGCCAGACAATTTTCCTCGGCTTTTAACCACCGCACCTATCTTCAGCATTTAGTACCACTGGACATCTCATCTTCTCCAAAGTTTCTCTTCTCTAGTCTCCAATCAGCTGCCCTGACTACCCTGACCCTCCCTACTTCTTGGGTAGGTTTGCCCACTCAGGCAGCTATGAGTGAGTCAAGGGGTAAAATCATAGTGGCTCCGATCAGAGGCCTCAAAAAGTAGAACCACGCTGGCAATAGTTTTGGCAAAATGGAGATAACTTTTCCAGATAAGTCTTAAACTCAGTGTTGCTCCCTAATCCACAAAAACTGAGGAGATTTTTAAACTGCTTCATACCCCAGCAACACAGAACAAAGTGAAGGGAAACCAGCAAATGTGCCCAGAGTTTTACAGTAAGCACATCAGAGAATATCCTTCCTCGTCTTTTCCTACACAGATCTATGCATTAGCTGGCAGGAGCAGAAATATCTAAAACTACATGCACAACTACTGAACTGCGTGTATTTAAGGTCTGAGCTCCAATCAATTACAGATAGTTGAGATTCTTCTACAATTATTTTTAAAATCCTTGATCCAAAGAGGTCTTCATTTTGCTGTATATCAGTTGTGAATCTCATACAGATGAATGTCAAGAAATGGTGCAGAGTCAGATAATTAACAAAGAAAGGAACTAAAACAAGGAACTGAAACTTTTCCCTTACCACCTTTTGCAAGGGTTTCACAGATTCTCAGCTAGGAAGTCATTAGAGTTAATGCAGAAATCATGATGTATATTACCTCAGTGTGTCGTATACATATTGGTTAACAGCACAGGTCCTAGAATAAGATTGCCTGGGTTCAAATCCCACTTCCACCACTTATTGGTTGTGTGAAGGTGAAGTTATCGCATATCTCTTTCTAAGACTTTGTTTTGCTAATCTATTAATCAGGGGAAATGATGATACTTTTTTTCAGAGGGATTTTGAAAAGATTAAATGACAAAAATGTATGTAAAGTATTTAGCTTACATTCAAAATATGTTATGTAAATCTTTTGCTTTCTTTTGCTACATTTTCTGCTTTAGCTCCTCTCTTTCCAAGAAATTCTGCTTTAATAATTTGTAAACATACAAGCGTGTGTGTGTGTGTGTGTGTGTGTGTTGTATAGCTAAATTGGAAGATAAAGCGGGGGAAACTTGGCCTCTAGAAGACAGTCATCCCTGGTGGAAGATTACAAGGCCTGTCTCCACCCAGAATAGAAATTGACCGCAATCCACCTCTTCCTTAAACAGAGGCAGAGGGGACTTCAGCCCGTGACCTGGAGAAAGGAGGAAAGGTGTGGGGCATCCTACATCGAAGGGGTAGGAGAGAGGGCGAGTTGCCTTCTCAAACCTATTCTCCACCAGAGTAACATTTTACTGTTTTATTATGATTATAAAAGAATTCTGATTCTGAAAGTTGGAAAACACAAACACACATTAAAGAAGAAACCAAAAACGAACCCTGATCTCATAGGTCAGGGATAACTTCTATTAATATTTTGAAGCAATTTCTTTAGTCATTTCCTATGCATCTATTTGCACATCTATAATTAACATAATTGACATCAGTGATATATATAGTTTTGTCTACCTTTCCGATTGTTCCATTATGAGCATTTTTCAATGTTACTGAAATATCTTCAAAACATTCTTTCCAATGACTACAAAATTGTCCTTTGGATGAATGTACTACAATTTATGTATTTATTTTAATAACTTATTATTTTCTAATGACAAAATAATTGCATGTCCATTTATAAACTTAGAAAATATAATATATAAATCACCCATAATCTTATCGCTCAGATATAACCACTGTTAATATTTTGATAAATTTCTTTCTAGTAGTTTTCTATAACTAGCTGTTATTACATACTTAACTAATTGAGGTCATATATTACAAGTATTTTCCCATGTCATTAAAAATGCTCTGGAAATTTTTAGTGCCTATAAATCATAAATGATATATGTCTGATCTCACTCTCTTACTGGTAGGGAGGAAAGAAATTTCCAGCCAACAAGGACAGAAAATGTCCACAAATAGAGGGAAAAGGATTGTCTAGGGTCATGCCCTCTAAGTCAAGAGTTCCTCTAGAAAGAGTCCAGACTTCCTTGGCATGCACAGGCTGAATAGTTGCTTCCGAAAACCAAGTTGCCAAATCCAGCGTAGGATAACTGTTTGAGTCAGAGCTCCTTCGGTTACAAGCGACAGAGCCCTTTGTCAAACAAGCTTAAGAAAAAATCAACAACAGAAACAAACAAACAAATACATTATAGGGATAAGGGAAAAAGGAAGGGAGGGAGGAAGGGGAGAAGTTTATTAACCGAGGAAAATAAAAACTTCTGTCACTGCTGAATTCAGAGGCTCAAACAATGTCTTTAGAACTTATTTGTCATCTCTCATCTCTCTTCACCTGTGTTGGTATCATTCCCTCCAATATGGACAATATGGACATTTTCCTGAAAGAAAGCTATCCATATGACTCTCCGGCTTATATCTTTATAGCTCTTGATCCCAGAGGAGGAGATAACAGTTTTCCTGATAGCTTCTGAAGAAAATTATCAGTGGGGCTTGTGGTTGCCTAAGCTGAATGACTCACTGGGTCAGAGAGATGGAGTATCCATTGGCAAAGCTGGTGTCTGGGAACCACACTTAGTGGGATGCAGGAGGGCCAGTTCTACTGAACTGCATGGTAGGAGGAGTAGGGTTCTCTCAACAAGAAAGAAATGCCAGCAGAGTCATGTCCAAGCTAGTAAGAGGTCGATGGTCACATCATCACAGGCAGCAGGATCAGGAGAGGACAGAGAGGAGGAGGCTGGGGGTGACTCGGGGCCTGACCGACCAGGTGCCCTCCACACATTCAGGAGCAGGAGGTGAGGCCCTCTCAGTGGCGATGGGACACATGAATGCACTTCCATTTATTTAACCATTCGCATATTGTTAACCATTTAGGTTGTTCCAGCTTCTTTTTTCATCAGTTACTCTGCTAAGAAATACTTTCTTTTTACATTTACTTTACAATAACATTTATTCACCTATGGCTGTAAAATAAACATATGTTCATGATAAAATGCAGAAGGCTAAATAAATACCTATATTTCTACTACCCAGGGGGCAACCAAATTATGTGTGTGTTGTGTATATATACACATGCACATACAAACATATATATACACATATACACAATTGATGGCATACTTCAAATAGAATTTTCATTCATGATTTTTAGTTAACACTGAATTAGAAACATTTTATGTTATTAAATATTTGATATCAGAATTCTGATAGTATATGATATTTCATCATATAAATTATCAAAAAATTTTAGCCATTTCTTGATTTGGGGACACTTAGGTATTACCCATTTTTTCACTATTATAAATAAACCTATATTTGGTATAAATATGTGTCTGCATCTCTGATTATTTCTTTGGCGTAGAGTCCTAGAAGTGGAGACACAGGGCTAAAGTATGTGAACACCCTTATGAGTACAGTCACACAGACTGGCCTAGGGTCGGCTATATCAAGTTTGAAGGAGAGGGGAAACGAGGGCGTTCTATGTGGCCCAAGACAATCAGAATGGGGATGGTGGGATGCCGAGAAGAACTAAGTTGAACGTGAGGGCTGTAACTCTGACCTCATGGGGAAAAAAACAAGGTTTGTTTACGTTGCCGTTTCACAAGATCAAATCCTAACATAGACGCATTGGGGGTTTCACATTCTAACTTACACAGCTGTTCCTTGTGGACTGACCCACAGAAAAATAAGCCCTGCTTTACCCCTGACCTCCACTTCACTTCTACTCTGAGTTGAGCCCATCTGCTTCCAGCCCCTCAAGCTGTCCCACCCAGAATGATCTCCACCCAGGAATGCGGGTAGAACAAACTGGAGAAGCTTATTTGCCAGAAATGGGCCACACAAGAGTTTTTTTCACAAAACAGTCAGAGGGAGGGGCTCCACTTCCCAGAGGACTCTACAAACTCCGCTCTGTGGAAAGCGAGGGGGAACAGGGTGGGGGAGGAACAGAGAATTCTCCAGCATCCTGGAGCAGCCTGGCAGGGCTGGCAGTTAGGGGCGGGAGTCCTGACAGCCAACTGCAACTGCAAAAGGAGCGTGGAGGTGAAGGAGGAGGTGGAGAAGGACCACTTCGTGCACCAGGGTGAGTAGCAGTAATTTTATTTTTAGGGGCCGCCATGAATACAGATTTTTGGAGAAAAGAACTATGGCCAGGGAGAATTTCTGGGATGCTTTCTGCAAGGTGCCGTGTATTTGGTCTGGTTCTTTAAAAAACACCCACAGCAAAGATATGAGTTCATCTTTAAGGCTGCCAGACAGAGTCATGTTTCTTTTGAGTGTGACTCTGTACAGATGCTGGGCCACACGAAACCTGGGAAGAAACTTTAAAAAGCAACCAAAATATGAAACACCATATCCTCCGTAGAGGCATTCACCACGTTTTATACAGGGTCTGTAAAATTTATTCACTCTACTCTTTTCCTCTCTGATCCCCCACCCAAATGTTTGATACCTTTCTATTTTGTGATGGGATTGACACGCCATGTGGTTGTGGAAGAGGTATTCTGAGGTAAGTTCTGGTCTTCTCTGCTCTGTAATTTTCTTTCCTCACTTTACCACATTCTCCTAACTGATCACAGCTAATTATTATTGAAAGGGCCTTGCTTTGCTTGCCCTTGTGTACTCCGTAGCCTGGATCCAGAGCTTTACACCTCGTGTTGTAAAATGCATACTCGCTAAGTTATAGTGAAGGCAAGGAGTAACTCTTCCATGATTAAAGAAATCTGCTTTGTCTTCATTTATTCATCAAATCAACAAACATGGATTAAGGATTTAATAGAGGAAAACCTCATTTCTTCACTCTATTATACAAACTGCTTTTCTGTTCTCCTTCAAGAATGTGACTTTTCATCCGTGGATGATTTTAAAATGGGCTCTAAGCAAAGCACATCCTGGAATGAAGAAGAAAGCAGTTTCTTTTTGATAAAGACCTGGCTTCTATTGTCAAAGGGCAGAAGAGGTCAGGCAGTATCCTCCCTTTCTAAAGAGCAAGGCACCTTTTTTGTATTGAGATGTTTAAAGTTCTTTAATCAAGAAGTGCTTTGGCCTGATAATTAAGGTATGTGTTTGGCTTAGTTTATCTTTTCTGAGGATGAAAGGAGAAAAGAACTGTGGTTTGGGAAGGGCGGAGGCCTTCTTCGGACACTAGCCACAAGACAGAAAAAGGTCTCAGAACCAAGATAGGCCGGAGTGGCCTCATCAAAGGAACAGGGGTGGCGAAGGAAACGGACAGGGGTGTTAGGAGTTAACCACGCGTGGGTGCTGCACTACACCACGCCGAGAAGCCAGATAGAGCAGCAGGAGGGGAAGAGAAGAGTGTGTGGTCTTGAAGTAATTCTTGGTCCCCTTTCACCACATCGGCTTCTGGCCTGGAAACTGGCTTGCAGACATTTTCTCTGCTGGTCTCTCAGGCACGTGTCACCAGTGAGCGAGGGAGGGATGGTTGTAGGGGGGAGAGTGTCGAGTGACCAACCCTCCAGGTTTTCCCGGGACACTCTAGGTTTTGTGCTGACAGTCTTGCATCCCGGGAAACCCTTCAGTTCCTTGCAAAACTGGACACTTGGTTATCCTACTCACCAACCTGGAGTCGTGTCATGGAAAAATTAGGTATTCACGAAGACTTACTTTTTTTTCACAATTTCAAAATGTTCAGATGGCATGTCCATAAATACCAAGTCATTCAGTCATAAAACCAGAAAGCCAGTGAGTATTGGATTAGACCGAATGTGGGAAGTGGGGAGATTTGTGGAACAGATTTGTAAACAACTCACTGCGAATGTAGGGGAGGGAGATGCTAATGTTTTTAAGAAGCAAACAATGGTAAAAATGTAGAGGATTTAATTTTTACTCATTTGAAATATGTAGAATGCTGTTGATTTTCTCTTTATTATTAATGTGTTTTATATCAGTATAAGAGTTTTGTTTGTTCTTTGTTTTGGATTCAGAGAATGTAACTATTTACAAGGGATGTCATTGGTTAACTTCCAACCATGCCCCCTCCCCCTGCCCCAGTGCTTCCTATGGTCTTAGCTGTTTAACTTTGAATCCTCCCAACAACGGGGTTTGAAGGACGTAAACCTCATGCTTAGGGAAGTACTGTTTTCACATTTCTTAATGTTCTGCTGAAAACCATCAGCTTCACGTACCGCTGACGCTACAAGTCAGGGTCGCTAAGCTGAAGCAGGCACTCAACCTTGCGAGTCCTCTCCATGCTCCAAATGCTGATCTCGCCACCCCCACCCCTCCTTCTTTTTCCTCTTACTGATTCACAAAGAGCACGGGCTTCATTAGAAGGCTTCCATCCTGCCAGCAGAACCTCAACGCTGACCCCGTCCACATTTCTTTCTCTCCCTTTCTCCTGCCGTAATAAAGGAATTGCTTTATTTCTAAGTCACAGCCTCTACTTTGCTGACTCCATCCTCACCTCCCTCCCAGGAGCTCCCACGTCAATCACCATCACCTCTGCTTCCATATCTTCAGCTGCCCCTTCTCTATGGCTCCATCCTTCAGCGTTTCACATGCTGAATTTACTCCCATCTTTAAAAGAAATTATTTTTCTATCCCAGTTGTTCTCAGCGCTAGCTACTCATTAGAATCACCTGGGAAGCTTTAAAAACTTTACGGTGCCCAGGCTGCACCTCAGAACAATTAAGTCAGAATTGGCAGGGGTGGGATCCAGGTGTCAGAATTTATTTTGAAAGCTCCCCAGGTGATTCCAGTGTGCAGCCAGGATTAAGAAACACTGATCCAACCTACCTATCCCTCCAGCCACCCCCAGCTGTCCTCATTCACTGTCGAACTCGACTTGCTACTCCTTTCCCTGACCCCTCATTCATGCCTCTACCAGTGTGACCCTGCACGCTCCCTTCACCCGCCAAGGCATCAAGGTCACTGAAGGACTTCTCATTGCTAAATCCCACACTCTGACCCAGCAGCCTTGACCTGTTGACCATCCCTTCCTTCTTGAAGCATTCCTTTCCCCTGGTTCCCACGCTGCCCTCTCCTGTCTTTCTCCTTATCCCCCTTGCCTTCCAATTTCCTGGGCTCCCTCTCCTCAGATTCCTTCCTTATCCCTTTCTCTGCCCACTCTTTTTGGGCGGTCTCATCCACTCTCTTGGCTTTTCTTGCCACCCAATGTCGAGGACTCCCAAAGAGCCTACCCAGCTTTCTGGACACCCCTATCCTCCCTCCTGCTGCCTCCTGCACAGCTCCACCCAGAGCTCTCAGGAGCACCCTCCGATTAAATGCCAAGACTGAACGCTTCATCTCACCCCGTACTCCCAAACGTGTTCTTTCTTCATTGTTTCCTGCGTCGATTTACATCCAGTCGCCCCAGTAATGTGGGCATTGCCCTTGCTCTTGGAAACCTCTCATCCAGTCGTTCAATTCCAGTGTGTGCTACCTCCTAAGTCATTTAAATTCAGCTGTCTTTTAAAATGCTACTCCTCTAGGAGGGCTTCTCTGATGCCTAGACTAGGTTTGGCTCCCTGCTTTGTGCTTTGAGAGCACGTGATCCTTGCCCTAGCACAACACTCAGCGAAACCTATAGGAACTGCTTAATGCCTGACTTGCACTGAGGACAGGGAGGGGCTAGGGACTCAGAGCAACACAGTCTTTACCCACCAGCATCTTAGAGTCTAGAGAAGAAAATGGACCATTGTAGTAGACTCAGAAACACGCACAAGTATGTGTAAGGCTCTCAACAGTCTGTACCAGGATTGCTTGACTACTCATAGATGGCTTGAGGGGTCCAGCTGAAGAAGGGCTGTAGAGCAGGTGGAGCCCCTCCCTGTTTCAATCTAGCACCTCACTGATAAGGAGGTCTACTGAATTGATTCCAAGTGAATTCTTTTGGAAAGAATAGAATAAATTGCATGTATCTTCATTTAGAAATGCTGACTCTAATGGTTAAGAATATTGTATACTTGAAAGTTGCTGAGGGAGTAGATCTTAAAATTTCTTATCACAAGAAAAAAATTGTTATGTGGGGTGATGGATGTTAACTAAACTTATTGCGGTCATCATTTCCCAATATATACATAAATCATTGTGTTGTACACCTAGAATTAATACAGTGTTATTTGTCAATTATATTTCAGTTAAAGAAAAAAAGAAAGGGAGGAAAAAAAAGAGATGCTGACTAATTCTGAAGCTCTTAGACCTAAGTATGGTCTGAAAATCTAAGCATTTTAATTCTCTAAACTATTCTGAAATAAACAATCTTACTAAAAAGGCTTGGTATACCTTTGCAAAATCTATTATGTATTTATAAATACGATGGGCATATTAAATATTTGAAAATGTATTATAAGTTATTGTATGGTACCCCAAATTCAGCCTGCTTTTCCTTCCTAAAAAGAATCATGCAGCTGTTAGTTCATTTAAGGAAGGCTATCCTCCAGTTCTCTTGCACCATATCCACTAAGGAGGTGTGATTCATGTGTGGTGATAGCTGTGGAGAAAAGATCAAATTTGGTCATCTTGCAGCTGATTGAAATTTTGTGACCTTTCAGGTGTTTGTTTTCAAAGAGAGCAATGCCAAAAAAAAAAAAAAAAATCAAGTTCTAAAGTCTGTTTTTCTTACGCTTTTTATTAAACTACAGTTTCTGAAATCTAAAATAAGTTCCAATTACCAGTTCTCTAGAGAGCCCTGTTTTCCACAGGGCTCCTATGTGGCTTTTAGAAATTCGCAGGGTTAATAATTTGTCTTCGCGCCAAACCCCTGGCTTCATTTTCCTTTGCCCATCTGCACATTTTGCATGCATACAGGCTGTTGGTGTGCATATGTATCCAAGCCTTTGCATACGGAATGAGTATGCTTTCAAAAAGCAGGCCCATAAAAGTTCTAAAGCAGGCAGTGAGTTACTTGGAGGCGGTCCAGCCGCACGCTGCAGATGGCGCTACTGCGATGGGGTAGGGGGAGTTCGCAGCTCGGATCAAACCTCTCCCAGCGAACCTCTGCGCTCTCCAGCGGGAGGTGCGGGCTCTGCGCGCTCACTCTTTGTGAGGGGCTTCCGCACGGCACTAAGTATGAAATTCATGGAGGAAAATGCAAGGCTCTTTGTAATGAATGCAGAACAACGTCTGCACGCCTTTGTTTGCAACTTGGAGGAAAAAAATGGTCTAAAGGCTGAAACCAGTGTCAGTATTTGATAATAATAAGGAATAGTTACAATGATCATCAAGCTCTCTAACTTGCTATAAAAGAGGAAACCACAATGGGCTGGTTATGATCTTGCGGGTGTCTCCATATCTTTTTCACTTAGTTCCACAGAAAGCCAATTGTCTAGTGAAAGTAATGGTTTATTTAGATTTAAGTCATGTTACTGCCCGAGGAGGCTGCTAGATGGGAAAGGAGAGCGGAGAGAGTATATTTGATCTAAGAAAGAATATTTAAGGCATGAGGTCAGAATAGCTGGGGAGCGTTTGGCATGTCTAATTCTGAATTCAGGGTGTTTTACACCTAAGTTTGTACTAAGTTAAAGTTTGCAATAAAGGTTGTGATCAAGAACACAATAAACAGCACCAGCCTCTGACTGGTTTTGACCCTGAGCTCCAACCACAAAGCCCTTGTATCTGGGGATAGTGGCTGACAGCTCAGCTCAGGCCTGAAAGCTAGAGGAAAGGGACAGAAGTGATTCACTTTTGAAGGTTCTTGTTCCATTATCTTGCTCTCCACAGTGCCTGGCACAGCTCTTCATACATAGTGGGCACCCCCAATATTTGTTGAGCTGAAACGATTGGCTACCGACTGAACAAGCACAATGAGGGCAGGGTGTGCAGGACAGGACAATACTGAGCTGAGCTTGTGCAGTTGCGAGAGAATTGCCTTAAAGAGTTCGAAGGGGAGGGGGGACTTCCCTGGCGGTCTAGTGGTTAAGACTCAGCGCTCCACTGCAGGAGGCGGGGGTTGGAAGTAAGATCCCACGTGCCCTGAGGTGTGGCCAAAAGGAAAAAAAAAAAAGGGTTCAGGGGGACCTCTGAGGGAGGGAAAGAGGAAGGGGAAGTGGCTGATGTGCCTTATCATAAATCTTTTGATGGGCTGAAAGCACAAATGCCTTGATTCTCAGACAATGCAAAGCAATGAAAATCAAACACTATGTAAACCATTTACAAGGAAAGGTGGAGTTTGCTTAGGAAGGACAATTTGGGGGTATCATGTTTTCCATTTATACACAAATTCATTCCTGGAATAGCCATTCTGCTTAGCAGGTGTCCCTCTGGTCCCTCATTAGGCATGGCCAGCAGGTGGGCCATGAAGTGGCTGTACCCTGAGTGCCTTCTTCAACATGTGGCTTCCTCAAGTGAATTTTTCAAAGCATTGTGTTGACTGGACAATGGTTAAAACTATGGTGAAATAACTTCAGAGGAAGCACATTGAAAACAGGAGACGATCTAGTCACCTTCACTCTGAAACATCAGCAGTCAGACAGTCAGATTGGTAGAAAAGGTAATCAAAAGATAACACAATATACACTGTTCTTCGACAACCATTTTGGAGAGTCATCTGTTATTTAAAAATGAAGGCTAATGAAAATGTTTATATTAAACCTATTTCTAAGTTATTAATGCCAGCTTTTAGGGGCTGTTAGAGGCTGACTACTGTTCAGAGGGCAGTAAGAGCTGAGAGAGTAGATGAGGTTGTCCAGGCGAGGGTGTAGAGAGAGGAGCTGAGGGCCTGGGAGAGACAAGGTGAGCGCGTAGATTTTGGAGAAGTGCAAAGTGGAGAGCCTCACAGGAGACAGAAGAACCAGCCAGAGATGATGGGAGGAAAACCAGGAGAGATCGCTGGGTGATGTAGACACCGAGAGAGTGTTTCCAGAAAGAAGGAGCGACTGTTAATAAATTATATTAATGAGCTTTGTAGATTTACTCCATGATAGAATTTTTGTTTGCTACTCAAGCTTCAGAGAGTTCTGCACCTCCCTAGATATTTCTGGGGTTAGCGATCCAGAAACATATGTAACCTACACAGGTACTTTATAAATATATAAGTTTTGAATAAGTTTCCCATGGTCATGCTTCCTGAACCAAATACTGAATCACATGAGCTGACAGAGGGGCAAAATATTTGATGTCAAGCTGCTCTGGAAAACTGTGAGTGAGGACAGCCATGGGTGTCTCCTCCCAGCCTTTCCTCTGAGCGCTGAGGAATCGCAATTAGAATGTCTTCATGGGAAGCCTCTCCACCCCTCAGTAATTTTTACTATCTAAATAAAAATGTTTTCCAAGGCCTTTACACCTTTTTCAAAATAAAGATTATTAGGAGTATTTCTGTTCTAAAAGTAGTACTCATTAGAGAACATTCTCATTACAGAAAATACAAGAAATTAGAGAAAATCACCCATTATACAGGGATCTAGTCTCTGTTAACATTTTTAAGCATGTTTTTTCTCCATCTTTTTTTCTACACCTTTAAAATTTTCTTTTTGACAGTTCTGAATAATTTTTATACTCTTATGTGTTGTTTTTCCTCCATTTGATGTAATACAGTTTCCCACTTTAAAGTCCTCATAAAGATTATTTGTAATAGTTACATTACATAATTTAATTAACGAGGCCCCTATGGTTAAACATTTGTATGAATTTCTAATTTTTATTATTATTATTATTATTATTTTTAGCCATTCTTTTTTTTTTTTTTTTTAATATTTTTATTTATTTATTTATGGCTGTGCTGGGTCTTCGTTTCTGTGTGAGGGCTTTCTCCAGTTGCGGCAAGTGGGGGCCATTCTTCATCGCGGTGCGCGGGCCTCTCACTATCGCGGCCTCTCTTGTTGCGGAGCACAGGCTCCAGACGCGCAGGCTCACGGGCCCAGTCGCTCCGCGGCATGTGGGATCTTCCCAGACCAGGGCTCGAACCCGTGTCCCCTGCATTAGGCAGGCAGATTCTCAACCACTGCGCCACCAGGGAAGCCCAAATTTTTATTATTATTAAAAACTCTGCCTCTAACACATTTATTCTTAATGCTTTTACAATTTTTCACAACATCTGTTATGTGTGGTAGAACAGGATATTTAATTTAACGGATTAAGAAATATAGGTGTTCTTGAGGCTACTGATTTAATTTGCTAAATTGCATTCTAAGTTGGGTCCCAGTAGTCTTTATTGTAAGTACAGGCTTTAGAGTCAGATCTGGGTTGAATCTTGACTCCAGCGGCTGCAGTGAGACCCTTAGAGATGCTCACCAATGGCAATGGTGCCACCAGCCCAAGCCCCCAACAAGTAACTCAAAATAAATTCAATACCCAGATGAAAATATATCGTGAGGAAGGCTAAGGAATAGATATTTCCCTGTGATGACTACTTTAATGCTTTTATTTTTTTGACTATCAAACTTTAAACTCTACTACCCGTTTTCCCTCTTTTTTCGCGCCCCTATTTTGCCAGTCCCCTTGGCACACGTTGTTTCACTTTGTAGAGTGATGGGACCCCAGAGAACCACCCTTTGTCCCTGTGAGGACTCAGCAAGGTCAGCAGGTCTCTCCAAACCTTATCTTTAAACTGAGATAACAATATCTATTTTATGAGCTTGTTTTAAGTTAAATCAAGTTTGCTCGCTTTGTATAGTATCTGTCATGTATTGATAGTAGGCACTCAATACATGATAGCTGCTGTTGTTATTTTTGAGGAGATGTGATGGTTTAGCTTCTTAAACACCAGCAAAGTATGACAATACCATTAAAATTTTTTTAATCATGTAATAGTTTTAAAAAATGGAGTCTCAATCTTGTTTAGTTTACTTTTCTTTGGTTACTAATGAGGTTAAACCTTTTTTCCGTGTGTGTTAATAGGTTATATTTTCATTTAGAATTGTGTGTATGGGTTCAAATCTCAGTGCTTCCACTCACTTGCTGTTACCAGGTCTTTGGTGGCAAGCAACAGAAGACCCAGGCTCAATGTGACTAAATAAGAAATGTACTATCTGCCACATGATACAGCCCCAAATAGAGCCTCTGGCAGGCCGGGTGTGGCGGGGGGGTGGAGTATGATTAGGATTCCGGCCTTTTTCCCTGCGGAGACTTGGCCCTGCCCCACCTCTGATGATCACGAGATGTCTGTAGCATCTCCAGGTATCACATCCACATACAACCCTAAAAGTGTAGGTGAATTTTCTTCTGTTTTCTCATTGGGAAAGAACTTTGTAATCTAAAAAAACAGTGGGAAATTAGTACATAAAAAGATCAATACATTTAAATTCACAAACATTGTTAAGTTCTTTAGGATATTTATTGCATTAGGTATTGCTTGTTTGGTTTTGCATTACTCAGAGGAATGCAAATTAAGATCACAACAAAACACCACTACACATCTATTAGATTTGCTAAAATATGAAACAAACAAACAAACCCAGAGACAAACAAACAATAAACTGGCAATACCAAGGACCAGCAAAGATGTGGAACAACTCATTACATTTTCATATAAGCCTGGTAGGAATACAAAATGGTAGAGTGAAAAAGGCAAAGAAAGCACTGTCTGTTTATAGGAGCGAGGAATTATTTCCCACAAGCCCGTGAGAGGATTTCTCCCTGTCATTTTATTAGCCAGAATTTGGCACTTGTCCACTCCTAAACCTAATCACTTGGCAAGAGGAATGGGTCCACACCTTCAATAACTGAGACTATTCAGGACCCATCTCCTGGGCCAGGGGCAGGGCCGTGAAAGAAATCAAGGTGTAAATATGAGCCAGGGTGGGGCTGGGAGGGAACACATGACGGATAGGCAGAAACAGCGCATGACCCTTGAGGTGAGTGACTATGCAAGAACCTTCACACCTCCGACCCTCAGGTCCTTCCTGGACCAACTGGGGATGGCCGCCTTAACTGAATGTTTTGCAAGCTATCCAGCACAGACTTGACCTGGGCTAGGTGCTCAGAAATTGTATTTCTGCTGATTTCAATTTATCTGAATGAGCATTTTATATAATACATTTGGCCCTTGAACAACACAGTGGGGGAGGAGGGTTAATCCGCATGTAATTTATAGTCAGCCCTCCCTATCGGCGTTTCCTCTGCATCCCCAGATTCAACCAACCTCAGACTGTGTAGCACTATAATAGTTACCATTGAAAAATATCTGCATCTAAGTGGACCCTCGCAGTGCGAGCCAGCATTTGTTCAAGGGTCAACTGTAATATGTTGTCTTTCATATTGATGCAAGATTTTTTTCTAAGTATATCGAGGATATATTAACTGGGAGAGTAAGACATCTATGGAAATTTGTAATGACTGTGTGGTCAAGCTTATTTAATCTCTTCTTTTAAAAAATTTCTTCTAACACTTTCAAGCTTAGAAAGTACTTCCAAACCCTTTTGTACTTCTCTTCACTGATACCTAACACAAAGTCATATTTTTGCTTCTAGTCTTTTTTTGATGTGATTTGTTACATTCTGATCTCTTTAATCCATATTGGATTTGGTATGGTCTAGCTGTCACATGAGGATCTGCATTGATTTCTTTCCTAAAACTATAACCAATTTTTTCACTATCACTTACTAAATAATGCTCTCCCACTTTGATCACATTGATCGTGATACCTTTGTTACAACGAATTATAGTCTTATACATTTTGAAGCTAGAGACCAGGAAAACCTCTCCTCATGAAAACCAAAGGAGCAGGGAAGACACACCCCAATAGCCACTCCCTGCACACACTGCAACCAAACCCATAAGTTTAAGAATTGGCAGTTGCATAAAAATTCAGTTTTTCTACCTGGTCGATCGCTCTTCCTCTCAAACCTTCATTAAGACATTTGGTTGACTTTCTGTAGTTTCCCTTATATCAAATCCTCACAATGCTGATTAAGATCGTTATAGGTAGAGTTATTTTTCCTGAATGTTTGACATGTTGGAAATAACCTAATAGATAAAGATATGTAAATTCAATGGAATGTTATATCCTAACCAAAAATGAACAAAAATGAAGACAATAAAGAAGAAGAGGAGGAGGAGGGGGAAAATGTTTACTAAAATATATATAAATGAATTGTATGAGCAACTTAATTATAAGTAGGCGTATTGGTCAGTGTTTGATTAGATGACAGAAGGGCTACAGGAACTAGGGCAGCTGTGGAGAGGTCAGAGCCTGAATCCTAGTATTTGTCTTTGCTAGAACTCTGTCTGTCTCTCTGTCTCTATCTGTCTCTCTGCCTCTGTTCCTCCCTGTCTTTCTCCCCCGCACCCTGCCCCACACCTCTCTCTCTCTCTCTCTCTCCCCTCCCCTTTCTCATTGTTACTCTTTCCTATTTAACTGAATTCTCTTGCACCACACTTAGGCTTTCTCCTTGGGGGTGGCGGGCACAATGCAGACAATGACTACCAGAATCTACAACTCTGTGAGCCAGTTTGAAAATTTTAGGATCCTGGGAAGGACTCTGACAGGTATGGATTGACTCACAGGCTCACCTTAGGCCCATCGGCGCGATCATAGGAATGTCTACCTTGATGGTCAGACTTGAACAAGACTGTCCTTGGCATCAGGGAGAAGGGCTAGTGTGACTGGCAGTCTCATCTAGATCGTTTGATTCGAATGCAGAAGCAGCAGCTCCCCAAAGGGAATGTGGGTGTGTTGGGGGGGAAGAGCGGAGGGGAAGATCCAGGGAGAAGCAGCCAAGGTGCTGAGCAGACAGATAAACAACAGCTGCAGTCTTCGAATTGGCATGCAAGGTCATTTGTGACTCTCCCCTGACCTGGCCACAGTGTCCTTTTCCCTCACTCCATACTCCTCATCCTGTGTTAAGGACCTTGAACTAATTAGCGCACTGCATCTCCTGGGCTCCACTTTGCACGTGCTGTTCCTTCTCCATCTACGCTCTCCTACCCCTCCTGTCTCCACCTGGCTAATTCCAGCTCACTCTTCAGCTCATTGCAGCTGTCACCTGCTCTAGGAAGTCCACCAGGATTCCACACTTCCCCCATCAGAGTTAGAATCCCGTTAAGTGCTGGTCGTACTCAGGCTTATGTCTAGCATAGCAGATATCACATCAACTTGTGATACACTCCAACTAGTTTAAGCAGAGAGGGATTTATTACAGGGTAGAAGGTAGCTTACAGAATTTCAGAGAGACTAGGGAGCCAACTTGGGTGTTATCCAGCCTGTGAACAGCACAGCCAGGAGAAATATCCAACATCCTATAGAAACCCCACAGCCAGCCGCTGCCTGCCACTTGACCCCCCCAGTGCTATAGAGACAGGACTTGAGAACCCTTCCAACAACGGTCACCAAAGAACCAAGCACCTCCACCACCCTTCCTGCCTGAAGGAGGTTGTGGCCACCACTTCACAGTGTTTTCTTTCACCCTCCACATCTCTGGTTGGCAGAAACCTGGTCACAGAGAGAAAGGAAACTGGGAAATGTAGTCTTTAGCACAATAAACAGAGGGTTGGAGTAGCGTTGAATGAGCCAATCGTCAGTATCGTCCACAAAAACTCTGTTAAAGGCGTACAAATTTGTTTTTTATATTATCTTGGTGAATAGTTTCATAATCTGTATAAAATCTTTGTGCCCAGAAATACTTTAAATTTAGCATCCACTTTATCTGATATTAGTATTGCTAAGCCAGCTTTCTTCTGGGTACTAATTTCCTGGTACTGTATATCTTTTTTTCCCATCCCTTTATTTGCAGTCTTTCTATGTTATTTTGTTTGTGGTGTATAACTTGCAAGTAGTGTGGATAACTGGATTTTTTAAAAAGCCAATCTAAGAGTCCCATCGTTTAATAGGCAAGTTAAAAATATTCATTTTTCACTGTGATTAGGAATCAAACAACTTATCTCTGACATTTTATAGTTTCTAATGTATAAAGAGTCTTCTTTTTTTCCCTTCTATTCTTCTTTTGGATTGTCAGGTTTTCCTAATTCCTTTTCATTTTCTTCAACAAGTTCGGAAATTACACATTCTATATCTAATCGTTTAGTGGTTTTAACAAACTTAAGTTTATATTTTCCTAACGAAGTCAATAGCTAATCCATATCTCCAGCCTCCTCCTGGACAAGACATTAGAACAGTGTAACTTCCCTCCTGACTCACCACTTTCCCCAAAGTCCCATGTTATCATTGTCTAGATTTCTCAAAATGTTTTTATCTGTGCTTGGAAAGAAGAAAGAAGTTTCTCTGTGTGATCACTCTGCCATCTTGATCTAGATGTTACAACAGCCTTTGGATGGATCTCTTCCTTTCTCCTAGTTCCTCCTGACTCACAGCCTTTCACCTGCGTCTTTGACTTCCCGTTTCAACCATATTGTATGAAGACCCACAGCTCCCTCCCTCCCTATCTCACCACTGCACCATCCTGCAGGCGTTCAACCTGGGAGAGGCAGGCAGGTGCTCATGCACCAAAGAACATGTGCCCTGAACATGAAGAACATAAAACCACTGCAGTGTCTCAAGCTCCCTCACCTACTCTTGCCCTTCTCTTTTTTCAGCATATGACCTTGCCTCCTACTTCAAAGGAAATAGAAGCCATCAAGTAAGAACTCTCAAAAATTTCCACTTCCTCACCAATAAATTCATGTATATCCCCAGCCACATTTCTGTTTCAGTCTCACATGAAGCAATGCCCTTCTTCCACTAATAGACCAACTTTAGGACATAATCCCTCAGTTCCTACTCCTGTCTTCTGTATTTTTAATTCTCCCTCGCTAATCTCTCCTTGTACCACCAGATGATACAGCTAAATCAACTTTGCTTGTAGTGAACATTTCATTAATATTTATAGAGGCAATGAATGAATACATTTGTCATACAGGATATTTACAAAATGGCCACAGTAGCTCAGATATTGTTAAGAATATCAAGATAGGGCTTCCCTGGTGGTGCAGTGGTTAAGAATCCGCCTGCCAATGCAGGGGACATGGGTTCGATCCCTGGTCCGGGAAGATCCCACATGCCATGGAGCAACTAAGCCCATGTGCCACAACCACTGAGCCTGTGCTCTAGAGCCCGTGAGCCACAACTACTGAGCCTGCATGCCACAACTACTGAAGCCCACGCACCTAGAGCCCGTGCTCTGCAACAAGAGAAGCTACCGCAACGAGAAGTCCACGCACCGCAATGAAGAGTAGCCCCCGCTCACCGCAACTAGAGAAAGCCCACAAGCAGCAACGAAGACCCAATGCAGCCAAAAATAAAGTAAATTAAAAAAAAAAAGAATATCAAGATATTGTAAACACTCAGAAGTGTAACTTTCACTTTTTTTTTTAAAATTAATAGCTACTTTATTTATTTATTTATTTAGCTGTGTTGGGTCTTTGTTTTGTGCGAGGGCTTTCTCTAGTTGTGGCAAGCCGGGGCCACTCTTCATCGTGGTGCGCGGGCCTCTCACTATCGCGGCCCCTCCCTTTGCGGGCGGGGCACAGGCTCCAGACGCGCAGGCTCAGCAGTTGTGGCCCCACGGGCCCAGTCGCTCCATGGCATGTGGGATCTTCCCAGACCAGGGCTCGAACCCGTGTCTCCTGCATTAGCAGGCAGATTCTCAACCACTGCGCCACCAGGGAAGCCCCCCAGGGAAGCCCCCCAGGGAAGCCCCCAGAAGTGTAACTTTCTACACGTATTTGAAGATCATGTCATGAATCCATACCACGAATATCTGAGTCCAACAATTGCACTATTGTAGGCGCTGGGGATAGAGAGTGAATAAAATAGACAAGGACCCCACCCTCATGTAGCAGGTACTCCAGAGGAAGGCAGGAAATAAGTAGTCAAATAAAATAATTTCAAATGGTGGCAGAGGCTTCAAAGAAAATAAAATGGAGTAATGGGTAGGAAGCAGCATGTTTGAGGGAAAACGAGAAGGCTGGTGTAGAGAAGCATAAAGAACAAGGGGAATGAAGTATGAGGTGAGGAAAAGAGGGTGGGAGCCAGACCATGACATTACATGTAGCTTCCATCCTAAGTGCATTAGTGTGCTGTTGACTCTTTTAAACTGAAATAAAACATACATTGTAAGGTGCACAGAAAGTACACCACTTGATGACAACACGCACACAACTCAGGAAACAACCACCCAGTTCAAGATACAGAACATTTCCAAACCTCAGATGCTTCCCTCATGCCACTTCTCTGTCTAGCTATCCCTCCACCCCAGTCCCCAGCAAAGGTAAAGACCAAGTAACCGCCAGCTGGCCTTCTATCACTACAGATTAGTTTTTCTTATTCTTGAACTTATAAATTGAATCATACAGTACAAACTTTTGTCTGTCTTCGTTTGTCTGTTTGAGAGATTCATCTTTGTTGCTGCATGTGCCAGGAGTCTACTCTTCTTTTTTTTTTTTGGCTGCGCCGTGCAGCTTGTGGGATCTTAGTTCCCGACCAGGGATGGAACCCGTGCCCCCTGCAGTGGAAGCATGGAGTCCTAACCACTGGACCACCAGGGAAGTCCCAGGAGTCTACTCTTTTCTATTACTTGTTATACTTTGTTATATAAATACATCATAGTTTATCTATTGGACTGTTGATGGACATTTAGATTGTTGCCAGTTTTTGTCTATTATAGATAAAGCCGCTATAAATATTCTTGAACATCTTATAGTGGACATAGGAACTCATTTATCCTGGGTGTATATATATACCCAGGAGTGGAATTGCCAGGTCATGGGGTAAGCATATGTTTAGCTTTCTTAGCTATCACCAAACAATTTTCCGAACTCATTACATATTCCCTTCCACTAGCAGTGTCTAGAGTCCTAGTTCCTCTATATTCTCAGCAATACTTGGTATTGTCAATCTTTTTAACTTTTAAAATTGTAGCCGTTCTGGCAGGTGTGCAGTAGGCTCTCATTGTAGCTTTAATTTTACTTTCCCCGATGGTTAATGATGTCAGACACCTTTTCATATTCCAACCGTCTGTTTGGATTTTGACTTTTGATAGGTTTAAAGCGGGAGATTGACCCAATGAGTAGCTTTTAAAATATCTCTCTGGGGAATCCCCTGGCGCTCCAGTGGTTAGGACTCCGAGCTTTCACTGCTGAGGGTGTGGGTTCAATCCCTGGTCGGGGAGCACAGATCCCGCAAGCTGTGGGGTGTGGCCAAAAAAATAAATAAATAAATAAACTTAAAAAATAAGCTCTCTCTCTGGTTTTTCTGTGGAGGGATGACTCCAGGGAGCCCAGTGGAGACAGAGGGAACTTTTAAAAGCTAATTATGTAGTCTGGGAAGGAGACGTAGGTAGCTGAGACTAGCAGTGGCAAAGAAGTTAGAAGTGAAAAGATTCAAGATATATTTTGGAGGAGGCCTGCCAAATGTACCCATAGGCTGGACGTGGGAGAGAAAAGGAGGAATCAACGATGATCTGAACAGCTGAATGGCCGGCGGTGCATTTTCCACAGGGTGGAAATCTGCGGGGGGGAGCTGGTTCCTTGAGTGTTAGAAGGCAAGTTGTAGGAGATGAAAGAAGAGACTGAATCACACCATAGCAAACTGTGCTACTTCCCGAATAAAAAAAAAATTCTGGACACAAACTGTGCTCAAAGAAACATTCTGGGCACTGAGAGAACTGCAGTGGACTTTGATTGGCTTCCCTGCCTTGCAAATGAGCTCTGTAGCACTGGGCAGTGTGAGTTTGCCAGCAAAACTTCTATAACTTCATTTATCACTCCTGTCCTTGTGGTTTTATTTTTCCTTCCAAGAATAAGTACATCTCCACAAGATGAAATGAAAAATCCAGAAATGTAAAATTAGATTAGTTTGGAAATTACTGGCGTTTTTCTTCTCGTGTAAGGTCACTCTGCCCTTTCAGGTCAGTGCTGGGGAAGTGACACATTTCTTTCCGTCTCACACTTCTGCTTATTTTCGTGCAATAGAAAAGCAAATCCTCGGGCTTCCCTGGTGGCGCAGTGGTTAAGAATCTGCCTGCCAATGCAGGGGACACAGGTTCGCGCCCTGGTCTGGGAAGATCCCACATGCCGCGGAGCAACTAGGCCCGTGAGCCACAACTACTGAGCCTGCGCGTCTGGAGCCTGTGCTCCGCGACAAGAGAGGCCGCGACACAGTGAGAGGCCCGCGCACCGCGATGAAGAGTGGCCCCCGCTTGCCGCAGCTAGAGAAAGCCCTCGCACAGAAACGAAGACCCAACACAGCCAAAAATAAATAAATAAATAAGTAATAAATTAAAAAAAAAAAAAGCAAATCCTCAACATTTCAAATGCTTCGCGCATGTGGCAAATATTTTTATTGTCATTTAAACCTTTAATTTGAAGTTATGTAAAAGGTAGGGGTGTCAGACCACTAGTTTACCAGGCCACTTCTATGTGGAAAATTCTGTACTTGCAGAAATAATAAGCCGACTCTCCAAGTCTCCACGACGTTAGGCTGCCTGCTGCTTCGATTTGTGGGTGCTTTTCAGTTCTTAAAGCGGTGACAATACTACATAAAAGAGGGACCTCACGATTAATAACGGCTTACTACAGATAGTCCCTGTACTAAACACCAACCCTATGAGATATGCACTATTATTATCTCCATTTAACATATGAGAAAACTGACTGCAGTCATTTGCCCATGATTGCTTGGCTGGTAAGCGAGATCAGAACCCAGGTTTATGTGAATCTAAAATGAACTCTTGATGGCTCCCAAGCTGGGAGAGTGTAGAGTGGAAGTTAAGCATGTATCTGCCAGAGCCAGTCATCCTGGGTTCATATCACAGCTCTTCCACTTACTGGCTGTGGGTTCCTGGGCGGTCTCTGCTGGGGACCATCATGGTACCTCGCACTGGGTAAGGTAAGAATTAAATAGTTAACATATACAGTATACAACACTTAGAACTGTGCTTAGATTATGCTTTGAGAGTGTTAGCAATTACTTTTTTTTTAAAACATAGCTTTATTAAGATATAATTCACATACTACAATTCAAACATTTAAAGTGTACAGTTCAGTGGTTTTTAGTATATTCAGAGAGTTGTATGACCATCATCACGATCAATCTTAGAGCATTTCTACCCAGAAAGAAACCCAGTCCCCATTAGCAAGCACTCACCACCCTTACCCCACCTCCAGCCGTAGGCAACCACTAGTCTACTTTCTGTCCTTATAGATTTATAAGAATCTATTGAATATACATTGCCTATTCTGGACATCGCATGTAAATGGAATTATGTAATATGTGACCTTTTGTTTCTGGCTTCGTTCTCTCAGCATAATGTTTTAAGGTTCATACCTGTTGTAGCAGGTATCAGTACTTCATTTCTTTTTATTACCAAATAATATTGCATTGTATAGATATCTCATATTTTATTTACCCATTCATCAGTTGGTGGGCATTTGGGTTGTTTCCACTTTTTGACTAATATAAATAATGATGTTATGAATACTTGTGGACAAATTTCTATGTGGACATATATTTTCATTTCTCTTGGGTATATAACTAGGAGTGGAATGGTAGCTATTACTTAGCACTGCTGCCCTCTCTCTCTATATATATATCTCTGAAAATGCAGACAGATAATTCTCACAGATGAACACATACCTTAGTGTTTTTGTTCTAAGTGACCTAATGAGGTAAGTATCCTTCCTATTTCACACCACAAATGAAGAAACTGAGACTCTGGGAGATTTTCCTCATTGTTTCTTGGTCTGCAGCTTTGCCCATGATATATACCCTTCTAAGCATGCCCTCCCCTCTGCCCCTTGCCAATCTTTTGGGTTTGAGCTAAGACTCTACTTCTTGCCAGGAAACTTTGCTCAGACCCCACGGGTGGGTCAGGTGCTCTGCTCTGTGCCTCCATGATGTCCTGAGCATTGCTTTACCATAATCTTTGTCACTTTCTACTACACTTACCACAACTACCAGACGGTAGGACCCTAGGGAAGGAATACTGTCTTCTTCAACTGTGTCTTTCATACCAAGCACAAGCCTGGCATGTAGTGGTTGCTGAATAGATACTGGTGGAAGTTAAGAAAAAAAGAGAGGAAGGAATCTGTTCCAGATACATGATAGAAAGTAAAATCTTTTCTGTCACATCATGCAGCCTCAGTTTGAATTGACAAAATAGAAAAACCAGGGAGTGATTATTCGGATCAGAAAAAAAAACCCCTTCACTTTATTAAATCACTGAGCACAACCTTCTTATAAATAGTGAGACCTCCTGGGAGAATGTTGCCTAAAAGATGGTGTGTGTGCCATAGGGCAGCGGTCCCCAACCTTTTTGGCACCAGGGACCAGTTTGATGGAAGACAATTTTTCCACAGACGAGGGAGGGGGAGATGGTTTGAGCGGTAATGCCAGCGATGGGGAGCGATGCAGAGTGGCAGATGAAGCTTCGCTCGCTGGCCCACCGCTCACCTCCTGCTGTGCAGCCTGGCTCCTAACGGACCACGGACCGGTACCAGGTCCCGGCCCAGGTGTTGAGGACCTCTGCCATAGCGATACCCAGGATGGTTTTACTGGTGCATGAGGACATTTTTTTGCTTAATAGCTAATTATTTATCTCAATCTATATTAGAAATAAATATAACTAGGATATCAAACCTTTTATATCATTGTTCAGGAGCAAGCTAAAGTCTTTTTTTAAAAATTAGGACTATTCAAAATGTGTATTAACAGTGGTGAAGATGAAACACAGACAGCAAACATTGTGTAGATGGTACAAAAGAATTCAAGTTCAAGAACACTATTTAAGGACATTTAAAATATAAAATGTACAAAGTACACTTTATAAAGCTAAGCTTTCTCCAGCTTGACTGGGAACATGGATCACCTGTAATCTTCCTCAAATTCAGATTTTGATTCAAATAGGTGTTATAGACTGAAAGTTTGCATCTCCCAAAACTCATACGTTGAAATCTGATCCCCAGGGTGATGGTATTTGGAGGTGAGGCCTTTTAAGAGGTAATTAAGTCGTGAGGGTGGAGTGCTCATGAACGGGATTAGTGCTCTTATAAGAAGAGGCCAGAAAGCTAGCTCACTCTCTTCCCACCATGTGAGGACACAGCAAGGAGACCGCCCTCTGTAAACAAGGAAGAGGGCACGCACCCAGAGCCTGACCAAGCTGGCACACTGCTCTCTGACTTGCGGCCTCCAGAACTGTGAGAAATAAGCATTTGTTGTTTAAGCCACCCGTCTGTGCTAAATTGTCATAGCAGCCTGAACAGACTAAGCCAGTAAGTCTGGGGAAGGAACTGAGATCCTGTATTTCCAACAAGCACCCAGAGGTTGCTGACCCAGGCCACACTCAGAGCAGCAAGGTCATAAAGCATAAATGAAAGTGTGAAGTATTGATAATAGCAATACTACTACCTGCTGTCTTTTCAGTTCTGCTAGGTACTGGGTACTCTTCTAGGTGTTCGATAGATGTTAAACTTATCAATGCTC
Source organism: Eschrichtius robustus (assembly GCF_028021215.1). Classification (NCBI taxonomy): domain Eukaryota; kingdom Metazoa; phylum Chordata; class Mammalia; order Artiodactyla; family Eschrichtiidae; genus Eschrichtius; species Eschrichtius robustus. Next base: position 36,957,823 of record NC_090829.1, read on the forward strand.
ACAAAAATCCTACAAGGTAGTGATTAACATCTCCAATTTACAAATGAAAATTTAAAAATCAGAATTGGCTTGGCTTTTAGTCACAACATTTTTTTTTCCCCACAAAGTAAGACACACAGGCAGAATGGAAATGATAGTATCATTGTCTTTATTTTCATTATTATTATAAAACAGAAGAAATCAAGCTACAGGAGCCCGTACCACTGCCATGGCTTTGGCCAGTGAAGGTTCTCAGTGTCTGTTCTATTCACACGTCCTTTCTCTGGCCTCATTGTGAGTCGGAAAGTAATCTGGTCCAGGGATCAAAGCCTGAAAAGTTTTCCCATTTCCTTCCCCACATTCAAAACAAAACAGCTCTGGGCAAGGGACGCATTTCTGTCCCATGGTTATTTGATGAAGGAAAAAAACTACTAAAACCTGATTTGGAATAAAAAAGCATTCTTAAAATAAATATTAACCACCTATGGTAAAAAAAAAAAAAATACACACACATGCACACACACATACACGTACAGATACACATGACAGTCTCAGCTTCTGGCAGAGGAGTTGTGCTGTTGTCTCTGGCTGATGGTACTAATTCATTCCCACATGGGTGTTTTGTGAGTTAACTACTTCACATTTATGTGGTTCTTTTTTCGTAAAGATTCCAAAGTGCCTCATTAAAAATAAATCCAAGAAAAAAATAAAAGCTAGGTTTCCTTTCAGAGGATCCTAGGGCCCTTTGTAGCTGGGGGGGAGGGGAGATTTTCTATTGCTATGCACAGACCACCAAGGTGCCTTAGGTGTCTTCCTTATCATAAAAGCCTTCACCAGGGAAATTTACCCCCTACTTGGCTAAACAGCCAAGATTTCAAGAGATTTCAAAAACCTGAGGGTTTAGGGCTCAATCTGGCCTGCTCAATTGGGCCTTTTTTTGTTGTGTTGTTTACTGTCTGTATGAGTCAGATGCCCGGCTTCACTTAAAAAAATCAGAAGACCTAGCAACACTGGACCCAGATTTCTGCATTAGCTTCAGCTACTTGTAGGGGTGGAATGGCCGTCCCTCTTGACTGTACCAGCAACTTTCACTCATGTCTACTACCTGCCTGGCCCTGTAGGCTTCTGAGTTTGGAATTCCTGATTTATAAGCAGGATATATAAACAGCCAACATTTGCTCATCATTATCCTGGGGAAAATCTGGCCAAGTACGTTGGAACACTGACAAACAGCTTCCTTTTAACAAATCAAAAGCAGCTGGTTGACACAAGAATTATTCACTGAGTTTGTGGAAACTGGGTGCGCCCTGATTTAAACGCTATATTGCTCAGATACGCAAGCAACAAATCCCTTGTGTTCCTCCCTGTAGAGCAGCTGGTCATCAGTTGGTATACTTGGCTCATTTCCTGGGAGGCTCATTTAAAGTGCTGGAAGGGAGTTTAGAGGTGGCCCAGTAATTTCCCCGTCTAGTTTGCGGGTTAGCAGGAGGTGAACTTCCTGAGGGTCATAACGGTCCATAGAATGAATGTACGGTGTACGGTAGAAAGAGGTGACACCCAGAGAACTGAACTACTTTTATTTTTTTTAAAAAAGCAAATACCTTCTTGTGCTCAATTTAGAGGGTGGAGAACATTATAGTCATCTGATCTTTTAATCATTCCATAAATATTTATTAAGCACCAACTTTGTGCCATGCACTGTGCTAAACTGGGGATGTGATGATGAAGTAGACCCGAGTCCCCTGGACTGGAGAAGTTTAGTCTGGAGGTGGTTATCCAAATATTTATACCCTGATAGCGACCCGAGAGGTGATTGGTGCCATCTTACAGGCAGAGCAAAGACCTGTCCATTAGGGTTCCCAAAGAGATCCCACAATACTCCCATCTGTTTGCTTTCAGATATATTTTGCCTCGAGAAAGATTTTCCTAAGGTCCTACTGTTCTTCACCCCTAAGACACCTCCACCAACATAAATACCCTGGGTAAGGGTGAAACCTCAAAATCCTCCAGGGCCTGGCAGCTAAAAGATGAGTGGGAGACGCCACTCAGCGACTGCCAGCTGTTGGTGGGCAGGAACACTGGCCCAGTGTTGCCGGAACCTCAGGGTTTGTGAGAGAAGCCAGAAATTGGGATTTTTTAAAAATGTGACATCTTCTTTTGTGAGAGTTAGGGTTCAAAAATATTTTTAAACCCGGTGTAGATCATCAAAAATGGCAGATTTCATCAAAAGGCAGATTTCAGTGAAGGGTCCCCAGATTGTGATCTCAGTTCCAGGAGACCCAATGCCCCACCCACTCACTGTATTTAACGCAAATCTTACCAAGAACTGACAACCTGGAATTTGCCTTTTCCAGGAAGTCCCATTGGGCCTTTCGTGTTTTTGAAGATCCAACACATGGAGATATTGACTTCCTGCATCTCTCCCCCCTCCCTCCCCCTCTCTCTCCCTTTCTCTCTCTCTCTCTCAGCATTTCTCTTTCTTTGTTACTCTTGCTGTCTATCCAAAAATAATTATTCTCATTATAAGTATGGAACTTGAACACATTCGTCGATACAAGTTATTCTTTAAGAGTAACCTTTGGACGATATGTGTATATGATCAAAATGTAATTGGGTTCCTCTGACACTCAAGCTTAACTGTCACATTCACGTCATTCTGGCTTGGAATCAGATCCTTTCCTGGGCACTTTTACTTTTGGACTGGTCTTGAGCTAAAAGTCCCTGAGTGGCTTACCTTTCAATGCCTGCAACGACTTCATTCTCTACCATTCACAGGTGTTCTATTTGCCCTACGTGGATTGTATAAACTAATTACATGAAAGATTTTGTTTTGATTTTCCATCTCCCTGTTCTCAGAGCTGCTTTCTTTTTATACAAATTCAGCTGAAGAGAAACAAGATAGAATTGAGAATATAAAGCCTCCCTGGTTTTGTTTTTTATTCAGAGAAGGTATTTCCATTCTTTAATAATTTTACTGCAGTTTCTCACCTCTTTAGGACCTAAGTTATGCACAATAAGTAGAATCAATTTTAATTAGTAGCCCTGAATTGTGAACTTTCCTTAGCAAATCCCAGAAAAGGCCTCAGCTTTAATAATGCTTCAGATTCCCTGCCTTTCTAGAACAGTATTTGAAAAAGCAAAAACAGAACAGATATATAAACCAGTTTCCCTAACACAATATAGTTATTTAAAACATTCTAATCACCTTGGGATGCTTTGACTAATGTTGGGTCTTTTTTTCCTAATCTTCTAGTTGCCATCAAAACAAACTGTTGAGTATTGCCGACACTGATTCTTCTCTAGAACTACCTGTCCCTCAGGAATTTAAAAATGATGGTTTGATCATCATGACTTCAAGCTGAGGCCTTAGTAGTTAGTAACGCCTAAATGTGATGCAATTTTCTGAGAATGAGGAAAGTGACGATTTATGGAAACCAAGGCAATAATAATAGCTGGCATTTTTAAATTGCTTGCTACATGCCAGCATTGTTCGAATCACTCTGCCTCTGTCTGTCAGCTCATTGAACTCCTATTATCATCCCATTCTTCTAGGTGGCATAGCTGAGGCATGCAGAAGCGGTGTAACTTGCCCAAGGTCACAGAAGTGGGAGCAGAGCACAGATTTGAATCCATACCCTCTGCCCAGAGCCTGAAGCCTTAACCACTTGACAGCCCTGCCTGCTGGGACTGAGGAAAACCAAAGCAGAGGTATGGTTAAAGCTGATGCTTTTGTCCTTGTTTTTTCCCCTTAGTTTGCCTTGGGTAGCCTTAGTTATTCCGTTTGTCCCAAATTCTTCATTTGTAAATTCCAACAGTCTATTTCCCAGGATGTTGCGGCGACTCATTATTTAAATGTATTCATAGTTCCTTGGAAGAAAGGCTACATAAATATCACAGAACCATTTAAAAAATAGATGAAATGTTTTCACCTGAGTATATGACGGTCACGTTTCTCATTCTGAATAAATGAATGGGTGCTGACTTTCTGAGTCCCGAGCACGCAGTTGCTCTGGGCCCCTCTGTGTCATCTCACAATAGGGGCTCACATCCGACTCTTCAGACTAGGACGAGGCCCCCTGAGGCCTCAGGAAACCACCTCCCATGCAGTGGCTAGGCCTCAGTGAGCCTTATTCTTCAAACCTTCCACTATGCTAAGTGCCAAAAGAGAAATATGATGAAGCAGCAAGAGAATGGATAAATTATGATGTACCCATACCGTGGAATACTACTCAGCAAGACAAAATGAACTAAATATTTGTACAACATGGGTGAACTTCCCAAGCATTTATGTTGAAAGAAGACAGACAAAAAGTAATACATGTTGTATCATTTTATTCATATAAAGTTTAAAAACAGGCAAAACCCGGGGTGGTGGGTGGGGTGTGTATAGGCCAGGAAACTTAAGAGTGGAGAGAATGTTTTATGTCTCGGTCTGGGTGTGGTTAACCATGGATGCAGACATGTGTGACGATCGTAAGGCCATACACTTGTGATGAATGAACTTCATACATATTATACCTCAATAAAAAATAAAAGGAAAGGAAAAAGTACGTTCGTAGAAGATGGTGCAGCTGCAAATGCATGTGGGGGATCCACAGCCAGAGCTGAAGGCTGGGACCAGCTTGCAACGGGGCTTGGATGTCAAGCTAAGGGGTTCGCCCTTTATGCAGTCAGCCCAGGGCCCTCATGAAGGAGCCAGGGGATCAGATGGGAGTGTTGAAATCTCACCTGGCATCATTCGGCGGAGAGGGAGGCCCCGAGCGGGGGCCAAGCAGAAAGCTGGGAGATGAGATAACTGTAAATAGTCCTCATCTGAGAAAACTAGAATTGTATTTCTACCCCCTTGATGAGTGCCCATATTGGGTAATACACATGTCCACCCATGAGGCTGGGGGAGCAGGCGGTAGCCACGTGGGCCCACCGCACCACCCAGGCACGCGGACAGTGTTTAAACAGTCTGTCTATGGCTGCACCACTGCAGGCCCGGAAAGCCTTGGGGCTCCCCAGGGCAGGCTTTGCCAGCTCCCCGCTCTGCTGTGCTTCTCCTGCGTCCCCACCCCTCACTCCTGTTTGGTTGTAGTTTTCTTCTTCCCTTCACAGCATTTGCATGGAGGGGGAAGAAGCAGGCCCTGCTGGCCACACTGACCTAAATAAAATGCAAGGGTCACCAGGTCATCTCCATGGGGATTGTATATGATTTGCACATTCTCACTCAGGCATGCTGTCAAAATTTAAGACATTTTCCATATTAAAATTAAATACTGCTGACTTAAAGATAAGCATTTTTGAATAACTGAATTGAACATAGATGATTTTTTAATGCAGGTCCTTTGTTTATATTTGTTTTGAGCTCTTTCTACTTATTCAATGAACATTTCTAACAAAAAACTGAAGTTTATCTGTTTATGTGCTTTAAATACGTATACATTGGGGGTAGTGCTGTGTCAGTAATCTGGGCTCTTTTCTGACGTAAGCATTTTCAGGTATGGTCATGTATTTTTCATCAGACAAACTGAAGTAGCCACTTACAGGCCATTAAGTAGATAAGATATTTGGATTTAAAACAAATGCATTTCAGCAAATGTAATACTCTAATTTAAAAAATGAATTTGTGTGTGTGTGTGCACACGTGCGTGCTTGTGCATGTGTAATGTACAAGTACTAATTTACAAATGAACCTTCTGGTACTCTCAAAATGAAGTTGTGTGCATTTGTTTGTGTGATTCCTCTTTCCTCTTTCATATGGCTACCTTAGTTTCCAGATAATACATTTTTATGAGTGAGAGAGAAAGAGGAAACCATAGTACCTCCTGAGTCAGGAAGAATGGCTCAAAAGCTCACCAGCCCAGTCAGGAGCAGAGACGCTAATAGATCCAGGGCCTCAACTAGTGTTTTAGCAATTCCCACATTACTTTAGAGTCTAGTATCCTCTAATCTCACATTTATATCTCCCCAAGATTCATGTGAAAGCCCCTTTGGTCAGTTTTAAGCATGCACTGTGGTTCAAAAGCAACTCAGGCTTCCAAAGAAAATCACAATCCAAAGACGAAATCAGAATTTCTTCAGGACTTAAGTGGGCATTTATCTCAGTCTTACGATTCTTATACACTTGTTTCCCAAATAATCTCGTCTGAAAGAACACATCTGAAAGAACACATCTGAAATGTTACACCTCCTGCAAGAATGTACAGTACAATGATTCCCTGTTCCAGGACATTATATGCTTTAGTGAGTCTTTAACAGACTTTGGATATTTTGTTTTCCTACTGAGGTGTCAACTGAACTCATAATTGCATTTAGGGTCACCGTGGCTTCCTTCTGACTGATCTAGTACATACTTAAAGACTTCCTGATGTCCAGATCTGAGAACATCAACACCCATGGGGTCATCGTGAAAGTAGTTACAGTTGTCTTTAAAATCTGCAAACAGTTCTCAGAATGGCTAATGTGATGTTTGCACACACACACCCCTCCCCCAACTCAAACTATTAATTTGGTTGTGCTGGAACTCTTTGGACTCATCTACACAGCCATTTATTCTGGATCAAGTTCATTTCTTGCCATGAGAATTTGAGCTACTTTGTATTATAGCTTTTGGACTTCATTGCTGCCAACTGGGATAATTGTATCCATGAAAGGCTTTTTCTTCTCTCTCTCATGTTTGAAGTTTTCCGTTGTTGTCATTGTTGATTCCTGAAGATATGGTGAGGTTTTTTTTTCTTTATATCATCCCAGCTAAACTGTTTGGTGTTTCACAAATAAATAATGCATAGCACATAGTCATTCATTCAGGAAAAGAAAGTTAAGTCCCACTGAATTTCCTGGAGCCAAAGAACACCCCTTTATCTTTTCTCTCAGGGGGGTGTTTAGGACATAAAATTAGAGCAAACCGGAGGGCATGTTAGCATGCATCAATGTGCTTTGGTTGCCAAGTACAAGAGGTGAAATGAGTCTCTGATAAATATCTTAGAGGGTACACACTCGTACTGGACAACCCAAAAGTGACTGCCCTGTACTGGGAAGAACATAGTGGTCCCTTCAGTAATTTAGAGACTTGTGTCTTTGTTTGTGGCAGCCCGTACACGCTGGGTAGCTCAGTTGGCTGGAGCATTAAGTACCCACTGCTCCACAGGAGAGAACGGGCCCAGAGTTCTCCGGGGGCTCTGAGATGGGAATGCCTGGTGTGGACCCAAGGGGAGGGAGTGCAGAGATGGGCCCTGACCAAGGTGGGCTGGACGCCACCGGGAGCCATCTGGCCGGTAGGGCCTTTCTAAAGTTGAGGGACACCAGGCCTACTTCCATTTTTTTTTCAGGGTCCTGGTGTATTATAAAATAAATGCTGAAAAAGGCATTGAAATTGTGGCATATTTTAAATATTTGCAACAATTACAACTACAAATTGAACATCTTTTTTTCCCATTGCTGTATCTCTGGGGTTGTTTTACCTCACTGGAGCTTATAGCCGAAGTCTACATTTGAGGCCCTCAGGGAATGGTAGGCTCTGGCCTTCCTGGGACACCACTGACCATAGTTCACGCCCAACTCGGACCAGACAGCCTGACGGGCAAGGCCCACACTGTCCTTAGAGCTTCTTTCTTACCCTATCCTCTGTGCTGTCTGTCCCCCTGAGTAAGTATATGTCAAATACATGAACTGAATGTTCTTTAAACATAAGCAAGAACTTTTTAATCTCATTCCTCTTCTGAAATGCCTCCTGATTTGGCTCCCCACTAACTATGCATCTTACCCATCTTTGAAGTTCTAGCCAAGCTCCATATTTTTTTTGTTTTTTTGTTTTTTTTTTTTAAGATTTTTTTGATGTGGACCATTTTTAAAGTCTTTATTGAATTTGTTACAATATTGCTTCTGTTTTATGTTTTTTTGGTTTTTTTGGCCACGAGGCATGTGGGATCTTAGCTCCCTGACCAGGGATCGAACCCCACACCCCCTGCATTGCAAGGTGAAGCCTTAACCACTGGACCGCCAGGGAAGTCCCAAGCTCCATGTTTTTTTATGAAGTCTACCCGTCCCAGTCACTGTACTGTATTTCCTGGATATGTTCAGAAGTCCTCCCGCGCTTTTACCGTCAGAACCATTTACAACAGTTTGACACTCCCACACCTCCATCCCCAACTCCCACCCCAGCCTGGAGAATTCAAGCTCTTTGCAGTCAGGAAACATGACTTATTCTTCTTTTGTATCTATAGCATAAGACCTAAAATTTCATGGGCTACCTTGACATCTTCGAGCCTCACGGGGCCCCAGAAGCCTAACCATAAGTTCTCCTGCTTTTGCCAGATGTCCCCCACCCAGTGGGTAAGGCACCCCACTTGGGTCGTTCCCCTATTAACCCCACCAGCTTCATTCCCCCTGGTCCTCAACCTGATGGATATTACTTCCCTGTCAGCCGTGAAGTTGTTCAAACAGGCCAATCACATCCTCCCACGGGAACCAGGGGTCACCCTACCCTCTGGTTAATAGAAAGCCTACCTCCTCCCGCCCCTGCTTGTCTACTCAACTCCCAAGAGCAACCCCCATGTGGCCCTACATGGTGTGTGATGTCTTCCCACAGGCTGTGAGTATATGTGACTAATAACCTGCTGTCCATCTCATCTGTCCGGGGCCAGGTGTGGTATGTTTGGCCATCCTGTACTACTTTGGGTGAGGAATCCCTCCTTCAATGACGGGGTGAATAGGAGGTGATCAGAGCAGTATCCTAAACAGAGCTGGCACTCAACAACTTTGTGTTGATTCCATGATCTTCCTTCTGTGAAGTTCCTAGCCCCAGTTAGGAGACTGGAAATTAAATAAATGTTCATTGTAGATGAAGACAGATTTATTCTCCTACATAGAATCCATATCCATTAGAATCATACAGCAATGGCTTCCATTCACTTAAGTATATTTCAAACAAACTTTTCTCTACTACTCACCATGTCGTTGACCAATAAAAGTAAAGTTGCCTTAGGGCAAATCTGTACTTAATTTCTATACTACTGATCTGGCATCTACATTGTAATTCCTAATTGCTAGTAGAAATAAACTATAACATTGTCCACTTATGAAAGCAAGATGCTAAGTATCAGTTGATATAATCAAGAGACTAAAATAACTGAAAGCATATGAGAACTCAGACTTTTCCCACAAAAGAATTTACTTAATCTGCGCCATTGCTTTCATTTATCTCACTTCTTTGTAAGCAAAAATGGCAACACTGAAGGCCCTGAAAATCAAATAGCATCTTCCTCCAGGAATACTACTTCAGTTAGCATTAAGCTTGTTAGTGCTTCAGAGAGAGTGTCATTGGTTACTCTATTTTATCACTGGGTTTCCAAAGGTCCAAGAAAAAAAAAAGCCACATGTTTTTACTTCTGAGGGCTCCTGCTTATCCTAAAGCAGCAGGTGAAAAATGCACAACAGCCAGCAGCTCTCCTATCCAGTTTCCAACTCACACTCATTCTTACATGGGTCACCTCCTCCCAGGGCCCTGCCACTCCTCTCCTCTGGCTAGTGCTGGTGACTCAGGACAAAGGCTCTGAGAGAGATCAGGAAGGCTGATGAAACCTCAGATCCACGCCGGTACCACTCCTCCACCACACTGGGCATGTCCCGACTCGCTTTCTAGCCTCAGCTTGCCAAGAGGAAAACTCCAGGAGGCAAAAGCTATCGGAAAATGGTCATTAAATAATTACAGAAAGCTTCAAACCATAAGCCAAGTACAGGGCCCTTCTCTAATGCCTGTCCCTGTCAGGTGCCTAAAATTCTGCCGCTGCCAGCCTCTTCACTGCTCCTTCTCCAGAATGGATGGCACGGGTGAAACACTCAGTATACTGTGATGCGCATGTGCTGATCACGTGATAGCTATAAGGCTATTGGCAGAGTCGAGGGTATGTGCTCAGGGTGGGGAGCAGACAAGGAAAAGAGATTGCCCAACAACCCCAATGGCTTGCTAGTGGTGTCTAACACTTCACTGGCATGTGGAAGAGGGAGCCAACCGGGCCAGGCGTGCGTGTACTCGGTAGTTCTGCAGGCTCCACACGCGGGTGTCTTAGCTGCGCACCACGCATGCGTCAGTTCCAGAGCGGGGCTCTCCATGCTTATGCAGCTCCTGGCCTCTGCCTCCAAAGCAGGATGGGCTTTGCTTCCCACAGCAACTGGAAAAGCCGGAAGTACAAAATAAAAGACTTTCCCCTCCTTTACAGAGAGGGAAGGCAGGGTGCCAAGCCCCTAAGAAAAAGCAGAAATGATTCCTCTTGAAATAAGAATTCTGCGTCAAATGGAGAGAGAGCTCTTGGGAAAGCAGCTGGTTTGCAGTTTTTTGTGCCCAGAGTTTATCTGCTTTGGTGCTCATTGCTGCCAGCTTAATCAGCCAAAAAAAAGTCCCCACGTGTGACCTGTAGATATGGAGACCTTTCTCAGTAGTCAATATACAAACTTTCCAGATTTATTTAAAATTTTTCAGAAAAAAAAATCAAGAGAAAATTTTTTTTTCCATAATCCAAGTATCCAATACTAATACTAATACACTAATGTGTATACTGCCAGTAATTACATGGGTACATATATGTATGTTTTAAAAGCAGAACATACCATATAGTTGTGTGATCTTTGTAAATTTTTAAAAAATTGCATCATGCTTATATTTCCATGCTAAGAAATATATATACCTACTTCATAATTTTTAAGGCTGCAAGTGGATGGGTATGCCAATCAATCTTCTATTATTAGATAGTGTGGAAATGTTCCATTTTTCTGGATCATAAAATCAAGATGCCCTCTCTGTATAATTGGGTTCTAGAGCTGGCAGATCAGACTGGCTTTTTGGAGCCTCCACATTCCTGCTAAACCTCACCTCCACCCTTTTCTAAATGCTACTCTGATTCCTTCTAACAATTTTCATCATAATCCATACAGATATTACACAGAAGTTCGATATTCCTTTCACTGTGGTAAGAAAGCACACCTAGGAGTCAGGGAGCATGGCTCGTAATCTGACATCTGGCATTGTGTAAAGAAAGTTCAGCGCAACCATTATGGACTGAATTATTCACCCCCCACCCCGCGCCTGTTCACATGTTGAAGCCCTAACCCCCAGTACCTCCAACTGTATTTGGATATAGGGACATTAAAGAGGTGATTATGTTAAAATGAGGCTTTGCGGGTGGGTCCCTCTCTGTGGAGGCACAGAGAGACCCCAGAGGAGTGTGAGTAGAGGAAAGGCCACATGAGGCCACAGCAACAAGCTGGTTGTCTGCAAGCCAAGGAGAGAGGCTTCAAAAGAAACCAAACTTGCCCACACCTTGATTTTGGACTTCCAGCCTCCAGAACTGTGATAAGTTTCTGTTGTTTAAGCCACCGAGTCCGTGGTGTTCTATTATGGCAGCCCTAGCAAACGAATGCAGCAAACTTTGCGTAAATGATTTGAATCCATGAGCCTCAGTGTCCTTCCAATAAACTAGGGGGTGAGATTCCGAGATCTGCATGATTCCTAAACCTAAATATGTCATTTATTTTAAATGAGATTGGTATTAAAGAGAACACTGAGCTTCACTAGCACACACCCCTGGAAGTCCAGAGGACAGTCAGAGACTTCAGGGCTGTTGATTTAGTGGAGTCACCATGTTTTCAAGGGCCCAGATCTTTTTCTGTTTCTTTGTTCCGCACACCACAAGTGTGGGCTTTGTCCTAAGCCTAGGTCTCTTTATGGTTCCCATATAGATGGCTGTCCACAGCAATAAGGGCAAAAGCCTTCCTTATTCACAACTGGAAGTGGGGAGAGAAGGCCAGTACCCTTCTGCTCATATTTCATTGGCCCAAACGGCTTAGACCTCTCCATTCCCAACTCAATCACTCACTCAGAATTACAGGTCCTGTGAAAGGCTTGGATTGATCATCTGGCTGGAAAGGATGTGGAGAGCCTACTGTAATGTCCTCTAAAGCTCAGAGTAAATCATTTAATTTCTGGTTGGCTTTGATTTCTGTGTAATCAGTATGCGTACTCAGGAAAGTGACACCATAATCTGCAAATATATTTCAAGCATAATAACATTTTTGTGAATACTAAATTTAACAATTAATGTATGAATATAACTATATATTTCAGAGACACTTAACTAAATATTTAATGAGTTTTGATATCACTGTTTTCTTTGTGCATTTAGAAGCCAATACATTTTTTTCAGGTTTAAAATATTCAGACCCCTGAAAAGCTCTTAGACTCTAAGCATCGTGCACAATGAATAAAAAGGCCCCAGAGGCAAGACTAGAATGTGAAGGTAATTAAGAACATCAAAAATGTGATAAACGATTGTGTTCTTTGCCTGAAGGAAAACTGTTTATGGGCGAAACGAAATCCCTCAGGAAGGGGGAAGCAAAAGTAGAAAAAAATTTCAGTGTGTATCCAGCACCATCCAGGGAAATAAATTTTGACCACTAAAATCAAAGATGTGGGCAGGCACTACTAGAATCCCCTTTTCTTTACGAATATGTCCTTGCAACAATGTGTCCAGCAAAAAAAAAAATTCAAAACCAAAGCCAACATCAAGGGCAGCAACAACAGAAAAAACCGAAAGAACTGTAATTCCTCTCTCTCTTGCAAACTGGGATCTTTGTTTGACGTAATACAGGCCAATGAGAAACAAGTGAAAGTCTACTGAAGATTTCTGGAGAAGTCTGCTTTCCTATTATAGATGTCTCCCTTCCTCTTTGTTACTTTTCTTTTTCTTCTCCCTACCTGGAATGCAGATTTATGGCTGGAGGTGGAGCAGCCATCTTGTGACTATAAAGTGACCATGAATAGAAAAGCCCCACGCCAAGGTTATGGTAAAATAAAAAGGCAGAAAGCACCTGAAGGTTGATGGTATCACGGAGCTGCTGCACAAGTCCTGAACTGCTCACCTCTGGACACAGGAGAAAGAGAAACACCTAGTTAGTAGAGGTATCTAACTGGTTTCTATTGCATGCAGCTGAATAGGATCCCTATTTAATGTAGAAAACCTCATTGATATGGCAGCATTTTAGTTGGGCCTAAGGATGAATAGGATTTAAACATGAATTAAGATGGAGAAAGGCACTGCAGGCTGAGGAAACAGCAGCAAAAAAGTGCCCAACTAATAGCATTTTATCTTATGGGAATGAAGGAGGGGGTCTACATCGTTTATTCCTGTGCAAACATGAGGGAGAAAATGAGGCTCAAAGGCTAGATTGAGAACAGATTTTAAAACGGCTCTTCCCAACAGACATATAATGCAAGCTGTATATATAACTTAACATTTTCTGGTAACCACATTGAAAAAGTAAAAAGAAATAGGTGAAATTAATTTTAATAATACATTTTATTTAACCTACATATACAACATGACATTTCAACGTGTATCAATATAAAAAATTGTTAACGATATATTTTATATTCTTCTCTTCATTTGAAGTCTTCAAAATGTGGTGTTCTGAAGACCTCATTTGAGGTCTTCAGAACCTCTCAGTTAATCCTGGCCACAGTTCAAGTGCTCACTAGCCACGTGTGACTAGCGGCTACCATAATGGACAGTGAAGTCTTAGAGAGTCTTGAATCTCATATTTAAAAATTTGAACTCTGGGAATTCCCCAGTGGTCCAGTGGTTAGGACTCCGCACTCTCACCACCGAGGGCCCGGGTTCGATCCCTGGTCAGGGACCTAAGATCCCACAAGCCTCGTGGTGTGGCCAAAAAATAAAAGTTTGAACTCTAACCACAGAAGTATAAATAGCCATAATTTAATTTCTAAGAAAACCTCTAATATAGCCCAAACATTATTGTATTTTATTTCTTTTTTTAAATAATAAATTTATTTATTTTTGGCTGCATTGGGTCTTCATTGCTGCACGCGGGCTTTTTCTAGTTGCAGCTTCTCATTGCGGTGGCTTCTCTTGTTGCGGAGCACGGGCTCTATAGGTGCGTGGGCTTCAGTAGTTGTGGCTCGCGGGCTCTAGAGCACAGGCTCAGTAGTTGTGGCTCACGGGTTTAGCTACTCCGCAGCATGTGGGATCTTCCCAGACCAGAGATCGAACCCGTGTCCCCTGCATTAACAGGCGGATTCTTAGCCACTGTGTCACCAGGGAAGTCCCTGTATTTTATTTCAAAATGTTATGGCTTATGGTTTTTGGAGGCAAAACCTACAAACATAGTAAATTTTCAAGCTTCTGTGGAACAGTAACACCAGTGGTCTGGAACCCAAGGTCAGGGATGTCTGCTGAGTCCCCTTAACATTAGAATGCTTCTTTCACAAGAGCATTTTTGGGGTATTTTTAAGAAAAAAACAGAAGCCAATAAGAAAGAAAATAAAATCAGTTACCCCAGATAACTATGGTCAACATGTTAGCAAATTGACTTCTTGAACTTTTTTATGTATGAATACTTTTACACAGTTGAGATTATACTTTTTATACTATTCTATATTCTTAACATTATTTCATAAGCACTTTTTCTGTTAAAAATTCTTCAAAAACATCATTCTCAATGGCTACCTTATACTATTTCTTCATATGAATAAACTATAATTTTTGTGAACATTACCTTAATATAGACACTTAGGCTGTTCCAAACATTTTGCTGCTGTAAATAATTTGTGCCAATCATCTTTATACACAAAACTATTCTCACACCTCGGTTTATTTCCTTAGGACAGATTCTTAGAGGTAAAATTACTGTAATAAAAATCATGAACTCTTCTTCATCTCTTGATATCGATCTGCCAGACTACTTCCCAGGAAGATATGAAGCAATTTACACTCTCACTGAAATTGTGTGAGCATATATATCCCTCCACACCATTACCCACATTCTGTATTAACCTTAAAAAAAGGCAGTGGAGGAAGAGAATAAATGTGGGAAATGGTATGTCAATGTGCTCTAATTTCAATTAGTTGATTCCTAGTTAGAATGAACAGTTTTTTCCTTTGTTATTTAGCAACTAGTGTTTCTCATCAATTTTATGTACTGTTTATCTGTTAACAGTACACATACTTAGTCACGCTTTTTTTTTAAACATCTTTATTGGAGTAGAATTGCTTTACAATGGTGTGTTACTTTCTGCTTTATAACAAAGTCTCTGTCACGCTTTTTAAAAAACATTTTCCAGTTTGATTACCTTCTAAATTTCTCTTTTTTTAAAAAGTCAGGTTTATTGTGATATATTTTACACGCAGTAAAATTCACCCTTTTAGTATAAATTTCTATGAAGTTTTACAAACACATACAGTTGGGTAACCAGCATCACATTCAATTTATAGAATATTTCCATCACCTCCAAAAAACTTCCCCATGTCCTTCTATAGTCAACCCTTCTCCTCCCTTCTCCTGCCTCTAGCCCCTGGCAACTACCCATCTCTTTTCTGTCCCTATAGTTTTGCCTTTTCCAGAATGTCATATAAAGAAATCATATAGAATATAGCCTTTTAAGTCTGGCTTCTTTCAATTAGTATAAGGCATTTGAGACATTCATCCATGTTATTGTATATGTCAATACCTTGTTCCTTTTTTATTGCTGAGTAATATGTATGGAATCCCATATTTTGTTTATCCAAATACCAGTTGAAGGACATTTGGGTTATTTTCAGTTTTTGTCAATAATGAATATAGCCACTATAAACACTCACATACAAGTGTTTGAACGTAAATTTTCATTTTTCTCAGGTAAATACCTCAAAGTGGGATCACTGGGCTATAAAGTGAGTGAATATTTCACTTTATAAGAAAACCACCAAACTATTTTCCAGAATGGATCGACCATTTTATATTCCTACCAAAACTTCATGAAAATTTCCTTTGCTCCACATCTTCGCTGGTCCTCAGTATTGCCAGTTTTGTTTTGGGTTTTGTTTTTGTTTTTTTTTGTTTTGGCTGTGCCCCGAGGCTTGCAGAATCTTAGTTCCCCAATCAGGGATCGAACCCAGGCCCTCGCAGTGAGAACGCGGAGTCCTAACCACTGGACTGCCAGGGAATTCCCTGTTTTGGGGTTCTGTTTTTCAGCCATTATAGTAGATGTGTAGTGGTATTTCATTGTGATTATAATTTACATTTCCCTGAGAAATGCAAAAACAAATAAATAATGCTTAATGCAATAAATATCCTAAAGAAGTTAAGTTTATGAATTCAAATGTAGTGAACTTTTCATTTGTTATTTTTCCACTGTTTTTTAGATTAGAAAGTTCTTTCCCAATGAGAAATCAGAAGAAAATTCAGCTATATTTTTAGTTTTTTTTTAAAAAATTATTTTCTCTAAATTATCCACATTTTTAATCCATATTTAGTTAGTTGTATGATGGTGACAAGTATCTCTATTCACTTTAAAAAAAAAAGGCTAGTCAGCTTTCTCTATAACCTTTATTGACTAATCCATTCATCCTATTTATTTGTGAAGCTTCCTTTATTAAATAATAGGGTCTATTCCTCAGTAATCAAATCTATTCCATTTTTCTATCTGTCCCTCCATTCAACAATTGCTTATTAAGCACTTACTCTGTTCTAGGCTCCATGGTAGGTTCTGGGAATACAATAGTGAACTAAAAAGTAAAGCCCCCTGATTTCTTGGTGCTTACATTCTAGCCAGGGGAGATAGGTAATAATTAAAGACATGAATAATTGTATAATATTTTGGGTGGTAATAAATGCTAAGAAGGAAAGTAAAGCAAGGTAAAGGGCATAAAATGACAAGCAAGTCTCATTTGGGGGCAGTTCGGTTAGATCACCCTCTCTGAGAAAGAGCTATTTGTGACCAGAATGTATCGAGGTTGTGAAATGTATCAATGCTCTTTTGGAGGAGGAGCATTCCGGGCAGAGCCACCCCCAAATGCAAAGACTTTGTGTCTGGAATGAGCTTGACATATTGGGGAAGAAGCAGGGGGCCCACTGTGGATGAAGCTAAGTGATGGGGATGGAGCATGTAGATGAGGTGAGGAGGGCACGTAGAGGCACACATCACAAAGATCCTTGTAGATGATGTATGTTCTAAAGCATATCAAAGTTATTGGAAGATTTTGAGCAGAGGGGTGATGTGACCTGACTGACATTTAAAAAATAACGTTCTGGCTACTTTGTGAACAATAGTTTCATACATTTAATTTAAATAAAAATTAATCTATTGAAAGAAAAATTAGTAAGTAACAGCAGAATCATACTTGAATATAGCCCAAAACGATAAGGGTTATATTTTAATGCCCACAATGTGGGAAACACTGGCTTAACTGATTATTGCTAGTATCCAGGCAACAATTCCTATAAGATTCTCTCATGACAAGCCATTTTCCTGAACTTTCCTGTTAATTCTCAGAGTTCTCCCACTGATGCTTCAACAGGGATTTCTCTGCTCCCTGGTATTCAAGCCCAGTTACAGAGCTTCACGGTTTTCAAGTTATTGTACATCTATGATTACAGCAGAGCTCGGAGGAACACACCTCGGAAAGGTCTGGAATCCTGAAGCCAACCAGAGCTATCCGAGCCTCCATCTGTGATCCATCAGTGATCCAACTGTGTGCTGAGAACGAAGTACCAGAGACAGAAGGACAAATAACCACAGATAAACTGTCTCAAAGGCACGCCCAGGCACAACCTCCTGCATCACAGTGCCTGTTCTTCTGGATTGGCGTTATCAGTGAGCAGTTTGGAGAGCTGTGGTGTGATTCCAGATATGCCAGATATGCCTATGAACTGTCTTGTGATCCAAAAAACAGAGTTTGAAAGATGCTTTCCTACCCAACTGAATAAACTGGGCAAAACTACCTATTTATTTCGGAAAAAGTAATATATACACATGATAAAAAAATATTCAAATAATATGAGAGTATACATACTCTCTGAAAAGTTTAAAATGGGAAGTATGTACACGTGGCTATGATTGAGTTAGCATATGCGTGGAATGATTCTGGAAAGATGCCCAAGAAATTATTCGCAGTGGTTGCCTCTGCAGAGGGGAACTACAGGGGTCCAAAGTGAGGAAAATTAGAACAGCTTACTTTTCATAGACTCTTGTACTTTCTAAACTTTTATTGGATTTTTTTATTATGTGTGTATATTAATTTTCAATTAAACAAATTAACTCAAAATGATACAAATATGGCATTTGTTTCTATCACTCATGTGAGGGATCCTGGAAGCTCACAGTGCAGAGGCATTCAGCCAGGTACCTCAATTCTAGACAGAGAGAAAGACAGTCCCCCTGAACCTCAGCTTCCTAGCTGCTGCTGAGCCAGGACGCCCTGAGCTCCCTTCTGGAAACGGAACTCTAGCCTTGCCTGAGATATGATGGGAAAGTTCAGGTTGAATCCCAGCTATGAAACCCAGTGTGGGACATACAGCAAATTACTTAACTACTCTGAGCCTCACTTCATTTGTGAAATGGGGGAAATAATACCTGCTGGTGATTTTTTTCTTTTTCAAATTGAAGTAGAGTTGATTTACAATGTTGTGTTAGCTTCAGGTGTACAGCACAGTGATTCATATATATATGTATATATATATTCTTTGTCAGATTCTTTCCCCTTATAGTTTATCACAAAATATTGAGTAGCATTCCCTGTGCTATACAGTAGGTCCTTGTTGGTTATCTATTTTATATACAGTAGTGTGTATTTGTCAGTCCCCAACTCCTAATTTATCCCTCCCTTCCTTCCCCTTTGGTAACCATAAATTTGTTTTTCTATGTCTGTGGGTCTATTTCTGTTTTGTAAATAAGTTCATTTGTATCTTTTTTGTAGATTCCACATATAAGCGATATGTGTGTCTTTCCCCGTCTGACTTACTTCACTTAGTATGATGATCTCTAGGTCCATCCATGTTGCTGCAAATGGCATTGTTCCATTCTTTTTTATGGCTGAGTAATATTCCATTGTATATATATACCACATCTTCTTTATCCATTCTTCCGTTGATGGACATTTACTCCTGGTGGTTTTTTAATGATAGAGAGGGCTTTTCTGTGTGCAAAGGAACACTCCCAATTACTTGGATTTTAATTAATATTCACTATATTGAAAGTTTTCATTTTTAAGCCATTAAACACTATTTGCAAGCAGTACTTTTATATTTTTATGCTGCTATATATTAGATCATATATATATATTTTTAAGAAATTTATTTATTTATTTCTGGCTGCGTTGGGTCTTCCTTGCTGCGTGAGGGCTTTCTCTAGTTGCAGCAAGTGGGGGCTACTCTTTGTTGTGGTGTGCGGGCTTCTCATTGTGGTGGCTTCTCTTGTTGTGGAGCACGGGCTCTAGGCGCGTGGGCTTCAGTAGTTGTGGCACACGGGCTCAGTAGTTGTGACACATGGGCTTAGTTGCTTCGTGGCATGTGGGATCTTCCTGGACTAGGGCTTGAACCTGTGTCCGCTGCATTGGCAGGCAGATTCCACTGCACCACCAGGGAAGTCCCAGAACATATCTTTTTTTTTTTTTAAAACCTTTTTATTATTTATTTATTTATTTATTTATTTATGGCTGTGTTGGGTCTTCATTTCTGTGCGAGGACTTTCTCTAGTTGTGGCAAGCGGGGGCCACTCTTCATCGCGGTGCGAGCGCCTCTCACTATCGTGGCCTCTCTTGTTGCGAGCACAGGCTCCAGACGCGCAGGCTCAGTAATTGTGGCTCACCGGCCCAGTTGCTCCGCGGCATGTGGGATCTTCCCAGACCACGACTCGAACCCGTGTCCCCTGTATTGGCAGGCAGATTCTCAACCACTGCGCCATCAGGGAAGCCCCCATATCTTTTTATAAATCAAATGAACTCATTCTTTGATTAATGTTTAGTTCATTCATAATTTTAATAAATGAGAATTTCTTAAACAGTCAATACCTCCTACATAGTTAATGAGATTCCTTTAGACATTTCAAGTATGAGTTTACTACATTTTATTCTCTCAAACACTTAACAGTACAGATTTATAAATCTCACAAGCAAAATCTTTCTTAGAGTTTAAACAATTCTTTATCTAATAGATCAGACTTAAACATTTAATCATCACATTCTCCTAAGCTTATCAAATATATTTTAAAAAATCATATATAGAAAACAGCCCAAGGATTTTTTTTTAAAACTTGCTACTAAACAATTTACACAAAAGTATCTCTAACTCAAAGATTTTAAAAGTTTTAAATAGTTTTCTGGGTTTTACTCACTACCACTGCAGGTCAGCTGAGATTACTCAATTGAAAATGAATCAGAATTTGAACCCAGGTCCTGGCTTGTTATTGTATCCTGCTTTGTTTCATAATTTTAGATGTCTGTTGACTCCCATCCTGTGGCATTTTATTGACTATATGAGGATTAAATATGTTAATTTATATACACATTCTTACCGAATACTCAGAACACCGGGAGTATTCAGTTATTCATCACAATTTAGAGTTAGAAAGGAAGTGGAAGAAGATTGTGAATAGCCTCCCAATATCGTCCTCCCATTCCTTATAACAAAACCTAATTTTTCTCTGGCCACCGTACACGCAGCTAATAGATTACATTTGTCAGCTTCCCTTGCAACTGGGTGTGGCCATGTGACTAAGTTCTGACCAATCAGATGGAAGCAGAAAAAAAGGTGCAACTGTAGAATGTATAGGAAGCCTCCTTAAAAGGAAGGGGTACACCCTTCAGTTTCCCTGTCACCTTCCTGCTGCTTCAAATGAGGAGCTCCAGCATCCATCAAGTGCCACAGCCCAAGGATGACAGACACACAAAGCTGGAAGGAGTTCTGGTCCCTGGTGACCACAGAGCACATTGCTACTCCTGGACTGACTTCCTAAAGATTTCTTTTAAATGAAAAAAAAATAAGGTTCTATCTTGTTTAAACTGTTATTTTTCAGGACTCTGCTACTCATAGCCAGACTTAATCCAACTGCCCCACATTCCTCAATAACAGAACCCTGCATTATGAGCTAAAAAACCAAGAATGTTACATATATTAGATACATGGACCCAGTGTTAATAAAATACATATTTTTCATTGTTGCCACATTAGGGTTGTAGGTTTTTAAATTTTTCTTTCATAATATCTTACAGATGCTAATTCATCTTTCATAAGATTAAATTGTTAATTTAAAAAATATTTAAAATGTCTCCAGAAGAAAATAAGTAGCTTGAATCAATGCTGCCCTATGCCAAGGTCTGTGTAAGATGTGGGCCCCTCTGGGGTGCATGAAGCAAGCCCTGGGCTCTCAGCCGAGTTAATTGGAGTCTTGGGGGTGCTAGCTTGTCCCTCCTCACCTACAGGCCCTCCTATAGCCTTTGGCTCAACCTCTCCCACACCTCACACTGCCAGATTGGCTCTCCTCATCCACTGTTCGCAAAGAAGCTTGGCGGAAATATAACAAGAGGTTGGAGCTTTTCTTTCATTTAGCACTTCAAATATTTGAAGTTGTACGGGATGACTCAATTCCAGGAAACTTCAGACATCCTGTGACACTTGTTCAGTGCAGTGTTAAAAAAAGACCTACTCCAGGTTCTTACGGAAAGATGTGAGCAAGCCAGCTTGTGGGAGGCAAGGACAAAATGTAACTTCAGAAGAGCGTCTCTTTCATTGCCTTGTGGTTTGCAAAGCTGGGCTTCCCTGCCCCACTCCCACAGTGTTCTCCTGAGCCCAATCCTGTGTGCTTGGCTCCAGAAAAGCCCGGCTACTGACTTTCCCATAGCAACTGGCTTGCGCGCTCTTCCAAATGTTAATTTATGAACGTGTGTGTTTAATCATAAACTCTGTCAGATCCTTTGCAGGAAATATTTACTAAATGCTCATTAAAGCCTTGATACAAACACTATCTCCTTTACTTCTCTTATCTATCCTTCAAAGTAGGCTTCGTGAGACCCATTTTACAGAGGAGAAAACTGAAACTCAGAGGTTAAGAAACTTGCTCAGGGTCTCAAAGTAAGTACTTACTGGAGTTGTGCATTAATCTCAAATTCAGGCAGTTTTTCCTACTGCCTCGCTCAGCCGTGCCAGAAAGGAACTGAAGTTTTTTTGTTTTTGTTTTTTGTTTTGGCTGCGTTGGGTCTTCGTTGCTGCACGTGGGCTTTCTCTAGTTGAGGCGAGCGGGGGATACTCTTCGTTGTGGTGCGCGGACTTCTCATTGCAGTGACTTCTCTTGTTGCAGAGCCCGGGCTCTAGGCACGCGGGCTTAGTAGTTGTGGCTCGCGGGCTCTAGAGCACAGGCTCAGTAGCTGTGGCGCACTGGCTTAGTTGCTCTGCGGCATGTGGGATCTTCCCAGACCAGGGCTCGAACCCGTGTGCCCTGAATTGGCAGGTGGATTCTTAACCACTGAGCCACCGGGGAAGTCCCAGGAACTGAATTTTTAATGTCATTTGTTACCAGTAAAATAGAAAAATCACAGGCTTTGGAATAAGACACACCTGGGTTTAATTCCACTTGGTTGTTTCTGAGCTGTGTGACTGTGGGCAATGTATTTAAACTTGGTTCTTTCATCTGTAAAATGGAATAATAACAGTACCTACCTAGTGGGACTGTCAAGAGAATGTAAAAAAGAGCTTGCACATGCGAGATACTGGATGAATTGTAGCAATGGTGGCTTTTTGGTTGTTGTTGCTTTTTTTAAAAAATTAAATTAGAGTTGATTTACAACATTGTGTTAATTTCTGCTATACAGCAAAGTGATTCAGTTATATATATATATGCATTCTTTCTCATATTCTTTTCCATTATGGTTTATCACAGGATGTTGAATATAGTTCCCTGTGCTATTCAGTAGTATCTTGTTGTTTATCCAATGATGGCTTTTTAAAATTAATTTATTCTTCAGGATGATGGCTAACTGAGTACCTAGACTATATCAGGCCTAGGAGTTTCAATTGCTTTTAAAATGGCGTTAGAGAAATAGCAATTCATTTTTTCTACAAATGTTTATTAACACCTACTTTATGCCAAGACTGTTCTGGGGACCGGGGGTCCTGGAGCTTACAGTCTATCGAGGTGGTGCAGGAGGAGCAGTAAATCTAATAAATAAGTTAATTATATAGTATGTTGAAAGATAAGTGCTGTGGGGAAAAAAGTTGACGAGAGGAGGAACACGTTGCAGTGTTACACAGAGAGGTCTTGGCAGGCCTCAGCGGGAAAGCAAGATTACAGCAAAACTTTGAAGGAGGTGAGTGAGTCAGCCAAGCAGACATCTGAGAAAAAAAAAGAAAAAGAGGTGGATTTACCGTAAAGCTAGCGAAGCTGAAATTTCAAGGTCCCTAACTTGTAGGGCCCCTTTAAGGACTTGCATCTAATTTTATTTTTGTGATTTTCTACAAAGTTGCATATATTTCAGTATTTTATCCTGTGGAAAAGTATTTCCAGCAGAAGAACGGGTTAGAACAAAGCCTGTGAGGTGAGCCCACCTGCCTTGCTCAAGTAATAGCAAGCAGCCCCCTGTGGGAGGAGCGGAATGGGCAGGGGAGGTGGGAAGAGGGCGGTAGATTATGTGGGGCCTTGGAGGCCACTGTAAAGACCTTGACGTCTATGGGAAGCCATTGGGAGTTCTGAGCAGAGTTGTGACGTTATCTGATTTACACTGTAAAGCATTGTTTTGCCTGGTATTCTGAGCAGAAACATGGGAAGGGTTGGGAGTCCATGGCAGAAATCCAGGGGAGAAAGTTGATGGTGGCTTGGACCAGTATGGCAGCAACGATAGCGGAGAAGTACTGGATTCTGAATATACTTTGAAGGTCAAGTCAACAGGATTTCCTGATGGAGTTACTGTGGGCTGTGAAGAAGAGTGAGGCAGAGGCACTACTATTTAAAGTGGTGAAACAGCAGGAGATGACCAATAAAGGGAACCTAGAGAAGGGAAGAGGACCAAGTTTTGAGGCAGGAGGCATACCAACTTTTCAACAAAAGAGTTTGGAAACTCTGGCCTAATACTTGATTGAGGTAATTCTTTCAGACAAAGGCTGAGATTTAATTCGCTCAACTTGCCCTTGTAATTTAATTGTCCTGATTGTTTAATTAAATTAAATAAAACTAAGGTGTGTGTGAGGCTTTTTCTTCCCTCTCCCACTCTGTGAAATTCAGCTAAGAAGATGTATTATATTAGGTCAAAGAAAAAGGCATCAGAACTGGAGTTTACGGTTAAGGGTTCTAGTCCCAGTCTACGGATAACGGGACCACAGGCAAGTCACTTAAACCCCCAGTCGTTGATCTCCGCATCTGTGAGATGAGAGAATTGGAACAAATGTCCCTTCCCCTTCCATAGTTATTCTTTTTTTTTTTTTTAATTTATTTTATTTATTTATGGCTGGTTGGGTCTTCGTTGCTGTGCACAGGCTTTCTCTAGTTGTGGTGAACGGGGGCTACTCTTCACTGCAGTGCATGGGCTTCTCATTGCGGTGGCTTCTCTTGCTGTGGAGCACAGGCTCTAGGCACACGGGCTTCAGTAGTTGTGGCACACAGGCTCAGTAGTTGTGGCACATGGGCTTAGTTGCTCTGCGGCATGTGGGATCTTCCCAGACCAGGGCTCAAACCCATGTCCCCTGCATTGGCAGGCGATTCTTAACCACTGTGCCACCAGGGAAGTCCGATAGTTATTCTTTTTTTGAGATGAGTCTGTAACTGGTAAGATTTCTTGTTTTGTTTGTTTTGTTCTTTATATAGTATAAGAAGGATAATTTTGAGCAGAAGCAACTTGAAGCATGCTTTATTTATCTCCCTCACACCCATCTTGGTCTGCAAGGGAAGGACATAGCCTGAACCAAATGCTTCCATCAAAACTGAGTTAGACATGACATTGTAAATCAACTATACCCCAATATAAAATAAAAATTAAATTTAAAAAAAAAAACTGAGTTAGAACACCATCCCTGCTCTCTTTGCAGGATTCCTCTGGGAATATACTATGCAGTTCCTGCTGAGAAAGGGATGTTTCATTGGCCTGGCAACCTGGGGCTCTCCTGCAGGTCAGATCAGATTTTTGCCAGTAAGGAGTTTACAGGGCTGAAGCCAAAAGCAGCAGCTCTTACGTGCGTTGGATCATGAAGCCCCTTGAGAATCTTATGCAACAGCTGCTCTATCAGGTCAACAGGAAAGATATCATTGCCACCAAATATTAGAAATAGAAACCTCATCCTTTAATAAATGAAGAGGCTGAAGATAGAAGTTAAGAGATTTGCCCTAGGCCTTGCTGTTGGTAAGTAGTGACTGCAGACCAAAAATCTAGGTCTTGACTCTTGGCCAATGTTCTTTCCATTATATGATGATGCCTTTGCAAATTTTGTATTTCTCTTATTTTCCTACAAAGCTAGTTTTAAAAAATATTTGGGGGGGGGCATGCCATGTTTTGTTCTTAACAGCATTACTGAGATATAATTCACATACTGTAATATTCAACCATTTAAAGGTACAACTCAATGGTCTTTAGTACAGTCACAGAGTTGTGCAACTATCACCACTACCTAATTTTAGAACATTTTATCACCCCAAAAGGAAACCCCATACCTATTATCAGTCATTCCCATTCCCCCATCCCAGCCCTAGGCAGCCACTAACCTACTTTCTATCTCCATGGATTTGTCTATTCTGGGCATTTCATATAAGTGAAATTATACAGTATGTGGGGTTTTGTGAGTAGCTTCTTTCACTTAGAATAATGTTTACAAGGTCCATCCATACTATAGCATGTATCAATACTTCCCTCCTTTTTAGTGCCAAATAATATTCCATTGTATGGAACGTTTTGTTTACCCATTCATCAGTGGATGGACATTTGGGTTTTTTCCACTTTTTGACCATTGTGAATAATGGTGCTATGGACACTTGTACAAAAACATGTACAAGTTTTTGTGTGGACATATGTTTTTGTTTCTCTTGATTTATACCTAGGAGAATTGCTGGGTCATGTGATAAGTCTGTGTTTAACATTCTGAGGAACTGCCAAACTGTTTTCCAAAGTGGTTACATCACTTTACATTCCTACCAGCAATGTATACAGGTTCCAATTTCTCCATATTCAAGCCAACACCTGTTATTGTCTTTTTTTAATCGTAGCCATCCTAGTAAATGTGAAGTGGTGATATATGTGGTTAGTGGCTACCACATTGGACAAAGTAGAACCAAATAGTCAGGTACTAAAATGTAATTCAAAGCCAGATCATAAATTCTACCCTCATTCTTTTCCCTGCAGCCAACACTTAATGAGCCTTTACTATGTGACATTTACTATACTAAGCACTGTCTTAGATTATCTCATTTAATTCTCATGATACTACCAGCAATAGGTACTACTACTGGCCCATTTCATAAATGAGGAAACTGGCTTCAAAAAGATAAGTTGGCTTGACTTTGTGACCAGTAAGTGGCAAGTCCAGGATTTAAGTCTAGGTCTATTTATCCCCTGAAATGAAGTCTTTAATCACTACACTATACTGCTAAGTATTTTATTCAGTAGATTTGCTTTTCAAAATAAATCTAATCACTCATTACTTTTCAAAGTTTTACCCTCACCATGCCTCTCTCTAGCTCCCAGGGATATCTGAATAGTTGTTCTCAAACTTAGGTATTAGAACCACCAACTTCAATATGCTTCATTAGCCTTATGGGTGTTTCTGATATAAACCAAAATTTGAGAACCACTGAGTCTGTTCGAATTAAGTGCAGCTGCAGTTAAAAGAAACAGTGCCATAACCAACTTAGAAGTTTATTTTTCTTATCCATTAAGAAGCCCAGAGATGGTCAGTCAGTCTAGGGAGGGTATCAAGCTCTGCAGTGCTGGGAACCGGGCTCCATCTACCTTGTTTCTTTGCCTTGTGTGGCTTCCGTTTTCCCAAAGTCATCTCATTGTCCAACTTGCTGTTGGAGCTTGATCTATTATGTTTGCATTCCAGCTAGCAAGAAGGTAGAAGGGGAGAGGAACACATACA
The DNA here is from genome assembly GCF_028021215.1 of Eschrichtius robustus. Classification (NCBI taxonomy): domain Eukaryota; kingdom Metazoa; phylum Chordata; class Mammalia; order Artiodactyla; family Eschrichtiidae; genus Eschrichtius; species Eschrichtius robustus. The sequence goes on from NC_090829.1 coordinate 36,984,664, forward strand.
TTCCCTTTAAGGATTGTGCAGGAATCTGCACGCACCACTTCCACTTAATCCCATTGGCCAGAATTGAGATGTACGGCCACACTCTGCTACAAGGGAGGCTGAGAAAAGCAGCCTTTATTTTGAGTGGCCACGTAGTCAGAGAACTATTAGAAGTTCTTTTATGATGGAGGAATTAGGAAGAGTAAGTATTTGGGACAATTAATCTCTGTCACACCCAGCTAAGAGAAAAATTTACCTAATTCCACCTCTACTTTTGACATGAGACCTAAGAGACATTCTTTCTATGAGAAATTTTAGATCCCACATGAAGGTGGCTAAGGCAGTGGTTCTCAAACTTTGCTGCACATAGGAATCACCTCGGGATCTTAAAGACTGCTGATGCCTGGCTTCCACAGTGGCCCCCCATGGTGATTCTAACGTGCAGCAAAGTGTGGGAACAAGACTCCTAAATCTTTGATCTTCAACCTAAGATCCATTGCATGTGGATTTGCTTCATTCTATTTTTTTCCTCTGAATTGAAACCCCTGCAGTTGGACTGATACATATTACTGGTAACAGAGTTAGGTATGATCAGGGTAAATCCACTACCAGCCCTGCAAAAGACAATTCAGAGGGCATGTCCTCCTGACAATAGCCAGTGCCATTTTCACATACAGAGGAAAACACATTTTCATTGTAGCTATATTTAAACACATGTATTATTTCTGTGTGGCATGAAAATAACTATTCTGGTCGTGCGTGTGTGTGTGTGTGTGTATGTAGCAGGGCTCAGATATGATGGTGTATCATCCTTGAGCATTTATATTTCAAACACAAGAACTCATTCAAATCAAATTCGGATGACCCTCTCTATTTGGCAGTATGTTTGTCATCTAGAAGCTCAAAATAGCACTTTAGAGATCCAAACAGCCTGAGCTAGTGGCACCTCAAACTATTACTAGCTGTCAGATATTTTATCCATTCAAGCAGTTAGGTGGGCAAAGGTTATGTTTCTTTGAATTGTTAATGTGGAGGCCCGTTTTCTAAGTTGAGATGTGAAAGGAGGAGAAGAGGAGTAAAATGGAAAATTTTCAAAGAAGAAATCTAGACAGGTCATTTCATCCACCTCTTCACCTTCAGAAAGAATGACACTAAAACATTCCAAGCAGGTGAGAATCTATACTATTTTTACAGCTCTTAAATGACAGGATTACACAACCCCATTCTCCCTGTACCACATTTCATTGTAATAATTGTAACTGTAATTGTAATAATTTGCAGCTAGGAAATTTTTCTTTGCATTGAAGCCAAAGGCTCTGACCAGGTTAATCCTGTTTCCTCCTTGCTGGTCTTCAGTTCAGATGGGCAACAGTATCCTTTGAAATTTTCTCACACGCTTGGAAACTATAATTAAATAAATCTTCAGGTTTCTCTTTTCCAATCTGAATAACCTCCCTTCACACCTACGTATTACATTGCTTTCAAACTTGTGGGATTAAACTTGTGGCTCTTAAACTTGTGAGATTCTCAAACTTGTCTGCACATTGGAATCACCTGGAGAGCTTCAAAAAAACTACTGGTGCCTGTGTCCCACCTCCAGAGATTGTGATTTAACTGTCTGGTGTATGTTCTGAACTTTAGACTTTTAAAAAGATTTCCAAGTGATTTGAAATTGTGGACAAGTTTTCGAACCCCTGTCTGAACCTGCTACTGGCCTATCACACTCCCCTCCTTCCTCCTTGCTACTAGAACCTCAATAACAGCCCCAGATTAGGGATCATAATTGACCTGGGAAAGCGGTTCCCATCCCTGAGTACCATTAGAATCATCTGTAGAGCTTTGACATTAGGAATGCCTGGACCCCACCAACAAATTAAATCAGAACATGTAGGGGGTGGCACCGGGGAACTTATACCGTTAAAAATGCTCTCCAGGTGTTTCTAATGCACCACCAGGGTTGGGAGCCATTGGTGAGAAGTCAGTGGTTCTCAAAGTGTTTTCCTAAGACCAGCAGTACCAGCATCACCTGAGAACTTTATTTTTTTAATTAATTTTTATTGGAGTATAGTTGCTTTACAATGTTGTGTTAGTTTCTCCTGTACAGCAAAGTGAATCAGCTATGTGTATACATACATCCCCTCTTTTTGGGATTTCCTTCCCATTTAGGTCACCACAGAGCACTGAGTTCCTTGTGCTATACAGTAGGTTCTCGTTAGTTATCTATTTTTTTAAATTAATTTATTTTTATTTTTGGCTGTGTTGGGTCTTCGTTTCTGTTTGAGGGCTTTCTCTAGTTGCGGCAAGTGGGGGCCACTCTTCATCGCGGTGCACGGGCCTCTCACTGTCGCGGCCTCTCTTGTTGCGGAGCACAGGCTCCAGACGCGAAGGCTCAGTAATCGTGGCTCACGGGCCTAGCTGCTCCGCGGCATGTGGGATCTTCCCAGACCAGGGCTCGAACCCGTGTCCCCTGCATTGGCAGGCAGACTCTCAACCACCGCGCCACCAGGGAAGCCCTAGTTATCTATTTTATACATAGCAGTGTATATATGTCAATCCCAATCTCCCAGTTCATCCCACCCCTCCCTTCCCCGCCTTGGTATCCATACATTTGTACCTGAGAACTCTAAATAATACAAATCCTCAGGTTCTAATCCAGGCCTACTGAATCAGAATCTCTGGGGGTGTCTTTAACAAGCCCTCCAACTGATTCCAGTGCCTGTTAAACTTTGAGAAGCACTAGTCTACGCCCATTACAGTGAGCCTGGTCCCTGATTTCCCAGCCTCCCTTTCAACAACAGGTGGTCATGTGACCCAGTTCTGGCCAATGAGACCTGGCAGAGATCTGGGAAGAGGTGGTTTCTGGGAAGGCTTTTACTTTCTTGATACGGGAGAATGGATAAGGCTAGCGGTGCACTTCTGCTTCTTCCTCCGTTGCCATCTTGAAGGTAGGAGACCCCTGGAACTGTAGCTGCCATCTGGGGGCCATGAGACAAGCAAACCCAAGAGAATCTCAGAGATCTTGACCCTGATTATAGCATGCTGCTGACCAATACCAGCAGTAACCTACCTCCATACTTCTAGTTATGGGGAAAATAAATCCCTATTTATTTAAGCCACTCTTAGTAGGATTTTATGTTGGTTGCAGCAGAACACTATCCTTCCTGATAGAGAATCAGATCTCCCAGTACTTTCTACATGGAGAAAACTCAGAGTTGGATCCAATATTTATAGTTGGAGTTAATGCTAACTTTAAGGGAACGTCACCTTCTAATTGTGGTATCCTAAATATTACATCAGTGGACGCCAAACCTGGCTACATATCAGTACTACATGAGGAAGCTTATTTTAAATGATTCCTGAACCTCACCCCAGATGTTCTGAATTGGAATCGCCCAGATTTGTACTGGGAAACTGCAACTTAACAACGTAACTTTTGCTCCCTGCTGGCCCCAGTCTAGGTGTGGCTGAGACTAGGGTGAGGCTAGTAAGGAGCCCAAGGGCGAATTTTAAAGAGACACTCACTCTCAGTGTCATGCAGCTGTGGATGCTACACTTGCAAGCCCCTGAGAGTGAGTGCCTCCTTGAATTTTGTGCCCTAGGCATGTCATTTGGCCTCACCCTGATTCAGATTAGGTACATTTAACAGATGATGCCTATCTTTAAGAGGAAACGCCAAATAATCCTTTTTAAAAAACAATCAGCTAAATCAACTAAATTATCTAATTTTTCAGTGGTGGTTCTAGCATCATAAAGACAGACACATTTATTTATAAGTTATGCCACATACAGTTTAATTTCAATTTGGGGTCTGCGCCTTGGTGTCAGGTGACATCGGTTCCCTTCTGAGTTGAAAAATAACTACAGCACTGATTGTCTCAGTCCCTGTTCACCCACATGAAAACAGATCTGTGATCTTGTGAGAGAAGAATTTAATTAGGTGCGTCAAAGGGTGTCAGATAGCGTGCTAGTGGCAGAATCCAGGACTGAGGTCCTCCTGTAGCTCCAAAGCAGTCAAGTATCCATTACTTGAATTAAAAGTGGAAACTAGTAGGTGTTTGTAAAAATATGTGTTGAGCTTGGCTATTCCTGTTTCCCGAAAGCATTTTAGGACACATATAGGCTGCGGTCTTCCAGAAATAGAAGTGTGGGTAACTTAACCCAAAGTTGTGGTTCCTGTGTGCAGCCTGTGTTGGATGGTGCGTCAGCAGAATGCATGGTGAGGAGTCTGAGTGGCCTGACATTCAGGAGCTTCCTAAGGATGCCTCGATAGGGTCGGCAGGGAGGTAGGGGTGCTGGCCAGGCAGACTAAGGGAAGTCGCACATGACTTTGGTCGAGGCAGACCCAAAGGTCCGGACTAAAGCTTAGATGCACGTGTTTCACTCCACGTTTCATGGCTCTGGCTTTTGATTTCATAGATATAGTACTGATGGCAACAGCTGGAGGCTTGTAGCAGGACAGCCTTAACCAAGTGAACTATAAAAGGGCCCTCTTGTCACACCGCCCTCCTGCTGCAGAGGTGGCCTTAGATTACCTGTCATCTTGGTGTGGCTGGTGGGCACCCCAGCACCGTTCAGGCAAATATTTAACAAGTAGTTGCTACTTGTTAAAAATAATGACCACACTTTCCTGTCTGATGTAGGCTAGAGACTCCGACTGACCTCTCTCTGTGTGACTGTCTCAGATTTACGGCAGCAAGATTAGATGTCCTCTTTTGCTGCGGAAGGGGATTAGTTACAAATTCTACCTGTGAACCAGGAATTGAGTAACTGTTGTCTTGAGGCTACTTCCCTATTTCCTTTTCTGACAGTCTTGAAGCAGGCAAGGTAGCACTCAGCAGCCACTGGCAAACCGAGACTGGATTAAATCAAAACTCAAATGTGTCAGAGGGTTTGGAGGGAGCCCAAAAAAGTGTTTGCTAGCCAGGATGACTGAGAACCCACACGTGGTGCCAGAGTGCAGCCAGCCCAGCCAGCGCACCCAGGCAGACCTGCGGCGCTCGCTCGAGTCTGTGCTGCGAGGGCCCAACTGGCTGTTTGCAAAGTCACCCTCCTTCAAACACAAAGCCTGGGTGTTTTGAGGAGATGCATCCAGAAGTATGAAGGGAAGAAATGGCATGATGTCTGGGATTTGTTTTAAAAGTATTTAAGAACTTCAGCAAAGAATAAAGAAGAAAAATAATAAAAGGGGCTTGATAGAGCAACTGTGGCAAAATCATGATGGTGGTTGAGTCTGGAGTTTGGGTACATAGGAATTTATTATTCTATTCTTTCTGAATTTGTATATTTGAACAGTTTCATAGTTAAAAATCTGTTTAAAAGGTTAAACTGTCATTGTAAAGATTGTAAACATTGCAGTAAGTTGATGTAATTTTTGTATACTACTCATTTCTTTTGGGTGACATCAAGCAATAAGGGGCCAGAACTATGTGGAATTTGATCTGGAATGTCCATGCTACTCAGCCCCGTCCGCCTCCTGCTTGGGCTCAGGACCTTTATTTTTCAGTGAAAAGATGGCAGGACTGGGGCTCAAGAAATCTGGGTGCAGATTTGATCTGCTCATTAACAGTGAGACCTTAGATAAGTCACTTGCCTGTCCCACAGCTGCCTTCCTTCCTCTGTGAACTGAGGCTGATCCTGTGATAACACCAGCCTCACAGGTTCTTGGAAGATCACATGAAATCAGGTACCCTGTGAAGTGTTAGGGAAGTGTTAGTAACAGCAGCAGCATGACCTTGGACCAGGTGGCCAAGTGCTCTGGCCTCGGAGTCCTCACTTATAAGATGAGAGGTGAGGTCACATCAGCATTCCCAGAGCCATGTGAGAACCGCCCCAGAGGAGTGTTAAAATTCAGATTCCGGGTCCCACCATCACTTCCTGAATCAGGATTTCCAGAGGCGAAGCCCAGGAAATGTATGCAGCCGATTCTGCATTGCAGCCTGTTGGGGGTGGGGGTGGGGGGGCAGGCACTGAGTTAAATAATAGAGGTTCTTTCCTGCTCTAACAGCCGAAATGGCTGTTTGGAGGATTGGGAGTCTTTTGTGCCCAGTTATTTTGATGGTTAGCTGCAGGTCACAGATTTGGGGTAATTTCATGGTGAAAAACAGAGAACCATAATAAATGAGGAGGAGGGAGTCTCAACTAGTCTGGTGGACCGAGGCCCTTATAGCCAGGGGTAGACACACAAATTAAGAGTGGAGAGTAGCGTCAACAGCTGTGCTGCTCTTGCAGCTGCTGTGTAAAAATGCCCAGTGCCAGGGCCTCAGCCAGCCACCCACAAGAGCCTCGGCTGGGAGAGCGAACTGTCTCCAGTGAGAGCACCTATAGTTTCTGCTGTCTAGGGGACCCTGGGCGGCCGGTCCAGACAGCAGGGCCACGTGTGGGAGGGTGACCTTGCAGTCCTGTCTCCAGGCGTGCGCCTCCGTCACCATCACCGCTGGCTGGCGAGGGGGACTGGCCGCCCACCACGCCCGCATCCGGCTCATCGGCGCCCCTCCACTTTCGCCTGAGGCACGTTCCAACACTGGTTCGTGTTTGCTCACCAGTCACTCTCCCCCCATTCTGAGTTCTCTCGGAATTCTTGCTTGTCTCATCTGAAAAGCAGTCCGAGTCAGTATTTGTTGACTGTCTGATGTGTTCAAGGTCTTGTGCTACTGACCTCAGATGAGGCAAACAAGAGGAAAAGGGAGCCCTTGCCCTTAAAGCACCGGACTGATGTGGGGAGGGAGGAGAGACTGAGACAAGCACACAGATAACCCCGATGCAAAGGACCTGGCAGGCACCACAGGAATCCTGTGCGTTGTGGAAGGATTTTAAGGAGGTTGGTCACATTCAAAAGACTTGATAGAGAAAGCGCGGGGGACTTCCCTGGTGGTCCAGTGGTTAAGACTCCACACTTCCACTACAGGGGGTGCGGGTTCGATCCCTGGTCGGGGAACTAAGATCCCGCATGATGCTTGGCGTGGCCAAAAAAAAAAGAGGAAGAAGAAAGTGTGGTATTAGAAATGCATCTTGAATAGTAAGTAGGTTTTCTAGAGGCAGAAAAGGATGGGCAAAGTATTTGGGGAAGAGCAGGAACAAAAGCATGGAGGTAGGAAAAGGTTTGTGTGTGTGTGTGCATGTGGAGAAAAACAAGCAAAGACATTTCAGCTGGATCCTGGTCTGAGCAGGAGTCCAGTGGGACACAGATGTAGGCTGGGGCCATTCAGAAGAGGCACTTACTTCAGCTTGCTAAGTAAGAAGGTTTTTGAAAAAAAAACCTGATGTGATCCAAGCAGTACTTTGGGAACATTGAGTTAGTGGCCAGTGTGCAGACTGGAGAGACAGACGGACCAAGCTGCCTCCCGTGGAGAGGACAAGAGAGTGGTGACCCTCAGGATGGGCCACACGGGGCCACCACATGGTGGTACCCAGAGTCCAGGAAACTCTGGAGTCGGGCTGAGGAGGAGATGTCATGAGATGTTATTTTAAAAACTCTAGTTAGTCTGAGGTGAGCCACCCTCTGTTCTGACCTATACTTGAGGTCTGGAGAGGCCAACATTTTCCTGTCTTACCAAGAAACACAAAATCAAGTTTCCTCCCCAAGGGAGCCGCCAAATTCATCTTTCCCTAATATCCACAGCCATTCCACAGGGATCTGCAAGAAAAAAAACAAGCGGCTGAAATGGAGGCCGGAGTACCCTGTCTTTGTGCCTCAGAACTTCTGAACAGCCCCCAGGGTAGAGGATTTCACCTGCGTCTAGCAGCCTCCCTCCTCCACCTGTGCCCTCGGACCTGCCGCTTCCCTGCCCACAGCTCCTGCGAGCTCGCCCTCTCCCCTGGCTCCTTCCCTCCACCAGCCATCCCACGTGCCTTCTGTCCCAAACCTCAGCCACTGCTGGAGCCTCCTGACTGCCTCTTTGCCCTCCTGCCCCCTCCCTGGCCCTGCCCTTTGAGCCACAGACAGACAGACACCCGGAGTGGTCCTTTTCAGAGTGAAATAACACTATGTCACTATCTTGCTTCAACCCTCCACGGAGACCACTCTGGCCTCCTTGCTGCTTTCACACCCGCCAAGCGCGTGCCACACTCAGGCTTGGACCTTGCTCTCCCCTCTGCCTGGGCTATTCTCCCTCAGATACTGGTATGGCCCACTCCCTCGCTTTAGGCTTTTATCTGAATGCCACCTCCTCAGAGAGGACTTTTTGGGCTGCCCTGTCACTCTCCATCCACGGACCCCGCTTCATTGTTCTTTGTAACGGAGATGGCGTCAGTGTCTGTGTGGTGTCCATCTGCACCAGCAGCAGGATGTGAGCTCCATGAGGATGGGGTCTCTGTTTTGCCCACCTCAGTTTGCTCAGGGCCTGGATAAGGGCCAGGTTCTCAAATATTTGTCGAATGAAAGAATGTGGAGATCTCTCTAGAAAACACTCTCCTTTGGCTCTGCTTCTGTTTCTTGGTCCTCATTCACTTTGGTCCTTGAAGGTTCTGACTTACCTGAGCACCGTGGCCTGGCCCCTTGACCAGCATGGAGCTAAATGTTTCTCCTCCTCCGTCTCAGACCACTCCCAATACTTTCACGGGCTCCCTAAATATAAATATGCCCCAAGATTCACTCCTTACTCTCCTCTCACTCCCTCTGCCTTTTCTCCATCTTCATCTCTTATCTCTGTTCAGATGATACCTTACTGGTCACTTTCAGCCTAGATCTCTATAAACTCCAGTCCTTCCAATGCCCAGTAGACAGGACAGCACCTCATATTTCATATATTCAATACTTAAAATTTTCCTCCCCCTCCTCGCTTTTCTATGCGATATGTGTTACTAACATTACTGTTTCCTTGGCTTCCAAGTTAGAAGTCTTAGAGTCCTTTTTTTCATTCCTCCTTCAGACTCTTTCCTATTAGTCACCAGTCTATTGAATCTTCCTTTGAAGTGCCTCTTATGTCTCTTCAGCTATTTCCATTCTCACAGCAACCACCCTGTTATGACCTTTGCCTGCCTGGCCAGAACCAGCTTGACCTCTTTGGTGGTTCCCTTCCTGCTGCAGGCCCCTAGTTAGGAGCCCCTCGCCTTATATCTCTGCTTCGAGGAGCCGCTCCCGGCTCTGATCCACCAGCCTCACCTCACTGCGTCTCCAGCCCAGCTGTGGCTCCCTGCTTGCCCCTGCACTGCCCAAGGCTTCCAACCCTGCTCTTAAGTAGAAGTCTAAAAGCCACGGAGGCCAGGCCCACTCCTTTCGCTGCCTAGGCCCAGCTCCTAGCACCTCGGTCCACTCAGAGGCCCCAGCTCCCATCTCGCCAGGCAATGAGGTTTGAAGTCACTTCTTCACCAGCACCTCTCACCCCCCTCCAGTTTCCTCCCCTCATTCTGTCAGATGTGATGTCAAATAACAGTCAGAATCATTTTTGGAAGAGTTGCTTTAAGGGCTTGGCCACCCTGCTAAAAAATGAATAGCTCTCTATTTCCTATATAATGAAGACCGAATACCTCATCTTACAACTCAAATTCGAGTATGATCTACCTTTTAGCCATGAAATTCCTAAAATAGGCCTAAGACTCGAATGCTTAGAGGGGCTGGGAAGGTAATGGAAATGAACAATACGTGTACTACAATAGGGAGTGGCGGAGACTGGCACACTGGAGAGCACGTGTGCTCTTTGAAGAGGAGAACCAGCTGTTGCCCTGAAGAAATCTGGGCCTGCTAGTGCCAGATGTTCTCATTATTCAACAGAAGCTAGAAATCTGAATTTTTATGCAAAATTTCCTGAGTTTTTAAACGTTGGCTTAAAAAAATATTTGGTACAGTGCAAATCATGTCTGCAGGCTGGATCCAGCTGCAGAGATACAGATTGAAATTCTGCCCTCTGTACCAAGCAAACCAGCCAAAAGCTCTGAGCCTACACCTGTGAAAATAGTAATAATAGCAATAAGCAACTGTCAGTATGGTGTTAAAGATCTATTAGCACCCAACTGAGACCTCCTCCTTGGTGTAATCAGAAGGAAAGAGAATTCAAGTGGTAATAACTTTCTCACTATGTGAGTCAGTGGCATTTGCTGTCTGGCCCATGTACAACCTAAAACCATTCCCGTAGCGCCAGTAGCAATGGCCCCATTTGTGTCCCAACCTGGCATAAGGTACACAAGCCATGCTTGTTGTAGTAAATAAGTGGCATTTCCAGAGGCTTTGAGACAAAATTCTTTAAAGAGTCTGTGTTCCAAATGTTTGTTTATAAGGGTTTTGTTTTTTTTCCAACATGGAGCACACTTTCCCCAGAAATGGGGATATAAATAGGACCACAGAAGCAACACTGCAGATGGATTACTTTACATTTGCAATGAAAAAGAGTAGCCAAGAAGGCTGTTACAAATATATGGTGTGACACATCAACCCCACAACCCTCCTCTGCCCTAGTGGCTCCTGGTCAGAAATAAACCTCTGGGAGTCAGGCCTTTGGGAGGAGCCAGGACAGACAGAAGGGTAGGGTGGGGTGGTGGAGGAGAGTGTCTGACAGGATGTAGAGCTTGTGAAGTCCCTGGAGGGAAGGTACTGGCCCTCCAACCACTCTCCCTGGACTTGTCATCAGCACTGGCCTAGGCATGGCCCTCCTTTGAGGCTGGGGTTTGGCCAGAAGTAAGGAAGGGGAGAACACAAGTTAGGGGAGCATCCCTCCAGCTGTCCTAGAGCCGAGAGCACCACAGGACAGTACAGTTTTCCTTCCTGACCAGGGTGCTAGTGCAGTGAGCTTGGGAGAACGAGCAGGCAAACACGTCTGGAAATGTCTCCAACTTACTCAGGTCAGAGTTCCTTCTCACCTCCCCACCGCTTCCTCCCAGACCTGCCTCTCCCTGGGAGCTGGCTGGAGGCATTTCCTTTACCTCACATTTCAGTCTTTCTCCACAAGTTCAGCAAATGGAGCTGACAGCACCCCAGGGGACTCCTACCGTCTCCTCAGTCTCCAGGGAGATGCCTCCTGAATGAAAGGATCTAAAAAGAGACACACACACACACATTTATACACATGGCTTCCTGTTCCCTCCAGCCCCAGGATAGTTCCTGCTCTGGGCTCCCACACTCAGCAGCCTCATTATCTTCTTGGAGATTTTCTTCTCCTTCCTCATACCACTGCCTCGGCTTCCACACCCACCCGACACACACACACACACACACACACACACACACATTTCCCACTGTCACCTCTGAGGGCTAGGAGAGCTACTGAGAAGAGAGAAGTATCTAGAGCTTCATCTACCTGGCGACTTTACCTCAGTCTCACTGTGGGATACTAAGAAAGCTGTTCCCAGAAGTATGGAGGGCGTGTTGCTCTTTTCCCCTCCTCTGTTCACTCCCCTCAATCTCATTCCCGTTGATCAGTGAGCCCATAATTAATTTCAAGGCTTCTGTGCAAACCTAATTTTCCTCCGTCAAGACAGCCACAAACCCCTACACCTCTTCCTCCTCCCCCCGCCCTCCTCCCTCCACACCCCGATCCCCACAGTTTGGGAGACTGTGTCTGGCTTTTCTATTTCTGCCATTGAGGAGATGCAATTCTAAGGGTAAGACACCACAAGGTGCTCAAAATGTCAGCCAAATTTGTTTGTAAACAGTATTTTAGTTACATTTCCAAGTAATATGCTGAATGTTTTTCTTCAACCTTCAAACCCCTTCTCAGGTGAAGCATCTTTAAATGTAATGCAGTAGGCCCAACTGTTAATCTGAAAAGTACAGTAAAAACACTACAGACGTATCCAAAAATCTGGAAACGCAGATAAAATTGTATTTATTGTACTTTTTTCAGATTAACAATTAAACCCACTGTTTTAAAGGGAATGATTCCTCACCCAGTATGTAGTTGAAAACAAAACCATATTGAGCATTTTTTAAAAATGTAAAGACTATGCCCTAAAAGGTCAGTTTCTCCCATGCTTCCTGACTTTACAAACACTCAGCATCATACCCTGCAATTTAAAAACCTTAAAAAGTGGACAATATAATAGGTGTATGTTCCCTTATTGCCTTCCGTGCTAATTGGATTAATAGAAGAGCTATTTATCCACATGCAAACCCTACCATGAGGATGACCAATTCAAATTCAGAGTAGGCTTATAATATATTTATCAGAATATACCAGAAACGAGGATGATTTTGAGTTTTGCATTTTAATGAAATCCTGGAGCCTCCAATGAGAAGCAGAGTAGAAAAGGGTCATAGTGTCCTATTTCTCCTTTTCTCTAAAAATAGATTTCTTATTACATAAATATTCTATCTGTATTACACAATAAATCTAAATAAGTGCAAGAGAACTTTTGCTCAGAATCATGTTGCCTCAGCAGAGCTGACTTTTCATTTGACCCTGCTCCCTTCCAGCCGTTGTGAAAAAACTGCAGTGAGTTCATTCTCCCATTTTCAGTTCATACCCTCTCAGAAGCATGTTTCGTGTTGCTGTGTAGTCTTTCTAATTTAAATTTTAATTACTACACCATATTTTAAATTATTCCCCTGCTGTTAGGCATCTATTTTGTAATCTTTTCTATGATAATTAATGTAGCAGCTAATCTTTATTTCACTTTTTTTCCTTGTGGGTTGTTTCTTCAGACTACATTCCAAGAGGTAGGATAAAAGGTCAGAAGACTGGATGTGAGGAGGTTTTGATTCCACCCTGTGACCAAGGGGCTCTGAGAGCCCTGCCCATGGGCTCCACCTTTTCCATCAGAGACGGACAGTACTCCATCAGGGGCTTATCAAGCAGCTGCCGTCCCCCACTAGAATGCTGGGACAAGGTCAGGGTCCATTTCAGGAAAATATAGCTTAAATATTATGACCTTTAACCCATATGAGCTTGTTATATGTTGTTATTACATGGTTCTCAACAAGGAGCATTACCAGCACTTTAAGATTATAACAGTCTAACTGAAGGAAAGAAAACCCCATAACCAAGTAGTGACATTTGAAGGTTGTATGCCCCTTTAATAAGTGTAAAATGTTCCTCATTGTTGTTTTAATTTGCATTTCTTTTACATTAGTGAGACTGAATACGTTTCCATGTATTTACTAGTTATTTCCTTTTGAACGTAGCATCTGTTTCTTTCTGAGATAGGTCCTATATTCTATAATAAGGACCTAGTATTTTTTATGAGCATTCTATATAACATAGATTTAAAGCCTTTTTAATACATGCTAATAATATTTTCTCGTTTTTCTTTTTAATGTAATTCTAAAGTTGTGCTAATGAGCTATGTCCACCTCCAATTCTCATAGAATTGCTGCAGAAAGTTTTGGAGATTGATTTTGGTTCGAAGGTCAGGTGCAAATCACTAACATACATGCTTCCAGAGACAATAATACAAAAGTGTCAAATGTTGGGGTTTTTACAATATGCCAGGCATAAATAATGGTAATATCTTTGGTAAATGCTGAATTATGTAGTAATTCATTTTGGGGGATGGGGGTACCGCGTAAACAGAATAATCAGTTAAAATATATTGGGGGCTTCCCTGGCCATCCAGTGGTTAAGACTCCGCGCTTCCACTGCAGGGGACGCCAGTTCGATCCCTGTTTGTGGGAACTAAGATCCTGCATGCCGCGCTGCGTGGCCAAATAAATAAATAAATTTTAAAAATAGATTGGGATTTGGGGGAATCTCAGTGCAGGTAATAGGGTTAGGGCCTTTCGGAATGTGGAGAGGCAGGAGCTCGGCTTTCAGGGGCTGGTGTGAGATAGGGGCGTGTGGAAGGGGATGGACATAAGATGAGGGGTGGACTGGGAAGAACTGAGATGAGAAGAGTTGTCTCCTGTCTCTGGCCTTCCCCATTCCCTTCCCCTTACCCCTTTCTGATCCCTGGATTGGAGTTCCATAGGAAGTTGTTTGCAATTGTGTTTGGTGTCTCCCTTCATTGCCTCTCTGCTACATTCCTTCCCAGGCTCCCCCACTCCTTCCCCTCCTTTTCTCTTATGGCAGGATAGCACTATTATATTGGGGTCAAACAAGCTGGGTCCAGGCCCCGCCATTTGATTCTTGTTTGACTTTTGCCAGGTTACTCTCTGAGCCTCTGTCTCCTCATCTGTAAAATGGAGACAATAATAGTATCTATTTCTAGAAGGCTGTTATGAAAATTAAAGGAGAAAGTGTTTGAATGCATACCATAGTATGGTAGGCTATTTTATTGTTCACAAACATTCGGTGCTCCTTCCTGGGGGAGGATTAGACTTCCCAATCCAAGTGATATCAGCCTTGGCCATGAGGGTTGAGTTAGCCAATAAAATATGAATGGAGGTGACATATGACACTTTGAGGCAGAAGATTTAAGAGCTTGCCATGTTCTCTTTTCCCTCTGCAAAACAACCAACAATGTTCTAGAGAGCAACTGCTCCATCACGTTGAGTCTCAAAGAAGATGTAGAATAGATAGTTGCAGCCAACATGCAGTGAACATGTAGCATGAGCAAGAAAGAAAGCTTTGTTGTAAGTTATAAGCCACTGAGCTTTGGAGGTTGCCTGTTATCAGAACATAATCTAGCCCATGCTCATTGATGAACACAGTATCTGGCTTATTGTAAGAGCTCATATAATGACTGGGGAGCTGTAAACCAATTCCAGTGCTCACATAGGCCTGGAAGACATTTGAGTCCAGCTAGAGTGGAGTGTCCTTGATGACACCTAGTAACAAAGCTTCAAAATACATGAAGTGAAAATTAACAGAATGGCAAGGCAAAATAGACAAATCCACAGTTATGGTCAGAGATTTCAATACTACTATCTCAACAATCTATTGAATAAGTAGACAGAAAATTAAGGGCATAGAATACTTGAACAACAACCAACTTGACCTAATTGACATTTATAGACTATTCCACCCAACAGTAGCAGAATACACATTCTTTTCAAGTGCACACAAAACAATCATCAAGATACACCACCATATTCTAGGCCATTAAACAAGTCTCAATTCAAATCATTCAGAGGATATTCTCTGACTACAAGGTAAATTAATTAGAAATCAGTAACAGATATCTGGAAAATCCCTAAATATTTGGAAATTACACTACACATGTCTAAACCTATGCATCAAAGAAGAAACACAAGGAAATTAGAAAACATCTTGAATAGAATGAAAATGAAAGCACAACATATCAAAATTTGTGAGATGCAGCAAAAGCAGTGCTTAGGGGGAGAGTTATACCTTTAATGCCTTATATTAGAAAAGTAGAAATGTACAAAATCAACAAAACTTTCAATTTAAGAAGCTACAAAAAGAAGAGAATTTAAACCAAAGTAAGCAGAAGGAAAGACATAATAAGGATAAGAGCAGAAATTAATAGAATCAGTTAAACCCAAAGCTAGTTTTTTGAAAAGATTAATAAAATCAACAGACAAGAAGAAAGAAGAATATTAGAAACCGAAGAGGGGACATTGTTACAGATTCTATAAATATCAAAAGCTTAATAAATTAATATGAACACCTTTGTCAATAAATTTGACAACTTAAATGAAATGAACAAATTCCTTAAAAGACTCAGTCAACATTGATTTGAGAAGAAATGGAAAACCTGCTTAGCCTCATATCTATTAAAGAAATTGAATTCCTAATATCTGTTTAAAATATTAAAGTTAGGCCCTAATCTGGGCCTAACTCTAGATGTGAATAGCTTTACTGGTAAATTTCACCAAACATTTAAAGAAAAATAATATCAATTCTATATAAACTCCCTCACAAAAGAGAGGAGGGGGGCGTATTTCCCAACTCATTTTATGAAGCCAGGATTACTGATATCAAAACTTGTTAAAAACATTACAAGAAGATCACTGACCAGTATCCCTCATGAATGTGTATGTAAAGATCCTTAGCAAAATATTAGCAAATTGAATCCAGCAGTGTTAAAAGGAGACTCTGTCACGATCCAGAGAGGTTTATCTCAGGAAAATAAGATTGATTTGAAATTCAAAAATTGATTGATGTTATTTACCATATTAACAAAATAAAGGAAAATACAATATGATCATCTTGATAGATACAGAAAATCATTTGACAAATGTTTCATTTATGACAAAATCTCTCAGCAAATCAGGAGTAGAAAGAAACTTCCTAAACCTGAGCTAAAACATCTACAAAAGTCTGCAACTAACACCATATTTAATTGTAAAAGACTGGATGAGAAGACAAGGGAGAAAGTCTTTCTGAAGTTGGGCTAGGCAAAGATTTCTTAAAACAAGGATAGGGACAAATTAAAAAAAAAAAAAAGTTGAACTTTGTCAAAATGCAAAACCTCTGCTCTTAGACAAATTCAGACAAGCCCAGACTGGAAAAAATATTTGCAAAATACACATTAGATGAAAGACTAGAATCCAGAATATACAAAGTACTTCTATAGCTCAGTAGTATGAAGATAAAACAATCCAATAAAACAAGGGGCAAATGATTTGAACTTCACAAAAGAAGGTATATGAGTGGCCAGTAAACACATGAAAAGATGCTTCATATCATTAGTCTTCAGGGAAGTGCAAAGTAAAACCACAATGAGTCACCACAACATATCCATTGGAAAGGCTAAAATTAAAAAGACCAAAAATACCAACTGTTGGCAAGGATATTGAGCACCTAGAGCTGTCATACATTGCTGGTGGAAACAGAAAATGCTACCACGACTTTGAAAAATAATTGGGCAGT
This sequence comes from Eschrichtius robustus, assembly GCF_028021215.1. Lineage (NCBI taxonomy): Eukaryota > Metazoa > Chordata > Mammalia > Artiodactyla > Eschrichtiidae > Eschrichtius > Eschrichtius robustus. Next base: position 37,001,283 of record NC_090829.1, read on the forward strand.
TTCTTAAAAAGTTAAACATACATTTACCATACAAGCCACCAATGCCATTTGTAAGTATTTACCCAAGACAAAGGAAAATATGTATGGGTATATATCTATACATGAATATTTGCAGCAGATTTATTCAGAGTAGTCAAACTGCAAATCAAATGTCCATCAACAGATGAAATAATAAATTATGGAAAATCCATACAGTGGAATATCACTCAGCTATTAAAAGGAACGACTAGTGCACACAACGGTATCAATGATCTCAAATAGTATGCTGAGCAAAAGAAACTAGACATAAAATAGTGCATAGTGTATGATTCTATTTATATGAAATTCTAGAAAGGAAAAATCTAATCTAGTTACAGAAAACACACTAGTGGTTGCCTAAGACTAAGGGTTGTGGGTCTAGGAAGCATGGACTGCAAAATGGTACAACAGAACAGTTAGGGTGATGAAAGTGTGCTGTTTCTTGACTGTGGTTGTGGTATGGTTGTATACACTTGTTTAAACTCAATAAACCATAACTTAAATTGGGTGTGTTTTATTTTATGGAAATTATACCCCAATAAAACTTATTTTTTTAAAAAGTTACAGAAGTGCTTCAAGGGCACACACACTGAACCTACCAGCCTGGGTTGGAAACCCAGCTCCAACTCTTATTAGTGATGTAACTTTGGTCAAGTTATTAAACCTCCCTTTGCCTCTGTTTCATTATCTGTAGCATCAGGATGATAATAATAGTATCTACCTCATAGGATTGTTGTAGGGATTAAATGAATTAACATACAGAAAGCGCTTAGATCAGACAGCAAATATTAATATTATTACTGATATTTTGATTGGTCACAGGACAATCCACAGAAAGGCACAAATATTCAAAAATGAGCCACTCCCTCCATTGTTCATTTTTGTTCTTCATCCGTGTTCATTGTTCATCTCCAGCATCAAGCATGGGATGATAAACCTGATGATAAACTTGATAAATATTTTTTTAGTGGATGAACTATTTATTTAATGAATAAGCACTTATTCAACATGTTGCATAAAATATACCTAGTGATACAGAGTTTCTGTTTAGAATAATGAAAAAGTTTTGAAAATAGATAGTGGTGATGGTTGTACAACATTGTGAATGTAGTTAATGCCACTGAACTATATGGTTAAAATGGCATACTTTATGTTATGGACATTACCACAATAAAAGAAAAAATTTTAAATATCTAATGAAAAAGAACCTACAGCTTTGGATTCCAGCTTTCAAGAGGCTACAAATAACTTCAGAAGAGTAGCTACAGTTGTTTTGTCTGTGGTTAAAATGTGGAGGAAAATGTTCATTTGTAAAGGCCTTTAAGGTCTGAAGATGGGGATGTTTGTGATCATCTTGAAGGAAAAAAGTGGAAATTTGGAATCATCATAGGGTGCATTAAGAACCAAAAAACTTGATCTATCAAGCATTTGTCTAGTAACATAAAACTTCCACCAACTAAACTACAGCTTGCTTCCCACACAAAAGCTATAAAAATATAGAAGAATCAGCACCTGTTAGCAAAATTATGAATTGAAATATCTTGAGTTCCGGTGTTAAGTTCCTTGATAATTTTATGATTAACATTCCTCTTCTTTAGAAATTTTGTAATATGATTTGCTTGCATATCTTGAACACCTCTATAGAAACACTGATTTTGCTGAAGTGGTCAGTTTTTAGGAAATGTTATCAAAATGACCACTTGAAAAATATCATTGGTTTATTTTAGACACTTCTAAAGCACATGGAGAAGTGTTCATTTTATGGATATAAAATACTTACATGTTCTTCCTCCGCTTGGTGGAAATTACTTAAGAATTCATGTCCTGGTGTCTAAGATGATTAAAGTTACATAACAAGTACAGAAGAAAAACAGTTTTAGTGGTCAAATCAGTTTGACTAGCATGTAGTGTTACCTCCTATCATAAAGACAGAATTAAAAGATACCCAATAGTTCCATTAAAAAGGAAAGTTTTATTCATTTCTTTCTTCTCCATTCCTCTCTCTACTGCTTCATGGCAAACACTGAAGAAAAGAGGAGGCGTGTTAGATTCCGTGGTGGCATCTGCCATGACGTAGAGCAATGCTTTGCCGTCTGCTACGTATTTGGGGGCTGGTAGACTATCTAAACCTTGAATAACTTATTATCAAAATACCACAATGATGAGTGTCTCTCCCTCAAAGAATCTGATTCACTTTACAGTTACTAATCAGCAAAGAGCACAGGGAAACTTTTATGAAGAAAAAAGCTAGATATAAAGTGTATTATTTTCTTTACAAAATACATAGGCTAAAGCTTTGAATGGAATACCTGAAGGGAGTTTTGCAAGATATTTTAAATATTTCAAAAAGCCCAATGAAAATTCAGTAGATAATAAGAGCTACCTGGCTCTACTTTTGGCTTGCATTTTTTTATAGCATGCTGATTAAGTGCGCTAATTAGGGGTTATATATGTCTAACTAAGGCATTACATATGATTAAAAATGGAAAAGTATATTATTGCATATGATAAATATAGTTTGTTTACTAGACTTATTTTTTAAAAAAATAATGAGGGAAAAGCATAGTGAAACAAATACGTGGTGATGAAAATGTTGGGAACCATAAATCAATACGAATCATTTGGCAATTAGTCATCTTTCTATACTGCTGCTGCTTTAGTGAGTATTATTAATTTGTGATTTATACCTTATATTTTTCTGAAAGAATTTAAAGTGTCTCATGCTAGCTAAATATTGTTCTTTCAATATTTTGGTTACTTTCTTATGCGTCCGATGAGATTATAGAATCCTTAAGGAAAAGAAGCACCAGTCTTAGATACCCTTATGAACTTCATCCTGTTTTTCTAGCAGGCATTTTCTGGCATAGAGTAAGTGGTTTCCCCTTGTCCTACTCATTGACCAATGGATTGTTGGTAGAATTTTCTAGTCAGATCCACTTGTTGCCCTCATTCGGCAAATACTGATTCAAAGACTACTATGTGTCAACTACTGTACCTAATGTCAAATGTAATTAGGCAAAGGGAATAAACATAAAAGGAGTAGGCTGAAAGTGTTCAAGGAAAAGGGAACAGTTTATGCAAAAGCCCTGAGGGGGGAAAGAGCTGGGCTGGTCCCAGGAACTGAAAGGACAAGAGGTTTAAACTCTGTGGGCGAAGGAATGAGATGAGCTTGAAGAGGCTAGCGAAAGCCACATCATGCATGGCCTGGTAGGCCATGGCAGGAAGTTCTTAAAATTTTACTTTCTGACTGTTTGGGTGAAGAGATTGGGGTCGGGGTGAGGGTGACAAGAGGTGTATCAGAGAAATCAGCACAGAGGCCAGGTGTTGGCTTAGACCAAAGTGGTAGAAGAGGAATAAAGGGAAATACATTTAAGATTTTTTGTGAAGGTAGAACCATAGGGCTTACAGATGAGTTAGATGTAGGAGATGAGGGAAAGGCAGAGGTTTCTGGCTTGCACAGTTGCATGAAACTGAATATACCACTGCCTGAGTTGGGAAGACTGGGGGAGGACAGGTAGAGCTGGGAAACTTTGAAAGAGAATCAAGAGTTTGACTGGGGCTATGTTGTGTTTGAGATGCCTGAGAGAGACTGAGAGAGAGGTGGCAAGTTAGTAATTATATTTACAATCTGGAGCCTACTGGATATATGGTTGATCAGCATATATAATATGTATATACAATGTATATTTATTTAATTAAAATAGTATTTAAAGATATGTTAGCGGGACTCCATATTTCAGAGATTGAAGATGATAGTGTAAGAAGATAGAGAAGGAACGGGGAAAGGAAATAGAAAGGAAACTGGGATGTGTAATGTACCAGAGGTCAAGAGAAGAGAATGGTCAACTGAGAAGTGCGCAGCTTGAAGGCTACTGAGAAGTGAGCGTGAGGATATAAAGTGACTATTAGATTGGACAACACCAAGGTCACTGGAGGCCTTAACCAGGTAGTTTGGAGAGCATGACAGAGGTGAGCAATTTGAGACAGTACAAGCAGATAAGTCTTTGGGGAGATCAGGATAGCATATAAAAAGGAAATTCAAAAAAAAGAGACAGATCTGGGGAAGGGAGATGGGGCTGAAATGAACTAAGTTTTTAGGTACGGTGAGCTTCAGGTTGCTATAGAACATCTGAGTGATAATATCTTACAGGAGGCTGGATTATGAATTGAGAACTTTGGAACCATGTATGTGCAGCCAAAGCTGGGACAGGCATCTCCGGCCCAGATGCCCTTTTAACATACCAGGTCCCCTCGTACTGTCCCTGCTCAAGGTCCTGATGTAAAAGAGATTTAGCATCTAACCTCTTTTCCAGACATGAGGCTTGAACTACTCACCTCAGCTAGTAGCCACTGACTCCATCCTCTCTCTAGAATCTACAAGCCACCTTAGCCCTTTCCGTGGCCCTTCAGTTTTTTTCTGTAAGCGAAATTTCTAGAAGTAGCATTTCTGGGCCACAAGATATGTCTTGATCTGACAGGTCAGAGGCATGACCGTGGCAGGTTGGAGAAAGCTGAATGAGACATGCTGTCTCTCTCTGTTCCTGCTCTGAGTGGTACCTTACTTCTGCTTGGTTTCTGTAGCCTTTGCTAAATAAATCAAGAGCTTCATCTTTCTTGGGTCAGTTAGTGTGGTCTCTTGAGCCATGCCATGGCCTAAGACTTTCTTTCAGTGTTGGGAAGGAAAAAATAGCTGTGAAAATCAGAGGAGGTGGGAGGACTTTTGGAAGTGGAGCCCATTATATATGATTACTGAGAACTTTTCTTAGCACTTTGGCTTAGACTGTTTTAAGATTCCTCATGGGAACACTTTCTTGTGAGAGTCGCATGCAGGTATATTTTACAGACTCCTTTTCCTTTTTTCAAAATAACTTTAACATACACCTACTCAAATAAGCCACCCATCTTATATGAACTGACTCATTTGTCAATAACAAGTGCAGAAGCCAGTGTGGAGGCTGACTGCTCCATCAAGAGCACAAAGTGTATTGTATTTCAGCTTAAGCATGTCGAGCAGTGAACTTTTCCTTGTTCATAGGACATCCATTGACTTACACGTGGGTCCTCAGTGTCCTGAGAGAGACTGTAAATTCAATGCAAAGGGGACAGGGACACAACATGGGTAGAACGTAATAGAGATGATGTATGGTACATCAAAAAAGGACCATCTCATTGTATTCGTTATTGTATTAGTGTCCTAGGGTGGCCACAACAAAGTACCACAAAGGGGTGGCTTAGAACAACAGAGATGTATTGTCTCCCAGTTCTGAAGGCTGGGAGCCCCAAATCAAGGTGTCGGCAGGGCCATGCCTTCTTCTGAAACCTGCAGAAGAAGTCTTCTTTGCTTCTTTCTAGCTTCTGGTGGTTGGCCAGCGACCTTTGGTGTTTGTTGGTTTACAGATGCATAATTAGTCTCTGCCTTCATCATCACGTGGCATTCTGTGTCTGCATGTGGCTGCCGTCTCTCAAGAACACTAATTATGTTGGATTAGGGCCCACCCTACTCCAGTATGACCTCATCTTAACTAATTATGTCTATTTCCAAATTTTTGTGACCCTATTTCCAATTAAGTTCACAGCCTAAAGTACAAGGGATAAGGACTTCAACCTATCTTTTTTTTTTTTTTTTTGAGGAGACACAATTCAGCCCATAACACTCATGTTCACATCAAGGAAGGGATGGGAAGGACGAAAGGGGGAAAGAAAAGTGATAGTTACGGATAATGAGTTGGAAGGCTAGTTGTCCCCATTACTGTTTCCAGACCACTACTTCCCTACCCTCTTCTAACAAAAAATTGCTTCCAGGGGCCCCTGCTATTTGGCTAAACTACCCTCTCTTCCTTTCTTCTTCTTTCTAGATATTGTTATGTACTGAACAGTCTTCTGTTCTTTGCACTAAATACTGGGCAGTGGTTCTCAAACTCTTCTGGATATTCCAGATCACCTGGGAACTTGGTAAAAATACACAGAAGTCCAGGCCCTATCCTACTTCAACCAGCCTGTCTCTGTATCTTCTAAGGCTCCCTCAAGTTTGAGAACCACTGGCCTTGGACACGTGGCTTGCAGTCTTTACCCCAACCTTTGCCAATATCGTGGGTACGTCATCATCCACAAAGATGACTCTGCCAGCACCAGACCTTTCATTTCTTGACCTCTTCACCCTCAGTGACCTTCCACTCACTCCTTCAGAGCCAGCGTGTCCCACAGCCACACCCTGGACCTTGTCGGCATTATCTCACTAATGTGAGGAAGCAATGTCTCTTGCCTCCTACCGGCTTCCTACAATTCCTTCCTCAGCCCCTGGCCATCTGGTGGCGGCTCCCTCCAGCCCGTCTTGAAATCTGAGATAGCTCCAGACTGCCTCTTCCCACAGGCCCCCATGTGGTCTAGGAGAAATACCCACCCCACCCCACTGCGGGGAGGGGCGCTCCCAATGCAGCCTTACCGCTCCCCCCTCTCCCCTTTGGTCAGAACTTCTCTTACCAGTCCTTACACTTTTCAAACTTAAGGAGGCACATTTGAAGCTCTTCAGGTTGCTTCCTTAAAGTATCTCTCTCACTTGGTTTAAGAAGAGAGGAGAACCATTCCCTTCACCTGGGGGGGTCGGGGGTGGGGGAAGGAAGAAAAAGCCAAGGTATTCCAACAATTCTCCAAAGAAAACTTCTCTCAATTTTTCAACTCTTGTGCTTATACAAACTCCAGTTGGGTGGATTAAAGGTCACAAAACCAGTTTGACCCCTCTTTACAAGTTCTTCATTGGTGGTATAGCCCCTCATTATAGCACCTATTGTTTTCTTCTCAGTCTTTAGGGCTTCAGCCAAAACTAAAATAGAAAGAGCCCCAACTGAACGTCCTGTTTACATAGAACACTGCTCCCTAATTTAGGAAATGGCTAGTTTGTTTGTTAAACAATTTTCACTAGGATCATTCCTTGACCTTAAGGGGACCCTTCCCTAATTCATGGTCCCATTTACTTTCACCACTAGCCTTCTCCCGCCTCCCTGCATCACAGGTTAGATTTCATGGTTCCTACTCTCAGTAATCCTCTTGCCAATGCCATAAATTTCCTTGTCTCCTTATCTTTTCCTCACATCAATCTGGAAAAACCTCCATCCTGGATGAACTCAACAGCCTACAGCCTCCATGCCTGCACCCAGCAAGCTGTGCACCACACTTTAGAAACACAAAAGGGCAAGTTGATATGATTATAATTTTAAGGTCACTAGCTCTAGGCCCTTACTGCCAACAATTCTGTTATATTTCTTGGAGAACATAGAAGTCATTATACTGTAACACCTTCTCCCTAGCAAATTTGCCACCCAACCTTCAACTGCACCCATCCTATTCTCTTTCCCTCCTGTTAAAATAGAGATATTCCCCCTTTGGTCCAAGACCAATGCCTCTGTTTCTTCTTTGGATCTCATTCCCTCTCACCTTCTTAGGAACCATACACCATTAATTATCCCTTCTTCCATCTGGATTCCTATCGGTGTCTAAATATACTAAAGTCTCCCCTAGATTAACAAACCTGTAACAGCTTACCCTTATAAAGTACTGTGCATCACTATTATGCTAAGTACTTCATATATGCAAATTATTTAATCATCATATTACTCTGTGAAGTTGGTAGTATTTTTATCTCCATTTTTTAAAGAGGAAACAGATTCAGAGAGATTACATAACTTGCCCAAGATCACACAGCTGATGAGTAAAGTGGGATTCAAACCCAAGGAGTTTGGTTCCACATCCTTTTCTATTCTCTGGATTCCCTGTTGGTCTGTTTTTGTTGTCTATTGTTTCTCCAGATTTTCTATTTCATTGTCTTGTCTCCTCCATGACCTGCTTATTCCCCCCATCCCGCTCTAACTTTTATTATGATAAATTCAAAATTTACAGAAAAGCTGCAAGAATAGTGCAGTGGGCCCCTATATACACTTTATTGAGATTCACACACATAAATAGGTGTATACACACACACACACACACACACACACACACACAGAGGCAGTTACACAATGACATGATTCAAATTTCAGTTACCATGGTATACTAACTGTAATTGCATAAAGACTTCCCTAACAGAGCTTCAAATAGCTACATAATGAACAGATGCCCATGATGATCGGTGACAGTGACCAATCATGACACTTCTTTCAAAAATCCATCAGATTGGTCACTGCACATCTGTTACTCAGTTCATGCACAGACAGCAAAGCATGCAATTGTGTTGCCTCCTTGTCTCTCAGTGATAAACTCACATGACATTTTATAAAAATGGATATTGGTCAAAAAAGATGAGAGTGCAGGAAAGAAATTAAAAGTGATAATGCTAAAAGTGAAATTCCAATCAAACATAAATGGAGTTGTAGAAGACAGAACTGGGAATATTGACACTGCCACCATTAGAAACACTCTAGATATGCAACCAGAGGAACTTAGTGAAGGCAAATCTATAAAGATTAATGAGGAAAGTGGTTGTGATGAAAAGGATGAAGATGTCCCGGGGGAAGTGACATTAGCAAAAACTTCACATTAAAGGAGCTTTTGGAGATATTTCACAACATTGTAAGTGCAAATGATAAAAGGATACAAGCTGATCCAAACTTAGAAAGGAGAATGACAATTTGCAAAGGCATAGAGAAGATTCTATATAGTTAGTTATATGATCAGAAGAACTGTTCAAACTACTCTAAGTGTTTTACAAAGAAACAAAATATTTTAATACTCAATGTTTCTAATGGTTTAAATTACAGTATACTAAATAAAAATTAGTTTTACTAGTATTTCATTTTCCTACATTTATAACTGACCATAAGAGTTCATAGTGTTTTGACAAAACTGTTTAAAGGTCATGCAACAGTGGTAATTTTCCCCATTGATTATGAAAAATAAGTTTGCACAGTTTCACTTTACACAGTCATTTTTGAGTCCTGTACTACCATGCAAAGTGAGGACTGCATATATGTATACATATTTTTTTTTTTTTTTGCCTGAGCCATTTGAAAGTACTCTGCAGATATCATGATGCTTCGTCCCCTAAATATTTCAACATGTATGTCTATCTCTTAAGAACAGGGGCATTCTTCTAGGTAATCACAATACCTCTCTTACCACTCTCAAGAACTTTACCATTGATACCATATCTAATATTCATTATGTATTCAAATTTTCCCAACTGTTTGAATAATATCCTTTGTAGCATTTTTTAAAATCCAATGGCTACAGAAAGGCCAAACATAGCCTTTAGTTGCCTTTAACCTAGAATGGTTCTGCTGCTTTTTTTTTCTTTTCTCCTCCTGACATCGATATTCTTTAATGAGTTCTGTAGAGTGTCCCACTATTTGGATTTGTGTGATTGTTCTCTCATGCTTAGATCTAGATATTTATGTTCTAGAACTTGTTTCCTTCACCTGCCCTCCTCCCATTTCCCAACCAGTGCCCAGGTAGCTATGGTAAGGTATGGTGAAATTTCTGTAATGTCCTTCCCTCCTTTTTATTCCTTTCTCTCTCCTTAACCAAGTAACCAACCAATCCTCTTCTCTCAAAAAAACAAAACCAAACTACTCTGTAAGTAACTCCCTCAACCCTCCCACACATTCTTAAGAATGACTGAAATTCCATCATCCATTCCCTTCATTCTGTTGTTTCTAGCAGAGTCTCTTTTCACCCCTTGGGTGCTCAAATGCCTGCACATTCTCTATCCCAATCAAAATCTACTCTCAAGAAAGGACTGAAAACCCTTACATTCAAAGTGAAATGACTACCAGCAGCTTAAAAAGGCACATCTCCCAGGGGAAGATGTGCCTTTTAGCAAAGTTCTGTGGAGATATATGCCCAGTGCTCAGCCAGTTGCCAGGGCATAACAGAGTCTCTAATTTTTTGTTGAATTAAATTGCCGTATAGCTCAGCAGGCAAATTAGAGATTTCCATATCAAACTCTGTCTTCATTAAAGCACTGCTTTCACTGGTAACTCTTTCTACTGATAAGTTCGTATAGGAGGGCTAGAGTCTTGGATGACCAGGTGGGCATTTGAAGAGAATCTTTGTAATATTGTTGTTTTACTCTTGGCAAACAAAGTAATTCTTGTAATATAATTTTCATGGATGGCTTGTCTCATGAACTAGTTTATAAACTTGAATTCAGAGAAAACAAAGTGATGATATCTTAAGGTCTCATTCTCCCACGACTCCTAACACATGCCTTACCTGTAATCAAAGTTCAACAGATGTATACATTTGACAAGAATACTACATAGAGGATGGTTTGTCCTCTTTTGTTCATCATATCACAAGGTATATAATGTCTGTTCGTAGTCATTTAAGTTTTATCATTGGGTTAAGGTGGTGTGTGAGATTTCTTTTTTTTCACACACACACACTGTATTTTATTTTTACAAGAGATAAATAGACTGACACCAAGCATTGTACATGGATGACCACAACAAAAGCAACAATGATTGCAATTACCAAACATGAAACACACTCATACTATGTCATAATATTGACATTCAGTCCAGTAATCCTCCACTGTAACAGCTCCTTTACTTTGCAGTGAAAATTGATTTGTATATTCTTTGCCTCTGAGTCCTTGTGGGATTTTTTTTTTTTTAATTCAGACAGAAAGTCACAAAAATTATACTCATCCTCATCAGTTCACTCAGTCCCATGTAATTAATTTTTTTTTTCATCTTGATCTTTTGTTAGCACTTTTATGAGTTCATCAGTTTTTCATTAGAGTTCTGAAAATGCTTATTCATTCAGTTCAGCAGTACAGTCAGTTACCAGAAACCTGTACTTGTCAGAGTCTTTTCCATGAATTTCTTGAAGATGAAACCCTTTTATAGGAACATATTTGCAAAATCATCAGAGTACACCCAGAACTGTCTGTAAATGACAAAAGACTTAAAAATGACCACGGTTAAAGATTTGATGAAAGTTCATAATAATGCAGTTGACAAGAGAATTAGTTATTTCTGAGATATACATTTTAAAGTAATAACTAGGATTATTACTTATAACATTATACCAGAACATATAAGATTTTTATAAATTTCATGTAATGTCTGAAACATTTATATTAACATATTTCCATACATATTTCCATACAAATACAAATCTAAGATTTTTAGAAATTTCATGTAATGTCTGAAACATTTATATTAACATATTTCCATACATATTTCCATACAAATACAAATATAAGATTTTTAGAAATTTCATGTAATGTCTGAAACATTTATATTAACATATTTCCATACAAATAACCCAATGAAAGTTTAGTATTAGTTGTTTTGTTTTTTTTGTTTTTTTGTTTTGTTTGTTTTGTTTTTTTGAGATTTCTTTGTCAGATTACCTCTTTCTTTTAATTATTAATGAGTACTGTATAAGGAGATACTTAGAGACTATGTGAATATTTTATTTTCCAACCTTTCACCCAGCAGTGTTAACATCCATTGATAATCCTTCCCTTCTCAGTTATTATTTTGGTGGTTACAAAATGAAGATTTTCTAATCCCATCAATCCATCTACATTTATTACCTGGCATTTTTCTGTAAAGAAGAGCTTTCCTTCCTCTCTTGCACCCACCCCCACCCCTTGCCTGTTTTTTGAGTATTTTAATTGACTCATGGATCCTTTTTCATTCAATATGTTATAATGAATTGCCATCATTATTTTTATCTTTCAGATTGCCCTGTTTTGGCTAGTAGGAGGACCTTTAACCTGGCTTCTGTGTCTTTTGACATATCCCATTAGTTTGGAATGCTTATCTGGTTGCTTTTAATTGAGTGCCAGATAATTGCATTTGGATAATTGTACAAATAGTTGGAGGCCTACAATAATATTATCTTTCTCCAAGGAGGATTTATGTTTGCTTCTGGCAAGAGGTTAAGGCCACTAGCAATCCTAGATCATTTTAATCCAATTGGAGAACCTGAGAGGATTTGAAGCTGGGAGGGCTGGTCTATTTCTGGTTTACCCTCACTCCCAATGTAGTCCTTTGGGTCCCAACCCAAAACCTGGAGTCACTCCCTTTGACCTTCCCTGAACTTCAGTTTTTATACCCCTATCCCTGCTAGTCTGTCAAAAGTTCTGTTCAGCTTCTTAGCCACCTTTTTGGAAAAAGTGGCTTGAAATGTTCTGCTCACCTCTGAGTTTTCTTCTCTCAGGTCTTATTACCTTAAATCTTTATGTTAGCTCTTGGAGTAATTTTTAAAATATTTTTTTTCCAGCTTTTGTGGGTTTTCTGGGTAAGGTGCTAGCCTGAATTACCTAATCCATTACTAGAAGTGGAAGTTCTCCTGACCCCAGAATTGACTTTTAAAAATAAAGTATGGTCACATCATCTTTCTAATTTAAACACTTCAGTGACTGCCTATTTTTCTGCAGAATTCTTAATTAGGCCTGAAAGTCTACATCCCCAAATCATCTCCAGCCACTCTCCCTCTCACTTTCTACTTTCCAAACCCACTCGCTCTTTTTTGCATGCCACACCTTCACAATTCTGGCTTTGCACTTGCCGTTCCCATCTCCTGACCATTGTTCATTTCTCCCACCCATCTCCCTCTGAGCTAGTTAATGCTTACTTAATCATCAGAGCTCAGTCAAATGTTTCTTCACCAAGGAAGCCTTCCCTGGCTCTCCCAGCCTAGGTAGGTCTCAATGATGGCACCATGCTCTTCTGCAAAGAACTTAGTGAAGTTTGTAATTTTAGGTTGTTCTGAGTGATTATTCAAGTAATACCTGTCATCTTCCATATCCTATATGAAGGCAGGGATCATGTCTGTTCTGCTCACCATTGCACACTCAGCGACTGTTTGTGGCAGGCATTCAATAAGATAGAAGAATGAATAAAAATAATTGTCAATCAGCAAGTCCTTTTCTGGGTCACTTATCTATGCAATTAGCCCACTTATTTTTACCAACAGGTCCTCATGTAGGGTTTCGTTGATGCAGCTAAAATTTCCTGGCTTTTAACTTTGAAGTCTGATAGAAAAACAGTTTCGGTTTCCATTTCTCTTACGGTCACATTGATTTCATGTCTATAGAACATTATTTTTAACCAAAGACACATTGTTTTTTTGACGACTTTACAAAACTTTGAAACCGAAGAGTTTTCCTAGGTTTCAATAATCATCGAGAAAAAGCCAGTTCAGATCCTTGATTTCCAATTTAGTTAAGTCTTCAGAAAGTGAAAAATAAAAGTCAGAGTCTCAGGCAGGTGATGAAGTCAAAATAATACAGCAAATAATGTTGCAAATATTTTCTTTTGTTTAATATAGATTTCCCTGATAGAGTAAATTTCCATCTGTTTTGCATTTGAAAATAAAAGACAGCTGTTTTTTAAAGTTTGTAGGCAAGAAGTCAATAAATAATGGGAACTCTAATTGATACTACAGGTTTCTGTTTTAAACCAGACTTAGGCTTACATTGCTAGAAACTTGTATGCACCTGTACCAATTGTTAATTTTCATATTGTAATATGCTTGACTTGGACTTGGATATTTTTCTTTCTCTAAACTCATAGAACACACAAATGTCAACTGTTTCTTTAGACTCTAATTTCTTACTCAGCTTCCCCGAATGGGGTCTTCATTGACAAAGTTAGGTAATAGGAACTGTAAATTAGCTTAGATTTATAGGGATTACAGTTTGCCTCAGCTGGAGAAATATGAAATGAGTGGACACCACTGGGCAACACCTCACTTTCAGGCTTTGTGAAAATAAATCTCCCTCATCTACAAATGAAGAATGCAGCCCAGTACTCTTTTTAAAAGACACACATTTAGGGACTTCCCTGGTGGTCCAGTGGTTAAGACTCCGTGCTCCCAATGCAGGGGGCCCAGGTTCGATCCCTGGTCAGGGAACTAGATCCCCCATGCCACAATGAAGAGCCCGTGTGCTGCAACTACGACCCAGCGCAGCCAAATAAATAAGTAAATATTTTAAAAAATAAAATAAAAGCTAGCCCTAGTCCCACCAGGGTCCCTAAGTTTAAAAAAAATAAAATAAAATAAAAGACACATATTTAGGCCCTCCTAATTAACCTTTATGTCAAATGGAGGAACAAATGTGTTCACCACGTAGGTTTAGAAATGGGGAAATTCTTAGATATGATAGCAAACAGTCCCAACTTTTCTCCTAAACTCTAGTCTTCTTATCTGTCTACTAACCATCTCCTCTTTTTTTTTTGCTGCGTTGGGTCTTAGTTGCGGCACACGGGATCTTTGCTGAGGCCTACCGGATCTTTCATTGTGGCGTGCAGGCTTCTCTAGTTGTGGCGTGCGGGTTTTCTCTTTCTAGTTGTGGCGCACAGGCTCCAGGGCGTGTGGGCTCTGTAGTTGTGGTGCACGGGCTCTCTCGTTGAGGCATGTGAGCCGAGTAGTTGTGGCGCATGGGCTTAGTTGCCCCGTGGCATGTGGGATCTTAGTTCCCCGACCAGGGATCGAACCTGTGTCCCCTGCCTTGGAAGGTGGATTCTTTACCACTGGACCATCGGGGAAGCCCCTAACCATCTCCTCTTAATGTGTCCAAAACTACACTCTTGCTTCCCTTTGCTCCCAAAAGCCTGCCTTCCGCAATCTTCACCATCTCAATAAATGACAATTCCATTCTCCTAATTGCTAAGCTGAAAACTGAGGGATCATCCCTGGTTCTTCAGTTTCCCTCATAAACTATGTCCAATTCAACAGCAAATACTCTCAGTTCTACCCTCATCATGCTTCCAGAATCTAATCACATCTCGCCACTGCCACGGTTAGTACACTGGTCCAAGCTGCCATAATCTCTTGCCTACACCAATAAATGATCTTCCTGCTTTTACTACTGCCATCCTACAAGGCTCTTCTACACCAAGTAGCCAGAGTAATCCTTTTACAATGTAAATTATATAGATTTCTGTCTCAAGGTGGAGTCCAAAGTCCTTACCATGGGCCTAAAAGATATGAGATCTGGTCTCTGGCCACCCCTTTGACCTCTTCAGCAGAACTTCCTTTCATTCATTCCACTCCAATCAAACTGGCCTCTCTGATTTTTTTTCTAATATGCCAAGCTTGCCTCTACCTCAGATGCTATTCCATCTACCCGGAATGCTCTTCCCCTAATATCCTCATGGCTAGCTCCTTTACCTTCCTCAGACTTCCGCTTAAATGTTTCCCTTTAGGAAATGTCTTTCCTGAACAGCACGTCATTTTTATTTATTTATTTATTATTATTTTTTTTTTCAGCACGTCATTTTTAAAAAGCACCATCTTACCCAGAGTGACTACACATCTCGATTTATCCAGGACAGTCCTGGTTTTATTTGCATCGTCTTAACATAATTGTGAATAATTACTCTCAATGTGTCCTTGTGTGATATATTATGTGGTTGTCCATCCTTACCATGTCTTTTTACAGCTTTCATCACTACCTGATATCACATGTCTGTCTCCTCCCATTAGAATATTTGATAAGAGTTGACCATTTGTTCTATTCTCTAGTATCCCTAGCACTTAGAAATGTCTAGAACATAAATACTCAGTAAATGTGTTGAATGAATGAATGAGTGAATAGGACATTAAGTACCTGATAATGTCAAGTGCTCTCCTGGGAACCAGAGAGAAAAAGTTAAATAAGACAGTCTATATTCAATGCACCAGCCCCACCTGAGAGATTCTGGTTTGACTGGTCTTGTGTAGAGACTGGAAACAGATATATACATACAGGGGGTGTGTGTGTACACATGTATATAGTCAGTGGCTCAAGTGATTCTCATAGGCCAAGTTGCAAACCTATGGTCTAGGAGCTATATGCCTGTAGAGGAGTCAGAGGTGAAAGGCAGGTGCGCTTCAGAGCCATCTCTTTTCAGTGAATGACTAGCATGTCCAATCTGCCAAAATCACCATATTGAGTTTGGACATTAGCATTAAAATTTATGCTCTGTACATGATCTTGCCCAGTGTGGCTGGCCAGGGCTACTGATGAATTAAATTCCTAAATTCTGTTTTTGTCACTGGAAAAAGTGTTTACTATAGAGATAGAGTACTGGTTTTACAGAGCCTGAACAGCAAGACTGGGAACTATTTATGGTCCAGAATGTCTTAAGACAATATAAAAAGTAGGGACAGGGAAGTTGTCCATGGAGAACAGATTCTGGGACTTGATGAAAATGAGCACTTGGACACAATTTATTTGCTGCAGGGAATAGCTTTGTAATCAAACCTGTGCATAACCCTAATTATATCCTTAGGATAAATTTACACAGTAGAAATGCTGTTAACTCAGATGATCTCTGCATACAATTTTCAAGATCATCTTTAATTACTTGGGAATTCACTTTTTTAAAAAGTAAACTTTTTTCTTATTAAATTTAGGAGTACTTCAAGTAGAAACAATTGAGTTGCTTAACATTCTAAGGAATAATAATCCTAGATACTTCAAGAAATCTTGGTAAGTCTCTCCTCTGACAATTTATAGTTAGGCTTAATTCTCCCTCACTATATATTCTTACCACTTTGCAGGTATGACTCTATTATAGCACTTACCACACTATAGTGTATTTATTTGTTTTCCTCTTTGGCCATACCCTCCACGTCTCCTTTCCCTCCCAGCACTACTACCCCTGCTCCAAGTCTACCTCCCCAACCCCAGAGTGTTTTAGACTCTGAACTCTTAAAGCAGCAGTGCCTAGAACATCTTCAAAGTGCAGAATCCTCTGCCCTCTGAGATTTTGATTCAGGAGGTCTAGGGTGGGGCTGGGGAATCTGCAGCCGACTTTCCCAGGTGATCTGGGTGGTCAGTTCACAGACAACTGACAGAAAGTGGGAATTATCTTAGTCATCATTGCATAACTAGTACCTGGTACATACACACCCAATAAATGAATAAACTGAATGAATGGCCTGGAAAAAATGTGGGACTTCTCTGAGGGAATCATTTCATATAGACCAAAACCAGTTACATCAGAAAGCACTTTGATTATGTGCTGTGTGAATTACTCAACAGGTCCAAAATGAAGGGGATTAAAGAGCACACTTGGCTGTCATGGATCCTGTGAAGATAAGAACAGTCCAGCAGATGATGAGGCAGTTTACAAATACAAATCTTGGCTAAACAGAATAGCTGGTGATCTGGCATAAGCATTTTAGAATTCATCCTATTCATATTTTATCTGTATCATTTTCCAGTAAGCCTTCACTTTTCCTAGACATAGGTACCTTGTTGCCTCATCAGAGGTGGAGAAAAGAAGTGAGTTTCAAGAAAAAGATTATAAATGAGAAATATTTTTAAAACTTGGAAATGGTCTGCAAAGCGAATATTCTATCACTTTATGAAAATATGAATCTTAAGTTTACATTTATCAAGGCATGTTCATGTCAAGCTCTAAACCAACCTACCTCTGAGCTTTGAATTAATTCACCCTTCATTCATGCTGACGAAATTCTCTACTTTTAGTTGCTGTGACATATTCTCTAGTAGCTTTTTCCAATCTTCTCCCACCAACACCATATTTAAGACCCACTTGAGGTAAATACATTTCAGCCAAAATCTTTTCTTACTCTAGGATCCAAGGGTGCAGAAGTGCCTCTCAGGAAACTAGGAAATCTTCCTTCAGATACATTCCAGGAGTTGGCCCATTAGTAACAACATCAAGACAGAATTTTCAATAATAGGTTTTATGTTTTAAAACATCAGTAATTCAGTTGCATAATAACAATTTGGCTTTTCTTTCACTTTGAATATAGTACATACATGCACTTTGAGTTAGGAAATAAGTTGTCCTTATGTACATAGAAAAAATTATAGCTTGGACTTAGCACTCACAGATAAGGAACTGTCAATCTGCCATTTATGCAAATTGGCTGTGTTCTCAGAACAGCATTGCTAAGAGCCAAGGCCTCTGCTTTCAAATCTCAGGTCTTTCATTGTGCTCTCTGAGTCATGCTAGTCAGTTTCCTTCTTGCTGTGGTAACCAGAAATGACTATCTTTCCACCAGAAGGTTGTTGGGGAATTAAGTATTACTGATAATTGTGAAAACAGAAAGCAAGAAAGAGATATTAATACTTTGTAGCATGTATTCTGTTAATAAAAATGAAAACAGGAGGTCTTTGGTCACTTGAAATTTCAAGTGGTCTCAGCTTTTACGTGAGTAAGCTGTTCATTGGAAGTGCTATACTGAACTGATCAGTCATGCTAAAGCAAATCCAGCAGACAAGGATAACAGAAATTATCAATAAAAGAAGTACATGGAAAGGTAATTAGAATATTTCAATCCTATAAGCATATTTAAAAGCAATTAAATGGCTTAGGGCCACATACAGAAAGTGTGCACATGCATATGCTATATATGTCGAATGTTATGTTTTGTCTTTTGTAGTTCTGAAGAGCATTCAAATAGGAGCCACTTCTTCATGCACATGTAGTTATAATATTTAATCCAGTGACTTGAATGTAGTAGATACTCAGTGAATAAATGATTTTTTTAAAAAGTGAATTAAGTTCAGTGACAAGAAACCAGTTAGGTAAAACTTATTATAGTTACTTGGAATGTTAAACAGCTATTTGTTTAAAAGCTATTTGTTTCCATGTGTTAACATGGAAAACTGCTTATAATATAGTGTTAGGTAAAATCGGAATACACTGTAATGTTATTGTGAAAAACCTGTGAATAAAATAAGACAGAGCATAACTATAGGAAAATGTTAAAATGGGACTTGAGAAGTTTCAACTATGGGTAGTCTTATGTCTCCTCTCTACTTTCTATTTTTTCTTTAATAAACATGTATTTCTTAATCATATAATTTGGCATATCTGGAATTGGCACCAAATCCTATAGGAGTTGATGTATTGCTTTGTGGTAGCTCTTATATTTCTGACATACTAGGTCATGCTGCTGCTGTCTAATTGGTAGAGCCTGCAAGCAGGAAGACTAGTTAGAAGATAACTTATGACAGTTTATGTATTAGCCAAGAATATGTTTAGCTACACATAACAGAAAACAGTTTAACCAAATTGGGGTTTATTTTTCAGACTTACTAAGTCCAGGGGTAGCCACTCTAGGACTGCTGCAGCAGCTTTAAGATGTCCTGAATGACCCAGTCTCCTCCTATCATTCTGCTCCAGGATCCTTAGCTTATAGACTCCATCTTCATATTTTCCACATCATGTTCACCTTCATTTTTGTCATGAGGTTCCATCTCCATCTTCATGTTAGTATTCTAGGAGGAAGAAAAAAAAGGAAGAAATGAATTGGGGTATCTCTACATTAGGAAAAAAATTCTTTTTTAGAAATCTTCACCGTGTGTCTAGAACTATATCCCATGGCCACCCAAAAGTGTACGGGATCTAGGGAAAAGCATTTGCGGCTAGGCACATTGCTAGCCCTTCTCCTCAAAAAAAAAGTGTCAGGATCTTTCTAATAAGAAAGAGGTAACAAGCAATGTCTTTCCCTTCTTCTCATATAAGGAATACTCATCCCCTCCCTTAAAGAAAGGAAAAATCCCAAAGTCTCTGCAATGAGCTTAGAGTCCAAGATTCAGAGTCCCAATGATGTGGAGTACTCCCCAGTAAGAGTGTGGATCCTCATGCACCGGCACCAATTAAAAAAAGTTATCTGCCTCAATACTCCTATTAAGTAATGATGGATAGACAAGGTACATGATGTTGGTAAAACTCCTATTCAGAAAGGCGAAGATGGAAACACACAGTGGTCACTGGCCCACAGAACATCTCAAATCCTGTTGGAAAGAGCAAAGAGTCCATGCCCTTGCTTAATCAGTCAATTCCTGGTTCTGTTCTTTAGGAGGATCTTACTACTCCATTATGTTCCAGGGATCACATCTGAGGCAGACAATGTGGAAGATACATTTTCTGGAGCAGTAAAATTTTAGCAGTCTGAGAAGTCTAGATCCAAGAGTGGTGAGTCCAGAATCTGGTGTCATTTTTCCGTTTGGGCCAATTGACACTCTGAAAGCAGTAATGGAGAGGTTGAGAACTAGCTAGAGTTCTCTATCGCCTCAAGGGGAGTAACTTGGGAGTGGAGGGTGAAAAATAAGTTGGATTCCAAAGAGCTACATCCTGGGAGTAACTTTTAATTATTAATCCTTGATTGGGGATTAAGGTGATCTTCTCTTAGTCTAAGCATCTCCTAATATTCATGGCCTCAAGCAGTCCCCTCCCACATAGACTTTGAGCCTGGTATTGTGACTTGCTTTGGCCAATAACACATTATTAAGCATGATGTAAGCAAAGGCTTGCATGCTGAGGCTTGTCTTCTTGGAATGCTCCCTCTTGGAACCCCGAGAGGGGTCCATGCTGTGAGGAAGCCCAAGTTAGCCACATGAAGAAGCCTTGTAGAGAAAAACCAGGGAATTCAGCCAAGGGCCAGAACAGAGGCCCAAGACATATGGCCCTAGTTGAGCCAGGCCTCAGCCATCTGAGACACCCCAACTGAGACTTCAGATATCATGGAGCAGAGATGAGCCATCTGCACTACGCCCTGACTGAATTCCTGAGCCAGAGAATCCAGAATCATAAACAAACAAGAGTTGTTGTTTTAAGTCATAAGTTTTGGGGTCATTTGTTCACAGCAATAAAGAACTAAAACACTACTAAAAGAATAAAGAATGTATAACAAATAACCTAATTGTTGAGAGAGAACAGAATTTAAAATACTTCAAAAGAAGGCATGAAAGGAAAGAAAAGAACACAGAACAGATGAAACAAATAGAAGCAAACAGTAAAATGGTAGATTTAAACTCAGATACTTGCTTCTAGGAAATTCCATATGTGAGTAGGCACACATCAAGATTTTGTCTCAATACAATTTGTAAAGCCTGGAAATTCTTGACTTTTACTTAGTAGTCTCTGAATTCTGTCCATATCATTCTCACCTTAGTTTAAATGGCATCAAGGCACCTGCCCTGATGCCATTGATGTGTCACTCAGTTTGGTTTAGAACAGTTTAAGAAAGGCTTGGAACCCTAATATTTATTACTACCACCTCTTATTTTTTACAGGCTTCCATGTTTGGTAAGGTAATAGCTGACTTTTTCAACCCAGAATGGCTCCAAGTTACAGAATTAAGTCACTTTAGATTTCAGGCCACATGAAGAGAGTATCTCTTTGCGAGCTGTGTTCCTTTTGCTGCCAGCTGTTGGGGATACAGTCGTGATTAATTTTCTTTGATTTTGACCAGGGCCTCTTCCCCCCGACACACACACATATATGGCGATTATATGAATTTAACGTAGTGTTTCTTCCTCCACCGCTGAAAAACTATTCAGCAGACTCACCATCCAGGGCATTTTACAATCCAGAAAATATGGCAAATTCACAGGCGGTGTATATTTTAGAGGTGAGTACATGGTGCCCCGAAAGCTCCATGAGGACAGGCAAGGTGTCTTGGCTGATCAGGGCTGTAGTCTAAGCCTCCAGCTCACCCGGCATGCAGTAGGCACTCGACAAATTTGTTGAATGAATAAACAAGTCACTACCGTGTTTGTGGCCTTTAAAACACATATACGTGCTTCTACCGTCAAAACCCAAAGCTAGGTTTCCCTTCTGCAGTGGTGAGAATGTTTCCCGTGAAACAGGAATGCCTGCAACCAGGTCGGGCAAGCGCAGGCCGTGGTGCGCCGCAGGGCCTGCCTTGCGGAACGGGGCGGGCGACCCCGTCTGGCCGCAGCGGCCATAGCAGCTGATCGCCTCCTCTCGAGGTCGGTGGCGTCAGGGGTAGGAGGCCTCTGGTGAGGAGGCAAATAAACAAAGCCAACCGCACAGAAACGGGTTGTTCCGTTTCACATCCTCCCTCTCCTCCCTCGGGTGCCTGAGTTTCCTCCGAACAAAGTGACCCTCCATCTGTCTGCAGGTAGGTGGAGCCCGCCGCACGGCGCGAACCTCCCCTTCTCACAGCCACGCGATCCCAGACGCTAGCGGACGCAGACCCTCCGGGACCCAGCTGGCGGCGAAAGGACACGCCCCCTCCAGGGAGCACGGGGCCGCTGCACGCACACCTCGCGCGCCTCCCCGCGAGTGAGCGTGCATGCGCATGCGCACGCGGGGCGGGCCGCCTTCCCGTCACCCACTGAGCTCCCGGTCCCCTCACCCCACCCCACCCCCCTGCCTCTCTGGCTCCGCCTCCGCGACGGGGCTGCCGAGAGGAGGCGACCGGAAGCCACTTTAAAGCAGAGCTCGAGGTGACAGGCGAGCGAGCCGGGTCGGGAGTGCAGTCGCGGATTTCTGCGCTCCCGGCGGCGGAATGGCCCGAGCGCCGCTCGCCGCGTCTCCGGCCTGCGACCCCTAGACGCCCGAGTCCGTCCCCCACGCCCATCCCCACACACCCCCCCACTCCCCCCACCCGGCGCGAGCACTGTAAGCCGGCGGCTCCGCGACTCGGCTCCTGTGGTCCGTTCTCTCAGGCTGCCCGTTCAGGTAAAGGGCTCCGGGTGGGCTCTGAGGGGCCGTTGAGGGACCCTCTCTGGGAAGGCGGGCGCGGAAGGGGTCGCCGGCCTCGCTGCCGGCGCTCACGGATCTGGGGTGAGTGATGTTTAGACTGCCTTTTTGTACTGAATTCACTCGGATCCCGTCAGTATCAGGACGGTATTGGTTTACACTTCTTAGTCACTTCGGGCCTCTGGCAGGTGTATAAATTGGAGTAATTCGCTGAAGGGTTTAGTCTGGGGCGCCGGCGTCTCCCCATTCCCACTGGGTCGGGGAGACTCGGGGGTGCGTCTGTGCGGTTGCCCCCGCTGGGCAGACCCTGCGCGCTGTGGGGCGCAGATCGAGGGGGAGGGCACGGCCGCTGAGAGGAGCCTTCCGGCGGACCCGCGTTCCGGCTGCAGCCCAGAAGTTTGAAAGCTGTTTTCAGTTTAACTTTGAAGTCTTCGCCTTCCTCCCCGCCGGCCCGAGAAGCGCCCGCCGCGTTTCCCCGGCTCTTCTTGGGTCGAGCCTCCGAGACTCGCAGGACGATCTTCGCGGGAAGGTCGGTTGAGGAGAGAAAGAAATTAACTGTGGAAGGCGCCGCGAGTGGCTTCTGGAAGGGAGGGCAGCCAGGGCGGGAGTCTCTCGTTGGGTGGGAGGAGGCTGGCCCGGGGGTGTGAGGGCAGGCGGGGGCAGGATGCTCGGGAACACACGGGATGGGCCGCGCTGCGCGGAGTTGGTGCGGCCCGGGGGGGGGGGGGGGGAGGGGGGCCGAGCTGAGCAAACTGCCGCGGCCGGTAGGAGGCGTCCCTCGAACCCGAGCGTTGCGCTACGCCCGGCCGGAGTGCTGAGTTTGGAGCGGGCAGTTTCCCCGGATGGTGCGAGGGGTCGGGAGTGCCCGAGAACCGGGGGCATCACGAGGTGAAGGGTGGAGCGGTAGGTCGCCTACAGCGGGGACTGGGGGAAGTGTCCTTCCAATCTTTATTTTTCTGTTATGCAAACTAATTGAGGAACTAGATTCTAGTGACTTCCCCACTCCAGCCACTCCTCCAGTTCTCTGCCCCTTTCTCGGTTTTATTTCTGAGGTTGACAGAGGGCAAAAATAGGAAAAGTTGTGGCGTGTGTGTATGCACCCATGTAAATGAACTGGGTTTCGTCTGTTTTGCCTTGATTGGGTGTGATAGGAGTGGTGTGTGTGTGTGTGTGCGCGTGCGTGCGTGCGTGGGGGAAGGCACAGGCCGGTTTGGTGTGGTGAAGAGGGAATACCACAATCTGTGCCAATTGTGCCTTGAGGCAAGAGCACCAAATGATGAATAATAACGCCTGGTTTGGCTGCTTTCCAGTTGATTTATGTCTTATGTCAAGTCCCTCCTTCTTCATGAAGCGTTCCCTAACAATGCCAGCTCACACTGAACTCTCCTTTTTCTACCTTTTCTTTTGTACTTACTGTGTGCATTAAAACCTTGCTATATACTGTGTTTTTAATTTTTTTGAGTTTGATCATTATGCACTTTTTACACATGTACATTTATGAATCTCTCTAATTAGTTCTTTAATATTCATTTTTCTGGGTACTCAATTTTATCATTTTGTTGCTATTGTTGACCCATAAAGCCTCACAGAACTAGGCATTTAATAGGTGCTTTTTCTTCAGTAATTCAGCAAAAAATTATTGTGGAGCACCCACTATGTGCATTGTGTCAGGCACTGTACTGGGTACCTGGGATGCATACTTGATGAAGTCATGAGCCCTTGCATCAAAGATTTCTTTCAGTCTGTTGGACAAGGGAGAAGATTAATTGCTCATCACCACCCCTTTACCACCTGGCACAATGCTCAGTAAATATTTTCAGAATTAGTTAATGAATGCTAGATTGTGGAGGAGACACCATTCATCATTTTACAAAGTTTTCTTTGCTTTTTACTTTAAGTTCCAGTTTCTTTCAAGGGGTCTGATTCTTTGAAGAAAGCACTTTTTTAGTCACTGAGTAGTTCATTAGGGATCTGAAATTTGTTTTTTTTTTTTTTTTTCTTGTGTTATTTTTCTATGCCTTCATTTGTCTTTTTGAAAAAATGCATATATGTAACTTTTCTGAAGACAAGGAGGCCCCTTTCTGTATTAGGAAGTTGTGTTTGGTTTCTAAAACAGTGTGCAGTGGTTGTTGCTGATGTAGCTTCTGTTACTAACAAGCCCTGATAGTCTTCCTCCAGTAGTGGTAATGTTTGGGGATTGCAAAAGTAGACCCTTAACATCCTTGGGGAATATATTGGAACTTTCTGAATCTAGAAATGCTTCAGTAGGCTTTCTCCCATATAATATTTCGATTGAGAGCCCCTGTTTCCTGAGTATATCCTCACACCCCAAATTCACTCACAATTAATTAATTAAAAACTGCAAATAACTTTGCAGTTTTTCCTACGTTTGACAAACTTTTTTTTTTTAACAAAGAAATAGTTTTTGTCACCTCATGAGATAGGCAATATATAAACAACTGTGAAGAGAACCACAAAGCAGTAGAGATTTGGTTTCCCCACTGTCATTAGATGCACTTACTTCTACCCCTCACCCTCCACCCCATCCTAGACTTACTGTAAAAATTCATACCCCAGCAGAATTACAAATCATATATTAAGTCCACAAATAAATGTCAAGAGCCTATTGGAAGATACTATCTCTCTTTCACCTTTATCTGTTGTGGGCTTTTGAATAACCTTGGCTGCTTTGGAGCCTTGATTTCTCAGTAAAATTTAAAACTGACCTGTAAAGGTGAAATACAGTATAAGAGGAATGATTTCAGGGACTTAGAGACTAGAACAAAACACGTTGATGAATGTATAGGATTCGGTTGTTGTCAGCTTGTAAATGATCTTCTTTCCTTTCCTGGTAGGATTTTTTACACTGAGGAGCAATTGGAGCTAATCCACATCATGGAAATGGAAACCACCGAACCTGAGCCAGACTGTGTAGTGCAGCCTCCCTCTCCTCCTGATGACTTTTCATGCCAAATGAGACTCTCTGAGAAGATCACTCCATTGAAGACTTGTTTTAAGAAAAAGGATCAGAAGAGATTGGGAGCCGGAACCCTGAGGTCTTTGAGACCAATATTAAATACTTTGTTAGAATCTGGCTCACTTGATGGGGTTTTTAGATCTAGAAATCAGAATGCAGAAGGGAGCAGCTTACATGAACCTATGGTGAAAAAACCTTTGGAAATCAATCCATCGTGTCCACCAGCAGAAGACAATATGTCTGTCCTGATTCCTGATGGAACAAATGTTGGGGGCCAGATACCAGAAGCCCATCCTACCCCTGATGATCCTGAACAAGTGGTTCCAATCCAGGATCATAGCTTTCCACCAGAAACCATCAGTGGGACGGTGGCAGATTCTACAGCAGGGCACTTCCAGGCTGACCTTTTGCACCCAGTTTCAAGTGATGTTCCTGCTAGTCCTGACTGCATAGACAAAGTCATGGATTACGTTCCAGGGGTTTTCCAAGACAACAGTTTTACAATCCAGTACATTTTGGATACCAGTGATAAGTTGAGTACCGAGCTCTTTCAGGACAAAAGTGAAGATGCCTCCCTTGACCTTGTGTTTGAGCTGGTGAACCAGCTACAGTACCACACTCACCAAGAGAACGGAATTGAAATTTGCATGGACTTTTTGCAAGGCACTTGTATTTATGGCAGGGATTGTTTGAAGCACCACACGGTCTTGCCGTATCATTGGCAGATCAAGAGGACAACTACTCAGAAGTGGCAGAGTGTATCCAATGATTCCCAGGAGCACTTGGAAAGATTTTACTGTAACCCAGAGAATGATAGAATGAGAATGAAGTACGGGTATGTATTTGTAACTACTTTAAAGCTATTGTTAAATCCTATAGAGAAGGTAAAGAGGCTTTAGTAGGGTGGTTTCTTTCAGTAGTAACCTAACAGGTTTTATTTTTTTTGTCTACTGTTACTCTTTTGGCTGTATGCTATTCTGATTTTTCATGGCAGTTGAATGCAGGCTATTTATCTAACCAGACAATGCAGGTTTTATGATTTGAACAATTCAGATGTCACTCTGTGCAGTATGTGTGTGACTGAGAAGTTGCATATACATTGAGTGTTGTGAATCAAATACTATTTTAATCACACAGGAGAGCTTGCTTTTGAAAGAAAATCCATGGAGAATCTTATAAATTACGAATGCCTAATTTATCTAATTTTAAAGTTTTGTATATTGAGTAGTTCCTATTTTTTAAAGGAAAATAGTATTACTTGGAGATTTTTGTGGCCCTCTTTACATTTTGAATGGTCCAAACAATTTTTCTGTGAATGATTCCGAAGTACCTCCCAAACTTCTGAATCATGCCCAAACGTGTTAAATCTCTTTTTTAGTTTCCTTAAAGCTTTTTACCATTAATTTTATTATTCTATTTATCTTACAGATAAAATAAATTGTTCCACAACTCAGGGTATTTTTTTAAACCTGAAAGAGTCTTTTAACAATGAGTGAAGGGAAAATTTATGTTAATGGACATATTTGTTTGTCATTTACGTAAAAAAAAGTTATTCTCATGTTTTTGTAGGCAAGACATGTATATAAGTAATTTGGTTCTTTCATGGATGTCCAAGCATTATTCACTGATAGGGAACTGAAATTTCCACATCTCAGTTCTTCTTTAATGAACTTGAAAGTGGAGAAAATAATACTTGCCACATGTAAAGTTGCTAGGGCAAAAATGGCTGTATAATAAGCATTGATCTTTATATTCCTAAGTTGTTTCTCCTGTAGTATAAAGGGACTTAAAATAGTAGGCTGCCTATCCTAACCCAGAAGTTCAGGAGAAAAACTTTGTGGAGAGTCATCTTTGTTCACAGATAAGTCAGGTTACACTACCCAAGTGTCTGGAGAGTTAGAAGGCAAATGGTGGCAGTGAACCATTTTCATGTTGTCTGATTCTATTAGTTTTGATGTTAACCTTCTGTGTTCTAACAGTGCCAGAGCGTTGTTGGCATTACAGTAACCTGGTCTTCGTTTAACTTCTCTTGCTCCCATTTAGTATTAGCTAGGTGGTTTTCTTTGAATATTTCAGTTGTATAGTACACAGATCTGTGTGTCTTTTTAGCAACTTAATTGCCATGAGACTGGAATTCTGCATCTTGTGTTTCAAAAGGGACATATGGAACAAGATGAGAAACGATATAAAGCCCAAGTTTAAAGGCGTTGTTATGTAGAAGACCTCTTCGGATAAAAGTAAAGCTTATATCAGAAATGTCGTTTTCCTGATCATAAATGCATTCTCTTGATAATGTAATGCATTCAAGATTCTGTCTTGCTTGGGTAGCAAAATTCTCAGATCCTGTAACAAAGCTAAGTACTTCTGACTTATTTTTTTTAGCCAGCATTGGAAGAGAGAAAAATGTTTTCCATTTTGTCTTAAAAATCTTTTTAATAAGGTATTGTCCAAAATCTCTGTTGCCCATGAGCTAGCAATTCTGATTGGTATGTCAAGGGTAATTAATTTTATATACTTTCAAAGCCACTCTAATCCTTCCATCTCTAGATTGCAAAACTGTGCAGAAGAGTGGCCTCCCACTTCACTCTTATAAAGCAAATTTCCAGTCTGCTAAGCACTTCAGCATCTTGGTACATTAAGTTTCTATCTGTTTGAATTGCTCAGGAAGAAACTAGCAGGATTATTGTCCAACACATTACGTTCTGTTACCTTGAGCAAGGCAAGACAGGTATTTTGATTCCCAGAAAATCCAGGAACTCTTAGGATAGCAGCACACTGAGTATTTTATCCTTTGGTAAAATTTCTTTGCTGAAGAATAGACATAGATAAAAGCCCATACGCATTCATTGTTGGATCAGTTATAAAGTAGTTGCAGTGAGTGCTTGATTTCCAGATCAGTTTTAAGGAAGTAAATTAATGTTTATTTGACACTTGAGAGAAGTATGAGTGAATTATTATAAGTGGTCCTGCCCTGATAAAAATGGCAAAAAGTATTAACAGTTAATTACTAGTAAAGTGAAGTTCTCTGTGGACTACAGTAAGAAATGTTATAAGATTGTAGATAGCTAAATGTCAAAAATTAGGCTTTTGGGAAGTTGACCTGTAGTCATTGCAACCTGGTTTTCCTTGTATTCCAAAGCGATGTTGTGTTTCCTGGCAACAAGATGCAGATAACGGCATGTTGAGCCTTGCTGAGAGATTCACAAACAAGCTGGAGCAGCCCAGGTTCACATGGTTACCACATTATTTGGCTAAAGCTATTAATCTCTGTGGTCAGGCCTGTAAAGCTGGTCTATCTGTGCAGATTGCACATAACCAGGAAGTGTGTGTTCAGCTGTGTATATACCCAAGTCGAACCAGTCTTTGGATTCAGGAATAATGAATGGCAGTTGTTTATCCCACTTGTTTTCAGCAGTTTATATGACTTGGTAAATCATTATTATATACTATACCCATAATAGTTCATTGTGTGGAACTTGGGGAAAGTTCATAGTTCTGAGTCTCTAGCAGAGACAAAAGTTCATAGTTTCAAACTGTGTAGATAAAATTCTTTGGTTTTTGCAAATGGATTTAACATCTAACTTAATCCAAATTAGATGTGCAGTGTTCATTTTATTCTCAAGAGTGAATGGAAGGAAAGTTGAGCTAGATAAGTTCACAGGTGCCTTCCAACCCTTTAGTCAAGATGCTTAGATACTAAAAACACGTGTAAAAACAGGATTTTAATAATAAAAGTGCCTGCTTGGTTCATTATAATGAAATTAATTACTCTTTTCCAATTTTGCCTTCACCCCAAATTATACCATTCCACTTTGCTTTCTCATTCCTTTTGTACATCTGCAAAATCAACTGGAAACTAGTTGTATGTATGAACTCCCCATATTTAGATGCTAAGGCTTTTGCACACGGGATGGGCTTTGGAGAATTTCCAAATTCCAGATAAGCAGTTAAGAAAACAACATCGAATGTTGTGTTTTCCATTAAGAAAACATAGTCTCTGACAGTTTAGGCACTCATCCTTAGTAGAAAATGATATTAAATGGCAGGACTAAGCAGTTTTAAAAGGGTCTCAGTAACTGTGTGGAATACTGTTGTGGATAATTGAAATTGTGGAGGATGTGCAAATCTCCCTTCAGCAACTGCGATCACCATTGGTTTTCACATTACATTCATCTTAAAGTGTGCCAGGATAGTCTTCTAGTTATTATAGCCCATAAGGAAGAGGCGCTGTGCTGACCTTATTTTGTAGGTAATTTCACCTACAGTGAAAATATGACCAGTGATTATTTCTAATTCTGAATTTCCTGCAAAGGGGGGAGGATGAAGAAGAAAGTTGCAAACTGACTCCATGGTTAATTTTTCTCAGAAGACAGTGTTCTTTTCTCCTCTTTAGAATTAAAGCATATTGATAAAAAAGGAGTTTAAATTTTATAGCTTAAGCCTAGAGTGTTGTCATAGCCTTAGCTAATTAGTTTTGAGTGATTTTGATTGCTGGTGGCTCTTAGAAGTTTGTTTTTGTTTTTTTAAAAACTGTCCAAGGGACAATACCATGAGAAGACTTCACAGGAACTCTGTGAAAGAAGACAAGGAGAATTGCGTATTAGTGATAATAAAGAGCATATGCTGTTCTTTTCTGTATGACTTGCAGAGTGGATTATCTAAAGTAGAGCAAGCTCCTGACTGAACTCTACTGGAATAGTTAAATTAGCCGAGTTAGCTCTGGCCTGCACAGCTGTGATGATGTATGAACTAACTCATTATGTGTTATTGATAATACTGGAGAGAGGAGAACAGCTGAAACTTACTATGCCTTGTGACTTTCTGGTATTTCTTGAATATACACAGCTGGATGAGTTTGAATTTATTTAAAAAATTCCTGCCTAAGAGAAAGCAAGAGCTCCATAAGCAAGAACTGTGTTTGAAGTGACTTTCAAAATATGTGCCTTGTGCTTTAGGAGAGAGCAATCCAGTGAATTATTTTCTGTACCTCTTTATGATGCTATTTACATATGAAATAAAACTAATTGGCTTCTGTCTATACTAATCCAGGGAAGTTAATGGGTCTGTGTAGAGCTGTCATAGCAATCATTCATTTATTCCCTTTCTAAGCAGATTAGACTTTTTGAAGCAGCTGTCACCTGGCTTCAGGTTGGGGTCAGTCTGTTCCTGATATATTCATGGTAATGAAAATGAAGCTTGCAAAGATGTGTAACTTTTAAATCAGACAGTTGGAGGAAATAACTTACAAGGTTATCTCACAGTTCCTAAAAATAATTGCATGATACATTCATTATACATTTTCTCATTGAGTTGACTCTAAATCTTTTACTTTTTATTGTAAATAAACAGAAAAAAATAATTACTCCATTCAACATTTAAAACTTCATTCTGCATATGTGAACATGCAAAAAATGCAACTTTTGACCGATTACTGTGTTCCTGTAAAACTACTTCCATTGTTACACTAGAATTTCTAGATTCTAGATTTGCATTCTACCGTAAAACAAAGGTAAATTCGTAAATTCCATCTGGGTGCATCTTTGATCTTAGTGATCCTTAGTTTCATATTGGGTTTGGGGGGCTATTTCTAAAGGGTGAAAAGCAGTATGCAGCCCTTACAAACCTTGACTACTTACAGAATTCTACTAAAATCCAGCCATTTGAGATTGTGACTGTTTTCCTGTGGCCTCTTATATCTCCTCCTCTGATTTGAGACCACCAGATTCTGCATCCTTTGTCTGATGGTAATAATTTTGATCACATTTAAAATAGGACCTGAGATCCTCTTAACCTAGGTCATCAACCTTTGATAATTACCAGTATCCTGTTTGTGAGTTGCAGTTGCCTTTTTGTGGAAGGAAAGCTTAAGTACTTTTGAGTTACAAGATGATTCTTGATTATCCTGGAACAGCTTTCTGTAAGGCTGGTTCAAATTGGACACTGGTAAGTTTTGCAAGAAACTCCCTTTGTAAAAGCAGTAGAGTTTCTCTTTTAAATAAGTCTGAGAGTCTTAAGCTAAAAGGAAGTGAATATGAATGATATTTGTATCTTTGGAAGATACCAGAGTGCTGAGGATTGAGCCATTTTATGTTTCATTCTGGGCTTGAAATCGTTAGGTAATAGCTTAAGCCCTTGAGGTGAACTGTACTTTGCAACGCCGTAAACAGAAACTGTACAAAAGAATAAAATATTTCTAATTAAAGTTCATTTCTAGGAGCAAACAAGTCACATTTTTAAATATGAAGGAACTCCCTTAACAAAACCAAATATTATTTTTGTATTTATGGCAGTGCTTTCTAGGGACCAGGGATCATACTGCACAGACTCGCCTCTGTTTAAAATCCCTGTAAGTGTTAAACATAATCCAGCCCAGTCCCCAACACATTAACTGAAAGCCTCAAATTTCTGATGTAGATGAATTCCTTGTTAATAGGGGGATTTTAAATTACAAGGGATAGTTTCTGAAATACATTTTGAAATCTTTGAAAATAAAGGATTTTATGTAAAAATAAATTCCACTTATTTAGCTTGGTAGTTTGATATATATTTGATTTGTGCAAAAGATAGTATTGCAGTCTTGTTCTAAATAAATATGACTAATTCTGTGATCAGGCACTCAAAATTTAGAAGTTGCTTATGTTAATAAACTTCTGATTATGAAAATTCCAATTTTCCTTGCTGACCTGTCCAGTCCCTGTTGCTAAGACAAGCATAGAAGGGAGTTAACTGAGCATTCCTATTTGCCGTGACCACACCGCAAAATGTGTCTGTCTCCTCCATCTTTCTCTGCTATTGCTGTTTACTTACTGGTAACACCCACTTGACCAGTAAAGAACCTTTGCATGGTCATCACAATGAAAGGATAAGCATGTATGAGAGTGGGAATGCTAGAGCAAGTGTTTCTTTTCACATTCTACAGAAACCAGTGATTTGCGAGTATGTGTGCCACAAAATGTTGTGTAAGGAGTGTATTAGAATCCCTGGTGACTAAGTTATCTGAGAAAGAGATCGGGAAGTTTGTATTCTTTATGCAAATAGATATCCTTTGTTTTGGTGCTATTGCTTCTGAGCTTAAGGAAGGATTTGTGAATAGTCTTATGTTGAAACTTAGCACTTCTCATAATGATTGGAAAATGTTTAGTTTAAGCCACATTTACAGGAATTTCTCTTTATTACATTAATTTTTTGTTTCCTTTTTTGAATTAAGAGATTCTTAAACTGTCCCTCTCATTTGACATACAGCCATAGAGTTTGTGTGACTTTCTTTGCTCTAGGTTTTTACCAGCACTGAATAGTCAGGGAAGAATGGCAGGGGTAGGGGTCCCAGAGTGAACTTTGCTTGCAGTGTAGTACATGTGCTTTCAGAATCTTGCCTGCACCCTGTGATCTTCAAAGCTCCTGCAGCTGATCTGGGCATAGGGAGGGCAAATGGCACAAAATACTTTAAGTAATTTCCTGCTGCGGTTGGTCTTTGGTTTCTGACTGTCACCTGGCTTCGCTCTTTCATTTCCAGGCATTGTGAGAATAAAAATAAGCACAGGAGAAATACCAGGTTTGCCTTCCAAGGTAATAAAAGAAAGACATCGTTGAATGGGGGGTGGGTAGAGTATGTGAAACAGGAGGAACTTTGCTTGGTTGCCTTCTGATGTTCGGTTTGTCAGAAATGCTGCCACACATCAGAAACTTTGTGTAAAGTCTTCTATTGATACAATTAATTTGTTACTAAAAATTAACTTAGACTGTCTTAACTAATTGATAAAATTGAAAGAGAAACTTGGCTTTGTAGAATCTCTCTCCCCTAGGAAAAGTTACTGACTTAAGACCCTTTTGAAAGGTTTTGTGGTCATAGTTTACAAAACCTAGACAATAAAAAAAATTCTCTTAATATGTTTTCTGTAGGAAGTCTTTATTTTTCTTTCGGAAATTTGCTTCAAAAACTCTCAGACAGTGATAAATTCTTTATATAGTTTGTATACATTTAAGTCTCTCATGCTAAGAGCCTCTTACTTATATCTGGGTTCTCATGATAAGCCTTCAATGAGTATATTTTTAATTTGGTCACTAATCAATTAGTTTATCTGTACTAATTGGGGAAAAAGACAAGGCAAATTTTTAGATAAAAAGGATTTGTTTATAATTTTAAAAGTCAATTCAGAAATAAGCTAATAGATTGTATCTTACTAGGGGTTATTAGGGGATATATTTTATGGTAATTATTTATAATTAGTATTTCATTTATGTGTAAATGAGTTCCAAATTGTTTGAAGTTATTTGAAAACAATTATTTTTAAGAAATTTCAGCATTTGCATGCAACTGATTTTATAATTATGTAGAAAAGTTTTATAAGTAAATATATTTCAGACCACTTTAGACGTTGTCAAATTTCATATACACAAAATTTAATTAATCAGCTGAGAACACAGCAGACATTTTTTATTGTCTACTTTGAGACAAGTAACCTCCTTTCTTGATAGAAACCTCTCAGTTTTAAAAATATTTCACTTAAAGGGGATATTTGCTCATCTTCATAAAAAGCAATAACTGCATAATTTAAGGTAGTATAAGGCATGATACATTTCTTTTTAATCTGTTGTGTTCTTTCTATCCCAGCTGTTCTTGTAGAAGTTGTTTCAGTTCCTTTTCAGGCCATGGTTGATAAGTATGTCTCACTTAAGTTACCTTCTAGGAGTCTCAGGATATGTGACTGAACTGGGATAAAAGTTAAGGCTGTATGACATTTTTGATGTCTTCAGTGTGCAAAATTTAAGCCCGTGCCTCCATAAATAGATAGCAGTGAGATCTTCTGATCTCATAAGCATAATTTTTATTTATGAAAGATTTTAGGCTTATCCACATTGTATTAAAAAGTTCTTTTGTATTCTTTGCTTTGAACTTACAGTTTTGTAATAAAAAAAAAAAGCCCAACGTAACAGTGTTTTAGTAGGTTCTCTTCCTCAGGTGGCTATTGTAATTTGCTTTAAGTGGTTGCATGGGGTAGAGGGGACTTCAATGTGTGATATATTTAGGGGTTTAGGAAACAGGTGTACTCAGATGGCCGTGTCTTAGTACAGAGTTTTTTGAGAATAAACTGTTATACGTATTTGTTTAGTTCCCCACATGCTTTTGGAGAATATAGAATAATAAAAGCTTAAAAACAAGTATCCCTTCATTTAGGAAGCCTACCTGGCTGCCTTTTTTCTCCTATTTCTTATCCTCTTGTTTTTATTTCACTGTGTTCACTTCTAGAATCACTTTAATACCACAGATTATATGTCTGACAATTTGTAAATCAAACATGGGGTTTACAAATAAATGTGGTTCCACACAGCATCCACTCATTAACTTACTGCCTTCTCATTCACCTGCTTCGAAGATGTCCTAGGAGGGACCAAGAGAGCAGCACACACAGCCAGAAGTTTGCCCTAAGAAAGTTGATCCCCAGAAACTCATTGACTCTTAAAGTAAGGAATATTTTTACCTACCCAAAAATCTTTTGAGGTAAATCCATGAACCAGGTTTAACGTTAATTGTTTTACGGAGTGATCTAAATCTCAGCAATCCTGCCTTGAATAGGTCAGGTCTCCTTAGAGGTGGGCAGGTTTAATTGTGAGTCAACATTTGATTCTTAGTCTGCTCATAAGTACTGAGGGCCATATGCAAAATAATTAAAAAAAAAAAAAACAACTCCCAATTTTGATTTGTAGGTATGTCTGTGTCTACAACTACTTCTGGATACAAAGGGGAAAACCCAGTTGTTACCAAGGCCCAATGTCATAGTGTAGAAGTTAAGTAGAGAATTTTAACCTCTGGTACATATTGAAAGATATTGCTTTGTATATAGGCAACATACAAAGATAGATAATTTTATAGATAATTTTTATTGCCTCCCCAAATAGCTTTGCGCTATTTATTCGAGTCAGTGTTAGCAAAAGTCTTAATTAGTAACAGAATAAATGACAGTTACTATGCTTCTAAAGCAGAAAGAGTACATAGTCCGCTGAAGTTTAATAACTACACTGCTGTCACAAAGTATGTTGGTATTATATATGCCATGGCTTTGATTCTCATCACCTTGTAACATATTTGAAGGGATCTATAAGCTGCCAGATATTCCAACATTGCTAAATGAGTTCCTGGAAACATCAAAGCCAGGTCTCAAAAGCCAGCTAATATTTCGTGCGCCTGTGAAATTTCTTTAGCAGCAGCAAACATACCCCATCTGTCATGCCTGTCTCAAGTCTGTAGCAGAAGAGCCTAAATAGTCTCCATATTGCATTTGATCTTTATCCTTCTATCATTATGACCCTTAGTTTGGGGAGACATTTTCACTTTACATCATAGTAATAAATAATTGTGTCTGATTAATCCAGCTGATTAGGGTGGGTGTTGATTAGTTTGAGGTCACAGGTTTATCCTTGTAGAAACCAGTTAACTTTTATAGGCAGGAAGCCAAGGTTCCGAAGTCTAACCCACCTGGTTAAAACTGTACAGAGTAGCGTGCAGAAAACTTTATACTTAATTGACCTTTGCTAAAGTCTGAGTTCTATATCTTATTTGCATCATCTTCCCACTTAAATGTTTTCCGTCTCCTGTGACTCCTGTTTCATTCAGTGGCACCATTATCCAGTCTTCCAGATCAGAAACATGGGACACATCCTGGACCCTTTCTACTCCCTTCAGCCCCTCTATGCAGTTAGAGTCTAACTCTTAAATACGCTCAAATCATCCCCACTGTTAACCTCCTGAGTTCTCTACCATCATTTGCCTTATATGCAGTTCTAGTAGCTATAGGTGGCTAAGCATAGAATAATAAATATTAATAATAAACATGCTGATAAATATTTAGCAAATAAGGGCCTGTCTCCACCCTTCCCCCACCTTCCTCTACCAAAAATAAACAAATCAGTCCTCCATACCACTACTGTTGGAGTGACGTTTATAAAAGGCAAGTCTGACCCTTTTTGAAACCCACCAGTGATTCCTGCTGCGCACAGAATCAAGTCCTAACTTCTTAACCTAGCATACAAAGCTCTTCGTTATCTGGCCCCAGCCAGCCTATCCAGTCCAGTCTCATCTCTTATCATCCCACTCACACACACATACACCCTGACCTCCCACGTGAACTGCATGTGCTGCTCACTCTGGGTCTCTTGTGCCTCGCTTGGTTGGCTTCTACACATGTCAGTCACTCTGCATGTGGTGTCCTGCCTCTCATTGTCTGCCTGGTGGCTGGCCAAACTTGGCTCCCGTTTCATCCATTCTGGGACACCTTCCTTGACCACCTTGCGTGACCCCTTTCCCAGCAGAGTTAGGCCCTCTGCCTCTGGATTGTTCCAGACCACCTTTGTGCCACATTTCACACTGTGCCACAGGGTTTGCTTGTCTCTCTCTCTCCCCACTGACTTTTGGGTATTTTGCCTTTTTCATCTTCTTATCCCAACATGTAGTCCAGTGCCTAATCAGTGTGTCTACTTAAGATTACCTTTGTTTGTTTTCAATTGTCACATTTCTTTCTTGGTTTCAAACAATTCATAGAGAAATTGCCTAAAACGGTTACACTCTCCTGAGCTCCCAAATTCATAGTCCCAAGAACTATTTATCCAGTGAAGAGATCATGTCCTGACTAATTTCTGTTTCATTCAGCAACTATTCTTTAATAGTTTTGGTTTTCATTACAGCTCTATTATTTATATCGCAAGCCCTTTTTACTTTTTAGTATCTGAAATATACATAGAAGAAATGATGGTGTGTGGGGCAGACTTTCTGACTTAGTGTGGGTGTTGGTGCTCTATGTGTTGATAATATATGTTGGAAATGTTGGTGTGTCAAGGTATTTGTTAAGTAGGAAAAAAACCATTGTTAGAAAGCATCTAAATTATGAGAATGGGTGTCCTTTTCAGAATTTTTAATTAGTTTTGTATCTGGATTCTTGTATTGGTATATGTGGTGGTATGTTTGTTGGTGAAGCATGTGGACACAGAATTGTTAATATTTCAGCAGTTCATGTTCATTCTTCCCATCAAAGCAAAAATCAGCAATCTGTTCACAATATTTTTTAAAATTCATCATGATAAGGTTATATTTTGGGTGAGTCCACATTGATTGATTGTAGCCACATGATATATTTAACCAAATCTAAATTCTGCGCAGTGGCTATCTCCCATACTCACTCTTTTCTGGCCATCCCTCAGTAAGGCTACCATTAAGTCAGATAGGGTTCTCATCTGCCAGGATGATTGCATATTGCCTTTACGAAACCCTATCCTTCCCACCTCCACCCCCATCTCTAGCACTGTCTCTGTTGCTCAGTTTTTACACATCCTGTATTTACTACTTTGACCTTTTATCACAATCTGCTCAATACTCTAAATTCCAACCTTTATTTAAGGCTCTGAGACCCTGGACTTATCTCCTTAGCTCATGGCCTGACATCTCTCACAGTGTCTGTTATATACCCTGTTCACATTTTCTCATCTCTTATGTACCCTTGTTTAGGTTTCCTTTTCCAGCTCTCTGTTCCTGTCCATCCCTGTCCCTACCCTTCAAGCAAAATGCTTGAAGAACTGTTTTTTTCTTGTTCTTCCACACAACCTTCACTTACTGGTAGTTATTTCCTATTAAACTATTCCTAAAATTCTTTCTCTTACAGAAAGCTATCTTGGATTGATACTGGAAAGCCTCTTTCTTTTCCTGACCTTTATCCATTCCTGGAGGAGTAGCCATCTCCTCTCCCATAATGCTGCATTATTCTATTCTTTGTTCTCTCATTCTATTCTTTGTCCTCTCATTCTTTGTCCTCTCATTCCCAGAGTGTACTTGCCACCGATGAGTTTAGATAGGCAAATGTACTGCTTCTTTGGTTTTAGATTTTGTTAGTTATTTCCCTCTTGAAGCCCTGGAAGCCAGGGACTGCATCTGCTTAATTATTTGTGTATTGCCTTACAGCCCACCATCACCATTTCCACACACACGACTCATAACTGCTTTCTGGTAACATGAAACAATGGCTTGATAAGAGTGGTAGATGTTGAACATTTGGCATTCGTGTTGCATGAATTTTACACTGATGCACATTGAGGAGAATAAAAACTCTTGGCTTTGGATTTTTTTTTTTTTTTTTTGGCTGCATTGGGTCTTTGTTGCTGCACACAGGCTTTCTCTAGTTGCGGCGAGCGGGGGCTACTTTTCTTTGTGGTGCGCGGGCTTCTCACTGCGGTGGCTTCTCTTGTTGCGGAGCACGGGCTCTAGGCGCACAGGCTTCAGTAGTTGTGGCACATGGGCTTCAGTAGTTGTGGCTCACGGGCTGTAGAGTGCAGGCTCAGTACTTGTGGTGCACGGGCTTAGTTGCTCCGCGGCTGTCGGATCTTTCCGGACCAGGGCTCGAACCCACGTCCCCTGCATGGGCAGGCGGATTCTTAACCACTGCGCCACCAGGGAAGTCCCGGCTCTGGATTTTTTAAGGATTCCCTGTTTAAGGGAGAGCAGGTGGTAAAATTAATCTTATAAAAAGATAATTTAATGTTTTTCAGATTTGTTGTTTTGTCTTTGTCAAGGCTACTAAAGCATATTGAAAATCAAATAGCGCTAAAACAGTACTTTGATAATAACATCAATCCACAGAACAGTTGATTGTAGTAAATTAGGATTTGTCATAAAAATTTCATAATGCCCAAAGGACTGAAGTACATAGAGAATGTAGCAAAAGCTGCAGTTTTAGATGTCTTTCTCGTGCAAATCATTATCTATGAAGTCTTAATAATACAGGAGTAAACAGAAATTGCTAGAGAGATGTCCAGAATAAAATCTGATACTTTAATAGCAAAAAGCATTGGCTGTTTATATTATAATGTATGTTATTAAAACATAATGACTGCTCTTCTAAGAACTCCATAAAGAAAATACTGAGGATTTGTTAACTCATAATTAGGAACAGTTACTGGGAAATAAACTTAAAACAGGAAAATCTGTTTAGAAACTGGACATGATCTTAACAGGGAGAAAGAGGTTAATATCTCTCCACTCAGTGATAACATCAGATTCTCCTAAAGTTAAGGAAAAATTGTTTAAAGCAACTCGATGTGAAATTTAATTTAGGTATAGGAGTTCCAGTTTTCAATGTTTTTCTTTTTTGAAGAATTTCCCAGAAATGTTTTTTAAAATTTTGGAATACGTATTCCTTTTGACCATAAATAATTTTAAACAAAGTAGTGTTCAGATGTGATGTAAACTACATTTTATTGTCTTCTTCCCATTTCACACTTAAAATTATATGTTCCATTTAAGACTACATCCTACTAGTTAGGTTGAAATTAGGCATCCTAATCCTAACTTGAAATTAAGCAAGAAATTAGGGCTTTTGGAAGCTTTTTAGGAATTTTTAAAGGAACATACTGCTGTTTTACAAGTTATGTGCTCCATGGCACCATCAGTTGGTATATGACGGTTTTTTTTTTTTTTCTTTTTTCAAATAGAACCTGATTCACAAATTATGAACATTGGGGTGGAGGGTGGGAAATATTTTCTTTCCCTCATATTTGCCGGGGTGTTTAGTGAGAGATGTTAAATAGGTCTTCATGGGTAAAAGGGAGAGCACTGTCATAGGTTTAGAAGAGTACCTTCTAGCCTTCTAGCCCTCATCATGGTACTTCAATATCTACCTTAGCATATTAAAGGGACCGAGGAGTGGCTGCAGTACGTAAATTGTTTAACTTTGTGTAACCAAGTTTTTCAAACTTTTGACCACAGAATGCTTTTTGCACAGAATAACTATTAACAGTCCTTGAAACAAATGTTCCGAGAGCAGTCTGGAGCGTCACACTAACCAACAAAACCCGTAGATCAAAATTAATACCTTTTTCAAAATCCTGATTTACTGAAAGGAAATATGTTAATTATTGGGAATATCTGTCCAAACACCTGGATTTCACCTGAGCCAGTTTTGAGTGCCACTGGATCTGGAGTATTTGGATGTGTGTTATAGACAGTCATTTAGAAATCTCTGTCTGCTTTCTGTGTCAGCTTCATCCTAGAGCTGACTCCCTGATTGGTTGAGACCAGGTTTGGCTCATCCCACTGTGGTAGGGAGGGTGGGACTGTGTTGATTGGTTTAGGCCAGTGATGTTATGGGATAGAATCAATCCCTACTCCATGGCTTGCACGTTTTGGTCTTGAGGCATATACGAAATGGGGAAAAAACCAGCAATGATGTCCTTTTACTCCAAACAAGACAAGCTTTGAAAATTCTACAGTATGCTATACTAGATATTTGTAATGTCACATGAGATGTTTAGATATTTCCATTATTTATTAACAGTTCATTTTTTTCTTGGGTCTTTTTAGAGGACAAGAATTTTGGGCAGATTTGAATGCCATGAATGTGTATGAAACAACTGAATTTGACCAACTGCGAAGGCTGTCCACACCACCCTCTAGCAATGTCAACTCTATTTACCACACAGTCTGGAAATTCTTCTGTAGGGACCACTTTGGATGGAGAGAGTATCCTGAGGTATTTACAGGTTCTTTTTCCCAAAAGTGCGTTTAAATTTTTTTGTCTTTCACTGTTCCTTTTCAACGATGACTAGACAGAACCGCAGATCAAAGAGCTTATGGATGTAAAATTGAGTCTTGTTGATATGAGTAACGCTTTTCTCTCTTGATTTTTCTGAAAGTATATTTTTTTCCATTAATCTGGAACCCATAAATAGAATACCACTGTTATCAGAGAGAAAATGCTTTTCCCAGTATCTTATACTATAGGAGCCAAGTATTTAATGTGGTAAGTACTCAGACTCAGTGCCGCCTTTGGAGTAATTTTAATGAGATGAGCTCTGGTGTAACTATTGGCTATATCTGGCTCCTGGTGGTTGGATCATGTGTTACACTATTAGCATTTTAGAAGTCTAGGGGGAAACAATCACCCTTAAGCCCCTGGAAGAAGTACTTGAAAATGTTTACTGAACTGTGGTCAGGCAAATCAGTCATTTAAAATTCTATCACATGTGCACATGCATCCTCAGTCTGAGATGGTAAGAATAGCTCATCCATCACAAAGCGAGGTTTTAAAATGATGGTGGTTTATTTTGCCTGTGAATGAGAATTCTGAGTCACATTTAATAAGTGCCCTGAAATGGACTTAAAGATTAATTTCACATTCCAAAGATCTGACTTCTTCAATTTGATTAAGTTCATTTCCAGTATTACAAAAAGGGAGAATTGACTTATCTACCTTAGGTTTTCTTTTAAGGCAATAGCAAAAGAAAATGACCAAGTATGTTAATTAGCGTAAAACACAATAGTGAGTTAAAATTTCTGACTCTTAAGTAGTCACTAGGATCTAATACCTTTCAAAGAGAATGAGAGGCTGTTTAAAATGTATCCTCAGAATAGTTGGACTGTCCCTGTGTTTTTCCTCAGAGAGGTTTCTTGGGTTTGGAACTTAATTGGTTTATTTGAACTGTATATACTACCATCTTAAATCCTGTTCTGAAACTCCCTTAAGAAATATAAAAAAAAAATCTCCAGGACATTCTTAAAGCCTCAAAATAGAATAGACTAATCCTTCACATGTTTCATAAGGTGGAAATCCATGTTCTGAACAGGAAGCATTTTTCTATTCTGCATCTTTAAAGAAGATAAAATTCCTACGTGTAACAGGAGGTAATTTGACTCTCTGTACTTTATTGAAACACTTCTGATGTTAACAGCAAAGTTAACTATTTTTACCTTTAGTTACATTAACATTTTTCATAACTTATAGTGACTATTTACCATTTATTGCTTTTTTTAACTTGCTTTTTTTTTCCTTTACCTTCTGTTTTCTACTCCATAGTCTGTTATTCGATTGATTGAAGAAGCCAACTCTCGGGGTTTGAAAGAGGTCCGATTTATGATGTGGAACAACCACTACATTCTTCACAACTCATTCTTCAGGAGAGAAATAAAAAGGAGACCCCTCTTCCGTTCCTGTTTTATACTGCTTCCATATTTACAGTAAGTGTCCAGCAGAAAGTCTCACCTTTGCTCCCATTTTATGTAAATGTACACTTAATGCCAAAGAGAAAAAGACTGTAAAAGACTAACTTGATTATTACCTCTAGAATATAAAATTCTGAGTTATTCTTTAGATTTAATTCTTCAAAAAATATAGTTCAGATAAGCTGCAATTAACCCAACGCTAAAAGAGTGCGTATCCTATAGGATTTTTTGAACTGAAAAGCAGAGTTAACATTTTTCCACAGCTAAAAGTACTTATACAGTATCTGGAATAAGGCAGAGTTTGCATT
Organism: Eschrichtius robustus; assembly: GCF_028021215.1. Classification (NCBI taxonomy): domain Eukaryota; kingdom Metazoa; phylum Chordata; class Mammalia; order Artiodactyla; family Eschrichtiidae; genus Eschrichtius; species Eschrichtius robustus. Next base: position 37,043,994 of record NC_090829.1, read on the forward strand.
TGCCTCCTTCATGGAAGATTGAGATACCCTTCTATGTTATGGGACTATTTCCCAGCCCAGGTAAACTGTCTTGGCAAGTAGAGAGAGAGTCCCTCAAGGTGGTGTTCTCTATTCTTCTTCCTTGAGTGAATTTGCATGGGAAGAATTCACCTTTTCAAATAATTTGCATTCTCATTTGCTCAGTAAGCCCCATCTTCCTATAATACGCACTAAAATTACCTGTCATACTTTTAGGTCGAGACTGAACTCATCCTTCTGAATTATAGGTGAGCTCTCCTTCCATTTTCCCAAGTGCCATTTTTCTTTTGCCTCTATAGAGAGCCCACTGGCACATCTCCATAGGTCCCAAAAGCTGGGGCACATTACCATTAGCAAGGCCATGTCTGAAAGGTAGTATCTCTAGGGAAATCATTATCTACTCTAGTCAGATACACCATATTTAGAGCTTGATTTTTAAAATGCTACTAGGTTTACTTGGTTTTATGAACTGGGGAGGTCTAGGGTAATACTGGTTGGTCTCTTTTGCTGATCTTTGAGGTAAAAATCTTCTTTTGTATTCTTACTAGTAGTTTTTTATTCCAAGCCCAAAGTGTGTTTTTCCCAGATCATTATGGCAGAGTGTTAATGATTCTAATTCTGAGATTGCAAAGGGAACATTAAAAACAAAATATAAACAAAAATCCCTGAAATGCTGGGTACCCAAAAACAATTTGTTAATAAGGCAGATTTTAGAAATATATATATTGACTTGAGGTAAATATGTGCTTTCTTCTTGGTTCTAGTTTTTTTTTTATTATTATTAGAAACTAATAAAAATGCCATTTCACTAGCACAGCTGGAGATAGTGTCAGCGTCCAGTAGTTAGGAACATATTGTCCTCCTAGTGAGACAGTAGAACTCATTAGTGAGACCGGCAGCTTGGCATGCTGAGCCAATCAAGTGAGATGCAGCTTCTGTGAGAGAGGAAGAATGCTCATTCAAGTGCTGCATTGTTGGGGGAGTTTTACAGAATAGTGAAAATTGATTTGTTTCGATCCTATGTAATTATGGAATACCCTCTTCCCCCCACCTTTTTTTAAACTTAGGCTTGTTTTGTAAAAGTATGAACTGTAAAAATAATATGAGCAGTAGTAGAATTAATGCCACAGATATGGCCTTCCTATTTATAACATAGGCTTACAAGAGAACAAAGAAAGTCACTCTCTTTTTCTTTTTAAAATTTCCTAGTTTAGTCTTCTTATCTGGAACAGTGATCATCAGGTATAAAGTAGGAGCTTAGCAAACCAAAGAGAGTGCAGACATTTCAAGAGGAAAAGAGCAGAGAAGCAGCAAGTTCACCAGGGTGGAATGGGTAAATGCAGCCTTCAGTTCCTGTCTGCCCTAGAGTCTGGGGCTGGCCTAGAGGGCAGAAAGAGGAGGGAGACTAATTACAAAAAGCAGATTTCAGAAGTAGATTTCTAGAGAGACTGTGATCTTAGCCAGGAAGAAAGTTTTGTTTTTAAGTGTTAGCAAACACAAAGGGTCAAAGAAAAACACAGGTGTCAAAAAGGCCACAATTATCAGGGAATCAGAGAGGCCTAAGAATTGGGAATGCTGGAGCAGGGAGGCGGAGGGTGAGGCGAGGGCTTCGTTCGTGAGTTACGGCAAGCTTGGCTCTTTTTAAATGAGGGTTTCCCTGCTTTTTTTCCCCTTCCAGTTTTATTGAGATATAATTGACATAAAACACTGTATAAGTTGAAAGTGCACAGCGTAATGACTTAATATACATATATGTTGTAAAATGGCTACCACAATCAAGTTTAGCTAACATTCCTCATAGTTAAAATTTTTTTCCATGTGCTTGCTGATTTTTAATAGGGCTGATAAAAAGGATCTTTTTCTTTCATATTCTTAGAATACTTGAGCTAAGGCTGCATAAGCACACAAATATCAGATTTAGAGGTTTGGAAGTCCATTTCAGCTGGAAGGACATCTGTCCTGTGCAATCACCTCATGGTCATGAGAAGGCCTGAGAGGAGTTCTTTGACTCCTCCCCAAAAAGGATAAAATTAATTTTTACTTCATCACTGAAGTTAGGTTAGGAAACGTCTTTCAGAATGGCCAGGGGCGGGAAGGAGAGTGATAAAAGGTGACCTTGGATTAGGAAAATTTGTTCTTCAGAGGCCCTTGAGTACAAGTGCCATAGCCTTTGACTTTGCCTCTCTAAAGAAGGCTGGTTACAGTGTGGGAAGCTCGCAGTATGTCACTGGAATACCCATGAGCTGAATACAGACTCAGCATTCTTGGAAAATAAAGCTACATTTGTAACTGTGCTTAGAATATGTATTTTTAACCCATGGCAACCAGAGTGTAGAGTTCCATCAGACAGATGTCTATATACATTTTTATGTTTTAGCCCAATTAAGATGTTGGCTTATTGAAAGTAAGCATCCATGGGTAAGAATGGATGCTTAACCAAATACATAAAATCTGATTGAATGTCTTAGGATAGATGGGATTTATTTACACAGGCTCATCTTCAAGCATATGTAAGGAAATCATAGACCCCCCCCCAGTCCCCTGAGAAAGGAAAGGAGACATTTGAAGCTTTCATTTTGTGAAACTGATTTCTAGGCAGGAGTGCTAGCAGAAGGAAAAGGACCAGTCTCTTCTATTGTCAGTGCCACGTTTTCAGTATGGCTGTGACAGCCTAAAACCTATTTTGGGCAGAGTGGTTGGGAGAATCTTACCTTCCTCCTTCAATCCAGAAACCTCTGTTGGTAACTTCAACCCCTAACAATACTGGGAAAACTGGCGAGTTAGGACTTACACTCTTTGCAGAGGAGGGATAGAGGGAACAGCTAAAAATAAGGAGCTTATAGTCTGTGTTTCCTGCCATTCCTCTAGAATGGTGATGGCTTTTTAAGGAGTTACAGACCTATCAGAGTCTGATTAAAACAGTAGGGGCCTCTTTTCAAAAAAATGTACCAGTGAAGGAAGGCTCTGGAGGAATGTCAGGGCTTTGTGAAAATGCTCCAGAAGACCAGAACTGTTGTGCCCTCTGTCATGAAGGTTGGGGAAAACAGCACCCCTTTAGATCTCCTGAACTTAAAAGCACCTGGGGGATTCTGCAAGCCCCGGATCCACCGAGAACTCTGTCTAACAAAGGGACTTTGAGGCACATTAATCATAGGCACAGCTACTTGAAGGAGGTGGCGGGTAAAGGAGGCAGGTTGTACCTCTATAGCAAGCCATCTCTTAAAAGTCAAAAGGCTGTGGGGTAGTGGCAATGGTAGTGGGAATCAGGCAGGCCTGAATTGCAATCCTGGTATCCATCCATCACTTTCAAGCCTTGTTTAAAGAAAAAAAAAAAAAGAAGAAGAAGAAAATATATGTACATGTGAATTGTGAAATATATGGAACTGCAAGGAGTATGCGCTTAGAAAGTAGATAGGCCTGGGTTCATATCCTGTCTCTGTTCTTTACTAGCTGTGCTGGCAGTTTGATTTGAAAAGTGGGGATAACCAAGCCATTGTGTGGGGTTATGACAAGTAGTGACACTGGGTGTGAAGTGCCTGGTCCACAGTATGTGCTTAGTAGTGTAAGGTGGCTGATGGTAAATATCCTCCTGGAGATTAGATGTATGTTCACCTATTGTTGTAACCTCTGTGTCCCAAAGCTCTTTTGAAAATTTCAGTTTCCTAATCCATTTGGCAGACTCAGGGCTTCCCCGTGACCACTGTATGCTGATGAGTGGAGTAGTACCCCAGCCCTGAATCTGGGTCTCAGGGTCAGGATTATCTTTCTCTCTGCTTCTTCCCTTTTGCTCTGTTTTGAAAATGGCTAAGAAAAATGATTTAAATCATTTAATCAGGCAGGAATAAGTAACTGCTTGTCTAAACTCATCCTTCAAAGTAACAGACCTGAATTTAAGGTTCAAGGATATTCTGGTGTCTAGGGCTTAAAGTAATTAGCTCCATCTTAAGCACATCTAAAGCTATAACATTTGAATTGTATTGACGGTTTTGTTGTTATATGTGATACTTAAAAAACTGAAGCAAATGCCAACTTTCAATGCCTACTCCATGATTTGTTTGTTTTTACACAAAAACCAAAGTATAAGCTTTTTATTTTTAATATTTTGTCATCTCCCTGGAAGCTCCCTCTTACCCCACTTCACTTTGCCTCACTTTGCCTCCACTCACTATGCTTCCCCATGTCCACAGCCTCTAGCAATGATACGTTTTGTGCTTAGTACAGCAAAGTTTGAGGAACGTATATAAATTGTTGCTCCCTTGAAACGGAGCATAACTATACAGGCAAAAGAGGAATCCAGGATTCAGAAGGTAAAGATACTTATAAATTGGCATTTGCTTGCTTGCCTTGCAGCAGTACATTCCAGAGTTTTCTCCACGAGGAGGAGGCCAGGGGAAGCTAATAATAGGTTAGTTATCTCTGTACAGGCAGTGTTAGCTCTAAGATTTTTTTTTTTCTTTAGTTGATAGCATTTTCTATATTGTTTTTTTAAACAAGCATTGAAGCTATTCAAATTATAATATTAGATACTGCTGTAGAGCAGTGTATGTGAGATGGAGGTTTTGATGTAGAGCACCTCACTGCTGAGGTTTTACACTGACGTTCTCCCTCTCCCTCGTAGGACACTTGGTGGTGTTCCCACACAGGCACCTCCGCCTCTTGAAGCAACCTCATCATCACAAATCATCTGCCCAGATGGGGTCACCTCAGCAAACTTTTACCCTGAAACTTGGGTGTATATGCATCCATCTCAGGACTTCATCCAAGTGCCTGTTTCTGCAGAGGACAAAAGTTATCGAATCATTTATAATCTTTTTCATAAGACTGTGCCTGAGTTTAAATATAGAATTTTGCAAATACTGAGAGTCCAAAACCAGTTTCTTTGGGAGAAATATAAAAGGTGAGTCAGCAGTATGAAAAGTTCCAGAGCTTTTCTTGGTGTAGCTAATGACAAATGCAGAACATAATAGTAGAGACCTGCATAGAACTTAATGTCATATTTGTTCATATATTAACTCACATATAATTCTCATAACAGACCTACAAGAAAGATTATTACAATCTGCATTTTACAGAAAGGAAACTGAGTCACAGAAAAGCTTGGTAACTTGCCACAGGTCATACAGCTAATACGATACGGTGCTGGAATTTGAACCTAGGCAGTCTAGCACCAGAGGCCTTGTTCTTAATCGCTTTACTATGCTGCCTCAAGTCAGCAACAAATTAATGTAATTCAGAGGGGATACATGTAGATTTGAGGAACCTCAGAATTAAGAGACTCTCAGGTTGGTGGAATTAGGTAAGGAAGTCACCCTGAGAAGATGTGAGAACTAGATTTGAAATGGAAGAGAGAGCAAGTGAACAAATGGTTGATGGAGAAAAAAGGGAAAGGGCTTTTCTTGTCTGCAGTGGAAAAGATAAGTTTAAACTTTTAGTATGATCTTTGATGACATTTTGCCCTTGGTAGCTATTTTAACATTTCCTCCCCATTGAAACCATAAAAAGAAGTTTACGACTACATCATGCCTATTAAACTGATCTATACCTTCATTTTTCTGAATTCCCTGTCCACTCTTTGCCTTAGGAAAAAGGAATATATGAACAGGAAAATGTTTGGCCGTGACAGAATGATAAATGAGAGACATTTATTTCATGGAACATCCCAGGATGTGGTAGATGGAATCTGCAAGCACAACTTTGACCCTCGAGTCTGTGGAAAGCATGCTACAATGTTTGGACAAGGCAGTTATTTTGCAAAGAAGGCAAGCTACTCGCATAACTTTTCTAAGAAGTCCTCCAAAGGAGTCCATTTTATGTTTCTGGCTAAAGTGCTAACTGGCAGATACACGATGGGCAGCCATGGCATGAGAAGGCCCCCTCCCGTGAATCCCGGAAGTGTCACCAGTGACCTGTATGACTCTTGTGTGGATAATTTCTTTGAGCCTCAGATTTTTGTCATCTTCAATGATGACCAGAGTTACCCTTATTTTGTTATCCAGTATGAAGAAGTCAGTAACACTGTTTCCATTTGAAAAATCTTGGTACTGCTAAATTATTTGTATAAACTCAATCCAGCATTTGTAGCAGGTTTTGGATGGGTGGGCCAGAGTGGGGAACAGCATTGACATTAATAGGGCACTTTTAAGACCCATTTTTTTTTTAAGTTGCTAGAAAGTGAAATTTTTTTTTAAGGAAAAATACAAGTTTTAAAATGACCACTTATTCTTTAATTATTTACTAATTGTTGTTAGTGTACTCAGTGTGGAAAAGACTACAGATTGCATACTCTTTTCATTCACACCTGTACATATAGGCAGCAGTGTTATTAGAAGCATTTTTTATAAAGAAACTGAACAGCCTAACTAATTACATGTGGCTTAAGCCTGGTAGAAGTTTGGCCAAATGAAATGGAGGCTGTGAGCAAAGTGAGGATTCTATTTATTTACAAAGATTAAAACTGACTGAAACTAGTACTACCATATTTAATCCCTGTGCAAAGCATCACTGCTGTGGTGTAGGATAAGTTCATGACATTCTGGTGGGTGGAAAGAAATTTCTATTTCTATCAGTAGGACTGAAATATGTCACCCAACCAGAGAACATCAATGACTTTAACTGTTCTGCAGAGTTTACCCGAGAACTCAGAGTTCTGTTTAGAGGAAGTAAGAAAAAAAAAAAAAAAAAAGGAACCATTTGAAAAGTTTGTCACCAGCAAAATTTTTCATTAACTAGCTACATGAAATGAGATTCTCGTGTTAAACTTCAGCGTTGGAAAAAACAGTCTCTTTCATTATCATCCCACCCCAGTTTGAAGGAGTTGGGCATCTAATTTGGTTAAAGCCAGTCCCGAGAATTAGAAGTATTACTTTATTTTAGGGTTCCAGACCTAGGCCCTGACCGAAGGTTTTAGAGGAAGGAAGTACATCTGTAACTGAATTGGTCAGGTTTTTTACTGTGCTTTGCACAAAGTAGACCCTCAAAAAAAAGTCTTTGTTGACATGGAAATATTGTTAAAGGTGGAGCTCCCACCCTTCCACCTGCTTTGCCAGATGCAGCTGGGTTCCCTGGCCAACTCTGTATTTTACACTACTTCACAGAAACACACACTTGGAAATTGTGCCACTGGCCCAGCAGGAGCAGTGTTAGGTGAACATGCCACTGCCTCAGCTCAGAGAGGTAGCAGCTTGGTGTACTTCGCCTTAAGTAAAGCAAATGGACCTGGATTTATAAAAGCAGTAGTGGTTGTTCACAAAAGAATTCACCACGGAATTCTTTCAGGTACCAAGCTCCCCTAGTATGTTTGTGGTTATTTCATTTACACACAACCCTTCAGGAACTTCTGTGTTGTTTAAAGCAAGATCTATCTATCCTGATGTCTCAGTGACTCGGCCTGTTTAAGCACTTACCAGGGCTTCCACACAGTAATTTATTTTGCCCTAGTAGATCTTGTTGTTTGCTACCATTGGCATGAAGCAGCCCACTGAGGCTGGTACAGTTGTCCTTTCATTCAGTTGTAACTTGTAAACCAGTGATTCCCAATCTTTTTCAAGTTAAGACACCTTACCGTTGCTTATTTGATTTTATGAAACTTGTTCCCTTTTTTCTCCCTAAAGGAAAAAAAAAAGCTTTATGACATATTTATTTTTTTAATAAAACTAAGCAAAAATAAAAGTTCTGGTAATTCTTTAAAACTTTTTCTTGTGGTTTTGGTTCCATTTAAGACAACTGCATTCGACACGTAGTGGGTGATCTGTAAATGCTGATCGATTGCTTGAATGAATGTGTGATTGAATGACTGAATGAACAGACCTAACCAGAAACTGCTGCCTAAACACTTGTGCTCTGAGAATCAGCAAAAAATACATTATCTGGCAGTCAACTTCAACTATAAGTCACAAGAGAATAGTGAATATTTTATTTTGCAGGTAAGTGCTTGAGGGAAAGGGACAAGTTTTATTTCAGCAAACTGCTGTAGTAAAAAATATGACCAGGTTGTCCCCTGCAACAAGTGCTAAAGGAAATATAAAAAGTGTAAAAATCTCATCTGCTCTCAAGCACCTCCGCTTTCAGCTAACCTAAAGTGACCCAACTGGTAAACGTGAGCCTCTCTGACAGTACTTTCTCTCCAGTGTAATGATTTTTAAATTCATGTATAGTATTGTATGTTCTAACTAAGCAAGAACTATGGAATCAGACTAAATTTTGTAATGGTTCCATGGATTTAAAACATACTGAAAAGCATTCAGTAAGTCTATCTCCCTACTGGCACAGCTGTAATTCACACCATTTCAGAAAGCTGGAACTCACTCTTAAACTATGGTTAAGATTTTCAGGGGGAGTCTGCAAACTAAGATATTCCAGTGTCATACAATTCTGTAGACAGGAAGGTTTATGTGTGCAAAGTTAATAAATATTGGGCCTTTGTATTTATAAATTCTAAAACCCAACTCCACCTTTTGCTATAAACCTCTTTTAGTAAATGACTTAGATATAAAAATAATTATTAGGGCCTGAAATACTGATCTTTGAGGATGAATTTTTGTTATACTAGGTCTGAAAATGGTCAGAGGGTTTTTTTCCCTCCTTTATTTAAGGAAGGTAAGATGGTTTCATGTGGTTAGTTTACTCATCTTTGTAGTTATTTTCTGGTTTTTTAAGACTACAAATGATAAGAATGTTCCAACTTTGAGACCCTATAATGCAAATTTTTGTAAAGTGCTGTACAAATCAATAGCATTTATTTACAAATTAAGAGCCAGAAGCAGTATGGAGGCTCCTCAGAAAACTAAAAATAGAATTACCATATGATCCAGCAATCCCACTCCTGGGCATATGTCCAGACAAAACTCTAATTCAAAAAGATACATGCACCCCTATGTTCATAGCAGCAGCATTCACAATAGCCAGTACATGGAAACAACCTAAATGTCCATCAACAGATGAATGGATAAAGAAGATGTGGTACATATATACAATGGAATATTACTCAGCCATAAAAAAGAATGAAATAATGCCATTTGCAGCCACATGGATGCAACTAGAGATTATCACGCCAAGTGAAGTAAGAGACAAATACCATATGATATCATTTACATGTGGAATCTAAAAATATGACACAAATGAACCTATCTACAAAACAAACAGACTCAGAGACATAGAAAACAGACTTGTGGTTGCCAAGGGGGAGGTGGGCAGGGAGAGGGATGGATTGGGAGTTTGGGGTTAGTAGATGCAAACTATTACATTTAGAATGCATAAACAAGGTCCTACCGTATAGCACAGGGAACTATACCAAATCTCCTGGGATAAACCATAATGGAAAAGGATATTAAAAAAAATGTATACATGTGTGTAACTGAGTCACTGCTATACAGCAGAAATTAGCACGACATTGTAAATCAACTATATGTCAAAAAAAAAGAAAAAGCCAGAAGCATTTTCCTTAGAAATGATAGTGCTGGGTTTTAAAAACAGACCCATCTAGTTTATTGATTTAGGTACTCTTATTGCAGGCAAGTTAGAGAAATAAAACAATACTTTTCCTTCGCTTGCTTACCTTACTCATAAGCTATCATCATCATAGGTAGAAAAATATGTTATCGAAGAGTTTCATCAGCATTATTAGTTGGTCTTATTTTATTGCTTTACTCACTCTTCAGCATATTTTTTGGGAGACTAACGCCTGAATAGAACTCTCATATGGCAGCTCTTTTAAGGCTTTAATCTTACATGAATGTGGAAGATTTGTGTGTTAGAAGTGTTTCATGAACACTGCTAAATCCTCCAAACCAGAGCAAAGATGCCCACCCACTTTGATGATGTCAGAATTTTATGGGCTTAATTGTTCTTAAGTACCCAATTAATAAGATGAAAAATGACCAAAAGCTTCTATGAATTCAGTGATCTTTTAAAGCAAATTCATATTAATATCACAACAGTATCTACGTTTGATATGTAGGATATATTTAGTCTACAGGCAACGTTTAGTGCTCACATGGATTAATGGGCTCCTTACGATAACTCCCATATGCTGCTAAAGTTTACAGCCAACAGGCTGGAAACCACTGGGCTAGACTATTTCTATATTCAAGTTTTATGTCTATCTCAATTATATCCAGTCCTAAAATAGCCTTAATCAAATCAGCTAAGAGGCTCAACCCAGTGTTCAAGAGCCTCTAACCCCTTCTAAAATAACAAGTTTTAGGTGCCAAATTGTCATTTGTGGGGCCTTATGTCCACATACATCAGCTGCACTTCAGAGTGTTTCACAGCACATTAAGGACTGCATCTAACAGATCTGAGTGGCAAGAGAACACTAAACAGGTGCTGTTGAACTACATGATAATGCAAGACTCTTCAATGCTAATATGAAATTCTTGTGCAACCATCAGTTTATAAATCTTTTTGAGGAACAATGATGGATTTGGGGCATTAACCCACACTTTTCTGACAAAGGTCCTACTTGAAGGTTTGCATTTCATAGTATCTTGGTTAAGGATTTAAATCATAATTTCTAAGCTGAGTTCAATGAATTGTTCCACTTAGGAGTGGCAGCCATAAATCTAATGAGAATTACTCTCAATGATCTAAGCCAACTGAACCCAGTAACTACAAGCTTTAGTTCCAACCACTCATAAATGTAGCTGAATTTCTTCTAAATGTAAATTTCTACCCATATGACTGCATTTTCTAAAAATACAAGTTTGTGGTCTCATTTATAATTAACTTGTAGGCATATATAAGTCAGTGCTGGATAGGAGTAGGAATGCAGATTTTGTGAATCATTGTTACTCAATTTTGCAGTGAATTACTGTCATCAGAGAGCAGTGGCTTAGTCACAAGTCTGTTTGAGAAAGTTACACGATCTTAGTGTGTGGCTTGTGGACTGAGATGAAGAATGTAAAGCAGCACAGTGCCTGGCTCATGGTATGCAATCAAATTTTAGCCAGTGGTAGTAATAATAGAAGTAGTAGTAGGGTAGCCTGAATAACGTCCCCAAAATATCCAAGTCCTAATCCCAGGAACCTGTGAATACATTATATGGCAAACAAGGCTTTGCAGACATGATTAGGGTCTTGAGATGGGGAGATGATTCTGGATTATCCTTGGATGCCCAATGTAATCACAAGAGTTCTTGTAAGAGTGAGGCAGAAGGTCAGAAAGAGATTGGAAGATGCTATGGTGTTGACTGTGAAGATGGAGGATGAGGCCATGAGCCAAAGAAGGCAGGTGGCCTTTAGGGGCTAGAAAAGGTGAGGAAACATGCTCCCTTAGAGCCTCCAGAAGGAACGCAGCCCTGCTGACGCCTTGACTTTAGGAATTCTGGCCTCCAGAACTGTAAGATGATACATTTGTGTTATTTTAAGCTACTAAGTTGGGTAATTTGTAACAACAGCAATAGGAAGCTAATACAAGTAGTAAATATATAGAAATTATATTGAAGAATCATCAGGAAGCTGTTCTAATATAAATTAGTAATTAAAAAGAACACTACAAATATGAAAAATTCCAACGCTTGTTGGAAATTTTTAAAGGTTATGTGAAATCCCAAGAGAGTAGACCACCCGTGGCTTCCCAGGAGTGGTATACATGCATACCAAAGACAAACCTCACTTAAAATAAGGCTGCTTCTAAGAGGTATTTAAAGACTGAATAAAGACAAGCACTGTAGTTGGTCAGATAGCCCAGTCTTCAAGAAAGACGGGAGACAAAGCAAATTGCTTTTGAGAAAGGGTTGGTGAAAAAGATGTAGGGATGAAAAATGTTATCACTGAGATTGTCCAATAGTGGGTTTACTTTGAAGATTCAAGCCTCTTTTGAGTGATCTTTTGTTCCTACTAGGAAAGAGTACACATCTATTTAGAAAACATTTGTTGACTAGCTCCTAGAACCCAGGGAATTCCTCCTTGAAAGGGCACTGCTCCAGGATATATAGTAGCTTCCTTTAACTTAGCAAGGTACAGAATTTTCCTCAGCCCCTTGTTAAGGAATATCAGAAACCCTTGTCTTTTTACTGCCTCAAACTGAAAGATTAACTCCACTCCTAACCAGCTCCTATTTTTCTGTAATCAGGAACTTCTTAACAGAGGACCTCATTCGGAGCTTTGTTTTGAAGGAATGAGCATCCTCTTAGCTTTGCTTTTCTCTGTTACACCTTCCTCCAAAGAGTCTTGTGGACAGGGTCAAGGTAATCAGTTTGTTGTGGTAAAAATACATAAAGATGTCTTAAATCATAATGAATACAATGAATTCTTTACCTCTCATAACAGAAATCCAGAACAGGTTATTCCAACACTGATTAATTCAAAGGTGCAACAGCTCCCAGGATTCTGTATGATGCTCTTGGTTCTCCCCTCATGATTACAAAATAACTGCTCTGGCTCCAAGTACTACAATACATCTCATTTGTGACATCCAAAAGTAGGAAGAGATGATCCTCATCTAGTGCCTTTTATTTTTTCTTTCAAGAGTTAGTAAATCTTACAAAAGCCTCCTAGTTGACTGCTATTTTTATCTTTTGTCCTGGGTTGCATCTGGTGACCATGTTTAAACCAATCCCTGGCAAGGGGGACAGAATCACTATGAAAGATGTGGACTAACCAACAGTCACTCCCTAGGGCAGGGGACTAATCCATTAAGCAAGTGATCACCCACACCTGAGCAAGATTGGGGTTTTGTTAGGAAAAAGGAAAATGGCCATTGGGGAGAAAAACCAACAATTATCTATCTCAAATATTGTTTTTCAAGGTTAAATGAAGGAATTGTATTAAAGAGCACCCCTTGGGGAAGTTTTTCAATCTATTTAACAAAGACCCTGGGTACCCATTTACTTAAAGACCAAATGGTTATGGAAGAAAAACATTACTTCAGAAAGCTTATAAACTGACTTAAAGCTGGATTTACCACTGTCTGGTCTGTGAAACTTCCAGATTCTAAGTGGAGCTATTTTTAATATGAAACTTTGGCCCTTATAATGGACGGACATCAAAAAGACCGTGCAGCATGGAACGCAGAAAACAACCTTAGCACCATTATCTCCACGTGGGGTAACTTTAGCAGGTTAGCATCAGTTTCCTTATAATAAATAACCTCATGGGCTGTATAAGGAATAAGAGAGAATTCATGTAAAACCTTTAGCACAATAATAAATAATAAAGCTGACTTCTTGTTACTTGAGTCCAAGGACTCAAATGAGGCAAACTTGAAGATCTATATTTGGGAGTAGGGATAAATCCCTGTAAAGTTAAAGTATCCAGTTTCCTTGGTTTTAGACTCAAGATCTCCTACTTCCTAATCACAATTTTTACAACTATAAACTACAAACATTAAAAAAATACAGCTAAGTAAAATATAATGAAAACATACTTCAACTAAAAAAAAAATAGAATTGACCACACACACACACAAAAGTTAACTGTCTACCCCATCTCTTAGCATCAATGCCAACCCCTCAGCTTTATGGAACTGCTACAGAAGGCTGGGGTTCTCACTCAGAATTTGGGAGGGGAGGTAGGATTGGCAATGGGCAGCATCAGAAATGGACACTCCATCCCTCAGAATTTGCTGGGACACTATAGGCCTTGAGTTTGTGGCAGTGAGATAAGCCTATTTGGAGACGATAAAGTTAAATTATCTCATTATCAGCAAGCAAACTCAGTAGCTTTCTCCATTAATGCACACAAACATATCATGGAATTAAGATATTACCAGGCAGTACCTGACTGAGAAACTCAGGAATACCCCATCCTTGGTGTGCCCCGTTCTGCCTTGGACCCATCACTTCACCTTCCCACAAGATCTCTGAGGAGGTATTTGCCCAAAGGAAGCAAAGCAAAGAGACTCTTTATTATCATCTGGGGTCTTGACTGCAATCTCTTAATACAGTAAACTGGACTGAGGGTTGGAAGGTGGAAGGCTACTTTTTCTACTATTAGTTAGGACCAAATGCCCTCAGATCTAGCAGGATATATAGAAGCCCTGCTTCAACTACTCCCTACTTCCAATGCCTTAACTGGGGTTAAGCCTTTACTTCTATGATACAAAGAAAGACCACTTTAATTCACTTTCCTGTCAGCTCTAAGAAGAGAAAAGTATTCATTATTTAGAGCAAGGGTTGACAAAATTTTTCTATAAAGAGCCTGATAATAAATATTTTAGACTTGGTGTGTCACACAGAATCTCACAGCTACTGAACCCTGCCATCGTAGCACAAAAGTAGCACCAGATGTTGTGTAAGTGAATGAGAATCGCTGTGTTCCAATAAAACCTTACTATTAGCCTGAGGTCACCTATGCTGTATACCACTTTTCATTCAATGTAAATAATTGAACCATAGTTAGTTTATTTGACTTGTTACTTGAGATGTCCAGGTACTGTATTAAATTTTTGCTTCTCGCTCCTACTGTAGCTGTGCTCCTAATTACAGGGAATGTATTATTATTACTTGTTAATATTTTATTTTCTTTCCCTCCCTATCCTATATTAGACTATATTCAACTCAAAGAGAAAACTGAAAACCTTTAAGAAGTCTAAGCCCTTGTGGCTGACGTTACTTGTGAAGGCATGTTTTTCACTTTGGGGTCAGTGGTGGATCATGAGGCCACTATGAGAAGGCTTCCATCATTGCACTGATAGACACACCAGTTGAAAGGCAGTCCCATCCTTGCTGTTCTGGTTCAATAGAAACCTCCCATCAGAGGACAGAATAGATGAGAATCCAATTGGATAAAATAGTGGCAGATGGTCAGTCTCTTACTGGGGTTCCAAGTGGACGGAAACCTTTTCTGACTTTGGAATTTTCTGTCATAGGGTGGCCAAGGGCCTAAAGAAGTCCCTAAAGGCAAGAGGTCACTTATAATAATCCCCATCCCCCTTTTTCAAGAGTTAGAGTTGTCTGGATGGTGGTGGGGTTCACCCAGAGCCAAGAAATAGTACAGGGCATTTCACTGGAGACAATGAGAGACAACAGGATGGAAAGGGTAGAAACTATATTACAGAGCTATGACCATATATTTGACAAGGCTCAGGATCAGCCCCAAGTCTGAAGAGGCCTCAATGTCAGATATGCAAGAGATCAGCACTGGGACATGGGTTTTATTCTAGTCTTCTCTCCAGAAATGGGAGAAAAGGGTATCTGATGAATAAAAATGTTAGAAGCTGCAGACAGACATACCCAGAGACAAAATAAAGACCTCTAGAGAGCTTTGGCAGGTTTTCATAGAATTGCCACAGGACCTCAGAAAAGCCAGCGAGGTGGTAGTGATGGCTATGGGCTTAGTGATTATGATCTTTGGGGTGATGATGTCGGTCCTTCATGTTTTTGTTTTTGCTTTGTTTTTTTGGTCACGCAGTGCAGGTTGTGGGATTTTAGTTCCCTGACCAGGGACCGAACCTGGGCCCTTGGCAGTGAGAGCATGGAGTCCTAAATACTGGACCTCCAGGAAATCCCCCTTCATGTTGATGTTAACTGTGATGATAGCAGTGGTGATGTGGTGGTGATGGAGATGATATGGTGGTGGTGGTAGTGGAGTCATGCTCATCGTCAAGGTGGTCATGTAGGTCATGACGGTGGTGATGGTGATGATAGCATTGTTGCTATCAGTAGTGGTGGCGGTTGAAAGAGAAAAGAATAAAGACACCTAGTACTTGATCTAGAAAGAAAGTAGGGGTAATAAATTATATAGTGTCCAGCTCCACTATAAAGACTCACAAGGAAAGTATAAAAATTTTGACCTTGAGCCCTGCCTCAGAATTCAATCTGATAACTTTGGAGCAAGAAAAACAGTAGATTCAAAAGCTTCTATTGATTGTTTAGTGAGAAATAGAGACCTATGGTGAATGGTTTTCTTCTTCTTCTTCTTTTTTTTTTTTTTTTTTTTTTTGGAAGATATGTTAATGGATTCTTGATTTTGAAAGTGAAGTTTTTCACCACCTCCACTCTTGATGGCTTGATGGAGAGGGTCAGGGCTGCCTTATTGTATAACTCCAGGGAGTGTTATTCACGCATCTGTGTGAATAGCACCCTGGAGGAGTTTAATGCTCAGACTGCAGCTATGCTTAAGGCCTTGGCATGATAGAGTAGCCTGTAGTTGTCTGAGAAACTGGGGCAGGAATTCAATGAAGAGCTAAGAAGGCAGAAAGTTCTCAGAAAGGAAAGAGTAGTGCCAACAACAGGGAGACAGGCCAGGCCCAAAACTGTACAGAATCGATAAGATATTCCCAGCAGTGGACAGCAGTCCATGAACTTAGGAAGGGCATTGTGTGATACCGAAATTTTAAGTTGATTCCTGTTCAGAACAGTATTTACCCTGTGTTATCCACACACATAAGTCTTAAGGCTTATGATAGCCTTGAGTCTCAAGGAATGCTGGAAATGAGATTATGTCCACTCTTGGGAGTCATGTGGAGAAGGAATAGGATGGAAGACTACAGGTGACGGACAACTGAGCGAGGAAAGAGATATCAAGCAACCACCAGGAAAATGTAACCACCAAAAGAATTTAAGAACCTTCTGCAGAAATTCAGGGGCATGTGCTGGCCTTCTCATAAAAAAGTGAGATGGGAGGAATTGAGTTACTTCATTGGAATATTAAAGAAAAGGGTGACCCTGGAAGGCTGGAAATGTTTATTGAATATTTATGATATTTACTGAACATTTATTATGTGCTACACTATGTATTAAATGCCAGGCCTTATCTCAATTTACAGTGAGAAAATAAGACCTATAATAAATTATTTAGATCAAGAGAATGTAGCCAGTGAGTGGCAGAGCCCTATTTAAACCTATCTGCTAAATTCCAAACTCACACTCAAAAACCACTGGTCTCCAAACATTGTGATGATACATTCCTATCATTAAAAACTTTGGAGGCATGCACCACAGTCTTTATATATTTATTTACTCATAAATTATATATAATGTACATATCTCCTTCTCCACTAATAAATTATATGCATTATAAAATAGACATGAAAATAGAAAAGAGATGAAGTAAATAATTTTTAAAATGTTTTAAAAAGAAGAAATGTAGTGTTTTTATATTTATTAAATGTACACAAATATTTTTATTCTTACTAAAAAATAATAATAGTAGCTGGAAAAAGCATATCACGAATATATCCAAATGGAAGATGTCCATCACCGACTAAGCTTACTAAATCATGATAGTCATTTTTTCATTCTTAACTTCCTTAGTTTTGGAAGTCCTAACCATGGCAATCAGAGAAGAAAAAGAAATAAGAGGAATCCAAATTGGAAAAGAAGAAGTAAAACTGTCACTGTTTGCAGATGACATGATACTATACATGGAAAATCCTAAAGATGCTACCAGAAAACTACTAGAACTCATCAATGAATTTGGTTAAATTGTAGGATACTAAATTAATAAACAGAAATCTCTTGCATTTCTATACACTAAAGATTAGAAAGAGAAATTAAAGAAACAATCCCATTTACCATCGCATCAAAAAAGCATAAAATACCTAGCGATAAACCTACCTAAGGAGGAAAAAGACCTATACTCTGAAAACTATAAGATGCTGATGAAAGAAATTGAAGATGACACAAACAGATGGAAAGATATACCATGTTCTTGGATTGGAAGAATCAATATTGTGAAAATGACTATACTACCAAGATAATCTACAGATTCAATGCAATCTATATCAAATTACCAAAGGCATTTTTCAGAGAACAAAAAATTTTTAAATTTGTATGGAAACATGAAAGACCTCGAATAGCCAAAGCAATCCTGAGAAAGAAAAACAGAGCTGGAGGAATCTGGCTCCCTGACTTCAGACTATACTACAAAGCTACAGTAATCAAGACAGTATGGTACTGGCACAAGACAGAAATATAGATCAATGGAACAGGATAGAAAGCTCAGAAATAAATGCAAGCACCTATGGTCAATTAATCTATGACAAAGGAGGCAAGAATATACAATGGAGAAAAGACAGTCTCTTCAATAAGTGGTGCTGGGGAAACTGGACAGCTACATGTAAAAGAATGAAATTAGAACACACCCTAATACCATACATAAAAATAAACTCAAAATGGATTAAAGACCTAAATGTAAGGCCAGATACTATAAAACTCTTAGAGGAAAATATAGGCAGAACACTCTGACATAAATCGCAGCAAGATCTTTTTGGTTCCACCTCCTAGAGCAGTGAAAATAAAAACAAAAATAAACAAATGGGACCTAATGAAACTTAAAAGCTTTTGCACAGCAAAGGAAACCATAAACAAAAAGAAAAGACAACCCACAGAATGGGAGAAGATATTTGCAAATGAAGTGACCAACAAAGGATTAATCTCCAAAACATACAAACAACTCATGCAGCTCAATATTAAAAAAAAAAAACAAACAACCCAGTCAAAAAATGGGTATAAGATCTAAATAGACATTTCTCCAGAGAAGACATACAGATGGCCAAAAAACACATGAAAAGATGCTCAACATCACTAATTATTAGAGAAATGCAAATCAGAACTACAATGAGGTATCACCTCACACCAGTCAGAATGACCATCATCAAAAAGTTTACAAACAATAAATGCTGGAGAGGGTGTGGAGAAAATAAACAATAAATGCTGGAGAGGGTGTGGAGAAAAGGGAACCCTCCTACACTGTTGGTGGGAATGTAAATTGGTACAACAATTATGGAGAACAGTATGGAGGTTCCTTAAACTAAAAATAGACCTACCATGTCCCACTCCTGGACATATATCCAGAGAAAACCATAATTTGAAAAGATATATGCGCCCCAATGTTCACTGTAGCACTATTTACAATAGCCGAGACATGGAAGCAACCTAAATATCCATGGACAGAGGAACGGATAAAGAAGATGTGGTACATATGTACAATGGAATATTACTCAACCATAAAAAAGAATGAAATAATGCCATTGTAGCAACATGGATGGACATAGAGATTATCATACTAAGTGAAGTAAGTCAGACAGAGAAAGACAAATGCCATATGATATCACTTATATGTGGAATCTAAAAAAATGATATAAACTTATTTACAAAACAGAAACGGACTTACAGATATTGAAAACAAATTTATGGTTACCAAAGGGGAAAGGTGGGGGGAGGGATTAATTAGGAATTTGGGATTAACATATACACATTACTAGATATAAAATAGATAACCAACAAGGACCTACTGTATAGCACAGGGAACTCTATTCAATATTCTGTAATAACCTATATGCGAAAAGAATCTGAAAAAGAACGGATATAGGTATAACTGAATCACTTTGCTGTACACCTGAAACTAACACAACATTGTAAATCAACTATACTCTAATATAAAAATTAAATTTAAAAACTGTTTTAAAAACAAGAAATGTAGTGTTTTTTTATTTATTAAATGTACACAAATATTTTTGTTCTTACTAAAAAATAATAATAGTAGCTGGAAAAAGTATATCATGAATATATTCAAATGGAAGATGTCTATCACTGACTAAGCTTACTAAATCATGATACCAATTTTTTTCATTCTTAACCTCCTAGACGAAGATTTCTGTTGAAATTCAGCTAGTAAATATTCATATTTCCAGATGTCAGTCATCTTGCGAACTAATAGAGAAGTGTTGTATTTTTATATTTTTAACCTATGCCTTCAAATTCCATCGAAACTCTTCATTTAGATGACTTTTAAACGGAAAATTTCACTTCCGAATGTTTCTAAGAATGCACGAGAATATTTTTATGTGATATCTTTTAGAAACAGAATCACATAAAATGGAAACACATCAAAATATTATTTTTCAAAATGTTCTCTCCAAAGTATGTGTCTTGTGAAATATATAAGTATTTCTTATGCATAGTTTAAAAGTGAAAAGACAGTGTCACTTGAAAAGACAAAAATGTTTGTTTCGTGTTTTTTCAAAAATGTCTTCTAAGTCACTAGCGTCAGCTACTTGTCATCAGAAGAAAAAGTCAGAAACTTTGAAACATTAGTGTTTTCATAAAAATAAGAATGTATAACTCATCTTTAATGTTACCTTTCTTTTAAGCATTTTATCATGAGATAACCAGTGAATCTAGGTAAGAGACAAAGATTTTCATGGCCACAATCCTCCCATACTTATCTTATAAAATTTCACAAAAATATAACTATTTAGACAGGGTTTGGCAAATGTTTTCTGTAAAGGCCTTGATAGTAAATATATTAGGTTTTCCAGGCCATACAGTCTCTATTGCAACTACTCAACTCAGCTGTTGATGATACTAAATAGATAATATTAAACCAAGGAGCATGCTGTGTAAATAAAATTTTATTTACAAAAACAGGTATCAGGTGGGATTTGGATGTGGCCATACTTTGCGGACGCAAGACTTAGGGTGGTATAATCCTTAAATCCACTCAACGAAGCGCAGATAACCTGCCGTATGTTACTCCAAAAGGGAAAAGAGTGCTAGTGCCTCCGTCTCCTCTGGGAACCTCTCACTTTTTCCCGAGGGTACTATGTCGACTGTATGTGATGTGTCCCCATCCAACAGACAGGCCTGATGAGGGTGGCAGTGTCAAAGTTCAAAGTTGGAGAAACAAGATTTTTCTTAAATATCTTTAGATTAAAAATGAATGTAAATAGATGTTCCAAATTTTTGTCTTTCATCTCAATTGATCATTGTTTGCACCCCACTTTGGAGGTCTTCACTCAAAACTATTGCACATCTGGCTGTGAAAGCAGGTCATTGGGATAAAAATGGGAGGTGAGGGCTTCCCTGGTGGTGCAGTGGTTGAGAATCTGCCTACCAATGCAGGGGACACGGGTTCGAGCCCTGGTCTGGGAAGATCCCACATGCCGCGGAGTAACTAAGCCCGTGAGCCACAATTACTGAGCCTGCGCGTCTGGAGCCTGTGCTCCTGAACAAGAGAGGCCGCGATAGTGAGAGGCCCGCACACCGCGATGAAGAGTGGTCCCCGCTTGCCACAACTAGAGAAAGCCCTCGCACAGAAACGAAGACCCGACACAGCCATAAATAAATAAATAAATAAATAAATAAAAATAAGGCATGACACAAATTAAGCAATGTGAATACCATCAAGCTTTCATCATCATAAAAAAAAAAAATGGGAGGTGAAGTGAAGGAGCAGGTTGTGGGAGCTTTACGGCTTCTAACACTAGCCAACTTTCAGATGGTTGAGCGTGGGGGGCGGCAATGTGATGGCGGCCTTCAAGGATGAAGGTCAAAGACTACAGAGGTGAACCAATGGAAGAAGAAACAGAACAGGGCTTGGGCTTTGGACAGACTTTCTAATCACCATCCATCCAAACTCTGTTGTGCTCTTACCACACTCTGTTGTTATAATTGAAGGTATGTCTCTACCAGTAGACTGGGAGCTAGCTCCATGAGGGTATGTTTATATCGTTAGTACCCTTTTTTTTTCCTTTCTTAGAAACCAGGTGTCATGAACATTCAAATAATGTTTGCTGAGTGAATGAATGCAGAGGTAAAGAAGTGCCACAAGATTTGGGACTCTTTCTTAAGGAATAAGGTTAATTTAAGATTAACTAAAATAAGACAGACACATAAAAATATAAGGCAGTGTATGTCTCCAAAGTGTCCCTGTGCATCTCAGCACCACCCCAAGTGAGGGAGGGAGGAAATTACTATGACTCAGGAGAAAGGGATATTTCGCCATCACCAGGAGATGTGCTACATAAGGAGATGCAAGGTAAGCAACCAGTTTTTTTAATTGCATTTTTTCCACAGATAGCCAGAGTGGCAATGATTTAGTTGATTTGATCAACACAGACTGCAGAACTGGAAAATTCTGGTAAAACACAACCTACTTCATGCCAAATTATGTGGTTTGTTCAGACT
Source organism: Eschrichtius robustus (assembly GCF_028021215.1). Classification (NCBI taxonomy): domain Eukaryota; kingdom Metazoa; phylum Chordata; class Mammalia; order Artiodactyla; family Eschrichtiidae; genus Eschrichtius; species Eschrichtius robustus. The sequence goes on from NC_090829.1 coordinate 37,065,859, forward strand.
TACTGAACTGGAAAAGGCCAAATCACTTTTCACTTGGCACTGCATAAATATTACCTACAATGATTAAGGGCAGAATCCCAGACCATGTCAAGATATCAGCCAGCGGATGACATGTAGTCCTCAAGCAGGCATGGCTTCCCCTGAAAACAAAGGCTAATCCTATCTTTTGTATTTCATATGTTTGAGCTGGTATCATTTTATATATCTCAAGTGTTGTTAAACCTGGATATTATTTGTCAGTTAAGATTCTTTCGGTCACACTAATCTTTGTGAGCCTTGTATATAGGTTTGTGCTAGCTCTCTGAAAATTCCTGCTGACTCAACATATTCACTTCTCTTTGGGATAGGGAAATGGACCACACAGTTTGAAACGGAGTGAACAGAGGTGTGAGTAAAATGTAAAAGTAGGAAATTAATGTTACTTTTCAAGTAGCAAAGGACTCTGCTTAGAGAAAGAAAAGCTAAACTCTAGTCCCAGCTTTGCTGATAGCTTTATCCAAGTTACCCAGCCCTTCTAGGCCTCAGTTTCCTCATCTGTAAAATGAGTAGGTCAGATCTCTACTAAGACTTCTAACTCTATGATTCTAAGACAAATGAAGAATTAATAATCTGTCTTTAATACTGAAGACCTTGACCTTAGTGATATAATATGCTTCATCAAGAAAGTCATCTGATTCCAGGCTGACTGCAAAGAGGGATCTCAAAAACAGAAGGTGGAAAATACAAGTCGAAACTCAAGATTATTCACACTCCTGCATCTCCACAGGACTCTCAGACATATTTACTGCCTCTAAGAGCAGCCATTCTTTGTGACAGCCAATCTCAGTCTTGATTTCTAGAGTCGTGTGAATTATTCTTTCTCAGGTTTCTCTCTCTCCACCTCCACTAGCCAGGGCCCACACCACAACCTTTCCCCTCCCTCCTCCAAGAATACCAGAGGGTGTGTGTCTTCAAGGGCCACCAAAGCCTGCCCTGAAACCTGATCACAAGGACAGGGGACCCTGATCTGGAGTCAGCCCAGTCCTCTCCAGTGACCCACTTTTTAATGGATAACTTGCCGGCTGGAAAGGCCTCCCGTGATATTGACTCTGGCCTTCTTCCCTGGGGCTCGTGCTGCAGTGCAAGCCCAACGGCCTGGGAGTCCAGAGTCTTTTCGGAAACACCTCTCATCTGTACCGGCTTCCCAGAGCAGGGAAACTCTGCCAAGGATGGATGGCATCCTCTTCTTGAATGGAGCATTCAAAGCTGCTGCCACGTGTTGAAGGTGAGCCATTTCTGTCTCGTGTGCCCCTCCTTGGTCAGGCTGTGCTCTGACTCAGCTTCACATGCAGCTGTTCCCTGGGGTGTTATCACGGTTTTTTCTAATGAGCCATTTCTCCTTCCTGCAGCCGCACTGGGACTCAGACCTCAGGTCACTCTGCCAGTTCCCCAGCCTCTGCCTCAGCATGCATTCTCACAGCGACCTTACAGCTGATGGAAATTCTGTCTGCAAGCAAGTTAATTCCTCATGCTTCTACTAGATACATATTTAATGCATTTTTAAAATAGATACTGAATGTCATTTCCATGGCTCTTGCAGATTATCGATGGCAAATTCTTTTCAATAAACTTTTATATGCATAAATGATTTATTTAACATGGGGCAGATTTTATTACCATGAGGAATAGAGGTTATAAGTATTATTTGCTGTCCTCCGTGGCACAGCAATGTAGGAAACCACAGACTATGCTCCGACCACAGACATCTGAAAAACATTTGATTTCCATCGTATTTCTTAAAAATTTTACTGGTTGCTGAAGACCCTTATCGGGCCATAATTATAAATGGACCAGAACATGAAATAGCTGTGAGAGCTAAGAAAGACCTTCGTGCTGGAACAAGTTCATTCTTGGAAACCAAGGCCTCTTGCAACTTAGAAGAAAATTGTAATATCGTATATGCATTAGACAGTATTTTTCAAGAAAAGTCTTTTTCCAATTCTTTATCTGAACATTGGTCAGGTTAGTTGTTCAAATCTTCGAATGGATTAGAAATGAGTGCACTGTCTTCCAAAAAAAGGAGGTCCATCCTAAGAGAAAATGCCTTTCCTGAAACATTTCCTAAACTCCCTTACAGAAGCCATATTTAAGCCTGACTAAGAAATGCCCACGTATTGAACCAGCCAAGAAGACGATTATACACTGATTTTAGGAGCTTTTCCACTTTTTTTTTTTTTTTTTAATAAATTTATTTTTGGCTGCGTTCAGGCTTTCTCTAGCTGCGGTGAGCGGGGTCTACTCTTCGTTGTGGTGCGCAGGCTTCTCATTGCGGTGGTTTCTGTTGTTGTGGAGCATGGGCTCTAGGGCACGTGGGCTTCAGTAGTTGTGGCACGCAGGTTCCATAGTGGTGGCTCACAGGCTCTAGAGTGCAGGCTCAGTAGCTGTGGTACAGGGGCTTAGTTGCTCCGTGGCATGTGGGATCTTCCCGGACCAGGGCTCGAACCCATGTCCCCTGTATTGGCAGGCGGATTTTTTTTTTTTTTTTTTTTTAAACTTTTGGGGTTTTAAAAATTAATTTATTTATTTATGGCTGTGTTGGGTCTTCGTTTCTGTGCGAGGGCTTTCTCTAGTTGCGGCAAGTGGGGGCCACTCTTCATCGCGGTGCGCGGGCCTCTCACTATCGCGGCCTCTCTTGTTGCGGAGCACAGGCTCCAGACGCACAGGCTCAGTAATTGTGGCTCACGGGCCTAGTTGCTCCGTGGCATGTGGGATCTTCCCAGACCAGGGCTCGAACCCGTGTCCCCTGCATTGGCAGGCAGATTCTCAACCACTGCGCCACCAGGGAAGCCCGGCAGGTGGATTCTTAACCACTGCACCACCAGGGAAGTCCAGGAGCTTTTCCACTTTTAACATTTGAAATTAATTCCAGCCAGAACTGTGATGTATAAGTACACATGAAAAGAACTTTGTATGAAGATGATATATAATTATACTGCAATGCTCTATTTTTCAACATGTTTCTCAAATAGCTAAGACATGCACAAGTAAAAAATGCAAAAGTTACAAGAGAATATATAGAGTTTCCCTAATTCTCCCCTAACCCCTGTTGAGGCAAAAACTTAGTTTCTTGTATACCCTTCCAAAGATAATGTGTATATATATTATTTTTCAAAGATGATAGCATGTTGAACATAATTCTTGCATGTTTTTTCCTCGCTTAAATTTATCTTGGAGCTCAACCTCATTCTTTTTAATGACAAGAAATTTCTCTCATATGAATGTTCCATAATTTACTTAGCCAATCTCCTAGTGATGAACTTCTGGGTTGTTTACGGTCTTTTGCTATTATAAGCTATGCTGTGGTAAATATCCATATATATAGATATATAGATAGATAGACAGATAGATACCCATGTATCTTTCTGCATGTATGCCATTGTTTCCATAGATTAAACTCCTACAAGTGGGATTATTGGGTCTAAGGATAATTCTTTTTTTTTGGCCATGCAGCTCAGCTTGTGGGATCTTAGTTCCCCCACCAGGGATCGAACCCAGGCCCCGAGAGTGAAAGCACCAAGTCCTAACCACTGGACCACCAGGGAATTCCCAATAATGTATTTTTAATTTTAGTAGATATTGCAATTTTGACCTCCTTAGAGACTGAACCAATTTACAAGCATTCCTTGCATACCTCCCCCAACTCAAAAAAAAAAAAAAAAGTAGGAAAGAGCAATGCTCTCCTAATCAGTCTCTTTGCTCTATTTGAGTTTGTGTTTGTGGAATTGCATTAAATATAGAGAATGTCAGAATATAACACAACTGACATAATATTATCACTCAGGTCTCAACTCAAATGTTGTTATTCCCTCCACAAAGCTTCCCTGACCACCCAAAACACACATCCCCAAGCACACTCTAGCCCACTATCCTTTGTGTATCACCGTCACTTATCGCTATCAGAAAATTACCTTGCTTCTTTGTTTATTCTCTCTCCCTACCCTGCCACCCCTCACTAGAGGGTAAGCCTTGGGAGAACAGGAAGCATGACGACCCAGTACTTTGAACAGAACCTGGCACGGAATCGACACTCAACATGTGTGTGTTGAGTGAAACCCTGGCTTCAAAGGTACCTTTGTTACCCGTGGATGTGAGTTTGCTCTGGAATAACTTTCCAGAGCCCTCCAAGAAAGGGGATGGGAGTTGCTCAGAGGAGTTTCTAACACATTCTGGGAATACTTTACAGGCCTCAGAGAGAAAACAGGCTCCCACAATTTTGAGGAAAACAAATGGGGCTGGTAGAAACCATCCAGTTCTTTGATTTGGGCCCGAACAAAAATCACATTATCCTTAGTTCTGAGCAAACTATGGGTCAAAGTGGAGCAGAAATTAATATTTGTAAAGTGGTTTGAAGAGTATCAAGCACCATTGCTATGGCTATTAATAGAGAGATATTCTTAATGAAAAATAAAGAAGTGGTTTTTGACTTTCAGTTCATAAAGTGCCCTCTTTTGAGGAAGTTCTGTCAGGTGGTATCTGCTGTAGAGGTGATTCGCTGAATACAGGTGGTAATAAATAAGTGATTGTCGAAAGGGTGTTTCTAAATCCTCTATGGGTTATTCGCTGGGTCCCGGGTATGGCCGGCAGGCTCGGCTAGGCCTAATTAATTAGATTCAGCTGTGTGGGAAACTTTAGTAATGACTTGGTATGAATATTTCTCGCTGCCCATTAACTGGCTTGGCAGCAGGAAGACATGAAAACGCCATTTGAGCTTTCTGGACGTTATATATTCTGGGAGATACAGGCGATACCATGTGAATTTTCCCATTGGAAAAGATTTTTCAGTCTTAATACAGGAAGTAGATTCATCTTCATTGTCCAAGAAAGTACGTTTCTCAGAATTCTTAGAGAAGCCTGCTACTCAGTTCCTTATATAGAACTTGCATGTAGGCTTTCATGAGCCAGTGCCCTGTCAAGGGGAGGCTTCTGGGGTTTAGACCCCTTTAATCCTCATTGGAGGCACCTTTGCCAATTCTTTAAATGGACAGCGAGGGTTTTCTCAAACTTCAAGTGTTATGAAAGTGCAGCTTCCTAGACAAGTCTCCCAGCTGGCCCCCACCTCCAGTTGCATGGCTGGCCCCGAGCACCCCCGTAGAGCACTCCTGAAGGCACCCTTGGGCCTGGTCCTCTAGATCTGAAGGCCCTGGAGAAAGCAGCCCTTGCAGGGCCATCTGTCCAAAGACAGCCTCGATTGTCAGCTCACTACTTCCTCCCCGCCAGACATACCACCTCCAGGGAATTCATTCTGGGTGGCCTTTCATAGAGTTCCCTGCTCTGATCTCAGCAAACCCAGGGCCTAAGTGAACTTCTGACTCTGGGGAAGAATGTTGTGGGACTGGGTTGTCCTGTGTGGAACAGAACCGGCGGTACCAGGTTCAGGAGAACTTTTGCTGAGTCCGCCAAGGGGTTTCTTCTCAGGCCCAGGCTCTACAAGTGGAAACTTCCAAATATTAACTCTTAGCAAAAGGGCCTGATAGTCACACAAGACCCTCCCTCCGAGAGCTGCACAAAACCCTGACCCCCCCTAGACTGGGCCATTTGAGCAGGTGCCCTCCCCAAACCTGGGAGGAAAGTACAAAGCCAAGTTGGGAGTGACTAGAGGCATTCAAGATTTATTTGAAACACATGATTTCTAAGATGTAAGGACCGAAGCTGATCTGAAGGATTCAAGATACTCCTTTTCATACCATATATTTTCCAGGCCTTTTGTAAGATACCCTCCAAAGAAAAATGAAGGATATATTTGTGTTTAAGAAATACACAAGATTTTGAAAAAAGGTTAATGCTAGAATCCCGTCCCATTTAAGATTCTCCAATATATTTCCTTACAGGTTATCAAACATCCGTCTGCCTGCCTTAGATTTTCTGTCCAGGAAATAAGAATTTTCCCACAACTAACCTAAGCTGCCTAAGGGGAAAAGGTGGAGAGACACACATACTTCCTGGCATGTGGAATGAGGAGTGATGTTATGATTCCCACTCATATGATCCACTGAGATTGTGGCTGAAACAAAATGCCCTCTAATTAAGAGCGCTGCCCCTTAGAAAGGCTCATCTTGCCAAGCCCTGCTTACAGTCCTACCGATGTCTGCCCTTTGAATGAGTACCTAATAAGAACCTCAGTTTTGCAGAGATGCGGCACAATGGAAGGAAGGACATGGCTTTCTTTCTTTTTTTTTTTTTTTTTTAAGTCCTGTACAGAACTGTTCTGTCAAGGACCTGTGGCCGGGTGACCAGTGTGGCTATGAATAGCCTAACCCTCAGTCAAGTTTGTATGAGAAAAGCCGATGTGGGGTATTATCTTAGTCAGCTGGGGCTGCCATAGCAGAATCCCATTGCTCGGTGCCTTAAACAGCAGAAACTTATTTTCTCACCGTTCTGGAGGCTGCTGGAAGTCTGAGATTAGGGTGCCAGCTTGGCCAGACTCTGGTGAGGACTCTCTTCCTGGTTTGCGAATAGGCCATCTTCTTACTGTGTCAGAGACAAAGAAGAACGAGAGAATATGAGGGCCCCACCCAAAGGCCACACTACAAATACCATCACCCTGGGGGGTGCAGGGCTCACAAAGGCACCAGCCAGGCAAGGCCCAGCTATCCGCACTGAAGGCTAACAAAACACAGTCCAGATTCCTTCCTCCTTCGTCTAGTATTTATTGAGCCCCTACCGTGAGCCAGGCACAGGTCTAGGCAATGGGGATACGGCAGCCAAGAAAGTGTTGACATTCCCTGCCCTCGTGAGGCTTCCAATTTATATATTCCACCAAAAGCCTGGCCCTCAATAATTCTGATACAGAGCTAGAGGCTTTGACAAGCTAAGGTCTGAGCACTCAACCAGGGCTGCATTTTTAAGATGTGCATTGTTTCACGTTTCTTCCCTTTGTCAAGTTTTGAGACACCCCAGGAGCACATATGCTGTTCAGAGGTGGAACCACCCAGGGTGGGAGCAGAAGCCCGTGAGCCTCACCCCATGAGTACTGCTTGGCCCTGTGGCTAACACGCTTGCTGCCTGGCTGTTGGGCTGCACACTGCAGACCTGCAAGCCTTGTAGTCGTCCAGTCTAGAGACTAAAGGAAGAGCAGAGACATCAATAGCTTACCAGACAGGGGGACTCTCACGCAAATGCGTGGCAGACAGAGAGCAGGACACAGCAACCATCCTCACTACCGCTGGGAGAAGGAGACTACCATTTATAGAGGGGAATTAATGTCAGGTGGACTCAGTTACCAGGGACTAATTAAGCCCTATAATTAAGAGAACTGGGTAGTCATGTGAGAGAAGCAGGACCTGGTTGAGCAGGGGATATACAGAAGGCAAAAGAATAGCCATCTTGAATGGCCTGATCTTAGAGTGGCCCTGGACCAGACGGTTCCACCATGCACCCATTTCTTCACTGACAAAGAGGGGATGCTATTTACCTGTGTCCTAGGGATGTGTGTGAATTTCACCCACCACTCAGAGATTGGAAAGCCCACTTAGGTGGAAAGACAAGTAAATGAGCTTTACAACTTGCCTTCACACAGCTAACTTGCTGCCTGCCTTTTAGGGGATCCACGTATAAACACAGGACCGTGTAATTAACCTGATGTCAACACCAGCTGAACAAAGGCACAGGGCTGAGGAGGGCCAGGTGGCCCAGGAGAGACACATTTGGGCAGGCTTTGGGAGAGAAGGAGCCCTTTCTTCTGGCTCCTTATTCAGATCCCTTCAAGGGAGGAATGACCTACCAAACGTGGGCAAACGGTTCCCAGAACTGCTGAGTTTCATTCACACAGAAAAAAAGCAAAAAGTTACCCCTGGCAGGCATTTATTTTCCAAGAAGCCATGGGCAGCCAGCGGCTGTGGGCACTTGTCCAGATACCTCAGGTGGAAGCTGCCATTACCTGATATGGTGATGTCTGCTGGGCTAAGTAGGGCGTGGAACATGAACTGCATTTGGTCCTGTGACTGCTGACAGAGATGGGGACGGGGTGGGAGTGAATGGTTAAATTTCTATCTCCCATTTTGTCCAATGTTTTTCTTCACTTGGGGGAATAACTAATATTGTGATGAGACGATTTATAATGAATTTAAAAGGTATTTATAATACCTTTCAAACACAAGGCGTGAGAGAAAGCCATGTTGTCACTATAGTAATAAAAAATGCAAAGGTAAACTCTGTATGAAGTTAAGACATAGAAACCACAATGAGATATCACCTTACTCCTGTCAGAATGGTTATCAAAAAAGAACATAAATAACAAATGTTGGTGAGGATGTGGAGAAAAGGGAACCCTTGTACAGTATTGATCATGGGAATGTAGATTGGTACAGCCACTTTGGAAAACAGTATGGAGGTTTCTCAAAAAACGAAAAATAGAACCACCACATGACCCAAAAATTCCACTCTGGGGTATACATCCGAAGAAAACGAAAACACTAATTCAAAAAGATACATGAACCCCAATGTTCATAGCAGCATTATTTACAATTGCCAAGATATGGAAGCAACCTAAGTGTCCATTAACAGATGAATGGATAAAGAAGATGTGGCACATATTTACAACAGAATACTACTCAGCCATAAAAAAAAATAATAATAATGCGTTTGCAGCAACTTGGATGGACTTGGAGGGTATTACACTAAATGAAATAAGTTAAAGACAAGTACTGTTATGATATCATTTATATGTAGAATCTAAAAAATAAAACTAACTAGTGAATATAACAAAAAAGAAACAGACTCACAGATATAGAGAACAAACTAGTGGTTACCAGTGGGGAGAGGGAAGGCGGGAGGGGCAAGATGGCGGGGGGGGGGAGTGGGAGGTACAAACTATTATGTATAAAATAAACTACAAGGATATATTGTACACCACAGGAAACATAGCCAATATTTTATAATAACTATAAATGGAGTATGACCTTTAAAAATTGTGAAGCACTATGTTGTACACTTGTAACTTATACACTACTATACATTACTATACTGCAGTTAAAAAAAAAAAAAAAGACATAACGAGCTCAAAGACTGTCAGGGCAAGATGTGGCATCATTAAGGGATTGTCTCCCCAAGACTCTCCCACAATTTAAAGGAAACTTCCTTCCTTCCCTCTTCCTCTCCTTTCTGTCCTTCTTTCTTCCCCCTCCCTGCTCTTAACCACGATTAACAGGTTTTAGTGCTTTAAGTAAAAAGCAACACTTTTTTGACCTCTCTGTCCTCCGAGGTGTTCCAAGTGTGTCACCTGCCCAGTGTGACTGCACAGTAACGAGACAGACTTCCAGGTTTGGCTTCGGGAGATAAGTCTCATCATTTTGTGGTCATAGCACATTGTTTCGGGGGATTATCAACTTCTAGGGAGGGAGTCAGGCAGGCTGGCAGGCAGGCTAGTGACCCCGCAGGAATGCGAGCTCTGGTGAGTTTCACAATAAGCCAGCTTCCACCATGGGAAAGCCGTCCCTTCTAGAAGGCCAGGCAGGCACGCAGTGGGATCAGGTGCCTTGCAGCCTTCTTTGGGCCAGGTGTCTGACTGTATGTGTTCCTGAGGTGAGCAGGGCAAGAAAAAAACAAAACAACCAAACCAAACACACCGCTGCCTTTACCTTGAGTCCCCGCACCCTCTCTTCATGGGTCCCAGATTCCCTGACTTCAGGGCCCCTGCAACACATCCTTCCTGACACCCCAGGAGTTGTCCTCTGCCCTGGGTTCATAGAATGAGACCTAGATGATGCCGAATTCTGATTTCTACTCTGAACAGTCAGCAGAGCTGAGTTCTGAACAACGCTGTTTGTTTGTTTGGGGTACGGTCTCTCTTTATAGGTTGGTCTGTTTTCCATTCAGTGGTTAACTGTTTAATAAATAAACATTAGGAGCTGTGAGTTCTCACTGGGGGTATTAGTACATCAGACTGGTGATTCAAGAACTCTGAGCCTTAGAAACTAATGACAAGTGACACAGGTCACCTTGTAAACGTGCTCACGTCCCCGGGTCTGTCATGAACAGCCTCACATTCTGGAATAACAGACCTTCCTCCCAGCACGCCAGGCCCAGGCTTTCAGTCTCATAGCGCTTTCTTTACCCCAAGGAGAAGCTGCTCTGACATAGTGTTCTGCATAAAACACGCAGTCCAGCTGGAGGGATGGGTAGACATGATCCCACTTTACAGTTTTTCCAGTTATCGCACTTCCTGTGCTTAGAGCAGCAAGTCTCTCTGTGCTTTTCGGAAATACATCTCTCAGTTGGAGTTAACGCTACGATGCCACCAACGGGGTTAACTATGGTCCAGGCAGTCGGCTTGTTTGTGGACATACCTTGTGGACTCAGGGGCTGGTCAAGATGATGAATTTTATACAGTCAAAAGGAGAGTCACTATGTTCATCTGTCATCAGGGTGCTGACATAACACTGGGTTTTTCTAGCGTGCTTTTTTCACCTTCCCAAAAAAGGTAGCATTGGCTCTCAGAATGTTTAAAAAATACCAAGCATAGGTTACCGTAGGAATTGTTACATTTCTTATCATTTAAAAAATTGAACAGAATTACAAAAAGGCAAGGCAATATGTTGATCCTTATAGAAGCTAGGTAATACATACAGGGAGAGTTATTATACCATTTTCTATACTTTTATGTGTGTTTGAAAGCATTTAAATAAATTTTTTAAATAGACTCTGAACACCCACTTGAAACGATACAAAGACAATTGACGTGCAAATTCTTACTCAAGAACTATTAAGAACTGACATTAATGGAACACTCAGCCTTAGATCTGAGGATCTTCTATGTGCCAAGGCTTCACATGTGTGATTTCCAAGCCTCACAACAACACTGCAAAAACAGGATAATTAATCCAACTTATAGGTGAGACTCACAGAGGCTAAATGATTAGCTCAAGCCACTTGTCAAGTAACAGAGTCAGGACTGGAACACAGACCTGTTGCTCCCTAAGAAGAAGAACTTTCCACAACTCCACACAAACTTCAGCTTTGTGTGGGTGCAGAGTGCATGATTGCCTAGACCAGTGATTCCAAGGTCAGGAGTAAGGCAGGGGAAAGCTATGTTTACCTCCAGCTGATTCTCATGGAAACAGAATTTAGGGAATTCTCCAATTCTCCTTGATTTGAGGCTCTTGGATTCCGCCCCCCCGCCAAAAAAAAAAAAAAAAAAGGGAAACTTGTTCCTCAAAGTGTCCCCTCTTTAGAGGCTGTCTTTTAAAAATGTATTGCTTCTGGGTGGCATAAAACATTTCAACACATTCCTAATTCTTTCCCTTTGAGTTAATTTATTCCTCAGCTTCATTTTTCTTCCCTGTTGGGAGAGAATGTCCTAAGAGCAGGGACATCTGGGGCAGGGGAGTCACTAAGAGGTGATAAAAGGTTACAAAAAAAGAAAGTGGGGAAATCCAGCGTCCTTTCCTTTGTGATTTCACCTAAGCAGCAGCCAACACCACACCCTTATGGGTGTATATTTGGTCTTTATACACTGTAAAGTCTAAAAATAAAAGAACTGTCTTTGAAAGGGAACACTGTGCCCTCAGTTTTTGTGGAGGATTTGAATCCAGTAATTAATTCTATCTTTCAAAGGCCAATTTTGATATCTGGATTTTCTTCCTCGATGCCTCTTCCTTGCCCGGTGCAGCGAGTGTTTGTCGAATGGATGCAAGGGTCAATTCCAGGCCAGAAAGAACAATGGGTGCATTGGAATTGCCAAGGGTCAGAAACTGAAGCATTTCACATCATAGGTCTGAGTTCCAGGAAACCATGACATTCCTGAGTTCTTTGGAGATACCGGCATTCAGAGGCATGGATGATTTCAACTTAATTTCAGGCCTCGGGGGACTGCATCAGGTTGTGAAGATCTTCAAGAACTAACACACACACACACACACACACACACACACACACACACACACACACACACACACACACATTCACATACCCTACCTATGAAAACCACATCGTTTCAGTGAGTCCGGACAGTCTTGACAAACATTTATCCTTCCCAATACCTTATCCACCCTCACTGTGAGGGATCCAGAAGGGCCTCATAATATGCCACTGTGAGAGAAGGAAACCAACACTGGATTTTTCCCCCATGTGCTTGCTTGCCAAGCCTAAGAAAACATTCAAGCCCATGGCTTCTTCTTTCAACCAGTTGAACCAAGGGTAGGGTAGGGGAGCGAATGAGAGTGGGAGCCTCAGTAATTCCTACATCTGACCTCAAGTCCAAAGATGACGTCCTTCTTCAAAGAAAGAATTCTTTAAATGTGTCCATGTAATCTTGAGACAGGGGATGCAGGCGGCTGAGGCCTACAGGCACCCAAAGTAGCAGTGGTTCTCGTGTCCTTCCAGCCTAGGATGCCAGGTTGGCTGGACAAATGTAGCTGTAGGAATCAGACACACCACGGAGACACGGGGTCTATTATTATCAGTCGCTCTGAGGAGAGACTGCATGGTCAGCTGCTGTCCCAGAATTCCCCTCTTGGGCCCTGACGGGGGACTCTGAAGGCATCCAACAGGGACACTGGCAGTGCCACTAGACAACCTCCTCAGAACCATTTATAAGGTTCTATGACCTTAGAGGCCCAGGCCTGCAAGAATACAGACTCTCAGACCCAGAAGGCATCGCAGGGCCATCTTGTCTTGCCCAGTTAGGGAATACGATAGATCCTGTAACTGAATTTCTCATCCCTTTAAGCCCTACAAAGTCTCTGGTAAGCCACTTTTGAAGGAAGCATTTCTAAATGATGTTATCTACTAACCTGTTTTATAAAACAGGTGTTAACGAACATACAACCCTTTCATAATAACTTGACATCACCCTTAAACTTCAGTTTTCCCATCTATAAAATGTAGAAAACAATAGCCCTGACTTAATAGGGGTATTGTCATGATTGAATGAGACATGACATATGGAGTGCCTAGTACAGCACCTTACCCATTATCAGTGTTAAATAAATGACAGCAAGAATCAGTCCTAGCAGCTCCAACCATCAGCTATCTCCTTGACTAGCAACACTATGACTCTCCAACAGCTCCCTGCCACACCCCTGCCAAGTCTGCTGTTTCTTATCTACTGTGGACTGGGAAACTAGAAAAATCAAACATGTCCAGAATTATATGTGTATGTGCTCAATTAGAATCAATAAATCTCCAAATGAGTGGTTAAGTGTATAGCTGTGTGAGTGCTTGCCTCCACCCAGGAATACAGTCTGTGTTTTGAAGGGTTGAATATATCATATATCAGCTCTCCAGGGTCTAGATGAGTAAGCTGTTACTGTATTTATTATTCCCTACATATACAAGCACGTATTTCTTTTTATAAAGTAGGTTTTTTTTTTTTTTTTGGTTGCGTTGGGTCTTTATTGCTGTGTGGGCTTTCTCTAGTTGCGGCGAGCGGGGGCTACTCTTCTTTGCGGTGCGTGGGCTTCTCATTGCAGTGGCTTCTTTTGTTGCAGAGCATGGGCTCCAGGCATGTGGCCTTCAGTAGTTGCAGCATGTGGGCTCAGTAGTTGCGACACTCGGGCCCTGGAGTGTGCGGGCTTCAGTAGTTGTGGCTCGAGGGCTCTAGAACGCACTCAGTAGTTGTGGTGCATGGGCTTAGTTGCTCTGCGGCATGTGGGATCTTCCCAGACCAGGGATCGAACCCATGTCCCCTGCATTGGCAGGCAGATTCCTAACCACTGTGCAAGCAGGGATGTCCCTATAAAGTAGTTTTAATCACATCTTTAAGGTATTGTTAAGAAGTTACTCTTTTTCCACCTCCTGGCAAAGAGACACACCAGAGCACGCAGAAGTGATGTATTGTGATTAATAGAAACCAAAGCCATGGCTCCTCCAAGGACCATCCAGATTTAGAGATATCAGATGCTTGTCGACCCAGGAGACATCTCTAGTCTTGACTGTGCAAAACAAATCTCACAGAGGAATGTCTACCTCTGACTCTGTAAGAAGGGGTAATGGAAAACAATGATGTGTTTCTGGGTTGGCAGTTTGGCATTGTCAGTCTTCATCATAGAGGGGTGAGTGTAATCGTCTGTTATGAAACCAGACAGATACAGATGTGCTTTTGTAGTGAACTGTGGTTGATTTTGCCAGCTCAGCACCATTCAGCCGTCTTTTGGTAACAGCACTTCAGTCCAGGGATGGGTATGTGACTTGGGTTTGGCCAACCAGAGCACCATATCTGAAAGGGATCCAGTGATTAGTTCTGAGATAAATATTTTAGCCAATGGAAGCCCCACTGGCCTTTCTGTTAGTGCTAACTGGGAAGAGGCAGTTTCTTTCTTTTAAACTGGAGATGCAAGCCTGGAGCGAAGGGTGGTCATCTTGCTACCACAAGAGGAAATCTTATCTGAGAAAGAGACAGACCTTGGGGACATCACTTAGGCACCTGTATTCAACCGTAGCAAGACTTTTCAGTTATATGTGCTAGTAGACACATTCTCTTTTATCATTTTTCCCCCCTTGGGACAATTTGAGTTGGATTTTGATCACTTGCAACTGAGGGAGTTCTGATCATGCCTCCTGATAATAGGCAGTTCTTGGCTCTGTGTGACGTCATGGTAGCCAGCCTCCAAGATGGCCCCCAGTGACCTTCACTTCCTAGCAGTCACATCCTTGAGAAGTCTGAATTAGGGCTGGTCTGTGTGACTAGAGGATGCAGCAGAAGCAGTGGTGTATGACGTCCAAGGCTAGGTCAGAAAAATGCATTGCAGCTTCTGCCTTGGCTATTTGAATCTCTCATTCTGGGGGAAAACCAGCCACAGTGTTGGGAGAACACTCAGGAAGCTCATGTGAAGAAGTCCACACTAAGAGCACTTAGGCCTCCTGCAAAGAGCCAGCACCAGTTAGCCAGGCATGTGCATGAGCCACCTTGGGAGTGGACCCTCCTGCCCCACTTAAGCCCAGCTGACGTCTTAACTGCAACCTCATAAGAGATCCTGAGCTACAATTACCCTACCAGCTTGATCCCAAATTCCTGACCCACTGTGGGAAACTGAGAGATAATAAATAATTATTGTTGTGTTAAGTCACTAAGTTTTGGAGTAATTTGGAGGAACACAGCATTAGGTAACTACCAGACCTCTTCTGCTATTTCTCACGCCCTGATCCTGATGAGAAAAACAGGATACTGTAACACATACGTCCCAGGCTCTTACCCCTCAAAGTCTCACTCTGTTTCTGAGAGTTGCCAGAAGGGAAGTAATTATCATAGTGGAGCCCCTCCCACCGTGGGCCCTCATCTTCCTCAAGTGCCAGGCGCCACCATCACCTCTGCCAGGCAGCACCATCACTTTCCCAGGGGTCAGTGTCTCTGCCAAGTGACTGGCCCTGAGGCCTCCTCTATGGCAGCCCCCAATTCCCCATAGAAGAACTCAGGCAGCCCCCAATTCCCCATAGAAGAACTCAGGCCTCCTGGACGTGTGTGAGCTCAGGGCTCACTGTGTCCCCTGCAGGAATGACGCTGCTTCTTGTCCTGTCTCTATGTCACTTTAACCTTTGACTTGCCCATGAAGTTTGGAATGTGTAATTTTGTACACACCATATGATATCTCAGAGGTCCAGCTTGGCCATTTTCTCTTCAGTCATGGAACAAATAACTTTTTCTTTGAAGCAGAGTAGCCAGATAGAATTTTCTGTGAAGACGAAAATGTTCTATATCTTCACCATCCAATACAGTAACCACTAGGCACACGTGATCACTGATCCCTTGAAATGTGACTAGTATGATATGAGTCGGATTTTTGATTATATTAAAATAGTCACATACGATGAGTGGCTTCTGTATTGGACAGTACAGCTTTAGATGCAGTGGTTTTCAAACAAAAAACTTTTCATCTTGAGCAGAGAGTCTGCACTAAGATCAATGTGACTTTAGAGAAATGCTTTAACTCCAATGTCTTAACCCAATTTTAATGGAAGTGGTTCCTTTGGGATTTACTTTCAGAATTTCCTCCCACCTTCCCCTCAGGACTCAGACAGGAGCCCAGGACTGACTAATCCCTCCGTTCCTCCAGACATGCCAACACACAACTGAATCCCAGGGATGGGTGTGGCCCGCTTTCAAATGAATACCCTGCTACCATCAAATTTGGCATCTCAGGGTGGGAAAGGATCTGGAAGCTTATCTAGGCCACACTTCCATGGGCCCCTCACTGCTTATGATTGCATAACCGTTCACTGAGCAGTCCCAACGCTGTTGGGTCTAAACATGAAGTGGTTTTAATTTTTCCAATGACTACCTTCAAATTTGATTTGCTCTGAACCAAACAAAACAAACTAACAGAAGGAAAACAAAAAGCTTTTCCCTTAGCACATCTTGGGCAGATTCCATTACCCTCTTGTCACTTTCAGCCCATTAAAAATCCCCTTCTCATAATCTAATTCAGAATCCTATGCCAGCCTACTTCTCTGTTAGTTTTAAGATCCTCCAGCCTGTTGGAGTGGAAAGGGGTCGGGAAGAAGGGACCACATTGTTCCCTGATCTGGGAGATCCCGACCGGTTGGTGAGGCCTCCTCTGCCACCTCTCAGCTCTGCCCTGGGTGGCCGACCACACAACCTCTTGCTGTTGGGTTCCTTTACCAGAGGGCAGCCCTCTGGAATGGACCCTGGTGAGAAAGCTCGAGACCAGCAATTTCTCTGGGTACTGACCCCCTGCCACCATCTCTCACGCAGGCAGGCAAAGGGGGAGATCTGCAAGTCCACAGCCCAAGCTGATGTCCACCTGGGGAGGGAGATGCTCTCTCCCCTCTTTCAGCAGCGGCCCCCCTCCCATTTCTCTTGCCTGGGGCAGGGGTGGACTGGGGCACAGGGAGGGAATCACTCCCTACTGTGAACCCTGCCCACCGCTGTCGACTTAGACGCCTCCTGCTCTTTTCCATGTGAAAAGAAGTAGGAAGGTGGTAGGGTGGACGTTGACTATGGAAGCCTAATATGTAGCCTCTTAGAAAGGGCGAGGGGGAGGGGAGAGGGTTGTAGTGTGGCTTTTGGTTGCTACTAATTCCCTTTTTTTTTTCCCAGGGTAGAGATAATATTTTATGTCATACATAAATGCACACAATATAACTAAACTATGAAGGGCTGGCTCTGGGGTAGTAGGCACATTCAATTCTCACAAGCCAGGCCAGCGGAAACAGTATGTTTTGGGGGACTTAGGGGTGGAGGGGCACCTGACGCAATGAAATGTATTAAAAAATATTCTTGTGGCGGGAGTTTTGAGGGACTCCTCTGCTTAAACATGCTAAAAGCATATTGCTTAATTTATACATTTATTCAGAATGTATCGACCCCTGAATCCATCCTCAGAGTGTGAAGCATTTAGCACCTTTTTTTCAGGTGGGACTCTAAATGCCAGTTCCAGAGCGCCAGGAACACCCTCACTTCACCCTCCCCCTTCCTGATTTGGTTTGCTTTAAGTGGTCTTGAGCAGGAAGAGTGGATGTGCAGGGATCTTGGTGAGCCACTGGATGGTCTCAGGTGAGCTGCTGGCAGAAGGGCTGTAGACAGGGACTGGCCTGGATGCCCAGAGGCTGGACAGAGACCCCAGCATGAGGCAGCAGCTGTCCTGGTGTCCTCACAGGGGGCAGGGGCTGCCCTGCCCCATGAAAGGCCAGGCAGAAGGGCTCCCAGTATGCTGGCCCAGGCCAGAGGGTTAAGCTCTTTGCTAGAATCTGCTGACTCAGAGATGCATAGTAGAAGTTCCAGCCTAAGTGACAGAAACCTCTGGGCTCAATATGCCATTTATGGGGCATAGGGTGGCTTAGTGACCAGTGGTGGCTAAATTTCCCTGGAAGCAAACCCTGAAGGGCATGTCTAGGGGCAGAGCTGGAGGCTGGGCAGGATGGAGCTGGTCAGTTCACTGTGCTTCTTGGGAGTGGACGTTGCTCCCGCATTGGGGCTGCACTCGTTACCAGGACGAACCCAGCTATGGCCATTCTTGGTGACCTGCACATCGGTTCATGTACACAGACACCTGCAGAGGCCAGGAAGCTGGGAGTGATGGCTCAGGACTGGCACCAGCATCAACCTGCCTCTTCTCTACCCAAACCACCACTGTGTCCCAGACACGTGAACCCTGCCCCCACCCCACCCAGGAGAAAACACTCCTCTGACTTTCTTTCCATTTCTCTCTCTCCCTCTTCCTTCTTCCTCTCTGTTTTAAGCCCAGCATAAAGGGACAACTTACTCTATACCCACCATTCACAGGGAGGCTTGCTTCGTGGATTTCAAGGTGGTTTTCTGAGCTAGCTTATATTTTGAACTATGTTGCACTTCTCTCTCTAAAGAAAAAAAAAAACAAAACCAAATTAAGTCTCCAGGACTTGGCTCCAACAGAGTACCTGCTCCCCATGCACACTTGAGTAAGAGAAAGGAAAAAACACCATCGCTCTTAAAGTATTCATCTCCAGCCGGCTTTTGGCAGTCTTTTCTCAGCCTGAATATGTCCCTGTTCTCAATACCATCTGTTCTCACACACCTGCAGCATTTAAATAGGCCAAACGTTCCTGTGACAGGTAATAGGAATGATTTCTATAAGCAACATACCCTGTAAAGGAAATGTGGTTTCTTTAAACTCACTGGGTTCTGAAATTTATTTAGAATATATAGGGAAACCATCCCAAATGAATTCTTAGTAAAACATATAAAGCATAATTGTCTTGTCTCTTTATTAAAAAGAGGATATAGAGCTGAAAGCTGGGTCAGCCATTTTTTTTTCTCTTTCAACTGTTTTTTCCTTGTGGTCTGGCTAACTTTCGAAAGACTTTTTTTTTTTTTTTCTAAAAACAATATTCTATTGATTCTTAAAAGATGAGAAGGTTTCACTCACTGCACTCAAGTTTACATTTTCATTAGAATTATGGTGGCATTATTCATCGTTCATTTTCTCACAGCAGAGACACAACACAGTATGGTCCCATTTTATTTATGAGAACACTGAGGCATGGAAATTTAGGAAAATTTCTCCAAGGTTATATAACAATTGATTGACCTAAGATTTTAAGTCATCATGCTGTCCCAAATATTTAAGCAGCTGTGCCACTGTTGACTTTCTGACTGGCTGAGATATTTTCCTTCAGTTCTTGATGTCAACCCCTTGACCGATGTTATCAATTTAAATTCTCTTACAGTAGGTTCAGATTGATAAGGATATTAACTGGAAGTGTCTTGTTTTCTATAGACGCCTAAGGAAATATGTAAGTAGATGTGGTCAGATTTTTGTCCCAATTTTAAATATATTGTATCAGCATTGATCTTACTGGCAAATCATATTTCTAATGCTTCTGTTTTAAGTGAGAGGCCTTTCCAGCCTCCTGGAGTAAACATGAAAGGGAATAATCATTTCCAGGTGCCCCCCTTCTCACTGCTCACCTTGCATATGAATGGATCTTCTTTTATGTCGTTTTTTCATGTGTATCATTAACATCTTGCCTGTGTGTTCCTGCATTCTCTTCCTATTTGGTGTCTTTGTTTCTCCTAAAGCCACTCAGATTTTCCCTCTTTTTCTACAGATGCATAGCCAACTGGCTTTCTCTCCTTCTCTCTCCCTCTCTCTGTTTGTGTTTGTTTATTTTTTTTACTTTTCTTTTTCTTTAATCTGTAGTGGGTACCCTATAACAGGATCAGGAGATTTAGGAAACTGCATTTTTGGCCTTGGTCCCATGGGCACCAACACAACACCTCCAGAGAGTAAAAGTTTGTGCACCCCGACTGCTCCAAGTTCTCAAATATTCAGGCCAGCAGTGTAGGTGTGAGCTGGTCATTCTTGGTATAGCTGTAGGAAGCTAAGGCCTAGGTGCCTTTGCTGGGGATGGGGGGGAGGGGGTAGAGTGGGGTCAGCAGCTCCAGGCAGCTCTCCTAGGCCACCTGCTCCCCCTGGAAACTGGTAAGAATCTCTTCTTTCCAGAAACTTTTTGTGTGGCTACTACGTCGTGGCACCTGAGGAATGTGGGGCTTTGCCTCACTTATTTGCCTAGTTGCTGTCCTTTGACCCAACCTGGGAATGTTCTGACCCAATCTTGACTTCTGTGAGCCTCCATTTCACTCTTTTAAATAAAAAAAGATACTTTAAAAATCACCAGGGCTTCGCTGGTGGCGCAGTGGTTGAGAATCTGCCTGCCAATGCAGGGAACACGGGTTCGAGCCCTGGTCCAGGAAGATCCCACATGCCGCGGAGCAACTAGGCCCGTGAGCCACAACTACTGAGCCTGCGCGTCTGGAGCCTGTGCTCCGCAACAAGAGAGGCCGCGATAATGAGAGGCCCGTGCACCGCGGTGAAGAGTGGCCCCTGCTCGCCGCAACTAGAGAAAGCCCTCGCACAGAAGCAAAGACCCAACACAGCCAAAAATAAAATTAAAAAAAAAAAAAAAATCATCAAATTGCTCATCTCTTAATTTAGGCTGTGGAAGATCAAGACCACAGCCTGGCGAAATAAGGAGTGGCCTGAAGCCACGTGGACCACTTGGAAGGCACAGACACTATGGCAAATTAAGTGCAAGCTAGTGTGGGGTGAGGGGTAATACTCAGCACTTGGAGAGACAGAGAGAGAGAGAGAGAAAACAAATGTTAGGATTGAAAAGCATCTGCAACCCATCAAGTCCAGTAGTCCCACAAGCTTGTCTTAGCACAGGGGAGGACTTTGCTCTCTTAAAATGACCAATAGAAGGAGGTGCTGGAAAAGGAGGCTTTGCAAAGAAATGTATTTCTGGTCTCCAGGTTTATGAGCCACTAGAAATTTCACCTTCTCCCAATCCCCAGTTTACAGGCGATGCCCAGGACAGGGATGTGAGTTTTCCAATATCTATGATCATTTAGGGCAGAACTAGAATACAAATTCCCCCAGCTTATTGGTTCATTTCTCCTTCTAGTACAACACAGAAATAATGTACCAGGACTGTGCTTGGGGGTTTGAGAGTGAGGGAAGAAAGCATTCTGCCAACAAAATAATAAGAGCTAAAGTACTAAGCAAAAGCCCACTGTGTACACACTACTAAATATAAAATCAATAACCAACAAAAACCTACTGTACAGCACAGGGAACTATACTCAATACTCTGTAATAACCCATGAGAAAATAATCTGAAAAAGAATATATATAAAACTGAATCACTTTGCCGTACACATGAAACTAACACAACATTGAAAACCAACTATACTTCAATTTTAAAAAAAAAGATAAATAAATAATTTTTTAAAAAAGCTCACTGTGAAAGGGGCAGTGGGAGATGAGGAGGTGAAGGCAGATCACCCAGAATACTATTTGTTCCCAAACTCAAAAGCATTCAGAGGCCAGGCATGTCGCACAGATAAAACTAACTTGATCCAGATCTGGGGAATTATTGCCCCAAGTATGTTTATAGCCCCTGCTTCCTCCTCCTTGCCTTCCAAGACTTGGGCTGGCTTTGATGCATGGAGGTTAGATGGATTCCCTGGGAAGATTTAGAGACCCAGAGCCCAGGAGATCACTACAGCTCTTGTGTTCCTAGCACAGAAGTGAGGGTAGGAATGTATGATGCAGCTGTCTTTTGTGTTTAAGAAAAAAAAAAAAAAAAAAAAAAAGGCCTGGGAAACCCTTAAAGAAAGAATATTTTAGGTCAAATATCAGGAAAAACTTGCTAAAACTCAGAGCCATTCCTCTGATGATCTGGGAGCTTCCTTCTCTGCCATATTCAGATCATGATTTTTTTTTTTACAGCAGTACAGCAGCAAGGCAGAAACTACCATTCTGCCGAACAAATTCAGGTCAATCTTTTGGGTTGTCTGTTTTGTTTCTGCACTTTAAGAAATCCATTCAGTACATATAGCAGGCCAGTAGCATGACTGGCCTTTTCCCCAGTTTGAGTCAGCCCTAAGCATCGCTGCTTATAAGGAACAGGATCCTTTTTTAACCCTTCAGATGGTGCCAGGGCAAATTCCTCAGTGTATTCATGAGTCAAGGGACAGCATATCTGGCATGGAGATGTCTAGCAGGCTGAAATTTCTGGGTGGCTTTTCCCACTGCAGGGATTCAAGCAAACCATTGTCATTCTTCCCTCTCTAGCAAGGGAAAGGAAAATCCCAGCTCTTAGAGCATTAGTTCTGGCTCAAGAAGATGGGATTTCTTTCCTGGAAACAGGGTCTGGCTCTGAATGTGATGCCCTCGGAGTTGGTGCTTTGTGTTGCCAAGATGCCTGCTTCTGGCAAGCTACTGGAGAAAGAGGCTGCTTGAGAGAGAGGGTCTTGATGCCCCTCAGAATTACACAAAACCTCCATTATTTCATAGTTATTTACACGAAAGAACTTTTATCCCATGAGAAAGGCTTAGACAACTTCACGAATAGGAGTATTTTAAGAATTATAAACAGAAATCAGATCACGTTAAATAGTGGATTTCTAAGTAGAGTACCAGTTAAATTGCCTAGTGGGCTGAGTAGGGAAACAAAGAAGTTAGTTGTGGATTTGCAGTGTTGTGAGTGTCTCTATAACTGGCAGCACATGAACTGGGTAAGCCAATTTCCTGTGCCCTCCAGCCAAGGCCTCACAAACACCTCAGCACCTGGACACTCCTAAGACTCCTCTGTTAATGGCCCCATGTGATGAGCCACTGGGTCAATAGTGAAGTTGACCCAGATGCAGGGGCCAGACTGTGATGTAACACAGAACCGAGTTTCTTCCAGGCCCTTGCAATAATCACTTTATATCCAGAACTTTTCCTAAGATGTTTCATTTACCAAATTATCATCCACTGTAGCAGTTCTCCAAGTGTGGTCTGCGGACCCCTGGGGAGTCCAAAACCATTTCAGGTGGCCCACAAAGTCAAAACTAGTTTCAGGATAATACTGGGTGGGCCAAAAAGTGCCTTCAGTTTTTTAAGTAAAAATGAAAGACACACTTTTCATTTTCACCAAGAATTTTGTTGAACAACATATTCACCCTTTGTTCCACTACCTCCTGCCATTTTTCAGGCAAATTCATAATTCCATCTTCCCAAAACTTTTTATCCTTTTGAGCAAAGAACTGCTCCAGATGCCTTTTCGATTCCAGGGAATCGAAATTTTTTCCATTAAGAGAATTTTGTAAAGACCAAAATCAATGGAAATCCAAAGTTGCAATGTCTGGTGAATATGGCAGATGAATCAGAACTTCCCAGCCAAGCTGTAACAGTTTTTGCCTGGTCATCAAAGAAACATGGTCTTGCGTTATCCTGATGGAAGATTATGCGTTTTCTGTTGACTAATTCTGGACACTTTTCGTCGAGTACCACTTTCACTTGGTCTAATTGGGAGCAGTACTTGTTAGAATTAATCATTTGGTTTTCTGGAAGGAGCTCATAATAGAGGACTCCCTTCCAATCCCACCATACACACAACATTACCTTCTTTGGATGAAGACTGGCCTTTGTTGTGGTTGGTGGTGGTTCATTTCGCTTGCCCCACGATCTCTTCCGTTCCACATTATTGTACAGTATCCACTTTTCATCTCCCGTTACAATTTGTTTTAAAAATGGAATGTTTCATTATGTTTCAGTAGAGAATCGCATGCGGAAATATGGTCAAGAAGGTTTTCTTCACTTAACTTATGTTGAACCCAAACATCAAAGCAATTCACATAACCAAGCTGGTGCAAATGATTTTCAACACTTGATTTGGATATTTTGAGTATGTCAGCTCTCTCCCATGTGGTATAACGTTGATTGTTCTCAATTAATGTCTCGATTTGATCGCTGTCAACGTCAACTGGTCTACCCCACCGTGGAGCATCGTCCAGCAAGAAATCTCCAGCACGAAACTTCGCAAACCACTTTTGACACGTTCGATCAGTCACGGCACCTTCTCCGTACACTGCACAAACCTTTTTATGCATTTCAGTTGCGTTTTTACCTTTCTTGAAATAATAAACATAATATGCCAAAAATGACGCTTTTTTTCTTCCGTTTTCAATATTAAAATTAAAACACAAAAATTCACCAATTTAGATAGGTCTTTTTTTAAATGCACATTGATATGACAGCTGTCGCATACAATCTAATGAAATTGTTTCAAATGAAGTTAAAGACAACTATGTGGTACTAGAGCCATCTTACGGAAAAAAACTGAACAAACATTTTGGCCCACCCAGTAAGGTGCCATTTATCTTTTTCACTGTGTTGACATTTACACTGATGATACACAAGCCATGGTGGAGAAAACCACTGGCGTTTTAGCTCAAGTCCAGGCAGTGGTACCAAACTGTACTAGCAGTTATTGCATTCACTGCCACACACTCAAAGTGCCAAAAAAACCCCTACCGGTTTCATTTAAGAATGTCCTTGACAAAGCCATTAACATTACTCATTGTATTAAATCTTGACCTTTAGGTTCACATCTTTTTAATATTCTATGTGAAGAAATGGGAAATAAACATAAAGAACAAGCATAAACAACAAATCTCTCTGAAGAAGAGAGATTTTTTTCCCATTTGTGGCTTTCTCTTAGGAAACTGAAAACTTTTTCTAGATTGCCCCAGCCTACTTACCTTCATATTTCATTGACCTGAATCTGGTCTCATGTCCATTCCTGAACCCATCCCTGGCCAGAAGGATGGGCTGTGCCTTTGACCAATCAGGTCCACTTCTCGGGTGGGGTCAAGCTTCCCTGAGGCACAGGCTTGACAGGTGAAGGGCTGATAACTGAACGAAATCGGGCTTTGTTAGGAAGGGAAAAGGGAGGATAGAGGCAACCAGTAGGCAATCACACAGGGTTCACTACATTCAGTACATGGAAGTCTAGAACAGTGGGTCCCAATGCTGGCTGGCAGACTGGCTACATAGAAATCACCTGGGAGCTTGTTTAAAAATATAGCTCAAACTGTGCTGTGCATATGAATTACCCCGGGATCTTATTAAAATGCAAATTCTACATTTGTAACAGGTGCTCAGATAATGTAGCCATTAATGAACCCCACTTTGATTCGCAAAAATATAGATTGCCCACTTCCAAATTACTTAGTCTCCTAGGTGACCATGGTTAGAGAATTGGGTTCAATGTGATCAAACATCAACAATATCAAGATTGGCATTCATTCATTCACTCATTCATTCATTCATTCAATAAACATTCATAGAAATAGAAACCTCTACCCTGCCAAGTCCCGTGCTTATTGTTGAAATCACAGTCCACATTCCGCTGGGGAGGGAAAGCAGGCAGATCTACAAGCAGATGTTGTTAATATAATGTGAGAAATGCTCTAATAAAGCTATGTACTGTGATCGAGGGACAAGGGACAAGGAGTGACTCACTGGTGAAGGTGAGGTGACAGGTAGGGAAGGTTGCACAGAGAAGGACATATAGCTGGGCTTTCTTTGGTGCCCAGAGTGAGAAAATGTGGGTGCATAAGAGCATGGAAATATGAATGGACAAAGTACATTCGGGCACAGTGAGAAGGTCTCTCTCTGTGTCTCATGTACAGGCTGAGGCAGGGGTGGAGAAAGAAAAGGTCAAAAAGTTTGGCTGGGGCTAGATTACGGAGAGGCCTTAAGGGCTGTCCTGAATCACTCCGTAGCTGTTCTCATGCTTGCTCCTTAGAAGCACCTGGAGAGCTTTAAAAAAAAATCCTGACGCCCAGGCCACACCTGAGGTCAGTTAAATCGTACTCTAGGAGTGGGGGAGGGTGGCAGGGAGGCAGCATCAGTACATTTGAGAGCAGGTGGTGCAACGTGCAGCCAAGTTGAGAACCACAGCGCCTGCTCGACCTGTTTGCATAGAATACGCTCTTCAGCGTGGATACAGCCCATCCTTCCTAAACGCACTTTTCATTTCAGTTTGGTATTCAAAATCAGAATTATTAAAAGGCTTTTATGCCACAGAGGCCATGTGATGGGCATTGGAATGGCGCTCCCCCTGCACAGGGGCCTGTGGGGCGCGGGCAGATGAAGCCTGCCCTTTGTTCTCCTGCCTGCGTCTGCGAAAGCTGATCCCTGCGAACCTGCAGCCAGGCAGAGGGTACCGCTTTCCCTCACTAGCCGAGACCACGGGGATCTTTGACTGGATGAGTGTGCAGAGCGTTTGCGGAATGAGAACGCCTCCCCCGCTCCCTTGTATGAACTGAATACCTACTCGGGAATTGGGGCATATTTTTATTTGATGAGATGAAAAGATGAACTCTCCATACTGTGAAAGCTGACAGAAGAATCTTTTTGTAGGCGCTTCACAGTGTGAATTTGGAATGCCTGCCCTTGGTTTTGATCTCTGTATACAGCTGCTAAAATGTTTTCGTTAATGAAAGTTTTCCCTTCTCCCTTCTCACCATTAAAGTCCCTGAAGTAATCTTGAAAGTGTCCAAATGTTGCTCTGAAACTTTTGTAGTGGTTGTCCCCTCAAGCTGCAGAATTTCTGGAATGTTTTGAATTTAAAAAAAATATTTAAAACTGTCCCATGTATAAAACATAAACACAACTCAAAAACAGCACTCCAAACTTGTTTACCATCCGGCTCAGGCCTTGTTTTTAGTCAATAAAATATTCAGGCATCTTTAATGGAATGGAACAAGTTCTTCCTGTGGGAGACAATGGAGACTGGAGACTGATGTATGCAAATAACACAGCCCAGCAGGTTCCTGGGAATGCACGCCTGGCTTTGGGCTGACTTCGGTTTGGCCTTAATGCCTATTTTGACTGTGTCCTGTTTTACAATTCCCCACCCAGCACATGGGAGGTGAAGTGCTGCTTTATTTTCCGAATTAAACTGTCTTCCAACAAGCCTCCTGGGGTCCCCTCTGCTTTCCCTCAGAGAGGCCCCCAGATGAGGGAGGCACTCCATCCCTCCTCCGCAGCGATTCGAAGGCCTTCGCTGCATACTCTTTAAATAATTCACCCAGCCTCTTCCCTTCGTGATAGCCCAGGCTTCCCCAGAACCAAAGGATGTGTAATCACCTTGAAAAGAAAAATAAAACAAACACTTATCTGCAGCTCTGACTCAAAAGAACTGGATTCTATGGAAATTACAGGCTTTCACTCTGGCTGTGCAGATGTGACCAGGAATCCACGCCGTAGCTAATGCAGGAGGGGAGCTGGCCTCCATGCGCATAGAGTGCCAGTTTGTGCGTGGCCCGGGCCGGCGGGGGCAGCCAGCTCTGCCTGGATAGGCCTGGACTGGGTTCAGTCCCTGAGCAGGAAGCCCGGCTGATGCCTGACCACTTACAGGGAGAATATGTAATTAGTCAACAAAACCCCAACAGCCTCCACCTGGAGTCTGCACTTCCACAGCCTCAGTGGTGCATGGCCTCCCATTCCTGTGGCTGCAGCTGCTCCGACCCAGCGCCTGGCTCTCCCAAGGCCCCGCTCGGATACAAACAAGCTGGCCTTTGATGACAGGAAGGGAGTGGAGTTTTAATCTTGGTTCGAGGAGATGTTACCTCCCTCTTTGTGGATCAGCGATTGCTTTCAAAATACCGGGAATCATTATTTTACCTTACAGTAAGGGTTATTCTGTGCCATGATTAATTTAGCTAAGGCTCTTAGAAAACAGTAAAAGCTGAGTGGCCTTATTAGTCCCCATTTTAAGAAGCACTTTAACATCCCTGGACAGCAGGTCTGATGAGAAGTGCTACTTATCGTGACACTCATGCACCTTCCTTCTTCTGAGCTGATTCTCACGGGGCTTTTTAGTTCCTCTGATGAAAATGCACTGGTTCCAAATGAAATTTTTATCTTTAAAGAAGATCAATTTCGGTTTCTAATGAAGGAAAAAGAAGAAATCATTTCATGCTAACTAGGAGGGAGACATCTTGCATTTTGGAGAAAGGTGGAACAAGGGTTTGGGTTTAAAGTTTAATTAGAAAATGTCTGCTGAAAAGAAAAACCCAATTTGAAGCTTGCTCACAGCCTGGGGACCAAGATTCAAGCTATTCTCACTGTCCCTTGCCCTTCCCTTCTTCATTCCCTACCTCTCTCTCTCTGTTTCTCTCTCTCTCTCTCTCTCTGTTTCTCCCCCACCCCCAGTGAGGAATAGCACAGGGAAGGAATGAGTCTTTACAAAACACAGCAGTACATCTTGGGTGGTGCAGAAAGGCAGGGATTACAAACGCAGGGGATGGGTTGGCAGAGAGAGGCACCTCGCCCCAGCTCTGTGGATTCCACATTCTTCCCCGAAGGGAGTGGCCCCTTTGCCTGCAAACCTATACCACCAGCAGCCAGGGGGTCAGCAAGTGCCCTGAGAGCTGAGTTTCCAGAGTTTTCTGGAAACCGGTCCAAGCTGTACCTCTGTCACCAAGGATGTACCAGGATGTGTGAAACGCTTATTCCACTTGACAGTTTTAAAATTGCCATTTATATGTGCTTTTAACTTTTATTTAATAAAGGAACAAATGCTTTATAATAAAAGCCCACTTGGTGATTAAAATCAGTTTATTGATGGCTAAAAAACACAAGGAAAAGCTGATATAAATCTTTATGAGGCCCACAGCTGCTTGTGGACAATCCCTCCGCTCCCAACCATGTTTTCTCTGAAGCATCGTGTCTCTCACTTTCCCCCAACTTTGTTTTGGCCTAGTAATTCTATCCTGTTGCACAATTGCTCATCCTTTATCCTCCTGTTTTTGATTACCAACTGTTCTTTATTTTAAATGTAGTTACTGGCTAATTAAATAGAAATTAACTACATTTAGAGACAAGGTTCCCAATTATTGGATTATTGCTTCTTCCTGTGGCAAATATTCATTCTTCTTTAGGCAGTTCTGACAGCAGAAATCCCAAAGGCAAAGTCCGACACCGTTTGTCAAGGCCCCTTAGGACAACTACCTGCTATACCCACAGTTTCAGGAAGTAGGGATGGGATGCTCTCTTCACCCATTAGGACCTAAGCAAGCTGGGCTGTAACCAGAGCTGTTTCCTGTTGTGATTCGGTTAAACCATTTCTGATTTAAGACTCTCCTACCAGAAGGTCAGGTTTATTTCACAGAAGAAGGGGGAAAAAAACCATCTTCTGATTTTCTTCATTGTTGGAGACAGCTGGAATGCATCTTCCTTTCCACCCAAACACTGAACACTGTTTGGTTGAGTGACGCAGAGGCTGGCTCCCTTCCTGGGTTGGGTGGAGCATGTGGGCCAAATCAGTCAGACTCAGGGAACAGCTGAGCTGAAGGCTTCCTACTTTCAGGTCAGATCCATTGTGCTAATCACCTAGATAATCTGATATGGATATCATTTATTCTAAAATGAGAACAAGAAACACATCGGTGACAGAATTCAATAGTCCAAGCCTTTTTCAATCTTAACATGTGCTTCTGTAGATTGCACAGATATATATAAATTCTGCAGGGGTGTGTCTCCTCATTAACATTGCCTTCTCATCAGGAGATGTCTTCTCCTGTCTTTGCCTATTGTTAAGCTACCCATCTATCAAGGTTCAGTTCAGGCCCATCTCCTCTTTCATGAAGACTTTCTCTAAGATACTGAGTCAAGTCCCAGCTCCGTTACTTAATAGCTGTGTGGCCCTGAGTTAACCCTCTGAAGTTCTCTAGTTCTTATTTTCCTAATAAGGAAAATGGGGCATTAATGTTAAGATCAAAATGTTTAATAAGTGTGAAGAATATTGTTAAGTTCTACACAGATGTGAGACACCATTATAATTCCATTATGACTCCTTATTATTGCATCCTAGAATGCTATTTTGGGCATTCATTTTATCATACCTTACATCATTACTTAATTGTTCCTGATATGCCTGTCTGTTCTCTCTTTAGGTTGTAAATGACTAGAAAGTAAATAATCAAAGATAGATTTACCTAGAAGGGGGACACAACCTTGTTTATAATAGCAAAGAATGGAAAATTGCCTAAAAGTACAATATAAGGGACTGGGATTGGTTTTAAAAAGTAGATTACATATTCATTTAATGGAATACAGTTTGGTCATTAAAATGAAAGGGAAGGACGTAAAGAGCTAGAAGGAGCATCACTCTTACAATGAGAGTAATTAGATTATCTTCAAAATCACAACTTTTCTATGTTAACTTATCAAAGAGCTGAAGTTGCAAAGCAAACAACAGATCTAAATCCTAAGAAGGGATAATGTCTGTGGAGAGAAAGGAAATGCAAAGTACTCACTTGAGGTAGATGCCACCAGACACCAGTAAGTGAGTTCAAATAAAATAGCTGATAAGTTGGTGAAGATGGAATACAGGCTGACAGACAAGTGTGAAACCCCTGAGGGCAACAGAATTTATGGGATTCTATACTTCTTTCAGGCTCTTTCTCCACAACCTTTACAGATGCTCACAGAAAAGATCGGAAAGAGCCCTAAGTTGGGTCCATCATGTTGAAGACCTAGGAGAGTGGTAGAGCCATTTTGTGGGAGGGGCAAGAAATACTTGCTGGATCCATCTCTCCTACTTCCAATAGGGGAAAAAAAGCCTTATTCTGCAGAAGGAAAGTGCACCAAGCACTGTTGCCCTTAGGGCATTGGAGAAAACTCATTGCAAATGGGTGAAAGGAGACAAAAGAAAAAATCAGGGAGGGATAGGATTACACACTGGGCCCACAAACACAGCCGGGGTAGGGTAAGAGAACTGAAAGGCCATATCCTATATGGTGCAGGCCTAAGACTGAGGCTTATTCAGAACACAGAGAATAGATTCCCACACCACACTTCTCCCACTGCAAGCTAGCAATAACAAGTTATTTGAATAACAAATAACAGTAGAATACTACTGAGAGAGAGATGGGAGAAAAATAAGAGCAAGCAAAGAAACTCTTGCTGAGGTACAATGCAAAGAGAACACCTAAAATTCAGAATCAAACAGACGTTGTTCTGGTAAATTCACTTCCAACCTAATCACTAGGTATCTCTGTAAGAATTTGAAGCCTGTGATGCATTAAGGATAAGCATAGCAATCCAAACCTAGAATGCTTCAAGCCACTACATTAAAGGCTAACAGAAGGAAGGTACCCTCATATTAAGGCTTAAAAACTACTTACTCAAGTCTCTACTAACCTACACAAGATGATCAGCTTTCAACAGAAAATTACCAGGCAAATGAAAAGGCAAGAAAAAATAAACTCCAAAGAAACAAAGCAAACATCAGAACCAGATACAGTTATGATACAGATGTTGGAACTATCTGACAGGGAATTTTAAATAACTATAATTAATATGTTAATGGCCCTAATGAAAAAGGTGGACAACATGTAAGATCAGATGGTTAATTTAAGCAGAGAGACAGAAACTATGAGAAAGAATCAAATCAAATCAAAATGGTGGAAATGAAAAACACAATAATAGAGAAAAGGATGCCTTAGACAGTTTCATTAATAGACTCAGACAGATGGGGCATGAATCAGTGAACTGGAAGGTAGGTCAATGTAAATTACCAAGAATGAAACACAAAGAGAAAAAAGAGTGGGAGGAAAAACAGAGCATAATACCCAAGAGTTACAGGACATTATTAAATATTCTAACATATGCATAATTGGAATCCTAGAAGTAGAAGAGAGAGGGGGGGCACAAGATACATCTGAAGAAATAATGACCAAGAGTTATCTAAACTTAATTTAAACACTAAACCACAGATCCAAGAAGTTCAGAGGGCATAAAAGTAGGATGATACAACACACATACAACACACCTAGCCATATCATGAGATTCAAACTGCTGAAAACCAATGACAAAGAAAAAAATTTTAAAGGAAGCCACAGAAAAAGAAACATTACATACAGGGGAACAAAGAAAAGAGTTGCAACAGAACCAGTGCAAGCCAGAAGACAGTGAAGTGACATCTTTAAAGTACTAAAAGAAAAAAACAGAACAAAACAAAAACCTGTCAACCCAGAATCCTATACCCAGTAAAAATGTCTTTCAAAAAAGAAAAATACTTTTTCTGACTTACAAAAACTGAGGGAATTTATTACTAGAAAACCTACTCTATAAGAAATGTTAAAGGAAGTTCTTCATGCAAAAAGAATATGATATTGGACTGAAGCTTGGATCCACCCAGAGAAATGAAGACCTTGTAAATGGAATAAATAAATGAAGGCAAAATAAAATTCATTTCTTTTCTTATTTTTGATTGCTCTAAAAGATAACTTTTCAATGTTGGAAACAATGATAGGGGCAATGTAGTCTGTGTTCATAGCACATGTAAACGTGAAAGGCATGAAAATAATAGCACAAAGGATAGAAGGGAGGAATTGAGACTATATTGCTGCTAGGTCCTTATACAACACATAAAAGAGTATAATATTTGAAGGCAGGCCAGATTAATTAAAGGTGTATATTGCAACAAAAAAATGAACAACCCAATCCAAAAATGGGCAGAAGACCTAAATAGACATTTCTCCAAAGAAGATATACAGATTGCCAACAGACACATGAAAGAATGCTCAACATCATTAATCATTAGAGAAATGCAAATCAAAACTACAATGAGATATCATCCCACACCGGTCAGAATGGCCATCATCAAAAAATCTAGAAACAATAAATGCTGGAGAGGGTGTGGAGGAAAGGGAACACTCTTGCACTGTTGGTGGGAATGTAAATTGATACAGCCACTATGGAGAACAGTATGGAGGTTCCTTAAAAAACTACAAATAGAACTACCATACGACCCAGCAATCCCACTACTGGGCATATACCCTGAGAAAACCATAGTTCAAAAAGAGTCATGTACCAAAATGTTCATTGCAGCTCTATTTACAATAGCCAGGACATGGAAGCAACCTAAATGTCCATCGACAGATGAATGGATAAAGAAGATGTGGCACATATATACAATGGAATATTACTCAGCCATAAAAAGAAATGAAATGGAGGTATTTGTAATGAGGTGGATGGAGTTAGAGTCTGTCATACAGAGTGAAGTAAGTCAGAAAGAGAAAAATAAATACAGTATGCTAACACATATATACGGAATGTAAGGAAAAAAAAAAAAAAAAAAAAGGCCATGAAGAACCAAGTGGCAAGACGGGAATAAAGACACAGACCTACTAGAGAATGGACTTGAGGATATGGGGAGGGGGTGGGGTGAGATGTGACAGGGTAAGAGAGTGTCATGGACATATATACACTACCAAATGTAAAATAGATAGCTAGTGGGAAGCAGCCACATAGCACAGGGAGATGAGCTCGGTGCTTTGTGACCACCTAGAGGGGTGGGATGGGGAGGGTGGGAGGGAGGGAGATGCAAGAGGGAAGAGATATGGGAACATATTGTATGTGTATAACTGATTCACTTTGTTATAAAGCAGAAGCTAACACACCATTGTAAGACAATTATACTTCAATAAAGATGTTTAAAAAAAAAAAAAGGTGTATATTGCAAACCCTAGAGAGACCACTAAAAATATTTTTAAAAGAGGAATGAGTAATAAGTCAACAGGGGAAATGAAACAGAATAATAAAACATTCTCAATTAACACAAGAGAAGGCAGGAAAAGAAAAAAAGGACAAAGGGAACAAGTGAACTCACATTAATTATAAAGACAGATTGGTTAAAAGTAAAAGGACGAATGAAGAAAAATATGCCATGCAAACACTAATCAAAAAAAGAAAAAAAAGCTGGAGTAGCTATGTTATCAAAGAAAACTTCAAACCAAGAGATATTATCAGGGATAGAGAGGTATACTACATAATGATAAAAGGTTTAGTTTTCCAAGAAAATGTAACCAATTAACTTGTAAATGCACCTAACAGCACAGCTTCAATAGACATGAGGCAAAAAGAGATGGACCTGAAAGGAGACATATACAATTACCTCTCAGTAACTAATAGAAGAAGCAGACAGGTAATTATCATGGAAATAGAAGACCTGAACAACACGATTAACAATCAGACAAAATTGACATATAGAACACTCCACCCAACAACAGCAGAATACACTTACTTTTCAACTACACATGGAACATTCACCAATATGTACCATATTCTGTGAAATAAAACAAACTTTAAAATATAGAAGCCACTCAAAGTATGTTCCCAGACCATAATAGAATTAAACTAGAAATCAATAATATAAAGATATCTGGAAAAATCCCCAAATATTGGAAATTAAACAACCCTCTTCTAATAATCTATGAACCAAAGAGAAAGTCTCAAGGGATTAAAAAAGAGTTTTAACTGAAAGAAAATAAAAACACAACATATCAAAACATGTGGAATGCAGCTGCAGTAGTGCTTAGAGAGAAATTTAGGAATTAAATGCTTAGAAGAGAAAAAAGCTCTCAAATCAATAATCTAGGCTTCCACCTTTATAAACTAGAAAAAGAAGAGCAAAATACACTTAAGTTACACATAAGCTGAGGAAAGAAAATAATAGAAATTAAAACAGAAATCAACAAAATTAAAAACAGAAAACAATAAAGAAATATTAATG
This sequence comes from Eschrichtius robustus, assembly GCF_028021215.1. Classification (NCBI taxonomy): domain Eukaryota; kingdom Metazoa; phylum Chordata; class Mammalia; order Artiodactyla; family Eschrichtiidae; genus Eschrichtius; species Eschrichtius robustus. The sequence continues at coordinate 37,100,188 of NC_090829.1, forward strand.
AAACCAAAAGCTGATTCTTTGAAAAGACTGACAAAATTGATAAACCTTTGTCCAGACTGACCAAGAAAAAAGAGAGAAGATATAAATTACCAACATCAGGAACAAAGGAGGGGATATCATTACAGACCCTACAAATATTAACAAGATTGTAAGGGTATATTATGAACAACTCTATGCCCAGAAATTTGACAACTTATATGAAATGGAATCCAAGAAAGACACAAATTACTAAAGCTCACTCAAGAAGAAACTAGATAAATCGACAGTCCTATATCTATTAAAGAAATTTAATTTGTACTTTAAAAACCTTCCAAAAAGAAATCTCCAGGCCCAAATGATTTCACTGTTGAATTCTATCAAACATATAACAAAGAAATAATATAAATTTAACACAACTTTTTTCAGAAAACAGAAATGACACCAGAATTGCCCTAATACCAAGGCCAAAAAGAACAACGCGAAAGAAGAAAACTACAGAGCAACAACCCTCATGAACATAGATGAAAAATAATTCTTAACAAGATGTTAGCAAATTTAATGCAGAGAATATAAAAAAGATAATACATCACGGCCAAGTAGCATTGCTCACAGGAATGTAACACTGGCTCGATATTTGAAAATCAGTCAATGTAAGGCACCGTAATAACAGACTAAAGAAGAAAATAGATGCAAGAAAAGCATTTGACAAAATTCTACCCCCATTCATGATTAAAACTCTCAGCAAACTAGTTAGAGAAATTACAGAAACCTAACAAAAGACATCTACAAAAAGCCTTTGCCTAACATCATACTAAATAGTTAAAGACTCAATACTTTACCTCTAAGACAGAGAAAAAGGCAAAGATATCCACTTTCACTACACCTATTTAACATCATACGGGGACTCCTAGCCATTACAATAAGACAAAACATGGAAATAAAAGGCATGTCATCTCTATTCACAGTCTCTCACAACAAAGAATTATCCAGTTCAAAATATCCATGTAGAAATTTCCAAATAATCTACACAAAAGCTCTTAGAACAACTAAATGAGTTTAATAAAGTCTCAGGATACAAAGTCAGTAAACAAAACCATGGTATTTCTATATACTAGCACTGAACAATTGAAATTCAAAATTAAAATAACAATACCATTTACAATTGTGCCAAAAAACCCAACTTAGGTGTAAATATAAAAACATTATGTGGGTTCTGCATGATGCAAAGAACAAAATACTAAAGGAAAAAAAAGTAAGAAGACCCAAACTAATGGAGAAACAGATCATGTTCTTGGATTAGAAGATTTAGTATTATTAAGATGTTACATCTCCCCAATTCATTATATAGAGTCAATGCAATTCCAATGAAAAAATCCAGCAGGCTTGTACATAGGTATTGACATGGTGGCTTTAAAGTTTATATGGAAAGGCAAAGAAACGAGAATTGCCAAAAAAATTTGAAAAAGAATAACAAAGTTGGAGGACTCACATTATGTAATTCAGTGTTACTGTAATGCTATAGTAATCAATACAGTGGTTATGGAGAAAGGATAGACACATAGATTAATGGAACAGAAGAGAGAGACCAGAAATAAAACCACATAAAACCACTGTAAAGCAATTATACTTCAATAAAGATGTTAACAAAAAAAAAAAAACCACATAAATACAGTCAACTGAGTTTTGACAGTAAGGCAACTACAATTCAACAGAGAAGACAGTCTCTTCAAACAAATGGTTCTAGAACAACTGAATGTCCATATGCAAAGGGAAAAAAAACTCCTCAGCCTGTATCTCATACCTCACACAAAAATTAACTTAAAATGAATCATAGGCTTCCCTGGTGGCGCAGTGGTTGGGAGTCTGCCTGCCAATGCAGGGGACACGGGTTCGAGCCCTGGTCTGGGAGGATCCCACATGCCGCGGAGCGACTAGGCCCGTGAGCCACAACTGCTGAGCCTGTGCATCTGGAGCTTTTGCTCCACAACAAGAGAGGCCGCAACAGTGAGAGGCCCGCGCACCGCGATGAAGAGTGGCCCCCGCTCGCCGCAACTAGAGAAAGCCCACACACAGAAACGAAGACCCAACACAGCCAAAAATGAATAAATAAATAAATAAAATGTGGGCATAAGTTAAAAAAAAAAAAAAAGAATCATAGACCTAAAATATAAAGCATAAAACCGAAAGCCTTCTCAAAGAAAACACAGGAGAAAATGATGTGCATGGCCTTGGATTAGGCCAGTGATTCTGAACAAAGTCACCTTTATAAGCCAGGGGACAGTTGGCAATGTCTAGAACGTTTTTGATCAACATGAATAGGTGGCAGGGGTGGGGGAGGAGGGAGTTCTACAGGCATCTAATGGGTAGAGGCCAGGGATGCTGTTAAACATCCTACAATGCACAGAACACACCCTCACAGCAAAGAATTATCCAGTCCAAAATGTTCATAGTGCCACCATTGAGGAAGCCTGAGCTAGGCGAAGAGTTTTTGAGATACAACAACAGAGTCATGATCCATGAAAGAAAAAAAACTTAATAAACTGGACTGTATTAAAATAAAAAAATTTTCTCTGTAAAAACTTCTGCTTTTGATTAAGAGAATGAAAAGATAAGTCACAAACTGGGAGAAAATATTTTAAAATCATATTTGACAAAGGACTTATATCCAGAATATATAAAGAACTCATAAATCGTAACAATCAGAAAACAACCCAATGTGTTAAAACAGGAAAAGAGCTGAACGTATACTTTACCTAAGAACATATTCAGATGAAAAACAAGCATAAGAAAAACACTCACCATCATTAATCATTGGGGAAATATAAATTAAAACCACAATAAGGTACCACACTATGCCTATTAGAATATTTAAAATGTAAAAAACCTGGCAATACCAAGTGCGGATGAGGATGTAACATGGCACAGCCACTTTGTGAAACAGTTTGGCTGTTTCTTATAAAGGTAAACATATACCTACCACGTGACCCAGCAATCCCACTCCCAGGTGTGCATCCAAAAGAAAAGAAAAGAAAACATTCGTACCAAAACCTGTAAGTAAATATTCATAGCTGCTTTAAAATTGGAAACAACCTAGATGGTCTACAAACTGTGGTACATAATAGAATACTTTCAGCAATAGAATAGAATGAACTACTGATTCACAAAATAGCATGCATGAATCTTACCTGCATTTTACAAGGTGAAAGAAGCCAGACCCAGAATTGTTGGGTTCTATTCACATGGCGCACTGGAAAGGGCAAGATCGTAAGGAGGAAAACCAATGAGTAGCTGATGGATCAGGGGCTGTGGGAGTTGTCTCTACAGGAATAGCAGGAGAAACTTTGGGTTGATGCAGTTGTGTATGGAATGATGGTTGATAATACTACTCTATGCATTTGCCAAACCTGATGGAAACATACAGCACAAAAAGTGAATTTTACTACAGGTAAAAAAAAAAAGAAAAATCTACCAGGATGTGGGAGAAAAGATGGAATGCAGATTGTGACAAATGCATTTAACTTATTATAAATGGATCACATAAGCACACTGAAGGGGGATGGGGAGAAAAGGAGCCAACCTAAGTAACTTTAGATAAACAGTGTCTTGATTTGATGCAAGGCTAAAGTACACAAACACTGCACTTCAGTTGTTTCTCACAGGGGGATAGGCTAGGAATTCTGACACTACTTATTTTGTATAGTTGGATTAAACAAATAGCTAAGTATATTGTAGATAATCAGAGTCAGGTCTCTCACTATTGGAGAAAGAAGTTAACACATAAGAAAACAGGGAAGGCTGTGATGACTTCTGTGGTGTTCAGCTGGATTCAAAGGTATCAATATGCACCCATGTTTTAAATGTTAAATTTGAAAAAGTTTTAAATATATACAGATAAATTGGTACAGAAATATAGATATGTGTGTATGCATGAGTTAATGTATACTTACACACACACACACACACTCACACACACACATTCCTGGCTCTATCTACTGAGAGGGGTTAGAAGCAGCAACACCTCAGTAACAAGGTGAACACCTAACTCCTGATGGTATTGGTTTCTAAATACCGCCCTCCAATGTAAGAGATCAGGGATCTTTGGAGAACTGTTTGATTCCAGGGGCTGGGGTAGTTGATGATCCTGGAGCATCTGTGGTGTTTGAATGTAGGCAGTACAAAAAGTGCATAGGAACCAATCTGAAAGAGCTCCCAATAATCAAAGCTGGAACAATTTGAACAACAAAATAAAAAGCAATAGTACAATATTAGATTTTAACAAAAAGAATAAAATAAATGTTCATGAGTCCACATGGATATAAATGATTAAATAAATATATGGGAGAGAAGGAACAGCTCTTCCTCAGAGAAGAATACCGATAAATAAATACAGAAGGGGACATGAGGGAAATAGAAAATCACCACTAAAATACATAGTAATCGTTGCTGAAGGCAAGATCCACCAAAGTATGCTAAAAAGAATAGACAAATATTTAAGTAGAAATAGCTCTGCACTATTTTTACCATTCTTCTTTAGATCCAAAACTATTTCAAAAAATTTTTTTCTTTTAATAATAATGAAAAGAGAAGAATATTTAGTAACATGGAAAGATGTTTATGATTTATTAAATTTTTAAAAGCAGTATGATTCTAATTTTGTGTACAGCTACACACACACACACACACACACACACACCAAAATAATTTAAACAAAAGTGTGAGAAATATCTATCTCTTGGTGGTGGCAATATAGGTGATTTAGATTTCATTTTATTACTATTGTTATTATAATAATAATTATTATTGCTTATCAGTATTTTCTAAAATTTTCTACAATGACCATGCATTAATATTAGAATAATAAAAATATATTTAAAACACTCCTTGAAGGATGTGTTACATGTCTTCTGTACTTCAAGTTGTGTTGAAAACAATAGTGGGTACTGTCAAAGTGAATTCTTGAATTGAAGCACTGCTTGCTATTCCCTTTTTTTTTTTAACACCTTTATTGGAGTATAATTGCTTTACAATTGTGTGTTAGTTTCTGCTTTATAATAAAGTGAATCAGCTATACATATACATATGTGCCTATATCTCCTCCCTCTTGCATCTCCCTCCAACCCTCCCTATCCCCCCCCCCAAGGTGGTCACAAAGTACCGAGCTGATCTCCCTGTGCTATGCAGCTGCTTCCCACTAGCTATCTATTTCACATTTGGTAGCATATATAAGTCCATGCCACTCTCTCACTTCGTCCCAGCTTACCCTTCCCCCTCCCCATGTCCTCAAGTCCATTGCTATTCCCTTTTGCAACATAGATAACTATCCCCCTAATTTATATTCATATACAGCACTTATCTTAGTGCTCTGCACAAAATACTCAGTAATAATTGAATTATAAATATAGATTCTGCTGTATTTAAATTAGTATAAAGTGAAGTACACCTGAAAAAATAAGTAACATATCTATATCACCTGATAAATAGAAATAACGGAAAACATTTAGAGCTAACTATGTAGTAGCATACTGTATGCTAGGCACTATTCTAAGCACTTTACATGTATTAATTTATGTAATCCTCACCACAACTCAGGGGTTTATCCCCATTTCATAGATGACAAAATCTAGGCATAGAGATTAATAATTGGTACAAAGTCACACAGCTAGCAAGTAGCAGGCAGCAATATAAAGCACTTCTATATTCATTATCATTTTACTTCTCACAGCAATTCATTGAGTTAAGTATCATTACCCGAATTATCAGATTTATAACCTGAAGCTCACAGAAATAGGTGACTAGCCTAGCTGAAAGTGACAGGAGTGGGACACGACCTCAAAACCCATGATTTTTCAGCTATATCATGCTGTCTCATGCATTAACATGAAGTGGGCAAACCAAAACAGGAAACCACCACAGAACTGTCAAAACACATCTCCAGTGGAGAATTCTAAACATGGATTAGTTCTTTCCCAAGTCTGCTTAAATTTCACACCATCCACCTGCATGTTTTTTTCTTCTCTACCAGCTGAGAAGGTGACATTTCCTGTTCTCTGGTTTAAATCAGAGAAGCTTGCAATACTATAATCACCAATGAAGCTACATATTAACTTACAGAGATTTTTTGTTTTCTCCTTTAAATTAAAGAGGCAGTGAAAGGTACAATCTTGCTTCTGTTTCCAGATCTCTGAGAAAGTCATTGTGGGCATTCTCCGGCAAAAAGAAAGTAACTTCGTTTTTTAGAGGATAATGCCCTGTTGACAAGTTGGCAGGGCTGCCTTGTTTAGAAAAGAATGTGCAGAAAATCTGAAAGATAATTAACATGTGGTGACCTAACAGCATGCATCAGGGCCGTAGTATGCCTGGCAGAGGCAGATGTGGCCACACAGTTCATTAACACTGTATAGTTTGTTTAATTCCAGTTGGGCAATTAGAGAATGGTCTAGAACCTAGATAGAACCCCAAATAGACTCTCTGATCTCAGCTGCAGTGGGATGGCTCTAAGCCACCACCTTGGGCCCCAGGAGATTAGACCAGAATTCCTCATAAACCTATTTGCTTTTCTTTGACAATATCATCTCTACATTGCCCATCATGATGGAGGAGAGCCATTGCATAGATGGTTAAAGCAAAGGAGAATTTTACAACTGACCTTACGGTGTACTACACAATGATTCCAGTATTAAGCTTACCTTTTAACTTACGTTTTGTGTCAATTAAAATCACAGGTGCTTCCAATTTTACAGAATGAATAAATTTTAGTAAAATTGTTTATGAAGTGATTTTCTATTAATGTAATTCTGTTCTGCTTATGATTTAAGAAGACTAAAGATATGTTTCACTGGGAAGCTTCCCTGGTGGCGCAGTGGTTGAGGGTCTGCCTGCCAATGCAGGGGACACAGGTTCGAGTCCTGGTCTGGGAAGATCCCACATGCCACGGAGCAGCTAGGCCCGTGAGCCACAACTACTGAGCCTGCGCGTCTGGAGCCTGTGCTCCGCAAAAAGAGAGGCCGCGATAGTGAGAGGCCCGCGCATCGCGATGAAGAGTGGCCCCCGCTTGCCACAACTAGAGAAAGCCCTCACACAGAAACGAAGACCCAACACAGCCAAAAAAAAAAAAAAAAAAAAAAAAAAAGATATGTTTCACTGGAGGAAAAAATTAGCTAGGTAGTATTGATTTTTTTGTATTTTGAAATGCTCTATAACAGTCTGAGAATGTTCATTACTCTCCTGATCTGAGATTTCTCCTATCCCCACCGTTTTTTTTTCTCCCTTCCCTTTCTCAGACTATGAACATCCTCACTTGGGCCCAAAGATTCTCTATCTCCACCCTTGCAACTCTTGAAATTCAGTCTGGGAGATCTCTTTCTGCCTCTGTGTATTTAGTGCCCAACAGAGCTAGAATGGACTATCACATACAGTCAGTAGGTGCTGCTCTAAAATATGAGGGACCCCAACCTGATATACCAACTTACGAATTCTCTCATGCAAATAGGTGCTGCATTCAATAAGTTCATTGACCTTGAAAGTCTATCAGACGAATCTGTTTACAATGCTACACTTGCAGTGTGTTTTCTCTGAGCCTGGAAACTGATGGTGAGGGAAGCAATCCAGCATTATGCTGAGCAAACAGGGAAAGCTAAGCTGCCGCTAAATATTTTCCAAAACTCATCCTCTGTGAGGTTAATCTGCCAACAGATAAACAAGTGTCTTTGAGTCATTTTCAAAAATTAAATAAGGACAGACTTTTTTCTAGGCCACATGTACAGCCTGTCAGAGCAACACGAACTACTTGCCAAATGCCTGGACCACTCTCACCATGCCTACCTCTAGCTGAAGAAAGAGAACGTGTGCAGATTGTGTTTATAGCTGTGGGTCAGTGTGGGGTGTCACTGATCTGATCAATGCCATCGTGTGCCCTGGGCAGAACTCCAGCCTCCTCAGCAAAGGATTGCTAGATGTCGTCAGGATTTCTGTTGAGCCATTATGTTCCCTTTCTCTCTTTCTACCTGCCTTTTCCTGACTGCCGGAAAGGAGTAAGGTGGCTTTGGCAACTCCTTTACACTCCCACATCTATTTTTCTATGGAGTAAGGCAAAAAACATTGTGAGACCTCACTCCCACCCCTTCCAAGGAGAGGGGTCCAGAATCTCCAACATAAAGCTTACTGCTGGTACTATGCCCAGCATGGCTTCTTGCTCCTAGTGAGCCTGAGTAGCTCAGTGAGAATGAGACATTACCCAAAGCTAGCTCCATTCGGCAAATGGCGTAGGCTTCCTGGCTTTATTTCCTCAGCTCTGGCGCTCATCATGCCATAAACCACAGGGACTTTGTAGGCATGTTATTGTATTAGCACCATATGGAGAATACTCATGGAACTCACATGCAGAACGTGTGATGTCAGACCAGTTTACATGAGTCCAAATTTTGTGCAGCTGTTACAATCAGATGTTTCATTTCATTTTTTATGTCAGCACCAGCCCAATAAATCCACTAATTCTGAGACTGAAAAGTAAAGAGAGTTCTGTGTGCTCGCACGTGTTTCGGGGTTGGGAAGCTCTGTACCACATCTGTGCGGACCTGCTCTCGCTACCAGGGGTCACATCAGAGCCTTGGCTCCTGTACTCCTCACAGAGGGCAAGAATGATTTCTATGGAAATCAGTAGAAAAGCAAATACAAAAGACAGCAACTTTCATACAAATGAGAAACTATTACCTAAGATTGAATGTGCTCTTAGAAATAGACTCTTGCAAAGAAAAAATTCAGAAAAGACATTGCAGTTTCTTTAGAAGGTATTTGATAAAAACCACACATCAAAAATAATTAGCCTCTGACAAGTTAGAAAAGTGTTTGCTAACAAGTGTCCCTGACTCTACCTCTTAAAGAATCATCAAGCCTGTCTTGGATTTGCCTTAGTGAGGGCAAGATGAATCACTGTCTTTCACTAGTAAAGGAAAACCCCAAAGGTTGCCGCCAAAATAATGCAGATCTTCAAAAATAAATAACTCTCAACATTTCCTTGGAATTAAGGATAGAAGCCTACACATTTTTTTAATGTCTGAATTTTTAGATTTATATATGCTATTTATGACTCTCCATAATAGGACAACACACTTTATTTAAAAATAAATGCTGAGAACCATGGATCTTCTGTGATTCATTTGGGAAAGGTTGTGGTTCTTTGTGGTTTGGTTAAGAAAAAAAAACAAACAGAAATTTAGAGGTAAAAAAAAAAAAGAGGGCATTCTCTGCTGTTCTGGACTGGTGCAGGCACAGTTTCTGGGCCTAAGTTAAGACTTGATAAAAGGTTATTTCCTCTTTGCCCCATTCTCATCACTCCACTTCAGGGATTTTCACAGGCTCATCTCCATGCCTTGTGATGCAGCAGAGTAAAGCTCTGCAAGCACAACAGCCTGTCAGAAAGTGGCTCCCGCATAATAAGCATTATGGAATTGCTTGCCTGACTTGTCTCCCCTCCCTGTATGGATTTTTGAAATTCAGAGAAAACAAATCAAAACTTCTAAAGAAGAGAGTTTATCTTCTGAAGAAGAGAGAAAACATTCAGCTGCAGCATGCTGTGAACATTTCAGGGCCTGCTTCTCCTTCCAGATGCGTGGCGTGCCTTGCTACTTAAGACAGAAAATCCCCTGCCTTGTTCCATAAGCAGGCACATAGAGCAGATTTCATGAGCTCCTGGGCGCAGTTTAGACTCTGGCTCTTAATGCTCTGTCATTAAAATTGCTATAGGAGATGTAACTCTGTTGGGTGTTATTAGGGAAGATCCCCGCCGAATGGCATCTTCCCAGATATGGTGGGGGGAAGGAATGGAGCTCAATTTAGCAACGAGGAAAGGGTGCGCTTGGAATGAGGCTTAATCAGCTTGCTTTGGAAGATGCTGCCCTTTGAACAGAAAGCTTTGCTCCACTGCACCATCAACTTCAAAGATTCCTGAAACTCTCTGGACCTGAGGAAAGATGCTAACAGGCTTAACAGTCCTTTTTGAGTATGGTGCTGAGATGTTGTATATAATTCAGACTAGGTAAGTCATGTAGCAGCACATGACTGACAAGCAACTGCTGGCAATTCTCATTTAGGAATATCAGAAGATTTGCATGAGGGCCTGGTGGCAATTGTAGCAATTATACAAATTGCTAAAGTGTGAAAGTTAAATCTTGTGAAAGATTCAGCTCTTGGTGAATGAAACCCTTCTGGAAGTTTTTTTACTCTTTTTTTTTTTCATGACTCATCCTACTTAAGACTAAGCTTTCATCATTCTCTTAACAGTCATATTGTTTTCCCTGTGACAAATGTATATCCATTTAATGAGGACATGTAAGAATTTGCAGCATAAAATAAGTCTTACAGTAAAAAAATTTTGTACTGTAAGCCTGATTTTTGGAGGTGGTTTTATTCTTATATTATTGCTGTTTTTTGTATCTCTTAGTCTCAACCCCTCATCCCTTAAGAGATACGCACCTTTGAGTTGAATTAACTCTCACGGCAGAAAATCCTCCGGGTTGTTCCTTCCAAGGGAATGCGAGACTTAATGGTCAGACATTCAAACACATGTGATGCGAACACATCAAACGTATAGGTGGACTAACCAACCTCCTTTCAAAAGCCACCATTGACTAAATGTGCAGCTTATATGTCTGGTAATCTAATTTATCAGGACAATACTCACTTCGAATATTTGATATATATTTTTAAAATTACACTCACTTCATATTTTGTTTATATTGGTTAAAAATGCACTGTGGAACCAAGAGGGGACATTTAAGATAGAAAAACAGTTGACTGATTTTGACATTCTAGACACATAAGAAGCCATGGCTGGGTTTGCTAAAATGGAGAACAAAACAAAACTCCTCCCCAAGGGTAGGATGTGTGAAATCAAGTGGGTCTTCTTGAGAGGCAATATCCAAAGATGAGTCCCAAGTCCAGCAGACAGATTCACTTTTATGAGTTCAGGAAGAAGTACACCAGAATAAATCATAGATGAAGAGGTGGCCCAGGTTCAGATGGTTCACTGGCAAGTCCTAGCAAGCCTTCAAGATACAGATAATTTCTCTATTATTTGATATGTTTGAGAGTATACAAAAAGATAGAAAGCCTTTCAAGATGATTGACCAAATACCCTACCCAAAATCTCATTGAAATAACACAAGAAATATAAAAAGTCAGAATAATCAACAACAGAGCTAAGAAACCAGAAGGGGTACTGTTAGCAGGCTCAGTACAGTGAGAAAGTCTTGAAAATTACACAAGAAAAAATTGGTATAAGTATATGTAAGTATATCAGTTCCCCAGAGACTATTTCCTCAAGGAGCAGATAATTCCTTAGTTATTTAAATTGTTATAGAGCAAAGACAAAGAGAGAAAACATCCCATGTAATGAATAAGGACAACATAACTGTGATACTTAAGCTTAGTACAAAACACATACAAGTTAAAAAAAAAAAAAGAAAGATACAGTGAGGTATCACCTCACACAGGTCAGAATGTCCATCATCAAAAAGTCTACAAATAATAAATGCTGAAGAGGGTGTGGAGAAAAAGGAACGCTCCTACACTCTTGGTGGGAATGTAAGTTGGTACAGCCACTATGGAGAACAGTATGGAGGTTCCTTAAAAATTAAAAATAGACCTACCATATGATCCAGCAATCCCACTCCTAGGCATCTAGGAATAACAGTAATTCAAAAAGATACATGCACCCCAATGTTCATTGCAGCACTACTTATGATAACCAAGACACGGAAGCAGCCTAAATGTCCTTTGACAGAGGAATGGAAAAAGAAGATGTGATACATATATACAATGGAATATTACTCAGCCATAAGAAAGAATGAAATAATGTCATTTTCAGCAACACGGATGGACCTAGAGATGATCATACTAAGTTAAGTAAGTCAGACAGAGAGAGGCAAATGTCACATGATATCGCTTATATGTGGAATCTAAAAAAAAAAAAAAGATACAAATGAACTTATATACAAAACAGCAATAGACCCATAGACATAGAAAACAAACTTATGGTTACCAAAGAAGAAGGCGGGGGAGGGATAAATTAGGAATTTGGGATTAACATATACACACTACTATATATAAAATATATAACCAACAAGGACCTACTGTATAGCACAGAGAACTATACTCAGTATTTTGTAATAACCTATAAGGGAAAAGAATCTGAAAAATTATATATATATCTAATAACTGAATCACTTTCCTGTACACCTGAAAGTGACACAACATTGTAAATCAACTATACTTCAGTTTAAAAAAGTAATTTAAAAAAGGAAAGAAAGAAGAAAAAAAAATGACTACATCAATACAACTCATGAATCAGATATTTAAGAAGTCTTAAATAAAATAATAGCAAACCAAAATGCATAGAAGAATAAAATACTGTAACTAACTAGTGTTTACATAAGAATGCAAGAATGGTTTAAACATGTTAGGAAATCTGTTAAAGTAATCCATTACATGTATAGATTAAAAGAAAAAATCCACATGATCATGTTAATAGATGCTTCAAAGCATATTAAAAATGAACGCTTGTATCTTTTGAAAATTATTAGCAAGCTAAGACTAGAAGGAAAACTTTCTTATCAGAAACTGTAATAAATATTATTCATAATAGTGAAATACTAGAAGCAATCCTATTAATTTTTTTTAAAAAGGATGTGTATAATTATCATTACTAGTTAATAATTTGTTGGGTAAATGTAATAAGGCAAGAAAAAGATATTAGATGTAAATGGTAGAAATAAATAGAAAAGTTAGCATTTGTGGTTATTGTAAAAATCTACTTAGGAAATCCAAGACAATTAATTGGAAAATAAATTAGAACTAATAAGAGTTAAAATTTACTAATGTGACCAGATATTATATCAATATACAAAAAACAAAAAGCTTTACTATAATTAGAAGAATTGCAATTACAATAGCAACAAAACAATACAGATTATCTGCTAGAGAAAGAATAAACCTAAAAAGAAGTGCACAAGACCCATATGAAGAAAACTATAAAGCCTTACCCAAGAGGATATAAAGGAAGAGCTAAATAATGGTAGAAATGCCTGTGTTATTGGATGGAGAGACTGAAGGTTATAAAGCTGTTGATTTTTTCCTAAATTAATATCTAAATTTAATCAACTCCAATCAAAACCCCATTAGCATTTTTAAAAATAAAATTTGACATGCTCATTCTAAATGGCAAATGGGTAAAAATAGCAAAGATAGAGTTGAAAAAGCAGAACAAGAAAAATGACCTACCTCACCAAATAGAGCATTTAAACATAATATAAAGCTATAGTAATTATAAAAAGTGATTTTTAGCACAGAAATAAATCAATAGTTCACTAAAGTGGAATTTAAGGTCCAAAAATAGTTTGTCATAAATAGGTAGATGAAGGATAGGATTTTCAATATGTATCTTTCAATAATAAAGGTGGCATTTTAATGGAGGGAAAAGTAGACTATTTGCTAATTGGTATTAGAAAATTGTTATTAATTAGAAAATAGTGAAGTATATCTTTACCTCATAACATACACAGTAATGAATCCATATACATTGAAGAGCTGTATGTTGAATACAAAAAAGTATTCAAAGAAAAAAAGGAATCTTTTTATAATTTGGGGAAGTTAAAGGTCATCTCTAAGCAAATAAAAACCAGAAATTAAGAAAGAAAAAGAAGGGACTTCCCTGGTGGTGCAGTGGTTAAGAATCTGCCTGCCAGTGCAGGGGACATGGGTTCGAGCCCTGGTCTGGGAAGATTCCACATGCCACAGAGCAACTAAGCCTGTGCGCCACAACTACTGAGCCTGTGCTCTAGAGCCCACGAGCCACAACTACTGAGCCCACATGCTGCAACTACTGAAGCCCGTGCGCCTAGAGCCTGTGCTCAGCAACAAGAGAAGCCACTGCAATGAGAAGGTCGTGCACCACAACAAAGAGTAGCCCCTGCTCGCTGCAACTAGAGACAGCCCACGCGCAGCAATGAAGACCCAACCAGCCAAAAATAAATAATAAATAAAAATAATATTAAAATAAATAACTAAATAAATAGAAATTATTTTTTTAAAAAAGAAAAAGATTGACAAAATTGATCAAAAATATTTTAAATATTTGAGTATGGTTAAAGGCTCCACAGACAAAGTTATGGGAGAAAATACCTGCCATGTATATAACAGACAAAGGATTACTACACATAATATATAAAATATTCCTGTAAATCTATAAGAAAAATAGTCAAACAATATGAACAGTTAATTTAGAGAAAAAATACAAATTGCCAGGATTCCAAGCTTCACTGGTATAAAAGAGGTGGGAAATACAATGCCTAGGTTTTGATTTTTCTTTTTTCTTTTTTATCTTGCTTGGTGTCTGTGGGGGTTTGCTGTCTATAACTGATTTTGGAAAATTCTGACATTATTATTTCAAATCTTGTTTATGCCCTGTTCCCTTCTCCTTCCAGTATTCCAATCACACACATTAGCCCTTTTGATATTGTCCCACATTTTTTGAATGTTCTGTTTTTAAAAATTGTTTTTTCTCTTTGAGTTTCAATTTGGGAAGTTTCTATTGGGCTACTTCAAATTCACTGTTTCTTTCCTCACCATGTCCAGTAGATGAGCCCACTGAAAACATTCTTCATTTCCATTACAGTTTTTCATTTCTAATATTTCCTTCTGATTCTCATAGTTTCCATCTTTTTGCTGACATTACTGAATTGGTTTTACATGCTGTTTATCTTTGTATTAGTGCTTTTTTTTTTTTATGTGTGGGGTGTTTTGTTTATTTATTTATTTTTGGCTGCGTTGGGTCTTCGTTGCTGCGCATGGGCTTTTCTAGTTGTGGCAAATGGGGGCTACTCTTTGTTGTGGTGCGCAGACTTGTCATTGCAGTGGCTTCTCTTGTTGTGGAGCACGGGCTCTAGGCATGTGGGCTTCAGTAGTTGTGGTATGAGGGCTCAGTAGTTGTGGCTCGTGGGCTCCAGAACACAGGCTCAGTAGTTGTGGCACATGGGCTTAGTTGCTCCACGGCATATGGGATCTTCCCGGACCAGGGCTTGAACCTGTGTCCCCTGCATTGGCAGGTGGATTCTTAACCACTGTGCCACCAGGGAAGTCCTGTATTAGTGCTTTAAAACGTATTAATCATAGTTATTTTGAATTCATTGTTTGATAATTCCAACATCTGTATTATATCTGAATCTGGTTCTGATGCTTGTTTTGTATCTTCAGACTGTGTTTTTTCTTGTCTTTTAGTATGCCTTGTAATTTTTTTGGTTGAAAGCCAGATATGTTGTATCAGTAATAGGTAGTGAGGTAAATAGGTCCTTAGTGTAAGGAGTTATGTTAATCTGGCTTGGAGTCAGGCTATGTTTAATGTTTGTTGTAGTTATAAGTTCCACAGCCTTCAAATTCCTCTGGTGTCCTTATTTTTGTATCCTCTCTTGGCTTTGGGCTTCCCTTTGTACTCTCACTCAGAGAGCCTTGGGCTTTTCAGATCTTACAGCTGTAATCCATTGGAAGCTTATTGGAATGGCAGTAAGGTGCAGGGAAGGGAAGTGTTCTATAATCTGGTGAAGTCCATCTTTGGTGAGCCTGTGTCTTAAAAGTGTTTCTCTCCCTCCTCACTAAGTATATAGGACAATCCCCCCATGCCATACTCCATTCCCAGTGTCCTGTTAACTGTATTTTGGGGTTCTTTTTAGTTGAGACTGGAAGGCTAGGGGCTGGAGTAGGGTGGAAATCCCTGCCTCCAAGTGGGATAAGGATTCAGTGTTGTCCCTGGAGAGTGGGACTTTGTTATGGAGAAGAATCCAGGAGTGTTATACCTTTGCTACTCTTCCCATCTCCATCCCCCACCCCTACCCCAGGGTGATGAGGGGATTTTTCTCAGATCCTCACCATGAGAACCTAGTGGGGTTCCTGGGGGAAAAAGACCTCGAAACTGTGGGGCCCGCCTATGATTGGGGCCCCAGGTGTTTTTCACTCACACTAATCCACACTCAGCCTCCAGCAATTCATCACAATTACTAGTTAAATTAAGCGGTCCCACCCTTACCGCTCCAGTGGCTTCTGTTGTATCTCTCTGGATGCACCTGTCTCTCCAGATTTCAGGGTGTGGTTTACCTTGAAACTTCAATTCTGT
Organism: Eschrichtius robustus; assembly: GCF_028021215.1. Classification (NCBI taxonomy): domain Eukaryota; kingdom Metazoa; phylum Chordata; class Mammalia; order Artiodactyla; family Eschrichtiidae; genus Eschrichtius; species Eschrichtius robustus. The sequence goes on from NC_090829.1 coordinate 37,116,326, forward strand.
GATGGATCTAAGAAAAGTCATTGATTTTCAGTTTGTCCAGCTTTTTCTTGTAAGTATGGGAATGGTGCTTTCCAAGCTTTTTACGTGTCAGAGTGGAAACCAGAAGTTTGCAAACTAAAATGAAAATCCATTTTTCCTATCAGACTGGCAAGCTTAAGAATGATAATATTCAGAGAGGGAGGAAGTGAGTATCCTCATATAGTGTTGACAGGAAACTAAATTGGGTGTCATCTTTCTTGAAGGCAATTTCACATTATCAAAGTTTAAAATGCACAACCCCTTTGACCGAGCAATTCCACTTAGAGGAATTCTAGTCTATAGATAAGCACACACAAATGAGAAAATATGTATGTACAAGCACATTTACTAAATAACTGTCTCTAATATCAATAAATTGGAAACAAAGTTCTATCGGTAGAAGAATGGTTAAAAAAAAAATAACCATGATTGAGTAATTCCATGACTATTGTGTAGCATGCTAAAAGCGTAGGTAGATTAATATGCTGAAATGATATATCCATGACATACTGCTAAGCGAAAAAAAATCAAGTTACAGAACAGTATGATATTATCTTCGTAAAAGCAAAACAGTGTGTGTCTATGGGACATGGGGGTGGGTATGCACAGATATGCATTTTGTATCTGCTTAGAAAAAACATCTGGGAAGTGTAAACACCAAATACTAGCAGTTAATAGCTTCTCTTCTGGCAAGGAAGAGAAGCTTCCCATTTTAGGGGAGATTAACACATTTTAAAGCAAGCATGTGTTATTTTTATAATTAAAAATACACACGCAAAGGAAGCAGATCCTATTCCTCAATTAAAGAGAAAGCTGTCTGGGAAAAGACAGCAATCACCTTTAGTTCATATTTCCAAACAATTCCAGGAACCTTAAACAAGTTGCATTTTCGTCTAAGTAAATGACCTCTTGGGAATGGAGCAGAGGAGAAAAGCCACTTCTCTGCCAGTGGAACAGGTCGGTTAACCTTGGCCTGTGCAAGAGTGAGTTCAGGGGCTGTGTCCATCCTGCTCATCATGGTCACTCCCGTGTCTACACTGTGTTGGGCACCTAGTAGGGCCTCCCTGTATACTGGTTGAATTAACAAATGAAATGGGAAAAAAATGGCAGTGGTTCTGCGACACATTTATTGAACCGTGTACAATAGGGAAATCTGGCAAGCAATTGATCCGAAGTTTCTCTGTTCTTACTGAGTTTAGATACTAGACTCAAATTCTAGACTTTAAACAGGAAGTTACAAGCGCCGTACCAACGCTGAGGTAATTACCCAGACTGAGAAAGAGTGCTGCTCGCTGACTGAGAATCTTTCTCATACTGAAATAGCAGTAGAAGTTGCCTAGGCAATTTTCTCTCTGTCAGCTCACAAAAAGGATCACTGATTCAGGAAGTGACCTATAACTCTAGCATTTTAGTTTTAACTTTTACATTAAAAAAGTAACGTAGAGGGGCTTCCCTGGTGGCGCAGTGGTTGAGAATCTGCCTGCCAATGCAGGGGACACGGGTTCGAGCCCTGGTCTGGGAGGATCCCACATGCCGCGGAGCGACTAGGCCCGTGAGCCACAACTACTGAGCCTGCGCGTCTGGAGCCTGTGCTCTGCAACAAGAGAGGGCGCGACAGTGAGAGGCCCGCGCACCGCGATGAAGAGTGGCACCCACTTGCCACAACTAGAGAAAGCCCTCGCACAGAAACGAAGACCCAACACAGCCATAAATAAATAAATAAATAAATAATTAAAAAAAAAAAAAAGTAACGTAGTGAATATGGGGCCAGAATCAGAATTATCTGGGGTTTTAGTGGGTTACAGTGTGTTACTGGCATGAAATGAGAGAGAAGAGACCAAGATTTATTGAGCATCTCCTAACGACTGACTGAAGCACTGGCTTAGTCACTCAGCACATGGTATCTCATTCAAGCTCATCACAAGCTTGTGAAGTATTGTCATCATTTATAAATGAGGAAACTGAGACTTGAAGAACTTGGGTAACTTGTCTCAGGACATATAGCCAGAAAGTGGCAGAGCTGGCTTATCATATTAACATGAGAACAGTCCCTGTAGAAGAATGCTAAGGGCTTGGTTCCTAAGAACTGACTAGACTGAACCATCACTTCTGTAGAACTAATCCAGAGATTGTACACATAGACATAAGATTCCCACCCCATCTTTGGGGAAATGACTCAGTATTAACAAACAGGACTCTCCAAATCTTGAATAAGCAAAGGTGTGCTGTATATCCCCCCAAACTCATCCCAGAGCACCCCTATGCTTACACAAATCACAGCACCTGAAGAACTGCTTACGAGGGCAGCAGTGATGCGGAGACAGTCATGCGTTATAAACACCCTCATGGAATAAAGATCTTCATTTATTTTTCCATGGTATTTGCTAACTCAGACGAAATGGTTTTCATCTTTATTTTCACCACAGCAGAAAGTTAACGTACCAGAGTGCTGCAGCTTTCAGCATGTTTATGTCATCTTTGATTCCTCCTCTAGTGCATTTCATACCCAGTGTTTGGCCTCCATTTACAGTATATGAAGTACTACGACAATTTCCTTGTCACACTATCCTGAACTTCTAATGTTAGAGTGCCTTGTGGCCTGGTCCTGGGCTTCCCACTTTTCTCTCCTGCCATAGCTTTACGTTATCTTTTACAAACCAATTTCACCTACTTTTATTTCTCCAGTCTTCGGATCTCCAGTCAGGTGTCCAACAGAAATCTCCTGTGTAACAGAGCTGCAAAGAATTCTCTATTCTTACCTTCACCTCAAACCTTTTCCTCCCCTCCACCCTGAATTCCACTCTTCATCTCATGACACTGTCATTCACCCGGTTGTTCAAACCTTAACCTTTTTCCTGGTTTCCTACCTTTCCCTCACCTTCATATCTAATTCTTCAGCAAGTTTGGAGGTTCTTGCTTCTAAAACATCTCAAATCCATCCGCTTTACTTCCTGTCTCTGCCAATATTAAGCTACTAATCGCTTACCTCAATTACTCTAAGCTAGCCTTCTTGCTTCCATCTGTCTCCCACAAAGCAGCCAGAATGATAACTTTAAAACATAAATAATACTGATAACCTGCAGTCTTTCAGTGTTTTCCAGTTGTACTTTACCGTGGTCTACAGGACTTGCATTATCGAGCCCCTTCCTACCTCTACAACCTCATCTCCTAGATCTCTTTTAACTCACAGCCTGCAGGCACCTTGTCCTTCTTCCTATTCCTTGACCATGCCAAGGTTATCCCCTTTGGGCTTTCCCTGGATGCTCCCCAGGTTCTTCCTCCAGATTTTCCACGGCTGGGGCCTTCCTCATTATTCATGTCTAAGATCATATGTTACCTACTGAATGATTCTTCCATAACCACCTTAGAGCAGTTATCCCGTTCTTTGCCAGTCAGTCTCTATCAAAACATCCTGTTTTAGTTTTTTTTTAATTGTAGCACTTATAATCATCTATAATTATTTTTCAATTATTTATTTACCTATTTATTGTCTGCTTCTCCCTGGAGAAAGACACCTCCTCATGGGCAGGGAACTTTTCTTTCTTGTTCAGGGCCGTATCTTCAAACCTAAGACTCATCTCTCACTGAAATAGTAGTAGAAGTTGCCTGGGCAATTTTCTCTCTGCCAGCCTACAGAATAATAGGAAAAGACCTTAAAATATAACATTTTAGTTTTAATTTTTGCATTAAAAATAATGTAGTGAATGAGACCAGAATTAAGGTTCTAAATCAGAATTAGACTAGCACATAGTAGGTGTTTAAGAAAAGTTTGTTGACTATTTGAATGCACAATTGCTTGATAATGATGATAAAGAAGTGAAATGCTGCCTTTTACTAAACTGAGGCTATTATTATTATTATTATTATTTTTGGCCGTGCCATGCGGCATGCAGGATCTTAGTTCCCCGACCAGGGATCGAACCCGTGCCCCCTGCATTGGGAGCATGGAGTCTTAACCACTGGACTGCCAGGGAAGTCCCAAGACTATAATTATGATAAAAGAACATTGTTCTCATTTTAAGCAACATTCTAATTAAATAACAAATTCTGGCTTGTATTTAAAATATACATTGCATTGTGTCATGACTTACTGGATCATTTATCATATCATTCGGACTTGAGAAATGGTCACCGCTTGAATTCAAACAAAGAAGAATAGTACAGGGGAAATCTGCTTTCCTAATAGTGACCAGTTGCCCTTACTGAACATTCCTATTTGATTTTCATCACTTTCCGTGTCTAACATCACTTCAGAACGCTGAGATAGCTAAATACGGGCTGCCCTGATTAATGACCTCCACCTCCCCTTGAAAACAATCCCTCCCAGTTAGTTAAACTGGATCATGGCAGTCCTGGCTCCCAGCCTGACGAGCCAGCAGTAAAGAGGGCTGGTTGCCTTTGAATGCCACCTTTCCTAAGCAGAGGTCCATGGTGAGGACACTGATCTCTCTTGGTAGGGGTGGCAGCATTGATTTTTCTCCTTACAAATAGGAATGTATTTTTTATTCTCAGCCTCATTCGCAAAACGTTATCTGAAAGAAGCCTAAGATTTCCTTTTGCCTCCTAAGGAGGACTTCTAAATAGAAGCATTTTATAAACAGCTGCATGTGCTTTTGGAGAGGAAATTGGAGGAACTGGCTGGCTGAATAAAATGAAACATGGAGCTGTATGAATGCCTTTTCTTCTGCTAAATTGTGGGTAAACCTGAAGGAGCAGAGGAGACAGCAGTCCTTTCGTTATCTGCAAACTAAGCCCAGGGCATGTGGTATGGCCCAGAGTCACTTCTCCAAATCGAAGTGAATATTCTTTAACTCTGGGCTAAAAACAACAATAACAACAGCAATATAAAATCAAAAACAATCTTGATAAATTGCAAGGAAGAGCCATTCATTTCCATTAGATTTCTCCTGATTAGGTTCAGCTAAATTGGGCAACAATGTCTTTTGCAGCTTTTAAGAGATATATTTCAGGATTCTCTGTCAACAAAGAATGCAAAATGAGTTCAAGTTAGACTCCACATAGATCTGGAAGAAGAAGAACATACAAATCATAATGAATGAAGTAGACAAAGATTTCCTGAGGAGTCACAGCAGTTAATTCTTTGGTCTTTTTTGTTTTTTGTTTTTGTTTTTAATCTGGAAAGGGGATGTAAGATGACTTACACCTGTAAGGGTGTTAGGCTGCACTATTAGTTCTTAAAACTCAGGGAAGCCAAAAGATAATTTGAGCTTCGTTGAGGTCTCTGCACATATCAGGACTAAAATATCTGAGGTCATGGAAATTCAGAGTTAGGAAGGGCTTTGGGGACCTTCTACTCAATTCATGGATGAGGCCACAGGTCCAGGAAGGTTTCTGTCCCAAAGCTAGAAGTCAAGTCAGTTTTAGGCTTGCACCACTTTCCTGTCTATCTACCTCTCTCTTCTTCTTTAAGTTGGAAATTCTAAACCTGTTTGAAACTATAGTGGTCAGAAAACAGCTTAGGAAAGGATGCCGCTGGACTTCATGTCATGTTGGAAACACATCTCCAATTACAAAATGAAAACTAGGAAAACAAAGTTCAGTAGAGGGGACTTCTATTTAGACAAATTTGCATGAGTGTTTCTGTTTTGTGTATTAAGGAATTCCTTTATTTTTTGGAGGTTTCTAAATAAAGAGTGAAAACGAAATTTGGTATGATTTGAAGATAGTGGTTCCAGTTGATTTTAATTTCTATTGACCAGCTAATTATATTCAGTATATTATCCTTTTCCTCAAACTCCAACCACCCCATCTCCAAGGTCTGCCTCTGTGTACTCCAGAGAAGCTGGAGACAATGAGGATTCAGGCATGTAGATATACTTGGTCTAGAATACTTGGACATTGGCAACTTCAAAATACTAGGAAAATATTTCAACCTGTGAATCAAAGTATTTCACTGGTCTTCTAGACATGATGACCCCCTAAACACCCTCTAGCCTACCATCAATGGTCTATCACCATTGGTACCAACTGAGAAAAATGAAACTCCTTTTTTTACTAAATCATACTCTACCCTTCTCTTAAGAAAAAGAGAAAAATAATAACTCTCTTTATGAGAAAACAAGCTCTTTGCACAAAAAAGTACTCTACTGCATTGATTATAATAGTGGACCTGGAAACTATCTTAATATCCAATACTAAAGTAGTGATTAAGTAAATTGTGGCACATAACCTGCATAAAGTATTGCACAAGTATCAAAATTATAATGGAAACTGCAGCAGTATGGAAATGCTTATTTAATAATTATACACTGAGTATCTACTGTATCCCAAGACTCTTCTAGGCAGTGGAAATAAAGGAATACCACAAATTGCTTGCAGGATAGTAAGGGAGTCAGACATGAACCAAGCATTTTAGGAAGAAAGTGAGACAGGAAGGGGGCAGGGCACAACTAGTAAAAGAATGACACAACCATTAAGAAGAACAGAATACAGCAAAAACCAGTTAGAACCTACTAGGCCCAAGATGGTGGAAGCCCTGACTCCCAGCAGACCTTGAGCCTCATTATGCACTCATTGTAATACATTAGCATATGCTAAATGACACGCCCACAGGTGCCATGACAATTCCAAGGCCGACCATGAAAGGCCAAAAAGTGGGCGGTGCCCCCATTCCTGGAAATCTCCACCCCTTCTCCAAAAATAGTTGGACTATTCCTCCCTCTCTTTCGCCTATGAAATTATCTAGCCCATAAAGACTAATCACCCCCACACCTCTGGGCTCTCTCACCTTTTGAAACAGGCTGCATTCTGTCTATGGAATGTGTATCCCCCAGCGCTACTCTCAGAGCCTTCTGAGATGGCCCATATTCTGTCCCTGGAGTGTGTATCTCTCTCAGTAAACCTGCTTTCACTTTACTATGGCTTGTTTTTTTGAATTCTTTCCTCTGCGAAGCCAAGGACCCTCACTTGGCAGCCTGTCCCAGGGACTCACCTGAGACCTGGGACATGACCACCCTCTCATGCCCCATTTTTCCGACAACAAAAGGACAGTGAGGCCAGAGGCCTAGAGCTGTGTTCTGGGAGCTGAGAGCCATTCAGTGTGGCTAAAATAACAGGGGTGGGAAGGAGATAAAGCCAGAGAGGAAAGGGCCAGATCAAGGGAGGCCTTGCGATTTATTCTGTAGATAAAGAGATGTCATTGTAGTTTTAGCAGGATAAAATACATAACTACTATAGTATTCAGGCAATCATTTGATTGTTCATTTGTTAATTCAAGGATCAGTTATTGAGTGTATATTTATTGTGACAGGTACAGGTACCATAAAGATGGATAAGACAAAATCTCTACTTCTGAGAACCCAGTGGTGGGACACTCATATAAGAAAGTCATTATAACACACTGTGATAAGCTCTTCAAAGGAGCCACCTAAAAGGTACTGGGGAAGAACAAAAACAAACACTTTGATGGGGAGGGAGTGCATAAATGTTCCAGGTAGTCCTATGTAGGGAAGGAAAATCTTTTCCCTCTACTCATCTTAGGTTTATTGGCTGGGTCTCTGCAAATAAAACTGACAAATGACAGATTAACAAGAGAAAAACAAACAAAAGTCTATTAGTTCATGCACTGCACACATACATGGGAGCAGTCAGTGATGAGTAACTCAAAGAGGTGGTTAGAACTTGTGCTTCATAGCATCTTAACAAAAAAATAATAGATATTTTTGAGAAGTGACAAGACAAAGGAAAAAGACTTTGAATTTCTAGGGCAGCAAATCGTGGGAAGGTAAATATATGGGGGAATTAATGGAAGATAAGGGCTAGTTAGTAAAGTCTGTTATGTAGCTATCTCTGGGGTAATTAACTTCTGTTCTTCCTGGTAGAGAAGGGAGGGGAGAACACCTTTACAAATTTATGTCTTACTTTTAGGCAAATAGGGGAGGGCAGAGAGCTTTTCTTGTATCTGTTTCTTCTCAATTGCCTTCAGCTCTAAATAATCCTTACATCAAAATGGTATATTTTGGGGTGACATATTCTGCTACCTTTCACTTAACAGAGGACAAATATCAGTCAGGAAAACAAAAGCACATTAAGCATTTCAACAGAGAAAATTTAACATAAGAAATTAGTTAGTCAGGTCTTGGAGAATTGAAAACGCAAAAAGGGAACACTGAGATTTCATAGAGACAGCAACTTCAGGAAGCAACTACCACCTCTAGGTCTGAGCAAACCAAGGGAAGAGATTGGGGTTATCAGAATTTAGAAGCTGAATGAAGTACTATGCAGAGATGGGACCCAGACCTTGGAGGAGGAGATAGGGCTGGCTGGTGCTCTTGTTTATGAGGAAGGTAAGATGAAGCTAGTTCTTCTAGGGGTGGAAACAACTGCTGTTGTAAGGATGAAGGGTCACTGCTGGGTGACTTTACAGGAACTGCAAGCAAATAGGAAGGAACAAGTCCCTTCAACTTCCTCATGCCTTCTGGTCTCCCAGTCTTCCTTTAGTGCCCCCTATTGACAGAAACCAAAAGGAATTCTGCTGTCTAAAAAGAAAGCTGGTTTGCATAGCCCCAGCCCCAGAGAAATGTGGGTTTGGCACTGACGGAAAATAGATTAATCTCCAGTTTAGGAGTTTACCTTATAAAATGAGGAGGCAGGCTTAAAAGGAGGGTGTTTCAGGCAAAAGGAAACTGCTCGTGCAAAGGCATGATGCCATCAAAGTGCTCTGTGCTCTTGGGAAGTACAAGTATGAAATCGGTTGTAGCTGGAATGCAAAATGCATTGGGTAAGTATCGGGCAGAGCAATTGGAATGACAGAAAGGGACCCTTTGGTCTGAAGGGCAGGGAATCCCATGGTAAGGAGCAGAGGAAAATATTATTTTTTAATATCTCTTGCATTTTTCAGTAGTTCAGGTTTTTGTCACCCTCATTGCCATTAAGAGTATACCTCGAATCTAAGGCGTAAGAAAGGAGGAGTATTTGATACAGCATAGAACAAAGACGTCATTGCTTAGATTTTTGAATTTCAAAATAGTTTTTTAATTACCTAGGGAAACAAAATAGCCTGAGGGTAAGCCCTTTTGATTTGCAAAAATTTGGCTTTTTGAAATAGAAAAAGATTGACTCAAAAGTACAAAAGCCTTATGAAGAGCCAATAAACCATAGTTTATTCTAAGGAGCCGCAGAGCAGAAATACACAGGATAGGATATAAGGCAAGTTCCTGTTCCACGGAATGAAAAAGCCTTCTGCAGCTGAGTGGAAGAACCAACAACAAATTCAGATTCAGATTCTAGTGTTCTGTGTTCCCCCCTTACCCTACACCTCTGGGTCAGACCTGCGCAGGGCAGGGAGTGGATGGGTGTGTGTGTGTGTGTGTGTGTGTGTGTTTGTGTGTGAACTTCCTGGAGACATTCAGTGAGAAATCACAGAACAAAAAGTTTATTCCTCAATTCCTCAGCTGCAACCTGTTCAAACTGCCTGCTCCTCAGAGAAGCCCTGTGTTGATACGGGGCCGCAATGATACCTTAGGATGGGTCTTGGATAGTGTATCACAAAACAATATGATGTATGTTTTTTCAGTTTTGAGTGTTGCAAAAATGGTATCATAATCTATGTATGGAACTTGATTTTTCCATATTGTTTCATGTAGGTGCAGTTCATTCTTAAATGTAAAGCATTTATGCTTAAATGTAATGCATTATGAGAATGTTCTATAATTTATTAATCCATTTTCTGGTCAATGATGTTTGTGTTGTTTCTCATTTGTTATGAACAGTGAGGCAATGAACAAGGCATCCATTTCATTAGGGTATTATCAGGGATGGAATTGTAGGGCTATGTGATTATTCAATTTTATAAAATAATGCTAATAGTTTTTCAAGTTGGTTTTAACCCATTTGAATTCTCAGCAGTATTTTCTTTTTTTTTCTCAGCAGTATTTTTAAGAGTTTCTGTTGACTGTATCCTTTCCAATACCTGGTATTGCTTGACTTCTTAATTTTGTCAATCTATCAGATGTAAAATGTTATCTCATTATCATCTTAATTTCCATCTCTTTTAATTATTAAAAAGGCTGGACATCTTCCCATATGTCTCTTTGCCATTAAGGATTTCCCTACTATGAAATTTCTTTGTATGTTCTTTGCTTTTTCTGTAAAGTCACTTGTCTTTTGATATTGATTGGTAGGAGATCTTGAGATATCCTGGCTTCTAATCCTTTGTTGGTTGTAGTTGTTGCAAACATCTCCTATTCTACTAGTTTGTGATTTGAGTTTTCACTTTCTAAATGGTGTCTTTTGAGAAGCAAATGTTCTTAATTTTAATGTAGTCAGATTTATCATTCTTTTTTTTTAATGGTTAGAACTTTGTGTATCTTAATTTAAGAAATTCTTCTCTACCCTGAGGTTATAAAATTTCAAAAAAATTTCTCCTAAAAGTTAAAAAAAATGTTGACCTTCACTTTACATTCCCAATCCACCTGTAATTGATATATCAGGATGATGTGAGGTAGGGATTCAATTTTACTCTTTCCATATGGATAACCAGTCATTCCATTTACTAAATAATCTGCCATGCACTGCCATGCATGTCCATATATCAATGTTCTGTAACTATTTTAGATTTTTAACCAGTCTTGATATCTGATATGAAAAAATCTCCCATCGTTCTTTAAGAGTAATTTGGCTATTCTATGCCCTTTGCTTTTCTATATGCATTTTAGAATCAATTTGTCAATTTTTAAGAAATATTCTATTTGGATTTTTACTGGAATTGCATTAAATCCATTCAATCTCAACCCACTCCATTCTAGCATCAGTCCCTAGGACTTCACTAAAATTGATCTTGTCAAAATCACCAAAAATCTCTGTATTGCCAAATCAAATGGATTTTTCTTCATTCTCACTTTACCTGACCTGTTAACAGCATTCATAAGAACTCTCCTTTTTGACACAATTTATGCTCTGGACTTCAAGAAACATCACATTGTCCTGATTTTCTTCCTAAACCACTGAACTAGTCTCAGTTTTTATAGCTGGCTCTTTCTCCTCTGCCTGAAATCTGAAAGTTGGACTGTTGCAGGGCCTAGTTTTCAATTCTCTCTCCGTAATTTTCTTCTGGTCCCATGGCTTTAAAGGTTACTATGTGCTGATGTCTCCCAGCTATGTAACTGACCTAAGCTTCAGACTCATGTATCTAATTGCACAACTGACATTTCCAGTTGAATTCCAAATAGGTGTCACAAACTAAATGTACATAAAAAAAAGAACTCTTCAATTCTGACCTAAATATGTTTCTCTCTCAGTCGAAGTAAATACCCCCATCGTATACCCAGTTGCTTAACCCCAAAAAAACTGAGATCTCAATCATTCTAGATTCTTCCCTTTTCCTCATTCTCTGTATCTAATCCATTGACAAGTTTGTAGGTGCTACTTCCAAAATATATCTTGAATCCCTCTACTTTACTCCATTTCCACTGCCATCATCTGAGTCTAAGTCACCATCTCCTCTCTTGCTTTGACTACTGCAATAACCTGCTAATGGGTCTGTCTCCTGTTCTTGCCTTCCCATAATTCACTCTCCGCTAAGCAACCAGAGTAACCTAAGAGTAAGGACAGAACATGTGCTGCCTCTGGTTAAAACCTTCCAAAGGCTTCTTGTTGCACTTAGAATAAAATCTTAAACTCCTCACCACGGCCTACCAGCCCTACGAAGCTGACTCCTGCCTACCTCTTGGGTCTCTGCTCACTAATTCCATTCTCATTGGCCTCCTTGGGCTTCCTCAAATATGCTAAGCTGTTTCCTGTGTCAGGGCTTTTGCATGTGTTCCTCCAGATGCCTTCAGCTCATTGGATGGCTTATAACTCCTTATCATTCTTCTATCAGTTCAAATATCCTCAGAGGGGACTTCCCTGACCCCAAAAGGTCTGGAATTATTTTATTTATTTATTGGTTTACATATTTATTCCCAACTAGAATTTAGAATTAAGTTCTTGGAGGACTGGGGCCTTAGGCTGTCTTGTTCATCATTATATCCCAGCACCTGGAACAGTGCTTGGCACACAGGAAGTGTTCAATAAATATTTACTGAATGGATAAAAACTTCTCCCAGAGGGATAAGAAAAGAGGATAAGGAAAGAGGACAGATGACCGAGGCTTATTAAGCATCTTACTTTTTTTTTCAACCACTATGCAAATAGACTTGATATAGAAAGAAACAAAGAAAAATTAAAACAACTGATGTGTTAGGGTATGAGTGTTAATGGTATTTCCTTCCTTCTAATATTGTTGTTATGCTATTTGGGTAATAAATTCAAATTAGTAGAGCAAATTAACTTCTTTGAATTTATATATTCTCATAATGAAATGGGCCACAGTCAGCTTAGGAAAACAATTTATATTTATGACTTTGGAAGAAGAAGTGAAACCTATAAGAGGGTGTTCACTTAGGTGTTCTTTTCACCTTGTCTGACAATCCAATTTAGGTCTAAAATACTGAACTTACACATTTGTTTTAAAATCTTAAATAGTACTTTATCACTAAGAGTGTGGTTCTTTAACCCAAATTTTTCATGTCTAATCTATTTTAGAGAAGGAGAGGTTTAAACAACTCTCAATATGTTATTTTTCTCTCAACTTTAATTATTGTCTTAGTAAAATATTAGTTGGATGTGTAACTGAACGTATACTATGGCTAATACAGCAATCTGTTTAAGAGATAGAATATGCTGGAATAGTCAGTAAATGATAACAAATAGGTGCTTGTATTTTTTACTTATTTAACACATCCATACAAAATGCTTAGTATGTGTTAGGCACTGTTCTAAGTACTTTAAAATATGAACATGTTTAATTCAATTCTTATAAAAACCCTACGATATAGGTACTATTATCATCCACATTTTATATATGTGGAAAATGATATGCAGAGAGGTTAAGTAGCATTCCCAAAGCTCACATAACTAGTAGGAGATGCCAAAGCTGAGATTAAAATCCAGGCTATTCTTGGTACTGGATATTCACTACAACTGAATGTGATAGTGACTGAAAGTTGGTTAAGTTAAGTAAATGAAAATATGTTTTCTTTGTCAAATTGAAATAATTTTGTGACATGCTTGTTATTTTGAATAGTTGCTTGTTCTGAAATACAAGAAGAGCTAGTAAGACAAGCAGACTGCTGAAGTATCATTTACCACACATGGTATTCTGAAAGATATCATTAATATTTCTATGGGCACGGTCACTATGGACTATTTTGTGACTTGTGCAGTGTACAACTCCAGAGGGCACCACCCACATAGGCTCTATGTGAATGGCACCCCTTAGACTTATTTAGGGTATAACCATCTGTAGTGGCCCTGCCAATGGCCTAAAGATTTATCGGCAGTCTCAGAGTATGACTTCCAAGCAGGAGACCCTTCTCTCTACATAATCCATTTTTAGTTTTACACCCATCAAAATTTATTACTATGAGAGTATATTAAATGCCACTTTGTGTATTGGATAATTGTCAGGTCTCTTCCATTTTCAGCTTACTAGAAAGAAAAAAATGCTAAAGGTCTCCATAAATGGTGCACTATAGAAACCCTTTTTCTTTTTCTCTATGAAATGTTATGATTTTAAATGCCTTTCTTGGTACTTTTAGAGATGGCAACAAATCTAAGCCAAGATTTCATGAAAGGCCAAATCCATTTCATAGTCCAATTGCCTTTAGATAGTTCTGAGAACATCTTATTAAATTCTCAATTTAGTTGACAGGCAATCAGCTGGTTTGGTACTCCTGGCCCACTGAACTTAACTCCCAAAAGTGGGTGTTGTCATTGCCAGAATGGGCAGAGCTAGAGAAGTCATGGGTACATGGGGCCTGAGTTGTCATCTGGCCTAATTTTTCCTTAGACAGATGAAGAACCTGAGGCCTGGGAAGTTGATAGCAGTCCAAGTGTACACAGCTGGTTGGTGGCAGGAGTGAGACTTGAATCTGAAATTCTAAACTCTTACTTTTTGGCCTTTTTCTGTTACACCTCACTATATTCTGTTCCCCTGTGGAAAACACAGACGTTATCTTGTGTAAATACTTCAAACCACTATGTCCCAACTTTGTTATTTGTCCTTGTCCACATTCACTGGTACAATCAGTACAGTCCTTTGAGCATTAAATGTGATCCACCCCATTTTTAAGGAAGGAAAAATCCATTACTAGCTCAGAAATATAGACTTGTGGTTTATTGGTCATCATTCAGGAGTCAGGGCTCCACGAGCAATTGTGTGAATTTAATTAAGTGGTCAGTTAACTTCTATGGGCTTCCCCCAATTATGAAATGAGAGGGCTGGACAAGTGGCCTGCCATGTACTCTCCAGCTCTTGTATTTCATGTTTCTGTGAACTACCATTGTGATTCTCAATTATCTTGTCCTTAAGGTACATTTGGGACATATAACATTCTTTTTAGGTCTTAATTAAATTACATCATGTTTTTTAGTAGCCTAGTACTTTGCTGCCTTATTTTTCACATGTTGCTTTTGATACTTAGTACCCTAACCCTCTAATAGTCTGTTCTTTTCTTCCAAATTGCCACTATGTATATGGTGACCTGTCATTCTGCTCTGGCTAGTCTAGTCTTACTTTTTTGTTTTGTTTTGTTTGGGAAAGGATTGTTGCTAAAACGATCAGGGAAGGAAATCTTCCAGGTGGATTCTTCGGAGTCCCAGGGACCTGCCAAGGATTGCCATGCTTAGGAGCACATGACTGGTTAAACCAGGGGTTGTTGCCTGGTCCACAGGGAACTCATGGGGGGCCTGGATTGAGAACTTAGCCCAAAATAGATGCTCAGAACTAGACAGTAACCAATGGACCCAAACAGATCCTCTCTTGGAGCGTTTGAATGGAGACAAAAAGTGGGCTATAAGCAGGAGAGAAGAACAAAGACCTAGAGACATGCCGTTCAAAGTCTCAAAACAGAAGCATTGAGGTAGTAGAATCCATGAGGTGGGGAAAAGTTAGTCAGAAAGAAAGGAAAATAAATGAAGATAGAGAGTAGCTGAGTCACAGTAATTGAGTCTACTGGACTCACTAGAGCAAGGATAAATAAGCCTGAGGCAATGACCAGATGACCACAGCTCTTGTTTCATGAGGGTGTCAGAAGCTCTTGCTGCATACTATACTATGTTCTAGTTCTCTGTGAGCCAGCTAAAAGCTGCTTTTTATAGCTCCATAGTTCCCCATCTATCTTTCTACTAATTTCCATCTCCTGAAGTATCCCAAATAGGCCTCTGTACCTTGCCACTTGAAAAAGCCTAAATAACATGGTGTCTTAGTTGAATCCACACACCAGGCTCTTAGAGTGCCTGCATGCTGCATCGTGCCATCATATAAGAAGCTCTCAGTAGTGTTTGCCGAATGAAGCTTTGAGATGTACAGAACTACTTTGGGAGTAATCGAGTCCAAGTTAGGCTGGTGAAAGAGTAGTTCTGTACAAGGATCAAAGTGTATCCAAAGTTATCTGATAAGTCATGGGCTGGAGCAGAGTGGAGCCTTGTGAGTAGGTGAAGAAAAAGTGATTTATGTAGCAAGATTACCAGCAAGGGCACCTACCCCAAATATTCTGCCTCCAATTTGCCACACTGCCTGAAATTCATACTGAGAGATTGACTTCTTCAATGGAAGTCAAAATCTCCCCAAATGCCCACTTAATTAAGTGGTCAGGTAACTTCTATGGGCTTCCCCCAATTATGAAATGAGAGGGCTGGACAAGTGGCCTGCCATGTACTCTCCAGCTCTTGTATTTCATGCTTCTGTGAACTACCATTGTGATTCTCAATTATCTTGTCCTTAAGGTACATTTGGGACATATAACATTCTCCCCAAATGCCCACTTATAAAGTACTTACGTTCAGAGATAGGATTAACACTTAAAGTTGTTCCAGTATTTCACACCAAAGTGTGCATTCATTCAGCAAGTGCATTCCTTGCAGTTTGTTCTCTTAAGGGACTGAGGAAATAAGAATTTTGATGGTGTCAGGTCATGGGAGGTAGAGAGGGGATACTTTCAGAGCGCAAAGCACTACTGAAGGAAATTATGGTGACCAAGTGGACAAAATAAACTCTGGCTAATGTTGGTGATGGCAAGAGCAAAGGAAACAGTAGGAATGAAGCCAAATGTCAAATACCTCCAGGCATCATTCTAGATGACCCAATTACCAAATATAATACAAAAAGGGCAACCTTCAAGGATGATGTATGTTTAAGAAGATCTGAGCTCTATGTCCATTCTCTACTGCTTGTTTATTATACATGTAACTTGGAGTCTCTGGACCTCAGTTTCTCCATCAATAAAATGGGACATAATAATAAAATATAATTATTCAGAGGGAGGTGGTAAGGACCAACTAAGAGGATGGAGGTCAAATGACGCTGAAACTGCAAACTGCATATGTTGCTAAGTAGTTTAATCCAGGAGCTGATGGAGAGGGCCTTACCCTCAGGGTAGAGCCTTTTTGCTGCTAAACCCTTACCTCCCGCCTGGGCCCAGGGAGGGGTACATGGATTGACTTGTCTCCCATCCCACATTGCTATGGTGGCTACTCATCGTTGTGAGACATTTTTTCCTCAACCTGTTCTCAGTAGCAATCACTCTTCTTTTCCTTATTGGTCTTGCTCTTTTATACTTGGTTATGAAATTAACCTTAAAAGTAGCCCATTAGATTCCTTCTTTATCCTTTTCCCTTTCTTTTATAAATATTTTCTAACAGATAGGTATGGCACTTATGAAGCTTTGGTTGCAAATTACAGAAAAACTGAATCAAGCTAGTATAAACAACATGGGGGTTTAATGGTTTATATCGTTAAATGGTCTAGAGATAGATCTTCAGGTCAAGCTTACTCCAGCAGTAAAATGATGACATCTGGGACCCAGTTTAATTCAGTTTCTCTGTTCTGCCCTCCATCTTATTTGCTTTATTTCAAGGTTAGTCCCCATTATGACCCTAAGATGACTGCCAATTGCTTCAGTGTTCTTGTTTACCAGGAAAAAGAGAATGACTTTTTCCCAGAAAATGCCTCAAGATTCACTTTGATTGGATGAGCTTAGGTCACATGTCCCCTTTGAACAAATCTCTGTGGCTGGGGGACAGAATGCATTGAATAGTTTAACCTGAGTCACATCCTCTATTCCTGGGGCTGGAAGAAGATTAAGTTTTTCCAGAGCCTCATGAATCCCCAAACATTTTCCGGGCTGATAAGGAAGTGAGTAGGGAGCAATGCATGCTGTGGAGGCCACTAACCAAGGACCACTGCAAAAGTTTAGAAAGAGATACTATCCCTACATGAAAAGCTGCAGTGAGTGGCCAAATGCTTAAAGTTTTTCCATTTGAAAACTAGAGCACATGCTGTTTAAACCAAATCTGATGTGTCTAATGTGATACAAATTGACTTTCATCAGCAGGCATGAAGAACAATCACTAACCTTTGAATTTTGTGATTTTATAAAGCATTGAATTCTAGACTTCAGTGCTCTCATGAGGGAAGCTTTTTTGTGTATGCATTTTAGCCATTTTCAACATGCGCTAAATTGAAACAGAGAATGTGTGGGGTTTTTTTCCTTCTAGTGTAAAATCGAATAAGCAACAGCACACTGCAGGAAGTCAGTCTAGCCACAGCAAATCTGTACTTGTTTTTGTGAGAGAGGATGGGAGAATGAATATTTGCCCTGTGGCATCAATTTCCTGTTTAGTGTTCTCCAAGAGGCACTTGGAAAATGCCCAGCAACACAGATGTACATAAATACCACACATAACTTGTTTTCGTGAGTGGAAAGAGGAGTCTGTAAAATTATGACAAGACTGACTTACCCTCATCGCCTGGTAGTTGGTGAGTCACTCTACCTTTCACTTAATAATTTGGAGGATGGATCATTCCAGAGTGTGGCACTGGAAGGACAAGAAGTATAGGAATAGCATGGCATTTGGCTTCTTAGCCCAAGTTCTTATTCATTTAGGGCCACTTACATTCCAAAGTTTGCTTGTGCCTGCTGGAAGCTGCCTTCAGACTGCCTGTAAGAGATATATATCTATATCTGTATACATATATATAAAATGACAGTTTTCTAAAAAAACCAACAAACAAAATAACACGCCCCAAACAGAAACCCATCTGTAAGATTTGCAGACACAAATTTGTTTGTTTTCAAACCACAGAAAAACGTATGCACATACCACATAGTATCTCTCAAGGTGTGGGAAGATGTGTTCTCAGTTCTGTACAGTCATATGACCCCAGAACACTCACACACCATTTTTGGACAACTTATTTGAAAGGTCATGGCTTGGTTGCAGAACCAAACTCTTATTTTTGTTTCAGAAACTAACCTCTAGGGCTACTATATAACTTAAGAACTTGACATAGAAAGGAAGATTCAGACTTAAAGAATCCATCCTCTAACTTACTCTTTTGAGCCACTTCCTCACATAAGGGAAGATGAGAAATAATAGTTATGATCTGTTAAGCATCTACTCAGGTGCTTAAGAAGGACTATGCAAGGAAGGCCTTTATATATCTCAATGTTAATCCTTCTCATACCCCACTATTTGTTTCAAGTCTCCCCATCTTATAGATGAGGAAACTAGGACTTACAGAAGATAAATTACAGCCCAAGGTCACCTCAATAACTAGTGGAACCAGTAGTCAAGCCCAGATCTGTCTGGCCCTGAAGCCCATGCTCTGTTCTCAAATTTAGAAATTATTAATTTAGGATTCATGGATGGGCTTCAGAAGATTCACAAGAGCCTAAAATTAAATGCATATATAAATATATATATATATGCTTTTTTTTCTGGGGAGAGGGTCTAGAACTTTCCTCAGGCTTATCAGCTGTAATTCCAGAGCCTGACATAGTCTTGAATACAGTAGGCACATGATAAATACTTGCTCAATGAACAATATGGGTCCATGACACAAAAAAGGATTAGTACCACTGCTTGTCCCATTATCTGACCTACAGCTTAATAGATTTGAATTTCCAGTACAACTGGCTTTGCTTTGGATACATAAATTCATTCTTTTAAAGAGTTAAAAATGCTGAATTTAGTTGATATTCCATTTGAAACTATTTGATATTTATATAAAAAGATTAAACATTTTTAGAGGCTATTGTCAAAGGAGATGTTTTTTTCTTAAATAGAGCTTGCTAAAGCAAAGGACTGGAAACTATTTAGACCACTATAGAATAGAAATATAATGTGAGCCAAAAAGGCAAGCCCCATTTGTAATTTTTAACTTTCTAGTAGCCACATTCAAAAATAGGAAAAAGAAACAGCTAAAGCTAATTTTAATCATGTTTTATTTAGGTCAATATGTCCAAATTATTCTCATTTCAACCTGAAAGCAATATGAAAAATTGTTAATGAGATATTTTACTTTTTCTCGTGCTAAGTCTTGGAAATCCGGTGTGTATTTTACACTTACTTCAGACTGGCTTCATTACTTATGCTCAGTGGCCACGCTGGCTCGTGGCTGCTGTATTGGGCTGTGCACATGGAGACCCGGGTGGTTGAAAGAAGTGGGCAGTGTTGATGAAGCACAGAGGAAAGCAGGAAGAGAATGAGGCAGGTTTGGGCACGTGGGGAGACACTCCAACAATCCAAGATACAGTGACGTTAGGTTAGGTCGCCAGCTCGTATTGCCAAAATTGTAGCTCTGCAGGTGATTATTAAGACAGGTTCTAGAAAACAGTGTAAAATCCAGCATTTCAGCAGAAGTCTTTTCCTATTCCTGCAGTCACCTTCTTTTCTTGGTAACAGATGTGCAGATCCAGGGTGCACATTTAGGGGAAGATTTGATGTAGAGTGACTAGAGTGACTAGTGATGTAAAGTTACGCCTAGTAATTATAATAATTTTGTTCTTTTAACCACCCCTAGAGCAAAGGATTTGAGTTTTATAGTGCATAGCTCAGGCTGTCTCCACGTCCTGGAGTTGCATTCCTCCATTTGACAGACCCAGGAAGGAGGCTGCAGAGCCCTGAGGTCATAGACTACAAGAACAGACAGAGCCATAAAAGAGCCCAGGAAATTTTGTTCTACACCCTGCCCAAGCTTCACTCGTGTTCTTTTATGTGCTTTTTGAGGCTGTCCTAAGGCTTTTTCACAGGGTGTGGTCCTAATCTACTCTTCTGTCTGCTTCTTCTAAGGCTGAGATCGAGCTCATTATAACACCTTTTGCTCCTAGGTGCGCAGCTTGTGATCTAGAAACACATCTAGAGATACTTTGTTGATATAAAGTATCTTTTGGAGTTTCTTCTAAATAGTTCAGTTACTCAACATGACAAGCATAATATTGCATTTCTCCATAAAATACTTAGAATCCATTTGGGAGCTGACGGTCCGGTTAGCACAGGTACCACACCTAGAATTCCCAAGAATTGAGAAGTTACCTGAATCCATATGATGTGGTTTCATTTTACTCCTGGCCTTATGTTAAATGCATTTATTTTAGGCAAGTGGTAAAAGATATTTTAAATTTTAAAGGAAAAAAAACATAACCAAACATATGAAGACCTATGCCACTTGAGGAAAATAGAGATACTGTATATTTGGGAACTTTCAATTTTAACGTCACACGCTCCTGATAAACTATGAAACATTGACAAGATAAGTTCAAATTTATCAAAGTAGAATGAATTCCTACATCCATACAAATATTTTCTGGGTGAGGTGCCGATGTAGTTGAACAGATTCTTTCCACCATCACTAGTATCACCACCTGTTACCAACACCAACTCTACCACCAGCACCACCACCACTGTTACCACCACCACAAACATGCCTCTCCTTCCATTAACCTACTTCAGGTAGTCGGGAAAAAGAATCTAGGGAAACAATGTTTCATGGAGAGTCACCTCTGTCCTCAGGGCCATGTCCTCCAGCAGGTTACTGGGTCATGGAGTGGTATGAATTGGAAAATGCAGCATTTCTAAACCAATCTGCAATCCAGACACTATCTTGTTCCTCTATAATGATGCAAAGTTATTTGCTGAGGTAGACATCAACTAGCGTAATAGAAGAGTCTAAGAAAGCAATTAACTAGGAGGGTGAAAATACAAGTCAGAGATGACTGTGGCTGAAAACCCTTGGGGAGTAATGAGATAGGAATTTCTTAGGATTCAATTCGTAATGGAGAGCGTCAGAGTGTGGAGGAGTGGATGGGTAGCTGATGATTCATATCGCCTGCACAGGGTACAACCTCAAAATACTGAGGTTGCTCCTACAAAGCATATATGAAAACCAGTTTCAGAACTGCAGTCACTACTCACCGTTGACCATTGACTCTGTGCTGGTTAATTTCTAAGATTGCTTTTGTAGCAAAATAGTGCCTTGTTCACAGTCAGTTTACAAGCAGAAGCCGTTAGGAGGATGTTCTTCAACATGTGTGATCTGTTTCTTAATTCTCTGAGTCTCAGTGGCTTTATCTGCAAAATGGGAATAATGGGAATAATGCAGTATAAATTAGAAGATGCAAATAAAATAAAATTTAAAAATATGGAAGATGCATAATTTATTACACAGGATCTTCAACATATATTAGGAATGATCATGATAACATGGACCTTATTTACTAAGAGAATGCTTGCCTTATCTCTATTAACCTCTTAATATCTCTAGGAAACAGATACTATTATCACCCCCATTCCATAAGCAAGGAAACTAAGGTTCAGCAAGGTTAAAATCACACAGCTTGCAGAAAGATTTCTTCTACTCTACTTTTCACTGTTGGTACAACTAGATTTCTTTAATTTGCAGTGGTTTAGACATCAATGGAAGATGAAAATTATCCAAACCCAAATATAAATACATATAGAAAAACTCACTAATCTGGACCAACTGGGCCATTTTGAAGGAAATGCAGCTTTATTACTTTCAAGTACATACAGTAACCAGAAAAATGACTAACAAGTGCTGGCAGTTCAGACCTAGATTTAGTTAATAGATAAAAATGATTAGTGTATCCAAGAAGTTCTGGTCTTGCCTACACTTTGAATAGAATGTTTTATAAGTAAAAGAAATCTCAAGTGTTAGAAGACAAATTATTTTCTTTGATAAGTAAATGCTTTCTTTCAGATATTATTTATACTGTCATTTATTTACTAAGCCATTTTTTCATAGATAGTATAAAAGAACACACCAGCTCAGTCCCTGCACACATGATAAAAAAGTTAGAGGTTAAAACTGTCCAAATTACGTGCTGACATTTTTAATTAGATTAACTTATTTGTCTTTTAATTCTTTAGAATATAATGTTCCAAATAAATGTAAATTTCTAAAATGTTTTTCAAATATTACGGTTATTCAAACTTTATAAAAAATATTTATTCTGGTATTAATATGAAAGGCATAGTATCAACTATGTCCTTTGTTGCCATAGACAGTTTTTGAGGAACGTAGTCTTTTCTCAAATGAAATATTTATGTTATCTATGAGTACTCTTTATAGTAGAAAATGGAAAAATGGAGAAGAAAGTGTTCAGACTGTAGTCTTTGACAACGCTGGTGCTAAATCTGCTCTCAGTTACAGACCTGAGACTTCCATTCACCTCAGTGTACCAAGTATGGCCCAACTTCGGTGTGGAATCTTTTAGCTGTTGCTGTTAATCCATGGAAAATGTTTTAGTGTGATGTGTTCCCATTAAGAGTTAACAGATTGTTGCAAAAAGAATAAAGGGATTTATTAAATATGGTGGTCTTGTACCATGCCAAATATTTTGTGGTTTTGTGGGAACACAGCAAAGGTAATAATTGGCATTATAACAAATGAGGGTCTCAGCAAGTCCCAGCTGTTGAACACATGATTGTTACTTGGGAGGGCAAATAGCAATATTTTTCCATCTCTTAAGTACAGTCTGCTCTTGATACGGCCGCATAACTACAATGAACCATTAGTGGGAGTTACATACAGAGAAAGGAGACTGAGGGACTACATTTCTTTTCTCCTGCCTAAATGAAACTTCATCTGGTTGGTATCTGTCTAGAGTTAAAATTTCCATATCACACAAACTCTGTGTCAGTATTTTAATTGCATTTGATAGGATGTCTTTCTTTATAAAAGCCAAACAAACATTTGTAATAAATTTTTTATTAGGTAGTATCTGTTTCTTTATTGCATATTTGTGTATATAACTAAATTTAATGTTCAACAAACAATTTTTTTTTTTTTTTTGGCCACACCACACAGCACGTGGGATCTTAGTTCCCCAACCATGGATCGAACCGACGGCCCCTGCAATGGGAGCATGGAGTATTAACCACTGGACTGCCAGGGAAGTCCCTCAACAAACAACTTTTAGGCATCTAAAACTTTTAGGCATCTTTGTGCCCAGCACTATAATCTGCATAAGCAAAGAAAAAGAACCAGGCACTGTCCTTCAAGAACTTTAAGTCTGGGTAGAGAGATAAGACATATTTATCCAGCATCATAGAGTTAGAAGGGACCCCAGAGGTGATACAGTCTTGGGGTTATATATTCAAACTCTAATGGAGAGTTAGCATAAACAAGTGGAGTGCCCAGGTCACTAGGGCACCATGTCATATCAGAGAATTCCTGCCCTGTGTTAAGGGACAGTTACTTTGTTTCTCGATGGATTTGCTGCCATGCAGAAATATAGGCTTCTTGTTGCCCGATCTGTTGATTTTTTTTTCAGAGAGGGTAGAATTCCAAGTTTTCCAAAAATTTCCCAATTTTTAAACATTGCCAACTATTTTGAATTTTCCTAAGGCCAGATGAAACACATCTGTGGGCCTTATTCAACCTGTGGGCTGCCATTTTGCAACCTCTGGTCTAGATTAACTCTTCCATTTTACAGATGTGGGAAATGGCCTGTTCAAAGTCTGGAATTGTTCTCCAGGACTCCCAGTTCAAAACTTCCATCACTTAACTACACCTTCTCTCAGTAAGCAAACAATTTTAGATGACTTCAAAAAGAAAAAAAAATTATAGTTATAAAGCAACACTGATTTTTTTTTAAAGCACAAGATAATATCATGAAAACGACGTGGTGCATCTGTGGGGGAGAAGTAATAGAATGCTCATGGCAGGAAGAATTTGAGAAGGGTTTTGCAAGAGGCATTTGTGCTAAATCTTGAAGGAAGTGATTAATACAAATTCATAAGAAGGAACAGGAAGGCGAATTCAGTAGAGGGGAATAGAATAAAGAAAACACATGATTAATAATTTGTTAATACAAATACAATACAATACAGCACAGAGTATGGCTTGACTTAATCAGGGAGTAAAAATCATGTCACTATCATTCACTCAAAAAATATTTCTTGAGCTCTAACTGTGTGCTAGGCACTTGTCTAGGCCCTGTAGATACAGCAGCAAACAAGAGAGCCAAGGTATGGTTTCTTGTGGACTGTTTTTTCCAGTGGCACAGACAGGTAATAAACAAGTAAAAAATAATATAAAGTACTATGAATAAAATAAAACTAAGAGATGTGACAGTAGCAACTGTGAATGCACATTAGACAGAATGGTCAGGGAAGACTTCTCTGAGGAGATAGCAGTTGCACTGAGTCCCAAATGATGAGAAGAAGCCAGTCATGCAATGATCTGGGCAGAGAGCTTTCAAGTCAGAGGGAAAAGCTAGCGCAAAGGGCTCTGGGCAGGAAGGAACAGAAGAAACGAGCGAACTAAAGCAGAGTGAGCTGTGGCAAGTGCGGTAGGAAACAAGGTCAGAAAGATAGGCAGACACTTATTAGGCCTTGGTAAGGAGTCTGGAGTGAAATGAGGTTTCCCACAGGGAAGCAACATAATTTGATTATAAATGCTCAGTTCTTGACAAGAAAGTAGCATAATTTGATAAGAAAAGGAGGTAAATAATGGAAGTTCTTAAATGGAAGCTGATAAAACACAGTTAATTTTAGGGAATTGCTATAGATTCCAATGGGCAGAACAAAGATGGAAAGGGTGGCTGAAAGTCTATTCTGCCTGCCGGATGCAGAATGGATTGGGGTCAGGAGCTCTGGGTGGAGGCTGTGGACAATCCAGGGATAAAGAGGATTAGGATTCAGTCAGCAGTGGTGGAAATGAAGGAAAGTAAGTATCACAAACACAGAACAGAATGGATTGAGGCAAATCAGAACAACCAGAGGAGAAACACTGTTGTGAGGAACTCTCAAGTTTCAGAGTTAGAGGCCATTCTGGGAGTGGCCTTGGTGACTAAGATGGGAGAAAATTCTATCAAGATACTAACTCTTAGGGGATCATGAGACATATAAACAACTAGAAATATAAAATTAAAGAGGCTTTGGGGGTAACATGGTAGGACAGGAGAGAGGTTTGGAACTACCCTTTGTAACAATAGAAACTGAGGCTAATAGAGAAGCAGAACTCCCAGGAGGTAATGTATTTGTCTTGTTTGTTTGTTTGTTTGTTATTTGGCCACAGCATGCAGCTTGCAGGACTGAACCCGGGCCACAGCAGTGAAAGCCCAGAATCCTAATCACTAGGCCACCAGGGAATTCCCCAGGAGGTAATGTAAAGAAGAGAAACAGGTCAAAAAACTCAACCCTGATTATATCCATAGCAAGGCTGAGAGTACAGTGTAACTAGGTGTTTGTTCTTTTTTTTTTTTTTTAATTGATCCATTCAATCAAGGAAAAAAGCACAAAGCCCATTTGTCAACTAGGGTTTGGGGAAAAATAGCTTGCTAGAAGCATGCAGCTATTTTACATCAGTGTAATAAACACTAATATGTTTTACTATAAGAAAGTGTTATTTGAAGCAAAATTTAAAGGAATACAAAACTTTTAGACTTGGATGGCTTCTCTCTCATTTTCACTTACTATTGATGATTACTTAATATTTGAATGTAAACCTGAGTGTTTTCCTAGAATCTGCAGCCTCTCTGTATAGTCTAGGAAGGCTGATAGTCCTGAACTTGAAAGCTCTGAGTTTGAAAACAAAACAAACCAAAATTTCAGGCAGACTTTTAAACTAGCTCTTTACTCTTAACATAGCAAAGAGTATAATTTACTCTTTAATTTAATTTTATATTTTAAGAAAAAAATTAAAGAGTATAATTTACTCTTTAATTTAATTTTATATTTTAAGAAAAAAATTAAAAAAATTTTATACCCACAAATGTTTATTCAGTGCCTATGTGCAAGAATGAAGAAGATATGGTTGTAAGCGCTCATGGAGCTTACAATTTCATCAACAACAAAAAAATTGTTCTTCACAGTAGAGGAATTACTTTTAGCAGAGCAGAGAGTGAGGGTTAATTTAAAGAATAAGAAGTTGATTGTTTTATAGGAAGACCCATGGCTATTGTCAGTTCCTTTTAAGAATAATCAAGCTCATAAAATGAGTGTAGAGGAAAAGATCAAGGACCTATTTTTCCATTCAAAATGCCAAATTGTGCCTTCCTCAGAAAAATTCTGAGGAAATTTGCTTGGTCAATTAGGAAAATTCTAAAAGATTTCCTTCAATTATTTTATTTATTTTAGTTTTTGGCCACACCCCACAGCATGTGGGATCTTAGCTCCTCGACCAGGGTTCAAACCTGCACCTCCTGCATTGGAAGGCAGAGTCTTAACCACTGGACTGCCAGGGAAGTCCCTCCTTCAATTATTTTAAAAATGCTTTCAAATTTTATTGTTTCAATTTTGAGGAAAATCACTACTGCTTTCATAAACATTAACATGTTCATCAATGCTTGTCATGAAGAATTCAAACAATGAACACAGTACAAATATGA
Organism: Eschrichtius robustus; assembly: GCF_028021215.1. Lineage (NCBI taxonomy): Eukaryota > Metazoa > Chordata > Mammalia > Artiodactyla > Eschrichtiidae > Eschrichtius > Eschrichtius robustus. Next base: position 37,143,040 of record NC_090829.1, read on the forward strand.
ACATGAAAAAAATCATCTCATTTCCCACTACTTCATAATGATATCATCATTATTATGAGCAGAAAAACATCATCTGGGTGCTTATACTCAGATAGGATAGATTAGAAGGGTAAAAAAGGAGGAGGGAGATAGAGACATATTTTTATACAAATTAGGTTCCGTGTTGCTATTTTTAATAAAATATATTACATTTAATTGTATCTGAGCTTCACTGGAAGAAAAGAAAAACAAAAAGGCAAAAATAGAAGGGAAAGAAAGATGGAATAGAGAGTGAGAAACACCAGAAGCCACTGAACTCTGGCCTCTAGTGCCATACTGCTCCGTACTAGGCGTACTAATCTGTGATTTAGTAGAGGTTTTTATTAGCTTTATTTATGTTATGTTAAGGTACATGTTTAACACTTCACTTTGATGTATTACCCTTATTATCCTTCCATGTTTAATCCAGTTCAGTTATAACATATGAGATAGCTTTCTATCATGAGCACATATTTTTGCATTAATATATGCTAAAAACTAAGAACGATGATGTAGAATAGGCAGTCCTCTACATGGTTCTGACATGCGTGAGTTTCAGTACCACACTTTAATTACATAACACCAGGGCCCCAATAACACAGTTCATTTTAGTTAGCATGCTACGTGGTATATTAACTGTGAGTAACTGCATAAAGTACAAACTTCGCTCCTAGCACTTCAGCACACAAATCACTATGTAAATAACAGATGCGCACCATGATCCATGACTAATCACATCACTTCCTCCAAAGTCTGTATGGTCACCTCGCATCTGTTATTCAGTTCACCCAGATCTGTTTGCTATCACACAGATAGCAAAGTGTGCAGTTGCACTGCTTCCTTGTCTCCCAGCGATAAACCTCTGTGACATGGTACAGAAATGGTCAATCAAAAGAATGAATTGACCAACAATGATGAAAGTACAGCGAAGTACAAAAAGAGATAAAGCTGGAATTGAAATCCGAACGGGGATTGGGGTTATAGAAGAAAGAGCTGACTGTGGCAATGTTGTCACTGCTCCAGCGTGAGGGTCTCTACGTATGCAGCAAGAAGCACTTAGTGAAGGCAAAAGAATGACATTAAAGAGGAAAGTGGTTGTGATGAAAAGGATGACGAGGTCCCAGAGGAAGTGAATCCAGTAAAATACTTCATATTAAGGAAGCTCTTGGAGACATGTCACAACATTGAACACGCAAAGGATAAAATGTTGGAAGCTGATCCAGACTTAGAAAGAAATATGACAATTTTGCCAAAGCAAGGAAAAGATGTATTGTAAGTTGTACGATAAGACAGTAAGTACTGCTGAAACTGCTCTTGGTATGTTTTTTACAAGGAAGTAAAATACTTTAATCCTCAATGTTTCTAATGCTTTATAGTTTACTGAATATCTGTGTTTACTACTTTTTTTCTTCTCCCTATTCATTTATAACTGGCCTTAAGAGGAGTTTTAATGTTTTCACAAAAAATTTTAAAGGTCTTGGAATAATCATAATATTTCCTATTGATTATGAAGATCACTTGGCACGGCTTCAGCTTACATAGTCATTTTTACGTCCTATACGCCCAAGCAAAGTGAGAGCTGCCTTACTTAATTACACCATGCAAATTAGCACTTAAATATATTTTGTCCCCATTTTGTGTATCTTGACTCCTCAACTGGAGTTGAAACGGCTTAATTGAGAAATAAGGCAAACCCTCTTACTTCTACATTGCCTACTCCACCTAGCATAGCACTGAATATTTGGTAACTGCTTAAATAGCACTTATTGGCTTACTAAATAGCTACTCTTATGGTGAACAATAGGGATTTTATACAGTGTGAAGCCATAATAATAAATATTATTCCTTTCATGAGAGTGTAAGATTTACCCATTTTATTTTCCACTGTTAGGGCAACAAAGTATGGCTCCCAAGGTTGTATATTCCTAGCTCACAGGTACACTGTTCCTTTGGTTGGTGAGGTAAATGGTGGCCTGTGGATTTGCTTTGTACACAATTTGTATAATCCCACAGGCAGCCCTGACTCCTACCCCTAGCACCTAGAACAATGCCTACCATACCGAAGGCACATGATAAATATTTATCAAATGAATGTAATTAGTAATAATTACTAGGACTGTGCACTGCATATCTTATACTATCCTTACCACAATCCTATGGTCCCCATTTTATAGATGAAAAAAACTTGCCTTGGAGAGATTATGTGACTCACCCAGCAAGGGCCTACTAGAACTGGAATTTGAATATAGGGCTGTTTGATACTAATTCCACCACACTGCTAATAAACTGACATTAGTGACATCAAATGATGTGCAAATGGATTAGAGAGAAAGAGATGATGCAATTAAAAATCTCTTCAAATTCATTTCCTCTTATCCCAGGCCTATTCTGACAAGGGGAGAACTTCTCATCAGATTTATTTTTTCGCATAATTTTCCAGTTATAATTTCCCTTGTGACATTCCTTTTTTTAAAACCAATTTTTAGAAAGAATCACAAAAACGTATTTCCTATACTAGCTTAAAGCAGAAATGATTATTTAGAACAGTCTCTATATTTACGTCATTTTATGACGCTCTCAGTATATAAAAGAAGGGGTGTGTGTGTGTGTGTGTGTGTGTGTGTGTGTGTGTGTGTGTATGTAACATCTTTTATATTTTAAGAAGTTCATGTTTTAAAAGAATCAGTTCGTTTTCTGCTTTGGTATTTCCCTACACAAACACTTTATAGGTACTTCTTGGCTAATAAACTAGTGATCACAGGAGGAGACATATCACTGTAGCATAATACACTACATAAATTTCTATTAATTTCTTATTCTAGTAGCAACACATCAGATCAGCCACAGCAGGCTCTTCATGCGAAGGGTCAGGAGGCACATGAAACCTGAAGAGGCCATCATGGGCCATCAGAGACTGTGATGTACCTGGGCAAACCCACTGTTTTTGGGGGGCTGCTATCACTGTCAACTCAGCAAATGCCCCTGCTTCAAACTTGAGTTAGTTTGAATCCATTGTTGAACAGAACACGGTTTACTGTCTAATTTCTCTCTGTCTCCTCTCTGTGTCTGTCTCTCCCTGACTCTCTTTCCTGCTCTTTCTCCCTGACCACATCCCCCCTGCTGCCCCATCCCTTTTCTCCCCCCAGGATTCTATGCTAAAACTGCTTTTTAAAATCAGGCTTTTGTTCTTTGATATTTGTTCTACTTTTAGATTCTTACTGTATGCCTTACAACGCTCTTTCCTGGCTGTTCACTTTGCCTCCCTTCAAATCTTCACAGTTGTCTTCCTTTCTCTCTTTTTTTTTTTTTTTTTTTGTGTGTGTGTTTTCAAGTTCTAGACAGATGGGAGAGAAACATATTAAAAAACAGAGGTGGAAGCCCATCTAGGCCAAACTTAGTACATATTACAATTTTTATGACATTGGAGCTGGCAACATTCTGATTAAAGATCCACGACTTCTTCATTCAAAAGCAAACGCTAGCTTAGTATAATATGAAATAATATAATATGAAATAATATAGTATGAAATAATATAGAATAGAATAGAATAGAACAGAATAGAAACACAATGATTCAAGGTGGAACTGTGAAAACCATACTTCCAAAAAATACTGTCTACTTTCCTCTCCATACAAGGTAGAATTTGGAGGGCAGGTGCTCCATGGTGAATGGCAGAATGAAGAGGAATAAGACAGCAGTGTAGTTGTCAGGATTAACTCCTCTCTGGGAAAGAAGCCACAAGAGAAAACACTGAAACTCTTTAAAAGCAGTAGATCTTGTCCAGTCTCTTGAAACATCTATCAGCCTGCATGGCTCAAAAGAAAATTTTACTTGCACTCTTGTTTCCCTTTTCTGTTCTGTGCAGTGGTCTTTGATCCTAACTTCAAATCATGTACTACTTATTTAAATTAAATTTGTCCTCAAAGTCAGGCATTTCAAAAGGATGCAACTTGGCTGTTCTTCTTGTCTGCCTAGAACTTCCTGGTGTAACCTCTCTCCTCTGTATTAAACTGGGTGATATTTTCCCATGGGTCACTGAGAGGGTGCTAACTTTATTATTTTTTAATTTTGGTTTTCTCTATTCTTCTATTCAATATTCTGTCAAGTCCATGAGTGAAATTTTTATTTCACACATTATGCTTTCCTTTATCTTTAAACTAAAAGATCTGTTGCCTGAGCATTTAGTAAATGCTCCATTAAGGTGGTAGCTTGGCTTGTGTTCAGGACCTGAAACAAAGAGTTCTATCAATGGTGGTCAGTTAGTGGGGTTTTTCCATCGGTATTCTCTCTCAAATACGTCACTCTCCTTGGGGCTTAAACTATATCCCCTCTGTACAAATTCAGTTGTTCAACAAATATTTATTGAACAACGACTACGTGCTAGGCCTATAGATATGGTGGTAAACAGAACAAATAATTTCTTACCTTCATTGAGCTTACATTTTAGGGGGGATGACATTAAACAAAACAGTAAATAAAAGGAAAAGCAATATAAATTTTGATAGGTAAGTGCTATCACAGGGGAGGAAAAACTTTTCCTCTACTTTCATACAATCTGTTGCTAGGACCTGCAAATTAAGCTGACAAATGACAGATTAAACAGCAGAAATTATTAACATACACATTTTATCTGATGTTAATAATTTCACATGGCACAGGGGCTTCATAGGAAAGAGGTGAAAACCCTAAAGAAGCAGTTAGACTTGGGGGCCTGTATACCATTTTAACAAAGGGTGATAAATTGTGGAGAAGTAACTCGAGAAAGGAAAGGGGTTTGGGCTTCTAGGCGTGGTAAATTGTGGGAAAGTGACTAGGAAATATATGGGGGTACCTAACGGAAGAGACGGGTTATTTTAATAATATCTGTTTGTGAAGATTCATCTTGGTATCAACTCCTCATCTCCAGATAAGAATGTTTTGTTCTTTCTGGTACCAGGATGGCATCTTTTTCACTGGAAATTTATGCCCTGCTTTTAGGTAGAAATGGGGAAGGGCAGAGAGCCCTTCTTGCATCTGCTGTTTTTCAATTGCCTTCAGCTCAATATAATAAATATGGCCTAAGCAGTGTATTTAGAGGTGCATGTTCTGATTCCCTCACTGTGAAAGCAATAAATGGGTACTATGATGGGGTAGAGATGCACTGCTTTAAATAGGGTCATTAGGGATGGTTTTTATTAGGAAATGACATTTGCTCTGAGAGCTAAAAGCTGATATCCTGGACAGTCAATTCAAGGTCCCAAGAAAGAAGTCTGCATGTAGAGGGAACAGCATTGCTACCCTGTGGCAGCAATGAGCCCCAGAGGCTGTCCTGCTGAAGAAAAGAAAGGCAGCCAGAGGGGCAGAGGAGAGGTGAGCAAGAGTGAGTGTGGAGGAGGTGAGGTCAGGGAATCATCAGGGGCTGGATCCAGTGGGGCCTTTGTGGGCCATGGGAAGGAATTTGGATTTTATTTTAAGTGCCATGGGAAACCTCTGGAGGGCTTACACTTGAGGGTGACAAGAGCCAGTATTCTTTTAAAAGCTTACTCAGAGTATGTGTGGAAAACAGATTTTAGGAGGTGGGATGGTAAATACAGGAAGTCTAGTTGGGAGGTGAATCAGTAGTCCAGGTGAGAGATGATGACGGCTTGGACTAGGTGGTAGCAGTAGTGATGGAAAAGTGTATAGATTTAAAATACATTTTGGAAGTAGAACTACCAGGACTTGCTGATGAGGTAGATAGATACAGGAGAAAGGGGAAAGGGAGGAGTGGAAAATGGCTCTTAAAATTTCGGCTTGACCACTATGGTGTGTTTACTGAGATAGGGAGGACCAGGGGAGGAAGAGTTTGGGGAAGAGTAATGAAGAGTTCTGTTTGTGCATGTTCAGCGTGAGGTGACTATTAGACATCCCAGGGGAGCTGTGTAGAGCTTGGAGTTCAGGGGAGGTCGGCATCCCTTGCCCTTAAGTTTGGAGGAAATTTTACAGAGCAAATAGTTTAAGAGAAATAACAATACATCCATCTTGAAGTTAGAATTATATCTTCATTTATTAATGTTTGAGTCAACTGCTTCATTTTGGAAAGCAAATGACTGGTGATGGCAGGTTAATACAAGAGGAGGACAATTTTGACATTTGCTGTGAAATCAATGTAGATAGTATTTTTCAGAGCAGGATTCTAAGTGTTCATCTGGGAATGTTCCAAACGATTTCCCAGTTTATTCTGATGTTTGACTGGATTTAAATCCCAACTCTGTCACTTACTAACCTTATGATTGTGGCAAGTTGTTTAAGTTTCCACAGCACTGTTTTCTTGTGAGGAAATGGAGATAATATTGACCTCACAGGGTGGATTTCATCAGCGGCCTCTTCAGTCTTACGTGGACATTATGTGAAGGGAGACAAGAGATTAGTGAAAGTTGTATTTGTCTATGGCTCCCAAAGATGACCTAGATTCAAGCTGGATCGGCCCAAGAGGGGCCAGCTAAGGTGCTCAATACAGCACTACAAGGAGGCCTGAACCCTATCCATCACCTCCTCCACTTTGAGATGCACTATGAAGATAGTGAGCCCTGCTGGCAACCTGGAGTGGATGATCATTTAATAAGCTCAGAGGAGGGTGTGGAGTTGATCCCTGACTCTAAGCCTGGGGCTACTAAGACTTGCCTTGAGAAAGAGACACATGTTTGTTATTCAGACTGATGCCCCTAATGCAGTGGTTCTCAAATTTAAGTGTGCATCAGAATCCCCTGGAGGGCTTGTTAAAGCACAAATTGCTGGGCGCCACTCCCAGGGTCTTAAATTCAGTAGGTGTTGGATGAGGCCCAAGAATTTGCATTCCAACAAGTGTCCAGGTAATGCTGATGCTCTGAGAACCACATTTCGAGGGAACCATTGCCCTCCTGCAACCCAGAGACCTAGGCTGTATGTGTGACTGTGACCTCGTACTCTGTACCTGGTCCAGGCAGGAGTTATCCATCCTGGCAACAAGGTTAACAGTGCATACAACAATGATGATCTCATACAACAATCCTCAACGTATAGGGAAAAACTCATCTCTAAACACAACTTCTCTCAGCTCCAGAGAGAAAATTAGAATCCTGGCTTTCAAGATCAATTGGATCCAAAACCCATATGAAATGAAGAATATAGAAAAGTAGAAAACTGCCTTAAAAAGCTATATACCAATCCAGGGCCTGGGACCCCTGCTGCCTCCACAGTTTGCATCTAACCATAGGAATTGGGCCCAGGCAGTAGGCTGGACCTGAACTACTACAGCTCCCATGTCTTCTCTGAAATGGTACCCTGCCTCATGGAGATTGTGTGGGATACATTAAGAATTCCACCTGGGGCTTTCAATCATACCACAGGCAGTCAAACTTGGCCCAGAGGAAAGAAAGGGCTTGAAGTTTCTCTTAGTCCTATCCCCAAAAGACTATTTCATTTCTACTCTACAGACAACTAAGGTACTTTTGCTCTTTTGTGCATTCTGAATTTTGTGTCCTTTTTCTCCCCTCCTATCTCCTGAAGGAAAGTCATCGTGTAGGTTTGCTCCATTTGGTTCCTCTCATCCTGGATCTTCCTGTGAGAGCCTATATTGTTCCCCTTGGAGGTTTTCTTGATATCTGACTGGCACCTAAATTTCCTGTCTCGTTGTGCCACAATCTACTTGACTTGTATTTCCCCTCCCACACATCCCTACTACTGCTCTCTCTGCCTTCTGGAATGAATGTCTTATCAGTCAGGCCAAGCTACATTATGGTGCAATAACACATGATCTTGATATTTTAGTGGTTTACAACAACGAACGTTGTTTTCTGATTTAATTTCTCATTCATGTTCTGTTCCACGTCATCTTTATTTCAGGGCTTGGACTGAAGGAGTAATCCCTACCTGTGACACATTGGTCATTTTACAGCAGAGAGAAAAGCAGTGGCAGAACCATGCAATAGCTTTTAAAGCTCTGCTAGAAGTGTCACATGTCCCTTCTACTCACATTAGTCAAAGCAAGTCAGAAAGCCAAGCCTAATATTGGTGTGTGGAAAATATAATCTTCTCTTAGTATAATCCCTCCTATAATATGATCCTCCCCTGCTGGGAGGGGCTGGCAGGGTGGAGCTGGACTTGTGTTTGTTTTTACAAACTGATACAAATTAAATTCTAACTTTATGGACATCTAGGAGATTCAAGTTAGCAGTGATCTGCTCCACCCTTCTTCCTTTTTTACTTTTGCAGCCTCCCTGTTTCACTGGCCATTCTACCCATTTTCCTTCTGTCATTCAAGCCATAATGAGCTTCTTTGGACTCTACAAATTGATCTTAAACTTTGTTTGGTTGAGAGGTTGAGAAAGGGAAGAAAAGAAGTGAAACAGGGAGAAAGAGGAAAGGAAACTGCTTTATTTAAGAATCTTAAACCAATGTACTTTCATAGATTTAAACAAAACTATGCTCCACAGGAAAATTTCATCTGTCTAGCGTGGTATAGACTAATGACATTACCAGTTGTCAGTGGCCATTTTTTAGTCACTGCCATGTTTGCTGTGATCGTGCCTATATATGGGATTACTTTATGAACCCTCTTGACTCTGTTTTGTCCAGAAAGTACAAAGGCCATGGGACTGTTGGAAGAGCTGGTAAGAAGACACATATGGCTGTGATGGAAACCAAAGTGGAGAGAATAAACATTTTAAATGAGAAAATGATGAGAGTTGCATGTGTACAAGGGCTGAGTTGCTTCCCAGAAGGAATAGTTCTGAAGGACAAAGAGAATCAGGCAGCAATTGAAGAGCTGGGCTTTTGCAATCAAGAGTAATCAGCAAGAGATGAGGCACAGTGATTAACAAAATGGAAAGCCTTGCCCACAGAGATAGATGATCAGAATCAACACAGATGTCCTTTAGCCTGTGTTAATTCAGGAGAAGGCTAAGAGTTTGTTTGAGAACTTAAAGGCTAAATATGTTTGTGGTAGACCAAGGCCGGGCCTGCCTACAAAATAAGTGGAAAACTCCTACACCCTGCCGCCCAGGTGTAGATAAGGAGTGACTGCCCCAGGCTGGGCACAGCAAGCATTTCAAGGTCTGGAATCTGGACATTAGCCTGAATGAAACAGCTTACTGAGTAACTACATTTTTGCCTTATATGGTAGCATAAATTTTTTTCTGGTTGTTAATGTGTGTGGAGGTATGAAAGATAGTGAGTCCACACTTCTGGGCTCCCCTGACCTCCCAGACATCTCACTCTCTTCAGGCTTCTGAGACCACCAAATTTATGATGTCTCTGTGAAAAACAAAGGAGGCCATGGACAGCTGCATCTGCCTTACCTCATGTCTATCCTTTGCACTGCTTACATGCTGCTTTGGAAATAAATCAAAGTGCAGCATCTTTGAACTGAACTCAAAATGTCATTCTTGCCCATTCTTTCACCTAGACCAACCTCCACGTTCTGACTCTGCATGGGGTGAAAGTACTGCTGAGGAAGCTCCTGTTAAAAGCCACAAGTGATCCATTAGTTTAAGGCTGGGCCCCATCTGCACTGTCAAATGACTAGGTAAGTGCAGATATTATATCTGTGAAGGTCAAGGGATTACTGCCTCAAGAGGTTTTCAGTGATCTATTCTGGTGGAGAAAATGCCCAATAGTACACATGTGTCAGTAGAAAGGGGACAAATGATTTAAAAGTTCTGAGAACCATCTAACTCAGGTAGAATGTGCTTAGTTATTATAAGCTTAAACTCTTAGTCACATTAGACAGTGGCAATGGGTCCCAAATCCCACCTGCTTGGTGTCTCCCTTTCCCTCTGAAAGTCTCTCCCCAGGCACCTTTACAAACCCCAGGGCTCCTTACACCATAATATGAATAGCACTGCCCTACCTTATGCAATATTAGTAAGTTTTAGTCCAAATTGGGACATTTTTGAGCATGAAAGGGAGCACTGCTGGTAATGATGCCAGACCACAGACCTAACTTGGGACCATCCTGGGAAAACTGGAATTACAGTCACCCTATAGATGTCCTAATCCCAGTATCTGCCTGCTGAGACTCCTTCTGAAGGAATCCTGCTCTGTCCATAACCCCTGCTGGAGAAGCAGCCCCGGGCTCATCAGGCTGACCCTGAGCCACAAGACTGAATTCTAGTTGAGCATGCGACCCAAGGCTGGTAAATAACCCTGGGCTAGTGACTCTGGGAGACCTTGAGGCTAGGCTGGACACAACAAGCCTGGTCAAGCGGATTCTCTCTTTCATAAATCAGAAATACTGACCAAAGTAGCTGGGGGGTATGATGATTCTATTTTTTCTGCCTCCACACTGTTAACATGGAGAACAAGCACTGCCATTGTCAGTAAGTAACGTCTGTCATTATACTGCAACAATTCTCAACTGCTAGGGAGTGGAGCAGGGAAGTGGCAATGTAAAAATTTCCAGCAATGTCTGCTAAAACCACAAATGTACACATCTTGACCAAGTAATTCCAAGCCTAGAAATTTATCTGACAGATATCCTTGCACATTTGCAAAATGATATAGGTAGATGCTGTTCATTGCAGTCATGTTTTACTAGCAAAAGACTGGCCCCCCAAAACGCTTAAATGTTGATCAATAGGGAATTTATTAATATATTATATAGGACCATAAAATGTAAAAACTGAATGTACTAAATGGAATGACTTTCAAGATATATTAAGTGAAAAAAGCAAGTGTGAATAATATGCTACAGTTTGTGTACAAGGTAGGACAGAGGAAATGTTTGTGTGAGTGTGTGTTTTTGCTTGTATATGCAAAAAATAATAAGGATAATAAAGGTTGCCACCAGGGAGGGAAATTGGATGGCTGGGGAGTGAGTTGGAGAATTCTTCCTGTACACTTTTATACTTGTTGAATTTTGAACCATGTGAATTTATAACCTATTTTGAAAATGAGTAAATAAAATTAGAGACCTCGGATGTATGACAGCTCTTAGGTAGGAAGTATTTAAAAGAATTTGTCTTAGAAATATTAACTCTATCCTTGCCAATAGGGTTACCTAGGATTTCTTTGGGCACAATGGACTCAGGAACAATGAGATTTTGGGATTGGCAGTTTGGGAATTGGGTGACAAAGTCCTGACATCCAGCAAATACATGCTAGGCTCTATGGGGATTACAGATATTAATAAGATAATTTACAGGTGCACAACAAAGTAAGTATAGTTAACACTACTGAACTATACATTTTAAAATGGTTAAGATGGTAAATTTTATGTTATGTGTTTTTAACCACAATTCAAAAAACAAGGTAATAATAATACAAAACCAAAACAAAACAAAAATTTAGTCTTCTTAGAGCCTGGATATAATCCAATATTTTACCCATAGATGATGCCCAACAAATGTTTGATAAATGGAATAGAACTGGCAGAAGAGAGAATTAAAATAATAAATTAAAACACAAAATGGAGTGAAATAATTGCAATGATTAAAGGATAAGCCAAGTGCTGAAAGAGGGGAGGAAGGGCCCATTAATTCTGATGAAGAGAATCAGGGGTATGCGCATTGTGATGGAAAGGAACAAAATGAAGGTTTTTGGATCTTACAGTCCTGGGATCCATTCCTGGCTTGACTCTTTTTCTGGCTAGGTGACAATTTCTCATTGCTGCCTTGTATAAAGCAGTGATACTACCCACCTTTCAAGGCTACTGTCCCTTGTAAATGAGGTAACTCAAATAAAGCACCTAGTAAGATGTGTACTTTACATATGTTGGACCCCCAGTGAGATTCAGTAAGAACCTTAAAGGATGAATAGAAATAGACAGTCTGGAAAAAATCTAGGAAAAACGTATTTCAGCTCAAAGGACTATTATGATTGGGTGAGTCAAGCAAGAGAAGCCTTGGGATTTTCATGAGAACCATTCAGAGGACTTAAGTAACCTTTGAATATGGCTAAATGCCAGTGCAAGACCTGGGTCTCCTCTTTCCTTTTCCTTTTTGCTTCTGCTAATTTTCTTCTTTTGATTTCTTATAGTTTTTTTTTTTTAAATCCTTCTCCTCCTTTCCTTCCTCCTCCTTTTTTCCCTTTCTTTTTCCTTTTTTTTTTAATGTCAGAAGGTAGATTCTATTCTGAAGACCATTATTATTTTCCCAGGTAGTTTCAAGGAAACTACAAAACTTTTCTGAAACAGTGTAGTTTCATAGGAGTTAAGACCTGGGAGGAACATGCTTTCAAATTTAAAACAGGGAGGACAGAGTTATTTGCTCTACTGAGACATAATTTACAAAGGAACAATGGTAACATCTCCTGTGTACTGACTACCTGTTAGGTGCTTCGCATGTGGTATTATTATTTCTCACAACTGCAAGGCAGATATTAGCCCCATTTTACAGATGAGAAAAATCAAACCTGGAGAAGTTAAGTGCTTAGACTTAGTGGAACCAGGGTTTGAGCCCAAGTCTCAGTTCAAAGATCAAGGTCTTTCTTGTGTACTATCTTCCCTCCCCAGACTCCTTAATTTTCTCTGGTCTCCTGTCTCTAGCCTTCTAGTAATGCTCGCTGTCCTTAGTTCTGGAAGACATAGTCAGGTTTAACAGAAAAGAGTGCTTGAGATAGGTCATCTATATAAACTAGAAAAATGACAATAGTATTGCTATCTTTTTGTTGGTTCTGAGAGTAGAATTGTATTTAATAGAAGCCTAAGTAATTAATATTTTATTTAAGTACATGAAAGACACAGGAATGCCTTTGATTCCACCAGATTCTCATAATGATTGATACTGAATCAGTGAATCCCCCTTCCTAAACCATTTTGTTTTTAATGCCTGAGGTCATATAGCTGGCCTCTTTCTGTAGTTCCTTTTGCTTAAACCTACTATGCAGTGAACAGAATTATCACCATGCAGAAAAACATGGAGAGTCTGTCCTCTATACTCAGGAGAAAAATGTATTGTTTCGAGGATTTAACAACTATTGTACATATTTTATTCATTTGTTCTCTTAGTGACTATGTTTTTACGCTGGTGGCCTGCTTTAAATGCTGGTGTGTTTTCTTTAATATTCCAAGTATTGTTTGTAAGGCTCAACAGTTTTTTAACTGGACAGTGATCACGTCTGAATACAACTATAATTGGAACAACTTCTTGGGAAGTTCCTTTGCTTATAAGAGAAATGGTTCAAGTATGATAGTGTACAATTGCTTAATTACTCTTTGTTTTCATTTTTTATGAAATGTTTCTCTCTGGCTTATGATGTTCTGATGTAACTTTACCATTGGTGTCTACACAAACACACACATATCCCTACTTCTTATCACATTTCTAAGATAATTTTTCCCCTGGAGGAAGATAAGACTTAAATGTTGAAAGAGGAGGAAACTTATGGGCTCTTTGCTAGAATTATAGAATATTTGTTGTGGAAGTGGCTTTAGAGAATATTTGTCTAAAACTTTCATTTTACAGATAATGACAATGAGACCCCAGCAGGCAAAGTTACATACCCAACGTTACCCAGCTAGATGGTCACTGAGGCAGGATTGGAATCTGTTTCTTCTGACTTCCAGGTTGAGATATGGTAGATTGATCAGAGGGAGCCAGCCTTAAAACAATTTGTGTTAAAGGTGCCACTTTGAAACCACGTTCCCTTGCTCCTGGTGACCTTCTGCTTCCTCCTGTTTCCTTATCAGTACTTTTGGTTGACATTTATAGCCCAGACTCTTCTGCACCTTTCACCTGCCTGCAGCCTGTCTTTTATCCTTCCCAACTCTACTCCAGTTCTTATGTGTACTGCTGCTTCTTCTTACTGGGCAAGTATTTTACAAACCTGCTCAAAATTCAAAGGGAGTCACCGAGAGAGGCATTATGTAATGCAAAAGACTAATGGTAAAAATTTAGACAGCAATGGAAGAGAGGTTTTTATTTGTTAATTACATTAAGTACACAATGTTGGTTGGAAGAGGGGAGAGCTTAGCTGGAGAGTGGTTCTCAGACTTTAAATAATAACTCTCTAGTCCACTGTGAACCACCAAACCATACAACCACCTTTGTATAAATTAAGCTTAAAAATCCATAGCAAAAATAAGAACTATGATTTAAAAGATTGCCCTTTAAGCCTGCAAAACAACTAACATTTTTTATAGTTCTTTACAGTTTACAAAGCACTTACACATTCATTTTCCTCTTTGGGCCTCAAACAACCATGTGAGCTCAGTAAGGCAATCTGTGTTGTCATCTAGAGGAAAAACAGAGGTTCAAAGTTAGAGAGACTTACCCAGGGTAGACTCAAATCTAAGTCTTCTAATTCTATAAATCCCAAGTTCCTATCATCTGGCCACTCTGTCTCCCAAAAAAAGGCCAACTGCAAACTCACAGTTTTAGAAATTGAGGAAATTGGACCAAATCTGTTTAGAAGGTATGATGGTTAATTTTATGTATCACCTGCAACAGGTCCAGGCTGCTGTGCAAGCTGCTCTGCTGCTTGGGCCACACGATCCCAGAAGGTTATATTGATATTTTAAGACACTATTTCCTGGATGCTGTGGCAGGTGAGGTCAGAACATGAGGCACAGATATGCACCATGGAGAGAACTTGGCTGGTTTGGGATGGTTCAAATACAACAGTAAACACTTGCTTACTTGCTCTTATTTTTATGAAATGCTTCTCTCTTGCATACATACAGACAGAGATTTTATTGATGAGAAATCTGATATCTGACAGTTATCTTCCTCATTTAAAACCCCAGTATGAGACTTCTCTCCCCACTCACAACACCTAAAAAGGCTTCCTTCTGCCCTGTTCATCATTGGGCCTGCAAGAGCAAAGAAGAACAAACATTCCCTTCAGGACAGCTCAGTCCTAAAGAAGAGAAGATGCTGGGCTACTCAAGGGCTGTTACTCTTTCCAAACTCAGATGTCGAGAGAGGAGCCAGGATTATTACATTTATGGAGCTCCCTCCACACAGGAGGAGACGACAGGAGTGGGAAGACACATTCCACCCTACTATAAGTTAGTGAAGATTTCAAGCGTTAATGTAGGTGAAACACTTAGGGTCTGGTCCAGAGTCAGTACTTGATCAATGCAAGCTCTTTTAATTAGAAATCCACAGACTTATTTCTGGTTCCAGCTCCTCCATTAACTGTATGATTCAAGGCAAGAAACCACATCTGTTTGGTTCACTGCTGAATGCCCAGAAGCAAGACTGGTGCCTTGCATAGCACCTGTAATAATAATAATAATAATATTATTATTATTATTATTATTATTTAATAAATTATCCTCTCTGAATTTGTTTCCTCACCCATAAAATGAGGAATTTGGTGTCTTGATGCCATTTAGATTTCTTCTTTGCTCTATTGATCTACTTCTATAATAGGAAGTTGCAGCAAATCTCATATACAGTTTTTTTTTTTTTTTAAAGATGAAAGGATTTTCTGCCAGCATTGGCATCTAGTCTTTGTATATTGAATTCCAATATTCTGAAAGGGCAATTCACTTAGAATAGCAACACATGTATAATTCTCTAATAACGTTAGGGTTAATTAATTTTGCTCTACCCCCCAAATATCCCAGTCAATAGTGCCAGCATTTTCTTTTATTCTTTATAATTTTTCAAAAAACTTTCATTTGGGGGTGATAAAAAGCTTAACTCTATTAGTAAAGCGTCTACAGCTATGCTACTATAAGGTCTTCTCACTTTAAAAGTTTAGGATTTTACGGAACAAATCCAATGTTGCCAAGCGTTCAGAAAATTGTTTTAGAAAATAGTCTCTTCCTTGCCCTCTGAGCCAAAACCAAAATGATCCTCCAATTGTTACCATATTAGAGATGAGAAAATAGGCTCGGGTAGTAATATGACCAGGGCACAAAGCCAATAAACGGCTGCACCTAGTTCTGAGCTTTTTAAGATGCCTTTGTATCTTATTACTTTCTTACCAAGCAATTGATACTTATAATCATGTGCCCCATTGTCCACTACACAGCTAGAGAGTTAACATGCTCCAGAAGAGAACATGCACAGAACATAGTAGAATTTCAAAATTTTCCATTAGAAAATATAAAACTCCTTATTTACATTTGCACAGATTTGTCAACAAAGACAAATATCATAAATCTAAAGTGAACAGCCTCGAAAGGCACAGTGAAAAATACCACAGTAGGTGAATGAATTCAGCAATTCCAAACACAAATGTTCTTCAAGACTCAGATCTCCTTTATGCCCTGCTGTTTCAGTTTGGAGTCTAAAAGACTATCTGTCTACTTTGTGTCTGACTTATTTTCCTGTCAGACAGGAACTGGAATTTGAACTTTGCTCTCCAAAAGCCAAAGGCCAACTAATTTAGAAGGAGACTCTCAAAATCAGTGATGGTTTCTTCTAGTTTCATTAGTTCTGTCCAAAGTGATTAAAGGATTTGATTCCCAGATAACCATGATCCTTACTGCTATTTTTACAAATCACATTAATTTCTATACTTAATTCTGATCACTTGTGGCATTCCTGAGGCAAGTCTGGATTCATGCAGCATTCCAACCCTGAGTGCCTTTTCAAGTTTCCAACAGAATCCTGTGCTGGTGAGTGATGATACCTTTATTGTACTAGCCCCAAGGTGTGGAAGTTGTTTCCTGTGGCCTAGACTCAGCCCAACCCCTCCACTTGTTGAAACATCTGCAAATATTTCGTTCATTTCAGAGGCATCTGACCACAGCTAGCCTCCCATCTGCATTGCTTCCTTTTTCCTGATTGCTCACGTAAGGCATCAATAACCTGGGAAGGCACTCAGCAAGAGAGAAACTGGGAGGGCCTAGGGATTAGAGTGAAGTCCATGGAGGATACTTCTTACGGGTTTTCTCTCATACTCATTCATTAATTGATTCATTCAATCATCACCATTTATTGGGTGGTACTAGGGCGATGCAAATATCAACAACAAGCAGTCTCTGTCATCAAACAGGAGACAATCTATTGCGTGCTACATTTATTGTCTCAAGTAGGGAATTATATTAATCAGCTTATAATAATAAACTATATTTACCAGGTGTCTTCTATCTGTAAAGTTCCACAATTGCTTTAATTCTTATCTTTGGTAGGTATAAGGTTTATAGAATCTTTCATCTGTTTCTCCACTTTGAAACTACATAAAGCTGAAAGCAATACTCTCTAAAGGATTTTGTAGATAATAATCATTAATTAATTTAAGAAATACCATAGGAATCTTTACTTGATAAGTGAAATGATAAATTGTGTAGTGCTGAGTAAACACATTCCTTCATATGTTGCATTTGCCTTAGTCCTATATGTTAAACTACAAAACTATCTGCTTAACTATTATTAGAAAGAGACTATATTTTAAAAGATGCTAATGCAGTTGGATCATTTTTATGCTCTTATATGATATTAATTCCATGTTTTAAAAATATATCTATCTTATGCACACATTTGCACGTTTTAGTAAGTTTATTATAATCAAATCATACAAAGATCTAATTAACTCATCCCCTGAGTTGTTGAGCAATAATTATACCTTCAGATCACCAGGAGATTTAAGGTGTATACAGGGTGGGGCCCATCCACCCAGGATTTCAAAACCACATGGTTCTTCAGGTCCTGTTGGGGCTTATCTATTTGCACGTCTCCCCTGCAGGAGTTTGGACTAATCAGGTCACTACATCTTGACTGCAGTCTCTACCACTCATTTTTTGCAACATGAATTAACATCAACAGACCACAGAGAAGTTAGCAACGGGAAAAGGAAAAGGCTTTAATACCAAGGCTGTCCTCAGGATTCAGCAGGACATACATCCTCTATCAAATCATCTGACATCAAATCCTACAAATAAGCTCAACCAAAAGGTTGAGCCATGTTGTCTGATGGTATCATGTTCTCTGGTTGCAATGCAGTACTGAGCAACCTGTTGTGAGTTGACAGGTCTTCCAGTTTGCTAAAACGGAAAAGGCAGGTTGTTGCTCCAGCATTGTTTCACTTTTGCTGCAGAACATTCACACAGCACCATGCCTTGGCTAGCCTTCATTGATCCAGATTTTTTTTTAAAATAAATTTATTTATTTTTGGCTGCGTTGGGTCTTCGTTGCTGCGCGTGGGCTTTCTCTAGTTGCGGTGAGTGGGGGCTACTCTTCGTTGCGGTACACGGGTTTCTCATTGTGGTGGCTTCCCTTGTTGGGAGCACGGACTCTAGACGTGCGGGCTTCAGTAGTTGTGGCGCTTGGGCTTAGTTGCTCCGCGGCATGTGGGATCTTCCCAGGCCAGGGCTCGATCCTGTGTCACCCTGCATTGGCAGGCGGATTCTTAACCACTGCGCCACCAGGGAAGTCCTCATTGATCTAGATATTAATTGGACATCCTGGAAGCTGACAGGGGCTAGTTCATTTCTCCTTCAGCCTTGGCTTCTCCCCATCCCCCAGTGCTCCCTGTCTTGTGACTCATAACAGAAAAGTGCTATTAAATACAGTATGAAAATACATGTCAAGGGGCAGATGGGAGCTAGGTGCCTGAGAACTCTGAAGAACAAAGAGAGCCCCTGCACCCTATGGTGCTTTGTTCAAATTTTTAAGAAGTCACCCCTTCCTCAGGTGGATGGCATATATCTTAGGGGGTGAAGCTAGGGGCTGGAGTTCAAAGCCTCCCCACCTCCTCTGCCAGGCACCATTATGCAGTTAACAAACCACAGAAGTGTATGGCGGCTGGGCAGAAAGGGTATGCAGAGCCTTACAATGATAGCAGAGGGCATTAAGAAAGATGTGGGCAACTTTGAAATGAAGAATAATGGAAGACAGGCAATACTGAGTGATTTCGTCTTACGATTTTCTAAATAGAAGAGGCTGATTAAGTATGGTATCTGCCTTCTGATTCAAGTTAAAACCACTTACCACTCTGTAGTGACTTCCTTTCCCTCTCAGGAGATATCTTCTAAAAGCTGAGATGAGGAGCTAATTTTACATTTACACAAAGATGTACGTACTGTATTACTATTCCTAAGGTGGTTTGCATTTAAATAGAGGCAAAAACATTTAAACATTAAGTAATCAATCAGTTTTGTCTGTTTACTGCTCTATCCCCAACATCTATAACAATGCCTGACACACAGTAGGTCCCTTAATATGTTGATTAAGTAAATCTCTAATCCTAGACTTTCAGTCACTGAGCATCAGGAAAATACACCAAGACGGTCTCTTGCTTTCAAGATTCCACAGATCAAATTAGAAAGTCATCAAAAATAAGTTTTCTTCTAGGCACTTCATAGGCCAGAGGTCTCAGCTCTCTTATAAAATACCATCACCACAAATACTACTCAAATATCAATTATTTAAAACTTCCATTGCAGGGAATTCCCTGGTGGTCCAGTGGTTAGGACTCTGTGGTTTCACTGCTGAGGGCCCGGGTTCTATCCCTGGTCTGGGAACTAGGATCCCACAAGCTACTCGGTGCAGCCAAAAATAAATAAATAAACATAAAACTTCCATTGCACTTCATGAGCTATTTGTCAACTGACAGTAAAACGTCTATAAACCAAATAGATTATGTAAGGATGCAGCCTCCCACACTGTAGTTCAGTACTTGATAGACAAAGTACAAACAAACAAAAATTGGTGGCACAGTTGTATTTAAACATTATTTTATACTTTTCTAATTTTATATATGGGCCGTCATAACTGCAGTGTATTATTTATAATATTTGAATGTATCACCTTCCTCCAAAGATCTCAAAGCACCTTTGGGGAGTAAGGAATAGTCCTCCCCACACCTCTGGTGAAGTAGGTATGCTGTAAGCATTATTTCCATCATACCAGGATCCCACATGAGTCAGTGGCAGGGCTGCATTACTCAAGACATTTTAGTTCACAGCTTTAACCATCAGAGGACTGCCTACATATTCATTCATTCACTCATTCTTTACTTCATTCAAAACATTCATTTGATGCAGTTTGCTAGGCACTTAGGTTCAAGTCCCTATTTCCTTACTGAACTTGCATCATACGAACACTGAAATCTGTTAAAAAAATTTTTCTCATAACAGATATTTAAAATTCAGAGCAGAGATTTTTCTGCATTTTGTGATTAATCCTATTTGTTTCATAGTGGCATACCTACCAGTGAGTCACATGTATCCTAAGGAAATGACTGAAATACAAAAAAATTTAAAGATATACCTCTCTTATGTTATGGATGTCAATCATGTGTCTATAACATAAAGCTTATTTTTATTTTTTATGTTTGCCTGGTGCAGCTAAATACTTGCGCTTTCTGTGTCTAATTATAAGTTTCTGCTGTGTGTTATAGCTGAGTTGGTACAAGATGTTCAAGACCATGAAAAGATGAATGTAATGGCTTCCTCGTGTCATGGTCAATTTTTTTTTTTCAGTTCATTTGTCCTTTTAAGTAATCATACTGTTTGTACCCTGACTCTCGCACTGAATTCACAATTATCCCTCTTGCCAAACCATGCCTCCAGACTTGACTGTGTAAATTGAATTTCATACACGCATATGCAAACCCTGTGCACCTCCTGTCGAACGAAGTAGTATAAGCAAATTAAAGGCACATTTTAACGACCTTTAAGTTCCGTGTTAGAGTGGTTTTTAGACAGTTACCTACTGGGCAAAGTATAAAACACCGATTCACAGAGGTCATTATCAGTGTGCGCCTCGCAAACGGGTTTGCTCATGGAATCCACCCCCTAACTGTGCACGTCGCCTTTTCTAGCCCCTGGAAGGGGCTGATTCACCCCCAGCTCCCTCTGCCAGAGCCGGCGCGGCCAAGCCGCCGGGTCAGGGCCGGCACGCCGCAGAGGCCGGAGTGCGTGACAGGCTGCACTTCCCAGCCCTGACGCTGTGGTAACTGACTGAGCTCATCGCCGCTCGTCACGACACGCGCAGCCTCGGCGGCACGCGGCGTAGCGTGAGAGGCGCTGGGGCCGTCGGCGTGCCCACCCTGGAGCCTTCGTGCAGACGTGCCTCGCCGCTCCTTGGAGACCAAGCCTGCTTGTCACCACGCCGCCGTTCTCAGGCTGCAGAAAGACGGACTCCGGACGTCAACAAATAACCTGACCTCCTAGGCGGTGGCCTTCGTTCTTTTCAGCCTCGGCCTTGTCCCTCACCGCCCCCTGACGCACAGCTGCCAACCCCCTCGGAGTGAGAAAGCTCCGGGTCAACGTGGTCAGTCGCCCGGCAACGCCACTAGCCTCACGTGCGCCCCGGGTTCCCGGCAGGCGGGGCTGCGGTGGGGCGATGGGGGAGGGGGGCGCGCGACCCCCTTCCCGGGCGTCCCTGTCCCGTGGCGCAACACCGGTAGGGCGCGAGGCTGCTGTGGCTCGCGACCGAGCTCCCGGGCAAGGCAGGCAGCGAACAAGCGCCGGGGCAGCTCAGGAAGCCGACAAGTGTCCGCGGGGCAAAACCGATTCCTCGCCCGCGTTCCCCTTCGCCCTCGTCCCGCCGCCCGTGCTGTTTGCTTTACAGCAGCGGAGCTGGGCACTTTTCGGCCTTAAAATGAGCGCATCAGCCGCTCGGGCTCAAGTCTGCGGCGGGGGCCGGGCGGAACCGGATTCTTCGCGGGCTTAGGCGGCCGGGTCGGCACGCGAGCCGGGCACTTGGCCGGCCAGGAAGCCCGGGTGAGCGCGGAAGCGGCGAGCGCAACCGGCGGGGGCGGGGCCGCGGGGTTGCGTGACCCGCCGCCCGGCGGCCGCACGCACTTCGTGCCGCGGTCCGCCCTCCCAGCCTCGCCGGCAGCAGCCGCCGCCGCCATCGCGGGGCAGGAGCACAGGTGCAGGAGGGCGGCGCCCGGTTTCCACTTTTACAACCGCAGCGGGGAGAGGAGTCACGCTATATTTCTGGGACGGGGAGTGAGTTCACCGGAGAGGACACGGCGTCTCCTTGTTATCGGAACCTGGGTAACATTCGGTAATAAAACCCGCTCAGACAGGATGTATTAAACGAACTGGGAACCAGAGCTGCTCTATCAATAAGCAGTCGTTCCGGGGAAACTTTCCAACGGAAGCTTTACATTAAGAGTCAGGGCACACAGGTGCGGTTCGTGTGACATGCTAACACAGGAAGGAATCAGAGCAAGGACGGTGGCTTTGGGACGCAAATTTTGTGCACTCTGCGCAGGAATTAGTAACAGAGTCGTGATGCTGTGCAAACTGTCATTCCTCCTAGAAGCGTTCTTGCCAGTGTTTTATTTTAAAAGAAGAGGTGCCTGATTTTAATGGCGTAGTAACTGGAGAGCCCTCTATTACATGTTGACTCAAGAGTCCCAAAGACATTAAAAAGAAAAAAAAGTGACTTCACAGGACGCCATAATCCAAGTTCATTCTCAAGATAATGTGCGGGAAAAATGTTTTTTTCACTCAGATATCTGTTTATATAATTCAAATATTTGTTGATTTGTAGATAAATCAAGTTTGGAGGGCAAAACAAAAATATTAACACCAAGACAGTTTAACACACAAAAACACTCCAGTTGTCTAAGCTCTCGAAATTCCACATTAACTTATTTTATTTATTTAAAGTTTGATTTGGTGGATCTATGCTTTATTTCCCTATTATTACCCTTGGGCCTGTGGTGCCTAGTTACACACACACTTTTACACAAGTAACACACCATTATATAAGAG
Organism: Eschrichtius robustus; assembly: GCF_028021215.1. NCBI lineage: Eukaryota > Metazoa > Chordata > Mammalia > Artiodactyla > Eschrichtiidae > Eschrichtius > Eschrichtius robustus. Next base: position 37,165,623 of record NC_090829.1, read on the forward strand.
GGGCTTCTCCGGGGTTAGGATACCTATCACAAACTCCCAGAAAGCTCTTTCAACAGACACATGTTCACCTCTCAATTTACCACATGTGGAAAGATAGCAAGATTCGCTGTTTAATTTTAAAATGTTCTCCCAGCTAACTCAGATTCTCACTTGTGTATGTACGAACGTTTATTTTATCTGCCTAGCACTCTTCCTGTCTTCTGGGACAGAACTGCCCCTTCTCCTCGGTTTCTGCTTCTGCCTTACTCTTCTAGACATGTAATTAGAAAGGGAGGTGTCATCATGTGTGGCCTTGCCTCCCTGGTCACCACAGTTGGTCAGGAGGCAGGTACCTGTCTCCTCCTGGCTTCAGTGATTTGGTCAAGGAATCGGTGTGTAATCAAGGTGTGCTAAACAGTCATTTCCTGGCATTTTTCTAACTGGAGGTTGGGAATAGAAGCCCCTTTTCCTCTTGGTGTCAAAACTGGACTGTCAGCCACCCCTGCCCTGCCACATGCAGAGACTGTAAAAGAGAAAGGAACCAACTTTCAGTAAGTGGTAGATTCAAAGGGCTGAGACTTTCCATGACTTCTTAGAGTTCCAGAGTTCTCAAAGCAGTCCTGTTTCCTGCTTTCTTGAAGCTTGGTTATTTAGCTCTTCTGTTGATTCTGTGAGGTACCTTGATATTCTAACAGAATATACATTGATAGTAATAATTAACAAAATGTATATTTAGAATGCTATGTAGAATACGTTTTAAAAATTTATAACACTATTTGTAACTTTTTTTTCATAGGAAAAAAGAATAGAATTCACTGGGACATTCATCACCAGTAAACTACATCATCATTTTAAACAGATGCACAATCTTCTTGTTTGATAAGTCAATTTATTTCATTTTGGTATTTCAGATTTTTAAACATTATAAACAAGACTGTGATGAACACTAAATATATGTGCGAATAACAAAGAACTCTCCCAGAAGCTTCCAGCAGCCTTCTCTTGGAGAACTGGGTCATAGGCCCATTCCTGATTTAAATAACTGGTAAAGGGGAAGTGGCCAGTAGAACTGACCTAATCTGAGCTCATTCCTGGAGTTGGGCTGATTCACGTGTGCTTAGGGATGGAGGGAGGGGAGGGGAGGGTGATGAGGTCTGGATTCCTGAACAAAAGGAAGAAGGGGGAATTAGGTGTCCACTATAATAGTTTTGAACATTTCAAGGTGTTTAAAACATAATGTATTAAAATACATTAATTTTTTCACCCTAAAAGCAGTGTATAAGAGTGCTAGTTGCTCTACACCCTTGCAAACCAGGGCTACTATCATTACTTTAATCTTTTTTCACCTGTTTGATAGGGAGTTCCCTGATGGTCCAGTGGTTAGGACTCTGCGCTTCCATTGCACGGGGCACAGGTTCCGGGAACTAAGATCCTGCATGGTGCAGCCAAAAAAAAAAAAAAAAAAAAAATCAGCTGTTTGATAGATCTGATAATAATGTTTGATTTTAGTTCATAAGAAAATATCTTTAAGATGATTCACAACTCCTTATTTAATGGTATTAAAATATTCTATTAATAGAGATATAACAAAATGACAGGAAAATTGCCCTAATTCGATTCTTATAAATTCCATAGCTACCTAAAATTATAGGTACAGAATCATGAACTTCATCTCTACAAAAGTAGAATGAAATCACTTCTGCCAATCACTTATCAAAACAAATGTTAGGCTCTTAGATGCTTCATTAGAATCTTATGGAAATCTCAGAAACAAGTAATAATTTCATTAAACAAGCAAGTTCTTTAAAAAGTTGTTTTTTAAATGCATAAGGCAGTTGTCTATGTTCAGTCTTTGAATTCATTAACATTTGTTATAGGCTAGATACTGGATGCTAAGGTTTAAAGAACTATCAGTGCCATATTTTTGAGCATCAAATGCATTATAAGAGTTTTAAGTCACTACCGTTAGAGCTTTATTCTTTTTGTGCTTTTAAATATATTCATGAAAATAAATAAGTCCTAGGGATGTAATGTTCAGCATCTTGCTGTATTGTATATTTGAAAGATGCTAAGAGAGTAGATCTTAAAAGCTCTCATCACAAGAAGAAAAATTTGTATGTGTGGTGATGGATGTTAACTAGACTTGTGATTATTTTACAATATAAACAAACATTGAATCATTCTGCTGGATACCTGGAAGTGATATAATGTTATATGTCCGTTATATCTCAATTAAAAATAAACATATTCATTTGACAAATATTAAACTATATTTGGCACACAGTACATTTTTGGGTAAAGCTCTTACCAGTAGTGAACAGGCTACAAAAGAATACATTTATGATCATCAAAGGTTTCACTGTTGAGCTTGACTTTTAATATTTGAAAGTAGATGTTTATTGCTTTAAGGCCTAACTTGTCTCATTGGAAATTTTGTTCAATAATCATATTCTCAGGGCTAAAAAGAGTTCAGTACACAATTTATTTCTGCACAGATGACAAAACATTTGAACTCCTAGAGAGAAGCGCTATTTAAACATTGTGACCTTCATTTTATTAGGTACTCTAGTTTACACTGCACATGTGATGGATTCAAAAATATAGAGTCTAAACCCACAAATAGTATTTTGTGTTCAAGCCACCTCTAGACCAGAGTTATTTGGGGTTCAAAGTAGACAAAGCAGTTTTACAAAGGAGTCTTAACTATTGATTAGCAGTTAAAAAAAAACAAAAGAAAATCCTATCCACATTTTGGTGGGAATAAAATGTGCTAAGTACAAAAAGCAGGTGGTCACTTGTAGCTGACTTTTTTTTTTTTAAATGAAGCTGTATGGGAAAAGTTATGAAAAAAGTAAGTATAACACAAAGTTACATTTCCAGAATTAAATACTTCTTGGGTATTTACATGTGACATCCATAGCAGGCTGAGGCCCCGTGGGTACTGGCTGGCTGGCAGAGTCAGCTAACCCAATACAGGAGTCACAGGTGCTTCTGCTTACACTCATATTTGGTCCAAGTATACTTTAGTGCTCAAGTGTTGGGTCATGCCCTTGGCCACTTCCATCATTTGAGTGAGAGTAAACAATAAATAGGATCTGACTGAGTTATGTTTGGAAGGATTCTCCATAAATGAGACATTGTGTATGAAATGCCAGGAATGAGCCCAGTAAATGTTAGCTTTTAAAAAATTCTGCACTTGCATCGGATGGAACCCAGAAATAGCTGTGAAAGCCATTGTTGCTTCCAATCTGGGAAGCCCGTCTGCAACAATTTTTTTCAAACTTTTGAGGATCTCAGTGTTGTGTTGTACTGTGTTCTGATTCACAGGATAAAAATAAAGTTGGGCTAACTGTAATTTTGTCATGCTCCCTTTGTACAGTTTTGAGCTCACTTTAAAATAAGCAATCTTGGGTAGACTTCCTGGTCTTTGTATCAGACTTGCAGACAAAGTACCTATTCTCCCAAATGCTCTTCATGTGGGGACAGGGAGAGGAGAGGAGGGGGCATAATATTACTTACCAGAATGAATGGGATGAATGACAATGCCTTGCTGGATAAATATCTTAGGTAAATTCAAATTCATAACAGAAGCATAGACGCTGTGTTCTCACAAATGTTAATGCTACAACACATAGGTGTGCGGACCACGTGGAAAGCCCTAGTTTATCACTTTACAGAGACTCTACTTCCAAAACTAGGGAGTATTTTTTTTTTTTTTCCTCTCGGGGTCATTGACCCACAGGAGAAAAATCATAATAAAGGGTCACAGAAGAGGTTAAAAGGAACTCAATTTGGTTCTCACTGATTATTTTTAAAAGTCACAGTAAAAAGTGAAACTTACCTAATTTAAAATTTGAGGATAAAACAAAACTTCATTCAGTATGTCCAATGATGGAAATGCTTTAAATTCTACTTCAGTTCCAGTATGGCCAGTAATGGGGTGGGGAAAAGGACTAGAAAAACAAAAGGGACAAGGAAAAAAAACCTGGAGAGGTAAAGGGAGAGACTGAGACCAACCAAGAGTCAAGAAAAAACACACACCAACAATGGGAAGAGGCTTTTTGGATTACTTTTTTTTTTTTTTTTAACTTTTTTAAAAACCTGTTTTGTAAAACCCTGTTACAACTCTTCATCTTCATCTTTTTTTTTTTTTCCTTCCAGGCAAGGCTTTACTGGGAATCCTGCTGCAGCACTAGGGAGCGAAAACAAGTAACAGGTTCTCTTGCTTGCTCCCTGCGGGGGTGGAGTGGAGGGGGTGTGGGGGGCGAGCTGGTTCCTTATATGGAGTGAGGGTAGGGGTGGGTCTGTGGTGTTCAGGAATACAACTTTTCATTGCTACTCTTCTAACAAGGTCTGTTCTTCACAATTTATCAACTCTGTTTATCCTGTAAATTCTTACTGGGTCTACCAGTGTTCAACAGAACTTTCTTTGATGATGAAAATGTTCTATATATGTGCTGTCTCTTGTGGTAGCAACATGTGACTACTGAGGACTTGAAATGTGGCTAGTGCAATAAAGGAATGGAATTCCAAATTTTATTTCATTTTAACCAAATTAAGTAGTCACAAGTGCCTATCTTATTGGACAGTGTGAAAGTCTAAGGGACATTTACAGTGGAAGGAAAATCGGTCTCATTGTCACTGTAGAGATGAATAAGCACAGGTGAAATGAGACCAATGAATTACAGCCTTGCAGCTGGATCTTCTCATCCTTAAAGTGTTTCCTTATGTACAAAGTACTCAATAAATATTATTAATGCTAATAATCATACAATAGCCAAACTAGCTCGGAAGAGTGATCTTGCTTTAGGTATGCAATTCCTGTTCCAGATAAAGCACCCCATGGATGTGGATGCTAAACCCCCTAACCTAAACCCCCATTGTTACAAAATGAGAACAGTCCTACTTCATTGTCCCTCAAAGAAACATGCTGAGGATGAAAAGCTCTGAAAGTTCTTTGCATTTCTCATAAACATGCTGTACTTGACCACTTCATTGGCTGACCTCTGCTTCCCTTAATCCTCTCTTCCATCCTCTAATTATTGCTTATCTTTTTCAAATGAAGAAAGATGCTCTCTTTTAGGGAGTGGAAACAGAAAGTCACTGGTAGGCGTTGGGGCAAAAATATCAATCAGGTTAAGTGTATTTTGTATTTTTTTTGTATTTACTCAACCTTATTTCATTCAATAGTAGTAAGTCTCGTAACCGGCTAGCAAGCTGCGAATGTTCTATTTCTTGGAAGAGCTGCATTTCGGACCTCATAAAATCCTCAAAGGACAGATCTGGACTATGAACGAGTTCCCTGCATGGATTCAGTCACTGAGCATCACCCCAGCCTGGTATGCAGTTGCTTATTACGTAGTAGGTCATCCATAAACACTTTCATTTGAACGACGAAAGGAAAGTAAGTCACGTGTAAGGGTGGGCAGCCTTCTATAAATTGTGGACTAGCGGGTCTCAAGATATCTTTTGAACTAAGCCCTTCATCTTGACTACTTTTGGACTAGTATGAAAATTTTACTAACACCTTCCCAATTAACTTGCCCTCCCTGCAATGACTGAGACCAGAGCTTCCCTTTATACCCATGGCCTCTACAGGCATCTCTCTTCTTTCTGCTCAAGAACAATAATTGCCCACTGCTGCGTCCGCCACAAGGACTCTGGGGCCTGACGTGAGAGGTAGACGGACTTTGGCCTCCACCTCAACCAGCGTCTCTCCAACCCGCCGCATGGCTGGGAACGTCTCCCTCCATCCCAGCAGTCGCCCCCACGACTCCAGCCCGCCCTCCCCTGCCTCGCCCTTCTCACCCATTGCCTCCCTCTCACAGCCCCCAGCGTAAGCCCAGCCCTTTCTCCGAGCCCCGCCACGAGATTTCCCGTTTCCGCGCAGCACTCGGGACCCCGGGCGGCGCCCGGGAGCCCCGCTTCTGCGTTGGGGAGCGGCGTGGGCGTGACGTCATCGCGCCCTGACGTCAGGCCGACGTGCAGCACGGTCTCCTGGGAGACCGGGAAAGCCCTTTCGTACCCGGCAGAATTGAAGTCTAGGTGAGAGACAATGGAAGGCTTCCTTGAGCCCTGGGATGACCCGGTTCCCGGGAGCAGTTCCGGAGCGGAGGCGTGCTGGCACCCGGGGAGAGGGCCGGAAAGCCGAGGCGTGGTCTCGCGCCCAGGGGATGGGCCCGGCGCCTACCCTCTGACCCCAGCTGCAGCCCCTGTCGTGTCTCCGCAAGCCCGCCGGGCCCGACGCCCTCTTCTCCCCGCGAGTGCGCGGCTCGGCCTCACCCTGCACTCTCCTCCTCCTCCTCCTCCTCCTCCTTCTCCTCTAACTGCCACCGCAGGTCCCGATGGAACGGGGTTAGAAAGGGACAGATTTCAAAACGCTTGCAGCCGTTTTGGCTGGACTTGCAGTTGGTTTCTGTTTGGAAAATCCCGCCGCTTTAGAAAGTCTTAGGACGTGAACTTCCGCTTCACCTGACCCTGACCTACTCATCTGTGGGTGATTCACACCAAGGGAATAGTTCTTTAGGGAAGGGCCTGAGAGCTGAACGTGAGTTAATGGCCCAACGTGACACTGGTGTCAGGAAGGCAATCGGGGACGTGTCTGTATTTTTGACATCTGCCTCGTGATCCTGTCAGAGAGGACGTTCACAAATACCTAACGCGGCTGCTGCCGGTTATCACCTTACCTCCTGTCTAAGGGCAGTCTACAAAGTGTGTAATGTGAGAGAATAAAAGAGTCTCTTTTGATAAAAAACGCAAAACAATGCAAGAGTAAATTAAAAATTTCCCTCTTGCCTAAAGGGAAAGAGACCTCTCCTCTCCCTTTCTTGGGAAACCTCTTATTTGTGAGGGCTTCCTCTATTCCTTTAATATGTATGCACATATTTTAAAGACCCAGAATGTTCTTCTGGAGCACCTGGGAGCCATTTCTTTAAAATGTAAACATCAAGGAAGATAAGGCCCCTATCTCCATATTACCTTGAGAGTTTCGTACTTCTAGTAACCACCTGCTTTGTCATAGAGATATGTATTCCTTAGAACAAACGCTCTTAGCTAGCACAGGTGGCTACTTCAATTACCAGTTGAATTTAAAACAAACTATGAAAGAGAGTATAACAAGCTGTGTTGAGGACAAGTTATCATTTATCTTGAGAACATTGTATGTAATGGAGTGTGGCTGTATAAAAAGAGTGGGATTTCCTTCTGTCTTTGTAATCTCATTAGCAGATTAGCTGTGCTGTGCATCACAGTCTAGTTAAATGCTTATTCAGTAATAAAATTGTTTTCTCTCTGCATCATGGAGAGATTTTCTGGATTGGCAGGATATTTTATTTTTAATTTTTCCTCAATAATCAGACCCACCAATTTTTCCCACTCTGTATAGTAAGGCCACAAAATTGGAATAGATTTAGAATAACGATACTGTTCTACTATACCTTGTTTATAGTGTCTCTAGATCCATGCTCTCAAATGAATTTATGCATGAAATTTAAAAAGGAGATTTAGTTGGTAATTTTAGGAAAAATTCTGCTCCCAATAGAGTTTAATTAAGATGATGCCATCTTATTTTACCGATGGTGAGCCCATTGTAAAATGGCAGAAATGAGAATAATGAGCTTTCTGTGAGGAATGAGCTCTTGCCACATCACCATGACAGTCTGCCAAACATCAGATGATTATGTACTTGGCCATGTGGGCCTATGTTAACTACATCAGTTAACTTTACCCCCCATCCCCGCACGCAGAAACACATTATGTTGATGTCAGAAGACAGCCCACTAGCTATTTGTTTTAAACAGCAGCTCATTAAAACGTGGAACTCTGTGCTACCACAGGGGATGGGAAATCCTCTCTTCCACCAATACTTGCACAATTAAAAAAAATACTGCCTGTACAGGAATTTTTGTCAACTACAATTTTCCTGGCACCTTGCTATGTTGCTGGGGTTACTGTCTCTGATAGAGTACTATGCCTCTTCAGTCTCTCTTTGTCAAAATCTTGTCCTGATCAAAAGTAAACCACCTCAGGCAGCCTTCACTAGTTCCCTACTCCCATGAGAAAGATAAGACATTTTTTTTCCTGAACTTCTAGATTGTTCCTTGTCTACAACTCCTGGCCCTCAGGCCTTCTTTCCTGCTATGGAATTGTGCCTGTATCATCTTACTCTGCTGTCCCCCTTCACTACTCCTCTGTCTCTCTCTCTCTCTCTCTTTCTATATATACATATCTCTCACTCCTGAAACTGGACTGTCTATTCTTTCTCCATATTTGGGAAAGATTTACAAAAAAGAACCCAAAGTGCCCCTTCATTCATCTTGTGTGGTTTTATGAAAGTAGTGATAGAGTTTTGTCTTGAATTGTTTTATTAGAAAATGAAAATCTACTAAAAGTAAAACATCTGCATAAAAATTATATAAATGTCCATCTGTGGTAAAATTGGCACTTGGCTTCTCATGCTTTGTTGACTCTTCTGTTCAATGCCTGCATATCATACTTAACCTGGTAACTCTAAATATCCTTTTCTGTACTTCATCATTCAAACCAGCATTCATGTCACAATTGCTTTTCTTATCTGCTGAACTAAAATACTCTATTTAGATATTTTTTCTAGCAGCTTTTCAGAAAAAAAAAACTTTCTTTTAAATGAAATAAATCGATCTGTTTACAATTTTGTTATCCTTATTCTGTATGTGCAAAGCAAATAACTAGTAGTAAACCACCACAGAAGTTACAGTTAGACTGTAAAGTTCCAAAGAGAGAAAGTATTCTCTCTAATCCAGTAGTCTCTCTCGAGATCTTTCCTGTTCTATTGGCCTCGTAACTAACTGAAAAAAACCCATTTGTACCTTTGAACATTGAGTTGATGAAACAAACATCTGTTGAAACAGTTATCACCCTTGATCCCCAAATACTCCTAGGAATTTATTTCTTTTAATTTGAATTTTCTTCACATTGTTTTAATTCTGACTATCACCATCAATGTTTTTAGATTATTTTACTTCAGAGCTCCCTCAGTATATCCTGAGAATTACGGGTCGTCACATTCCCATGCATGCATTACCTGAAGAAATCCAAAAGGTATGATATTATGTTATTACAGCACAACATTAGGAGCATTTTAACAGATAATTCTAAAACATGGGAGACTGAATTCAGAGGTTTTATATTTATTTTAGCCAGAGGATCTGCAGTGAATTGGTGGGGTAGGGAAGGGAGTAATTGTAATGGTCAAAACTGTAGAATTCAGTGCAAAGAATGTTCGACCTGTGAAAGAAGACAGGTATATAATTCCGGCATGGTATTTGACCAGGTGTTTGTGGAGCTCTTGTGAAAAGAGGGCTCCAGCAATGGCCAAATACTATATTTAGATATTTTTCTAGCAGCTTTTCAGAAAACAAACAAACAAAAAAAAACTAATTAAAAAAAAAAAAAACCAACGGACATAAATGGGTCTGTTTAAAATTTTAAGTGATATTTATTCTATATTTGCAAAACAAATAATTAGTAGTAAACCACTACAGAAATTATAATTAGTTTGTAACTTTTTATGATGCAAAAATTTTAAGTGTGTCTCTCTATAAGGGTCTGTTTCAGTTTCACCTTAATTCTTATTTTACCATGTTTTAAGGCCTTACATAGATATCAACTCATTTAATCTGGTTAACAATCAATTCTTTTTCACCGTTGCTATGCCACTTTCCTCCCTGTTAATTTATAGCTGTCCTCAGGCAAAAGCATTTCTCCCATGTTTAGTTTGGCAATGCATACATTGCTAACAGCATAATTAAAAATATATCTCTTTGAAACTGATTGACAAATTATGAATTAAAACCTCAAACCTTAACTGTCATTAATCATTCAGTTTTTAAAGTAAATCTATAGTCAGCTCTTAATTAATCACCAGTCGTTAGTTTTTAATTAAAAATTGCAGTCAGCTCTCAGATATGCTTTTATCCTTTGTGCATGTTGTTTTGGGCTGCCTGTTAACATTAATCATGCCATTGATTTAACTTGATGCTTACTTCTACTGCATGTCCTTTAGATTTATGTAAATGGCAATCTAGCAGGAACTGGAAGGGAAGTCCAGTTACCAGAAAAGACCTTTTAAACCATTGCATTTAATTTGCTTCACCTTTTAAGTATGAGAGAGTAAGCACAGAGGGAACTCAGCTCTGCTATGCTTACCTGAGAAATGGTGCCTAGATGTGTTTGAAGACATGGAGTGTCCTATCTCTCCCTCAACTGAGTTACTTCCGTGTACTAGCCTGGTGTGGTAGAGATTAAAAGAAACAAAACAAAACAATCTGCAAGAAACAATACCCATACTCAGATACCAGTCATCTGTCAGGAAGCAGATATATAATGACATGAAAAAAAAAAAAACCCTTTAAAAGATACTGTTTGATTTAAATGTCACATAAGATAGTATCTTCTCTGAAAATGGAGAAGGTGGGGAGAGGAATCCCTGAGTATTAGGATGGTCAAGGGAGGATCTTTATGCAGGAGATAGAACTGGAATTGGCCCTTGAAAGCTAAATATTTCTAGAGACAGACAGGGAATAGGGCATTCTGGGCCTAGAGAACAAAAGCTTACTGGTGAGAAGAAACTGGCCAGGTTAGAGAATGTTTAACAACATAAGTGTTTCAAATGCGTGAAAGAGTATATATTTATTTTAACAGAGGTTTTATGACTTGAAGAATGCGTTTTTTTTTTAATGTTTAAGTAAATTGTTTAAAAATGCTAAAACCAAGCATTTTATAAATATGGTTATATTCTTAAAGCTCGAATGGCAGGCAGCTGTCCATATAGTGCAGAGAGGTGAGGAGGCCAGGAGCAGCTCAGTTGCCTAAGGTCCTGGACAAGTGAGCTGATAGTAGCCCTTGGCCTGCTAAATGTTTAGAGTATAAAGTGCCGCTTTGCACTTTTTCAGACCTAAGTTAGATACATTTGTACAACAAATATTTATCAAGTGCCTATAATGTGCCAGACACTGTTTTGGGTACTTGATGATAAAGCAACCAAAAATATGTACATGCATCCCACAGCCTATTAAAGCTTGGTCTGAGCATGTCAGTTACTTGTTTTCCATAACTTCTTACCTATATTTGATTCCTCTAGATTGTCCGTAATGTAACTGGTTAAATTGTCTAGTGATCAGCCAGTATATCTATTTAGTCAGCTTGCGTACATCATTCTATACACAATCATGTTAGATAGATATATAGCTTATAATAGTAATAGGAGTACTTCAGGTTACAACCATTTCATTATTATTATTATTATTTTTAAAATTTATTTATTTTTGGCTGCGTTGGGTCTTCATTGCCGCGCACGAGATTTCTCTAGTTGTGGCGAGCGGGGGCTACTCTTTTTTTTTTTTTTTAAACACATTTTCTAACCATTTCTTTTTTTTTTTTAATTAATTAATTAATTAATTAATTTATAGCTGTGCTGGGTCTTCGTTTCTGTGCGAGGGCTTTCTCTAGTTGCGGCAAGTGGGGGCCACTCTTCATCGCGGTGCACAGGCCTCTCATTATCGCGGCCTCTCTTGTTGCGGAGCACAGGCTCCAGACGTGCAGGCTCGGTAGTTGTGGCTCACGGGCCTAGTTGCTCCGCGGCATGTGGGATCTTCCCAGACCAGGGCTCGAACCCGTGTCCCCTGCATTGGCAGGCAGACTCTCAACCACTGCGCCACCAGGGAAGCCCGGGGGCTACTCTTCATTGCGGTGTGCAGGCTTCTCATTGCAGTGGCTTCTCTTGCTGTGGAGCACGGGCTCTAGGTGCGTGGGCTTCAGTAGTTGTGGCTCACGGGCTCAGTAGTTGTGGCTTGCAGGCTCTAGAGCGTAGGCTCAGTAGTTGTGGCGCATGGGCTTAGTTGCTCCACGGCATGTGGGATCTTCCCGGACCAGGGCTTGAACCCGTGTCCCCTGCATTGGCAAGTGGATTCTTAACCACTGCGCCACCAGGGAAGTCCCTATTTCATTATTAAGATAAAACAAATCTTTGTGTTTAATAATGGCTTGGAAATTGTGCTACAGTTCTTTATTGGATAGAAAAAGACATGAGGTGGGTGGATCAGTGTACAGTGACAGAGAGGTCTTTCAAAGGCTTTTTTTTTTTTCTTGTTCTTTTGTTAACTTTTTATGTTAGTTTTTATGCTGGCTATTCTTTCTAGAGAAGGCCCTGCTGTGTTTCCTTTTTTTCTGTGTGTAGTCAAGGAAGGTTAGTGTAGAAATCAAGGAAGGGAAGGTAAGGGGAGTGTTTCCTCTTTCTTTCTTTCTTTCTGTACTTTTGCTGTATGATATGGAAATGGGATGGTTGATGAAAGATATGTGATAAAGGAAATGAAAATGGCTGTACTACACTGTACTGCTAATAGTAAAATAGGTAGCAGTAGAAAGAGTTGCAAGAAAAAGTAAATGTGTGTGTGTGGGGCGGGGGGAGATGGCCACCAAAGGAAAAGTGTGGAGAAGAATGCTGATGATAATAAGCTCTAGTTAGAGAGTCTGTTGCCTGATTAGAAAGCGAAGATTGTTAAATCATGCCCCCCCCACCCCTTCCTGCCTGGTCTCATCTTAGGGAATCTTAGGGAAGAAAGAATAAGATAATCTTTTGACTATCACTCCCTAATCTTTTTGCTTTTTATCGCAATTTTTGATTGAGCATAAAACATGTTTCAGGTTCCCATTTCCCCAACTGGCAGAAAATGTAAAACAGGCCCATGGGCTGGACGGCAAGACCATACTTATCCCCTTTGCTGCTAGACTCCACAGCTTACTTCTATATGTACTTAGATCATATCTGTAAATCTACTCTCTAGACTGAGCTGACTCCTACCTGTCTCTGACCTCCGATAAGCAGTAGCTTTGCTAGAATTTTCATCTAGCATTCTGAAAGCAGAATGTACCTGTAATGATAGTATGGTTCTGTGTTTGGGGTTTTATTGCCACAGTTTAAAACTAAAACAGCATTTATAGATCAGCAAAGTAATAATTCTATATCTCTTCCGCTCTTGAATGTCCACCTATCTCAGAGGCATATGGACTCCTCTTTTTAGAAAAAAAGCAATGAATAACTTTCCTTTTTGCTGTTTTTGCTAGAAGACATATACAGAAGTCAGAACAACCTCAACAAATCAGTGGAAAAATCAGTTATTTTGCAAAAGTAGAACTGATCTCTTGTTTTTTTAAATGGTGACAAAATGAGCACTTGTAATAGGATTTCAGCTTCAGGAGATATTTATTACCACAGGACACAAAGTAAAATAAAGAGACCGGAGTTATTTATTTTACAAAACAGAAGTGGCAGTGCAAGGGCTGGAGAGCACACTGTGCTTTCTGGGATAACAATCCCTTTCCCTACCAGTAACAGCTCATTTTGTCCTGTTTCAGTAAAGTAATTTTAGTACTTTGGAACTTTGAAATTTATTCAGAATAACAGTTTTATATTTCCAAGCACAGATTGTCATTGCCAGAAAAAATAAACTTAATTTTCCAGGTCATTTTGGGCCACTGTGGCTAGGGTCAGATTTTGTGTTCAGTTAAAGTAGAGAAAAAAGAGAAAATTGTCTTAGAAACATTAGCGCTAGCATCCTGGAAAAGTAGTGATGTGTGTGCGGGTATATGTGTTGTCTTTTTAAGCAATTGTGCTTTTGAAACTAATGACAAAAGAAACATAGGTGTGTCATGTATAATTTGTGTATGAAAACAACATTTCTTAAAATTGCTCAATAAAATTTCTTTATGGATTAATCTCTGGTATTTTAGTCCCAGATTTACATATATAGATAGATAGATAGATAGATAGATAGATAGAGCTTTAAACCATTATCTTTATTGTCAACATTATTTTTTTTTCAGTGATACATATACATGTATCTATTCTTTTTCAAATTCTTTTCCCATTTATGTTGTTACATAATACTGAGCAGAGTTCCTTGTGTTATACAGTAAGTCCTTGTTGTTATCCATTTTAAATATAGCAGTGTGTACATGTTAATCCCACACTCCCTAACTATCCCTTCCCCCTAACCTTCCCCACTGGTAACCAAAAGTTCTTCTCTAAGTCTGTGAGTCTGTGTCTGTTTTGTAAATAAGTTCATTTGTATCATTTCTTTTTAGATTCTGCATATAACCGATATAAGATATCTCGCTTTCTCTGCCTGACTTACTTTACTCACTATGACAGTCTCTAGGTCCATCCATGTTGCTGCAAAGGGAATTATTTCATTCTTTTTAATGGCTGAATAATATTCCATTGTATATATGTACCACATCTTCTTTATCCATTCCTCTGTCAATGGGCATTTAGGTTGCTTGCATGTCTTGGCTATTGTAAACAGTGCTTCAATGAACAATTGGGTGCGTGTATCCTTTAGAACCATGTTTTTCTCCAGATGTTTGCCCAGGAGTGGGATTGCAGAATCATATGGTAGATCTATTTTTAGTTTTTTAAGGAACCTCCATACTGTTCTCCATAGTGGTTGTACCAATTTACATTCCCACCAACAGTGTAGGAGGGTTCCCTTCTCTCCACACCCTCTCCAGCATTTGTTGTGTGTGAATTTTTTGATGATAGCCATTTTGACTGATGTGAGGGGATATCTCGTAGTTTTGATTTGCATTTCTCTAATAATTAGTGATGTTGAACATCTTTTCATGTGCTTCTTGGCCATCTGTATGTCTTCTTTGGAGAAATGTCTATTTAGGTCTTCTGCCCATTTTTTGATTGGGTTGTTTGCTTTGATGATATTAAGCTGCATGAGCTGTTTGTAAATTTTGAAGACTAATCCCTTGTCAGTCACATCATTTACAAATATTTTCTCCCATTCTGTGGGTTTTCTTTTTGTTTTGTTTGTGATTTCCTTTGCTGTACAAAAGCTTTTGAGTTTAATTAGGTCCCATTTGTTTATTTTTATTTTTATTTCCATTATTCTGGGAGATGGATCGAAAAAGATATTGCTGTGATTTATGTCAGAGAGTGTTCTGCCTATGTTCTCCTCTAAGAGTTTTATAATCTCCAGTCTCACATTTAGGTCTTTAAGCCATTTAGAGTTTATTTATGTGTATGGTGTTAAAGAATGTTCTAATTTCATTTTTTTCCATGTGGCTGTCCAGTTTTCCCAGCACCATTTATTGAAGAGACTGTCTTTCCTCCATTGTATAGTCTTGCCTCCTTTGTTGTAGATTCATTGACCATAGGTGCAGGGGTTTGTTTCTTGGTGTTCTGTCCTGTTCCACTGATCTATATTTCTATTTTTGTGCCAGTACCATACTGTTTTGATGACTATAGCTTTGTAGTATAGCCTGAAGTTAGGGAGCCTGATTCCTCCAGCTCCATTTTTCTCTCTCAAGATTGCTTTGGCTATTTGGAGTCTCTCATTTCTCCATACAAATTTTAAGATTTTTTGTTCTAGTTCTGTGAAAAATGCCATTGGTAATTTGGTAGGGATTGCATTGAATCTGTAGATTGCCTTGGATAGTATAGTCATTTTGACAATATTGATTCTTCCAATCCAAGAACATGGTATATCTTTCCATCTGTTTGTGTCATCTTCGATTTCTTTCATCAGCATCTTATATTGTTATAGTTTTCTGAATACAGGTCTTTTGTCTCCCTTAGGTAGCTTTATTCCTTGGTATTTTATTCTTTTTGATACGATGGTAAATGGGATTGTTTCTTGAGTTTCTCCTTCTGATCTTTTGTTGTTAGTGTATAGGAATGCAACATTTCTGTGTATTAATTTTGTAACCTGCAACTTTACCAGATTCATTGATGAGCTCTAGTAGTTTTCTGGTAGCATCTTTAGGATTTTCTATGTATAGTATCATGTCATCGGCAAATAGTGACAGTTTAACTTCTTTTCCAGTTTGGATTCCTTTTATTTCTTTTTCTTCTCTGTTTGCCATGGCTAGGACTTCCAAAACTGTTGAATAATAGTGACAAGAGTGGACATCCTTGTCTTGTTCCTGATCTTAGAGGAAATGTTTTCAGCCTTTCACCGTTGACTATGATGTTAGCTGTAGGTTTGTCATATATGGCCTTTATTATGTTAAGGTATGTTCCCTTTATGCCCACTTTCTGGAGAGTTTTTATCATAAATGGGTGTTGAATTTTGTCAGAAGCCTTTTCTGCATCAATTGAGATGATCATATGGTTTTTATTCTTCAATTTGTTAATGTGGTGTATCACACTGATTGATTTGCAGATATTGAAAAATCCTTGCATCCCTGGGATAAATCCCACTTGATCATGGTGTATGATCTTTTTAATGTATTGTTGGATTCAGATTGCTAGTATTTTGTTGAGGATTTTTGCATCTATGTTCATCAGTGATATTGGCCTGTAATTTCTTTTTTTGTGGTATCTTTGTCTGGTTTTGTAATCAGGGTGATGGTGGCCTCATAGAATGAGTATGGGAGTGTTCCTTCCTCTACAATTTTTTGGAACGGTTTCAGAAGGCTAGTTGTTAGCTTTTTTCTAAATATTTGATAGAATTCACCTGTGAAGCCATCAGGTCCTGGACTTTTGTTTGTTGGGAGTTTTTTAATCACAGTTTCAATTTCATTACTTGTGATTGGTGTCTTCATATTTTCTATTTCTTCCTGGTTCAGTCTTGGGAGCTTGTACCTTTCTAAGAATTTGTCCATTTCTTCCAGGTTGTCCATTTTATTTGCATACAGTTGCTTGTAGTTTCTTATTATACTTTTTATTTCTGTGGTGTCAGTTGTAACTTCTCCTTTTTCATTTCTAATTTTACTGATTTGTGTCCTCTCCCTTTTTTTTCTTGATGAGTCTTGCTAAAGGTTTATCATTTTGTTTATCTTTTCAAAGAACCAGCTTTTAGTTTCATTGATCTTTGTTGTTGTTTTCTTTGTCTCTATTTCATTTATTTCTGCTCTGATCTTTATGATTTCTTTCCTTCTACTAACTTTAGGTTTTGTTTCTTCTTCTTTCTCTCATTGCTTCAGGTGTAAGGTTAGGTCGTTTATTTGAGATTTTTCTTGTTTCCTGAGGTAAGATTTTATTGCTATCAACTTCCCTCTTAGAACTGCTTTTGCTGTATCCCATAGGTTTTGTCGTTGTGCTTTCATTTTCATTTGTTCTAGGTATTTTTTTATTTCCTCTTTGATTTCTTCAGTGATCCATTGGTTGTTTAGTAGCATATTGTTTAGCCTCCACATGTTTGTGTTTTTTACAGTGTTTTTTTCTTGTAGTTTATTCCTAATCTCATAGTGTTGTGGTTGGAAAAGGTGCTTGATATGATTTCAGTTTTCTTAAATTTACCAAGGCCTGCTTTGTGGCCCAGCATGTGGTCAGTCTTGGAGAATGTTCCATGTGCACTTGAGAAGAATGTGTATTCTGCTGCTTTTGGATGGAATGCTCTATAAATATCAATTAAGGCCATCTGGTCTAATGTATCATTTAAGGCCTGTGTTTCCTTGTTGATTCTCTGGATGATCTATCCTTTGATGAAAAGTGGGATGTTAAAGTCCCCTACAGTATTTTATTATTTTTAAATCAAACATTTTATTTTGAGATCATTGTAGACTCACAAGCAGTTGTGAGGAATGATACCAAGAGATCTCATGTACCCTTTCCCCAGCTTCCTCCAGTGGTAACACCTGGCAAAACTATACTACAATAGCACAACCAGGATATTGACATTTACACAGTTAAGGATTCTGTCACAACAAAGATTCCTCATGTTACCCTTTTATAGCTGCATTCACCTCAGCCTCCCCTTTTACCTCCACTTTCCCTCTTCCAATTTATGACCCCTGGGAACCATTGATCTGGTCTCCAATAATTTTGTCATTTCAAGAATGTTATAAAAATGGAATCATGCAATATGTAGTCTTTGAGATTACTTTTTTTCTCTCAGCTGTAATTCTCTGGAGTTTTATACATGTTGTTGTTGTGTTTATCTGTAGTTTATTCCTTTTTATTGCTGAGTAGCATTCCATGGTATGAATGTAGTACAATTTGTTTAACCTGTTGAAGAACATCTGAGTTTTTTCCAGTTTTTGGCTATTATGCATAAAGCTGCTATAAATATTCGTGTATAGGTTTTAATGTGAACATATGTTTTTATTTTCCTGTGATAAATGCCCAAGTACAATTGCTAGGTTGTTTGGTAGTTCCATGTTCAGTTTTCTAAAACACTGCCAAACTTTTCCAGAGGGCTATAACATTTTACATCCTCACCAGCAGTGTATGAGTGATCCAGTTTCTCTGCATCTTTAGCGTTGATGTTGTCATTAGTTAAAAAAAATTTTTTTATTGAGGTATAGTCAATGTACAAAATTATATAATTTCAGGTGTACAACAGATTCACAATTTTTAGAGGTTATACTCCATTTACAGTAAAATATTGGCTATATTCCCTGTGCTGTATAATATATCCTTGTGGCTTCTTTATTTTATACATAGTAGTTTGTACCTCTTAATCCCCTACCCCTATCTTGCCTGTCTTCCTTTCCCTCTACCCACTGGTAACCACTGGATTGTTCTCTTTATCTGTGATTATTTTTCCTTTTTGGTATATTCACTAGTTTGTTGTATTTTTTAGATTCCTCATATAAGTGATTTCATACAATATTTGTCTTTGTCTGACTTACTTCACTTAGCATAATACCTGCCAAGTCCATCCATGTCGTCGCAGATGGCGAAATTTCATTCTTTTTAAAGGCTGAGTAGTATTCCATTCACATCTTCTTCATCCATTCATCTGTTGATGGACACTTAAGTTGTTTCCATATCTTGTGGCTATTGTAAGTAATGCTGCTATGAACATTGGGGTGCATGTATCTTTTTGAATTAGTGTTTTCATTTCTTTTGGATATGCACCCAGGAGTGGAATTGCTAGATAATATGGTAGTTCTATTTTTAGTTTTTTTGAGAAACTTCCATACCATTTGCCACAGTGGCTGCACCAATTTACATTCCCACCAACAGTGTATGAGGGTTTTTTCTTCTCTGCATCCCCACCCACATTTGTTGAGTTCTTTTTGATGATAGCCATGCTGACAAGTGTGAGATGATATCTCCTTGTGGTTTTTCATTTGCATTTCTCTAATGGTTAACAATGTTGAGCATCTTTTCATGTGCCTGTTGTCCATGGGAAAAGGTTTATTCAAGTCTTATGTCCATTTTTAAATTGAGTTATTTGGGTTTTTTTTTGATATTGAGTTGTGTGAGCTGTTTATATTTTGATTATTAACCCCTTATCAATATTATCATTTGCAAATATTTTTCCCATTCAGTAGATTGTCTTTTTGTTTTGTCAAAGGTTTCCTTTGCTGTGCAAAAGGTTTGATTATGTCCCATTTGCTTATTTTTGCTTTTATTTCCTTTGCTTCAGGAGAAAGGTCAAAAAAATATTGTTGTAATTTATGTCAAAGAGAGTTCCACCTGTTTTCTTCTAGGAGTTTTATGATTTCTGGTCTTACATTTAGGTCTTTAATCCATTTTGAGTTTATTTTTGTATATGATGTTAGAAAATGATCTAGTTTCATTTCTACATGTAGCTGTCCAGTTTTCCCAGCACCCCTTATTGAAGAGACTATCTTTTCTCCATTATATATTGTTGTCTCCTTTGTCGTAGATTAATTGACCATAGGTGTGTTAGTTTATTTCTGGCTCTCTGTTCTGCTCCAGTGATCTGTGTGTCTGTTTTTTCTGTTTTTGTGCCAGCGTCATACTGTTTTGATTACTGTAGCTTTGTATTATAGTCTGAAGTCAGGGAGCATGATACTTCCAGCTCTGTTCTTTCTTAACATTGTTCTGACTATTGGGGGTCTTTTGTATTTCCATACAAATTTTAAAATTATTTGTTCTAGTTCTGTGAAAAATGCCATTGGTATTTTAATAGAGATTACATTGACTCTGCAGATTTCCTTTGGTAGTATGGTCATTTTAACAATATTAGTTCTTCTAGTCCATGAACACAGTATATCTTTCCATCTGTTTGTGTCATTGTCAGTTTCTTTTATCAGTGTTTTATAGTTTTCCTTACCTCTTTGGGTAGGTTTATTCCTAGGTATTTTATTCTTTTTGATGTGAATGTTTTCTTAATTTCTCTTTCTGATAGTTTATTGTTAGTGTATAGAAATGCAACAGATTTCTGCGCATTCATTTTGTATCCTGCAACTTTACCAGATTCATTGATGAGCTCTAGTAATTTTTTCGTGGCATCGTTAGGATTTTCTATGTATAGTATCATGTCATCTGCAAGCCATGACAGTTTTACTTCTTCCATTCCAATTAGAATTCCTTTTATTTCTTTTTCTTATCTAATAGCCATGGCTAAGACTTCCAATACTATGTTGAACAAAAATGGTGAGAGTGAGCATCTTTGTCTTCCTGATCTTAGAGGAAATGCTTTCCGCTTTTCACCATTGAGTATGATGTTAGCTGTAGGTTTGTCGTATATGGCCTTTATTATGTTGAGGTATGTTCCCTCTATGCCCGCTTTCTGGAGAGTTTTTACCATAAATGGTGTTGGATTTTGTCAAAAGCTTTTTCTGCATCTATTGAGATGATCATATGGTTCTTATTCTTCAATTTGTTAATGTGGTGTATTACATTGATTGATTTGCAGGTATTGAAAAATCCTTGCAACCCTGGGATAAATCCCACTTGATCATGGTATATGATCCTTTTAATGTATTGTTTGATTCAGTTTGCTAATATTTGGTTGAGCATTTTTGCATCTGTGTTCTTTTTTTGTTTGTGATATTTGTCTTGGTTTAGTATCAAGGTTATGCTGGGCTCATAGAATGAATTTGGAAGCATTCGTTCCTCTGCAATTTTTTGGAATAGTTTGAGAAGGATAGGTGTTAACTCTTCTCTAAATGTTTGGTAGAATTCACCTGTGAAGCTATCTGGTCCTGGACTTTCATTTTTTGAGAGTTTTAAAAAACTGATTCAGTCTCATTACTGGTAGTTGGTCTGTTCATATTTTTTATTTTTTCCTGGTTCATTCTTTGGAGATTGTACATTTCTAGGAATTTGTCCATTTCTTCTAGGTTGTCCATTGTATTGGCATACAGTTGTTCTTAGTAGTCTCTGATGGTCCTTTGTATTTCTATGGTGTCTGTTGTAACTTCTTTTTCATTTCTGATTTTATTGATTTGGGTCCTTTCTCTTTTTTTCTTGGTGAGTCTGGCTGAAGGTTTATCAATTTTGTTTATCTTGTCAAAGAACCAGCACTTAGCTTTATTGATCTTTTCTATTGCTTTTTAAAGTCTCTATTTAATTTGTTTCTGCTCTGATCTTTATGATTTCTTTCCTTCCACTAACTTTGGGTTTTGTTTGTTTTTCTTTTTCTAGTTCCCTTAGGTGTAATGTTAGATTGTTTATTTGAGATTTTTCTTGTTTCCTGAGGTAAACTTGTATCACTATAAACTTCCCTCTTAGAACTGCTTTTTTACTGCATCCTGTAGATTTTGGATTGTTGTGTTTTCATTTTCTTTTGTCTCCATGTATTTTTTTTATTTCTTCTTTGATTTCTTCAGTGAACCATTGCTTGTTTAGTGGCATATTGTTTAGCCTCCACATGTTAGTGTTTTTTACGGTTTTTTTTTCTTGTAGTTGATTCCTAGTCTCATAGCATTGTGGTTGGAAAAGATGCTTGATAGGATTTCAGTTTTCTTAAATTTACCAAGGCTTGTTTTGTGGCCTTGTACATGAACTATCCTGGAGAATATTCCACGTGCATTTGAAAAGAATGTGTATTCTGCTGCTTTTTGATGGAATGTTCTATGTATATCTATTAAGTTCATCTGGTCTAGTGTGTCATTAAGGCCAGTGTTTCCTTATTAATTTTCTGTTTGGATGATCTGTCCATTGATGTAAATGGGGTGTTAAAGTCCCCTACTATTATTGTATTACTGTCAACTTCTCCCTTTATATCTGTTAGTATTTGCTTTATGTATTTAGATGCTCCTATGTTAAGTGCTTGTATATTTGCGATTGTTACATCTTCTTGGATTAAGCCCTTGATCACTATGTAATGTCCTTCTTTGCCTCTTGTAACATTCTTTGTTTTAAAGTCTATTTGTCTGATGCAAGTATTTCTACCCTGGCTTTCTTGTGATTTCTGTTTGCAATGAATACCTTTTTCCATCCCTTCATTTTCTGTCTGTGTGTGTCTTTAGATCTGAAGTGAGTCTCTTGTAGGCAGCATATATACGGGTCTTGTTTTTGTTTCCATTCAGCCACTCCGTGTCTTTTGATTGGAGCATTTAGTCTATTTACATTTAAAGTAATTATTGATATGTATGTTCTTATTGCCATTTTGTTAATTTTTTTAAGGTCTTTTTTGTTCCTTTCTTCTTCTTTTGTTCTTTCCTCTTGTGACTTGATGACTGTCTTTAGTGCTATGTTTGGATTCCTTTTTCTTTTTTGTGTGTGTATCATAGATTTTTGGTTTGTGGTTACCATGAGATTTATATATAGCTATATATATATATATATATATATATATTTGATTGTTTTAAGTTGTTGATCTCTTAATTTCAAATGTATTTTAACAACCTTGCATTTGTACTCTGCTCCCCTCACGATTATTCTTTTTGACATAGTATTTTGCATCTGATTGTTTTGTGTATCCCTTAACTGCTTATTGTGGGTATAGATGATTTTATTACTTTTGTCTTTTAACCTTCCTACTAGCTTTGTGCCTGGTTGATTTCCTATATTTACTATGTGTTTGCCTGAGCTTTTTCCTGTTGTAATTTTCATGTTTCTAGTTGTGGCCTTTTTTTTTTTTTGCTTATGGAAATCCTGTTAACATTTCTTGTAAAGCTGGTTTGGTAGTGCTGAACTCTTTTAGCTTTTGCTTGTCTGTAAAGCTTTTGATCTCTCCATCAAATCTGAATGAGAATCTTGCTGGGTAGAGTATTCTTCGTTGTAGGTTTTTCTCTCTTATAACTTTAAATATATTGTACCACTGTCAATAGATTTTATTATAACCTTTCTGATAGGTGTGAAGTGATAGCTCATTAAAGTTTTAACTTGCATTTTCCTAATGGCTAGTGATATTGAATATCTCTTCATGTGCTTATTTGGCATCTGTGTATCTTTTTTTTTTAAATTTTTAATTAAAAAAGTTTTTAACTTTTTGGTTGCATTGGGGTTTCGTTGCTGCTGCGCACGGGCTTTTCTCTAGTTGCCATGCATGGGCTTCTCACTGCAGTGGCTTCTTTTGTTGTGGAGCCTGGGCTCTAGGCACATGGGCTTCAGTAGTTGTGGCACATGAGCTCAGTATTTGTGGCTCGCAGGCTCTAGAGCACAGGCTCAGTAGTTGTGGTGCATGGGCTTAGTTGCTCCGTGGCATGTGGGATCTTCCCGAACCAGGGATTGAACCCATGTCCCCTGCATTGGCAGGTGGATTCTTAACCACTGTGTCACCAGGGAAGTCCCGTCATCTGTGTATACTTTTAGGTGAGATGTCTCTTCATATCTTTTGACCATTTTCTGATTGGATTTTTTTTAAACTGTTGAGTTTTGAGAATTCTTTACATAATCTAGATACTAGTCCTTTGTCAGATATGTGGCTTGCAAATATTTTTTCCCAGTCTGTAGCTTGTCATTTCATCCTCTTTACAGGGCAAAATTTTAAATTTTGGTGCAATTCAGGTTATCAATATTTTCTTTTATGGTTCATGTTTTTGGTATCAAGTGTAAAGACTGTTTGCCTAGTTTAGATCCTGAGGATTTCCTCCTAAGCTTTTTTCTTCTGAAATCAAATTTTTATGTTTTACATTTTAGTCCTTGACCCACTGTAAGTTAATTTTTGTATGGGGTGTGAGGTTTAGGTTGAGGTCCTTTTTTTTTTTTTTTTTAAACCTATGGATATCTAATTGTTCCAGGACCATTTGCTGAGAAGGCTATTTTTCCTTTACTGAATTGCTTTTACACCTCTGCCAAAAATCAGTTTGGCATATTTATATAGATCTATTTCTGGGTTCTCTATTCTATTCCATTGATCTATGCGTCTATCCTTTGACAAATACCACATAGTGTTGATTAGTGTATAATAGTATGGCTTGAAATCAGGTAAAATGCTTATCCCACTTTATCCTTCTTTTTCAAGACAGTTTTAGCTTTTCTAGTTCCTTTGCCTTTTCATATAAATTTGAGAAGAATACTGTCTGTATCTAAAAAAACCCGTATTGCTGGAAATGTAGGTTTAGGGGTTTTGGGTAGATGGTCTTTACCAAATTGATTTTTAAATTGGTGGTGCAGCCAGTTGACTTATTGAAAGGAAGGGTCTTGATGGCCTTATGAAATGGTCAGGTGGTCTGTGTTGCTAATGACTCAGAAGGTCCACTGTCCTGTCTCAAAAGGTTTCTCCCAACCTGAATGAAATTCACTAGCTAGACACTCATTGTTTTGAGTAAAGGCATATTTTTTTTAATGTAAAACTTCTTAGAAAGGTTAACATTTTATACTGCTGTCATTTTTACAGCAGTGGAATAGTTTCTCTGTTTCTTTCCTCCTTACGCAAGCACAAAAAGCATGGGATGGGTGGGGAAAGGAAGGAAGAACAATTTTTGGATCAGAGAATGCTTCACTTGCGCAGCAGGAGGTTACTGAGTGCTTTTTCCACTTGAAGCACAGGCAGGAGTTTTGAAAAGGATCTGAAGCCTAATTTAACCTTTTAAAAAATTTGCATCATTTTTATATTAAATAACTATAATTTTAAAAGTACAGATACTACATTTGAGAAGTTTATTTTACAATTTATTTTTAAATGGCTCTGCATTTGTTTAATATACTGCATTTGTTGATGCCTCCTCCAAAGTGCATCTTGTAAAAAGCAAAAGCATCCTGCTAATGATAGCTCTTTTCTCAAGAATGACAGCATGTTCTTATTTTACTTACACAACGAGGTGATATAACACCAAGTTATAAGAATGAAGCACACATTATATTTCACAAAAAACATCTAAGTTTTACTTACCTCATCTGGGAACATAATTTTAGTATTTCATATCTTCTCAAGTTTCACAGAAATGTCCTAAGTAATTAGCCTATGTAGATACAAAGAATTTGAAAGCGTTATTATATTTTCCTGTTGCAGTTTTACTTACAGAAAACTATTTACAATTTAATAGCATTGAAAACTTTTGTTCAATATATTTGTTTTACACAGTGATTCAGGTTGTGCTAAGTGAAGTATAGAGTCTACTCTTATGGACCTATTACTTTATAATTTGTCTTGTTTCCTAGATCATAATGAGTATCATGTTTTGGCTTCCTTTGCTGAACTTCTAGAAGACCCGTTCTACAAAATGTATATTTCACTTATTTTCAGCTTTCCCCACCATGATTGCTATGGTGTAATAACATTTTGATAGCTTTCACAATTGTGAAGTTTATACTGTTTGTATTTTGTACATCAGGCTGCACATAAGCTCCATCCAGCAAGAGTTTTGTTTAGAATAAGGATACGGCACTTTCCCAGGAGCAGGGAAAGAACTGTGATTAATAGGTTAAGGATGAAATTTCCTTAGAGTAAGAATATAATTTTCAAATTGATGAGAAGGAACCAAAACTCATGATGGGCAAAGGGATTGTAAGAAAATACCCATATGCTCTGCATTAGTTCAGGTCTCTTGACCTGGATGAATTATATTCCTGGGGACTGATAGTACCTTTCAGTGGGATTGCAGAGCCACTCTTGATGATCTTTGAGAATGCGTAGAGAGTAAGAGGATAATGTACAAATACCATTCCATGTATAGAATGACCATAAATTACAACCAGTGAACTCCCAGACAGGATTCTAGAATATAATATTAAAGGGTGATTTGTGGGCTTCCCTGGTGGTGCAGTGGTTGAGAATCCACCTGCCAATGCAGGGGACACAGTTTCGAGCCCTGGTCCGGGAAGATCCCGCATGCCATGGAGCAACTAAGCCCGTGTGCCACAACTACTGAGCCTGTGCTCTGGAGCCTGTGAGCCACAACTACTGAGCCCGTGTGCTGTAACTACTGAAGCCTGTGTGCCTAGAGCCCGTGCTCCGCAACAAGAGAAGCCACTGCAATGAGAAGCCCGCACACCGCAACGAAGAGTAGCCCCCACTCACCACAATTAGAGAAAGCCCGTGCACAGCAATGAAGACCCAACACAGCCAAAAATAAATAAATAAAATAAATATATTTATAAAAAGAAAAAAGGTGATTTGTGAGGAGATATTAGAGAAAATAATAACCCTTCAGCCAACTTTATGTTCTTGAAGAGAACCAGCACGTAGGCCTTGCCATTCCATTTTGTGTAAAGTCACTAGATCCAGGAACTGTAGTTGACATATAATATATGGACTTTATGAAGGCATTTGACTAAGTTTGTCTTACTATTCCTAAAGACAATATGAATAAATACAAACTGGTTACACAAATAATTGTATAGTTTAATAACTAGCTGAAGCACTGTATCTGTAATGTGCAGAGTAGTGGATTAGTATCAACCAAGCAGATATGACATGCCATAGCCTCAACTTTGTCATATTCAACATTTTTTATCAACAAATTAGATGGATAAAACAACTTGCAAGGATCAATTTTGCAGAAGATACAAAACTTAGAATTTTCTGGGTACTGAAGTCACTAAAGTCTGAGTTTAAAACATACATATGTATGTGTATATATACATAAAAACTATATTTTATTTATTTATATTTGCAGTTATATTTCTTGTTCTGCACTTGCATCTGAAAAGCCAAATGCTCACATAATAGAATGAGGGTTATTGCTTGTAAGGAATAGGTAGCTTTAGGGGAAAAAGAGAGAATAGTGGAGGAAGATTGGGCATGGATCCCGAAGGGCAAGTAGGGCAACTAGGTCTCATCAGGGACTGAAGTAAGGAATTGGAAGTTCACTGAGTATGAGACACTGACTGGTTCCATTTTTTCCTCTCTTACTCTGGATCCACAATGTCTTTTTCTCATCTTCTCTCTGTGTATCTGCTCATTCTTCTCTCTCATCCCAATAATGTGGCTTACTCTTTACATTGCACGTGACCCTTCTTTATTATGGCCACCCTAAAGGTGTCCAAATTGCCTGGTCTTCAACACTTACAGGCCTAGCTGGCTCATCCCAGCTCAGGGCTTGGTTCTTCTAGGTCTTATGTCCAGCCCTCATCCACCACTCAACCATGGTAGGGTGGATGGGTGGAGGGGGTTTTAGTCATATAACCACACAGAGCAGCCAGGACTGTGGAAGGTGGATTCTCTACAAAAGGGGAAATAAGTGGGAAGGAATGGATTGGTATATTCAGTATAATGAGACATGGTTTTACAGTGCAGTGTGTTTTTAAATAGGGGCTTTATTTAACATAAAAGCCAGTTATAGTATATAATAGCAACATATAATTGCCAAAAATACAAAAGACCATTGTGATCTAAGGTTGCGTAAGATGATGTTACTAATGGTATTATTAATGAGATATTATAATGAGGAAAGTTTGAGTCCTCTCTTATTCTGCTTTAGTGAGACTGCTGAAGTATTCAATTCTGGGCACCATACCTTGAAACAGATATAAAACACTGGAAGGAGTTCAGAGAAAATTATCTAGAATGAGGAAGAAATTCAAAACCATGTCATATGGGAAACAGCTGAAGAAATTGGAAGTGTTGACCTGGAGAATTAGCAGATACAGAGTGTTCCTAATAGCTGTCTTTAAATATTAGAATAAGGCCTGGGTTATTCCTCATGGTTGCCAGGTGGTCTAGGACCTGTGGATGCTGCAGGGAGGAAGATTTGGGGTCAGCAAAAGAAAGAATTTCCTCATAGACAAAAGCATCAGAGGATGGAACAGGCTGCTTTACAAAGTAGTTTCCCATCACTTGGGATGCTGAAATAGAGTCTGGATAACAACTTATCTAGCTTGGAATAGTCTCAATGAACCCATCCAGAGCTTGAACCAGGTTATCTTTATGATTTCTTTCAAACTTGTTATATAAATCTGTAAATTTGGTGTCAGTGACAGTTAGGTGATTGATATAGTCATTCATCTGTATCCCGTAGTATTATATTATGGTTCTTAATTTGAATTTTTTATTATTTAAGTTTAAATGAGAAAAATGTTACTGTATAAAACATTTTTTTTAAATTTTATTTTATTTTTTTATGCAGCAGATTCTTATTAGTTATCCATACGTTAATCCCAATCTCCCAATTCATCACACCCCCCACCCCCCGCCACTTTCTCCCCTTGGTGTCCAAACGTTTGTTCACTACATCAGTGTCTCTATTTCTGCCCTGCAAACCGGTTCATCTGTACCATTTTTCTAGGTTCCACATACATGCGTTAATATACGATATTTGTTTTTCTCTTGCTGACTTACTCTGTATGACAGTCTCCAGATCCATCCACGTCTCTAAAAATGACCCAATTTCGTTCCTTTTTATGGCTGAGTAACGTTCCATTGTATATATGTACCACAACTTCTTTATCCATTTGTTTGTTGATGGGCATTTAGGTTGCTTCCATGACCTGGCTATTGTAAATAGTGCTGCAATGAACGTTGTGGTGCATGTGTCCTTTTGAATTATGGTTTTCTCTGGGTATATGCCCAGTAGTGGAATTGCTGGGTCATATGATAATTCTATTTTTAGTTTTTTAAGGACCCTCCATACTGTTCCCCATAGTGGCTGTATCAATTTATATTCCCACCAACAGTGCAAGAGGGTTCCCTTTTATCCACACCCTCTCCAGCATTTGTTGTCGTAGATTTTCTGATCATGCCCATTCTAACTGGTGTCAGGTGATACCTCATTGTAGTTTTGATTTGCATTTCTCTAATAATTAATGATGTTGAGCAGCTTTTCATTTGCTTCTTGGCCATCTGTATGTCTTCTTTGGAGAAATGTCTATTTAGGTCTTCTGTCCATTTTTGGATTGGGTTGTTTGTTTTTTTAATATTGATCTGCATGAGCTGTTTATATATTTTGGAGATTAATCCTTTGTCCGTTGATTCATTTGCAAATATTTTCTCCCATTCTGAGGGTTATCTTTTCGTCTTGTTTGTAGTTTCCTTTGCAAAAGCTTTGAAGTTTAATTAGGTCCCATTTGTTTATTTTTGTTTTTATTTCCATTACTCTACGAGGTGGATCAAAAAAGATCTTGCTGTGATTTATGTCAAAGAGTGTTCTTCCTGTGTTTTCCTCTAAGAGTTTTATAGTGTCCGGTCTTACATTTAGGTCTCTAATCCACTTTGAGTTTCTTTTTGTGTATGGTGTTAGGGAGTGTTCTAATTTCATTCCTTTACATGTAGCTGTCCAGTTTTCCCAGCACCACTTACTGATGAGACTGTCTTTTCTCCATTGTATATCTTTGCCTCCTTTGTCATAGATTAGGTGACCACAGGTGCGTGGGCTTTCTATCTATCCCTCTGGGCTTTCTATCCTGTTCCATTCATCTATATTTCCGTTTTTGTGCCAGTACCATACTGTCTTGATTACTGTAGCTTTGTAGTATAGTCTGAAGTCCGGGAGCCTGATTCCTCCAGCTCTGTTTTTTTCCGTCAAGGCTGCTTTGGCTATTCGGGGTCTTCTGTGTCTCCATACAAATTTTAAGATTTTTTTTGTTCTAGTTCTGTGAAAAATGCCATTGGAATTTGATAGGGATTGCATTGAATCTGTAGATTGCTTTGGGTAGTATAGTCATTTTGACAATATTGATTCTTCCAATCCAAGAACATGGTATATCTCTCCATCTGTTGGTATCATCTTTAATTTCTTTCATCAGTGTCTTATAGTTTTCTGCATACAGCTCTTTTGTCTCCCTAGGTAGGTTTATTCCTAGGTATTTTATTCTTTTTGTTGCAGTGGTAAATGGGAGTGTTTCCTTAATTTCTCTTTCAGATTTTTCATCATTGGTGTATAGGAATGCAAGAGATTTCTGTGCATTAATTTTGTATCCTGCTACTTTACCAAATTCATTGATTAGCTCTAGTAGTTTTCTGGTGGCATCTTTAGGATTCTCTATGTATAGTATCATGTCACCTGCAAACAGTGACAGTTTTACTTCTTTTCAAATTTGTATTCCTTTTATTTCTTTTTCTTCTCTGATTGCTGTGGCTAGGACTTCCAAAACTATGTTGAATAATAGTGGCAAGAGTGGACATCCTTGTCTTCTTCCTGATCTTAGAGGAAATGCTTTCAGTTTTTCCACCATTAACAATGATGTTTGCTGTGGGTTTGTCATATATGGCCTTTATTATGTTGAGGTAGGTTCCCTCTATGCCCACTTTCTGGAGAGTTTTTATCATAAGTGAGTGTTGAATTTTGTCAAAAGCTTTTTCTGCATCTATTGAGATGATAATGTGGTTTTTCTTCTTCAATTTGTTAATTTGGTGTATCACATTGATTGATTTGCATATATTGAAGAATCCTTGCATCCCTGGGATAAATCCCACTTGATCATGGTGTATAATCCTTTTAATGTGTTGTTGGACTCTGCTTGCTAGTATTCTGTTGAGGATTTTTGCATCTATATTCATCAGTGATATTGGTCTGTAATTTTCTTTTTTTGCAGTATCTTTGTCTGGTTTTGGTATCAGGGTGATGGTGGCCTCATAGAATGAGTTTGGGAGTGTTCCTTCCTCTGCAATTTTTAGGAAGAGTTTGAGAAGGATGGGTCTTAGCTTTTCTCTAAATGTTTGATAGAATTCACCTGTGAAGCCATCAGGTCCTGGACTTTTGTTTGTTGGAAGATTTTTAATCACAGTTTCAATTTCATTACTTGTGATTGATGTGTTCATATTTTATATTTCTTCCTGATTCTCTCTTGGAAGGTTATACCTTCCTGAGAATTTGTCCATTTCTTCCAGGTTATACATTTTATTGGTATAGAGTTGCTTGTAGTAGTCTCTTATGATGCTTTGTATTTCTGCAGTGTCCGTTGTAACTTCTCCTTTTTCTTTTCTAGTTTTATTGATTTGAGTCTTCTCCCTCTTTTTCCTGATGAGTCTGGCTAAAGGTTTATCAATTTTGTTTATCTTCTCAAAGAACCAGCTTTTAGTTTTATTGATCTTTGCTATTGTTTTCTTTGTTTCTATTTCATTTATTTCTGCTCTGATCTTTATGATTTCTTTCCTTCTACTAACTTTAGGTTTTGTTTGTTCTTTCTCTAGTTCCTTTAGGTGTAAGGTTAGATTGTTTATTTGAGATTTTTCTTGTTCCTTGAGGTAGGCTTGTATTGCTATCAACTTCCCTCTTAGAACTGCTTTTGCTGCATCCCATAGGTTTTGGATCATCGTGTTTTCGTTGCCATTTGTCTCTAGGTATTTTTTGATTTCCTCTTTGATTTCTTCAGTGATCTCTTGGTTATTTAGTAACGTATTGTTTAGCCTTCATGTGTTTGTGTTTTTTATGTTTTTCTCCCTGTAATTGATTTCTAATCTCATAGCGTTGTGGTCAGAGAAGATGCTTGATATGATTTCAATTTTCTTAAATTTACTGAGGCTTGATTTCTGACCAAGATGTGATCTATCCTGGAGAGTGTTCTGTGTGCACTTCAGAAGAAAGTGTAATCTGCTGTTTTTGGATGGAATGTCCTATAAATATCAATAAAATCTACCTGGTCTATTGTGTCATTTAAAGCTTGTGTTTCCTTATTAAGTTTCTGTTTGGATGATCTGTCCATTGGTGTAAGTGAGGTGGTAAAGTCCTCCACTATTATTGTGGTAGTGTTGATTTCCTCTTTTTTAGCTGTTAGCAGTTGCCTTATGTATTGAGGTGCTCCTATGTTGAGTGCATATATATTTATAATTGTTACAGCTTCTTCTTGGATTGATCCCTTGATCATTATGTAGTGTCCTTCCTTGTCTCTTATAACATCCTTTATTTTAAAATCTATTTTACCTGATGAGTATTGCTACTCCAGCTTTCTTTTGATTTCCATTTGCATGGAATGTCTTTTTCCATCCCCTCACTTTCAGTCTGTATGTGTTCCTAGGTCTGAAGTGGGTCTCTTGTAGACAGCATATATATGGGTCTTGTTTTTGTATCCATTCAGCAAGCTTGTGTCTTTTGATTGGAGCATTTAATCCATTCACGTTTAAGGTAATTATCGATATGTATGTTCCTATTACCATTTTCTTAATTGGTTTGGGTTTGTTTTTGTAGGTCCTTTTCTTCTCTTGTGTTTCCCAGTTAGAGAAGTTCCTTTAGTATTTGTTGTAGAGATGGTTTGGTGGTGCAGAATTCTCTTAGCTTTTACTTGTCTGTAAAGCTTTTGATTTCTCTGTAGAATCTGAATGAGATCCTTGCTGGGTAATCTTGGTTATAGGTTCTTCCCTTTCATCACTTTAAATGTATCATGCCACTCCCTTCTGGCTTCGAGTGTTTCTGCTGAGAAATCAGCTATTAACCTATGGGAGTTCCCTTGTATGTTATTTGTCATTTTTCCCTTGTTGCTTTCAATAATTTTTCTTTGTGTTTAATTTTTGTCAGTTTGATTACTATGTGTCTCGGTGTGTTTCTCCTTGGGTTTATCGTGCCTGGGACTCTCTGCGCTTCCTGGACTTGGGTGGCTGTTTCCTTTCCCATGTTAGGGAAGTTTTAGACTATAATCTCATAAAATATTTTCTCGGGTCCTTTCTCCCTCTCTTCTCCTTCTGGGACCCCTATAATGCGAATGTTATTACGTTTAATGTTGTCCCAGAGGTCTCTTAGGCTGTCTTCATTTCTTTTCATTCTTTTTTCTTTATTCTGTTCCGTGGCAATGAATTCCACCATTCTGTCTTCCAGGTCACTTATCTGTGCTTATGCCTCAGTTATTCTGCTATTGATTCCTTCTAGTGTATTTTTCATTTCAGTTATTGTATTGTTTATCTCTGTTTGTTTGTTCTTTAATTCTTCTAGGTGTTTGTTCTTTAATTCTCCTAGCTCTTTCTTAAACATTTCTTGCATCTTCTCGATCTTTGCCTCCACTCTTTTTCCGAGGTTCTGTATCATCTGCACTATCATTATTCTGTAATCTTTTTCTGGAAGGTTGCCTATCTCCACTTCATTTAGTTGTTTTTCTGGGGTTTTATTTTGTTCCTTCATGTGGTACATAGCCCTCTGCCTTTCCATCTTGTCTATCTTTCTGTGAATGTGGTTTTTGTTCCACAGGCTGCAGGATTGTACTTCTTCTTGCTTCTGCTGTCTGCCCTCTCAAAAATTATTATTAGTTTGTTTCAACCATCTCTTGTATAATGGCATGGATAGGCACAGATGGTGGATGGCATTGATAGGCAGATATGGTGGCATCACTCAGTCATAGGAGCAGTTTCTACAGTCCTAAGGGAGGTTGCATTAAGAGTAAGCATTCCGGGCTTCCCTGGTGGCGCAGTGGTTGAGAATCTGCCTGCCAATGAAGGGGACGTGGGTTCCAGCCCTGGTCTGGGAAGATCCCACATGCCGCGGAGCAACTGGGCCCGTGAGCCACAACTACTGAGCCTGCGCGTCTGGAGCCTGTGCTCCGCAACAAGAGAGGCCACGACAGTGAGAGGCCCACGCACCATGACGAAGAGTGGCCCCCGACTTGCCACAACTAGAAAAGCCCTCGCACAGAAATGAAGACCCAACACAGCCAAAAATAAATAAATAAATTAATTAGTTAATTAAAAAAAAAATTAAAAAAAAAAAAAGAGTAAGCATTCCTTGTATAATCTAAGTTTTGCTTTAGTTTTAGTGCCCTGGAGCAAATATTAAACAAAGCTGTGTCTTATCTTTGTGAATAGCAAGACAAGTAGAGGCTACTTGAAGAATATTTATATACTTGAGACAGAAAAAAGAATTACCTCTCTCTTGACTTTGCTAAAATTCCATTTTTCACTGTCCCTATCTGGCCAAAGATATGTAAGCGTTTTATCTGAAGGAAGTAAGAGGATTTAGCTGACATTCACATGGTAGATAAATATGATGCAAATGGTTACAGGCATAAGTGCTGATTTTAATATAGACTTGGGTTTAATGCCGACTTCTTTACTTAGCAGCTGTTTATCTAACTTCAGTAGTCCCCATTTCCTTAAGTGTAAAATAGGTATAATCATACCTACCTGAGGGGAAAAGTACTATCTGATTTAGGCAGAAGAGATTAGGTTCAAAGTTTTTCTCCTATTTCTGGTTTTATGACAGAATGTTAAATTCTATAAAAATCTTAAAATGTTAAAAAACTGAACAGGAACTTAGAGTTCATTTGGCCCAATGCCATAATTTTATAAATGAGGGAAATGAGATCTGAAGAAGCTAAGAAGCATCTCCAGGATCACAGTGCAGTTGGCAGTGAAAGGCCAGTGATTTATTCCCCCATCGTGGAAAACTCATCTTAAAATAAGAATTGTAAAGATGTTTTCATCATTTTTAGTTTTTTTTATGGAAAATATTTCGAGAGTAAATCTTTCTCAGAGATATCATGGAGAAATTATTACTCTGAACAACCCTATTCTAATTCCAAGATTTTGTGTCAGTCGATATCATGCCAGTTTTTAAAATTTTATCCAGATGTATGCAATGTTGCAATTATTACTCCATGGCATAGCACAGTATACATTTCATTTAACCAACATGGTTACAATAACATTTTCAGTTGAACGTTATGTTTTAGAATTAAAAAAATATCATTTCAGTAAATGTCTATTTTCTAGATGTCTCCTGAAGAAAAAGTGTGTAAGTACTGTGGAGTCAGCTATCTAATTCTTCATGAGTTTAAGGCTATGGAAGAAAAAGTGAAAGCGATGGAAAAAGAGATGAAATTTTATCAAGGAAGTGTAGAACGTGAAAAGAGCCTTCAAGAAATGCTACAGTCTCTTAGCCAAGATTTTGAACAGTACAGAATTGACAATGAATCCAAAATGGAAAGGTTAGAATATATTATTCTTTTCTGTCATTTATTTAGTTTGGAAGAAAAGTACAGAATATAGACTTGACTTTGTTTTTCTAGAATTTCTCTGCATAAAGTATAATTTACACCTTAATACATTTGAGTTTGTTTATTAATTATTACTGATTACTAAATATACTTCTTAAATATAATTTGAGCATTCCTATATACATAGGTGTATATTTCTATCAATAATTAGAAACCAATTGATTCAGTAACTATAAGTTGAGATGGGTTGATTTAACTTTTCCCCAGATATATATCTTAATTTTATCATTAGGAAGATTTGTCTATCAAAAATCAGGTGAATTTTGGTAGTTTTGATATCTAACATTTGTTTTTAAATGTGCTTGAATATTTAGATTTGTAGAATAAGGCTTTCATGTTATGAAAAGGAGGCCAAAACATTAAAATTGACACATGATTCTAAATCACTGAAACTGGAATAAAATTAAAGATTGGTTTCCTAATGCTGTTGAGTCTAATCAGCAAGTTAGTCTGCCTAAAGACACCTCACTGAGCTTATACAAACACTTCTACAAAAGAGTTTTTGCTGTTGTTTCATGGCTTTTCCTTTGAATGAATATGTCTCCATTTAAAATATCGACAGTTGATGTTAGTAAACTATGAACTAATGAATATAATGAAAGCTTGTCCTTATAAAGTAGAAACTTTCTTAAATCTCTTAGGATTAAGTACTTCTATTAAATTTTATTACAAATTTAAATAATTACATTAAATGTCAATTCTTAGTCCTTTGCTAAGAAAATTTTGTTATATTTTCTTGAATTTCAAGTCTGAATAGTAAAGTATTTAATAAAGTTTGAGTGGAAACATTAAAAATTTAAAATATTTAGTTTAAAATTTTAAATTTGGAGGGTTTTTGCCTGTCAGATTCTTTTGTTTGGTGTTACTTCCACTTTCTTGAATAATATATTGTATTATATAAATAATACATAAACATATGAAATAAAAGAAGTATTGATATATAGAAGAAAAGGCAAGAAAGTCCTTTTTTATCCTTCTGATTGCTTTTTTCTCACTGGAGATAAAAAAATAAAAAAACACTTTTAATGGTTTGGTATATATCTTTCTAGATCCTTCATTTTGCCTTAAGCTTTATTATAGATATATCTTTTAAATATATGTAATGTTTATATATACCATGTAGTTTTAAAACTATTTTTTAATAGACTCATTTTTAATATAAGTAATATAATAAATATATTGGTCTGTGACTTTTGCCACTTAATTTTATATGCTGGAAATTGTTCCATGTTAATGCATATAGATCTATCTTGTTCTTAACTGCTGCAAAGTCTTCCTTACTAAGAATATGCTATAATTTACTTAACCATTTCTCTTTTCAACATTTAGATTATTCCAGTATTTATGATTACACATAGTAGTTTTATTTATATTCTTGTGTACATATGTTTTCCATAGGATAAATTCCTAGAAGTGGAATTGCTGAAAAGAAAGTAAATACCAATTTAAAATTTTGATGGACATTAAACCAGATTGTCCTTTGAGAAGATAGGGTTAATTTATATTTGGCCAATAGTTTATAAAGTGGTCATTTCCTTACATCTTGTTAATACTGGAGTCTTCTTAATTTTTCTCAAATTTTCACTTTTTTCTTCAGAAAAAATGTTACTTCATTGTTATTTAATTTGTGTTTCTTTATTGCTAGTGAGGTTGAACTTATTTTCATATGTTTATTAGATATTTATATTTCATCAATGAATTACTTGTTCATATATATTATCCAGTTTTCTACAGTATTATTTGTATTTTTTGTTTATATATAGCAGTTTTTAATATAATATGGACTCATACTTGGCTTACATATTGCTAATATTTTCTCATGGTTGCTTATCTTATTGTTTATTGTATTTTTTTTCTGTATCAATTTTTTAAAAATATGCCAAATTCTGGTAAGGGTTCTGTGTCAAGTCCTTTTGGTTGCAAACAACAGAAACTTACTCTGGCTTGTGCTAACCTAGATTCAAGCAAGTTGAAAAACAACATAAGTTTAAAACTTTTATAGTGTTGTTGTTTTGGTAAGGCTTTTAATCTGTTTATGAGTTAGATTTATAATTTCATGGGTTTTTTTGTTGTTGTTTTATAAATATTTATTTATTTGTTTATTTATTTATTGTTGTCCCAATATCATTCTTTAAATTCTTCATCCTTTCTCACTTGATTTGAAATGCCACCTATTATAGTCTTATTCTGGACTCTGTTTTATGCTATTGATCTATTATCTATCACTGGGTGTCTTAGTCCATTTGGGCTGCTATAACAAAGTAGTAGACTGGGTGACTTATAACAGTATTATTTATTTCTCACAGTTCTGGAGGCTGGGAAGCCTAGGATCAAAGTGCTAGCATATTTGTTACCTGGTGAGAGCCCCTTCCTGGTTCATAGACAGCTGTCTTCTTGCTGTGTCCTCATATGGCAGAGAAGGCAAGGGAGCTCTCTGGAGTCTCTTTTACAAGGACACTAATCCCATTCATGAGAGCTTCATCCTTAGGACCTAATCACCTCCCAAAGGCCCCACCTCCAAATATCATCACATTGGGCAATAGATTTCAACTTAAGAGTTTTGGGGGGACACAAATATCCAGTGTATAGGAGTGGGTCAGCAACACACTTTTAACTACTTTTGCTTTATATGTTTTGATATTTTGTAGGGCAACTGTTTGTTTTGCTTTTCATGTTATCCTGGCTTTTCTAACATATTTTCTAGATGAATTAGAATCAGCTTATCAGATTCCATAAAACATTCTATATTATGATTTAGATTGGAGTTGCATTTGCTTTCTAGAGCAATTTGACATCTTAAGAATTTACATCTTTATAATCTTCAGTCTTTTTATCCTGGAACATGGTATTTTTCCCCCATTTATTCAGGCTTTGTTTAAATCCCTCAATAAAATTTTAGAATTTTCTTGTACATTCCATATTAGTTTAATTCCTGGACATGTAACTTTTGTTGCTATTGGGGATGGGATCTTTTTGTTCATTAGATTTTTAAATTTTTCTGAATGCTATTGATTTTCATATATTGACTTTGTAACTGGCTCACTTACTGAATTCTTTTATTACTTGTATTTGTTTTTCAGTTGATTTTCTTGAATATATTACATATATTCATTTTATGTATACACAAGTACACATACATAAGACAATCACATTATATGCAAATAGTAACTGTCTTACCTTTAAACTTCTAATAGTTCCCCACTCCCTGTCCTTTTTGTCTCATTAACTTGGATTAGACCTTTAGAACAGTATTGAACAGTAAACTTGTAGAGTGCATCATTGTCTTGTTTCTGATTTAATGTGAACCCATCTAGTGTGTTTCTATGTTAAATTGGGTGTTGGCTATAGGTTTCTTAAAGATGACTTTTATCAAAGGAATTTCCCTTTTTTTCTAGATCCTTAAGGTTAATATTTTAATCAGGAATTGAATTTTAACAAATGCTTTTCTATCTTCTTTGTTGTAAATTAATTGTCCCTATATGCATGGGTTTATTTCTGGGCTCTCAATTCTGTTCCATTGATCTATGTATCTTTTTCTGTCAATACCATGCTATTTTGATTACTATGGCTTTGAAATATTGTTTGAAATCAGGGAGTGTGATACCTCCAGCTTTATTCTTTTTTCCTCAGGATTGCTTTGGCAATCCTTTTGTGGTTCCATATACATTTTAGAATTTTTTGTTTTACTTTGGTGAACAATGTCTTTGGGACTTTGATGGGGATTGCGTTGAATCTGTAGATTACTTTAGGTAATATGGACATTTTAACAATGTTAATTCTTTCAGTCCATGAGCATGGAATATCTTTCCATTTATTTGTGTCTTCTTCAGTTTCTTACAACAATGTCTTAGAGTTTTCAGGTCTTTCACCTCCTTGGTTAAATTTATTTCTGGGTGTTTTATTCTTTTTGATGCAGTTGTAAATAGAATTTTCTTAATTTCTCTTTCTGCCTACTCATTATTAGTGTATAGAAACCCAACCGATTTTTGTATGTTGATTTTGTACCCTGGAATTTTACTCATTTATTATTTCTAATAGTTTTTTTTGTGGAGTCTTTAGGGTTTTCTATATCTAAAATCATATCATCTGCAAATAGTGACAATTTTATTTCTTCATTTTCAATTTGGTTGCTTTTTACTTATTTTTCTTGCATGATTTCTCTGGTTAAAACTTCCAGTATTATGTTGAATAAGAGTGGTGAGAGTGCATATCCTTGTCTTGTTCGTGATTTTAGAGGGATAGCTTTCAGTTTTTCACCATTGGGTATGATGTTAGCTGTGGGTTTGTCATATATGGCCTTTATTATGTTGAGGTACATTCCTTCTATACTAACTTTATTGAGAGTTTCTATCATAAATGGGTGTTGAATCTTGTCAAATGCTTTTTCTGCATCTATGAGATGAGATCATGGTTTTTATCCTTCACTTTGTTATAGTGATGTATCACGTTGATTGATTTGTGGAAGTTGAAGCATCCCTGCATCCCTGGAATAAATCCTACTTGATCAAGGTTATTATACTTTTAATCTATTGTTTTATTAATCTAATATTTTGTTGAGGATTTTTGCATCTATGTTCATCAGAGATATTGGCCTGTAATTTTGTGTGTGTGTGTGTGTGTGGTCATTGTCTGGTTTTTGTATCACAGTGATGTTGACCTCATAAAAATGAGTTAGGAAGTCTTCCTTCCCCTTCAAGTTTTTTGGAGTAGTTTGAGAGGGATAGATATTAAATCTTCTTTGAATATTTAGTAGAATTTACCTGTGAGGCCCTCTGGTCTTCTGGTGGACTTTTGTTTCATGGGAACTTTTGGATTACTGTTTCCATCTCTGTACTAGTGATTGGTCTATTCAGATTTTCTATTTCTTCATGACTCAGTCTTGGAAAGTTGTATGATTCTAAGAATTTGTCCATTTCTAGGTTGTCCAATTTTTGGCATATAGCTGTTCATTATATTTTATTATAACCCTTTGTATTTTTGTGGTATCCATTGTTATTTCTTCTCTTTTGTTTCTGATTTTATTGATTTTATTAACAGAGCCTCCTCTCTCTCTTTTTTCTTAGTTAGTCTAGCTAAAGGTTTGTCAGTTTTGTTTATCTTTGCAAAGAACCAGACCTTAGTTTCATTGATCTTTTCTATTGTGTTTTTAGTCTCTATTTCATTTATTTCCTCTCTGATCTTTATTATTTCCTTCCTTCTACTGACTTCGGACTTTATTTGTTCTTCTTTTTCTAGTTCCTTTACATGTATGGTTAGATTGTTTAATATTGTTCTTGTTTCATTGAGACTTTCCTTGTTTCTTGAGGTAAGCCTGTATTGCTATAAACTTCCCTCTTAGAACTGCTTTTGTTGCATTCCATAGATTTTGGTATTTTGTATTCTTATTTTCATTTGTCTTCAGGTAATTTTTTATTTCTTCTTTCATTTCTTCATTGAACCAATAGTTGTTAAGTACCACGTTGTTCAGCCTCACACATTTGTGACTTTTCCAGCTTTCTTCTTGTAGTTGATTTCTGTTTTCATACCATTGTGATTGGGAAGGATGATTCATATGATTTCAGTCTTTAAATTTATTGAGACTTGTTTTATGTCCCAACATATAGTCTATTCTTCAGAAAGTTTCATGCACACTTGAAAGAAAATGTGTATTCTGCTGCATTGGAATGGAATTTTCTGTACAAATCTATCACATCCATCTGGTCTAATGTTTCACATAAGGCCAGTGTTTCCTTGTTGACTTTCTGTCTAGATGATCTATTTATTGATGTAAGTGGAGTGTTAAAGTTCCCTACTATTACTGGGTTGCTATCAGTTTCTCCCCCTAGGTCTGCTAATAAGTGTTTTATATATTTTGGTGCTCCTAGATTAGGTGCATATATATTAATAACTGTTATGTCTCCTTGATGAATTATCCCTTTATCATTATATACTGTCCATTATTGTCTCATGTTAACTTTTTTGGCTTGAAGTCTGTTTTGTCTGATGTGAATATGTCTATACCCACTTTCTTTTGGCTGCCATTTGCTTGGAGTATCATCTTCCATTCTTTCACTCTGAGCCCATGTTTGTCTTTAGAGCTGAGGTGAGTTTCTTGGAGGCAGCATACAGTTGAGTCTTGCTTTTTAATCAGTCCAGCCACTCTGTGTCTTTTGATTAGTGAATTCAATCCATTTACATTTAGGGTGATTATTGATAGATGAAGACTTAATACTGCCATTTTATCTTGTTTTCCGGTTGCTCTATTTCTCCATTATTTCTTTTTCCTTGTGATTCTGCCTGCCATTTTGGTTTAGTGGTTTTCTATGATGTTTTTCTCAGTTACCTCTTTTTTTATATTTCATGTCTCTGCTCTAGATTTATGTTTTGTGGTTATCATGAAGTTTGTATAAAATGTCTCATAAATAAAATAGTCCTTTTTTAGGTAACATCTTATCTTCACTTACCTATATATTCACTCTACCATGTTGTTGACATCACTTTCTCCTAATATATTTTCTAATATTAAGCTATACTTACATTTTTGGTATAAAGCCATTTGGATTATGGTGTGTATTTCAGAGTTCCCTAAATTTTATGCATTTGCTTACAGCTATGAGCACTCCGTACTATTTTTCCATAAATGCTCCATTTAATATATGTGTTTAAAGGGAATTTTCTGTAAGAAAAGTAAGTGGGAAAACATTATCACTTGCCATAAATAGAAGGTTAAAAATAAAGATATAATTATTAAAATAAAATGTCTTTGTACCACTAAAATAATTATCCATATTACTAGTTATGTGTCAGAAATTTTATGAAAATTATTTATATTTAATATGGTGCTGGATTAATTTGCTAATGTTTTGCATAGATTTTTGCATCCGTATTCACAGGTGAGGTCTTGTTTTATAGTATAAATACTGGCTTAAACTAGCCTCTTGAAAAACGCTAAGAAGCCTTTCACCTTTTGTGTACACCAGACATGTTGAATAACACATGAGTTGCCTGTTCCTTGCAGCTTTGACAGATATCCTTCATAAAGAGTGTGCTTGTATCTTTTTTGGGAAGTAGAATTTTTTTTTTTTAATTAATTAATTAATTAATTTTTGGCTGTGTTGTGTCTTCGTTTCTGTGCGAGGGCTTTCTCTAGTTGCGGCAAGCGGGGGCCACTCTTCATCGCAGTGCGCGGGCCTCTCACTCTCGTGGCCTCTCTTGTTATGGAGCACAGGCTCCAGACGCGCAGGCTCAGTAATTGTGGCTCACGGGCCGAGTTGCTCCGCGGCATGTGGGATCTTCCCGGACCAGGGCTCGAACCCGTGTCCCCTGCATTGGCAGGCAGATTCTCAACCACTGCGCCGCCAGGGAAGCCCAGGGAAGTAGAATTTTGATGACTCATTAGGTGTCCTCTGTACTTATTGGTTTATTTGTGGATTTTACCTCTTCCTGAGTCAATTTTAGAAATTGATATTTTCCTAGAAAAACAAGTATTTAACTTACATTTCAAGTTTCTTGTTAGTTAGTAATATGTGGTATCCTTTTATTTAAAAATTTTCCTCTGTATCTGTTATGACCCCCTTTATCTTTTCTTGGCATGATTATTTGTGTTTGATTAAGAGAGAGACAGGATAAAGAGAGGGGAGAGGAAACTTTTTTTCCCTAAGAAAAGAAATAGATTTGTCTATTTTATTGACCTTTTCAAAGAACCAGATTTTAGCTTAATTGATCAAATCTGTTTCTTTACTATTTCATTAATTTATACTCTTATTTTTATTTATTTATTATCCTTTAAAAATTTTCTAGTTTTCTTACTAGTTACCTCACCAAAGCCTTGGCTAATTTTTCAGTCTCTTTTCCTAGTAGTTACATTTAAAGTTATTAAGTTTCCTTGTGGTAATAAGTTTTCACAACAAAATTTTGATAATAGTGGTTTATTTTTATTTACTTTTAAATACGATGGGAGTTCAGTTTTTATTTCCTTTTTAATCTAAGACTCTTGGCAGAACATTTTTTAAGTTTTCTAAGTGGATGCCTTTTTTTTTTGCTATCTTTTTATTTATGTCTATTTTTTATTCCACCGTGGACAGAGAATGTGACTTATTTAGAAGAACTTACTGAGAGTTTAAAAAACAGTGAGTTTTTGGAACTACTCCATAACTACTTGAAAATGAGGCATGTTCTCAACTAGGTCCAAGATGCCAGAAGACTCGACTTCCAGTGAACCTTGAGCCTCATTATATGCTCTTTGTAATACATTAGCATGCTAAATAACATACCCACCAGTGCCATGACAGTTCTAAGGCTAACCATAAAAGGCCAAAAAGTGGGCAGTGGCCCAATTCCTGGAAATTCCCTCCCCTTCCCCAAAATAGTTGGAATAATCCTTAACACTCATTAGCCTATGAAATTACCCAGTCCCTAAAAACTAACCACCCCGTGTTTCAGGGCCTCTCACCTTCTGAGATGGCCCACACTGTCTGTGGAGTGTCTATTTCTCTAAATAAATCCGCTTCTTACCTATTTTGATAAGGTAAAAAAAAAAGAAAAAAAAGAAAATGAGGCATGTTCTTTGTATTAGGGATATAACTTTTTAATAGATCCATTAAAGTGCACTGGTTAATTGTGCTATTCAAAATCTGTATGTCTTTGCTTATTCTTGCCTATTTCACTTGGCAAATCATAGGGGAATATTAAAATCTTCCAAAATGAGTGTGGGTTTGTCTATTTCTATCTATTTCAAAGTTAGGTTGATGGGATTTTTAAGACCTCTCTTTTTGGATTACATATGTTTTAGTATAGAATATTTTTCTTGACCTACTTTAACTTTTCTAACACTTGATTTTTTTAAAAAATTTATTTATTTTTATACAGCAGGTTCTTATTAGTTATCTATTTTATACATATTAGTGTCTATATGTCAATCCCAATCTCCCAGTTCATCCCACCCACACTCCCCACCTGCTTTCCCCACCCTGGTGTCCATACGTTTGTTCTCTACATCTGTGTCTCTATTTCTACCTTGCAAACTGGTTCATCTCTACCATTTTTCTAGATTCCACATATATACATTAATATACGATATTTGTTTTCCTCTTTCGGACTTAACTTCACTCTGTATGACCATCTCTAGGTCCATCCACGTCTCTACAAATGACCCAATTTTGTTCCTTTTTATGGCTGAGTAATATTCCATTGTATATATATACCACATCTTCTTTATCCATTTGTCTGTCGATGGGCATTTAGGTTGCTTCCATGACCTGGCTATTGTAAATAGTGCTGCAGTGAACACTGGGGTGCATGTGTCTTTTTGAATTATGTTTTTCTCTGGG
The DNA here is from genome assembly GCF_028021215.1 of Eschrichtius robustus. NCBI lineage: Eukaryota > Metazoa > Chordata > Mammalia > Artiodactyla > Eschrichtiidae > Eschrichtius > Eschrichtius robustus. The sequence continues at coordinate 37,209,843 of NC_090829.1, forward strand.
TATATGCTCAGGAGTGGGATTGCTGGGTCATATGGTAGTTCTAGTTTTAGTTTTTTAAGGAATCTCCATACTGTTCTCCATAGTGGCTGTATCAGTTTACATTCCCACCAACAGTGCAAGAGGGTTCCCTTTTCTCCACACCCTCTCTAGCATTTGCTGTTCGTAGATTTTCTGATGATGCCCGTTTCTAACACTTGATTTTTAAAATTATATTTTGTAACCTTACACTTCACAAATGTTTTATACTGGCTTTTTTATTGAAGTATATTTGATTTATAATATTATATTAATTTCAGATGTACAGCGTAGTGATTCAGTATTTTTACAGGTTATACTCCATTCAAAGTTATTATAAGATAATGGCTATAATTCCCTGTGCTGTATTCTTTGTTGCTTATCTATTTTATACATAGTAGTTTGTATCTCTTAATCCCATAACTGTAATTTGCCCCTCCCCCTTCTCTTTGGTAACTGACTTAAAAAAATCAATAAACTTTAATTTTTAGAGCAGTTTTAGGATAACAGCAAAATCTAGTGGAATGTACAGAGAGTTCCCATATACCCGCTGCCCCTACACACCTACAACTTCCCCCACTGTATACATCCCACATCACAGTGAAACATTTGTTATAGTCAATGAGCCTACCTTGGCACATCATTATCACCCCAAATCCATAGCTTACATTTGGGTTCACTCTTGGCGCTGTACATTCTATGGGTTTTGACAAATGTGTAATGCCATGTATCCACCATTGTAGTATTATACAGAATAGATACGCTGCCCTAGAAATCCTCTGTTTTCTGTTCTACCTGTTTGTCCCTCCCTCCCCTCTAAGGACGGACAATCAATGTTCTATTTGTTGTCTCCATAGTTTTGCCTTTTGCAGAATGTCATATGGAATCATATAGTGTGTTGGAATCATATAGTGTGTAGCTTTTTCAGATTAGCTTCTTTCAGTTAGTAATATGCATTTAAATTTACTCCACGTCTTTTCATGGCTTGATAGCTCGTTTCTTTTTAGCACTGAATAATATCCCATAATCTGGATGAACCTCAGTTTATTTATCTACTCACCAACTGAAGGACACCTGGGTTGCTTCCAAGTTTTGGAAGTTATGAATAAAGCTGCTGTAAATATCCATGTGCAGGTTTTTGTGTGAACACATTTTCAGCTCCTTTGGGTAAATACCAAAGACTGTGATTGCTGAATCATATAGTAAAAGTATGTATAATTTGTGAGAATCTACCAAATTGTGTTCCAAAGTGGCTCTATCATTTTGTGTTCCCTGCAGCAATAATTGAGAGTTCCTGTTACCAAATTCTCACCACACTTTGGTGTTGTTGGTGTTTTGGGTTTTGGCCATTCTAATAGGTGTGTAGTAGTGTCTCATTGTTGTTTTAATTTACATTTCCTTGATGACATATGAGGTTGAGCATCTTTTAATATGCTTGTTATCTGTATATCTTCCTCGCTGAGGTGTTCATTCAGGTCTTTTGTCCATTTTAAATCAGATAGTTTGTTTTCTTATTGTTGAGTTTTAGAAATTCTTTGTATATTTTGAATAATAGTCCTTTATCAGATGTCTTTTGCAAACATTTTCTCCCAGTATGTGGCTTGTCTTCCATTTCTCTTGACATTCTCTTTTGTAGAGCAGAAGTTTTAAAATTTAATGAAGTCCTGCTTATTGTTTCTTTCATGAATCTTGCCTTTGGTGTTGTATCTAAAAAGTCACTGCTGTACCCGAGGTCATCTAGGTTTTCTCCTATGTTGTCTTAAAGGAGTTTTACAGTTTTGTATTTTACATTAGGTCTATGATTCATCTGAGTTAATTTTTGTAAAGTGTGTATGACGTGTGTCTAGATTCCTTTTTGTTTTCTTTGCATGTAGATGTTGTCTGGTTGTCTCCATCTCCACATGTCTTTGCTCCATTGCGTTGCCTTTGCTCCTCTGTCAAAGATCAGTTGACTATATTTATTTGGTTCTATTTCTGGACTCTATTCTGTTCCATTAATCTATATGTCTTCCAACAAAATCTCAGTATATTGAATATTGTAGCCTTATAGTAAGTCTTGAAGCCAGGCAGTATCAGTCCTTCAACTTTGTTCTTTTCCTTCAATATTGAGTTGTCTATTCTGGGTCTTTTGCCTCTCCATATAAACTTCTGAATTTGTTTGTCCATATCCACAAAATAACTTATTGAGATTTTTGTTTGGGATTGAATTAAATCTATAGATCAAGTTGGGAAGAATTGATGTCTTGACAATATTGAATCTTAACTATCCACAAACATGGAATATCTCTTCATTTATTTAGTTCTTCTTTGTTTTTGTCCATATGAGTTTTATAGTTTTCCTCATATAGTTCTTATACATATTTCATTAGAGTTTGTACATTTATACCTACATTTTTGGGAGGCACTAATGTAAATGGTAATGAGTTTTAATTTCGAATTCCATATGTTCACGGTATATAGGAAAGTTACTGACTTTTGTGTAATTAACCTTCTATCTTGCAACCTTGCTATAAGCACTTGTTAGTTCCAAGTTTCTTTGTTGATTCTTTGTTTCTTTGTTCATTCTTTCAGGTTTTCTGTATAGGTGATCATGTCATCAGTGAACAAAGACAGTTTTATTTCTTCTTTCCCAATCTGTATACCTTTGTTTTTTTTTCTTGTCTTATTGCATTAGTTAGGACTTCAGATACAGTGTTAAATAGCAGTGGTGAGAGGGGACATCCTTGTTTTGTTCTTGATCTTAGCAGGAAACCTTCAAGTTTTTCACCGTTAAATATGATATGAACTGTAGATTTTTTGTAAATTTCTTTTATTTATTTATTTGCCGCTCTGTGTGGCATGTGGGATGTTAGTTCCCTGACTAGGGATTGAACCCGTGCCCCCTGCAGTGGAAGTGCAGAGTCCTAACCACTGGACCTCCAGGGAATTCCCTAAATGTTCTTTATAAAACTAAGGAAGTTTCTCTCTATTCCTAGTTTGCTGACAGTTTTTTTTTTTTTTAGTATTATTTATTTTATTTATTTGGCTGCATTGGGTCTTAGTTGCAGCATGTGGGTTCTTTCATTGCAGTGCGTGGGCCTCTCTCTAGTTGTGGTGCGCAGGCTCTAGAGCACGCGGGCTTAGTTGCCCCACGGCATGTGGGATCTTAGTTCCCCCACCAGGGATCGAACCCATGTCCCCTGCATTGGAAGGCGGATTCTTAACCACTGGACTGCCAGGGAAGTCCCTGCTGACAGTTTTTAACATGAATGAATGTTGGATTTTGTCAAAATTTTTTTCTTCATCTATTGATATGATCATGTGACTTTTCTTCTTTAGCCTGTTGATGTGATGGATTACATTAATCAATTTTTGAATGTTGAACCAGGCTTGATACCTGGAATAAATCCCATTTGGTTGTGGTGCATAATTTTTAAAATATATTTTAAAATTTGATTCGCTAATATTTTGTTGAGAAGTTTTACATCTATGTTCATGAAGGTATTTATGTGTAGTTTTCTTTTCTTGAATTTTTGTCTGGTTTGGTATTAGGGTAATACTGGCCTCATTGAATGAGTTGGGAAATATTCTCTTCGCTTCAATCTTTTGGAAGAGAGAATTGGTATAATTTTTTCCTTAAAAAAATGGTGGAAATTTAAAAATTTGGTGGAATTTATCAGTGAATCCATCTGGGCCTGGTGCTTTCTGTTTTGGAAGTTTATTAATTGTTGATGATATTTCTTTTATAGATACAGTTATGTTCAGATTGTCTATTTATTCTTGTGTGAGTTTTGGCATTTCTTTTAAGGAGTTGATTCATTTTATCTTGGTGATCAAATTTGTGGGCCTAGAGTTATTCATAGTATTTCTTTAAAAAATTTTTTTATACTTTTTTTCTGTTGAAGTATAGTTGATGTATAATATTATATGTTACAGGTGTACAACATAGTGGTTCTAAATTTTTAAAGTTACACTCCATTTATAGTTATTAGAAAATATTGGCTGTATTCCCTGTGTTGTACAGTATATCCTTGTAGTTTATTTTATACATAATAGTTTGTACCTCTGAGTCCCCTACTCTTATATTGCCCCTTCCCCCTTTTCTCTCCCCACTGGTAACCACTAGTTTATTCTCTATGAGTCTGTTTTGATTTTGTTGTATTAGTTTGTTTTATTTTTCCACATATAAGTGATATCATACAGTGTTCATCTTTCTGTCTAACTTATGTCATTTAGCATAATGCCCTCCAAGTCCATCCATGTTGTTACAAATGGAAAGATTTCATTCTTTTTTTATGGCTGAGTAGTATTCCATTGTATATATATACACCACATCTTCTTTATCCATTCATCTCTTGATGGACACTTAGGTTGCTTTCATATTTTGGCTATTGTAAATAATGCTGCTATGAACATTGGGGTGTATATATCTTTTTGAGTTAATGTTTTTGTTTTCTTTGGATATATACCCAGGAGTGGAATTGCTGGATCATATGGTAATTTTGTTTTTAGTTTTTTGAAGGATCTCTAGTGATGACTCCTCTTAATTTCTGATACTAGCAATTTGTATCTTCTCTCTTCTTCTTTGTTCACCTTACCTGAAGATTATCAATTTTATTGATCTTTTTAAAGAACCAGCTTTTGGTTTTATTGATTTTTCTCTATTGATTTCCTATTTCAGTTTCATTGATTTCTGCTCTAATTATTATTATTTCTTTTCTTCTGCTTACTTTGTATTTAATTTGCTCTTCTTTTTCTAGTTTCCTAAGGTGGAAGCTTAAATTATTGATTTTAGATCTTTCCTCTTTTCAACTAAATGTTTTCAATGCCATAAATTTCCCTGTAAGCACTGCTTTGCTACATCCCACAAATTTCAATACGTTGTATTTTCACTTTCATTTATCTCAAAGTATTTTAAAATTTCTCTGTGATTTCTTCTTTGACACACCTGTTAATCAGAAGTGTGTTGTTTAATCTCCAAGTATTTTGGGATTTCCCAGCTCTTCCTGTTTAATTTCTAGTTTAATTTCATTGCTGTCTAAATGCAGACATTGTATGATTTTTATTCCTTTAAATATGTTAGGATGTGTTTTATGATCCAGAATGTGGTCTATCTTGGTGAATGTTTCATGTGAACTTGAGAAGAATGTATTACACTGCTGTTGTTGGGTGAAGTCATCCATAGATGTCAGTTATATCAGTTGATTGATGATGCTGTTGAGTTCAACTATGTCCTCACTGATTTTCTGCCTCCTGGATCTGTCCATTTTTGATAAAAGGGTGTTAAAGTCTCCAACTGTAATAGTGAATTAATCTGTTTCTTCTTGCAGCTCTATCAACTTTTGCCTTACATATTTTGATGCTCTATTGTTAGGCTGTCTTGTTAAGGATTATTATCTCTTCTTAGAGCATTGACCCCTTTATCGTTATATAATACCCCTCTTTATTTCTTTTTTTTTTTTTAAAGCAATGCAGTCTTTTTTTTTTTTTAATTAATTAATTTATTTTTGGCTGTGTTGGGTCTTCGTTTCTGTGCGAGGGCTTTCTCTAGTTGCGGTGAGCGGGGGCCACTCTTCATCGCGGTGTGCGGGCCTCTCACTGTCGCGGCCTCTCTTGTTGCGGAGCACAAGCTCCAGACGCGCAGGCTCAGTAGTTGTTGCTCACGGGCCTAGTTGCTCCGCAGCATGTGGGATCTTCCCAGACCAGGGCTTGAACCCGTGTCCTCTGCATTGGCAGGCAAATTCTCAACCACTGTGCCACCAGGGAAGCCCCCCCTCTTTATTTCTGATAACTTTCCTTGCTTTGAAGTCTTCTCTGTCTGAAACTAATATACTCTCATTTTCTTTTGATTAGTGTTAACATGATATATCTTTCTCCACCCCTTTATTTTTAGTCTGTATGTGTCTTTATATTTAAAGTGTGTTTCTTGAAGATAGCATTATAGTTGGGTCTTGCTTTTTGATCTATTCTGACAGTCTCAGTTTTTTAATTGGTGTATTTAGACCATTGATATTCAAAGTAATGACTGATATTATTGGATCAACATCTACCATTTTTTGGTTATTGTTTTCTATTTGCTGCCCTTTTTCTTTGTTCTTATTTTTGTCTTCCACACTTTTTTTCTGCCTTTTGTGGATTTGACAGCACTTAATACAATTTCATTTCTCTTTCTTAAAATATCAGTTATACTTCTTTTTCTCACTGTTTTAAGGTGTTGCCTTAGAGTTTGCAATATATTTTTAAAACTAATCCAAGTCTACTTTTAAATAGCACTTCACTGCTTCATGGATAGTGCAAGTGCCTTATAATAACAAAATATTCCTAATTCTTCCCTCCCATCCTTTGTATCACTGCTGCCATGCATTTTACTTATAAGTAAGCACACATAAATATCTATATAGATATAGATATAGATATAGATATCTCATAGGTAATCAAATACATTGTTGCTCCTATTAGTTTGAATAAACTGTTACCTATTAGACCAATTAAGAATAAGGAAAAGTTTTTATTTTGCCTTCACTTATTCCTTCTCTTATGCTCTTTTTCTTTATGTTGATCTGAATTTCTGTCCTATATTGTTTTCCTTCTTTCTGAAGAACTTCTTTTAAAATTTCTTTCAAAGCAGATCTACAGGCAGCAAATTTCTTCAATTTTTGTTTGCCTGAGAAAGTCTTATTTCTCCTTTACCTTGGAAGGATAATTTCTCAGGGTACAGAATTCTAGGTTGATGGTTGTTTTCTCTCTCAAACTTTAAATATTTCACTCCACTATTTTTTGCTTTCATGATTTCTTTGGAGAAGTTGGATATGTTTTCTCTTTGTTCCTCCATAGGTAAAGTGTTTTTATCCTTTCATTTCTTTCTGGAGTTTATCCTTGATTTTCTGTAGTTTGGAGATGTTAAGTCTTAGTTGGCATTTATCCTGCTTGGTGTTCTCTGAAGTTCCTGGATCTGTTGTTTGGTGTCTGACATTAATTTGGAGGAAATTGTCAATCATTGTTTCAAATATTTCTTCTTTTCCTTTCTCTATTTCTTCTCCTTCTGATACTCCTATTATGTATACGTTATACTTTTTATAGTTGTCCCAAAGTTCTTGGATATTCTACTCTGTTTTTTAAATTTTTTCTTTGCTTTTCAGTTTCAGCATCTTTTCAGTTCTATTGTCATATCCTCCAGCACAGAGATTCTTTCCTCAGTGATGTCTAGTCTATTAATCAGCCAATCGAAGGCATTATTCATTTCTGTTACAGTGTTTTTTTATCTCTAGCATTTTTTGATTCTTTCTTTGAAGTTCCATGTCTCTGCTTACATTATCCATCTGTTCTTGCATATTGTCTGCTTTTTCTATTAAATCCCTTTTCATATTAATCATAATTTTAAAAAAATTCTGGTCTGATAATTCCAACATTCCTGCCATATCTCACTCTGGTTTTGATGCTTGTTTAGTCTCTTCAAACTGTTTTTTTGCCTTTTAGTATACACTGTAAGTTTTTGTTGATAGGTGAACATGAAATACTGGTAAAATGAATTGCAGTATATAGGCCTTTAGTAATGTGGTGGTAGTGTCGAGGGAGGAGAAGTGTTCTACAGTCCTATGATTACGTCTCAGTCTTGTAGTGAGCCTTTGCCTGTGGACTGTGAACACAGATATTTCTCAGTTGCCATATCTTCCATCCCCACCCCCCTGACCTTAGGTGGGACAGGATTTCTAGAGCTGGGCTAGGGCTGGGTTTTTCCCTTTGCCAGGTTAGTTAGGCTCTGATAATATCCCAGCAGGTTAAGTTCAGGTAAAATAGTTTCTCCTGAGGGCAGGTCTTGTTAAACATAATAGAAAGCTCTGGCATATTTAGAATATTTGCTTTTCCCCTTCCCCTGACAGAAGCCCAAGTATATTTTTCTTTGGATATTAGAAAATTTCACTCATAAATTTACTCTCTTCACTGCTTTAGTTGTGCTGTACATATTCTGATATGTTGTATTTTCATTTTCATTCAGTTCTGTGTGTTTGTGTATAATTCTTAACATTTCCTTTGAGAGTTTTCCTTTGACACACAGATTATTTAGAAGTGTGCTGTTTAGTTTCCAAGTGTTTGTAGACTTTCCTGTCATCTTTCTGTTAATGATTTCTAGTTTGATTCCATTATGGTCAGGGAACATACTCTGTATGATTTCAACTTTTAAATTTTTGTTGAAACTTGTTTGTTTTATTTTTTAAAATTTTATTTATTTATTTATTTATTTTTGGCTGTATTGGGTCTTTGTTTCTGTGCGTGGGCTTTCTCTAGTTGCGGCAAGCGGGGGCCACTCTTCATCGTGGTGCGTGGGCCTCTCACTGTCGCGGCCTCTCTTGTTGCGGAGCACAAGCTCCAGACGTGCAGGCTCAGTAGTTGTGGCTCACGGGTCTAGTTGCTCCGCGGCATGTGGGATCTTCCCAGACCAGGGCTCGAACCTGTGTCCCCTGCATTGGCAGGCAGATTCTCAACCACTGCGCCACCAGGGAAGCCCTGAAACTTGTTTTATGGCCAAAGATAGGCACTTGCTTTGGTGACTGTTCCATGGGTACTTGAAAAAAAAATGTGTATACTGCTGTTGTTGGGTGAAGTTTTCTAAATATGGCAATTAAAACCTGGTGGTTGATGGTTTTGAGTTCTTTCATTTCCTTGCTGATCTTCTGTCTAATGATTCTGTCAGTTGCTAAGAGTGGAGTATTGGAAGTCTCCAGCTCTAATTGTGGATTGTCTGTTTCTCTTTGAGTAATATAATTTTTGCTTCACACATTTTGTAGCTGTTTTGTTTGGTGTGAACATATTTAGGATTGTTATGTCTTCCTGGTGGATTGATCCTTTTATCATTATGTAATATTCTTCTTTGTCTCTAGTAAAATTTTTTGCTCTGAAGTCTACTTTGTCTGATGTTAATATAGCGACCCCTGCTTTTTAAAAAAAAAACTGTTTACATGGTATATTTTTTCCATTTTACTCTCAACCTACCGATGTCATTGAATTTGAAGTGGGTCTTATAGACAGCATATTATTAAAGTATGTCTTTTTTTTTAATCCACTCTGCCTGTCTCTTAATTGGTGTATTTAGATTTACATATATATTTAGGTAATTGTTGATATGTTAGGGTTTACACATGCCGTTTTATTTGTGTTCAGTTTGTTTCTTCTGGTTCTCTTCTGTTTCTCTTTCTTACCTTCAGATTGGTTTGTTGAGTATTTTTAGGATTATATCTTGACGTATAGTGTTTTAAGTATATTGATTTGTATAGGTTTCTAAGTGGTTGCTCTAGTTATTGCAATATAGATGCATAATTTATCATAATTCAATTATGATCTGTCTTAACATGGATTTCTTTGGGTTTATTCTATTAGGATAGAATGGGATCTTCCCTACAGCTTGTTGAATCTGTAGGTTTATATCTCTTGCCATGATTACAAGTTTTCAACCATTATTTCTTTGAATATTATTTAATCCTACTTCCTCTCTCTCCTCTCCTTCTCAAACTCTGATCATATGAATGCTAGCTTTTTTGTTATTGTCACACAGGCCTCTGAGACTCTGTTAATTATTTTTTCTGTCTGTTTTCATTCTTGTTCAGATTGGTGAATTCTGTTGATCTATCCTAACATTCACTGATTCTATCTTCTGTCCTTAAACTCTGCTGCTGAGCCCATCCAGTGAGGTTTTTTTCTTTTTTTTTTCAGTTATTAATATCTTTCAGTTCTATCATTTCTGTTTGAAATTTTGAGATTTTCTTTTTTTTCATTTCAAGAGAATTTTTAATTGCTTTTAAAAGAATTTTTATGATGGCTGCTTTATAATCCTTGTCAGATAGTTCCAACATCTGATTCATCTCAGTGTTGGGTCTGTTGATTATCTTTTCTCATGAACATTATGATTTTCCTGGTTCCATGATGAGTGATTTTCCATTGAGCCTTGATTATTCTGGAGGTTATACTGTGAGACTCTGGATCCTATTCAATCTTGTTTTTTATTTTTTAGCACATATTCCCCTTGTTGAGATAAAGCGTGAAAGCCAAATGGGTATGTTTGTTCAGCTTCCTGCTAGGTCCAGTGACACTACTTTAGCAAAAGTTGGGTTTTGACTCACACTGCCTTGTATCAGACTGGTGAAGTTGAAGTTAACATATTGCCCTTGGCCCCATTCACACCTTTCTGGCAAAAGTAGGTCAACAACTTGCACAGCCTTGTGTCTCTGCATGGGGATATAAGATCAGTTCACCACTGAACTCACTGTCACCAGGGAGGAGGGAACCAGAGAGCTGTCTCATACTGCTTTTTTGCAGCAGGGTGGGGGCAGAAGCTTAGCTTCTCTCTGTGCCCCACAGACACCAAAGGATGGGAGAAGTAGGGTGCCAACCAGCCCTGATTCTGCCTCGTTGATGCCAGCTAGGAGTAGAGGCTCAGCTCCCTGCATGTCCCACTGGCATCAGAGGAAGGGAAGCATGGTGTTGACTACTCTGTCTCACTACCTTTTTCTACCTCACTGATACTGGGTGCGGTTGGAGGCTTCTGACACAGGATATGGGTAGGGAGTCAGAATAAGAGTGCCACCAGTCCTGTTTTTCACTGCTTCCTTTGGTCTCTTTGCTGCCAGTTGGGTTTAGTTCCCCACTGGGCCTCACTGACACAAGGAGTGTAAGGAAAGTGAGTGCTTACTACTAACAACTTGTACCGCTTTGTTCAGATTCATTGGTGCAGGGTTGGGGTGGAGGCTCAGCTCCCCGTTGGCCCCACTGACACTACCGTCTGGGGGAATGGGAGCATATCTTGCTTCTACAGAGGGGAATGGAAGATCGACCCTCAGCTTACCCCACTGATACTATACCGGCCAGGTGACCTGGAGTGCACCACCTGCATCTATGGGGCAGGGCTCTGGTGGTGTGGAAGATCAACTCTCTGCTCAGTTGTGTCTGCCCTTAAACCGTGAGGTGGGGGGGGGGTACAGTTTTACAGTTGATATTTGGTGAGAGAAGGCAGCTATTACCAAGATTGTTTTCTATTGTTTAGTCAGGCTTTCCCTGATCAGCTAAGTAGATCAGACTTTTCTTAATTTTTTTTTTTTTTTTTTGTCTGTGGCTGTTGGTGGTTCTGGGTTGGAAACTTCTGTAGCACTCTGTGGGATGTATGGGAGACAATAAGCAAACTCAGGGATCTCATTGCCTTGGCATTTCTCAAGTCCTGAAGCAGTGCTACTCCATCTTGGTTGTGACCTTGTGTTGATTTTTTAGTCAACTTAAATATTGCTTTGAGTAACTAAGAACATTTTTTTCAAGTAATTAATTAAATTTTCACAATGTTAGTAGGTAGCTCACAAAAGTTAGTAGTTAGATATATGCATCTCTACATGCCTGCTAAATATTTCCTTTTTGATTTCTCGTTTGCTTATGCCAAATTGAGATGGTGCATGCAAATTTAAGCAGCGGAAGGATAGGCCTGTCCATGAGGAGCTAGACTTAAGAGTTCTGTTGATCATAATTGGTCATTCTCACAAATCAGGTGAGCTGTAGAAGTCAAATCCAGACCAGTCAGCCCAAGGAAGGGGCATAGCTACATACCAAGGGTTCAGAGAGCCAGATTGAGTCCACAGTTTGGGATCAAATTAACAGAGCGTCTACAAGTTTATAAATGAAGACAATTGGAGGAAATAGATGTACCTGGCTGGAGTAGAGGATAATGGGGCAAACAAGGCAGATTTTGTAAGTCATTATCTTCCTCTGCCAAAACTACCTCCCTCATAGACCAGTTATGTCAGTTAGGAATGCATTCTGGAGCAAGTGGCTTAAATGAACAAGGTTTTATTTGTTTCTTGAATCAAAAATAAGGGGTGTAGGCAGCTCAGAATGTCACCAGGGATCCAGCCCTTTTCCATCTCTCATTCTGTCTTTCTCAGTGAGTAGGCCTTCAGTCTCATGCTGATCTCCTCATGATCTCAAGATGGCTTCTGCACTGTCAAAAGTACATTTCTAGGCAGAAATATGAAAGGGGAAGCAGTCAGGGGAAATGCCAGTGACAGGAGGTCAAAAGCTTTCCCACAACTGCAGGGGAGTCTGGGGAACTGACTTCAGGGAGTTGGCTCATTGCTTCCTGAAATAACAGGGTCTGTTGTAAGGAAGAAGACACTAGCAGGGCCTGCCTCTCTGGACATTACATTTCCCTCCAGAAAATAACACATGGCTGTTTACTTTAGTTCCTTAAGAGGGGGAAAAAAATAGTTATCTCAAGAAAAGAAATCTATCAAGGGCTCCCTTTTTTAAAGGTCTTGTCTTTTGCACACGTCTTATTCAGGCTCAGCTTTTTTACTTGTACAGTACTCTCTGTTGTCTATGAAAGTAGTGTAAGAGGCATACATGTTAAAAATGTTTGGGACAACTGAATTTTGAATAATCAAGATTTTATAGAACAAAGAACTGATGCAGAACTATAGCTCTCATGGTTTGGGCATACTTCCTAGGCATTCATTTCAAATATCTAGGGGCTTTCTCAAACCTTCACCTCTCTCCTAAGATTCTGATTTGCCTTTTGGGGCCAAGTGGGAATCTCTGCAGTGAAATAAAAGCTGTTACTGATGAGAGTGTGATTGGGCATATGAACATAGGGAAGGCAGGAAAAAAAAGGTTGAGTACCGTTTGGAAGAGCATTGGTTCTTTTTCAGGCCACTGAAAAATGACTCCAATAGACACAGGGTGTTAGTAGCAAATAATTTAAACCTAGATGTTTATATCATGTTTCTCTTATTCTAGATGTAAGGATATGAATTTATTATATTGATATTTGTACTATGCATTACTTAAACTTTGAGAAGCCTAAAAAGGTTTTATTCATACCATGTAGCTCTAAGACCAGCTAATCCTTTTATTATCTTTTCATTTTTCTCCTGTACCAGCACTAATTGTGCTCCAGACCAAAGTACTTAGGTATAGAGCATACTGTTTTCCATTATTCCTTTTCCTTGTGGACACATACAAACAGTAAATACTAGAAGTTGACAGCTGGTTTTTACTATTGATATAAATAATATTTACATGGGTTTCTCATTACTAGATCTGGCAAGGTTATGGAGATTGATATTTACTCAACAACATTGATAGACCTATGTATTCATGTATATCTTTTATTACCAGTATAACTTTGAAAGCTCTTCTGTGTATCATTATGTTGTTGCTATAGCAACATGGTTACCAAAATAAAGTACATTTTTTCTGCTTTGTGTTTTTAAAGGAGGTCTTTTTATCCCTCAAGCTTTTTAATCAACACCGCAGAGCAGCGGTCCCCAACATTTTTGGCACCCAGGACCAGTTTGGTGGAAGACAATTTTTCCACGGGCGGGGTTGGGGGGGAAGATGGGGGGATGGTTTAGGTGGTAATGCAAGTGATGGGGAGTGATGGGGAGCGGCAGATGAAGCTTCACTCGCTCTCCTGCCACTCACCTCCTGCTGTGTGGCCCGGTTCCTAACAGGCCACAGACCGGTACCAGTCCCCAGGGTTGGGGACCCCTGCTTTAGAGTTTCTGTCCCAGACACTCAGTATTCCTTCTATTTATCTTTCCCCCTTGAATTTCCCTTTACTTAAAATTAGTTATCATTATAATATAAAATACAGTTTGTATTGGACTAAATCCTAGTGGGATTATAAGAATAAATGAAGGGGAGCAGTGTATGGTATAGTATAAACAGTAGAGGCTCTGCTATTGCTTAGCCCCATGACCTTGCCTCGTAATCTTTCTGTACTTTTAACATATAGCTTTTTTTTTTTTTTTTTTTTCTGGTCGCAATGTGGGGCTTGTGGGATCTTAGTTCCCCGACCAAGGACTGAACCTGGGCCCTTGGTAGTGAAAGCACTGAGTCCTAACCGTTGGAGCGCCAGGGGATTCCCTCTTTTTGTACTTTTGATTTTTCATCTATAAAATGGTCAGAGACATAGCTACTTCACTGGGATGATATATACATTACTCTGTGCCTCGTAGGAATTCAGTTCTTTTCACTTCCCTCCCCTTCCTTTTTTTTTCCTTTCTGTGTTTTTTAACTAAGGTTAATAGCATACAGTCCCCCGCCCCCTCCCCCCCACCATAGATAGCATCACATTCCCACCTACGTTGGATATCTAAACATTGCCCAATATCACAAGGGAAGTTCTTGTATCTAGGAAATATCCTGATCTCAGCTCTATCATGACAATTAATTTCAGTTTTATTGGGGGGTTTAAAATGCCTAGCCCAACTTTGATTAGGTTCATACCCTGTGTTTTCTGCTTGGTGGAGTAGAGATTTTGTAGAAAGCATAACTTTAGAGCTTAATTGTTACTTTTATTTATCATACCCCCTTCTTTCCAAAAAGGGTGTGAGGTGTTTTAAAAGGACATAATAAAATTAACAACATAGGGGAAAAACAGAGGGAGCTGTTGGATAAAATCCAAGAAACGGAATATGTAAATCCTGAGGGTCAACAGTTAAGTGCAGCTTTCCTGCAAATCCTTCTACCTGAGCTTTTAGGGATTTCTGAAAGGCTTTTTGTAGGAGTAGGATTGGAAGAAGGGTTTGGGGAGGTGGATTTTATTTATTTCTTTTTTACGTTTATTTATTTAAGCAAGGCTGACTTAGCACTAGAAGAAATCTATGAGAGCTCTACGGAAGTAATTCAGGAGGGCAGTGAGGCCCTAGTGAACCTGCACTATGTGCCCTATTGAAGCCAATCCTATCAGGCGCTAGGTAGCTGCCCGCTAACACTGGAGGCAGCAAGACCATTCCAAACCACCCAGCCCTGCTTACCTTTCCGTTAGTTTTCTTTCTATCCTCACCTTTCCACCCAGCTCCTTACTGCCTCACCACCAGGCCTGAACAAACAAGTCAGGACATGTTATTTTAGCTTAGGAATAGAATGATATTTATTTGTTGTGGGTTCGAATTAATGCATCTTCAAACAGTGTGCATTTTTTTTTTAATTTTTATTTATTTTTATTTATTTTTTATTTATGGCTGTGTTGGGTCTTCGTTTCTGTGCGAGGGCTTTCTCTAGTTGCGGCGAGCGGGGGCCACTCTTCATCGCGGTGCGCGACCCTCTCACTATCGCGGCCTCTCTTGTTGCGGAGCACAGGCTCCAGATGCGCAGGCTCAGTAATTGTGGCTCACGGGCCCAGTTGCTCCGCGGCATGTGGGATCTTCCCAGACCAGGGCTCGAACCCGTGTCCCCTGCATTGGCAGGCAGACTCTCAACCACTGCACCACCAGGGAAGCCCAAAGTGTGCATTTTTGTTTCTTCTTAGATTCTTCACTATTTACATATTTCTAAATGGGAACACTTTCAAATTGGAGAAAACTGAATTAACTCATTGAGTGAGGTATGATTAGAAACTCCTGTTATATCCATTTTATAGATGGATACGCAAATAAAAAGATTCAATAACAGTGCTCACACAGTTGATTAAATTCGTTGTCTTTTCTGTAACATCACTATTTGGGTTAGTTGAAGAAACCAGACAAATATGGCTATGGCAAGCGATGCCATGAAGACACTGTCATTGGAGACCTGCTGTTTCCTATTTTGATTCTACATTTTCTCTTCAGTTTCCAGCTGCTCTTATCCAATCCCAAGGCCTCAGTTACTCTCTTTGTGTTGTGGGCTTGTGACTCTCCACTCTTACTTCTAACTTATCCTCTGAGCTCCAGGCTAATCTATTCAACTCTCCAATCAACATTTCTACCTGGCTGCATCACAGGCTTCAGCAGTGCCCCAAGATGAACTGGTCATCTTCTATCCACATCTGCTACTCTTGTCTTCTTAATGCCAGGAAATGTTTCCCCCATTATTACTATGCAGCATTTAAGGTAGTGTTGAGAATCTGGGTTCTGTAATCAGATTGACTGGGTTTGAATCTTGGCTCCACAGGTTATTCATGTTATGGACTTGCTTCAGTTTCCTAGTCTGTAAAATGGGAGTAATGCTGCTACCTATATCACAAGGTTATTCTGAGTATTAAATAGAGTTGTTGTGAAGTGTTTATATATATGTGCATTTAATAAAATACATAAATTACTTATATAACAGATTATGATTATTATCATTCCTGGGTATTCCTTGATTTTTCCTATTTTATCACCTTCTTCATGAATATCTCTTCAATCTGTCTATATGTTTCTCAATCCATACAGCCACCATCCTGGTCCATTCTCTGTTTGGACATCTACAGTAGTCTCCCTACATGACCTGAATGAATCTGTTCTTTAGTCTGTACCCAAGATGGTTGTGTCAAAATACATATCTGACCATTACACTCTACCACTGTACCTGCCACAGGTTTGCATTTTCCTTAGAATAAAGTCCAAAATCCTCTTTATGGTTTGAGACTCTATATGATCTGTGGCCCTTGGTTACACCCCAGCCTCACCTGCTTTGTTCCAGTCATCCTAGACTTTTTTTTTTTTCAGTTCCTAAGATGTACCATACTCTCAACCATACCCTTTGAATGTACTGCACTTTCTCCTGGGGATTCTTCCCCCTTCCACTTTCTTCTATTTCCTTTTGCAGGTCTCAGCTAAAATGCCATGTCCTCAGGAATTCCCTGACCCCTGATGGAGCTCCATGATATTCTTTGTTTTCCATTTTTATAGTGCTCTTCATACTTACAGTTATTTGTTTAACATTTGCATTTCTGGCTTTAATGTGAGTTCTGTGAAAACCAGTCTTATTCTTTGCTTTATCTATCCCCAGCACCTAACAGAGTGTCTAGCATATAGTAACACTCCCAAATATTTTTTTGATTTGATTAATTTATAAGCAGATATGAAAAGTGTATAGTGACTTCCTGTGTTGGAAAATTTCTCCACTCTTTGATTCTTGTAAGCAGTAGAGCTGACCTTTCTCTGTAGATGCTGAAAAGGCTAGACACTCACTTTCCCAGCCTCACTTGCAATTAAGGGGGACTTTCTATGAACATACTATCAATTAGATGTAAGTGAAAATCTGCTGGGGGTTTGTGGGAAATTTTGCACTCCTCCTCCCCTTTGTGGTTTCCTTTTTATTCTTCCTACCTGAAATTCAGAGGACAGGCTGGAGGCAGATCAGCCTTCTATAATGGTGAGGTTACTGTGAGGAGGGTGAGCATGACATTCTAAGAAAGACAGAAGGAGTCTGGGTCATTGATGACATCTTAGTACCCTTCTACTGTCCCTGAAATGCCTCTCCCCAGACTTCTTGTTATATGAGAACAATTAACCACTATATGGTTAGTATACTGTAGTCTGTTTTCTGTTGTATGTAACCAGATGCAATCCCTGGTAAATAAACTTGCTACCTACCTCACTTATTTGGTACCTAGCATGTACTCTTTTATGATAGCAGATGAATGGATGGATGAATGCATGGATGGATGGGTGGTTGGGATGGATGAGATGGATGGACAGATGGGTGGATAAACAGCAACCAATAGATTATACTGCAGGAGAATCAAGACCATGTCTTATGTTTTGTGTGTCACCCTTTCCCCACCCAACCCTATCCACCCTGAATACTGCCCTGCATATAGTAGATGCCCAACAAATGTTCATCGATGATGATGTTGATTGTGGATTGAAGATGTTATTTCATTAGGGAAGGCTATGAATCAGGTTTAATTTGGTTTCTAACAATGAAATCCCCTAAAATGGTAGCTTCTATACTTTCATATGCTCATAGGCATTTGGATCAATCTTGTGGTGGTACATCCCAGATAATTTAGAAATTTACATATTTTTATAAAAGTCAGAATCAAGGATATATCTTGGCAAAGGTTCTTCTCAATGGTGTTTAAAACAAAACAACCTTTATTAAATGAAAGGATGTCAAGTAGTATAATTCTCTGCTGAGACAGCACATTATAAGTAAGAGGACCATAAAATTCATATCCAAATTGGGAACTTTATGAGAGTCAAATGGATGTTATTAAGAATTATTCTTTGAGACTTTATTTTTTAAAGCAGTTTTAGGTTCACAACAAAATTAATAGGGAGGTACCAAGACTTCCCATATCCTCTCTTCTTCCACACATGCATAGCTTGCCCCATTATCAACATCACTCACCAGAAGTGTACATTTATTTTTTCCAAGGATCAACCTATATTTACATATCATAATTGCCCAAAGTCCGTAGTTTTTCTTAGGGTTCCCTTTTGGTGTTGTATTCTGTAGGTTTGGCAATGTATAATGATGTATATCCATCTGTTGTATCATACAGAATAGTTACACTGCCCTAAAAATTTTCTGTCTTCTACCTGTTCATCTACCCCTCCCCCCAGCCACCACTGATCTTTCTCTTGAGTCCATAGTTTTACCTTTTCCAGAATGTCATATTGTTGGAATCATACAGTATGTAGCCTTTTCAGATTGGCTTCTTGCACTTAGTAATATTCATTTAAGGTTCCTCCATGTCTTTTCATGGTTTCTTTTAGTGCTGAATAATATTCCATTGTCTGGATGTACCACAGTTTATCCATTTACCTACTGAAGGAAGTCTTAGTTGCTTCCAAGTTTTGGCAATTATGAATAAGGCTGCTATAAATATTCGTATGTAGGTATCAAGGAGCATGATTGCTGGATCATATGATAAGAGTATATTTAGTTTTGTAAGAAACTGCCAAACTGTCTTCCAAAGTGCCTGCATTCCCATCAGCAATGTATGACAGCTCCTGTTGCTCTACATCATCACTGGCTCTTGGTGTTGTCAGTGTTCTGTATTTTGGCGTTCTAATAGGCCATCTCATTTTTGTTTAATTTGCACTGATGACATATGATGTGGGGCATCTTTTCATATGCTCATTTGCCATAAGTTCTTTGGTGGGGTGTCTATTAAGGTCTGTGGTCCATTTTTTAATTGGGTTGTTTGTTTTCTCATTGTTGAGTTTAAAGAGTTCTTTGTATATTTTGGATAACAGACCTTTATCAGACGTGTCTTTTGCAAATATTTTCTCCCATTCTATGGTTTTTCTTCTAATTATCTAGATATTGCCTTTTGCAGAAGTTTTTAAATTTAATGAAGTCTAACTTATCAGTTGTTTCTTTTATGAATCTTGCCTTTAGTGTTGTATCTAAAAAGCCACTGCTGTACCCAAGGTCATCTAGGTTTTCTCCTATGTTATCTTCTAGGATTTTTATAGTTTTGTATTTTATGTCAGGTCTATGATTCATTTGAGTTAATTTTTGTAAAGGGTGTTAAGGTCTGTGTCTCCATTCATTTTTTGCAAGTGAACATCTTGTTCCAGCACCATGTCTTGAAGAGACTGTCTTTGCTCCATTGTATTGCCTTTGCTCCTTTGTCAAAGATCCGTTGACCATAGGGAATTCCCTGGCAGTCCAGTGGTTGGGACTCGGTGCTTTCACTGCCAGAGGCCGGGATTTGATCCCTGGTCTGGGAATTAGGATCCCACAGGCCGTGTGGCATGGCCTCCCCCCCACCCCCCCAAAAAAAGAAATATCAGTTATCCATATTTATGTAGTTCTACTTCTGGACTCTCTATTTTGTTCCATTAATCTATTTATCTATTCTTTCACCAGTACCACACTATCTTGATTATTATAGTTTTATAGTAAGTCCGGGAAGTCAGGTAGTATCTCTTTCAACTTTATTCTGCCTTCAGTACTGTGTTGGCTATTCTGGGTCTTTTGTTTCTCCATATAAATCTCAGTATCAGTTTATTGATATCTATAAATTAACTTGTGGTACTTTGACATTGAATTGAATCTATATACATCAAGTTGGGGAAAACTGACACCTTGACAATATTGTCTTCCTATTCATAAACGTGGAATATCTCTTAATTTATTTAATTCTTCTTTGATTTCTTTCATCAGAGTTTTGTAGTTTTCCTCATATAGATCTTGTACGTATCTTGTTAGATTTATACCTAAGTATTTCATTTTGAGGGGTGCTAAGGTAAATGGTAATGTGTTTTTTAATTTTAAATTGCATGTGTTCATGGTATACAGGAAAGTGATTTACTTTTGTATATTAACTTTGCATCCTGTCACCTTGCTATAATCGCTTAGTAGTTCCAGATTTTCTACATAGGCGATCATGTCATCTGAGAACAAAGACAATTTCATGTCTCCCTTTCCAATCTGTATACCTTTTAGTTCCTTCTTTTGCCTTATTGCATTAACAAAGACTTCAATATGATGTTGAAAAGGAGTGATGAGAGGTGATATCCTTGCCTTGTACCTGATATTAGAAGGAAATCTTCAGTTTCTCACCATTAAGTATGATTTAGTTATAGTTTTTTTGTGTGGATCGTCTTTATTAAGTTGAGAAAGTTTCCCTCTATTCCTAGTTTACTATGAATTTTTACCATGAATCGTTGTTGGATTTGTGAAATGTTTTTTTCTGCATCTATTGATATGATTATGTGATTTTTCTTTTTGAGGCTATTGATGTGATGGATTACATTAACTGATTTTCAAATGTTGAATGAACCTTGTATACCTGGGATATATCCTACTTGGCTGTGGTCTATATATTTTAAAACTTTTTTGGATTCAATGTGCTAATAATTTTTTGAAAAATTTTGCATCTGTGTTCATGAGAAATGTTACTCTGTAGTTTTCTTTTCTTGTAATGTTTTGTCTGATTTTGGTATTAGGGTAATGCTGGCCTTGTCAAATGAACTACGAAGTATTCCCTTTGCTTCTATCCTCTGAAAGAGATCATGAAGAATTGGTATAATTTATTTCTTAAATATTTGTTAGAATTCACCAAAGAACCCATCTGGGCCTTGTTGTTTCTCTTTTGGAAGGCTGTTAATTATTGATACAATTTCTTATCTAGGTATAGTCCTATCCAGATTGTCTGTTTATTCTTGTGTGAGTTTTGACAGTTCTTTCAAAGAATTGGTCTGTTTCACCTAGGTTATCAAATTTGTGGGCATAGAGTTATTCATAGTATTCCTTTATTATCCTTTTACTTTTTTTATGTTATCTGTAGTGAAGTCTCTTTCATTTCTGCTATTAGTAATTTGTGTCCTCTCTCTTTTTTTCATAGTTAGCCTAGTTAGAGACTTATTGATTTTGTTGATTGTTATCAAAGAAACAGCTTTTGGTTTCATTGATTTTCTCAAGTGATCTTCTGTTTTTAATTTCGTTTCTGCTCTAATTATTAATTCTTTTCTTCTGTTTACTTAGGATTTAATTTTCTCTTCTTTTTCTAGTTTTCTAAGTTAGAAGATTAGATTATTGGTTAGTAGATCTTTCTTATTTTCTAATATATGCATTCAATACTATAAATTTGCTTCTAAACACTGCTTTTGCTTCATCCCACAAATTTTGATAAGGTATGTTTTCATTTCATTTAGTTTGAAATATCCTTACATTTCTTTTGAGATTTCTTTTTGGACTCATGTTATTTAGAAGTGTGTAATTTAATCTTCACATTTTGGGGGATTTTCCAGACATTTTTCTGTTATTTCTAGTTTAATTTCTTGTAGCCTTAGAGCAGACTCTACACTCGTGTATGATTTATATTCTTTTACATTTGTTAAGATGTGTTTTATGGTCCAGAATGTAGTGTATCTTGATGAATGTTCCATTGATCTTGAGAAGAATGTGTATTCTGCTCCTGTTGGATGAAGTTGTCTACAGATATCAATTATATAGTTGTGATGGTGTTACTGAGTTCAACTATTTCCTTACTGATTTTCTGTCTACTGGATCTATTCATTTCTGATGGAGGGGTGTTGAAATCTGCAACTATAATAGTGGATGCATCTATTTCCCGTTACAGTTCTATAACTTTTTGTCTCAGGTACTTTGGTGCTCTGTTGTTAGCACCTACATGTTAAGAATTGTTATGTCTTGGGAGCTTCCCCAAAATGGTGGAGTAGGAAGACTCTGAACTCACCTGCTCTCACAGACACACCAAAATTACAACTGTTTACAGAACAACTATTTATGAGATGACCCAAAGAGTAGCAGAAAAGATGTTCGACAACTAAAGAGATAAAGAATGAACTACAACAGGATGAGTAGGAGGGGTAGAGATGCAGTTATAGTGAAGAACCACACCCTTGGGTCAGCAACCCAAAAATGAGAGAGATATCACAATTGCAGAGGTCCTGCCTGAGGAGCAAGGGGTCCTGAGCCTCATGTTGGGCTCCCCAGCCTGGGGGTCCTGCACTGGGAAGATGAGCCCCCAGAATGTCTGGCTTTGAAAACAAGCAGGGCTTAAATTCGGGAGAGCCAGACGGATATAGGAAATGGAGACTCCACCCTTTAAAGTGCAGGTGCAAAATCTCACGTGCTCCAAGTACCAGTGCAGAGGCAATAGCTTGAAAGGAGCCTGGATCAGACCCACTTGCTGATTTTGGAGACCCTCATAGAGAGGCAGGACTCCCCCTGGTGTTGGAGACACTGGCAGCAGCCATTTTGGGCAGCTCATCCTACTGTGATGACAGTGGTGCTGGGAAGCACCATTTTGGAGTTCTCTCTCTAGCCGATTAGTGCTGGGGGCTTGCCCTGCCCATCAGCAGGCCTGCAGCAGCTGCATGCCCCTGGGCCAGCCAGATGCACAGGGAGCCAGCCCTGCCTACCAGTGGGTCGGCAGCTGCCATGTGCCACCAAGATGCACAAATAGCCATGGAAGGAGCTGGCTTCATGAACCAGTTAGCCCCCAGCAACCACGTGCTGTTGGGCCACAAAGCCAGCTGTGTGGGGAGCCTTCCCCACCCACCAGTGGACCACAGCCACCACACAAGGCAGGGCCTTGCAGCTAGCCGGGCTGGGGGCAAGCCCCACCTACCAATGTGCCCACAGTAGTTGGCCCCACCACAACAGAAGGGTGCATGTAGTTCCCATAGGTAATATCCCTATAACATATACCTCTGGTGATTAGAGGGGGTGTGCTGCTGGGCCCCATAGGAAGTCTCCTACATAAGGCCACTTCTCCAAGACCGGGACATATAACTGACCTACCTAATGCATAGAAATAAACAGAGAATTGGGCAAAATGAAGAGACAGAGGAATATGTTCCAAATGAAGGAACAAGACAAAACCTCAGAAAATGCACCAATGAAATGGAGATAAGCAGTCTACCCAATAAAGAGTTCAAGGTAATGATCATAAAGATGCTTATCGAACTCAGGAGAAGAATGGATAGACACAGTGAGAATTTATAAAGAGTTAGAAACTATAAAAAAGAATTTATAAAGAGAGAATTTATAAAGAGTTAGAAACTATAAAAAAGAACCAAATAGAACTGTAGAATACAATAACTGAAATAAAAAATATATATACTAGAAGGAATCAACAGTAGATTAGAAGATGCAGAGGAACTGGCCCATGATATGGAAGATAGAAAAGTGGAAATCACCCAAGCTGAACAGGAAAAAGAGAAAAGAGTTTTAAAAAATAAGGATAGTTTAAGAAACCTCAGAGACAACATTAATCTTAATAACATACAAATTATAGGAGTCCCAGAAGAAGAGAGAGAAAAGGGCAGATAATTTATTTGAAGAAATAATAGCTGAAAACTTCCCTAACCTGGGGGAGGAAACAGACATTAAATTCCAGGAAGGACAGAGAGTCCCAAACAAGATGAACCCAAAGAGGTCTGCACCAAGACACTTTAATTAAAATAGCAAAAATTGGGCTTCCCTGGTGGCGCAGTGGTTGAGAATCTGCCTGCCAATGCAGGGGACACGGGTTCGAGCCCTGGTCTGGGAAGATCCCACATGCCGCGGAGCGACTAAGCCCGTGAGCCACAATTGCTGAGCCTGCGCGTCTGGAGCCTGTGCTCCGCAACGGGAGAGGCCACGATAGTGAGAGGCCCGCGCACCGCGATGAAGAGTGGCCCCCACTTGCCGCAACTAGAGAAAGCCCTCACACAGAAACGAAGACCCAACACAGCCATAAATAAATAAATAAATAAATAAATAAATAAATAAATAAATAAATAAATAAATAAATAAAAATTTTTAAAAAAAATTATTAAAAAAAAAATAGCAAAAATTACAGAAAGGATCTTAAAAGCAGCAAGAGAAAAGCTATTACCTACAAGGGAACTCCTGTAAGACCACCAGCTAACTTCTCAGCAGAAAATTTGCAGGCCAGAAGGGAGTGACATGATATATTCAAAGTGCTAAAAGGAAAAAAATCCTACAACAAAGAATACTCTATCCAGCAAGTTTATCATTCAGAATTGAAGGAGAGATAAAGAGTTTTACAGACAAGCAAAAGCTAAAAGAGTTCAGCACCACTAAACTGGCCTTACAAGAAATGTTAAGAGGACTTCTTTAAGTGGAAAAGAAAAGACTACAACTAGGAATACGAAAATTATGAAAGGAAAACTCTCATTGGTAAAGGCAAACATACAGTAAATGTAATGGATCAATCAATTATAAAACTATAGGAAGGCTAAAAGATAAAACAAGTAAAACCATCTGTATCTACAATAAGTATTTAAGGGATACACAAAATAAAAAGATGTAAAACGTGACATCAAAAACATTAAATATGGGGGGAGGGAGGTTTGTTAGAATGTGTTGAAACTTAAGAGAGTTTCAAGTTAAAATAGTCACCTGTAAATATAGGTTGTTATATTTGTATAACCTCAGAGTAACCATAAAACAAAAACTTATAATGGAAGCACACACACAAAAGAAATGAATGCAAACCTAACACTAAAGGTAGTCGTCATATCAAAAGGGAAGACAGCATAAGAAGAAGAAAGGAACAAAAAGAACTACAAAAACAACCAGAAAACAATTAACAAAATGATAAGAGGTACATACCTATCAATAATTACTTTAAATGTAAATGGACTAAATAATCAAAAGACATAGGGTGGCTGAATAGATTAAAAAAAAAAAAAAAGACTCATACATATGTTGCCTACAAGAGACTCACTTCAAACCCAAAGAAACAAACTGAAAGTGAGAGGATGGAAAAAGATATTCCATGGAAATGGAAATGAAAAGAATGGTGGGGTAGCAATGCTTATATTGGACAAAAGAGACTTCAAAACAAAGACTATAATAAGAGACAAAGAAGGACATTACCTAATGATCAAGGGATCAATCCAAGAAGAAGAAATAACGATTGTAAATATATATGCACCCAACATGGGAGCACCTAAATACATAAAGCCAAATATTAACAAACATAAAGGGAGAAATAGACAGTAATACAATAATCGTAGGGGACTTTAACACCCCACTTATATAATGGACAGATCATCCAGACAGAAAATTAATAAGGAAACACTGGCCTTAAATGACACATTATTTCAAATCTTGTTAATAGGCATATACAGAACATTCTATCCAAAAACAGCTGCACATGGAATACTCTCCAGGATGGATCACATGCTAGGCCACAAAACAAGTCTCAATACATTTAAGAAGGTTGAAATATCCGGCATCTTTTCTGACTACAAAGGTGTGAGACTAGAAATTAAATACAAGAAAAAAAACTGCAAAAAACACAAATACAGGGAGGCTAAAAAATATGCTACTAAATAAACAATGGGCGATTGAAAAAATCCAAAGGCAATCAGAAAATGCCTGGACAAAAATGAAAATGGAAACAAAACAATCCAAAATTTATGGGACGCAGTAAAAGCAGTTCTTAGAAGGAAGTTTATAGCATTACAGGGCTACCTCAGGAAACAATTACAGTGTTAACCAATCTAATCTTGCACCTAAAGGAACTAGAAAAAGAAGAAAAAACACAAAGTTAGTAGAAGGAAAGAAGTAATAAAGGTCAGAGTGGAAATAAATGAAATAGAGACTGAAAATAGCAATAGAAAAGATTAATGACACTAAGAGCTGGTTCTTTGAAAAGATAAGCAAAGTTGACAAGACTTTAGCCAGACTCATCAAGAAAAAAAAGAGAGAGGACCCAATCAATAAAATCAGAAATGAAAGAGAAGTTACAAGCAACATAGAATAAGAAAAGATCATAAGAGATTACTATGAACAATTATATACCAATAAATTGGACAACCTAGAAGAAATGGATAAATTCCTGGAAATGTACAATGTCCCCAGGCTACATCAGGAAGAAACAGAAAATATGGACATACCGATTTCCAGCAATGAAATTGAATCAGTAAAAAAACAAAACAAAATGAAAAAACTCCCAACAAACAAAAGTCCAGGACCAGGTATCTTCACAGGTGAATTCTAATAGACATTTAAAGAAGAGTTAACACCTATTTTTCTCAAACTATTTCCAAAAACTGAAGAGGAAGAAATGCTTCTGAACTCATACTATGAGGCTAGCATCATCACTCTGATACCAAAACCAGACAAAAATACCACCAAAAAAAAAAAAAAGAGCATTAAAGACCAATATCACTCATGGACATAGATGCAAAAATCCTCAACAAAATATTAGCAAACCAAATTCAACAATACGTTAAAAGGATCACACACCACAGTCAAGTGGGATTTATCCCAGGGATGCAAGGATTGTTCAATATTCACAAATCAATATGATACACCATATTAACAAAGCAAAGAGTAAAAATCATATGATCATCTCCATAGATAAAGGAAAAACTTTTGACAAAACTTAACAATCATTTATGATAAAAACTCTCACCAAAGTGGGTATAGAGGTAACATACCTCAACATAATAAAGGCTATATGTGACAAACCCACGGTTCACATCATACTCAACAGTGAAAAGCTGAAAGCATTTCCTCTAAGATCAGGAACAAAACAAGAATGCCCACTCTCACCACTTTTATTCAACATAGTATTGGAAATCCTAGGCAACGTAGTCAGACAAGAAAAAGAAATGAAAAGAATCCTAATTGGAAAGGAAGAAATAAAACTGTCATTGTTTGCAGATGACATACTATATGTAAAAAATTCTAAAGAAGCCATCAGAAAAACTGTTAGAAATAATAAATGAATTCAGTAAATTTGTAGGTTACAAAATTAACATGCAGAAATTTGTTGCATTTCCATACGCTAACGACAAACTATCAAAAAGAGAAATTAAGAAATATTTCATTGTGCATTTTGTGTGTATCTCACATCTTCTTTATCCATTTGTCTATTAATGGGCACTTATATTGCTCCCACATCTTAGCTATTGTAAATAATGTTGCTATGAACATTAGGGTTCATGTATCTTTTTGAATTAGTGTTCTTGTTTTCTTCAGATATATGCCCAGGAGTGGAATTGCTGGATCATATGGTACTCCTATTTTTAATTTCTTGAGGAACTTCCATACTGTTTTCCATAGTGGCTGCACCAATTTACATTCCTACCAACAGTGTACAAGGGTTCCTTTTTCTGCAAAACCTTGCCAACATTTGTTATTTGTTCTCTTTTTGAATAATAGTCATTCTGACAGGTGTGAAGTGATATCTCATTGTGGTTTTGATTTGCATTTCCCTGATGATTAGTGATGTCAAGTGCCTTTTATTGTGTCTGTTGGCTATCTGTAGATCTTCTTTGGAAAAATGTCTTTTTGGGTACTCTGCCCATTTTTTAATTGGGTTGTTTGTTCTTGGTATATTTTGGATATTAACCGTTTATCAGATATATTGTTTGCAAATGTCTTCTCCTATTCAGTAGGTGGCCTTTTTGTTTTGTTGATAGTTTCCTTCACTGTGTAAAAGCTTTTTAGCTTCATGTTGTCTCATTTGTTTATTTTTAATCCTTTAATCTGCATGTGTCTTTATATTTAAAGTAGGTTTCTTATAGACAACATATAGTTGATTCATTTTTATTTTTTTGTTTTTTGGATCCACTCTGATTATCTGTCTTTTAATTGGTGTACTTAGACCTTTCCCATTCAAAGTGATTATTGATATAGTTGAATTAATTTCTGCCATATTTGTACTGCTTTCTACTTATTGCCCTTGCTCTTTGCTCTTTTTTTTTTATCTTCTACTCTTTTCCTATCTTTTGTGTTTTTAACTGAACATTTTATATTATGCTCTTTTCTTTCCTCTTTTTGACATATCAATTCTACTTCTTTTTTTTACGTTTTCAGTGGTTGCCTTAGGGTTTGCAATATATATTTACAGCTAATCCAAGTTCACTTTCAAGTAACACTATACCACTTCATCAGTAGTATTATGTGTACCTTATAATAACAAAATAATCCTGATTTCTTCCTCCGATCCCTTGTATCATTGCTGTTATTCATTTCACTTATATGTACATAAGCATATATATACTGATAAGTTATATACATAAGCATTCATAATCAAATACATTGTTGCTATTATCATTTTGAGCAAACTGTGACCTGTTAGATGAATTAAGAATAAGAAAAACATAAGTTTTTTTTTTAACCTTAACTTATTCCTTCTTTGATGCTCTTCCTGTCTTTATGTAGATCCTAGTTTCTCACCTATATTATTTGCCTTCTCTCTAAAAAACTTTTAAAATATTTCTTGCAAGGCAAGTCTACTGGCCACAAATTTCCTCAACGTTTGTTTGGAAAGCCTTCATTTCTCCTTCACCTTTGAAGGATAGTTTCACAGCATACAGAATTCTAGGTTGGTGGGTTTTTTTCTCTTAACACTTTGAATATTTATCTACTCTCTTCTTGTTCACAAAGGTTTCTGAGCAGAAGTCACATGTAAATCTTATCTTTGTTCCTATATAGATAAGTGTTTCTGCCCTCTGGCCTCTTTCAGGATTTTTAAATTTATGTTTGATTTTCTTTAGTTTGGAGGTGATGTGCCTGAGTATGCATTGTGGGGTTTTTTTTGTTTGTTTATTTTTTATTTGTTTGTTTGTTTGTTTTCACTTACCCTGTATGGTGTTCTCTGAGGTTCCTGGATCTGTGCTTTGGTATCTGACATGAATCTGGGGAAATTCTCAGTCATTATTTTTCAAATATTTCTTTTGTTCCTTCTCTTTTTCTTCTTCTCTTATTCCCAGTATGCATGTGTTATACCTTTTATGGTTGTCCCACAATACTTGCATATTCTTTTCTGTTTTTTTCCATCTTAGTTCTCTTTGCTTTTTTAGGTTCAAGTATTCTATTGATATATCAAGTATATACTGATATACTGATAACTTAGAGATCCTTTCCTTAACTGTACTGTCTACTAATAAGCCCATCAAAAGTGTTCTTCATCTCTGTTATAGTTTTTTTTGTCACTAACATTTCTTTTTAGGTTTTTCTTAGGATTTCCATCTCTCTTTCATTGCCCATCTGCTCTTGCATTCTACTTTGTACCTTCAAGCATATTAACCTTAGTATATTAATCATAGTTGTTTTAAATTCACAGTCTGATAATTCCAATATCCCTGCCATGCCTGGTTCTGATGCTTGCTCTGTATCCTCAAATTGTGTTTTTTTGCCTTTTGGTATGCCTTACAATTTTTTCTTGATGGCTGGACATAATGTACAAGGTAAAAGGAACTGCTCTCAATAGGCCTTTAGTAATGTAGTGGTGAGGTGTTGAGGGAAGGGAAGTGATCTGTAGTCCTGTAATTAAGTCTCAGTCTTGTAGTGAGCCTTTGTCCTGTGAACTTCATAAGGTTTCCCACCTCCACCCCTGCCCACCTTCCATCCCCAGCCCTTATTTGGGACAGGATGGCTGGAGTGAGCCAGAGTTGGGTATCTCCCTTAGCAAGGCCTCTGATAATACCTCAGCAGGTTAGGTTCTGGTTGGCTGGTTTCCCCTGAGTGCAGGTCTTGTTAAGAACAAAGTGCTCTGGCATATTCATTTTCCATTCCCTCTGCTAGAATCAGAAGGAGAAGGGGGTTTTTCTTCAATATCTACTATGGGAACCCAGTCAAGTTCCTAGAGGTAAATTGCACAATATTATGGAGGCAGTGCTATGACTAGGTCACTTTCAGAGTTGTCCACAGTGAGCCTTCAGCAGTTTGTCATTTGCAATTTAGGTTTTCCTTCCCTCAGTAATTATTCTTGGATAATAAGCTTAAACTGGAACTATCCTAGGACTTATGATTAATCTTGGGAAAATAACTTATTTGCATATGTAAAAAGTCTGTAATTTTGATACAGATATGAATTAATATAAAACTTTCTGAGGCCATTCTCATTTGTGTGTTTGCACATATTTTTTCCCAAGCCAAAATAAACTACCCATTTCATTTCTTTCTTTTTGCTTAGATTATTTTGATTCTTCAAGATCTTTCTTTTTTATCATGTTACCTCTGTTTACTCCAGCCCATAATAATCTTTTTGATATAATATAGCACTTACATTTTCAAGCAAACCATTTAGCAGTTGAATAGGTACTGTCTTATTTTGTATTTTCGTTGGTGTTTGTTCTTAAGTCTTGCCTTTTTAATATGTCAAAATCCTTGAGGGCAGTAACTGTCTTTATCTTCCCCTATATTACGCATAGGACCTAGCACCTAGTGGTGGGTGCATGGGAGGTGTTTGCTAGTTTGCTGAGTGATTGAAATGCATGATATTAATCATGAAGCCAAGGTTTTCATATTACATTTCATTTTGATTTTACCACTGTCCATAACAAAGAAATGTTTACACACCTCCTGGAAAGTACTCAAGCTTATGCGTTGTTCTGTATTATAAATGATACTCATGTCAAGGATGGAGAAATGGAACATATCTCTTGCTGCCACCTTTGTTTTCTGTTAACAGTAAATGCATGTAGGCCTCTAGATGGCTGTCTGCTATGAATTGCATCATTTACACTGGCTTTTAATATGCCTCCTGGCATTTCAGTTTCTGTTCTCAGCAGGCAACCTCACTCATGCTGAATCCTCTGATATTTGTGCCCAGATAAATGCTTAGATTGCTATGAAAGATGTTCTCGCTTTGCTTCTTCATGGTTTCAGATGAATGTCAATGACACATTGGAAAGCACTTCTTTCAATATGATTTAAAATATTTAATCATAACAATTTCCTAGAATTTATATTCCATTTTTCTGTTAAGGACATGAGTTTTTATACTGAGTTTTGTCACCTGTATATGATTACTCCTGGGTTTTGTCATCATCTGCTCTCAGAAAAGGAGGGTTGTATTTTACCTGCTACCAGCCAGCATCTTGTGGAATACCTGTGCCTGAGTTCAGAAAGGGGAGCAGAGAAACAGAGAGAAAGGAAAAATGGAAAATGATTTATGACATTTTCCTTATCCAAATTGGGGATGGAGAGTTGCAAGGAAGCTTGGAAGAAGGAAAATGCATATTTAAATGTGGTATTAGCTTTTAATCAAGGCTCAGAGAACAAGAAAAAAAATTTTACTTTGTAATAATTATACATTTTTCATGTGTCAGTAATTATGTAGATGAACTAAACATTTTTTTAAAGCTTTTTTTTTCGTCAGGACCCTTTGTGTTCAAAGACTCATGTTGTACACAAGATAAAGGTAAAAGAAAATCACATTTATTTTCATGGAGAACATTCTTTTTCAAATTATATGTTAGTAAAATGATATAGATTTTTTTTTCAGGGGACAAGACTTCATAATTAAAAATATGTATTCATAAATATTAGGATTATTTTTTAGATGTTTTGTGTGGCCATCAGAATGGTAGCTTTGAATTCCGATTTCTCTATTGAAAAATATTTGAATGATACTTTCTATATTCTGCTTTATTGGTATATTAATGAAAGTCCCCTGGTTATTGCTCAGGGGAGAGCACTCAAATAGCAACTCATATAATTTATATGAGTTATAATCCTAATGTTGATCTAACTTAGAATCATTTTTATCTACTGCAAATTTTTTTAAAATTTTAAATGGAACATAATTATTGTGGTAAGGTGCTGGAATCAGGGTAATTCTTCTGACCCTCCCCTTGCCATTTGAAAAATATCTGTAGATAAAGATTTAGGTTGACTTGTTCACTCATTTATTCATGAATGACTCATCGTTTTCTAATTTTTTCCTGGTGGTATATCTTAAGAAAGACATATGAATATTCATTTGTATATACTTTGCATCATTCTGTTATTATTTTGACAAACTCAACAGAGTTGTTCAGTCCATGTTCTGTCATTAACATGCAAATAGAGTTGTGATAACAGTGAACATAATGATACAATCAGGGAATAGGGAGGCAAGGTAGTATGTATGGCCAATCTTAACAGCAGAATATATCCCAGACCTAGGCTTAGACTGGAAATACAGTATGGCCAAGAAAAAAACTAGTGCCAAATTCACAACACTCTCACTGAGCCGTGCATAGATCTGTGATTTATGTTGTCCTTATCCTTTTGTTAATAACCTTGGTTTTGTAAAATAAGTAATTTTGTGAAATGAGGTTAATAGCTTTCTTTTGATATTAAGTCAGAAGATTTTGGAGAGGCACAGAGAGAGAAACAAAAATATAAAGATTGAAAATGCCTAGTTAGAATATCCAGCAGATCTGGGGGGCTGCTAATCTGAGGAAAGGGATAGCTAATTAAATGTGCTGTGTCCTATTGCTCCTTTCCTTTTGCTTAGATTTATTTGTTTTCTCTTTCTTTAATCTTTTGCTTTTAGCCTTTTGCTGTCTTTTATTTCTTTTTAAGTTGTGTCTGCTAAAGGCAGAATATTCTTGGAATATTTGTCACCATTGTTCTGTGTCAGACTTTATCCAGTGTTTTCAGGTCTTTCTCACCAGCGTCACATTCCAAACACAAGCCTGTCTTTTTTTCCTTTTTTTTTTTTTAACTTAATGAAAAGCTAATTAGAATATGAGCAGAAAAACATATTATGTTTATGCCTCTGAAAAAAGAAACGTTAGTATAACCTGTTTTAGAGCTCTTATTTTCTGAAATGGAAAGCTTATCTTCTTGTAAATGTTAAATCCTAGATTTCTTTATTAATCTTGTTTTCTTTGGCTAGATATTTTATTCACTCATATCTTTATATCTAGAAGAATAGGTTATAATTTTCTCTATTTCCTATCACTTTTAGAGGAAAAAAGAAGTTAGCTATAGAAAGTAAAACTCAAAATTGTCAATGAGTTAGAAGCCAATCATTTAGTACCTCATTTACACTATAATATTGGCCTGGGGTTTTACGCTGTTGTGAGAGGGGAGCTGCAGCTCGAGAGCTTTCTAGGGTTGATAGCAAGAATTATACTAAAAAAATATGTTTCACATAATTATAAACACGTTTTGTTTGTTGCAGTAGAAAAAAATAGCAACACCAGCAACCCCCCTTATGCCTCTTTCCTCCAGTGCCTTTCTTTCTTTTGCCCAAATCTGAAGCCAATTTGGAGGGAGTTAGAAGGAGATGAAAGAGATTTGCTGTGGAAGCTAGAATATTAAGCGCTTTGGCAAGCATTTGGATTTCTCTCTAAGGAGGAAAGGAGCAGCATGCCAAATTCTTACCGTGCTGAAAGACAGAGACTAACTGGGGTTGATTCTGAAAACATTTTATGCCCATGAAACAAAGGTTCGTGAGAATTACCAGTGAACTCTTTCCCTCTGTGAACTCCTGGGTTTTGTGTGGGGATTTAACAAAAAAATGTATATTTGGGAATATGTGTAAAGTTAATCTTCTGCTTAACTTCATGCGCATAACATTTTTAGCTGCTGCTCACTTCCCTTTCTTAATAAGGCCATTTCCTACTCCTCGATTCCTGTCAGTCCCCATTAAGTATCAATTCAATCAAGACAGAAGTCAAAGTACAATATGCATATAAAAATTCATCTTCTAAAGTGATATGCAAATAAATAATCAAATGTACAAGATCAGAGCAAAGTATGGTCAATTCCACGTTAGCAGCAGGATGAGAGTTAGGCTGCCTGGGTTCAAATCCTGGCTCCATCCTTGCTGGTTGTGTGGCCTCGTTCAGCTTGCTTACCACTCTGCCTCTTCATTCCTTTACCTGTCAAATGGGGCTGGTTATGAATTAATCTCATAGGAATATTGTGATGTTTCATGTAAATTATTAAGCACAGTGTCTGGCACTCAGTAGAGTTAATTATTATTTTTGTTGTTATTATTGTCATTGTTATAAAAGTTTTCTGAACTGTAGGAAAATATGATTTTGAAAAATAAACGTTTTACTATCAATAAAATAGCAACATATAAAGTAGCATACTGAACTAACTCATTTATTTAAATGCCAAAATTGAGAGAAGTAAAATCTCACAAGTGGTAATTGACCTCAAAATTCAGCAGTTTGCCAAGAGCAATCTAAATTACTAAATATCTAAATGAGAGAAATTTTAGTATATAGTTTTAATTCATTGATGTATATATAAGTAATAAAACCAGGATGACAAAGCACTATGTGATTTAATACTTCACCGATTTGATTTAATAACCCTTAAACCTAATGTTAAACTTTTTAATTATTTCTAAATGTAAACAGTTCATACTTAAGTATTTTTCTGAAGTTTGTAAGTGGTTATTAAATTAATATTTCCATCAAAAATAATGCAGACAAACTTCAGCCCAGTCTTTTGTTCCAACTATCAGAAATTCCCTGTTAGTATATTTGGAGTCAATTAAATTGCAATATTGCATTATATTTACCAGGCAACTCTGCAGTGTCTCTATGCTGTTGATTGAGATCAGCACTATCAGCCTACCCCTGATAGAGCATTACTTTGACAGAGGGTGGATAAGAAAAGAGGCAGCAACCTTGGACATGGGCAGTTATTTTCTAAAAGTTGTGTTGTTTTTTTTTTAATCAAAGATGACAGCAGTGTTTATGGGAAGCTAGATAAGCATCGTTATGCTTGTTTTTACTATGACACTCTAGGAGAATTTTTTTTATTTTACAAGTTTCAGGTATACAGCATTATAATTCGACATCTGTATACACTACAGTGATCATCACCACAAATCTAGTTACCATCCATCGCCATACAATTGACCCCCTTCACTCATTTTGCCCACCCCTCAACCTCTTTCCCCTCTGGTAACCACTAATCTGTTCTCTGTATCTATGAGTTTGTTTTTGTTTTGTTTGTTTATTTTGTTTTATAATCCACATATGAGTGAAATCGTAAGTATTTGTCTTTGGCTGACTTATTTCACTTAGCATAATACCCTCAGAGTCCATCCATGTTGTCACAAATGGCAGGATTTCATTCTTTTAGTGGCTGAGTAGTATTCCATTGTGTCTACATACCACAGCTCCTTTATCTGTTTATCCATCAGTGGACACTTAGGTTGTTTCCATATCTTGGCTACTGTAATACTACAGTGAACATAGGGGTGCATATATCTTTTTGAATTAGTGTTTTTGTGTCCTTCGGATAAATATCCAGAAGTGGAATAGCTGGGTCACATGGTAGTTGTTTTCTTAATTTTTTGAGGAATCTCCATTCTGTTTTCCATAGTGGCTGCACAAATTTACAGTCCCACCAAAGAATAGGAAGGTTCCACTTTCTCCACATCCTCTCCAACATCTGTTATTCCTTGTCTTTTTGATAATTAGCCATTGTAACAGGTGTGAAGTGTCACCTACAAATTGGCACTTGAAATGGTCATGTAATGCCTCCCAAACCATGGTCGAATTTATGGCCATGAGGGGGCCCTGTCACCTACAAATTGGCACTTGCCATCTACCTCTACAAGAATCAAATTATGAGCCGCTGCAGTTGCTGACCTTCAACACCCCCTGAAAGGAGTTCAGGGTGGAGATCAGGAATGAGGCACTCTGTGCTCTGAGAAAAACTGGCAGAGTAAGTCTTCAGATAGTTAGATATTTTCAGGAGATGACTTTATGAGCCCTATTCTTGCATCTCCTCATACCTAGAAAAGCACTAAAATCCTTCATGGTGACGTCTGCTCCTTGTGACTAGCAGTAACCTTCATGAGACTAGCAAAAACCTTCTGCAAAAAATATGTGCTTGATTGCATGTACTCCCCCTTCACCAACATCACATACACAATGACCTTCCCCCCTACCTCTTTGGAGCAGTTTCTCAGAGCTATCTGAAATGCTGTCTCCCAGGCTATAGTCCTCATTTTGCCCCAAATAAAACTAAACTCACAGCTCTCACGTTGTGCATTTTTTTTCAGTCAGCAGAGGTGATATCTTGATTTGCATTTCCCCAATGATTAGTGATATTGAGCACCTTTTCATATATTATTAGCTATTTGTATGTCTTCTTTGGAAAAGTGTCTGTTCAAGTCCTTTGTCCATTTATAAATCAGGTTATTTGTTTTTTTGATATTGAATTGTATGAGTTTCTTGTATAGTTTGGATATTAATTCCTTATTGGATATATGGTTTGCAAATATTTTCTCTCAGTCCATAGGTTGTTTTTTCATTTTGATAATGGTTTCACTGTGCAGAAGCTTTTTAGTTTAATGTGATCTCATCTGTTTATTTTTACTTTTGTTTCCCTTGTCTTTGGAGACAGATCCACAAAAACATGGCTAAGACCAATGCAATGAGGTTACCACTATGTTTTCTTCTAGGAGTTTTATGGTTTCACGTTTTACGTTCAAGTCTTTTATCCATTTTGAGTTATTTTTTGTGTATGGTGTAAGACAGTAGTCTAATTTCATTCTTTTGCATGTGTCTGTCCAGTTTTCTCAACATCATTTATTGAAGAGACTATCCTTTCTCCATTGTATGTTCTTTGCTCCCTTGTTGTAAATTAATTGTCCCTATATTTATGGGTTTATTTCTGAGCTCTCAATTCTGTTCCATTGATCTATGTGTCTGTTTCTGTGCCAGTACCATACTGTTTCGACTATAGCTTTGTAATATAGTCTGAAATCAAGGAACACTATACCACCAGCTTTGTTCAGGAGAATTTTAATTTTGAGAAATAATTACTAAAGGGTAAGAAAAAGTATCTGCTTTTGTCTTCTGGATTACATGATTCCATATTCAATAAATTATGAATCCTATAGCATAGGCCCAATACTATCTAGTTTCTTTTTTTTTTATTAATTAATTTATTTATGGCTGCATTGTGGTGCTGAGTACAGGCTTTCTCTAGTTGCAGCGAGCGGGGGCTACTCTTTGTTGTGGTGCGCAGGCTTCTCATTGCGGTGGCTTCTCTTGTTGCAAAGCACGGGCTCTAGTGTACAGGCTTCAGTAGTTGTGGCTCGTGGGCTCTAGAGCGCAGGCTCAGTAGTTGTGGTGCACAGGCTTAGTTGTTCCACAGCATGTGGGATCTTCCTGGACCAGGGCTTGAACCCATGTCCCCTGCATTGGTAGGCAGATTCTTAACCACTGCACCACCAGGGAAGTCCTACCTAGTTTCTAAGAGTGGAAGAATTGAAGCATTTATGAATCTTTTAAATCTGGATAAGGGAAAGAAACACTTAAAGGGTAGCAAAGGGGAAGTATAACATGATTATTTTATGGCAGACAACGTAAGACTTAGGTGTCAGTGAGGATCGGTCTGAGGAGCTAGGTTATCATCTGAGAGAACAGTTAGAATAAATGGCAGTTATCACCTTCCTGAGCTCAAGTGAAGGTTGGCTTGATTTCTTATGACAAGCATATAGCTTACTAGAAGGGGCTGGGACCTGGAATTACGCTCATCCATTGGCTAGAACAGGTGCTAAGGAAAACAGCCTCAGCCTTATGTACTGTATAGGTATAGACTTTTACTACTTCCTCTCCTTCCACACACATCCCTTGAATTTCTAAGTTGATGTGTTGGATAAAAATTAACATGAGGAGTTCAAGGCAAAGTACTAATAACTAATAAGTTTCCCCAACAGATAGCAGGGCTCATGTTGGGGAATCCAAAAGTTGATTTAATCACTCAGTCAGTGACAATTAGAGAAACTGAATTGTAGGACTGTGATCCTGGCCTGGAAAGAGGATATTAAGGATCTAGTCTTAGTTGGGGTTACCAATAGAAGAAAAGATTACAAGAAACCAAGATAGAAGCCTATTTATTAATGGAGCATAAAAAATTCAGCAACAAGAATGAATTGGTGCAGAGAGTTGTGCAAGGCTGTTGAACTCAGGCCTGGAGTCAGAACTGGTGTCCTAACAAGCAGGAAAGAGAGGAGGA
The DNA here is from genome assembly GCF_028021215.1 of Eschrichtius robustus. Classification (NCBI taxonomy): domain Eukaryota; kingdom Metazoa; phylum Chordata; class Mammalia; order Artiodactyla; family Eschrichtiidae; genus Eschrichtius; species Eschrichtius robustus. The sequence goes on from NC_090829.1 coordinate 37,247,733, forward strand.
GAGAGGAGAAAGGCATGAGGGCAGGAGTTCAAGTCTCTAAGTGGGGAAATCATGTGGCAGGAGTTGTGAAGTGGAATAAGCACTGACTGATGCTATCAATCAATGAGAGCATCTATAAGTTGAGCTGTATAGGAGAAACAAGATTCTAAAGGAGAGGACTCAATTGGAGGATATACTGATAAGAGGAGGTGGTTCGTCCCCTCAAATACTCCTGAGCCTAAGTCTCTTTGGAAGTTTTTTAGGTGACTTCTGGCAGAGCAATCTTTCTAAAAGGCAAATCTGAGTCCTGCCTCAAATCCCCCAGGGGCCCCATAGCACTGAGGGAAAAGTGTACATTCCATAACATGGCTCACATGATCTTCAGTTTGCCCTTAATTGTTTTCACTCCATGGGAACCACTAAGAATTAACCAGAATATGCCAGTTTTTCTCAAGCTTCTCTGCTTTGGCTAATGCCCTTCTGAAATTACTTGCTTATTATGCCCTCCTCTGCTCCATACTGACCCTAACTCATCCTTTACCATTCTAACTTCCTTGTGAATCCTCCTCTGTGCTCACAAAAAATTCTGTGCATGCCTGCTGTTATAGTACTTACCTTTAGTGCAGGTTGGCCAACCAACCAGTCTTCTAAATTAACTGAAGTTCTTTGATGAATGAATAAATGAATAGGTGAGACTGAGTGGAGAGAATTATTGCTAAGATTTAGCCTGGTTTGATGGTCAGCTTGTTTGAAGCACCTCAGGCCTACTAATGATAGCTTCCTGTTTGCAGTGAAGGAACTACCCAAAAACTTTCAAGAGGTCTCCCTTAGCTGGCTTCTGTTTCTCAATAGAGCCCTTTGTGGGACACTGGATCCTTGTTAGGTCAAGATACATAGGAGAATCTCTGTTATTGAGGGGCTCAGGAATTCTAACTATGCCTTTGCTATCAGGGGAGGTTTCAGATTCTATATTTTGGAGAGTGGAGAAGTCTAAAAGAAATAATGTAGTTTCTGTCTTCAAGATCCTGATGAAGGAATGGCATTGGAAAAACCTTCCTTGGCTATAATTTTTATCCATGGATCTTGAAGTTCATGCTGTGGGCTGCTTGGGAAATATCTGAAGATCAGATAGATCAGATTTTGTGGATTTGACAACGTGACAAGTTGTGGGTATGAGAATATACTCTGCATTAGCTCACTTCACGTATCTTTTGGATTGGCCTTACTGATCTTTAACAAGAAAAATATTAACATTCAACTTCACCAAACTTATAGGAACAGCATCTTTATTTTATTTATTTTATTTTATTTTATTTTTTTGCCAGAGTCCAAGAATTGATCATTTTTTTACAGGAACTAATTCACACTAACTGTACTTAATGACAATCATTTATTATTATCTCTCACTGTTCTGGGAATTGATTGGATCAGCTATGTGGTTCTTTTTATTTGGAGGGGAGTGTATTTTTACTTTTTTTTTTCTTTCCTTATTAGTCATCCATTTTATACACATCACCGTATACATGTCAATCCCAATCTCCCAATTCATCACACCACAACTCCCAACCCCCGCCGCTTTCCCCACTTGGTGTCCATATGTTTTTTCTCTACTTCTGTGTCTCAATTTCTGCCCTGCAAACCGGTTCATCGGTACCATTTTCTAGGTTCCATCTATATGCGTTAATATACAATATTTGTTTTTCTCTTTCTGACTTACTTCACTCTGTATGACAGTCTCTAGATGCATCCACGTCTCTACAAATGACCCAGTTTGGTTCCTTTTTATGGCTGAGTAATATTCCATTGTATATATGTACCACATTTTCTTTATCCATTCGTCTGTCGATGGGCATTTAGGTTGCTTCCATGACCTGGCTACTGTAAATAGTGCTGCAGTGAACATTGGAGTGCATGTGTCTTTTTGAATTACATGAACTTTAAGATTTTATGTTCTAGTTCCGTATAAAATGCCATTGGTAATTTGATAGGGATTGCATTGAATCTGTAGATTGCTTTGGGTAGTATAGTCATTTTCACAATATTGATTCTTCCAATCCAAGAATGTGGTATATCTCTCCATCTGTTGGTATCATCTTTAATTTCTTTCATCAGTGTCTTATAGTTTTCTGCATACAGGTCTTTTGTCTCCCTAGGTAGGTTTATTCCTCAGTATTTTATTCTTTTCGTTGCAGTGGTAAATGGGAGTGTTTCCTTAATTTCTCTTTCAGAATTTTCATCATTAGTGTATAGGAATGGAAGAGATTTCTGTGCATTAATTTTGTATCCTGCAATTTACCAAATTCATTGATTAGCTCTAGTAGTTTTCTAGTGGCATCTTCAGGATTCTCTATGTATAGTATCATGTCATCTGCAAACAGTGACAGTTTTACTTCTTCTTTTCCAATTTGTATTCCTTTTATTTCTTTTTCTTCTCTGATTGCCATGACTAGGACTTCAAAAACTATGCTGAATAATAGTGGTGAGAGTGGGCATCCTTGTCTTGTTCCTGATCTTAGAGGAAATGCTTTCAGTTTTTCACCATTGAGAATGATGTTTGCTGTGGGTTTGTCATATATGGCCTTTATTATGTTGAAGTAGGTTCCCTCTGTGCCCACTTTCTGGAGAGTTTTTATCATAAACTGGTGTTGAATTTTGTCAAAAGCTTTTTCTGCATCTATTGAGATGATCATATGGTTTTTCTTCTTCAATTTGTTAATATGGTGTGTCAAATTGATTGATTTGCATATATTGAAGAATCCTTACAGTAAATCCCACTTGATCATGGTGTATGATCCTTTTAATGTGTTGTTGGATTCTGTTTGCTAGTATTTTGTTGAGGATTTTTGCATCTATATTCATCAGTGATGTTGGTCTGTAATTTTCTTTTTTTGTAGTATCTTTGTCTGGTTTTGGTATCAGGATAATGGTGGCTTCATAGAATGAGTTTGGGAGTGTTCCTTCCTCTGCAATTTTTTGGAAGAGTTTGAGAAGGATGGGTCTTAGCTCTTCTCTAAATGTTTGATAGAATTCACCTGTGAAGCCATCTGGTCCTGGACTTTTGTTTGTTGGAAGATTTTTAGTCACAGTTTCAATTTCATTACTTGTGATTGGTCTGTTCACATTTTCTGTTTCTTCCTGGTTCAGTCTTGGAAGGTTATACCTTTCTAAGAATTTGTCCATTTCTTCCAGGTTGTCCATTTTATTGGCCTAGAGTTGCTTGTAGTAGTCTCTTAGGATGCTTTGTATTTCTGCGGTGTCAGTTGTAGCTTCTCCTTTTTCATTTCTAATTTTATTGATTTTTGTCCTCTCCCTATTTTTCTTGATGAGTCTGGCTAATGGTTTATCAATTTTGTGTATCTTCTCAAAGAACCAGCTTTTAGTTTTATTGCTCTTTGCTATTGTTTTCTTTGTTTCTTTTTCATTTATTTCTACTCCGATCTTTATGATTTCTTTCCTTCTGCTAAGTTTGCGTTTTGTTTGTTGTTTTTCTCTAGTTCCTTCAGGTGTAACGTTAGATTGTTTATTTGAGATTTTTCTTGTTTCTTGAGGTAGGCTTGTATAGCTAGAAACTTCCCTCTTAGAACTTCTTTTGCTGCATCCCATAGGTTTTGGATTGTCGTGTTTTCATTGTCATTTGTCTCTAGGTATTTTTTGATTTCCTCTTTGATTTCTTCAGTGATCTCTTGGTTATTTAGTTGTTTAGCCTCCATGTGTTTGTGTTTTTTATGTTTTTTTCCCTGTAATTGATTTCTAATCTCATAGCGTTGTGGTCAGAAAAGATGCTTGATATGATTTCAATTTTCTTAAATTTACTGAGGCTTGATTTGTGACCAAGATGTGATCTGTCCTGGAGAATGTTCCATGTGCACTTCAGAAGAAAGTGTAATCTGCTGTTTTTGGATGGAATGTCCTATAAATATCAATTAAATCTATCTGGTCTATTGTGTATTTAAAGCTTATGTTTCCTTCTTAATTTTCTGTTTGGACGATCTGTCCACTGGTGTAAGTGAGGTGTTACAGTCCCCCACTATTATTGTGGTACTGTTGATTTCCTCTTTTTTAGCTGTTAGCAGTTGCCTTATGTATTGAGGTGCTCCTATGTTGGGTGCATATATATTTATAATTGTTATATCTTCTTCTTGGATTCATCCCTTGATCATTATGTAGTGTCTTTCCTTGTCTCTTGTAGCATTCTTTATTTTAAAGTGTATTTTATCTGATATGAGTATTGCTACTCCAGCTTTCTTTTGATTTCCATTTGCATGAAATATCTTTTCCATCCCCTCACTTTCAGTCTGTATGTGTCACTAGGTCTGAAGTGGGTCTCTTATAGACAGCATATATATGGGTCTTGTTTTTGTATCCATTCTGCAAGCCTGTGTCTTTTGGCTGGAGCATTTAATCCATTCACGTTTAAGGTAATTGTTGATATGTATGTTCCTATTACCATTTTCTTAATTGGTTTGGGTTTGTTTTTGTAGGTCCTTTTCTTCTCTTGTGTTTCCCACTTAGAGAATTTCATTTATCATTTGTTGTAGAGCTGGTTTGGTGGTGCTGGATTCTCTTAGCTTTTGCTTGTCTGTAAAGCTTTTGATTTCTCCACCAAATCTGAGTGAGATCCTTGCTGGGTAGAGTAATCTTGGTTGTAGGTTCTTCCCTTTCATCACTTTAAGTATATCATGCCACTCCCTTCTGGCTTGTAGAGTTTCTGCTGAGAAATCAGCTGTTAACCTTATGGGAGTTCCCTTGTATGTTATTTGTTTTTCCCTTGCTGCTTTCAATAATTTTTCTTTGTCTTTAATTTTTGCCGATTTGATTACTATGTTTCTCAGAGTGTTTCTCCTTGGGTTTATCCTGTATGGGACTCTCTGTGCTTCCTGGACTTGGGTGGCTGTTTCCTTTCCCATGTTAGGGAAGTTTTCAACTACAATCTCTTCAAATATTTTCTCGGGTCCTTTCTCTCTCTCTTCTCCTTCTGGGGCCCCTATAATGCGAATATTGTTGTATTTAATGTTGTCCCAGAGGCCTCTTAGGCTGTCTTCATTTCCTTTCATTCTTTTTTCTTTATTCTGTTCTGCAGCAGTGAATTCAACCATTCTGTCTTCCAGGTCACTTATCCGTTCTTTTGCCTCAGTTATTCTGCTATTGATTCCTTCTAGTGTACTTTTCCTTTCAGTTATTGTATTGTTTATCTCTGTTTGTTTGTTCTTTAATTCTTCTAGATCTTTGTTGAACATTTTCTTGCATCTTCTCCATCTTTGCCTCCAATTTTTTTCCCCCGAGGTCCTGGATCACCTTCACTATCATTATTCTGAATTCTTTTTGTGGAAGGTTGCCTATCTCCATTTCATTTAGTTGTTTTTCTGGGGTTATATCTTGTTCTTTCATCTGATACATAGCCCTCTGTCTTTTCATCTTGTCTATCTTTCTGTGAATGTGGTTTTTGTTCCACAGGCTGCAGGATTATGGTTCTTCTTGCTTCTGCTGTCTGCCCTCTGGTGGATGAGGCTATCTAAGAGGCTTGTGGAAGTTTCCTGATAGGAGGGACTGGTGGTGGGTAGAGCTCAGTAAAACTTTAATCTGCTTGTCTGCTGATGGGTTTGGCTGGGTTCCCTCCCTGTTGGTTGTTTGACCTGAGGCGACCCAACACGGGAGCCTACCTGGGCTCTTTGGTGGGGCTAATGGTGGTCTCTGGGAGGGCTCACTCCTAGGAGTACTTCCCAGAACTTCTGCTGCCAGTGTCCTTGTCACTTGGTGAGCCACAGTTGCCCCCTGCCTCCGCAGGAGACCCTCCAACACTAGCAGGTAGGTCTGGTTCAGTCTTCTGTGGGGTCACTGCTCCTTCCCCTGGGTCCCAGTGCACACACTACTTTGTGTGTGTCCTTTCAGAGTGGAGTCGCTGTTTCCCCCAGTCCTGCCGAAGTCCTGCAATCAAATCCCGTTAGCCTTCAAAGTCTGATTCTCTAGGAATTCCTCCTCCCATTGCCAGACCCCCAGGTTGGGAAGCCTGATGTGGGGCTCAGAACCTTCACTCCAGTGGGTGGACTTCTGTGGTATAAGTGTTCTCCAGTTTGTGAGTCACCCATCCAGCAGTTATGGGATTTGATTTTATTGTGATAGCACCCCTCCTACCGTCTCATTGCAGCTTCTCTTTTGTCTTTGCATGTGGGGTATCTTTTTTGGTGAGTTCCAGTGTCTTTCTGTCAATGATTGTTCAGCAGTTAGTTGTGATTCCGGTATTCTCGAAAGAGGGAGTGAGAGCATGTCCTTCTACTCTGCCATCTTGAACCAATCTCAGGAATGGCATATTTAGATACGGTCCTATAGCTCTTCTCTCAAAATCAAAGAAAGTGTCTAGGTCTGAGGAAGAAACTTAGTTTTGGGGTAGGGAACATGCCCCAATTGCCCCCTGCAGGTGGAGGACAGGATTGGGCACATTGGCCTTCTCAAGGAGTCTCCCAAGTTGAAAACAGTGGGCCAAGGGTGAATTTAGAGGTGAAACAAAGGATCCAGAACTGGAAACCAGTTTGATTATCAAGAAAGCTTGGAGAGCAGAGCCTCAGACCACCCCTGAAATAGTACGTAGGGAAAGGAAGCCTTTAATGGGGCAGAATACATCCTGGGCAGGAGTCCCTGTGAAGGGGACAGCTTATGTGGCCAGATGTGAGTCCTCTTCAGGACTCAATAGGAAAAGAAGAATCTCTTTTCTTGTTGGGAGTAGCTGCTATCTGCTCGACTTTCTGCCTTTTGCTGATATGTTCTGGTACCCTATTGAAATGAACATCACTTTAAATAAAAGTAACCACTTAGAATGATTATTAAATTAATACTGAAAATAGAACACGCTCAAAGTGTGTTCCAAGGGATTCCTGAGAAATGTTACTGAAAAAGTATTCTATGGTCAAATTTTAAGTTTAGATTCTCTACATTTATCCTTTCTTGGTGATTCTCTTTACACATTAGCATAGTAAAAGCTGTGAGAAGTCTTACAGTAAAGAAATCTGTTTTTTCTAATCTTAGTTTACTATGAAACCATTATAATTGTGGTGGGGGCTTACTGTAGAACACACCTTGACAACATGAAAATAAGGGTTAATGAAACATTTGATCTGGTGAAGAAACTGCTAAATATCTGGTGAAAATCCCTTGATTGGAACTGAAAGGAAATTGAGAAGCTGGAGCTAAACCCCAAAAGATTGCAGTCAGAACATCTGTAAAGCATGTTGCATGGGCCTTTTGTATAGTTGGTGCTGGGTTACTTCTTGCTGCAGTTGTTATTGTTTTTATTGTTTAAAGGGAAAGGAGATGAAAAAGGCCTATTCTTGCCAGCTGTGGTTGAACCAAATTGCTGTCAGTATGGTAGATATCAGCTAGTCTTTCAGTTAAGGAACCACTGCAGTTTTGGAGCAGTCATGGTTTCTCCTTGCCTTCAAGTTTTAATATCTTGGTAACTGTCAGTATAAATTTAGATTTTTCTCTATTGTTTTACCATTGTCTCTCTCTCTCTCTTTCTCTTCCTCTCTTTCTCTCTAGATAGATAGAGATAGATATATACTTTTTTGTTTTTAAAAATAAAAATAGAGTTCATTTATTCTACGGAATTCCTCAGGTGAATGGCAGGCAACCACCTTTTGTAATTTTCAGAGGAAAAATATTTGAAGTAGCCAAATGCTCATTCAGTTGGGCTCATTTTAGAAGTAGGCAGAATGGCAAATCAAATTCCTATGGAGCAAAACAGGTATCCAGAGTAAGTGAACAAAACAGGCTGGATGTGAACTACAGTGATTGGAAAAGTGCAGGCTCATTAAATGAGGCAGCTGCTCCAGGAGATAGAAATGTGGGCCACTGTTTCTGAATTACTTGATTTTTACAGAAAAAGCAGAGAATCTGGATCTTTATGTAAAATCCCTCAAATTTTCAACTGGTGCTCATTAAAAAAAAAAAAGAAAAAAACCCACTCTGCAAGTCAAATAAAACATGTTCAGGAACTGGTTTGCAGCTTCTAAATTAGGCAAATGTAAGATTGTTCACAGCAGAACCCGGGCAAGTCCTCACACCAGCTTAGTTCTCTGTTCTGTCTATAGCTGAACCCTTTACAAAGAAACTAGTGTAACAATGTTCCTAGCCAACCCTGTAGCTGAGGTGTCTTTTGTGAACCTTATAAGCATCTGCTTAAAATGAATTTGAGGCCACAGTACCATTATATGATGATCGAAAAAAGTCACATTACATTTCCTACTGGCATTGCCATTAGGAAACTTTCAATTTAAGGTTGTAGGATTTGAGTTAGAAAATATTTAGTAAAACAATGATAGCAGAAAAACTGGCCAAAAGTAAAATAGTTTTCTTAACTGCAAGAATATTTTGGCTATTATATTGTTATGTGATTTAATAATTTTCAGTTGGAGAATATTTCCTAACTTTATTTCCTCAGAATATGGCAGGCAATAAGTTGAATTTTAAATAAATACTACTTAAATTTTTTTTTCCTATTTTTCTTATTCTCTTTGAATGGTGAAATGAAGAGCATGTAATAGCTTGTTAAAAAGATTTTGCACGCATTTAAAATGTCACTGCAGTATTAATGAACTTCTTTGAATGACCTTTGATTTGGGAGTAACCACAATAACATTTTTTTTGATGATCATTAAATATTTTGAGAAGGAAATTAAGTCTTTCTAACAAATCTTCATTTCTTCCCTCCATTACGCTTGGCGGACCTCCTCCCTCTTTTCCTCTACCCTCCCTCCTTGCCTGTTTACAACAGCATTTATGATGAAATCAGAGAGACTTCTCTAATCAGAAAGTTCTTCATGCTTTCCAGGACACAGAAAGAGCAGCTGGTTACTTGCCTTTCTCTGCCTCCTCTCATCTGCCTTTTTCCTTTACCATTTTTATAGCACTGGAATGTAACTACCTTCTTTTTTGCTCTCTGCCACATCTAACCATGAGTCCCTCGAGGACAGGTACCATTCCTTTATATCCAAATAAATAAATGGTGTCTGGTGTGGTATCATGCACATCGTGGGCATGTAATACATAGTTTAAAGTGAATGACTTTCATCTTTCTTTTTTCTCCCTAGTGTAATCACAGTTTTATCACGAGATACAAATAGTGACCTGAAGCTGTCACATCCTCTCTTTTCCTTTTATTGAACCAAGGTTACTATTTCAAACCTAAAAGTGGGAAGAAAAGGAAACCTTAAATTTTAATGATTCTTTGAACATCTTATAGTTGTATATGTTATTTCTAGAAGCTTACGTACAGCTCCCTTGAACCTCTTCAAAGAAAAATAGATGTTAGACTAGTGTTTAAAACAACTGATGTAATCTAATGATATTTTGGGGCACATTAATAAATGGGTTATCATACTGTGTTTCAGATGTACTCATTTTTTTCATTATTTCAAATGTTAATTTGTAGATGATTTGCTGATCTAGTATCTATTCTTTAGCAAAAATTAACTGTCTTATTTTTTCTGTACACATTATGGAATATTTGGAAAGTAGAAAGTAGGGACTTCCCCGGCGGTCCAGTGGTTAGGACTCTGCGCTTCCACTGCAGGGGGCACGGGTTCCATCCCTGGTCAGGGAACTAAGATCCCGTGAGGCATGCAGCGTGCCAACCCTCCCCACCAAAAAAAGAAAGTAGAAAGTAGATAAAAAGATTACCTTAATTTTACTTCCTATAATAGCTGATATTAACTTTTAGAGTCAGTTTCTTCTTTTAAAATGTGTTCATTGTATTACCCCCCAAAACTTTAAAAATCACATTTAAAAAAATATATTTCAATGAGAAAAAGAGATTTAGAAGCTGAGAATTTCACAATCAAAACACTGTTTTTTGTTTTGTTTTGTTTTGTTTTCAAAACACTGTTTTTCTATAAGAATTTTAATAAAAGTTTAAAAATCTTCTATAGATATTTTACTATTGCAGGATAAAAATAATAAATATAGTTTAACTAAGGGACAAACATATACTTAAATATCACTGAGAACATCCTGAACAGCCTGTATAACTGTACTGAAATTGGGTTTCTAGGAATTGTGCATCAGAACCACCAACAGTAAAGAAAGGAGGCAGCCAACTCAACAGCCAACCCCTTACACAGAGTAGCCGTGTGTTCCTGCATTTGGAGAACAACAGCTTTTATCCCTTCACACAAGGTGCTAATACCTGTAGACATCAACTTTTCAGTAAAATCAGTCTTCAGAATGCAAATTATGTTCCCTGTTAACCTATTAAATAATATCTAGCTTATATTATAAAAACGTTCATAGTCAAAGACATGCCTGATTTATTTTGTTTATATATATAGTTTTTTTTTTTAAATAAATTTATTTATTTATTTTTGGCTGTGTTGGGTTTTCGTTTCTGTGTGAGGGCTTTCTCTAGTTGCGGCGAGCGGGGGCCACTCTTCATCGCGGCCTCTCTTGTTGCAGAGCACAGGCTCCAGATGCGCAGGCTCAATAGTTGTGGCTCATGGGCCCAGTTGCTCCGCGGCATGTGGGATCTTCCCAGACCAGGGCTCGAACCCGTGTCCCCTGCATGGCAGGCAGATTCTCAACCACTGCGCCACCAGGGAAGCCCTATATGTAGTTTTAAAAACATTTAATTTTGCAATCTGATATTCTGATTTTTAAAAATCCAGTACCATAATATAAGCATTTTTCTGTGTTATTACACACACCGACTATAAAATTATTTCTAATGACTAATACTGCATTGAATAAATTAATAAATCACTTTCTTACCAAGCATTTGTATTACTCTCAGAATTTTGCTACTGCAGATTACTTGGTGGTTGGCTTTCTTCAAAGCCAAAGCAAAGAAAAACGTTTTCTGTATTAGGGCTAGATCCGAGCAGTGGAATTCCTGGGTCAAAGAATATGAATACTTTTAAGCTTCTTAATGCATAGTTTCAAAATATATTATAAAAACAGTTTATAAAAATTTATTCTTCCACAAATGATGTAAGAGAATGCTGTTTCATTGTAACTTGCCAATATTGGATATGCTCATTTTTGTTAAAGCTTTGTTAATTTATTAGATTAAAATATTATTCAGTTTCCATTTCTCTGAATTTTAGTGATATACATTTTTGGGGGTTTTTTTTTACTCAGAATATTTCTTTTCTCTGAATTGCCCATTTATTGTCTTCTTTAACTATATGTTTTTCATTCTTAAGGACTGGTAGAAAGCATTCAGTCTTCAAACACTATTAGTTAGGACTCTTGGTTGTAAGGACTAAAATCTAGCTTGAACTGGCGTAGGCAGGAAGTGTTTAATAGATCACAGATTTCAAGGAAAAATTTGAACAGTGGAAGGGGCTATGAAGCTAGGCTTCAGGAATAACCTGAACAAAGGACATGACCAGCCCTAATATTTTCCTTTTTTTGTCTTTAATTTCTGCTTTTCTTTGCATTTTGCCTTTATTCTCTTAAACTGCTGATTGGCTTTCTTTACCTAAAGGAAAAATTGTTGCCCACAATGCCTAAGTTTTACTTCTTACATCTACTGCCGCCTGAGAGGGACTGTCTGCTGTTTTCTGTAGTCCCAAGAAAATAATCCTGGATAAGAGCTGTGACCCAGTTTGGGGCAGGTGTTTCGTCCACTAAGCCACTGGGGTTGGGTCATAGAACATGGAAACTTCTGTCTGTGGCAGTCATATGAATGGTTGGATCTGTAAGAGTGGGGTAGAAGGAAGCATTGATGATTCCCAAAAGAAAAGGAATATGTTAGGTGGACAAAATAGTAGGTAACTACTACATGAAAAAGAGAGGATATCCAAGGATTTTATATGCTTTTTCATCCTTTAGAGTTAATCAATAGAAGAATATTTATCAATGCCTACTATGCTACTAGAACTCTCAGGAGAGAACAATTAGGGAAGTAAGAAACATAAGTTCTTGCATTAAAGAATAAGTAAGGTAATCTTTATTCAGAGTACTTTAAAGTGATGGTAGCAATATTTAAGACAGTATTTTATATAAACAACGTGATTTTATTAAGAGCACTTTAAAACAATGGAGATTTCAGTTTTTCTCTAAATTGTCTTTTATTTCTTTACTTTCAAGAAAAATACAGTAAAACATTTTGCCTCCATTTTATGAACTATATATATATCAACCCTAAAATACAGAATTGTGTGCTTGGTTTTCTATTAAGTCAGGGTTAAGGGTTTTAACTTCTGCTTCTGCACTAGTAAAGCTTAACATTATCGTATTTAATCAAGGGAAGATCTATTATTTTAATAGACTCTCTACATATTAAAGAGACCGGGGGGAAATAAGTGAATAATCAAAGACTGAATAAAGCTCAAATGAAGTTAATTAAATGAGGTTAATTTAACAAGCAATGTAGATTCAGTCCAATGCAAGGTACCATTCTCTTGCCTTATTGGGAGAGGGTGGGGAGGGACAGAGACAGAGGGGAGAAGAGAGAGGAGGGAATGAATATGAATGTGTATCAAAGTCAAGCGATGGCTTATTAATGTTAGACTTTTGAAACCCCTATCTGTTAGCAAAGCTAAATATTCCTGATCCTTAACTCAATAGGGCAAGCACGTTTTAGAAGGAGTCAAACTAAAGGAGTACATTGTACAGGGTAATGACTCTTCAGGATAAATTTAAAACTACTTTAGCAAAATAATATATTTTAGTAACTAAGTTAGAACTTTTGTAGGAAGATAGATATAAGTATCATGCTAATTTTTAAAATAAAACCAATAGAATGCCACTCAAGAGGAAATTAAGTGTTTGTATTCACAAATAATTTTGTCTTAAATATTGCTACTGTTCTATACACTTGTATGTTAGTGACATTTCTGGTCCTGTGCAATCTCCTGTTGACATTTTTGAAGTTGCCATAGGTCCTGATAATAGGTAAAGAAGTTTGGGTTCTGCCTCTGGAGTTTCACAAAGTACTTATGACTTTTCTCTGCGAAATAAGAATTCTTTCTAGTTTTATTGAATCCTGAGTGATTTATCTACCTGTATACGTGGACTTCCCACCCCCATTCTTTATTTTCTAGAAAGGTAATTTAATTTTCTGGATGCATTTAGGTAGTGATTGATTCCAAAAAAGTGGTTACAGAAGCCACTTCTTGGCAGTCGTATGTCAATGTCTAAAATCCATTTCCCAAGAACCCTTGAAGTACTATCTTGTTTTGATTGATTTCTTTGTTGCAGTTCTAATTTTCCCCTTGATAGTTAGATGCCTTTGCCTGTCAGATCTTGGTAGGATACAATCCTGAAAATCCCCCACTTTATTTTTTTCAGACCCTGAACTTCTACCTGTCATCTCAGATTGCTGCAAAACCAGTTTGATGGAAAGACTAAAAATAAATGAATCCTTAGAACCAGGAGCTTAACAAAAAAGAGTTTAGGTTTCAGGTGGTAAAATACCCAATGACACGATCAGCTTTCTGGTTGTCTTTTCTAAAGTGTTTGACTACAGAGTGGAGGGAAGTTAAGAGGACATTTTAAAGTATTTTCCTTTAGAATATTTTCATTACGAATAATGTCAATAGATGATCCAAATGAAAATAATTAAGAAGAGACAATAATACCTTTCCCAAATTTGTTTTACAACTCTGTGATTCTTACCACAATCCATTTTGATCAAGTTGGCTAAGGGAAAAACTGGGAAATAGATAACAGTAATAAATGTGTTGTTCTCATGGTTGCGTTGGCAAGAGGGTTATAATACAAGTCATCTAATTCCAGTACAGGACTCTGTCTGCTAGAACATGCTGTTAGTCCCACTGTTTTTGGAACACCCTCTGACTAGACAACAGCATGTCCTCATGTCAGTCAACATGGTGTTCAAATTCTGTGCAGAATTATGACTCTTAGAGAAAACCGTGTGCTTGCACAGTGCATATTGGATTGCAATATTTTGTGAATTATTTATTTCATAAAGTTGATATAATATAATATATACAGTAGAAGTGAACATAAGGACCTTTCAGGCATGTCATTTTTAACCGTATCAGTTTGATTTGAAAGAAGTGGAGTTAGCAAAGCCAGAACAGAGTGAACTAATGTGACCTAACTTCTCAGGGAGTGTTGTCAGAGGGCTTGAGATGCTATTTATATGTAACATTCATTTGGGGAATATATCAAAATAAGTGACCTTGGAAAGGGTTTTAATGTGTGTTGTTTTTTTTTTAATTATAAAAAGAAAAATGTTTTGTTAAAAAACAGGCTTAGAATTCTTTTCTGGGTAAATCTTAATAATTGGAGTGGGCTTTTTAAAAGAATTTTATTTTTATACAATTTTTAAAGGTTACACTCCACTAACAGTTTTTTTTTTAAGTGGTAGCACTGGCGATAGCTCCAGTCAGTTTTATTTTTTAAAATTTTAATTTAAAGGATATACTATATAGCATAGGTAATTATACCCATTATCTCGTAATAACCTATAATGGAATATAATTTGCAAAAATACTGAATCAATATGCTGTACACCTAAAACTAACACAATATTATAAATCAAGTATACTGCAATAAAAAATTAAAAATTTTAATTTATTTATTTTTAATTTTTATTGAAATATGGTTAATGTATCATATTATGCTAGCTTTAGGTGTACTACATAGTAATTTGACTTTTTAAAAAACTTTTATTGGAGTATAGTTGCTTTACAATGTTGTGTTAGTTTCTACTGCACAGCAAAGTGAATCTGCTATACGTATACATATTTCCCCTCTTTTTTGGATGTCCTTCCCATTTAGGTCACCACAGAGCATCGAGTAGAGTTCCCTGTGCTGTACAGTATGTTCTCATTAGTTATCTATTTTATACAGAGTATCAATAGTGTATATGTGTCAATCAAAATCCCTCAATCCCTTCCACCCACCCCCTTTCCCCTTGGTATCCATACATTTGTTCTCTATGTCTGTGTGTCTACTTCTGCTTTGCAAATAAGATCATCTATACCATTGTTCTAGATTCCATATATATGCATTAATATACAATATTTGTTTTTCTCTTTCGGACTTACTTCACTCTGTATGACAGTCTCTAGGTCCATCCATGTCTCTACAAATGACCCAGTTTTGTTCCTTTTTATGGCTATGTAATATTCCATTGTATATATGTACCACATCGTCTTTATCCATTCCTCTGTCAATGGACGTTTAGGTTGCTTCCATGTCTTGGCTATTGTAAATAGTGCTTCAATGAACATTGGGGTGCACGTGTCTTTTTGAATTATGGTTTTCTCTGGGTATATGCCCAGTAATGGGATTGCTGGGTCATATGGTAGTTCAATTTTAGTTTTCTAAGGAACCTCCATACTGTTCTCCATAGTGGATGTATCAATTTACATTCCCACCAAGAGTGCATGAGGGTTCCCTTTTCTCCACACCCTCTCCAGCATTTATTGTTTGTAGACTTTTTGATGATGGCCATTCTGACCGGTGTGAGGTGATACCTCATTGTAGGTTTTTTTTTTCTTTATTATTATTATTATTATTTTTCTTTGGCTGCATTGGGTCTTAGTTGCGGCACACGGGTTCTATTCGTTGAGACATGCAGGATCTTTTGTTGCGGTGCACGGGCTTCTCTCTAGTTGTAGCGTGTGGGTTTTTCTCTCTCTAGTTGTGGTGCATGGGCTCCAGAGCATGCCGGCTTCAGAGCACATGGGCTCTGTAGTTGCAGCACCAGGCTCTCTCATTGAGGTGTGCGAGCTCCGCAGTTGTGGCGCGTGGGCTTAGTTGCCCCATGGCATGCAGGATCTTAGTTCCCTGACCAGGGGTCAAACTGGCGTCCCCTGCATTGGAAGGTGGTGGATTCTTCACCACTGGACCACCAGGGAAGTCCCCTCATTGTAGTTTTGATTTGCATTTCTCTAATGATTAGTGATGTTGAGCGTCCTTGCATGTGTTTGTTGGCAATCTGTATATCTTCTTTGGAGAAATGTCTAGGTCTTCCACCCATTTTTTGATTGCGTTGTTTGCTTTTTTGATATTGAGCTGCACGAGCTGTTTGTATATTTTGGAGATTAATCCTTTGTCAGTTGCTTCATTTGCGAATACTTTCTCCCATTCTGAGGGTTGTCTTTTCATCTTGTTTATGATTTCCTTTGCTGTGTAAAAGCTTTTACGTTTAGTTAGGTTCCCTTTGTTTATTTTTGTTTTTATTCTCATTACTCTAGGAGATGGGTCCAAAAAGATCTTGCTGTGATTTATGTCATAAGAGTGTTCTGCCTGTGTTTTCCTCTAAGAGTTTTATAGTGTCTGGTCTTACATTTACGTGTCTAATCCATTTTGAGTTTATTTTTGTGTATGGTGTTAGGGAGTGTTCTAATTTCATTCTTTTACATGTAGCTGTCCAGTTTTCCCAGCACCACTTATTGAAGAGACTGTCTTTTCTCCATTGTGTATTCTTGCCTCCTTTGTCATAGATTAAGGGTCCATAGGTGCATGGGTTTATATCTGGACTTTCTATCCTGTTCCATTGATCTATATTTCTGTTTTTGTGCTAGTACCATACTGTCTTGATTACTGTAGCTTTGTAGTATAGTCTGAAGTTGGGGAGCCTGATTACTCCAGCTCCATTTTTCTTTCTCAAAATTGCTTTGGCTATGCATGGTCTTTTGTGTTTCCATAGAAGTTGTAAAATTTTTTGTTCTAATGCTGTGAAAAATGCCATTGGTAATTTGATAGGGATTGCATTGAATCTGTAGATTGCTTTGAGTAGTATAGTCATTTTCGCAAGATTGATTCTTCCAATCCAAGAACATGGTATATCTCACCATCTGTTTGTGTCATCTTTTATTCCTTTCATCATTATCTTATAGTTTTCTGTGTACAGTTCTTTCGTCTCCTTAGGTATGTTTATTCCTAGGTATTTTATTCTTTTTGTTGCAACGGTAAATGGGATTATTTCCTTGATTTCTTTTTCTGATCTTTTGTTGTTAGTGTATAGGAATGCAAGAGATTTCTGTGTATTAATTTTGTATCCTGTGGCTTTACTAAATTCATTGATTAGCTCTAGTAGTTTTCTGGTGGCATCTTTAGGATTTTCTATGTATAGTATGTCATCTGCAAACAGTGACAGTTTTACTTCTTTTCTGATTTGGATCCCTTTAATTTCTTTTCCTTCTCTGATTACCGTGGCTAGGACTTCCAAAACCATGTTGAATAATAGTGGTGAGAGTGGACACCCTTGTCTTGTTCCTGATCTTAGAGGAAATGCTTTCAGTTTTTCACCATTGAGAATAATGTTTGCTGTGGGTTTTTCATATATAGGCTTTATTATGTTGAGGTAGGTTCCCTCTGTGCCCACTTTCTGGAGAGTTTTTATCATAAATTGGTGTTGAATTTTGTTAAAAGCTTTTTCTGTATCTATTGAGATGATGATATGGTTTTTATTCTTCAATTTGTTAATATGGTGTATCACTTTGATTGATTTGCATATATTGAAGAATCTTTGCATCTCTGGGATAAATCCCACTTGATCATGGTGTATGATCCTTTTAATGTGTTGTTGGATTTGGTTTGCTAGTATTTTGTTGAGGATTTTTGCATGTATGTTCATCAGTGATATTGGCCTGTAAGTTTCTTTTCTTGTAGTATGTTTGTCTGGTTTTGGTATCAGGGTGATGGTGACCTTGTAGAATGAGTTTGAGAGTGTTCCTCCTGCTGCAATTTTTTTTTTTTTTAAAAGAGTATAGTTCTTTTTTTTTTTTTTAATAAATTTATTTATTTATTTATTTATTTTTGGCTGTGTTGGGTCTTCATTGCTGCACACGGGTTTTCTCTAGTTGCAGTGAGTGGGGCTACTCTTCATTGTATTGTGCAGGCTTCTCATTGCTGTGACTTCTCTTTTTGTGGAGCAGAGGCTCTAGGTGCACGGGCTTCAGTAGTTGTGGCACATGGGCTCAGTAGTTGTGGCTTGTGGGCTCTAGAGCACAGGCTCAGTAGTTGTGGCACACAGGCTTAGTTGCTCTGCTGCATGTGGGATCGAACCCGTGTCCCCTCCATCGGCAGGCGGATTCTTAACCACTGCACCACCAGGGAAGTCCCCCGGTGCAATTTTTTGGAAGAGTATGAGAAGGATAGGTGTTAGTTCTTCTCTAAATGTTTGATAGAATTCACCTGTGAAGCCACCTGGTCCTGGGCTTTTGTTTGTTGGAAGATTTTTAATCGTAGGTTCAATTTCATTACTTGTGATTGGTCTGTTCATATTTTCTGTTTCTTCCTGGTTCAGTCTTGGCAGGTTGTACTTTTCTAAGAATTTGTCCATTTCTTCCAGGTTTTCCATTTTATTGGCATATAGGTGCTTGTAGTAGTCTCTTACGATCCTTTGTATTTCTACAGTGTCAGTTGTAACTTCTCTTTGATTTCTATTTTATTTATTTGAGTCCTCTCCCTTTTTTTCTTGATGAGTCTGGCTAACGGTTTATCAATTTTGTTTATCTTTTCAAAGATCCAACTTTTAGTTTTATTGATCTTTGCTATTGTTTTCTCCATTTCTATTTCATTTATTTCTCCTCTGATTTTTATGATTTCTTTCCTTCTACTAGTTTTGCGTTTTGTTCATTCTTCTTTCTCTAGTTGCTTTAGGTGTAAGGTTATGTTGTTTATTTGAGATATTTCTTGTTTCTTGAGGTAAGATTGTATTGCTATAAACATCCCTCTTAGAACTGCTTTTGCTGCATCCCATAGGTCTTGGGTTATCATGTTTTCATTGTCATTTGTTTCTAGGTATTTTTTGATTTCTTTAGTGATCTCCTGGTTATTTAGTAGCGTATTGTTTAGCCTCCATGTGTTTGTGTTTTTTACAGTTTTTTTCCTGTAATTGATTTCTAATCTCAGAGCGTTGTGGTCAGAAAAGATGCTTGATATGATTTCAATTTTCTTAAATTTACTGAGGCTTGTTTTGTGAATCAAGATGTGATCTACCTTGGAAAATGTTCTGCGTGCACTTGAGAAGAAAGTATTTTCTGTTGCTTTCAGATGGAATGTCCTATAAATATTAATTGTCTGGTCTAATGTGTCATTGAAATCTTCTGTTTCCGTATTTATTTTCTGTCTGGATGATCTGTCCATTGGTGTAGGTGGGGTGTTAAAGTCCACCATTATTGTGTTACTGTCAATTTCCCTTTTTATGGCTGTTAGCATTTGCCTTATGTATTGAGGTGCTCCTATGTTGGGTGCATAAATATTTACAATTGTTATATCTTCTTGGATTGATCCCTTGATCATTATGTAGTGTCCCTCCTTGTCTCTTGTAATAGTCTTTATTTTAAAGTCTATTTTGTCTGATATGAGAATTGCTACTCCAGCTTTCTTTTGATTTCCATTTGCATGGAATATCTTTTTCCATCCCCTCACTTTCAGTCTGTATGTGTCCCTAGGTCTGAAGTGGGTCTCTTATAGACAGCATATATATGGGTCTTGTTTTTGTATCCATTCAGCCAGTTTCTGTCTTTTGGTTGGAGCATTTAATCCATTTGCATTTAAGGTAATAATTGATATGTATGTTCCTATTACCATTTTCTTAATTGTTTTGGGTTTTTTTTTTGTAGGTCTTTTTCTTCTCTTGTGTTTCCCACCTAGAGAAGTTCCTTTAGCATTTGTTATAATGCTGGTTTGGTGGTGCTGAATTCTCTTAGCTTTTGCTTCTCTGTAAAGCTTTTGATTTCTCCGTTGAATCTGAATGAGATCCCTGCTGGGTAGAGTAATCTTGGTTGTAGGTTTTTCCCTTTCATCACTTAAAATATGTCCTGCTACTCCCTTCTGGCCTGCAGAGTCCAAAGACCTACCTAGAGGTATTGGAGGGCCTCCTGGGGAGGTGGGGATTGGCTCTGGGCACTGTGGGACCAGCTCAGACAATGCCCTGCCCCAACTCCCACGTGTACTTGTCCCCAAAGTCCACTGCTGCTAAGGCTAGACCAATTTCAATTGTGGGAACACTCATTGTCTATTCAGGTATTCCTCAGACGCAGGATTTACCAAGCCGATCTCAGGGATTTAGTCAGCAGCTTGTGCACCTTCACGGAAAGATTTCCATTCCTTTTTCTTAGTCTCCCTGCCCCTGGGGCTCAGCTTTGGTTTTGGGCCCATCTCTGCATGTGCATCACTCTCAGGCGTCTGTTCCCTGCCCAGGTGAGAGGGAGCGAAAGCAGTGGCTGATTAGGGCACACTTACTCCTTCCGCCTGGGGAGGGGTACAGCAGCCACAACTGGGGTGTGTGCAAGTTGCCTGTGGCGGCAGGGACCAGCAGGCAATTGCAACAGACTGTGGCATGCTCGGTCTGGTGGGAGTCCCTCCCAGTGCCCACAGAGGAAAGGGCTGGCGTGTGGGGGGCAGTGGCAGCCCCACCCCTTGCACACCTCTCAACAATGGTGCCTCGTTTCCTCGGCAGATCACGCTTCCTCTAGGGGCATTCCCAGCCATGGAGCCCCTCACTCCCGTCCCCTCTGTTGTATTCACACAGCCAATAGCATTCATCTCCCCAGATCCTCTCTCTTAACCTCTCACTTTAGTACTCAGCCCCCACCAGCATTGGCAGATTTCCATCTCATGCAGGGGCACTCAGGACCCCAGAGCCTATGCGGGCGGAGGAAGCCTTGGCTTGAGGGATAGGCGAACTACCCAGATGGGAGCCCTTTCCAGTCCCCATGGAGGCCGAAGAAGCTGGCGGGTGGGGAAAGGGGTTGTAATAGCGGCCCCGCCCCTTGGGCACCACTCAACAATGATGCCTTGCTTCTATGGTGTTCTGGGCTTTTTTCCACAAACTTCCCCGGTTGTGCAGTCCCTTATTCCTGTAGCTTCAGGCTGTCTTTATACAGCCAACAGCTGTCCCCTCCCTGCGTCCACACTCCAAACCCCACTTTCCAGCACCCAGCCCCCCTCAGCAACAGGTGACTCACGACTCAGGCTGGGGTGTGCAGAGCTGCAGCGTAGACTATGCACGCAGTTCTTACTTTGTCCTGCCTTCCACAGGCCATCCACTGCATTCTCCTTTGATCCCCTGAAGGTCTCCTTCTGTCCCAGCTGACTTCCCCACCGTGAGGGATTTTCTGAGTGCGGGCACCTCCCCTCACCTTCAGCTTCCCACCAGGGTTGCTGGTCCCTTTTTTGACTCCTCTTTTCTTTTTTTTCTTCTTTCTTTCGTCCTACCGAGTTGTGAGGGGATTTTTCTTGTGCTTTTAGGTGTCCGAAGTCTTCCCCTAATGCTCAGCAGGTGCTCTGTGAGAAGTGTTCCATTTATAGATGTATTCTTGATATACTTGTGAGGGGTGACAAATTCTGCATCCTCCTATTCCGCCATCTTGCCTCCTTCTTCCATTTACAAGTATCACAAAAGATTGGCTGTATTCCTCATGTCTTATTAAGGAATGTTTAATACAAATTTCATTTAACCCCACAATGTACTATATAAGGTTAAAATCCTTCTAATATTTCTGGACTTTTTTCCCTATTTATCAACCTTAGATGTACTTACATGTAATGAGACTGTCTAGGTGTTTTTTTTAATTCTAATTTTATTTAATTTTTATTTTTATAAATTTTTATTGAAGTATAACATATATAAGAGAAAAATACACAAATAATACATGTACAACTACATTAAATTTCACAAAGTGAATTTCCCATTAATCAGCATCCAGATCATGAAACTGAAGATTAACATCCCCCTAGAAGCTCTCTTGTACTTATCTTACTGTCACCCACCCAAAGGAAATTACTATCTTGAATTATAACACCATAGATTAATTTTGCCTATTTTTGAACTTTATGTAAATGGAATCATATGGTGCGTATTCTTTTGTCTGGTTTACTTCACTTAGCATTATGTTTGCAAGAAGCATTCATCTTGCTATGGGTAGCTGCTGTTCGTTCACTCTTATTGCTGTTCAGTTTTCCATGGTATGAATATACCACAATGGGTTTATCTATTCTACTGTGGTTGAGCATTTGGCTGTTTCCAATTTGGGGCTATTAAAATCAGTGCTGCCATGAACATTTGTGTGCCTGTCTTTGGTACATATTTGAGTACATTCTTCTGTTGGGTATGTACCAGGTGTGGAAATTCTGGGTCATGGCATTATGCATATGGCCAGGCTTAGTAGATCCTACTATTTATTCAAAGTAGTTGTGTTAATTTACATTCCCAGTAGGAGTGTTTGAAAACTCTTGTTGATCTGTAAATTACAACTTGCTTTTCTTTTTTCTTCTTTTTAGGTCTTAGTATTCTTTCCATGCCAGGACATAGAGATCTACTTCATTCTTTTTATATATATATATATATGGTATTCCATAGGAATATAGGTTACTTAAGGTTTCTCTAATGTTGACCATGAAGGTGTTTTCTTTTATTTTTGCTATATAAAAATGCATAACTTCCAAAATTTAAAGTATACCCACCTTTTTACACCATAGTTTATAACAGATACATTTGACATGTACAAATTATTCATTAAATATGTACAAGTGATTTTTTAAACTTTTTATTTTGAAATAATTTTAGATTTATAGAAAGTTGCAAAAAGAGTACGGAGAGTTCCCATATACCCAGCTTCCCCTAATGCTAACAACTTTCATAACTATGGTACAATTATAAAAACTAAGAAATTAACATTGGTATAATACTGTTAACTAACCTACAGACTTTATTTGATTTTATCAGTTTTTTCACTGACATCTTTTTTTTTTTCCAGTCCAGGATTCAATCTGGGATCACTGATTGCATTTAGACCTCATATCTTTTTAGTCTCCTTTGATCTGTGACAGTTCCTCAATCTTTCTTTGTCTTTCATGACTCGAGGTTTTTGAAGAGAACTGGTCAGTTATTTTGTAGAATCCCCTCAATTTGGGTTTGTTTGATGTTTACCCATAATTTTATAGAGATGTTCATTTTTGGCAAGAATACCACAGAAGTGATATGTCCTTCTCAGTGTATCATGTCAGAGTGTATGTGATGTCAATATGTCTTGATACAGATGATGTTAAACCTTGATCACTTGGCTAAGGTGATGTATGCCAGGTTTCTCCACTGTAAAATTATTATTTTTCCCTTTACAATTAATAAATATCTTGGGGTAGAAACTTTGAGAATATTCAAATATTCTGTTTCTCCTCAAACTTTCACCTACTTTTTAGCATAGATTTTGCTTGCAACAGTTATTACTGTGCTCTTCTAACAATTTTTTCTTTTTCTCATTCCTTCTATGTTTATTAACTGGAATTTCTCTGTAAGGAACAGCTGTTCCTTCTCTCCCATTTGTTTAACTATTCAGTTATTTGTTAATGTCAGTATGGACTCATTCACTTTTATTTTGTGGGTTATAATCCAATACTACAGTTATTTATTTTGTTGCTCAGTTGTTCCAGTTTGGCCATTAGGAGCTCTTTGAGGTGGCAGCTGTGCCCTTTCAACATGCCTCTGTCTTCCTTTGAACTCTTCCTTACTTTCTGGCATCATAAAATGTTCTAGGCTCATCTTAAATTTTTCCTGCCCCACCCCTGGAATCAACCAGTTCTCTAAGATCTCCTGATGTCTTTTACTGGAGAATAGTATTTAGAAACCAAGATATTGGCTTTGGGTGTGCTCATTGCTACTGGGGTTGCCTTGCTTCTGAACATTCATTGTTTTTTGTCATTTGTGCTTTCCTCCTGGATTGTGACATTCAGAGTACACATTCATTGTTTTTTTTAAAGTAAATATTTAAAGCTATAAATTTTCTTCTAAATACTATGATAAATAGAGCTTCCATTACCATTTATTTCTAAATAGCTTATAACTCGACTTCTATTTCCTCTTTGGCCCAAGGTTTATCAGATGTATGTCGAAGTTTCCATGTATGTGGTTTTTGACTACCGTTTGTTGTCGATTTTCATGTTATTTTATTGTGGACAATGAATGTGGGTGTAATATATTTTTCTTTTTATGAATATATTAAAATGTCAGTTGTGGCTGATTACGTGGTCAATTTTTGTGGTTATACCATGTGTTTGGAAGAAACGATTATTAGATATAAGTTCCGATTATGGCCATACGTTAAGCTTGTTAATTATGTTATTCAAATCCTCAGTATCTTTACCTATTTTTCATGTCATTGTGACCATTTCTGTGAGAAATGTGTTAATACCTTTTATTATGATTATTAATTTGTTCTTATTGGATTTTTAACAGATTTTTCCTTTATATAATTTGAGGCTACGTTTTGAGTATACAAAGGCTCATAATTAGTATTTTTCGTGGTAAATTGGGCTTTTTATCAAAATAAAAGTGTTGTTCCATTTAATGTCTTGCTAGTTATTAGCATTAATATATATCTTTTATTGTTTTAAAGCATCTGTCCAGTATATATTTTCTTAACCTTTTTTCTACATTCCTCTGTTAAATATTTTTTAAAGGTGTGACTCCTGAAAACAAATTCAGCTGATTTTTTTCCTCTTAGTATGCTTAGAGAAATACTTTCAGGGTACAAAGTGGGACTGGAAATAGTACGATTCATGAAAAATATTTTAAAGGTGCATTTAGGCTTTTCAGAACTTCTTCCCAGTCTAACTTCCCAAAGGCTGATAATTACTCTTCCCTGACTCGGGCAGATGGCACAGGTACTATCAAAACAGCTAGTTCCTCACCTGATTTCCCCACAGTGAAGCCCATCATTTAACAACTGCTGTACACACACACACACACACACACACACACGCACACACACGCACAAGCTTACAGACAGCATTTCAGTACCTCATTCATTCATTTTTCTAAACAGAACATAGTATAATAAATACCCATTTACACAGATTCAAAAATTACCAAGTTTTTGTTATATGTGTTTCATCAGTTCCTATTCTTGTTTGCTGAAGTAATTCAAGGCAGATCCAAGACTCCATACTGTTTTCATCCCTGCTTACTTCAGTTTGTTTTTTTTTTTTAAATAAATGTATTTATTTATTTTTGGCTGCGCTGGGTCTTTGTTGCTGCTCATGGGCCTTCTCTAGTTGTGAGAGCGGGGGCTACCCTTCATTGCGGTGCACGGGCTTCTCATTGTGGTGTCTTCTCTTTGTTGTGGAGCACAGGCTCTAGGCACGTGGGCTTCAGTACTTGTGGCTCGCAGGCTCAGTAGTTGTGGCTCACGGGCTCTTGAGCACAAGCTCAGTAGTTGTGGCGCACAGGCTTAGTTGCTCCATGGCATGTGGGATCTTCCCAGACCAGGGCTTGAACCCGTGTCCCCTGCATTGGCAGGTGGATTCTTAACCACTGCGCCACCAGGGAAGTCCCTACTTCAGTTTGACATGCCATTTTCTTATATAACAACAGTATTATTAGCCCTAAATTAGCAACAGTTCCTCAGTATTATCTAATTCCCAGTCCATAATCAAATTTCCTCAATTCTTGAAAAAGAAGTATATTTTTTTACAGTTTATTTGTTTGAATCTGATTCTGTACAAGGTCCATGTATCCCATTTGACTGTCACTTGTCTTCTCTTTTATCTTGAAAATTCTCTCCCTCCTTTTCTCCCTTTGTCATCATTAACTTGTAGAAACTGGACCAAATATCCTTTTAAGTGCCTCATTCTTAAATATGAATAGACAATAAAGGATCTCCAGACTTTTGAGAGATGCCTCACATGTGAAAGACAAAAAGTAAAGAAAGAAAAAAACAAACCCAAAGGAAACAGAAACAATGCAGTGAGCTGAAGAAAACTTTAAAAACACATTATAATTGATAACCTCAAAAAAATAAACAGAATAAATGGTATCAATGAAACAAAAACAAGGTGCAGTAAAAAGAGGACCTTTTGGAGAATAAGAATTCTTGGTAATTAAAATATGATAGCAGAAATTAAAAATTTCATAGGCAGGATGGAAGATAATGAAAGTAGAACAAAATGTCAAAAGTGGTATGATGGCAAAGAAAGGGTAAGAAAATTAGAAGATCTCTCTGGGAAGCCCCACATTCAAAAAAATAGAAAGATGCTCCAGAAAGAAAACAGAGAAAATGGAGGGGAAGGAATCTTTCTCCTCTTCCTAGGGAAAAATTCCTGGAATTCAAAGACTTCCATTTCCAAAGGAATTATTCACCATGCGCCCAGTACAGAGAATGACAAAAGACTAACATGAAGATATATTGTGATCAAATTTAAGAATACAAAGTGAAAAGAGAAACTTTTAAACCTTCTGAACTGGGGTGGAGACAGGGTGGGGAGCACCTACCATGTACCACACAAAGCAGTAGGACTTAGAATGTCATTGGACTTCTCAGAAGCAACATTAAGAGTTAGGAAACAGTAGAACAAAGCCCTAATTTTCTGATGAAGATTACTTTCCTCATCTATGATTCTACATCCAGCCAAACTCTTCAGTCTGAGATCAAATAAAGATATTTTCAGATTATCAAGGTCTCAGATTTACCTCTCATGCACAAAAAGCTCTTGGAGGATTTACTCCACCAAAAGGAGTAAACCAAGGAGGAGGAAGACTTTAGAACCAGGATACAGGAGATCTGACATGAAAGGAAGCTGAAATGATAAGGAAGGAAAGTCCCAGAATGACAGTTGTATAGTCAAACCAGAGCATAATGAGACTAGAGCAGGGGGGTGGAGAGCTCTAGGAAGGCTGCCTCTGGAAAAGAAATGATATGGAAGGATTATTTGCTGTGCTGAAAGTATCGAGAGAGGAGGATTACACCTCTGTAAGATTCAGAAGAAGTGATAGGCACACAAAAAAACTAAGAAGGAAGAAAAAGAGATGTTTTTTAATCCAGGGACAACAAAAAGTTGTACAAAAAAAGAAATGTGATCATGGCATAACATGTAGCCCATAGTGAATAATATCAACACTGGATAAAAAGATTGATTTAACTATATTGGGAGGATGAGGGGAGGAAGGCTCTGTGTGTGTGCATGTGTGTGCGTGTGTGTGTGTATGTCTGTATAGATGTGTAGATATGTATAGGAGGGTTAATTCTTATTACAATTGTGTTAGAGACTGCAAGGTACTTATCCCAACATACATTCTTCTTTTTTCCTTAGAAATAGAACTATGGATATATCTGGGGGTTAATCTTTCCAGTTAAAAGACTACATTTCTCAGCTTAACTTGCAGCTAGGTACAGCCAGGTATCTAGGTTCAGCAGAAGTATACAGTGGTACTTCCAGGAAATCTCCTTGAAAGGGACAGAGGAGTCTTCTACTGCTGATGGTCTGGAATGGGAAAGTGATAGTTGGCATTTCTGCCATTATCATAGACCATGAGAATAATGGACACACACCAAAGATAGTAGACCACAGAGTTGGAAGGATCCTGGGGCCCTGATGACACTCTAAAGCTATCATATCAGCATTGGACTGGCTACCAATACATTTGTTTTATGCAAGATAATATATTGATACCTTTGTATATCTAAGTCATCATATTCAGGTCTCAGTTATATTAAGTAGCAGAACCAGATTTAACTGATTTATTCACTAGACAATATCTAAAATGAAATTTAAGAAATAACAGTATAAGCATGTTATTTAATAATACAGAGTTAAATACTAGAAGAAAAAAAGTTGAAAGTAGTTATTTTGGGCAGTGAGAATTGGGGTAAAATCAAATGGTTACTATTTTTTCATATAACTTTTAGAAATATTTGACATTTTAAGTTATGTACATGTATTACTTTGATAAAAGTTAAATTATTTGTTCAGGTACATTTTAATTAGTATTACAAGTAAAAATACACATTCATTGCAAAAATTCAAACAATACAAAAGATATAAATTTATGCTTCCCTTCAATATTTGTTGCCTTTTCCCTGCCTGAGAGTTCCACTCTTCTCCCCAGGGAAAATGGCTATTTGGTATGTGTCTCTCTGTACTTTTTTCTGTACATTCATTTAGCATATAAGAGAAGCATAGTTTTTTTTCTTGTTTTTTTTTAACATCTTTATTGGAGTATAGTTGCTTTAAAATGTTGTGTTAGTTTCTGCTGTATAACAAAGTGAATCAGCTACATGTATACATATATCCCCATATCCCCTCCCTCTTGCGCCTCCCTCCCACCCTCCCTATCCCACCCCTCTAGGTGGTCACAAAGCACCAAGCTGATCTCCCTGTGTTATGCAGCTGCTTCCCACTAGCTATCTATTTTACATTTTGTAATGTATATATGTCAATGTTACTCTCTCACTTCGTCCCAGCTTACCCTTCCCCCTCCCCGTGTCCTCAAGTCCATTCTGTACGTCTGCATCTTTATTACTGTCCTGCCCCTAGGTTCATCAGAACCATTTTTTTTTAAAGATTTCATATATATGTGTTAGCATACGGTATTTGTTTTTCTCTTTCTGACTTACTTCACTCTGTATGACAGACTCTCGGTCCATCCAACTCAGTACAAATAACTCAATTTCATTTCTTTTTATGGCTGAGTAATATTCCATTGTATATATGTGCCACATCTTTATCCATTCATCTGTCGATGGACACTTAGATTGCTTCCGTGTCCTGGCTATTGTAAATAGTGCTGCAATGAACACTGTGGTAGATGTCTCTTTTTGGTTTATGGTTTTCTCAGGGTATATGCCCAGTGGTGGTATTGCTGGGTCTTATGGTAGTTCTATTTTTAGTTTTTTAAGGAACCTCCATACTGTTCTCCATAGTGGCTGTATCAATTTACATTCCCACCAACAGTGCAAGAGGGTTCCCTTTTCTCCTCACCCTCTCCAGCATTTATTGTTTGTAGATTTTTTGATGATGGCCATCCTGACTGGTGAGAGGATGGCCTCATTGTGGTTTTGATTTGCATTTCTCTAATGATTAGTGATGTTGAGCATCCTTTCATGTGCTTGTTGGCAATCTGTATATCTTCTTTGGAGAAATGTCTATTTAGGTCTTCTGCCCATTTTTGGATTGGGTTGTTTGATTTATGATATTGAGCTGCATGAGCTGCTTGTATATTTTGGAGATTAATCCTTTGCAAATATTTTCTCCCATTCTGAAGGGTTGTCTTTTCCTCTTCTTTATGGTTTCCTTTGCTGTGCAAAAGCTTTTAAGTTTCATTAGGTCCCATTTGTTTATTTTTGTTTTTATTTCCATTTCTCTAGGAGGTGGGTCAGAAAGGATCTTGCTGTAATTTATGTCACACAGTGTTCTGCCTATGTTTTCCTCTAAGAGTTTTATAGTGTGTGGCCTTACATTTAGGACTTTAATCCATTTTGAGTTTATTTTTTGTGTATGGTGTTCCGAAGTGTTCTAATTTCATTCTTTTACTTGTAGCTGCCCAGTTTTCCCAGCGCCACTTATTGAAGAGGTTGTCTTTTCTCCATTGTATATTCTTGCCTCTTTTATCAAAGATAAGGTGACCATAGGTGCGTGGGTTTATATCTGGACTTTCTATCCTGTTCCATTGATCTATATTTCTGTTTTTGTGCTAGTACCATACTGTCTTGATTACTGTAGCTTTGTAGTATAGTCTGAAGTCAGGGAGCCTGATTCCTCCAGCTCCATTTTTCTTTCTCAAGTTTGCTTTGGCTATTTGGGGTCTTTTGTGTTTCCATACAAATTTTGAAATTTTTTGTTCTAATTCTGTGAAAACTGCCATCGGTAGTTTGATAGGGATTGCATGGAATCTGTAGATTGCTTGGGTAGTATAGTCATTTTCACAATGTTGATTCTTCCAATCCAAGAACATGGTATATTTCGCTATCTGTTTTTATCTTCTTTAATTTCTTTCATCAGTGTCTTATAGTTTTCTGCATACAGGTCTTTTGTCTCCCTAGGTAGGTTTATTCCTAGGTATTTTATTCTTTTTGTTGCAATGGTAAATGGGAGTGTTTCCTTAATTTCTCTTTCACATTTTTCATCATTGGTGTATAGGAATGCAAGAGATTTCTGTGCATTAATTTTGTATCCTGCTACTTTACCAAATTCATTTATTAGCTCTAGTAGTTTTCTGGTAGCGTCTTTAGGATTCTCTATATATAGTGTCATGTCCTCTGCAAACAGTGACAGCTTTACTTCTTCTTTTCTGATTTGGATTCCTTTTATTTCTTTTTCTTCTCTGATTGCTGTGGCTAAAACTTCCAAAAGTATGTTAAATAACAGTGGTGAGAGTGAGCAGCCTTTTCTTGTTCCTGATCTTAGTGGAAATGGTTTCAGTTTTTCACCATTGAGAATGATGTTGGCTGTGGGTTTGTCATATATGGCCTTTATTATGTTGAGGTAAGTTCCCTCTGTGACTACTTTCTGGAGAGTTTCATCATAAATGGGTGTTGAATTTTGTTGAAAGCTTTTTTGCATCTATTGAGATGATCATATGGTTTTTATCCTTCAATTTGTTAATATGGTGTATCACATTGATTGATTGATTTGTGTGTATTGAAGAATCCTTGCATTCCTGGGATAAATCCCACTTGATCATGGTGTATGATGCTTTTAATGTGCTGTTGGATTCTATTTGCTAGTATTTTATTGAGGATTTTTGCATCTATGTTCATCAGTGATATTGACCTGTAGTTTTCTTTTTTTGTGACATCTTTGTCTGGTTTTGGTATCAGGGTGATGGTGGCCTCATAGAATGAATTTGGGAGTGTTCCACCCTCTGCTATATTTTGTAAGAGTTTGAGAAGGATAGGTGTTAGCTGTTCTCTAAATGTTTGATAGAATTCACCTGTGAAGCCATCTGATCCTGGGCTTTTGTCTGTTGGAAGAATTTTAATCACAGTTTCAATTGCATTACTTGTGATTAGTTGTTCATATTTTCTATTTCTTCCTGGTTTAGTCTTGGAAGGTTGTGCTTTTCTAAGAATTTGTCCATTTCTTCCAGGTTGTCCATTTGATTGGCATATAGTTGCTTGTAGTAATCTCTCATGATCTTCTGTATTTCTTCAGTGTCATTTGTTACTTCTCCTTTTTCATTTCTAATTCAGTTGATTTGAGTCTTCTCTCTTTTTTTCTTGATGAGTCTGGCTAATGGTTTATCAGTTTTGTTTATCTTCTCAAGGAACCAACTTTTAGTTTTATTGATCTTTGCTATTGTTTCTTTCATTTCTTTTTCATTTATTTCTGATCTGATCTTTATGATTTCTTTCCTTCTGCTAACTTTGGGGTTTTTTTGTTGTTCTTTCTCTAATTGCTTTAGGTGTAAGGTTAGGTTACTTGAGATGTTTCTTCTTTCTTGAGGTAAGATTGTATTGCTGTAAACTTCCCTCTTAGAACTGCTTTTGCTGCATCCCATAGGTTTTGGGTCATTGTGTTTTCATTGTCATTTGTTTCTAGGTATTTTTTGATTTCTTCAGTGATATCTTGGTTATTTAGTAGCGTATCATTTAGCTTCCAAGTGTTTGTATTTTTTACAGTTTTTTTCCTGTCTCATAGCATTGTGGTTGGAAAAGGTACTTGATACAATTTGAAGTTTCTTAAATTCACTGAGGCTTGATTTGTGACCCACAATATGATCTACCCTGGAGAATGTTCCATGAGCATTTGAGAAGAAAGTGTATTTTGTTGTTTTTGGATGGAATGTCCTATAAATATTAATTAAGTCCATCTTGTCTAATGTGTTATTTAAAGCTTGTGTTTCCTTATTTATTTTCATTTTGGATTTTTTGTCCATTGGCAAAAGTGGGGTGTTAAAGTCCCCTACTATTACTGTGTTACTGTTGATTTCCCCTTTTGTGGTTGTGAGCATTTGCCATATATATTGAGGTGCTCCTATGTTGGGTGCATAAATATTTACAATCGTTATATCTTCTTCTTGGATTGATCCCTTGATCATTATGTAGTGTCCTTCTTTGTTTCTTGTAATTTTATTTTAAAGTCTATTTTGTCTAATATGAGAATTGCTACTCCAGCTTTCTTTTGATTTCCATTTGCATGGAATATCTTTTTCCATCCCCTCACTTTCAGTCTGTATGTGTCCCTAGGTCTGAAGTGGGTCTCTTGTAGACAGCATATATATGGGTCTTGTTTTTGTATCCATTCAGTCAGTCTGTGTCTTTTCATTGGAGCATTTAATCCATTTGCATTTAAGGTAATTATCGATATGTATGTTCCTATTACCATTTTCATAATTGTTTTGGATTTGTTTTTGTAGGTCTTTTCCTTCTCTTGTGTTTCCTGCCTAGCAAAGTTCATTTAGCATTTGTTGTAAAGCTGGTTTGGTGGTGCTGAACTCTCTCAGCTTTTGCTTGTCTGTAAAGGTTTTAATTTCTCTGTCACATCTGAATGAGATCCTTGCTGGGTAGAGTAATCTTGGTTGTAGGTTTTTCTCCTTCATCACTTTAAGTATATCCTGCCACTCCCTTCTGGCTTGCAGAGTTTCTGCTGAAAGATCAGCTGTTAACCTTATGGGGATTCCCTTGTATTTTATTTGTTGCTTTTCCCTTGCTGCTTTTAATGTTTTTCCTTTGTATTTAATTTTTGATCGTTTGATTAATATGTGTCTTGGCATGTTTCTCCTTGAATTTATCCTGTGTGGGACTCTCTTTGCTTCCTGGACTTGATTGACTATTTCCTTTCCCATATTAGGGAAATTTTCAACTATAATCTCTTCAAATATTTTATCAGACCCAGGTCTTCTTCTGGGACCCCTATAATTTGAATGTTGGCATGTTTAATGTTGTCCCAGAGGTCTCTGAGACTGCCCTCAATTCTTTTCATTCTTTTTTATTTATTCTGCTCTTCGGTGTTTATTTCCACTATTTTATCTTCCAGGTCACTTATCCATTCTTCTGCCTCAGTTTTTCTGCTATTGATTCCCTGTAAAGAATTTTTAATTTCATTTATTGTGGTGTTCATCATTGTTGTTTGCTCTTTAGTTCTTCTAAGTCCTTGTTAAACGTTTCTTGTATTTTTTCCATTCTATTTCCAAGATTTTGGATCATCTTTACTATCATTACTCTGAATTCTTTTTCAGGTAGACTGCCTATTTCCTCTTCATTTGTTAGGTCTGGTGGGTTTTTACCTTGCTCCTTCATCTGCTGCATATTTCTCTGTCTTCTCATTTTGTTTAACTTACTGTGTTTGGGATCTCCTTTTCGCAGGCTGCAAGTTCATAGCTCCCGTTGTTTTTGGTGTCTGCCCCCAGTGGGTGAGGTTGGTTCAGTGGCTTGTGTAGGCTTTCTGGTGGTGGGGCCTGGTGCCTGTGTTCTGGTGGGTGGGGCTGGATCTTGTCTTTCTGGTGGGCAGGCTGTGTCCGGTTTTGTGTTTTGGGGTGTCTGTGAACTTAGTGTGATTTTAGGCAGCCTCTCTGCTGATGGGTGGGGTTGTGTTCCTGTCTTGCTAGTTGTTTGGCATGGGGCATCCAGCACTGGAGCTTGCTGGCCGTTGGGTGGAGCTGGGTCTTAGCATTGAGACGGAGATCTCTGGGAGAGCTCTCGCCGATTGGTATTATGTGGAGCTGGGGCATCTCTCTGGTGGTCCAACGTCCTGGACTTGGCTCTCCCACCTCGGAGGCTCAGGCTTCACACCCAGCCAGAGCACCAAGACCCTGTCAGCCACATGGCTCAGAAGAAAAGGAAAAAAAAAAGGGAAGAAAAAAAAATAATAAAATTTAAAAAATTATAAAATAAAGAAATAATAAAATAAAAAAAGAGAGCAACCAAACCAGTAAACAAATCCACCAGTGATAGCAAGCACTAAAAACTAAACTAAGATAAACATAAAAATCAGAAACAAATCAGTCGCAGACAGCAAACCCCTAGTCTACAGTTGCTCCCAAAGTCCACTGCCTCAATTTTGGGAATATTCATTGTCTATTCAGGTATTCCACAGATGCAGGGTTCATCTAGTTGATTGTGGGAATGTAATCTGCTGCTCCTGAGGCTGCTGGGAGAGATTTCCCTTTCTCTTCTTTGTTCGCACAGCTCCTGGGGTTCAGCTTTGGTTTTGGCCCCACCTCTGTGTGTAGGTCTCCCTCAGGCGTCTGTTCCCCACCCAGACAGGAGGGGGTTAAAGCAGCGGCTGATTAGGGCTCTTTTGCTGTCTCAGGCCGGGGAGAGGGAGGGGTATGGTAGTCATAATTGGAATGCGATGGGAGCCTGCAGCGGCGGGAGCCTGCAGTGGCAGAGGCCAGCATGACATTACAACAGCCTGATGTGCTCTGTGTGTTCTCCCGGGGAAGTTGTCCCTGGATCCGGGGACAGTGGCAGTGGTGTGCTGCACAGGCTCCTGTGGGGTTGGGGGGTGGTATGGGTAGTGACCTGTGTTTGCACATAGGATTCTCGGTGGCAGCGGCAGCAGCGTTAGCATTTCATGCCTGTCTCTGTGGTCTGAGCTGCTAGCCACAGCTCATGCCCATCTCTGGAGCTTGCTTAGGTGGTGCTCTGTCTCCTGTGGGCACATATGTAAGGAATCCCCTCTCCTCACACACTCCGAAACAATAGTCTCTTTCCTCTTCGGCAGGTCCAGACTTTTTCCCTGACTCCCTCCCAGCTAGTTTTAGCGCACTAGCCCCCTTCAGTCTGTCTTCACGCAGCCAACCCCAGTCCTCTCCCTGGGATCTGACGTCCGAAGCCCAAGCCTCAGCTCCCAGCCCCCACCCGCCCCGGCGGGTGAGGAGAAAATTGTCTCAGGCTGGTGAATGCTGGTCGGCACTGATCCTCTGTGCAGGAATCTCTCCACTTTGCCCTCTGCACCCCTGTTGCTGTGCTCTCCTCCATGGCTCCAAAGCTTCCCCCCTGCCCACCTCCCATCTCTACCAGTGAAGGGGCTTCCTAGTGTGTGGAAACTTTTCCTCTTTTACAGCTCCCTCCCAGAGGTGCAGGTCCTGTCCCTATTCTTTTGTCTCTGTGTTTTCTGTTTTCTTTTGCCCTACCCAGGTACGTGGGGATTTTCTTGCCTTTTGGGAAGTCTGAGGTCTTCTGCCAGCATTCAGTAGGTGTTCTGTAAGAGTTGTTCCACATGTAGATGTATTTTTTTTTCACACACATACACTGTATTTTATTTTTACAAGAGATAAATAGACTGACACCAAGCATTGTAAATGGATGACCACAACAAAAGCAACAATGATTGCAGTTACCAAACACGAAACACACTCATACTATGTCATAATATTGATATTCAGTCCAGTAGTCCTCCACTGTAACAGCCCCTTTACTTTGCAGTGAAAATTGATTTGTATATTCTTTGCTTCTGAGTCCTTGTGGGATTTTTTTTTTAATTCAAACAGAAAGTCACAAAAATTATAATCATCCTCATCAGTTCACTCAGTCCCATGTAATTAATTTTTTTTTTCATCTTGATCTTTTGTTAGCACTTTTATGAGTTCATCAGTTTTTCATTAGAGTTCTGAAAATGCTTATTCATTCAGTTCAGCAGTACAATCAGTTACCAGAAACCTGTACTTGTCAGAGTCTTTTCCATGAATTCCTTGAAGATAAAACCCTTTTATAGGAACATATTTGCAAAAGCATCAGAGTACACCCAGAACTGTCTGTAAATGACAAAACACTTAAAAGTGACCACGGTTAAAGGCTTGATGAAAGTTCATAATGATGCAATTGACAAGGAAATTTAGTTATTGCTGAGATATACATTTTAAAGTAATAACTAGAATTATGACTTATAACATTATACCAGAACATATAAGATTTTTAGAAATTTCATGTAATGTCTGAAACATTTATATTAACATATTTCCATACAAATAACCCAATGAAACTTTAGTATTAGTTGTTTTGTTTGTTTTTTTATACTGCAGGTTTTTATTAGTCATCAATTTTATACATATCAGTGTATACATGTCAATCCCAATCGCCCAATTCATGTAGATGTATTTTTGATGTAATTGTGGGGAGGAAGGTGATCTCCACGTCTTACTTCTCTGCCATCTTGAAGGTCCCCCCCCCATAGTTTTCTTTTATTTTTATTAAAAATGGATTTCAAATTTTAAAAAAATTTTATTGGAATATAGTTGATTTACTATGTTGTGTTAGTTTCAGGTGTACAGCAAAGTGAATCAGTTATACATATACATATATCCACTCTATTTTTAGATTTTTTTCCCATAGCCCATTACAGAGTACTGAGTAGAGCTCCCTGTGCTGTACAGTAGGTTCTTATTAATTATCTATTTTATATGTAGTAGTGTGTATATGTCAATCCCAATCTCCCAGTTTATCCCTCCCCTTCCTTATCTGCTGGTAACCATAAGTTTGTTTTCTATTGATACATCTGTGACTCTACTTCTGTTTTGTAACTACGTTCATTTGTACCCTTTTTTTAGATTCCACATATAAGCAGTATCATATGATATTTGTCTTTTCTGTGTCTGACTTACTTCACTCAGTATGACAATCTCTAGGTCCATCCATGTTGCTGCAAATGGCATTATTTTGTTCTTTTTATGGCTGAGTAATATTCCATTGTATATATGTACCACATCTTCTTTATCCATACCTCTGTTGATGGACATTTAGTTTGCTTCCATGTCCTGGCTATTGTAAATAGTGCTGCAATGAAAAAAGTGGATTTAAATTTTGATAAAGTACTCATGAGGAAATATTTAGGCTTATAATGGTTGTTATTTGTTTATATTTTTAGAATTCGAGATGCAAGCATGCAGTTTAAAAGTCACCAAAATGATTTTCAGAGAGTACAGAAAGAATTGAGTCAGTTGCAACATGAGTTAAAAATTAAACAAAGACAATCACAAATCTTCAGGTAAGATTATCTTTAAAGAATTGAAAATTATAGTATTGAAAATATACACTCATTTAATACTAACTTTATAAACATTCAAACACGTTTTAGTAATATAGTTTCTATATTTATATAGTTTAATATTATAGTGTTGTTGAAAAAAATGGAAACACTTCACTTTTTTTTAAACTATTATCTCAGCTAAATAGTTTTGCCAATAACATTTAAATTAGGCAAACACGTTGTTCTGATTTTGCAGTGACATTTAGAATGAAAGCACAATAACTAATTCATTTTCCTCTTGGCCAGTATTTCTTGGTATACTTGATCTCCTGACTGACAGTCCAGTGACATGAAAAGAATAGAATGGGGAAACTTTCTAATTGGATAGTAATAGACCTCCTAAATTTAGAAATTTCCAATATAAATGGTGTTAAATCTGCTTTTATATAATCTTTGAAGGCTTTATAATAACTAAAGGTAAAGCCCAATGTTCTAAAGAAAATAGGAAGTACTTTTTAAAAATGGAATTGAATATATTGAGAATATCAGAAAGAATGATTAATTTTTAAATTGAGTAACTTTTAGCTCTTAGAAAAGGGAAATAAGTTAAATGAACATTATAAATAGACACAGGTTCAGGATGACTAAAAAAAATATGCAGGGTAAATACTTTTAATGTTCTTATGTTTTCCAATCTACTTATTATTATTGGGAATATTGTTCTGTTAAAAAAATTATCTGGGCTAATAATTTTTTTATGCAATATCTGGTGATAACCTGTTAGCCATCTAACCTTTCATTAATGCCTTGCACATAACTGATGCTAAATAAATAATTTTTGAATGAATGAATGAGTCTACTCACAAAACAGATGACAATTTTTGTCATCAGAAATCTTCTCTGTCCTTTCCTAGAAATCTAGTATTGAACCAGCAGGATATCACCCAGGTGACCCCAACTCTCCATTTTAGTCAGGACCATCAGTATTCAATCTTGGCCCCAACAATAGCTTTGGCTCAGGTCCACTCGGGAAGTCCCATTTATTTTATCCAGATATGCCATTATGGATGGCAGGATTGACTAAATTTTAAAGGTTAGACTAGGACTAGATTAGACAATTAATGCTGCTTCAGGATATTATGGACTGATAAAGTCAGTCTTTATTATTCACATTTTACATGTAATTTGTAGTATTTTAAATTCTTGAGGAAATTTATACACATTTAAATGTTATTTTTATTCTGTGTTGTAATTTTGTCATCATTTTGCATTATACTTTTACTGCTTATTTTTTCAAATGTTTCCAAAAGATCTGTGATTTTTGTTTACTTTTAGATAAAAGACCACAAATTGGGAGTTTTGGGATCTGATTTATATAAAAAAGTAACACTTACTAGAAATTTTAGAAGTAACCATTTAACTAGACAGTATAAATAAAAGTTTGTGACAGATGAATAAAAATAATTACAGGTTTTATTAATACTCTCACTAGTAGGTACATTGCATGGGAAAAGGCAGTCTGGTGAAAATAAAATCAAACCAAAAGTTGTAGAGTTCAGTGATTTTGTTGCATTACAAAAAGCTCATTTTAAACTAGTTTACTGATTATTTAAAAAAAATACCTACCAGAACGTAAAACTTCGAGTTTGCTGTGGATAAAGAAAAGGAGCTTATAATCTTCTCTCTTAAAGTGGTAAAGAAAAGAAGCTTGAGCTTTAGCTACTCAGATGTAATCATCTTTATTTATGGAGTCCAAAAGGAACTTTCAAGAGGTCAATGCACTATGTCTTTGAGTCACTTTGCTCTTTTAAAATTATTCTCTCATTTGTTTAATTGCAATAGGGCTTAATCACCTAGCCTCCAGCAAAGTGTTCTTCATGCTTTGTATTTTCCCTGACCTCATTTCCAACCTGTCTCTCGCAAGGGGGTGATGAGGAGTAGCTGTGGTATGCCTCAGTTGGCTCAGCACAACTGCTATTCAGAATAAAGTGTCTTTTGAGAATGGAAATTAACTTTTGAAAACCTATAAAATAGATACTAAAAAACAATATGGAATATAGGTATACTTCACTTTATGTAAAGTTGTGTATAACTCCAATATTCCAAATCAGTCCATATTTGAAATATTTTGGTAGTGCTTACTTTTATAGGATTCCTATTGTGAAGCTTTCATAAATTATTTGAAATATAGTTATCCTTTAATTTTTCTTGTTTGTAAATCCAGACTCTGTCATCTCTGAAATTTTCAAGCCAGCTCCCCAAATCTCTCACTTTCACACCAACTCTTCAGCCACATTATGGCTTCTAGTTTTGTTTTTTGTTTTTTGTTTTCTGATTTTCCCAACCATTTCCTGGCCTTTGTTTTCTAGCCTTGATCCCATAATCAGCTCATGTCTTTTTTAAACAACTTTAGTGAGATATAAGTTACATACTACAAAATCCACCCCTTTTAAGTAGACAATGTAATGATTTTTAGTAAACTTACTGAGTTGTGCAACTATTACCACATCCAATATTAGAACATTTGAGTCATCCTGAGAAGATCCTCATGCCATTTGCAATCTCTGTCTTCACCACCATTCCTAGGCAATTGCTTATCTTCTTTCTGTTTCTATAGATTTGTATTTCTCTGGACAATTCAAATATATGGAATCCTACAATATGTGGTCTTTTATATCTGACATCTTTCAATAATGTTTTTGATGTTTATCCATGTTGTATCATGCATCAGTACTTTGTTCCTTTTTATTGCTAAATAGTGTTCCATTGTCTGAACATACATTTTATTTATGCATTTATTAATTGAAGGACATTTGGATTGTTTCTGCTTGTTGGCACTTATGAATAATGCTGCTATAAACATTCACATGTAAGTCTTTGTGTGGATGTACGTTTCATTTCTTTTGAGTAGATACCTAAGTGTAGAATTACTGAATCATATGGTAAATTGATATTTAACCTTTAAGAAACTGCAAAACTCTTTTGCAAAGTGGCTGCACTATTTTACATTCCTACCAGGAATGAGGATTCTACTTTCACTGTGTTCTTGACAACATTTCTTATTGTCTTGTCTTTTTTTTTATAGTAGCCATTCTAGAGGCTGTGAAATGGTACCTCATTGTGCTTTGATTTGTGTTTCCCAAATGACTAATGGTGTTGAACATCTTTTCATGTGCTTATGAACCATTTTTATGGTTATTTGGTGAAATATCTATTAAAATATTTTTTTCTATTTTTCATTGGTTTGTTTTCTTGTTATCAGATTATAAGAGTTCTTTGTATGTTCTGGGTACGAGTCTTTTATTTGAAATATGATTTGCAAATATTTTCTCCCAGTCTGTGGCAAGTCTTTTCGTTTTTTTAATTGTGTCTTTTCGAAGAACAAAAGTTATTATTTTTAGTGAAATACAGTTTAATCAATGTTTTCTTTTAGGGATTGTGCTTCTGGTAATGTATCTAAGAACTCTGCCTAACCAAAGGTCACAAAGATATTTTCCAGTAGTTTCTTCTAAAGGTTTTATAGTTTTAGCTCTTACATTTAGGTCTGTGATCCATTTTAACTCTTGTGAATGATGTAAAGTAAGGATCTAAATTCATCTTTTTTTTAATGTGAATATTCAGTTATTCCAGCACCGTTTGTTAAAAAGACTATTCTTTCCCTATTGAGTTGCCTTGGTCCCTTTACCTAAAATCAATTCACCATGAATGGAAGGAATTATTTTTGGACTCTCTATTCTATTTTATTCATCTATTGATGTATATCTATTCTTAATGTCAGTACCACACTCTCTTGAATATTATAATTTTTAGTGAATTTTGAGATCAAGAAATGTAAGCCCTTAACATTTCTTTGTTTTCAAGATTGTTTTGGCTATTCTGGGAACCTTGTATTTCCATATAAATTTTAGGAAAGTCTTGTCAATTTCTGAAAAAATAGCCTACTGGGATTTTGATAGGTATGGCATTAAACCTATAGATCAATTTGGGGAGAATTGCCATTTTTAAAATGTTGAATTTTTCAATCCAAGAATCCATATATCTTTCCACTGAGATCTTTAGTTCTCTCAGAAATGTTTTGTTTTTAGTATACAAGTCTTGCACTCCTTTTATTAAGTTTATTTCTAAATATTTTATTCTTTTTGATGTTATGACCAGTGGGATTTTTTTCTTAACTTTATTTTTGGGATTCATCATTGCTAGTAAACAGATTGGTTTTTGCACATGGTTTATGTATCCTGTGATCTTGATGAACCCATTTATTCTAGTATTTGTGTGTGTGTGTGTGTGTGTGTGTGTGTGTGTGTGTGTGTATTCTTTAGGATTTTCTTCATAGAGTATGTTTCTGCATAGAGGAGTTTACCAATACTCCAGCTACTTTTACCTCTGCTTATTTACCCTTAAAACCCTCAGTTTTTATACCCACTTACAGGTTGTTAAACACCAGGCCCTCAATTTCTTCAATACTATTCTAAATCCTCAATATTCTGCTTAAAATTCTTTGTGCTACTCATCTCTCACCAGCTGTGTGTCTTGCCTTGTATTTCACAAAGAGAGTTAAAGTTATCAACACAGGTGTATTTCCTGTGAGTCAAATGATACTTAAGTTTCAGAACCCCGCACTCAGGACCCCCTTCCAAGCTTCTGGGAGGGCCCCTGGCAAAAGTAAGACGGTTTTAAATTATAATTGTAAAAATTCTGTCTCTTTGCACTCTGATTTCCCTTCTCCTACTTCTGATGTCAGTATGCCTTTGGAGTAGTCACTGGCATTTGGGGAATCTGAGAAAGTTGTTTTGGGAATATACATTATAACTGCCATTTGGAAAGACATTTTAGACTGCTTCAATTACACAAGCAAGACATTGCAGACTAAAAATAGGGATGTGTATGAATTTTTTTGAATTAATGGAGTAAAAGCAATAAAGATGAACAATTTAAACAATAGAAATTATTCTGTCATAAAAAACAAATTATAACATTTTTTCAGATTACATCATATGAGATACATTTTCAATAAAATCTCTTGGATTATTTTGTAATCCATTCAATGAAGAGGAGTTAATTATTTGAATACATTGGAGAAAGATTTAAGTTTCTTGCTGATTTGACCAAAGCTGCTGACATCACTGAATATAACATAAATATCATAGTATACCACTTCAAGGACATCTGAGATAAGCTGGTTCATGAGTTTCATCATTTCAAAGACAATTTAAGATGTCATTTTCCAAGAAAACTTGAAATGCCAAAAATTTTATCATATATGAAAAATTTTTATAAGGATTTTCCCAAATTTGACAATGCTTAATATTTACATGATATTACCAATAATGGGCTGTGAAGCTAAAAGAATCTTTCTAAACTACCACGGATAATAAAACTAATGGCCTTGCTAGATGAAAGGCTGTATAATTTTTATATTCTCTCCACACAAAGTATTATTATAAAATGGTTCTCATATGAAAAGTGCTTGTAAAGCATGTAGCCAAAAATTGTAGACAAAAAAAGTATTGTAGAGCTGTTACTTATTAAAAAGTTACATTGTTTTTCTGTATTTTGTGATATTGATGAGATTTATTAACTTTTACAATTTTATTTGTAATGATTTTTCTCAATCTATAAGTGCACATTTTTAAACCTAATTTTGTAGTCATCTTTTACAAGAAAGCCATCCCTCTATCCACACCAATCATATAAGATCTAGGCCGCACAAAATGTGATGGATCTGCTCTTCGCTAAGAGGCTTGATTTTTCTGTTTCCTGCCTTTTTTCCCTACAGAAGCACATGCATCCGTATCTGGTCTTTCTTCTATTAAATATCCCTTTAGGCCTTGACCCCCATGTACATGACTTGCTCCCAGCAGCTGCCTTACATTGGGCCCATTAGGCCTTTAACCTTGACTTAGTTCATAGTTCTTGTCTCTGTCTTACCACTTCCTGGCTTCGCATTCAAACTTCCCATCCTCACCATTGCTCCCCTTTGCTTTAGTTATCTGTTGGACTCTTTATTTGATTTTTTTTTTGGCTTTTTTTTAATTGAAGTATAGTTGATTTACAATGTTGTGTTAATTTCTGCTGTACAGCAAAGTGATTCAGTTATACATGTTATATACATTCATTTTTATATTCTTTTCCATTATGGTTTATCTCAGGATATTGAATATAGTTCCTGTGCTATACAGTAGGACCTTGTTGTTTATCCATTCTATATGTAATAGTTTGCATCTGCTAACCTCAACCTCCCAATCCATCCCTCCCTCACCCCCACCCCTTTCTTTGATTTTTTTTTTTTTTTTGAAATCAACATCTCTCTTAGCTCCCTGGTCTGCATGCTGATTGAGGATTCCCTGTGGCTTTTGGTCACTCAGGTGGACCTTATTAATTAACCACACAGAATGACACCACCCTTCTTCTTCCCGGCAAAGGCTAATCTTTCAGCCTTTGTTTTACATCTGTCCTTTCTTTCTAGCTCTTTGCACAAGAAATGATCACATCTCTTGCCTGTGTTTTTTAGCCTCTGTGACTACACTCATACTGTCTGCTCAGCTCTGTAAACACTCAGGTGTCTCCCATCCTAACAAACCATTCTACTGTGTATCTTCCGTTTTCTCTCCTTGCTGCCTCAATCAAGGTTCTTGATTGCTGGTACCACATAACTATTTTCTCACTTCTGCTTTACTGCTCAGTCTTTTCCTACCTGAAGCCTCTCTCTGAGGTCACCAAAGACCTCCTTAATACCGGATGTAATGGACTCTGTTCAGCCTCTGTCTGAGGCCTTAGGCACTGACCACTACTCTCTACTTTAAATTCTCTTATCCCCTGGCTTTTCCGATGTTATCTTTTTGGCTTTTCTTCTAACTCACTGGTTGCTCCTCTGTCATCTCCTTTGAGGGTTTCTTTTCTGATTTATTCCCATAAATATTAGTGTTGTACAGTATTTTATCCTCAGTATTTCTTACTTCTTTATTCCTCCAACAGAGTGATCTGTTTTTTTCACTCATTCATTCATTCATTCATCAATATGTGTTGAGTACATACTATGTGGTAGGTACTGTGCTAGGTGCAAGGGAGACTCTGATGAACAAGACAGATACAGTCTCTGCATAATAGATCTTAGTCTACTTAGGTAGATAAATATTAACCAAATAATTAACTCCCATGGCTTCAGTCATCATCTTTTTGCTGATAACACTCATATCCTTGTCTGCATCTTGCTTGATTATTAGGTAAATGATACCCAGGACATCTGAAGTAATAAAAATCATTGAGATGGTAAAAAACATGTGGTTACTTTGAGCTGTGGCATTTGATGTAGGAAAAGCACTGGATCAGTCACTTAAAAAGGTTTCATTTATTATTACCCCAGGTTTTACACTGCCTGTAGGACTATAGCACAGGAAGAATGCTGTCTACAAATCTGAGATTCTCTTTTAGGCTCAGTGACTAAGTCACTTTTTAATTTTTAAAATTTATTTTATTTATTTTTTTTGGCTGCATTAGGTCTTCATTGCTGCAGGCGGGCTTTCTCTAGTTGTGGCGAGCGGGGGCTACTCTTCATTGCGGTTTTCGGGCTTCTCATTACGGTGGTTTCTCTTGTTGCGGAGCACGGGCTCTAGGCGCGCGGGCTTCAGTAGTTGTGGCACGTGGGCTCAGTAGTTGTGGCTTGTGGGCTCTAGAGCACAGGCTCTGTAGTTGTGGCACACAGGCTTAGTTGCTCTGTGGCATGTGGGATCTTCCCAGACCAGGGATCAAACCTGTGTCCCCTGAACTGGCAGGCGGATTCTTAACCACTGCGCCACCAGGGAAGTCCTGACTAAGTCACTTCTGACTGAATTTCCTTCACTAAATGTTTGCTGTTAAATTAATTTTAAAAGATTAATAGAAAAATGTGTATGAAAGTAGTTAGCTATCTTTAATTATAGTTAAAATATTATAACACAATGGAAATGAGTTGGGGTGACCATATACCTCAGTCTTCCTGGGATAACCCCAGTTTGTATGTTATCTCAGCAAAATGCAGATAGCACCTACTTTTACTTTCATAACTGTCTCCATTTAAACAGTAGATTGTATGGTCACTCTAAAACCATTTTTCAAAGAAAACCTTTTTTCAAATACATATTTTTTATTATGCTTGCCATTTTTAAAAATCCTAACTTTTCCTTACTTCTTTACAGTCAGAGATTGACAGAATACAAGTATCTCTGGAATAAGACTCTTTCATTACTTACTTTTAGTAAAAGGGAGCTAACCAGTATTAAAAATGAACTATATGATAATTTTCAAAACTGGACTTCACTGAAAGGAGAAGTTTTTCTACAAATTAAGTCCATAAGTGAAACAGCCTTG
Organism: Eschrichtius robustus; assembly: GCF_028021215.1. Taxonomy (NCBI): domain Eukaryota; kingdom Metazoa; phylum Chordata; class Mammalia; order Artiodactyla; family Eschrichtiidae; genus Eschrichtius; species Eschrichtius robustus. Next base: position 37,292,661 of record NC_090829.1, read on the forward strand.
ACAGGTTTGTTATATATATTTAGAACATAATCGTCCTTTTTTTGGTAAATGGTATATCATAAGTAATGAAATAATGATACTTCATTTTATGTGATGGGAATTATGATTAATTTTAAACCTGTTATTTGTTAGTATACTAGATGACCATTAAGATCTATTTCATCCCTGAAATTTAATAATTATAGGCCTGATCTAAGATAAGCTCTGATACATCAATCTTGAACTGTGACCAGAAGTCTGGTTATTCCTGTTAAATGTACAAATTTGTATTTTAAAACTTCTTTTCTGTTAATGGCTGAGTAGCTCTAATTAGATCAGATTTCCCACAGTTAACAACTATAAATTCTGGACAAAGTAACTACCTAAAAACACTGGAGAGTGACCAAGACCAAGCACATGGAGGGAGCATAAGAAAAATTGAAAGAAGGCCTATTACTATTTGAAAAAAGCCAATCTAAAACGGCTATGTACTGGATTATTCCAACTGTAATATACGACATTCTGGAAAAGGCAAAACTATGGAAATAGTAAAGAGGTCAGTGGTTGCTAGGGTAGGAAGGAAAGATGAATAGGTAGAGCATGGAGTATTTTAGGGCAGTGAAACTATTTTGTATAGTATAGTGGTGGATAGGTGTCCTTATACATTTTGCCAAAACCCATAGAATATACAACGCCAAGAGTGTACCCTTAATGTAAGTTATAGATTTGGGATGGTAATGATGTGCCAATGTAGGCTCATTAATTGTAAAAAATGTACCACTGTGGTGCAGGATGTTGATGGTGGGGGAAGCTATGCATGTGTGGGGGGCAGGGAGTATCTGGGAATTCTCTGTACTTTCTGCTTAATTTTACTATGAACCTAAAACTGAACTAAAGAAATCTATTATTTTTTTAATTGAAAGAAGGGGATGGCACTGGGTGAATTCCCTGTTTGTTGTTGTTGTTTGTTTTGGTGTTTTTTTTATGGCTATTAGATTGAGGGCAGGGTACAATCTATTCCAAGCAGGGAAGCTAGAACTTTGATAGAAATCTATAGTCTTTTTGGCTTTAAGACTGGAGGACAGAAATCAAGGCAGCCCCAGCTTTGAGAAGTGAGAGGATATCCTTGAAAAGAGAAAGTGAGAGCTCAAATTTTGCATATAAACTCTTCCCAAATCTCTGGCTTATCCCTAGAATATGTGTGTACAGGGAAGACTCTTAAGTAGCTCATCTAAGGCTAAAGCAATTGACATTACCTGCTACCTACCCTAGGGGAAACAGTCTTTAGTATTTGAGTTCAGCCAAGTTAACTACCTGTTAAAACAAAGCAATACCAAAAAAATGAAAAAATATCAATACTCCAGAGGAACATAACAGAATCCAGTGTCTCCATAACATAACATCCGCAATGTTTAGGATACAATCCAAAACTACTTGAACTGGGAAGAAACAGGAAAATGGCTTCTACTCAAAAGAGTAGACAGTCAATAGAGACCAACCCTGAGGTGGGCCAGATGATATCATTAGCTGACTAGGATTTCAAATCAGCTGTTAACTATGTTCAATGACATAGAGGAAAATAAGCTAATAATGAATGAAAAGAGAGAAAATCTCAGCAAGAAACTATTAAAAATTGGAAAGTCAAGAATTAAAAAATACAATATCTAAAATAAAAATTTACTGGATAGACTTTTATAGCATATTGTGATTACCAAAGAAAGAATCAATGAACTTTAAGATAGATCATTAGAAATTATTCAATTTGAAGAAGAGAGATAAACACTGAAAAAAGTGAACAGAGCCCCAGGGAAGGGTTAAAATGTACCATAAGTAATAAATATCAGTAAATATGAAACTATTTTTTCCTTTGAATTGAAAAACTGTCTATGCTCATTTAAAGTAAGAATTATAATATCATATGGTGGAGGTTATAAAGTATGTTGATTTAACATATGACAGCTAGAGCATAAAGGACAGGGGGATGGGGTAATAGATCCATATGGTTGCACGCTTTTTGTATTTTATGTGACATGGTGCAACATTCATTCTATGTAGACTAAGAAATTAAGGATGTATAATCCCTAGAGCAACCACTAAAAAAAATACAAAAAGCTAATAATAATGGAGAATTAACATCATCTGACTCTAAGATTTATTATAAAATCACAGTAGTCAAGTCAGTGTAATACTGGCATATGGATCAACAATAGATCAATGGAACAAAATAGCCTTGTAAATGACCCCTGTTGATAATGATCATTTCACTTTTGACAAGGCACCAAAACAATTCCATGGGAAAAAGAAAGTCTTTCAACCAACTGTGCTGGAACAACTGAATAGCCATATAGGAAAATATACCTTGACTCCTTAACTCCATAAAAATTAATTCAGGATTAATCAGAGCTAAATATAAAAGCTAAAACAATAAAAGAAGAAACAGGAAAATATCTTCATGAATTGATAGTAAATGAAGGTTTCTTGGATAGTACACAGAAGTAAGAATAACAAAAGAACAAAAATTGATGAATTAGACTTAATCAAGTTAAAAACTTACGCTCATCAAAAGATGCCGTTAAGAAAATGAATAGGTAAGACACAGACAGAGAAAATATTCAAAAAATCTGTGACAAAGGACTGCTGTCCGAGTTACATAAAGAACACCTACAAGTCAATAGTAAAAGGACAAGTGATCCAACCAAAAATGGCCAAAAGATTTGAATAGACACTTTACAAGGAAAGATACACAAATGACCAATAAGGACATGAAAAGGTGCTCAGCATTATGAGTCATAGGGAAATGCAGATTGAAACCACAGTGAGATACCAGTACATACACACTAGGTTGGCTAAAATGAAAAAAAATGACAACAGCAAATTTTGGTGAGGAAGGAGGGCAACTGGAACTCTCAAACAAATTGGTGAGAGTATAAAATGTTACAGCCACTTTGAAAAAGGATCTGACAGTTTTTTTAATAAAACTAAAGATACATCTGTCTGATGTCTCTGAAATTCTTCTCTTTGGAATTTACCATCTCCCCCAAATGAAAACATATGTCCATAAAAATATTCAGCAACTTTATTCAAGCTTTATTCAAAATAGCCTTAAGTTGGTAAAAGCCCAGAAGTACATCAGTAGGATGGATTATCAAAAAAAACGGCTGAATAAACAGTGGAATATAGAATGAACTACAGTAATGCAGTAACTTGGATAAACATCAAAAATATTACGCTGCCTGAAAGTAACCTTACACAAATAATGCACATTGTAAGATTCCATTTATATGATGTTCTAGAATAGGCAAAACTAATCTATAGTGGGAAAAAAAAAAACAAAACAGAAGTTACCTCAGAGGGGAGGATTGACTGGAAAGGGGGCATGAGGGCACTTTCTTTGGTGATAGTAATGCTCTCTACTTTGATAGAGGTTTGGGTTACACAGTGATGGATTTTTCAAAACTCATCTATTGGTACATTTGAGATTTATGCATTTCTTTGTGGGTATATTTCACTCAAAAAATAGAAATCTAGGGGCTTCCCTGGTGGCGCAGTGGTTGAGAATCTGCCTGCCAATGCAGGGGACACGGGTTCGAGCCCTGGTCTGGGAAGATCCCACATGCTGCAGAGCAGCTAGGCCCGTGAGCCACAATTACTGAGCCTGCGCATCTGGAGCCTGTGCTCCACAACAAGAGAGGCCGCGACAGAGGCCCGCACACCGTGATGAAGAGTGGCCCCCGCTTGCCACAACTAGAGAAAGCCCTCGCACAGAAACAAAGACCCAACACAGCCATAAATAAATAAATTAATTAATTAAAAAAAAAAAAAAGAAAACTGACCTAATTATTAAAAAAAAAAGAATAGAAATCTATATTGAACACTAATTAACAATGTGCCTGCTGAAGTATTTAGGGAGTCAAATATATTGACTTATCTTGAAATGCAAAAATATGTAAGATGGATAGAGGAATAGCTATGTTATAAAGCAAATATAGTAAAATGTTAATTGGAGAATCTAGGTGGTGTGTATATTTGAGTTCACAGTACAGTTCTTCCAACTTTTCTGTATATTTTAAATTTTTTATAGTTAAATGTTAGAAAAAGAAAGCATGTTAGAAAATGAAAGAAAAAGAAAGCTAAGGATCTCCCAGAACAAGTAGCTGCCCTTTCTTATGACTTACGTCTTGTTTCAGATGTCACCTCTTCAGAGAGATCTTTGCTGGCCATCCTAGTTAAAGTAGTCTTCCCTTACACTTCTCTATCCTATTTTTCTGCTTCATTTTTAATAACATTTATCACTGTCAGAAATATTCTTATCCATTTACTGATTTATGTGTTTACTGCCAGACTCCTCACACTAGGCTATAATCTTCAGGAGGACAGGAATTTTGATGGCTTTGCTGAATGCTGTCTTCCTAGTGTTTTGAGAGAATTTTGCCTGTCACAGTGTAGGTGCTCAGTGAACATTGTAGAATTTAAATGGAAATAAAGGACACCCAAATTTTAACCCAGATTAAATCTGATAATTTTTATGTTCCTTTTAAAACCTCTGAGTATTTTCTAAATGTTTTTGATAATGCTCACTTATTACTTCTATATCTAGGGAGAGAGAGTAAGGAGAAAGGAGAGGCTTTGTTTATGAGTTATGTCTGCCTGAAGCTATGGGTTACTATCAGTAGTAAAATTCTCAATCTGATTTTTAAAGCTTGTTTGAAACTTATTTTTTGAACTTTAAGGAGGGAAATGCAAAACTTGATGATGCTTTTTTTTCCTTCAAATTCAAATGCCTTTAAGGATTTTTCTGACTATAAACATAAAATAGCCTCAATGTTAACACATAGAAAATACAGAAAAAGAACAAGGAAGGAAGTGAACATCATCTACAATCTCATTACACAAAGATATCTGCTGTTAACATTTTGATATAGAACTTTCTAATCTTTATTTTCACCACATAGATATATATACTTAATAATATATCATGGAAATATACAGTCATGCCAACTAACTGTATAAACTATGTTGACATAACATCTCATTGTAGGAATGTATCTTAACTTATTTAACTGGCTTTCTATTTGTGGACATTTAGGTTGATCATAGTTTTTGCTTTTATAAATAAGGTTTCAGTGAACATCTTTACTCATGAATCTCTATGATGTTGTCCCATTTTTTTCTTTAACATAGTTAATTCCTAAAAGTGGTATTGAAGAATCAAGTAGTATTACATTTTATCTAACATGAGAAGACAGGAGGTAGTTTTCAAACCTTAACTTTAACATTTACCATTATAATAAATCATATCGCTTTTATATCAGAAGTGTGAGGGCTTTGTTTGGAAGTTACACAGTGGTGATTGCAGAAGCTCGGAGATGGAAATACATACACAAGAACAGTATATTTAATTTCCAGGCAAGAGCTTAGTGACCATAACAATTGGGGTGTGTGAAAGTGAAGCTATATTATTGTAAGGGTTTTTCCCCCTCTTTTTAAAAAATTTCTTCTTACTAAATGTTATCGGCACAATCGAAGCCTCAGGGTACATATATACAAACATGTACCAGTATATGCAAAACTACAAATATGCTGATACTTGCCTTTTTATAATCTCTGATCAATTTGAGCACACTTTAAAATTAGCAGCAGTTCTAGTAAATATATAAACATGCCAATTTCACAATATAAAATTTTAAGTAAATAATCTTTATCTTAAATTTAGATTCAGAGAAAATAGAGTGTAATGCTTTTGAAGGTTAATTCTTGTAAAGCTTGAGTAACTATCACACCTACACAAAAAGATGACCAAAAGCCTAGGAAGTATATAGACCTACATTGTCCAATATGGTAGCCACCAGCCACACAGAGCTATTGAGCACTTTGAATGTGGCTCTAGCCTGTCTTAGAAATGGTAGTATTTTGGATATGTGGAATTAAATTACACTGTTAAAATTAATTTTACATGTTTCTTTTTACATTTTTAATGTGGCTACTAGAAATTTTTAATGTATATATGTGGCTTGCATTGTATTTCTATTGGACAATGCTGGTATAAATGGTGAAATGAACTTATTATACTTTAAAACTGTTAAAATGTTATAATTTTATTTTGGTTTATTTCCTATTTACAAAAATTATTAGGGCTTAATGTCAGTTATAATGACACCCTTTTATTTTGTTACTGTTTCTTATTTCTAGTTTGTTGTCTTGACTATTCAATTAAGCTTTTACCTGAGTTTATTAACACTAACTCCAAAATATATCTGTACCCCCATGTTCATAGTGGCATTATTTACAATAGCCAAGACATGGAAACAACCTGTATCCATTAATGGGTGAATGGGGGTGTGTGTGTGTGTGTATATATATACAATGGAATATTATTCAGCCATAAAAACGGAAATCCTACCATTTGGGACAACATGAATTGACCTTGAAGATGTTATGCTAAGTGAAACATTGGGATGGCCAAAAATTTCATTCGGGTTTTTCCGTTACAGCTTATGGAAAATTCCAAATGAACTTTTTGGCCACCCCAATAAGTCAGAGAAAGACGAATACTGTATGATCTCCTTGTATTTAGAATCTAAATAAATAAACAAATAAATAAATAAATAAACAAACAAGAAAAACTATACACCAGACTCATAGAAAAAGAGATCAGATTTGTGGCTATCAGAGGTGGAGGTGGGGAGGGAGAGGGGGAGTTGGAGTAAGGTTGTCAAAATGTACAAACTTCCAGTTATAAGATAAATAATTACTAGGGACATAATGTACAACATGATGACTATAGTTAACACTGCTCTATGAGATATAGGAAAGTTGTTAAGAGAGTAAATCCTGAGAGTTCTCATCACAAGGAGAATTTTTTTTCTTTTTATTGTATCTATATGAAATTATGGGTATTACTAAACCTATTGTGGTAATCATTTCACACTCTATGTAAATTAGACCATCATGGTGTACCCCTTAAACTTATACAGTGATGAATGTCAATTATTTCACAATTAAATGTTAAAATTAAATATATATGTATATATATTTATTTAGACCCACACGAATATGCCCAACTGGGTTTTTTTTTTTATTGAGGTATAGTTGATGTACAATATTTTATAAGTTTCAGGTGTACAACATAGTGATTCACAATATTTAAAGGTTATATTCCATTTATAGTTATTATAAAATGTTCATTATATTCCCTGTATTTTACAACATATCCTTGTAGCTTATATGTTTTATACAGCCCAACTCATTTTTGACAAGGGTGCACAGCAATTCAGTAGAGGATAGCCTAGCCTTTTCAACAAGTGGTGCTGGATATCAAAAACTTTGATCCAAACCTCACACCTTATAAAAAATTTAACTTAAAATGGATCATAGACTTAAATGTAAAATATAAAATTATTAAACTTTTAGGAAAAAAAGAAAATCTTTGTAACCTAGGATTCTTAGACTTGAACTTAAAAGCATGATACATAAAAGGAAAAATTGATAAATTGGACCACAGCAAAATTAAAAACTTTGCCTCTGCGAAAGACCCTGTTAAAAGGATGGAAAGGCAAGTTACAGACTGGGAGAAAATATTTGCAAAGCACATATCTGACAAAGGGCTTGTATCTAGAATCTATTTTTTATAAACTCTCAAAGCTCTACATCAAAAAAATAGTGCAATTGGAAAATGGGCAAAATAAATGAGCAGAAATTTCATCAAAGAGGATATACAGGTGGCAAATAAGCACAAGAAAAAAATGTTCAATATCATTAGTCATTAGGGAAATGCAAATTAAAACCATAATGAGATACTACTATATATCTACTACAATGTCTAAAATTTTAATTGAGCAAAGCAAGTGTTGGCAAGGATCAGAGAAACCAAATCAATATTGCTGGTGGGAATGTAACATGGTACAGCCATTCTAGAAAATAATTTTTCAGTTTCCTCTAAAACTAAAAAGGCACTTACCACATGACCCAGCTGTTGCACTTTTAGGCATTTGTCCCAAAGAAGTGAAAACCTAAGTTCATGCAGATACCTGTACATACACGTTCATAGCAGCTTTATTCATAATAACCAAAATTGGAAACAACCCAAATGTCCTTCAGTGAATGAAGAACAAACTGGGGTACTACTCAGCAATAAAAAAGGTACAGATTATTAATACATGCTCAAGGGACTATGCTGCGTGAAAAAAATCCAGCCTCAAAAAGGTTACATATTATATAAGTCTATTTATGTAGCATTCTTGAAATAACAAAATCATAGAGAAGGAAAACAGATTAGTTGTTGCCAGGGATTAGGGATAGTGGTGGGGATAGGAGTAGGTGTGGCTATAAAGGGGTAGCAGGAGGTAGGTTTGTGGTGATAGAATAATCCTATGTTTTGGTCATGTTGGTAGTTATACAAAGCTACATATGTGATAAAATTGCATAGAGCTATGCACACACACACACACACACACACACAGAAAGGTGTGTATAACTGGTGAAATCTGAATTAGCTCTGTGGATTATACCAAGAGCAGTTTCTTCATTTTGATAGAGTACTGTAGTTATACAAAATGTCAACATGGGGAGAGGAGGAATAAAAGCAACACAGGACCTTCCTATACATTTCTTTACAACTTCCTGTAAATCTCTAAGTATTTCAAAATAGTTTTTTTTAAAAAAACCTATATAGTGTTTTATGATCCCTTCATTAAATAATAAATCTAGTGTTTCAGAGTTTTTTAATATTATTTTATATCAGTATGCCTTGGTAATAAGGTTATAGAGGCTTCCTAAAAACTTAATGATGTAACATAATTTTAAGTTCATTGACTAAGCTAACAGGACTAAGAACAACAGAAAAATTTTATCAAGACAAATAAATTGTATGAGATTAATACTAATAATTATACTTGCATCAGCTAGCAAATTCTGTCACACTTACTTTAAAAGCTAAAAACATCTATCGGCTATAAACTTTGACAATATTACAAACATTTTAAATAGCATACTTTTTTTCTATACTAGATTTTATTTGTGATCACATGGATTTTTCCTTATGGTGTGAGTTGATTCTGCACGGCATAGTTCTTCATTTGAAAAGTTGACGTAAAATAAAACTTGAAACATTTTTATAAGAAGTAAAATAAACTCCTAATTCATCTATACTAACACAGTTGTTTTCAGTTTTCCATTTTATCTTCTATACTCCACATGCTCACCTATTTTTGCATATTTATAATCACAACATAAATGCCAATAATTATTCTAAAATACAGCATTATGGGCTGAAATGTGTCTCTCTCAAATTCGTATGTTGAAGTCCTAACTCCCTGGTACCTTGGAATATAACTATATTTGGAGTTAGGGTTCTTAAAGAAACAATTAAATTTAAACGGGTGGGCTCTAATCCAAAATAACTGGTATCCTTACAAGAAGAGGAAGTTTAGAAACAGACACACACAGAGAGAAGACAATGTGAAGACACAGGGAGAAGGCGGCCATCTACAGGCCAAGTAGAGAGGCCTGGAACAGATCTGTCCTTTATGACCCTCAGAAGAAACCAACCCTGACACCTTGATCTCAGACGTCTAGCCAACAGAACTGTGAGAAATGAATTTCTATTGATTAAGCCACCCAGTCTGTGATACTCTGTTATGGCAGCCCTAGCAAACTAATAAATGTAGTAAACCCCGTATATACTGCACACATTATTCAGATACTTTGAAAGATTTTCACATTAAAATTAATTTACATTTAAAATCAAAGTCCAAAATAGGAAGGAAGTTTCTAGAAAAAGGCATTGTTTAATATTTTCTTGCTGACAAAGTATGCTGAATATTAAGTAGAAGATACAAATGAAGTATTTCCTATTCTTCTAACTAGTGGTTATCACTTTATGTAATCAATATTTTTAAGTCTAACTTTTCATAGATTAGGTTTTCTCAAATCAGAGCATAGCTATTTTAGTAGAAGAAATTTCAGAAAAAAATGTTTTTACCAAGGCAGAATATTTTAGCAAGCATAGAATCAATTTGCTTCCACTCTTAAAATAACTATTGACCGAATAGCTCTTGAACTTTTAAAATTCAAGTTCTGAATTAGGCTTAGAAATGTAGTCCACATTTTTCATAAAATTGATGAAATTGGGGATAGAATAGGCCTATTTGCTTATCCTATTAAAAATGTTTCCTTCTTTTAGATGTGTGTATTTACTGCCTTATCAAGTCTTACATTAAATAATTTGGGGCTCAAAATGCTTGCCTCTGAAGTGAAGGGAGAGTTAAGATAAACACATATTTAGGATTTTCAACTAGTGGTATATTAGAAGCTTTGTGCAATAATGCCTTTACTCATTTAGTAGCTATTTATTGAGCTTCTATTAATTCTAGAATGTTGTGGCAGAAATTATGGGAGGAATAAAAAATGAATGAGATATTACCTCTGGCCTAAAATAACTTACAGTCTAATAGTAGGTCACATGTATGCATATGATCAGTGCCATAGAAATGGTGTAATTGGCGCAAGTTACAGATCTGGTCAGGAAAGATTTCCAGGCAGAGGTAGCCTAAGAGCTGTGGTAGGTCCAACGTATGAGGCTAGGAGGACCTTCTTCATGGGGCGGTGCAAAGACAGGGAAAGTGTATGGTGGGTACAATGACCAGAATAGGTTGATCATAATTTATGAACCCAAATTGGGACACATAAGTGACAATTACGAAGTTGTATTAATGATGAAAGTAGGATTAAGTATTTGACACCAGGATTGCCATAGGTACAGGGGATGTATAATTTGCCAAGGGTGAGTTAATTGACCCCCATTGAGTTTACTCTCCTATTTCCATGTTAGAAACCTCCTGTTAAAAATCTTACTGTACTTTTCCATGTGTTAGAATATGTTTCACAAATGAATTTGTATTGCAAATTCTTATTCTTTTAATGTCAGATAGAAAGTCACATTGACACAAGGAGTTATTTTAGAGACAGATAGTAGTGTACACTAAGAGAGTCAGCCTGTGAACCTAAGCAGTACCATTCTGGCAAACGATAAATAGGTCACAGCATGTGTGCACTCCTCTGCAATGTCATTCTGACTTAATCATAGACAGATATGGTTACGGTATGGTACAGTTTATTCAGCCATAAGAAGCTACCATTATGGCTAGAAAAATTACCCGGGAAGACTTTTTAGGCCTGAAGAAAAATTGCAACCTCCTTGTTTTCTTTAACTACATTAAAAAAAAAATTCTGGGCTTCCCTGGTGGCGCAGTGGTTGAGAATCTGCCTGCCAATGCAGGAGACACGGGTTCGAGCCCTGGTCTGGGAAGATCCCACATGCCACGGAGCAAATGGGCCCGTGAGCCACAATTACTGAGCCTGCGCGTCTGGAGCCTGTGCTCCGCAACAGGAGAGGCCGCGATAGTGAGAGGCCCGCGCACCGTGATGAAGAGTGGCCCCCGCTTGCCACAACTAGCGAAAGCCCTCGCACAGAAACGAAGATCCAACACAGCCATTAATAAATAAATAAAGCACACCTAGTATAGTGTAATTTAAAAAAAAAAAAATTCTATGTACTACTGTGTTAGTACTTTTCCTCACACAAATGGGAACATATCCATAAAATTTTAGAAGCATATAGCTATTCCAAGGGGAAAAGATTCCCATATAAAGGAACCATTGGAATATAGTAGACCCCCGCTTATTTGATCCCTGACAAATTATTTCTCTAGGTTTTCCATTTTGAGTAGGAATTAAAGGTGAAGATGGTGCCAAGACCCCTTGTGTTCATGCCCTAGGTCTACCTTAAATGCCACTTTTTCTTCCAGATGTACTTTCTTCCCACAGAAAGGCATTTTGCTTTTCTCTGCTTAGACCACATTCCTGATCCTACTCATCACCATCCCTTGGGGCATGTTCTCTTCTCTGTGCTCTGTTCAGCGTCCTGCTTTACTTCTCCTGTAACTATTTTTTTTTAAATTTAATTAATTAATTAATTAATTTATGGCTGTGTTGGGTCTTCATTTCTGTGCGAGGGCTTTCTCCAGTTGCGGCAAGCGGGGGCCACTCTTAATTGAGTCTTCATCGCGGTGCGTGGGCCTCTCACTATCGCGGCCTCTCTTGTTGTGGAGCACAGGCTCCAGACGCGCAGGCTCAACAATTGTGGCTCACGGGCCCAGTTGCTCCGCGGCATGTGGGATCTTCCCAGACCAGGGCTCGAACCCGTGTCCCCTGCATTGGCAGGCAGATTCTCAACCACTGCGCCACCAGGGAAGCCCTCCTGTAACCATTTACTGGCCATATTGCCTCTGCAGCCATGTCTGTCCCATGGATGTCTACTTCTGGTCTTCGCTGGCCCATGCGGCTACTATTTCTGCTGTGATGGCTGCAAGACCAGTAAACCAAGCCAACCTCCTTTGACACCCAATAACACGCTAAATCCATCACATAGTCCAGGATGAGCTAAGCAAGGAAGAAATGCCAAGTGAGCTCTCTGAAAAAGCAGACTGTCCAGATTTTCATGTAGATCACATCTTCATCAGTTCAGTTAATTGTGGTTGTACAAATTTTATAGTATTTTTATTATTATTGCATGTGTGTTTGTATATTTTAATGGTGGCTTAAGGCAGCAGTGCTGAAAACACTAAGCAAGGGAGACCTTGATAATTATCATTCTGAAGGATAAAATGTTCCATGCATTTCTCACAAAATTATATAAAATTAGCACATTTAAATCTACATAATGCTGTGAAGGCATATTTTTATTAAACTTAATCTAAGTGGATAGAATAATGAGAATTGATTGCTATGATGAAATTCTGCTCTTCTTTTGAGGGGACAGAGTGTTATTAGAACCATTAAGATATATTAGCTAATACTTTCTGCCCATAAATTTATTAGTTTTAGATACTATATCCTTTTATTTCTCTCCACCCCTACCACCTTTCTTCATAATTCGTATAGAATATGTCCTAGTTATCTCCTAGAAATACTTCCTAACCAGCTCATGCTAGCACATTTAAATTTACTTTTCTGAATCATGTTGCCAAGAAAACAATTTAATTTCAATAAAACCCAGAACATTACATGGATATTATTTTATTCATTCACGTGAGTATTTAAAAAGCAGGAAGGATTGCCATTTAATACAATTTAAAGGCTTAAAAAAACTACTAAAAGGTTTCATGCATCATTTAGCAATACAATCCTTTTTTCATTTCTTTTTCAGAATAACTACTAAATTAAAACTTAACTTTTTGGTTAGGTGTCACTATACTCTCAGAGAAGTCATGTTGGCTTTCAACTATTCATTTTCTAAAAGAAAATAATCATTTTTTAAGAAATGTTTTATGATCCAGTGTTATCTATTTGTAAACTTTGAATTTTCTTTACAGAAATAAAGATGCTAAATAAAAGTTTGACAGTGTCCCAGAGAAATAATGTATGCCTTGAAGAGGAAATGAAAAATCTGAAATGGTTGTCAGATGCAGCCATATTGAGATCTCAGCAAATTGAGACATCCAAAAAACAGGAAGTAAACTTGCAAACCAGATGCCATGACTTGCAAAAGGAAGTACTAGGTAAAAGAATTATTTTTTTGCTGTTGTTAGCAACTAGACATAAAAAAGTAATGTCTAAATTTTAATTTCTCTCATGATCGCAACAAAATCTTGTTTTAACTAGTTTGTGTTGTAAATATGCCTAATTATTAATAACAATGCCAATAACTGTTTCTGTGATAAATGTTTGCTATCATCCATTCCTATTCTGCCATTTAGAGTGGCAAGTATTAAGTGAATATATTAAAGACATTTCAAGTACAAAGTGAGATTTCAGGAAAACAAAGTAGAATTTTCTTTTGTATATCATTATTCCCAGTGGATGGTGGTTTAGAATACTGAAGGAAAATATAGCATATGCTGTTATATAAGGTGATTCCAAAATTTTAGGCATTCCTTCATTTTCCCAAATGAAAAGGTTAAAAATTATGTTTTGGAAACCTTGGGCAAGGCTTTAAAATTTTTACCTTAGAACAATGAATATGTTATGGGATTTGTACTTTTTCCTGAAGGCAATGAGGAATCTTTGAAAATTGGTAATCAGGAGAATGATATAACACAAGCAGTGTTTTAGCAAAATTAAGCTACTATCAACGTATGGAGGTGTTCCAAATATCAAGAAATTGGAGTCAGGTAGCCATTTAGAAAATATCTTTGCTGGTAACCCAGTCCCTAGACTAACCATAAGAAACTGAAGTAGGGTAGAGAACTAACATTTTTTAGGTCCTAATGTGTGCTAGAAACCATGTTAGCACTGTACGTAAATTACTTCTGTCACTTCTCACAATGATCATGAATAGCAGGTATAATTATCCCATCTTACAGAGGAGAGAATGAAGGTCCAGAGAGGTAACATACTTGTTCCCACATAGCTGGTAAATGGCAGGGAGTGAAAGCAAACCTAGTTGGACTCCAAGACTCATGCTTATCCCACTATGTCTCCTTGGCCCTCTCCATGGCCACACTGGGAAGGTTCAAATAGAATCAGGGTTGAGAGAACTACCCAGAAATAGAGAGGTAAACACCTGGCTGAGTAGACAAGGGCGAGAAAGAAGTCACAGAGGGCTCTTAACTTCTTTGCTTGGAAGTCTTTAATGATGGGAGCACACCACAGACTAGAGAAATCTGGAGAGGAACTGATTCTGAAAGAGAAGAGAAGTTGTCACATGAATTTAGAAGCAATATGAAACTAGATACAAACTTTAAAATCATATATTTTAATTTTTCTCTTGTGAATTACCTATTCATAGATTTTGCCAATGTTCTATTGTATTACTAGAATTTTCCTTAACAACTTTTAAGAGCAGTTTGTATAGTAAAGTAATTATCTTCTCTATTCAATTTTTTTCTAATGTATAATTTGTCTATTGACTTTTCACAGTAAATTGCACCATATCAAAGTTTTTCTTTTGGGTATCATCAAATTAATGTCTTTTATTGTTTCTGGTTAGTCTTGGTTAAAACAGTCCATTCCATTCCTAGATTATACATATGGTCTCTTGGTTTTTCTTTCATTTAAGTCAGTAGCATATATGGAATTTATTTTTTATATGATGTGAGATTTGGGGCTCCAGTTTTATTCTTTCCAAATACATAGCCAGTTGTATCAGTATTATGTATTAAATAATCCATCCTTCTCCCACTAAATAAACCTACTACCTGTCATATGTCAAAATTTCACAAATGCTAGTATCTATTATTGTATTCTCTTTTTTGTTCCACTAATTTATTAGATGTACCATTAATATCATATTCATTTGACTTAACAGTATATTCTCATAGCTGGTAAAGTTTATTCTCTCTCCTTTGTTCTTACTTTTTAAATATATATTTGAAGGCAGTTATTCTTTGATTTGAACTTTAAGATCATTTATTTACCTCTAATCCAAAGACTCTGATAGATATCTAGTAAAGTTTTTCTCTTCCAGTCTGTATATTTGTATTACATATTCACAGCAGGTATTCTTCCACATAAACTTTAAGATAATATCATTAAATTCTGATATTAACAGGGATTCTAATTGGGATTACATTATATTTACACTAATTTTTAGAGAATTGACATTTTTAGTGATACTAAGTCTTTTTAATATTATAAAAGTTTATTCATTCAAGGATATGGTATGTCCTTATGTTGTTTTATGTTCTTTAATATAATTTTATAGTTTTATTTGAATGTTTCTTTGCCATTCTTTTAAAATTTATGACTATCATATTTGCATCTACTGTGAATGAACTATTTGCTCTATCTCAATGTCCTGGTATTGATAGATGAAAAAAGGCTATTGATTTTTATATATTTGTCTCATATCCATTAAATTTACAAAATTCTCATATTACTTCTAGTAGTTTTTATTTAGTGTCTCTTGGATTTTCTAGCTGTGCATTTATATGACCAGCCCCAATGCCCCCCAAAAAGAGTTCATCTATTCTTTTCCAATGTTTATATATTTTATCTTATTTCTTGTCTTGTTCATATCTTATTAAATCCATTTGAACCTCTGAAACTGTGTTAAATAATTATGGTGACAGTGATCATCCTTGTCTACTTCCTGATTTTAATTGAAATCATTCGGTGTTTTTCCACTTGGAATTATATTTGATGTTTGGTTTTTGGTAAATATTGGTGGTTTTTTTTTTTTTTTTTTTTTAGAAGATTTGTTCTTATGGACAATGCAAAGAACTCATTTTTTTTTTTTAAATTTATTTATTTTTGGCTGTGTTGGGTCTTCGTTTCTGTGCGAGGGCTTTCTCTAGTTGTGGCAAGCGGAGGCCACTCTTCATCGCAGTGCGCGGGCCTCTCACTATCGTGGCCTCTCTTGTTGTAGAGCACAGGCTTCAGACGCGCAGGCTCAGTAGTTGTGGCTCACGGGCCTAGTTGCTCCGCAGCATGTGGGATCTTCCCAGACCAGGGCTCGAACCCGTGTCCCCTGCATTAGCAGGCAGATTCTCAACCACTGTGCCACCAGGGAAGCCCCAATATTGTTTATTTTTAATCAAATATTTTCCTTCTATTCCAACTTTACTTAAATGTTTTATTAGAAATGCTTTTGGATTTTGTTATATGCCTTTTCAGCATCTATTGATGTTAAGCATGTTTTTTCTCCTTTAACCAACTGGTAAAATGGATTCATATTACTAAATTTCCTGATACTACTTTTTTACATATCATTTTCTACATGGTTATATTTTATTTATAAGTTCAGTACCTACATTTATAAATGAGATTGGTCTATAATTTTTCTTTATTAAGGGGCACTAATTAGAGTTTTGTGTTAAAAGTAAATGATGTTAATAAATAGGTTTAATAACATTTGATTGTCTGTTTTTTAAAGGTTAGATAAAACTTGAATGTGAACCCAGTATTATTAAGTAAAATTCAATTATGAACTCATCTGATTCTGGTGCCTCTTTAAATGGTAATTATTTAATGTTTCCAGAGTTTTCTGTAGTAATTTGACTATTTAAATCTTCAGTTCTTCTGAGCTCAGTTTTCATTATTTATATTTTGACAGGAAATCATTCATTTTTCTCTAAGATTTCAGATTTGTATCCATAATATGGCATGTAATACTCTTATTTTTAAAATATCTCCTCTATCTGTGGTGATACCTGATTTCTGATTTTTAATGGTATCTACTTTTATTTATCTCTTATTATTTATCAGGCTTTCAAAGAACTAGCTTCTGGGTTTTTGTTTGGTTTTTTAATGCTTTCTACTACTTTTATTTTCCATGACATTACCTTTGACTTCTATGTTTATTAATTTTTTCTTCCTGGTTTCTTTTTGTTTTTTGTTTTCATTTTTTAGACTTCTGAAAGGACTACTAAGTTCTTTTATTTCTCATCTTTTTTGTTTAATAATAGAGGCTTTCAAAGTATAAATTTTTGTTTGAGTAAACTTTGTATCTCATAGCTTTTAATATTATTTTCTTTTTCAATGCTATCTAAATACTCTGTATTTCTTATTTTTTCTTAGGTTAAAGGGTTATCTAGGAATATATTTCTTAGTTTCTAATTTGTTTTGCAAGGGAGTTACTTTTTATTATTTATTTAACTTAGGGATATTCTAATTAAATAATGTGACATAATACCTCTTTGAATTTGTTAAGCTTTTCTTTATGTTGAGTACGTGATCAAGTTTTGTAAATGTTCCTTAGAAATTCAAAATAAAATATAATTCTCAACTTGATGGATGTATTGCTAACTTAGCTAGGTGTAGAATACTTGAGTTCTTTTCTCTCAGTAGACTGTTTATGCTAGTGCTTTGACTTCTAGCTTTCAGTGTTGCAAATGAGAAGTCTACCTACAGCTCTTATTCTTTTTCCTTTAAAGATAACTCATTCATTTACCTAGAAGCTTGTTAGATTTCCCTATCTCTCGTTTTTTCTTTTTTCTTTTTCTTTTTTCTTTTTTCATTGGACCTCAGGATTATTCAGTTGGATCACTCAGTTGGTTCATGACATGTATACTGGCTAGGACTTCATATACAGTTTTGACTAGAATAGGGATAGTGGGCATCCTTGTACCATTCACAATTTTACAAAAACACACTGCTAAATAACTTTGGGGTTTAAGCAGAAATTATAATGAATATAAAATATCTGGAATTGAATGGTATTAAAAAACACTATGCATCAAAAACTTGTGGGATGTAGCCAAAGTGGTGCTTTGAGGGAGATCTATAGCTTTAAATACTTACATCAGAAGGAGGGAATAAACTCAAAGAACGTAGAAGAAAAAATACAATAAAAATAAAAGCAGCAGTCAGTGAAATAGAAAACAAAAATATGATAAAGAAGATCAATAAAACAAAACAATGATAAAAAAATAAAATAAAATAGATAAACCTCTAGCAAGTTTGATCATAGGAAGAGAGAAGATACAAATGAAAAATATAAGGCTTGAAACAGAAACAGTGACTATAGATAAAAAGTAAAAAGAAAAGTGAATACTGCCAACAACTTTTGCCAACAATTTTGAAATCTTAGATGAAATGGACATATTATTAGAAAAATATATCTTACCAAGACTTACTCAGAAAAATTAAATGTTCCTATAACTATTCAAGAAATTGCAGCAATATCTTCTCACCAGGAAAGGGCTAGATTATTTAACAAGCAAGTTCTACCAACTTTCAAGGAACAGAGGATCCTAATTTTACACAATATTTTCTAAACAACCAAAAATTGGAAATATTTCCCAACTCACCCTACAAGGCGAGGGTAACCCTGTTACCAAAATCAAGACAAAGATATTAAAAGAAAAGACTATTATAGACCTATTTATATTATGAATATCAGTGTAACAATTTCAACTGTATATTTGATACTTTAAAAAATATTTTGAACCACTTGACTGTATTACTCATTTAAAAAATTAATGAAGTTATAAGTAAAATAAAACTCTTACTATGCCGTGCTGTTATTTTAGACTTCAGAGAGAAGAACAAATTTAGAACAGATTTGCTAAAAAATACATTTCACAGTTATACATAACTTTCCCAAAAATGCAATTTGCCCCAAAGATTATTATTCTTATTTCTCTTTTATTTCATCATTTTCATCTGGTTTCTAAGATAAGCCATTTCCTTGAATGTTTTAGTTTCTTAAAAGAACAGTGAGACATTAGGGAACATATCTTATATTGCATGTAACAGGTAGTTAAGGGTTAAGTCAAGTAACTACCTTTCTATGTTTGAAAAAAAAAGTGATTTATGGGAATAAAGACAATGAGAAGAAAGGGAAAACATTTTCACTAACTAGGAACTCTCTCTGTGTCAGTCATTTGACTAGCACTAAGCATTTGACTAATTTTCCCTTATCTAATCCTCACAGTATTCTAATGTGAAAGCTTTTATTCTTCCTATCAGACATAGAGATGTAGGCCATGGTCACATTGCTGAGATTCAAACCCAGGTCTCTGTTGGGACAAAGCCTGTTAACTCATTAATCATTTCTGTCAATTCCAAAAAGGCATATGAAAACACTGAACTCCTTTTCCTTTAAAAAAAAAAAAGAGGTGGTGGACTTTACCCCTCTCACAAGAATGGACCATTGGCCTAGCAAGTTTTCTAGGAATTAAAGCTAGGACAGTGTTTTCCAAAATTGCCTGACCACAAGAACATCTGGGACTGTGGAAATGCATGTGTGGGGATAATAAAGGAACCTATTGAAAATGTACATTCTTGCATATCAGTCGGAACATACTGAGTATCTCCGAGATTCTAAGACTCTCTACTTTTAATAAGTGCTCAAGGTGGTTCCTATGATGAGGAAAATTTGGTACTAGCTTAACAATAAGAATAAGGAAAATAGGAAAAAGCATGTTCACATTGTAGCAGAGTAAAAAAGAAAGAAAAAAAGAAAGAAATGGCTTAATTTAAAAGAAGTGCATTGGCACTGGCTCCACTATCCTTTGGCTTTTTAAGATTTGGTGTTTTGTCTCTTCACTCTTTACTCAGATTTAAGCCTTACAAAGGGAGTCTCTGGTCTTAACGTTTTGATGAAGGCTGGTAGCTGTGAGGCTGATGCACTGGAGAAATTAGTAGGAACGAAAATTGTAGAGAAGGAGTATGAAAGATGACGATCTGGGACGCTTATATTAAGCTTTAGAAAACAGGGCGGGGCCAGCCCCTCGAGCATCAGGGCTACTGGGTCGCCGGGTCCTGGGGCTTTCCATCCTCTGCCACTCGAGAGATGGCACTTTTTAAAATAGAAAAATGGGTGTTATTTTTATTTACTTTTTTGTAAAGTGATTTTACGTCTTCTGTTTGAGGCTTGGGATGATCCTTTGTCTGCACTGTGTACAATAATTGTTTCCCTCTGACTCCTCGCTCGTAGCTCAGTGGGCTGTGCGCTGAGGATCCGTCCGCTCCTGGGACGCGTTGCTGTAACAATGCTAATAAAACGTCTCTTTGTAAAAAATATATATAATAAATAGAATAGAATAGAATACAACAGAACAGAATAGATTAAGCATTAGTGAGGTTTCTTAGTTGCAAGTACCAGAAACTAGCTCTAATCATCAAATAAATTTACTGAAGGGATATTATTTAGATATTCAGAATCTTTGAGAAGGTGGAAGAATCAGGCCTAGAAGATGGTTAGAAAACCGTGAAGCTAGAACTGCCAGAAACACAGCCAAAATCATGCCACAAGAACCATCTGGGAGGGTACAGCTGCTGTGTCCTTAAAGCACTGGACACCCTGCATGATCCCCTACCTCCTCCTATGGTCCTGAACACAGATTGATCTTGGAATGAATTCTCTACTGCTTCTGCTGCTTGGTGTCAATTGCTGTCATGTCAGATCTTGGAAAAAACATATTTTTTAAATAGTCTGGAAAGTAAGAACCACGTTTGGCTGCCTAGCTCTAGCATATTTTGAATATGTTATTATAGGAGTGTGTAGAAGCTGTAAAAATGGCAATGTTATTTTTAGAACAGAATAGCAAATACAGAAGTAGAATCTATTTTAATATAAGGATCATTAACAAATGGGAAAAGCAAAATTATATAATAAGTGGTGTAAGAGTAACTAAAACAAAATAACCCAAAATACACCCAAATAAACCTCGAATTAAATAGGAAAAAAATAACAGGAAAAACTAGCACCAAAAAAAAATACAGAACTTACCCTAATCGCAGAGGTATAAAGCAGCACTTCAGAAATTGCAAAGAGTAATATTAACAGATTTTGCCTATAAAAAAATATAATCTCTGAATTCAAAAACTGCCAAACCTAAAAATAGAAGATGGACAAAAAAATATTTGTATCATATATGGTATGCAAAGGGTTACTATCCATACCATATAAAGAATTTATTCAACTGTGTGAGAAAACTCCAAGACCCCAAGCAGGCAAATGGTTGAAAAACAGAAACAGATAATTAACACAGGAAATTTGGTAAACAAGCAAGAAACATTGAATTACTAATAACTAAACAAAAATAAAACATTTACCTCCTTTTAAATTAGTACAAAGACTTTAGTGATAAAGTTTCCCTTCCTTTGGTGATAAAAAATTGTTATTATATTTCTCTAACCCATAAAAATATTTGTGATCAAGTAATCTCTTTGTGAATTTATGTTTAGAAAACTGCAGAAGAACATTATTTACATGCAACGATCATATTTTTAATAGTGAGTGATTAGGAATAATTTATTCCCAACTCTAATGAAATGGGTAATAAATTATCATATACCATCACTTGGAACATTATTTAGAGTTTTTTAAAAATATTTTTGGGGGATAGTTGACTTACAATGTTGTGTTAATTTCAGGTGTACAGCAAAGTGAATCTGTTATACATACACATATATCCCCTCATTTTTAGATTCTTTTCACATATAGGCCATTACAGATCATTGAGTAGAGTTCCCTGTGCTATACATTAGGGCCTTATTAGTTATCTATTTTATATACAGTAGTGTGTATGTGTCAAATCCAATCTTCCAATTTATCCCTCCTCCTCCTTACCCCCCAGTAACCATGTTTGTTTTCTACATCTGTAACTCTATTTCTGTTTTGTAAATAAGTTTATTTGTACCCTTTTTTTAGATTCCACATATAAGTGATATCATATGATATTTGTCTTTCTGTGTCTGACTTACTTCGCTCAGTATGACAGTCTCTAGGTCCATCCATATTGCTGCAAATGGCATTATTTTGTTCTTTTTTATGGCTGAGTAATATTCCATTGTATATATGTACCACGTCTTCTTTACCCATTCCTCTGTTGATGGACACTTAGGTTGCTTCCATGTCCTGGCTATTGTAAATAGTGCTGCAATGAACATTGGGGTGCATGTGTTTTTTTGAATTATGTTCTTCTCTGGGTATATGCCCAGTAGTGGGATTGCTGGATCATATGGTAGCTCTATTTTTAGTTTTTTAAGGAACCTCCATAACATTCTCCTTAGTGGCTGTACCAGTTTACCTTCCCACCAACAGTGTAGGAGGGTTCCCTTTTCTCCACACCCTCCCTAGTATTTATTGTTTGTAGATTTTTTTGATGATGGCCATTATGACTGGCGTGAGTTGATACCTCATTGTAGTTTTGATTTTCATTTCTCTAATAATTAGTGATGTTGAGCATCTTTTCATGTGCCTCTTGGCCATCTGTATGTCTTCCTTGGTGAAATGTCTGTTTAGGTCTTCTGCCCATTTTTTAACTGGATTGTTTGTTTTTTTGATATTGAGCACCATGAGCTGTTTGTATATTTTGAAGATTAATCCTTTGTTGTTTCATCTGCAAATATTTTCTCCCATTCTGAGGGTTGTCTTTTTGTCTTGTTTATGGTTTCCATTGCTGTGCAAAAGCTTTTAAGTTTAATTAAGTCCCATTTGTTTATTTTTGTTTTTATTTTCATTACTCTAGGAGGTAGATTGAAAAAGATCTTGCTGCAAATTATGTCAGAGAGTCTTCTGTCTATGTTTTCCTCTAAGAGTTTTATAGTATCCAGCCTTACATTTAGGTCTTTAATCCTAAATCCTAGGGTGTGTTCTAATTTCATTCTTTTACATGTAGCTGTCCAGTTTTCCCAGAACCACTTATTGAAGAGACTGTTTTTCTCCATTGTATATTCTTGCCTCTTTTGTCATAGATTAGGTGTCCATAGGTGCGTGGGTTTATCTCTGGGCTTTCTATACTGTTCCATTGATCTATATTTCTGTTTTTGTGCCAGTACTACACTATCTTGATTATTGTAGCTTTGTAGTATAGTCTGAAGTCAGGGAGCCTGATTCCTCCAGCTCCATTTTTCTTTCTTAAGATTGCTTTGGCTATGCATGGTCTTTTGTGTTTTCATACAAATTGTAAAATTTTTTGTTCTAATTCTGTGAAAAATGCCATTGCTAATTTGATAGGGATTGCATTGAATCTGTAGATTGCTTTGAGTAGTATAGTCATTTTCACAATGTTGATTCTTCCAATCCAAGAACATGGTATATCTCTGCATCTGTTTGTGTCATCTTTTATTTCTTTCATCAGTATCTTATATTTTTCTGAGTATAGGTCTTTTGCCTCCTTAGGTAGGTTTATTCCTCAGTATTTTATTTTTTTTGATGAGATGGTAAATGAGATTGTTTCCTTGATTTCTCTTTCTGATCTTTCATTGTTAGTGTATAGGAGTGCAAGAGATTTCTGTGTATTAATTTTATATGCTGCAACTTTAGCAAATTCATTGATGAACTCTAGTCGTTTTCTGGTAGCATCTTTAGGGTTTTCTATGTATAGTATCATGTCATCTGCAGACAGTGATAATTTTCCTTCTCCCTTTCCAATTTGGATTCCTTTTATTTCTTTTTCTTCTCTGATTGCCATGGCTAAGACTTCCAAAACTATGTTGAATAATAGTGGTGAGAGTGCACATCCTTGTCTTGTTCTGATCTCAGAGGAAATGCTTTCAGTTTTTCACTATCGAGAATGATGTTTGCTGTGGGTTTGTCATATATGGCTTTTATTGTGTTGAAATGGGTTCCCTCTATGCCCACTTTCTGTAGAGTTTTTATCATAAATGGGTGTTACAAATAGATCAGCTGCATAAAGTGCAGCTGATCTATTCAGTTCTACATGTAGAGATTGGGTAGTTATAGATGTAATACAGATTCATCTAAAGGACAGTGTAATTGCAGAGCAAAATGGCACATAATTTCAAAACTAAATTAGGGTTTCTGCTGCTGGTGTTGAATAGATTCACTCCATGGGTGGCAATATACAAACTGTGTTAGTAGAGAAAGAAACTATCTTAAAAAGCTATCTGTCACCTCTCTCTTGGTTGAAACCATTGAAAATTGGTAGGTCAGAGTGGACAGGATCATTAAAGTTTCTCTTAATTCAAGATGACAAGTACCACTTCCTGTGAACCTATCCATGAGGGCACCAGGTTTTGTTGTTGTTGTTTTTGTTGTTTTACCCCACAACAATCTTATTCCCATGTCAAGTTCTCAGTAGAAATGTCAGACCATTTAGAAAAATGTTTATTAATGTGCCTCTTACTTTATCCACAAGTATCCTCTGGAGAACTGATTGCACCAATGTATTGTTTCTCTCCAATTCATTTTACACAAGTGGTTACAGTGGTTTAGGAAAGCTATAGAACTACAAGTGCAGGAAAGACAGCAAAGTTTCCATCTCAGGTCTTGGCAGTGTTGTATTTCCATACTTGGTACACTTTCTTCTCCCCTCTAGGGTCTATTGGGGACTTTCAGAGGTGTTCCCACCTCCAGTGGTCCAGGCCAGCCCCTCTGCTCCCCTCCTCTCAGTACCTATTTTCTATTTGTTATAATCTGCCTTTATCTCTACCCACTATCCATTGAACCAGCCTCTTACCACAACTCATCTGTTCCTATATATGTTGATGCTGGGCTGACCATATCCTGAGAATAACTTCATTTATCAGCAAATATTTATTCAGCATTAACCGCATGCCAGCCAGCTGGCCTCGACTTCACTTTGACTTCTGGTGTGCAGGTGCTCTCCACCTGTTCACAGGTCTTCATTGGATGTCTGACCTCCTGGCTCCATACTGGTTACATGTGCCAACACTCTTAATTTTAGCCATTCTTAACAGCCTTTTTTTTTTTTTTGTCCTCTATATTAAGAATATGCTATAAATTTCTCTAGCTCAAATTTTGTTGCCATTCATATTACTTTACTTTTACTTTCTTTACCATCTTATGACATTTACTTTTATAATTTTCATGAACTTCAACAATCTTGCTTCTTAGTCGGCTTTCTTTTAAATGCATGCCTAATTTATCTATTACTAGCCAATTAATGTGCTTAAGATTTTCTGTTATCTCAATAATTATCATCGATAGCTTTTCCAGCTTATTAATATCTTTTCAAAATCATGTCAATTATTTGAGAAGAGGAAAAACCATGCATCACAATGAATATCTTCTCCCAAGATAAATCACTGGATTAACATAATGGGCATAGCATTTTAGATTTTCTTTGGGCAAATGAAAATAAGGGCAGACTGATAATACTCATCTCTTGACTCTCCCTGTGTCGTGTTTGAAGAAACATATTTGTTCAAAGCATACAATAGAAAGTATTTAAATTGACTTTTCAATATGAGCTTTGTAAATGGCTTTTTATAATTAATAATCTTAAGTCCAATTCTAAGCATTTGCATTGTTTATATTCTTTCTTCCACAGTTGCAGAACCAGCTTTAAGTGATAAGCATCACAATAAGGCTTCTTTTCTAGTCCTAGTTGAACATCTCCCCTTCTGTTTTCCTAGCCTAATTCTCTGTCCCACCTTCTGTCCCCTGTTTTTTCTTTCAGAGTATTCAAATGCTTTACTATCTATTTCCCCTGTATCCTGCAATCTCTTAATTCATCTCACTTGAACTTCTGTACTGTGGCTTGTTATTATTTATGCTGTTAGTTGTTCCTTATTCTCTCTTACGTTCTCTCTCTTAATAAATGAGTTAACATGTCATACTTTTAACTAACATGAAACATTTTTTATGTTCTGAATTTTTAAACCTGTGCTGAATACTATATCATTATTGGTTTACTTATAAACAAAATTTAAAGTTCTATTATTTCATAATCTCATACCTCCTACTTTTCGAATAAATTTACCTTTCTCCATTTTAAACTATTTCTCTGTTGTGTCTTCCAGCCTCAACCCCCCACCCACGTTCCCCACCAATGTGGTCTTAATTGAAATCATGCTAGGCCAAGAATCAGAAGATGATGACCCTCTATACATTAGCCAGGTGGCTCTGACATGCCATTTAGCCCTGATGAGTGTGTGTCCACATCTAAGTAACTAATGGGTTCGACTAAGACCTCGGAGGCCCTTTCGGGCTCTCATAGGCTGTAATTCTTATCCTAACTCTGATGCCTTTTGCTTGTTTCCAATATTACATAAATATTTGTATTTCTACATTGATACTTTTTTCTTTTAAATCACCACTGAACAATTTCAACTTTGATTCAAGAATATAGTCTTTATGATTGTTACTTTTCTACATAAAAATTTTAACTTCGTTTTGCCCACATTTCCCTTTTGTCTTTTGAGACATAGATGCTTGAAAATTTAAGTAATATCATAATTCTAGTCCATATATTTAATAGTGGTTTAAGAGTGTATCATAGACACTAATTAGCAGCCTAACTATTAATGCCAAAGTTTCATCTTTTTCATAGGAAAGTAACCTATAAAATGAAATTTTAGAGGCTAAATTCTTGGTTCTCTTTTAAAGATTTATTTACATAACTTTTGTAATTTTATGTTTAGCTCACACTAATATAACTTCCAAAATGCATAATTTATCTCAATTGATAGTACTCCTCTTAGAGGTCATTGTGACCCACAAACCCGTCCACTCAAATGATTTTCCTTCCACCTGATAGAAAAGAGTGTCCTTTACTTTTTGTCAGCAGTCACAAATATTGGAAGACACAGTTCAGAAAAATCACTTTAGCATTAACGTTCTTCCTAAAATTTATTTGACCAAGTTTCATATTTATTCCTAGTGAAAACACTTTTGGATGGATTTTTTTTCTTTCAGGAAGCTCTTTGGTATAATAAATAATACATAAATATTAATTATTTTGCACGTAATGTTTTACCATCCTATTTGAACGTTTTAAAAATAGCCTTATTGAGAAATATTTTAAATATCATAAAATTTATGCATTTTAAGAGTACAACCCAGTGGGTTTTAGGATATTTATAGAATTGTATGACCATCACCATGATCTAATTTTAGAGCATTTCTGTCATCCCCAAAAGAAACATCCTAGTCATTAATAGTCATTTCCTTTGCCCTCCTGCCCCTCCCCACCAATAATTAATTTACTTTCTTTCTCTATAGATTTGCCTGTTCTGGACATTTCATGTAAATAGAATCATATAACGTGATCTTTCTTGTCTGGCTTCTTTGACTTACCATAATGTTTTTGAGTTTTATCCATGTTGTGGAATGTGTAAGTACTGCATTCCTTAATTAGTAGCTCCTCAAAGTGAAAGAAATCAAAGTGAGTGATATGGTTCATTTAAAAAAAAATACTGATCCAGGAGTCAAACACTTCCACTTTCTGGCAAGTTTATGCCTTTTACAGGACTTCTGGATATATTATCAATTTCTTTGACTCAGTTACTTCATCTATAAAATGGGAATATAATAGCTTTCCTTAACTACCTTGGAGTGTTAGGAGAATCAACAGATAAAATGTAGGAGCACAAAAGAACTACACATATAGAAAATATTAAACCACCATTCTAAAGTGGTTTTTCTGGTATAATAGCAAACCAAATGATTATATTTAGGATAAAAGTAGTAGAATTTCCTTAAATGCTCCTTTAATGACCAAGGAAAACTATGAATTTTAATTTGTTTACCCAAATGTCCCTTTGCCTCCACTAATTTATTTTACAGTCAGCATTGGTTAGTTGTAACAACAGTTTGCCTGCTCTCAGAACAGGATGCTGAGGAAGGGAGTGGCTGTGATTAATTCAGGAGTCATCTATTGCATGGCAGATGGAAGAGTCTCTGAACAGAGTTCCACTCTGACCTTACCTGCCAGGCATGATTTTCAAAGGGAGTTCACTGTGGTGAATTGACCAGCCCTATGATTCCTTTTGAAGCCTTGAACTCCTCCAGAAGGAATAATGTAACCTTGGCTTCCAAAAAAAGAAGTGCTGATTTTACAAACAGAAAACCAAGGAGGTTTGCAGTGATCCTTAGTTTTACTAAAGCCAACAGCTCTTTTTTTTTTTTAAAGAAAAAAAATTCTTTATTTCAAAAACAGGTTTTCTCAAAGAGAAAGAAGTAGGAGTAGAGGTAGGGAAGGAGGTTATATTTATACTCTTTTACAAATTCTTTTCCATTATGGTTTATCATAGGATATTCCAACAGCTCTTAAAAGAGGCTAGCTTGATATTGGGATACTGTGGGCTGCTTGGTTATCCTAGGGACTCTAGACCAGTTGCAAACCAAATGGTCTTAACTAGAACTCAGAGAGTCCTTATGTAAAACCAGGTCACGACTGGAATATGGAGAGTAACAAGGGTCTCCTGTAGAAGCCACTTCATCTTTGATCACTGGAGTCTTATAAGATTATCTTTGTTTCCTTTATTTTTCATTTGCTTCCAACTTTGAGCTTTCCTATAAAGATTATCTCTGTTTTACATATTTTCTCCGTTTTACAAATGTTTGAATCTTAGAATGTTCTACAGTGATCTTAAGCATCCACTCCTTAGGGTGGTTATCTCTTCTCTGAGACTTCTTTCTCACCTTTGAGATAGCGGTAATTCTGGTTTATTATCTAGTCATGTTTCACCTGTGCCATTGCAACCTTCTTCCTCTCCTCATTCTTCCCCTCCGGCATGGTTTTTCTCTTTTAAGGCTAAGTCTTAGCCTTACCACTTTCTCTGACTTCTCCTTAACTGCACCATCCCCCTCAGGTCCTTGGGTTAAATTTTATACATCTTTTTTTTTTTTAATCCTGTGGACTCTGTCCTTTGCCTCAATTCCTAAGTCTCCCTCTCTCAGAAAGATTCGGACCATTCATTCTTTCTTCATTATTGAAATATAGCTGACTTACAATATTGTGTTAGTTTCAGGTGAATGACATAATGATTTGACAATTGCAGACATTATGAAACGATCACCACAATGTCTAGTAACCATCTGTCCCCATATAAAGTTATTACAATATTTTGGACCATCTTCCTAATGCTGTATATTATATCCATGTGACTTATTTATTATATAACTGGAGATCTATACCTCTTAATCCCCTTCACCTATTTCACCACCCCCTACCCCTTCCCTCTGGCAACTACCCATTTGTTCTCTATGAGTCTGTTTTCATTTTGTTTGTTTTGTTTTTTACATTCCACATATCAGTGAAATCATGCATATTTGTCTTTGTCTGACTTATTTTACTTAGCATAATACCCCCTAAGACCATCCTTGTTGTTGCAAATGGCAAGATTTCATATATTTTAGGGCTGAGGAATATTCTATTGTATATATATACCATACCTTCTTTATCCATGTATCTATCAATGTTAATGTGGTTTATAATACTGATTGATTTGCAGATATTGAACCATTTGTGCATCCCTGGGATAAATCCGACTTGATTATAGTGTATGGTCCTCTTAATATATTGTTGAATTCAGTGTGTGAATGTTTTGTTGAGGATTTTTGCTTCTATACTCATTTGTAATATTAGCCTGTAATTTTCTTCGTCTTCTTCTTCTCCTCCTCTTCTTCCCCCCTCCCCCTCCTCCTCCTCCTCCTCCTCCTCCTGGAATAGTGAGTTTTTTCTTTCAGCACTTTGAATATATTGTGCCACTCCCTTCTGGCCTACAAAGTTTCTGCTAAAAAGTTAGCCAATGGTCTTATGGGAGTTCCCTTGTATGTAACTAGTTGCTTTTCTCTTTTTGCTTTTATGATTCTCTCTTATCTTTAATTTTTGCCATTTTAATTATAATGTGCCTTGGTGTGGACTTCTTTGGATTGATACTGTTTGGCCCTTTCTGTGCTTCCTGGACCTAGATGTCTTTTTCCTTTCCCAGGTTATGAAAATTTTTAGCTATTATTTCTTCAAATAAGTTTTCTGCTCCTTTCTCTCTCTGTCTTCTCCTTCTGGGATGCCTATAATGCAAATGTTAGTATACTTGCTGTTGTCCAGAGGTCTCTTAAACTATTCTCATTAAAAAAGTGGTTTTTATTTTTTCTGTTTAGTTTGGGTGATTTCCACTTCTCTGACTTCCAGATCAGTGATCTGTTCTTCTGTATCATCTAATCTATTGTTGATTCCTTCTAATATATTTTTTTATTTCAATTATATTATTCTTCAGCTCTGTTTGGTTCTTCTTTATATTTTCTAACTCTTTGGTGAACTTGCCATGAGTTCATCCATTCTCCCAAGTTCCTTGAGCTTCTTTGTGATTGTTACCTTGAACTGTTTTATGGGTAGATTTCTTATCTCTACTTCATTTAGGTCTTTTTTTCTCAGTTTTTTCTTCCTCTGTTTGAAACATATTCCTCTGTCTACTAATTTTGCCTAATTATCTATGTTTATTTCTATGTATTAGGTAGGTTGATTACATCTTCCGATCTAGAAGTGGCCTAATGTAGGAGATGTCCTATGGGGCCCAGCAGGCACACTCCCGTCTGGTCATGAGAGCTATATTCTGTATACATGCTCTTATGTGGGCTGTGTGGGCCTTCTGTTGTGGCGGGGATGACTACTGTGGGTGCACTGGTAGGTGGAGCTGGCCACTGACACAGTGGTGGACAGAGCTGGGTCCCAGGGCAGCTGGCTGCCAGGCATGAGGATCCCAGGGCTGGTGTCAGCTTGCTGGTGTGTGGGTAAGCCCCCAGTACTAATAGTCTACAGGGAGGACTCCAAATGGTGCTTGCCAGAGTCCTGCTGGTAGAACAAGCTCCCCAGAATGGCTGTTTCCAGCATCTCCATCCCCAGGGGAAGCCCCAGTTGTCTCCTGTATCTCTGGGAGGCTCTCTAAGATGAGCAAGTAGGTCTGACCCAGGCTTCTTTCAAGCTACTGGCTCTATGCTGGGACTCAGGACATGTGTGATTTTGCATGCACCCTTTAAGAGGGGAGTCTCCATTTCCTTGAGCCATCCAGCTCTTCCATACACAAGCCGCACTGGCCTCCAAAACCAGATGTTCTGGGGCTTGTCTTCCTGGTGTGGCCCTCCCAGGCTAGGGAGCCTGGTTTGTGTCTTGGACCCCCTGTTCCTTGGGGAGAAACTCCACAATTATTATTATCCCCCCATTTATGGATCACCTACCAGAGAGTGTGGGTCTTGGCTATATTGTTTCTCTGCCCCTCCTATTTGTCTCATTCTAGTTCCTTCTTTATATCTTTAGTTGTGGAAAATCTTTTCTGTTAGTCTTCAGGTCATTCTTATAGATAATTACTCTGTAAACAGTTGTAATTTTGGTGTGCCCATGGGTAGGAGGTGACCTCAGGGTTTTCCTACTGCACCATCTTGGCCACTCCTTGCCCCATTTATTCTTTCTTCAATTCTGTACTTGTAGCGTAATGTGATGCAGTCCTCTTTCTAAGTCGTCTTCTGCCCATTCAGTCACCAGTCAATTGATTTGGTCATTCAGCATTATTAATTAGACACCTATATCATGAAGTCTAGGCTTGATTAGGAGCAGATCTTCTGTATTATACATAGCTTCTACACTAAGCATGCTGCATTCTCAGGAAAGCTTCAGCCGAGCAGTGAGAGGAGGGAGCGATCCTCTGCCCTATCCCTAACACCCATATGAACACACTCCTGACAACACTCACAGCCACTCTTTCACACATGGATTCACCCAGGCACACAGCACACCTGCTGTTCATAGACATTTACAAATCATCCACATTTATGGGCCATGAGTAATAGCAACACTATCTGAATGAGAAATAAATGATCCATCCCCCTTCCCTGCCCCGTGTTCAATGTCTCACTTCTTACCGGCATCTCTTTCCTACTAGCTAATCACTAATGCTGTCCTTACATCACTTAAAAAAAAAAAAGTCATTCCTATGAAGTAAAGTAGCTTTCCTACTACAGTCTAAATAATAGCTAACATTCACAAGGCATTAACCACATGTCAAACACAGTGAAGCCACTGTGTACCCCTTTATTATAATCCTCCTGGGCTAAGCCCTTTTATTATCTCCAATTTACAAATGAGATTACTGGGGCTTAAAGGAGTTAAGTCATTTGCCCAAGGCAACAGCCCCTAATCAGCAGAATTGGAACCTGAGTCCAGAACTATGCTGCCAAAGCTTGGGCTCTTAACTGCTTGAACTCCACTGCTTGTGAGCATCAAAGCATACACATTGTTATATTAACTTATACTTCAGAGAAAGCTACTATACCAGGTACTTCCAGTACTGGTAGTAAAAACAAGTTTCTATAAGGGGAAGGCAGAAGAGGTCCAGAGAATAGTAGACACCTGGCGGTGGGTTACACAAATGCTCGAAAGTTTATGAAATAGGTTGTAAGATGGGTATATGTATATTATGTTGTTCAGTGTTAGGCCACTTTAATATGATTCTTTTGTTCTCTATTACCAAAATAAGCCATGCTCACTATTGATTAGGAAATTCCAACATTCGCATAGTTTTATAAACATTTGATGTGTATCCTCCTAGACTTTCTGTTTTGAAAATATGTATTTTGATGAGTGGAATAATAGAGTTTTATAATATCCACCTCCTCCATTTCTTCCATTATGAAATCTTTCCATGTTAAAAATATTCATAATATTCTGAATGTGGATGAATCATAACTTTTCATCATGTCTTAGTTTTGGACAATTGTTTATACTCTTTTCTGTTAAAATATTGCAATAAACATCCCCATAGCTAAATCTTTTCACATATGTGTTAGTGTTGCCTTCAGATCATTCTTAAAGTTATAAAATGTTTTTGGTTTTATGCTTGCTACCTTTAAGTTATGTAATTGTGTGGTAGACTTTTTATTTTTTTTAATAACTACCCAGAGACAGTAGAATGGCATTTTATTTTATTTTTATTTTATTTTTGGCCGTGCCCATGTGGTATGCACTGTGTGGCATGCGGGATCTTAGTTCCCCAACCGGGGATTGAACCTGTGCCCCCTGCATTGGGAGCACAGAATCTTAACCACCGGACTGCGAGGGAAGTCCCCATGGTAGAATTTTTAAATGCAATTAGCACAAAGTAGTTTTGTAGCATGAAAGCATTATTTGGAAGAAATTCTTGCCCTTTGCCTATTTTGCTGCCATCCCAGCACAACAAGGAGAAAGGGAGCAGCAAAAAGAATCAGTACTCTGTGTGGCTGAAGATGCACTCCATCTCCTTCCCAGTTTGCACAGAATCAGTGCTGCACACAGGAATCTCTGTAAGCATTCTGATTGTAAAACACACTAATTGATTAAAGAAAGTTGATGCTTATATGATTATGTGACTCTATTTGAAAATCTCTTAAATATTTTTAGATCTAAACTTCTCTATGTTCCATTTATTCATTTACTTTATTATTAACCCTGTCTTTTTCTTTTTTAATCCCATACATGTTTTCAGCTAATATTCTGTTCAATATAAGTCCCTGTCCCTTCCCACTTACTTCACTCTAGGCTATCCATATC
The DNA here is from genome assembly GCF_028021215.1 of Eschrichtius robustus. Lineage (NCBI taxonomy): Eukaryota > Metazoa > Chordata > Mammalia > Artiodactyla > Eschrichtiidae > Eschrichtius > Eschrichtius robustus. Next base: position 37,326,317 of record NC_090829.1, read on the forward strand.
TATTACTAATATATTTCAGTCTTGAAAAATCTCATTATTTTATATATAAAATAATATATAAATACATATATAAAATTGTACATACATAAAATAATGAGATATATATAATTTTGTGAATTTACTTATTTGTACAAATTTATCAGAAAACAAAGTAATGTTCTATTGTATTCAGAAGTTTCTAAATCATGAGGATTGCCAGTTGAGAAAGAGTGGTTAAATGATTTTTAGAATTTAAGACTCCTTCTATCTTATCCATCCATGATTTGTAATATTTTATAAGCCCCCATTAGTGACAATTATCTTTATATTATATTTGGCTGGTTTTAATCTTCAGAATAAAAAAATACAGTGGAGGTTTAGAAGCATCTTTTTTGCATTCTGAAGCAAATTCTTGATCCTTAGTATTAGAAGAAAATTTATTTCCAAATTTTAAATATCTGATTATCTCCTTAGCTTGATTTAATCCACTCTCCCCTCCCCACACAGACCCAGATAAATAATTTTCTGATTTTAATATAACTACATCTGGACCAAATTATAACTTATTAGCTGTATAGCCACACCTGTTCTATCATCTGATTTATAAAAATCTCCAAATGTTATTTCAGTCCCTTCTGGCATTATGCAGAAAATGTTAATGTACTTCAAGTATACTTGTTTCAGAATAGATGTGAATTAAACCTCTGAAATATAAACCCTAAAATGAAATGAACTTTCCAAGTGGCTGTATTCACCATCTGAGCTTTATGAAATGTTTGCTTAAGTTAAAATATGTTAATTTGCAATTGATATAGTTGAATACTCATTAAAGAACTTTCTTCTATTATTGATATACATTCTTACATCTGTAAAGGTTTTCTCTGTTAATGCTCATTTAAAAAATTAAGTGATATATTACTTTTGTGAAGCGCTAAGCTCATCAAACTGTGGTACAATAATTTATACATATAGATGACATCTAAATGCAAAATACTGATTGTGTTCATTCACATCAGTTATGTCTGATCAGAAATCCCACAACTTCAGCCACATAATTAACTAACAACATAACTAAATAAAATCATTTAAAATTGTAGAAAAGTAAAACAGGTTTAAGTTTAAAGGAGTTATTGATTTGTAATTTAAAACATAATCTATCATTCATGAAGGAAAATGAGGCACTTGATTATAATTTCTCTAAGGACAAGGAAATATATCTTATTGATATTTGTACGCTGAATCTAGCTAGCATGGATCCTACCTAAACAGAGTAGGTAGTCAATAAGAAATAAAATAACAATTGAAATAAAATAACATATTTATAAGAAACTTGCCTTTTAATGCCAAGATACATATTAGGTGTTACCAATGAAAACTGCACAACTCTTTCAGTTCCATCCACTTTAATCTTAGGTAAATAATTTTAAAAGTTTATTTGCTGGAATTCTTATTTCTAGTATTTCCAAAATTTCATTCATTCTTTCAACAGTAATTTGTTGAGCACCTTCCTTGTCTCAGACACTATGAGTATAAAAGATAAGGTTCCCACTCTCATGGAACTTACATTCTAGTTAGTTTACATTGGGAAGATTGAATGAATGTAATGCACTTAGAATGTAGTGTCTGGCACATAGTAAATACTCAACACTTACTATCTGTGATGGTGATGACGATGATGACGCTGATGATGATGATGATGGAAGACGTGAATATAAATGCTATTCAAAGCTATGAGACTAGGGCTTCCCTGGTGGCGCAGTGGTTGAGAGTCTGCCTGCTAATGCAGGGGACACGGGTTCGAGCCCTGGTCTGGGAGGATCCCACGTGCCGCGGAGCGGCTGGGCCCGTGAGCCACAATTGCTGAGCCTGCGTGTCTGGAGCCCGTGCTCCGCAACAAGGGAGGCCGCGATGGTGAGAGGCCCGCGCACAGCGATGAAGAGTGGCCCCCACTTGCCACAACTAGAGAAAGCCCTCGCACAGAAACGAAGACCCAACATAGCCATAAATTAAAAATAAATAAATAAATAAATAAAATTAAAAAAAAAAGCTATGAGACTAGATGAGATCAACTAGGGAGGAAATGCAGGTAGAGAAAAGGGCTAAGGACTGAACCTCTGGTGATTTCTAATATTTAGAGTGTACCTAAGAATGAGAATCATCAGTAGAGACTGAGAAGAAGTAGCCAATGCAAAAGTGAACAAGGGTGGAGGAAACAAAAGAGTATAGTGTAAAGGAAACCAGAGGAGTGTTTCAAAAAAGTAAACACTCCATGACATAAATCACAGCAAGATCCTTTTTGACCCACTTCCTAGAGAAATGGAAATAAAAACAAAAATAAAGAAATGGGACCTAATGAAACTTCAAAGCTTTTGCACAGCAAAGGAAACCATAAACAAGACGAAAAGACCACCCTCAGAATGGGAGAAAATATTTGCAAATGAAGCAACTGACAAAGGATTAATCTCCAAAATTTACAAGCAGCTCATTCAGCTCAATGTCAAGAAAACAAACAACCCAATCCAAAAATGGGCAGAAGAGCTAAATAGACATTTCTCCAAAGAAGATATACAGATTGCCAACAAACACATGAAAGAATGCTCAACATCACTAATCATTAGAGAAATGCAAATCAAAACTACAATGAGGTATCACCTCACACAAGTCAGAATGGCCATCATCAAAAAATATACAAACAATAAATGCTGGAGAGGGTGTGGGGAAAAGGGAACCCTCTTGCACTGTTGATGGGAATGTAAATTGATACAGCCGCTATAGAGAACAGTATGGAGGTTCCTTAAAAACCTAAAAATAGAACTACCATATGACCCAGCAATCCCACTCTTGGGCATATACCCTGAGAAAACCATAATTCAAAAAGGGACATGTACCACAATGTTCATTGCAGCTCTGTTTACAATAGCCAGGACATGGAAGCAACCTAAGTGCCCATCGACAGATGAATGGATAAAGAAGATGTGGCATATATATACAATGGAATATTACTCAGCCATAAAAAGAAACGAAATTGAGTTATTTGTAGTGAGATGGATGGACCTAGCGTCTGTCATACAGAGTGAAGTAAGTCAGAAAGAGAAAAACAAATACAGTATGCTAACACATATATATGGAATCTAAAAAAAAAAAAAAAGGTTCTGAAGAACCTAGGGCCAGGACAGGAATAAAGACGAAGACATAGAGAATGGACTTGAGGACATGGGGAGGGGGAAGGGTAAGCTGGGACAAAGTGAGAGAGTGGCATGGACTTATATATACACTACCAAATGTAAAATAGATAGCTAGTGGGAAGCAGCCGCATAGCACAGGGAGATCAGCTCGGTGCTTTTTGTCTACCTAGAGGGGTGGGAAGGAGACGCAAGAGGGAGGAGATATGGGGATGTATGTATATGTATAGCTGATTCACTTTTTTATACAGCAGAAACTAACACACCCTTGTAAAGCAATTATACTCCAATAAAGATGTTAAAAATAAATAAATAAATAAAGCAAAAAAAAGTAAACAATTGTGTCAAACGCTGCTGAAAGTTTGAATTAGATAATAACAGAGAATTAAATTTTGGAATTGCCAACATAGAGTCATTCATAACCTTGAAAAGTGCTATTTCTGCAGAGGATGAAGAAGAAAACTATTGAAATGGATAGAAAAGAGACTGGGGAAAAGGCAAATCATGAAAAGGGAAATATGAATGACTGAGAAGTATGAAATGAGATGATCAGCTTCAGTAGTAAGCAGAGAACTGCAAACTAAACCAACAATGAGACACTACCTTTGCACCCTAAAAAATAGATTTTTTTTAATACCTCTTCTAGTAAGTATCAGGAAAGCAAGAACCTTCATTCAGTGAGCTGATGGTGTAAGCTGGTGCCTCCATCCTGGGAACCATTTGGCATTATTTAAGTATGTGTATCCCTATGACCTCATGAGTTCGCTCCAGGGATTATACTACAGAAAAACTCCCCTGTAAGTACACAAGAAGATGGGTTAAAAGCTTTTTAAAAATTATTTATTTATTTATTTTTAATTGAAGTACAGTTGACTTACAATATTATATTAGTTTCAAGTGTACAACAGAGTGATTCTGTATTTTTATAGAATATACTCCATTTAAAGTTATTATAAAATATTGACTATATTCCCTGTGCTGTGTCTTATTCCCATCTAATTTACTTTGTACCTAGTAGTTTTATCTCCTTCCCCCATTTTGTCCCTCCCTTCACACCTCTTCCAACTGGTAACCAATAGTTTGTTCTTTGTATCTGTGAGTCTGTTTCTGTTTTATTATTTGTTCATTTGTTTTATTTTTTAGATTCCACATATAAGTGATAACATACAGTATTTGTCTTTCTCTGTCTGACTTATTTCACTAAGCGTAATACCCTCCAGCTCAATCCATGCTGTTGCAAATGGCAAAATTTCATTCTTTTCTATGGCTAATATTTCATTGTATATATATATATACCACTTCTTCTTTATACATTCATCTATTGATGGGCACTTAGGTTGCTTCCGTATCTTGGCTATTGTAAATAATGCTGCTATGAACATTAGGGTGCATATATTTTTTTCAAATTAGTATTTTGTTTTCTTTGGATATATACCCAGGAGTGGAATTGCTGGATCATATGGCAGTTCTATTTTTCTGTTTTTAAGGAACTTCCATACTGTTTTCCATAGTGGCTGTACCAGTTTACATTCACACCAACAGTGCGCGAGGGTTCCCTTTTCAACACATCCTCATCAACACTTAACATTTTTTGTCATTTTGACAATAGACATACTGACAGTTGTGAGGTGATATCTCATTTGTTTGATTTGCATTTCCCTGATAATTAGTGATGTTGAGCATCTTTTCATGTGTCTGTGGGCCAACTGTATGTCTTCTTTAGAAAAATGCCTATTCAGGTTTTCTGCCCATTTTTTAATCATGTTATTTGTTTGTTTTAATATTGAGTTATATTAGTTCTTTGTATGTTTTGGATATTAACCCCTTATCAGACATATCTTTTGCAAATATCTTCTCCCATTCAGTAGGTAGGTTGCCTTTTCATTTGGTTGATGGTTTCCTTTGCTGTGCAAAATGTTTTAAGTTTTATTATGTCCCATTTGTTTATTTTTGCTTTTGTTTCCTTTGCCCAAGGAGACGGATCCAAAACAAAACAAAACAAAACAAAACTCTAAGACCTATGTCAAAGAGTGTACTGCCTGTTTTCTTCTAGGAGTTTTATGGTTTCTGATCTTACATTTATATCTTTAATTCATTTTGAGTTTATTTTTGTATGTGGTATGAGAAAATGTTCTAATTTCATTATTTTACCTGTAGCTTTCTAGTTTTCCCAATACTACTTGTTGAAGAGACTGACTTTTCCCCATTGTATATTCTTTTCTCCTTGGTCATAGATTCATTGACCATATGTGCATGGGTTTATTTCTGAGCTCTCTATTTGGTTCCATTGATCTATGTGTCTGTTTTTGTGCCAGTACCATACTGTTTTGATTACTGTAGCTTTGCAGCATACTCCAAAGTCAAGGATCATGGTACCTCCACCTTTGTTCTTTTTTCTGAACATTGCTTTGGCTATTCGGGGTCTTTTGTGATTCCATACAAATTTTAGGATTATTTGTTCCAGTTCTGTGGAAAATGTCATGAGTATTTTGACAGGGATTACATTAAATCTGTAGATTTCTTTGAGTAGTATGGACATTTTAACAATATTAATTCTTCCAATCCATGAACACAGGATATCTTTCCATTATTTGTATCATCTTCAGTGTCCTTCAACAATGTCTTATAGTTTGCAGAGTATTGGTCTTTCACCTCCTTGGTTAAATTTATTCCTAGGTATTTTATTCTTTTTGATGCAATTGCAAATGGATTGTTTTCTTAATTTTTCTTCCTGATAGTTCATTATCAGTGTATAGAAAAGCAACAGATTACTGTATATTAATCTTATATCCTGCAATTTTACTGAATCATTTATTAGTTCTAATAGCTTTTTTGATGGATACTTTAGGATTTTCTGTATATAATATCATGTCATCTGCAAATAGTGACAATTTTACTTTTTCCTTTCCAATTTGGATTCCTTTTATTTATTTATTTTTTATCATCTGATTGCTGTGGCTAGGACTTCCCATACCATGTTAAATAGAAATGGCAAGAATGAGCATCCTAGTCTTGTTCCTGATCTTAGAAGAAAAGTTTTCAGCTTTTCACCATTAACTATAATGTTAGCTTGGGTTTGTCATAAATGGCCCTTACTATGTTAAGGTATGTTCTGTCTATAACAACTTTGATGAGAACTTTTATTATGAATTAATGTAGAATATTGTCAAATGCTCTTTCTGAATTTGTTGAGATGATCGTGTCATTTTCGTCCTTTATGTTGTTGATGTATATCACAATTTCACATAGATTAATTTACAGATATTGGACCATCCTTGCATCCCTGGGTTAAATCCCATGATCATGATGTGTGATCCTTTTTATGTATTGTTGAATTCACTTTGCTAATACTTTGTTGAGGACATTTGCATCTATATTCATCAGAGATATTGGTGTGTAATTCTCTTTTTTTGTAGTATCTTTGTTTGGTTTTGGTATCAGCGTAATAGTGGCCTTATAAAATTAGTTTGGGAGTTTTCCCTCCTCCTCAATCTTTTGGAATAGTTTGAGAAGGACAGCTATTAACTCTTCTTTATATGTTTGGTAGAATTGCCTTGTGAACCTGCTGATTATGGACTTTTGTTTGCTGGAAGTTTTTTGATTACTTATTCAATTTCAATACTAGTAATAGGTCTGTTCAGGTTATCTATTTCTTCCTGATTCAGTCTTGTATGCTCCTGGGAATTTATTCATTTCTTCTAGGTTGTCCCAATTTGTTGGCATATAACTGTTCGTAGTATTCTCTTTCTCTTGTTTGTATTTCTGTGATATCAGTTGTAACTTCTCTTCATTTCTAATATTGAGTCCTCTTTTTTTTTTTTTTAATGAGCCTGGCTAAAGGCTTATCAATTTTGTTTGCCTTTCAAAAAATAACTCTTGTGTTCATCAATCTTTTCTATTTTGTTTTCTATTTTGTTTATTTCCACTCTGAGCTTTATTTATTTCCTTTTTTTCTGCTGACTTTGGGTTTTGTTTGTTCTTTTTCTAATTCTTTTAAATGGTAGGTTGTGTTGTTCATTTGAGATTTGTCTTATTTCTTGAGGTGGGCCTGTATCACTCTAAACTTTCCTCTTGGAACTGCTTTTGCTGCATCCCCTAGATTTTGGAAAGTTGTGTTTTTAATTTTCATTTGTCTTAGGTATTTTCTGATTTCCTCTTTGATTCCTTTGTTGAATCCTTGGTTTTTTAGTAGCATGTTGTTTAGTCTCCAATGTTTGTGTTTTTTCCATTTTTCTTCCTGTTACTTATTTCTAATTTCGTACTGTTGTGGTCAGAAAAGATGCTTGATATAATTTCTATCTTCCTTAATTTATTGAGACTTGTTTTGTGTCATAGTATGAGATCTATCCTGGAGAACATTCCATGTGCACTTGAAAAGAATGTGTATTCTTCTGTTTTGGGATGGAATGTCCTATAGATATCTGTTAAGTCCAGCTGGTCTTCTGTGTCATTTAAGGCCAGTGTTTCCTTATTGATTTTCTGTCTGGATGATCTGTCCATTGATATAAGTGGGGTGTTAAAGTCCCCTAGTATTTTTGTTTTACAGTCAATTTTTCCCTTTATACCTGTTAATATTTGCTTTATATATTTAGGTGCTTCTATATTAGGTGCATATATGTTTACAAATGTTATATTCTCTTCTTGTGCTGATCTATATCATTATATAATGCCCCTTTTTGTCTTTTATTGTAGACTTTGGGTTTGTTTTTGTGTTTTGTTTTGTTTTTTGGCCACACTGTGTGGCATGTGAGATCTTATTTCCCCAACCAGGGATTGAACCCACACCCCCTGCAGTGGAAGCATGGAGTCATAACCACTGGACCACCAGAGAAGTCCCTGTAGACTTTGTTTTAAAGTCTACTTTGTCTGTTACGAGTATTCCTACCCCCACTTTCTTATGGTTTCCATTTGTATGAAATATCTTTTTTCATCCCCTCCCTTTCAGTCTGTGTGTGTTTTTATCTCTGAAGTGAGTCTCTTTTAGGCAGCATATATGGGTCTTGTGTTTAATCCAGTTAGCCACCCTATGTGTTTTGATTGGGGCATTTAGTCCATTGACATTTAAAGTGATTATTGATAGGTATGTACTTATTGCCATTTTGTTACTTGTTTTCCAGACGTTTTTGTAGTTCTTCTCTGTTCTTCTCTTAGTCTCTTCCCTTTGTGGTTTGATGATTTTCTTTAGTGTTATGTTTGTGTTTCTTTCTCTCTAATTTTTGTGTATCTATTGTAGGTTTTTTGATTTGTGGTTACCATGGAGTTTATATATATTGACCTGTATCTACTTGTTTTAAGCTGATAGTCATTTAAGTTCAAACACATTCTAAAAGATCTACAATTTTTACTCCCTCCCCCTCCCCAGTTTGTTTTTTTGATGTCATATTTTACATTTCCATGCCTATCCCTTAGCTATTTATTGCAGTTTTAGTTGATTTTACAATTTTTATCTTTTATCATTCATACTAGCTTATTTAAGTAGTTGGTCCACTGCCTTTACTATCTATTTGCCTTTACCAGTGGGATTTTTCCCTTCCTAGGTTTTCTTATTTCTGGTTGTAGCCTTTTCTTTTTTACCTAAAGAAGACCCTTTAACATTTCTTGTAAGGTCTGTTTAGTATTGATGAACTCTTAGTTTTTGCTTGTCTGGGAAGCTCTTTATCTCTCTAATTCTGAATGATAAACTTTCTGGGTAGTGTATCCTAGGTTTTAGGTTTTTTATTTTCAGCACTTTAAATATATCATGCCACTCCTTTCTGGACTGCAAAGTTTCTGCTGAAAAATCAGCTGGTAAACTTATGGGTGTTCCCTTGTATGTGACTCTTTGTTTTTCTCTTGCTGCCTTTAAAATTCTCTCTTTAACTTTTGCCATTTTAATTATGATATATCTTATTGTGGGTCTCTTTGGGTTCATATTGTATGGGGTTCTCTGTGCTTTTTATACTTGGATATCTGTTTCCTTCTTCAGGTTAGAGAAGTTTTCCACCATAATTTCATCAAATACATTTTCTACCCCTTTCTCTCTCTCTCTTCTCCTTCTGTGACCCCTATACTGCAAATGTTAGTACACTTGATGTTGTCCTAGAGGTCCCTTAAACTATTCTCATTTTTAAAATTTTGTTTTTCTTTCTGCTGTTCTGATTGGGCAATTTCCACTGTTCTGTCTTTCAGACCACTTATGCATTCTGTATCACATAATCTTGCTGTTAATTCCTTCTAGTATATTTTTCACTTTAGTTATTGTATTCTTCAGCTCTGACTGGCTCTTTTTTATATTCTCTACTTCTTTGTTGAAGTTCTCATTGTGTTCGTCTATTTTTTTTTCTGAAGTTCAGTTAGCGTTCTTATTACTATTGCTTTGAACTCTTTACCAGGTAATTATTTATCTCTGTTTCTTTAGGGTTTTTCAGGGGTTTTATCTTGTTCTTTCATTTGAAACATATTCCTCTGTCTTCTCATTCTGTTTAATTTTCTCTGTTTTTTTTTTTCTATGAGATTAGGTGAACCATTTACCTATCCTGGTCTTGAAGGCATGTTGCTATGTGGAAGTGTCCCTATGTAGTATGCATGTGCCCAGTGGCTCTGCTAGGAGAGCTGGGTCTGAAGTGAGCACAGGCCAGATCTTCCCCCAGGGTGCATTGGCAGCTGTCACTGTGGTGCCAGGTAGGGCTGGATTCGGAGGGGCTGGAACTAGAACCAGGTGCGAGCCAGGGCTCTTCCTAGGCTCCATGGAAGTCAGCGCCCTATCAGGGGTTGGGCCAGGGCCCCATGGGCTGGAGCAAGAGCCCCGAGGGAGTTCAGCTTCTCCCTCATGTGATGGCAGTCTCCAACTTAGTTGGGGGCATGGCTGTGGCCTGAAGGATTTGGGCTGCACTTCTGAGCTGGTTCCACTTTTTCCCTGGTATGCACGCCTTGGTTAGAAGCTGGGTCAGGGCTGGAGGGCTTGAGTCACACTGCTGAGCTGGTTCCACTCCTCCCCAAGTGTGTGTTCTCACGGCCATGCTGGCGACGGTAGTGTCCACTGTGGAACTTGTTCTGCTCCTGCCCGAGTGCTCAGGGTCCTTCTACTCTGCCATCTTGATCCCACCTCTGGTAAAAAGCTTTTATTGCAGGATTATTTGTTGTGATACTAAGTTGTAAGCAACCTAGTTTTCATCACTATTGGACTAGATCAGTAAAATGTGGTATGTGCACACGATTAAATATTACATATCAGTCAGAAAGGAATAAATCATATCTACATATAGCTATATGGATAGGTCTCAAAAACAATGTAGTGAAAAAAGTAAGACTTAAAATGAGATTTATAGCTTCACATCATTTGTGTAGTTTTTTAAAACACCTGCAAAAAGTACTATTTTTTCACACATAGGTACAGGTTAGAAGGCATACATTAAATTCACAAGTGTGGGCACTCTCTAATTAAATGCAAATAAATATGTCCTGATATCTTAAAACAAAACCAAAAACAAAATAAAGAACCTTCCTCATTACCATATCCCCCTTCAACTGCGACTGAATTTCTCTGCTCCCTATTCACAAAATCAGATAACTTGTTTTTACAGTTTCAACCTCATCCCCCACCCCCACCAAGTTCTATTCCCCTTGTGTTCTTTTGTACCCTGGACACACAGAACTGAGTTGATTAGACTCCTTAGTACAGAACATACTATACTTGATCTGTACAAGCAAGACCCCTCCCTAAACAATACATCTATAAAATAGTCAAACACTGAAAAATACGGAGAATAATATAACAAATGTGTGTGGGTCCATCACCTGTATTTTACAAGTTTTAACATTTTGTCATAGTTACTCTGTAGATTTATTTTTAAATATGTAGTTAAAACCTTCATTTTTACTCTTCCCCATACAAAGATAACCACTGATGACACCAGGCCCAACCGCAAGAATGAGGTCCTCAGGCAAGAAGTGATGAGATTCAGAACAGAAGTGGGGGGAGGGGGGGTGGCCTTATTACCACCCCCAGTGATGATAACCAGTAGTTATGTGTGCCTGGCACTGTTCTCCTCTTTACATATATTAAGTAACTTAATTCCCAGAACAATCCTATGCTGTAATAACCATTTTATAGATTAGGAAACTGAAATACCTAAAGTCAGTTAGTTAGGAGGAAGCAGAGCCAGGCTTTGAAGTTAGGCAGTCTGGCTTTAGAGTTCTTGCACTCCACCTCTATGTTACCCTGTCTTAGGAGTGTATTAAAAGAGCAGTGAGCTTTTGTTTTTCCTTTTCATCAATTATCTGTACCATTTTAAATATATATGTAGCCTTCACCTTTTCATTAAAAAAATTCTCCTGGATCTGGATTTCTGGGTGCCAGTTCTCCTGCCTGCTTGTTCCTCCATTCTGCTGCTTGAACCTGGAATCATTTTCTTTCATATTGCACTTTGAATCAGATTTTTTTTTTTTAAATTTTTTGGTGTTTTCTTTATCCAGAAAGTTTTAAGCTTGAAATATCTTTCCACTATAAAGATTTTGTTTATTGTTTTCTCAAACAGTATACTAACTTAATATACCCTCCAAGTGACTGTAAAGTTTTATATCCTGCTATAAAATAGCTAACTATGAATACCTTTTGTATTTGTAGACCCTAGAAACCTTTTGGAATAACAGGATTCTCTTAAATGACTAATTACCCCAAATCTGATGCCTATGTAATGCTATCCAGCAAGCAGCTGGCTTCATATGAAGAGAGGCTAAGAGCTCCTTTTTGTCTTCATTTCAAATCATTTGCTTCTTATTTAATATCTGCAAAGAACGCAGTCACATTATAGTAGAATTTGCTGTTGTAAATTTTGGATTGTTTCCATGGGTTCCGCCTTACATCTGCACGGTGTTTAAAGCCAATGCTTCCTTTCTTTTTGTAGGCATTCAGGGCCTTTTGCCTCATAATCCAATGTCATGCTGAATGACAGAAAATTGAAGTTGAATTTATTTAACTATAGAGAAGGACTACACAGAACAATACACTTATTTAAGAACTCCTTGCATCAGGAACTGAAGGAGCTGTCTTATGCAGGTGGCTTAATCTCTCTGCTGCTTAGCCTAACTATATGCCTTTATTTATTAAGGACAGGAACTGGGCACTCTGCTTCCAGAAACAAAAGGACCCCACTGGTCTATCAGAACCAATAATAAACCAATAACATGCTTACACCTCATTCAGAACAGTAAAGATATGTCCTATGTATTTTAAAAATAATTCTTAGTACTTCTTTATTACAGAAAATATATTCAAAGGTAAAAAAAAAAAAAAGCTATGAAAATATATTAACCAGCTTCTAACTATACACTGGTGGGCTGTTTACATTATGGATTATTCATAATGAATCTATTTTTCTCGATTCTACGTGGTATCTTCTCTCCTTAAGTAAAATGATTTATTTGTTGACATTACTTATATTTCCACACAACAACCTCCAGAGGTTTCTGTGTTTTAAAGTAAAACATTGATTTGCTTTCCCTGTTTTTACTTAGAGATGCTGTAAATACATAGTGAATAATCTGAAGGAACTGGCTTCCCTACTCATTGGGTACTGTGATTTAAAGACTAAGGATCTATGTTTATCTTGAAATAGGGAGAAAGGGAGATTTAGGTGGGTATGTAGAGAGAATAATACTGGAAAGTATAATAGCTTTTCCTTTCTTGAGTTGGGTCATGATTGTGTAGTTTATTTTCCTTTAAATCTAGTAAATTCTGGAACTTTGATGCACAAGTATATTCAAATGTGATCCTAAGAATACTTCACAATGCTGTAAAAATGGGTTTTGAATTAGCTACCGTTTTTACTGTCTACTATTCTACCAGTTATTAGGTAATTGAGAATTAATAGCATAAAATTCTCATATCAGGTACCAATTCTTTGGAGTTTATTTTTAAGATAATCAGTTCTTCCTCTTAACAATAGCTGCATTTAGAAGTAATAACATAGAATTTATCATGTGGGCTCAGATCCATGCTTCATCTAGTTTAGGATTATATCCTGACAAAAGCACCAAGGGACATTTAACAGAAAGGCATAATTGTTCTCTCTGATGTCAGTGTTATTAAGTCAGTCACAAGGATACCATATTTGTCTTAATATCTTTCGTTAATTATATTAATTTTTAAACTTTCTAAAATCTAAACCACCTCTTGGAATTAGACATTAGACTAATTCACTACATATTTTATGCAGTAGTAAATAATACTTTTCATTTGTCTTAACTATACCTCTTTAAATATTCTAGGATATACTAAACAAATATATGGCCACACTAACCACATTTTCATATCTCCTTGTAGCTTTTATATTTTCGACAGTCAGTGTAAGAGAGTTAGAAAGATAAAGTTTTGGGGATGAAGCCAACCTCAGTTTGAATCACGGGATCACTTCTAACTAGCTCTGTGACCTTTGATAAGTTAGTTAATTACTCTGATTCTTAGAGCCTTCTAGTAAAAATAAAATGTGTATCTGTTTTTCATGATAGTTGTGACTATGAATTAAATGAAATAGGAGAAAGCACCCTGCACAGTGCCTGGAATAGTATACCATCAACAAACCTCAACTTCCTTCCCTCCTTATTTTTCAGAGGATGGGCAGGAATGTTTTAGCTGTGCCTGTGTGAATAGAACCCTCTGCAAGCCCACATGTACTTAATAACAAAGCAACACATTATGCAACATTCATTAGAGATTGCCTTGTTTCAAATGGTTACCCTCAAAACTAAATTCTCTATGTGTACGTTATTTTATCTGTTCTCTCATATAATGATATCACTTGATAAGTGAAAAAGATGTACCATACAAATATTATCTATCAAGTAAGTCCATATTGAATTATTTATTTATTCAAGGAGCCATTCTCTCAAATAAATCCCCTTACCCGAGTTTAAAATCTTGTCAGTTTGACTGCTGGCTAATTCATTTATTCACTGTAAGATACTAGGCAAGAGAATCAAAGAAAATCTCATTTCTCATCATCTGAAAAATGGGGCTGTTTGCACTTATGTAGCAATTTGAGGGATAACATTAATATATGTGAACATGCTGAATAAACATAAAGATTTATACCAATATCTAGTAAATTCTAATTAAAACATTTGTTTAGAGTGAATTTATTTTCTGATTTAAGGAACTGGCTCATTTTCACGAAACAAAGTTAAGAAGGTAGACTGAAGATACGTATAGACATTTTATATATTTGTATGGATGCATAAAGTTTTTAAAGTTTAACTCCCAAATTCATTCTACGAAGCCACCATCACCCTGATAACAAAACCAGAAAAAGATATCACAAAGAAAGAAAATTATAGACCAATATCACTGATGTTTAGTAAGGTTGCAAGGTACAAAATTAATGCACAGAAATCTCTGGCATTCCTATACACCAACAACAAAAAATCAGAAAGAGAAATTAAGGAAACACTCCCATTTACCACTGTAACAAAAAGAACAAAATACCTAGGAATAAGCCTACCTAAGGAGGCAAAAGACCTGTACTCAGAAAACTATAAGACACTGATGAAAGAAATTAAAGATGACATAAACAGATGGAGAAATATACCATGTTCTTGTATTGGAAGAATCAACATTGTGAAAATGACTATAGTACCCAAAGCAAGCTACAGATTCAGTGCAATCCCTGTCAAACTACCAATGGCATTCTTCACAGAATTAGAACAAAAAATCTTACAATTCATATGGAAACACAAAAGACCCTGAATAGCCAAAGCAATCTTGAGAAAGAAAAACGAAGTTGGAGGAATCAGGCTCCCCGACTTCAAACTGTACCACAAAGCTACAGTAATCAAGAGAGTATGGTACTGGCACAAAAACAAAAATATAAATCAATGGTACAAGATAGAGTGCCCAGAGATAAACGCATGAACATATGGTCACCTAATTTATGACAAAGGAGGCAAGAACATACACTGGAGAAAAGACAGCCTCTTCAATAAGTGATGCTGGGAAAACTGGACAGCTACATGTAAAAGAATGAAATTAGAACACTACCTAACACCATACCCAAAAATAAACTCAAAATGGATTAAAGACTTAAGTGTAAGACAATACACTATAAAACTCTTAGAGGAAAACATAGGAAAAACACTCTTTGACATAAACCACAGCAAGATCTTTTTTGACCCACCTCCTAGAGTAATAAAAATAAAAACAAAAATTAAAAAATGGGACCTAATTAAACTTAAAAGCTTTTGCACAGCAAAGGAAACCATAAACAAGACAAAAAGACAACCCTCAGAGTGGGAGAAAATATTTGCAGATGAAACAACAGACAAAGGATTAATCTCCAAAATATACAAATAACTCATGGAGCTCAATATCAAAAAACAAACAATCCAGTTAAAAAATGGGTGGAAGACTTAAATAGACATTTCACCAATGAAGACATACAGATGGCCAAGAGGCACATGAAAAGATGCTCAACATCACTAATTATTAGAGAAATGCAAATCAAAACTACAATGAGGTATCACCTCATACCAGTCAGAATGGCCATTATCAAAAAATCTAGAAACAATAAATGCTGGAAAGGGTGTGGTGAAAAGGGAACCCTCCTGCACTGTTGGTGGGAATGTAAATTGATACAACCACTATGGAGGTTCCTTAAAAAACTAAATATAGAACTGCCATATGACCCAGCAATCCCACTACTGGGCATATACCCTGAGAAAACCATAATTCAAAAAGAGGCATGTACCACAATGTTCATTGCAGCACTATTTACAATAGCCAGGACATGGAACCAACCTAAATGTCCATCGACAGATGAATGGATAAAGAAGATGTGGCATGTATATACAATGGAATATTACTCAGCCAAAAAAAGAAACGAAATTGAGTTATTTGTAGTGAGGTGGGTGGACCTAGAGTCTGTCATACAGAGTGAAGTAAGTCAGAAAGAGAAAAACAAATACCATATGCTAACGCATATATATGGAATCTAAAAAAAAAAAAAAAAAAAGAGTGGTATTGATGAACCTAGTTGCAGGGCAGCAATAAAGAGGTAGACACAGAAAATGGACTTGAGGACATGGGGTGGGAGGGCGAAGCTGGGGCGAAGTGAGAGTAGCATCGACATATATACACTACCAAATGTAAAAGTTGGCTGGTGGGAAGCAGCAGCATAGCACAGGGAGATCAGCTCGGTGCTTTGCGATGACCTAGAGGGGTGGGATAGGGAGGATGGGAGGGAGGCTCAAGAAGGAGGGGATATGAGGACATGTATATGCATATGGCTGATTCACTTTGTTGTGCAACATCAACTAACACAGTATTGTGAAGCAATTATACTCCAATAAAGATCTATCAAAAAATTTTTTTAAAAGATTTTAAAGTTTACTATTAAAAATATGTTATTAAAACACCTGAACAGATGTAACATGGAAATTTAATAAATTCCAATGTTTAAAATTATTTTCTTCATAGAAGTCAGTTAATCCACCTGTGTAAATATGTTTTCCACCTTTTCCCAAAAAGAGTACCAACAAGGGCTGTTATTGGGGCTGGGGTTCAGATCTTAGTTCACATACACAGGCTAATGGTGGGTCTCAGATCATTCAAGCCATATGTTCTTTCTGCTTTAGTTTCAGTTCTGCATCCACACGTGTGAGATGTGGCTGCCTGAATAATCTTTCTCAAACACTACTTGAATTCCTCAGTTCAAGACTCTGTGGAAGCCAATTGCCTGCTTGTATTTTCCTGGCTTGAAAGTCATTAAAATGCCTATTAGACACTACCCAGAGTTAACAGATTCTTTACTGGAAGCCTTGCACATGGTTTATCTATTTCAGTTCTACTGGGAGGCCTTAGCAATACTTCTAAGTTCCAGGCCACAAGAGCTAGCTCAGGCAGTCAAGTGTTTCAGAAGTGAGCCATATGATAAAAAATTCATATGTGTGCCAGCTACATAAATTTCCTTTGAAAACATCAGTAAAATTTAGCCTATTAGCTGTTTGAAAATTAGCATGATGTTGGGGGCAGAAAGAGGCCAATAAATTGAGTCTGTCAAAACCTATTAATTCTGTGGGATTTCAGAGTAGAGACGAGCTACATATGGTCATCCAAGCAAAGTGGAATAAACAGCTGCATTATTCTTCAGGAGGTGAGTGGCAATGCTAAAAGAATGTGGTTTACTCTATGAAAATATCTGGACACTTAAGATGTACTAATCAGAAGAACACATTATGTCATTCCAGATTTACAGTGTCAAGTTGAAGCACTTGGGCTAAAACTTCAGAAGGCAGTGACTGAGATGGACAACTACAAAGAAAAGCTCATGTAAGATGGTAAACATTAAACAACCTGTAAGAATTTAGAAAGACCCTCATGTGTTCTCTGTGACTCTGGGCAGTAATTTGGATGTGTTGGTATGGTCTACTGCAATTTTTCTCAGCTACTTTTCTGGCCTATATTGAAGGACCTGTAAATATTTTTAAATATATGAAATGTTTTTTTATCTCAGTAAGAAACTTACCTATCCAGGTATTAAAGCTTTCCCTGATTATTCAAATGTAGTAACTTAATATTCTCTGAACTTTTTGTCTTATTATCTCTTTATTATCTGTCCGGAAGAAACAGCATTGAAGATGTTTCATAAGATTATTGGGATTGACATATATACACTAATATGTATAAAATAGATAACTAATAAGAACCTGCTGTATAATAAATAAATAAATAATCAATTTTAGGTTCAAAAAGACAGTTGAGTATCTTTGAAGATCTGGAGTGCTTATGCCTTATATAAGTAAGAAAGAAAATATTGGAAAACAAATGATAAGAAAATGCCCTTGTAAAATATCCAGAGTACTATTTCTTTTATTTATTTATATATTTATTGTCTTGTTTATGGTTTCCTTTGCTGTGCAAAAGCTTTCTATTTTAATTTTTTTTTCTTTTAATTAATTAATTAATTATTTTATTTTTGGCTGCATTGGGTCTTTGTTTCTGTGCGAGGGCTTCTTCGACTTGCGGCGTGCGGGGGCCACTCTTCATCGCGGTGCACGGGCCTCTCAGTGTTGCGGCCTCTCTTGCTGCGGAGCACAAGCTCCAGACGCGCAGGCTCAGCAGTTGTGGCTCACGGGCCCAGTTGCTCCGCGGCATGTGGGATCCTCCCAGACCAGGGCCCAAACCCGTGTCCCCTGCACTGGCAGGCAGACCCTCAA
This sequence comes from Eschrichtius robustus, assembly GCF_028021215.1. Taxonomy (NCBI): domain Eukaryota; kingdom Metazoa; phylum Chordata; class Mammalia; order Artiodactyla; family Eschrichtiidae; genus Eschrichtius; species Eschrichtius robustus. The sequence continues at coordinate 37,344,664 of NC_090829.1, forward strand.
CCACTGTGCCACCAGGGAAGCCCCTGTGCAAAAGCTTTTAAGTTTCATTAGGTCCCATTTGTTTATTTTTGTTTTTATTTCCATTACTCTAGGAGGTGAATCAAAAAAGATCTTGCTGTGATTTATGTCAAAGAGTGTTCTTCCTATGTTTTCCTCTAAGAGTTTTATAGTGTCTGGTCTTACATTTAGGTCTCTAATCCATTTTGAGTTTATTTTTGTGTATGGTGTTAGGGAGTGTTCTAATTTCATTCTTTCACATGTAGCTGTCCAGTTTCCCCAGCACCACTTATTGAAGAGACTGTCTTTTCTGCATTGTATATCCTTGCCTCCTTTGTCATAGATTAGTTGACCACAGGTGCGTGGGTTTATCTCTGGGCTTTCTATCTTGTTCCATTGGTCTCTGTTTCTGTTTTTGTGCCAGTACCATATTGTCTTGATTACTGTAGCTTTGTAGTATAGTCTGAAGTCAGGGAGTCTGATTCCTCCAGCTCCATTTTATTCCCTCAAGACTGCTTTGGCTATTCAGGGTCTTTTGTGTCTCCATACAAATTTTAAGATTTTTTGGTTCTAGTTCTGTAAAAAATGCCATTGGTAATTTGATAGGGATTGCATTGAATCTGTAGATTGCTTTGGGTAGTACAGTCATTTTCACAATATTGATTCTTCCAATCCAAGAACATGGTATATCTCTCCATCTGTTGGTATCATCTTTAATTTCTTTCATCAGTGTCTTATAGTTTTCTGCATACAGGTCTTTGGTCTCCCTAGGTAGGTTTATTCCTAGGTATTTTCTTCTTCTTGTTGCAATGGTAAATGGGAGTGTTTCCTTAATTTCTCTTTCAGATTTTTCATAATTAGTGTATAGGAATGCCAGAGATTTCTGAGCATTAATTTTGAATCCTGCAACTTTACCAAATTCATTGATTAGCTCTAGTAGTTTTCTGGTGGCATCTTTAGGATTCTCTATGTATAGTATCACGTCATCTGAAAACAGTGACAGTTTTACTTCTTTTCCAATTTGGATTCCTTTTATTTCTTTTTCTTCTCTGATTGCCAAGGCTAGGACTTTCAAAACTATGTTGAATAATAGTGGTGAGAGTGGACCTCCTTGTCTTGTTCCTGATCTTAGAGGAAATGCTTCCAGTTGTTCACCATTGAGAATGATGTTTGCTGTGGGTTTGTCGTATATGGCCTTTATGTTGAGGTAGGTTCCCTCTATGCCCACTTTCTGGAGAGTTTTTATCATAAGTGAGTGTTGAATTTTGTCAAAAGCTTTTTCTGCATCTATTGAGATGATCATGTGGTTTTTATTCTTCGATTTGTTAATATGGTGTATCACATTGATTGATTTGCGTATATTGAAGAATCCTTGCATCCCTGGGATAAATCCCACTTGATCATGGTGTATAATCCTTTTAATGTGTTGTTGGATTCTGTTTGCTAGTATTTTGTTGAGGATTTTTGCATCATATTCATCAGTGATATTGGTCTGTAATTTTCTCCTTTTGTAGTATCTTTGTCTGGTTTTGGTATCAGGGTGATGGTGGCCTCATAGAATGAGTTTGGGAGTGTTCCTTCCTCCACAATTTTTTGGAAAAGTTTGAGAAGGATGGGTGTTAGGTCTTCTCTAAATGTTTGATAGAATTCACCTGTGGAGCCATCTGGTCCTGGACTTTTGTTTGTTGGAAGATTTTTAATCACAGTTTCAATTTCATTCCTTGTGATTGGTCTGTTCACATTTTCTATTTCTTCCTGGTTCAGTCTTGGAAGATTATACCTTTCAAAGAATTTGTCCATTTCTTCCAGGTTGTCCATTTTATTGACATAGAGTTGTTTGTAGTAGTCTCTTAGGATGGTTTGTATTTCTGCGGTGTCTGTTGTAACTTCTCCTTTTTCATTTCTAATTTTATTGATATGAGTCCTCTCCCTGTTCTTCTTGATGAGTCTGGCCAATGGTTTATCAATTTTGTTTATCTTCTCAAAGAACCAGCTTTTAGTTTTATTGATCTTTGCCATTGTTTTCTTTGTTTCTATTTCATTTATTTCTGCTCTGATCTTTATGATTTCTTTCCTTGTGCTAACTTTGGGTTTTGTTTGTTCTTCTTTTTCTAGTTCCTTTAGGTGTAAGGTTAGATTGTTTATTTGAGATTTTTCTTGTTTCTTGAGTTAGGCTTGTATAGCTATAAACTTCCCTCTTAGAACTGCTTTTGCTGCATGCCATAGGTTTTGGATCGTCGTGTTTTTGTTGCCATTTGTCTCTAGGTATTTTTTGATTTCCCCTTTGATTTCTTCAGTGATCTCTTGGTTATTTAGTAATGTATTGTTTAGCCTCCATTTGTTAGTGTTTTTTATGTTCTCTTCCCTATAATTCATTTCTAATCTCATAGCGTTGTGGTCAGAAAAGATGCTTGATATGATTTCAAATTTCTTAAATTTACTGAGGCTTGATTTGTGACCTAAGATATGATCTATCCTGGAGAATGTTCCTTGCGCACTTGAGAAGAACATGTAATCTGCTGTTTTTGGATGGACTGTCCTATAAATATCAATTAAATCTATCTGGTCTATTGTGTCATTTAAAGCTTCTGTTTCCTTATTTATTTTCATTTTGGATGATCTGTCCATTGGTGTAAGTGAGGTGTTAAAGTCCCCCACTATTATTGTGTTACTGTTGACTTCCTCTTTTATAGCTGTTAGCAGTTGCCTTATGTATTGAGGTGCTCCTATGTTGGGTGCATATATATTTATAATTGTTACATCTTCTTCTTGGATTGATCCCTTGATCATTATGTAGTGTCCTTCCTTGTCTCTTGTAACATTCTTTATTTTAAAGTCTGTTTTATCTGATATGAGTATTGCTACTCCAGGTTTCTTTTGATTTCCATTTGCATGGAATATCTTTTTCCATCCCCTCACTTTCAGTCCATGTGTCCCTAGGTCTGAAGTGGGTCTCTTGTAGACAGCATATATATGGGTCTTGTTTTTGTATCCATTCAGCAAGCCCGTGTCTTTTGGTTGGAGCATTTAATCTATTCACGTTTAAAGTAATTATCGATATGTATGTTCCTATGACCATTTTCTTAATCGTTTTGGGTTTGTTTTTGTAGGTCCTTTTCTTCTCTTGTGTTTCCCACTTAGAGAAGTTCCTTTAGCATTTGTTGTAGAGCTGGTTTGGTGGTGCTGAATTCTCTTAGCTTTTGCTTGTCTATAAAGTTTTTGATTTCTCCATCGAATCTGAATGAGATCCTTGCCGGGTAGAGTAACCTTGGTTGTAGGTTCTTCCCTTTCATCACTTTAAGTATATCATGCCACTCCCTTCTGGCTTGTAGCATTTCTGCTGAGAAGTCAGCTGTTAACCTTATGGGAGTTCCCTTGTATGTTATTTGTCATTTCTCCCTTGCTGCTTTCAATAATTTTTCTTTGTCCTTAATTTTTGCCAATTTGATTACTATGTGTCTCGGCGTGTTTCTCCTTGGGTTTATCCTGTATGGGACTCGCTGCGCTTCCTAGAGTTGGGTGGCTATTTTCTTTCCCATGTTAGGGAAGTTTTTGACTATAATCTCTTCAAATATTTTCTCTTCTCCTTTCTCTCTCTCTTCTCCTTCTGGGACCCCTATAATGCGAATGTTGTTGCGTTTAATGTTGTCCCAGAGGCCTCTTAGGCTGTCTTCATTTCTTTTCATTCTTTTTTCTTTATTCTGTTCCGCAGCAGTGAATTCCACCATTCTGTCTTCCAGGTCACTTATCCGTTCTTCTGCCTCAGTTATTCTGCTATTGATTCCTTCTAGTGTAGTTTTCATTTCAGTTATTGTATTGTTCATCTCTGTTTGTTTGTTCTTTAATTCTTCTAGGTCTTTGTTAAACGTTTCTTGCATCTTCTCGATCTTTGCCTCCATTCTTTTTCTGAGGTCCTGGATCATGTTCACTATCATTATTCTGAATTCTTTTTCTGGAAGGTTGCCTATCTCCCTTCATTTAGTTGTTTTTCTGGGGTTTTATCTTGTTCCTTCATCTGGTACATAGCCCTCTGCCTTTTCATCTTGTCTGTCTTTCTGTGAATGTGGTTTTTGTTCCACAGGCTGCAGGATTGTAGTTCTTCTTGCTTCTGCTGTCTGCCCTCTCTATTTCTTTTAAAAATGATTTTATTTCAGAAATTTCAAAAATGATAGTATAAATATAGTACATCTATAATTATAACACCGAAATAGAATTTATATAATCTTTGAAAAGTAAATAAATTCTTTTACTTTGTGGTGTGTAATCTGGTAGCTTTGGTTTTCAGTTCCTATATTTTAGAAGGATGAACCTCATAAGAAATATAAATACTCAAAATTCTTAGCAACCAAATGTTGTGTTGACCATGGACTATTCCTAAGAACAATGTGTTCAACAAAATTCTTAACAACACAAGGAAGAACAAATTCCCAAAATACTCTATCAAATTAATGTATACTTTGATTATTTGTAGCAAAATAATTTATTTTCAAAATCCAAGAAAAAACAAATATTCATGCTTTATAACACTGTGGTCAACAGTTCAGTAAATAATAGTTCAACCGTCTGTGTATGTTAGTTGGGGTTGAAGGAATAAGTGGGCAAGAGGTCCTAGCATGACTCACTGCACCCAGCAAGAACTTTCTGATGAGAAGATACATGTAAAAAAGAAGTAAGATGGGAATTGCCAGAAAATCATTAATCCCCACCCTCTAGTTACATCAGGGAGGGCTTTGACCTCATGAATGTCTCATGCGGAGGGCCTGCCTCATCAGGCCACAGCCCATTTAATATTAATACATGCTTTGTGATATTTTTGTTAATTTTTAATATAATTTATAATATGAGTGCTGAGAAATAAGAGTCAGAGTAGATTGGAGTTGGAGGGAGAAAATACCACTCAGTAAAGTCCATCAAATGAATTACCTGGAGGAAATCACTGTAGAATTGTAGAAATACTGATGCTGTTGTTTCAGTTTATAATAAAACTGGTGCTTCCTACCTGTGTGAGAACTTCTTAAAATGAGAAAATGGGCAGAGCATCCACTTTTAGAAAACTTGATGAAAGATAGAGCCAGTTAAATGGTCTCAGCTGCTGGAGACCTTTCTCTGTGCTGCCTGTACCTAGCTCTTCCATCTCTACTCCGTCTACCCTCCTTCGCTACTAGGATGAAGTTGAGTAGGGCAGGCGTGTAGGATCAGAGCCTGGCACTGCTCAGCGTACTCAGAGCTCAGGAAGTCCCCAGTAGTATGTAAGTACTATTTTATTTATAGGTTAAAACCAAATTTGCAACTTGGCTATTGTTTTATGATAAATTCAGTTTGGAGTCAAGATAATTCACTCAAAATTTTTGACATGCAATTTCTTAATAAATTGGAGATTTGCTCTATATACCCAAACCTGTTTGAACTTCCAGAAATTGGAAGGTGGTGTGAAATCATATTTTTTTAAAAATTTTAATCCTCACTCTTTGTGGGGGCTGGGGTGAGGAATGAGTTTCACCCATCCAGCTTAGGATAATTGTTTTGTTTAAAGATTTTTAAATGTTTGGATATAAGTTTTGTGGGTTTTTACTTAAGGGGAAAAGGCAGTTTTTAAATGGATGAACTTCGGGTTCTTTTTTTCCTAAGATTTATAAGAAAATATTTTCCAAAGTTTATAAGAACTTGTTGTATATTTGAAAATAGAGATTTTATCACTTAGGATTCTTTGAGCTATAAGTAACAGAGGTAGAGTGGTTTCAGGTTTAGTCAATCCAGTGACTCAACAATATCACCAAGGATCTTGATGTTCTTTCTGTCTCTATTCTGCTGCCCTCAGCACTGGCTTCACCCCAAGGCTAAGTCCCCTATGATTATGACATGGCTGCAATTCCAGGTACCACATCCAAATGTAACCACCCCAGAGGCAGGAAGGGCCTGTTTTTCTGGTGTCTCCTTAGAAGTGAGATAAAAATTTCTCAAAAGCCACCAAACAGCCCTCTCCTTACATCTCTTGGCTAGAACCCTTTACGTACCCTCTCCTAAATGAATCATTGGCAAGGGGAACAGGACTACCACAGTTAGCTGAGGTCAGGCAGGATTTACCCTGAGGACAGATGATAATGGGGCTCTGATGGCCAGGAAGACAGCTATAGTACATGTCCAGAAGGTAACTAGTAATTTTTACTAGAGGTAGAGTGTTAGTGATGCTCTGAAAATTGATGACATTTTCTACAAATTTATTTGTGTCATAATATCTAGATTAATTTAGGGAAGACCCTCCTGAAGTAATGAAAAATATGGATGCTGTGAAATGCAACTTTATTACTTTTAAATATTTATGTAGAGAGAGAGAGAGAGAAAGGGAGAAAGAACTAGGAAATAACACTTTTATTTTATATATATGTATATAGGATAAGATAAGTAAATAAGACTAATAAGAAAGGCTGCTATAGAGGGTGAGAAATTTTTAGGAATTCCTGAAAGAGAATACATAGAAAGGATAATAAAAAGGGTCAACTCTGCAGAGGAATAAACTAGAGGAAAACCAATTGTGTGGTGGGCATGTGACGGGCAGGACTTTACTTGGAATCAGTTAACACAAAGAGAAGGGAGTGGGATAAGGCAAATCATCAGAACAGTGGTTCTCAAACTCCAATCTGCAGAAGAATCCTGGGTAGTTTACTGAAACTGTGTATTACAGTATGACCTCCCTCACAGACCCAATCCCAGGATCAGTTTCTGGGCTCCATTCCCACAGACATTCTGGCTTTAAATTTGGGTTTGGGGTGTCCCTGAGCAATCTGCATTTGTAATGCACTCCCCCCGCCCCCCCCACACACACATGATTCTGATCCAGATGATCCAATGAAGCCCACTCTGAGGAATCATATTTGGAACATTTAAGCCACTGGCCCCTCACCAGCCCCACCCCACCCCCAATCAACAGGTCCTGTGTGAAGCAGCATTTGCAAGGCATCTGCACCCAGAATAAAGCAATGAGTGTGGGGACTGGAGCTGGGGAGCCTGCCAGCTACTGAATCCCAGAGGCCACTGTCCCTACATCCCAAGACAAACCTCCAGTGCCCCCACCATACTCTGCCCCTTCATCACAACCTTCAGAAACAATCTAGGGCAACAATAAACAGCAAAGCAGACAATAAACCAGAATCTTAGGCTTAGGATGAACACCCAACCAAAGATTACCAGGTATGTGAGAAAAACCTTCCCCCAACCTTGTTCACATGGCTCTGAATTCACACAGAAAAGCTTTAACACCTAGAGAAATTGTTAAATAGCAAACAGAAGATGTTAAGATAAATTTTTAAAGTTAGGATATACTTCAAAGTATGTCCAGGATTGTAACCATTAAAGAAGAACAGGCTGTTACCAAAAAAAAAGCTATTAGGAATTTTAGAGATTAAAAATATGACTCCAGAAAAATGATTCCATTCATGTTAAAAATGTATATGAATGTACATACAAATATATATGGATTCAAATTCATTGAATAAATGATTGGTAGGATTACAACAGTTCCTTCTGGAAGTGAGAGTCAGGGGTGTATAGAGACTCTTATTTTACTCTATATACTTATATATTGCTTAAATAGCTTACAGTGTGAATATATTCATTTTCACATATGTAATGAAAAGAACAAAATTCACTTTAAATGACTTATAATTTATCAATTACTAGTGAATATGTCTAAAGTGGTGATATGAAATATACTTTCTAATTTGGGGACCTTTGTAACCTACTTACACTTTAATGTTATTAGCAGCCACCTCCTCCACATTTAACTAATAATTGTAAGCAATAGTCAGCCATAACCAGCATAAATTTCTTATTTATAAAGCTCTTGACCGAATAACAGCAACATTTTGCACAGTTGAGATGTTCTTGGAACATTATTATTGCCTTCTAAGATATAATGTTCTCCTGATTTTCCTCTTCTGTCATCATTCATGAGAATTTTTTGCCTAGAAAGCAGGTGGCCTGGGCAATCCAGTGTCAGAGTACAGATACACTTTCACATGATCCTAGATTTAACAGGCTAGGTTTCCTTCATTGACTCATTCAATACAAAATGCTCATGGAGAGGCAGTTATGTGCCATGACTCTTTTGTGTACAAGCACTAGATACTGAAGTAACAAGATTGACAAGCCACAATAGGTAATTCCAGGTAACGTTAAGTGCTGCAAAAATATAAAACAGGCATAAAAGAATGTGAGTGTTGGGGAAGAGTGGTATCCTTTTGACAGAGTGGCATCCCTGGGCAGATGACCTCTGAGTTAAGATCTGAGTAACAGAAAGGAGCTAATAACCTAACATCTGGAAGCAGAGAGATCAAGGACAAAAAATTCTTGGGAGTGAGTTTTACAAGTTAAAGAAACATGAAGGCCAGTTGTGGTAGAAGGAATAACGGCTTCCAAAGACTTTCATGTCCTAATCCCTGAAATCTGTGAGTACATTATCCTATGTGGCAAAAGGGATTTTGCACGTGTTTAAATTAGGGATATAGAGCTTGGGAGATTATGTTGGATTATTCAGGCAGACTCAGTGTTATCACTGCAAAGGTCCTTATAAGATGAAAGCAAGAGGGTCAAAGTCACAAAAGTGGATGTGAGGATGGAAGCAGAGGTTGGAGTGATGTGATTTGAAGATGGAAGAAGGGGCCACAAGCCAAAGAATGCATGTTGTCTCTAGAAGCTAGAAAAGGGAGGAAAACAGATTCTCCTCTACAGCTTCCAGGGGGAACACAGCCCTCAAGACATCTTGATTTTAGGACTTCTTACCTTAGAAATGTAAGATAATAAATTTGTGTTGTTTTAAACCCCTACATTTGTGGTAATTTGTTACAGCAGCAATAAGAAATGAATATACCAGTGTGTCCAAAGCCCAGTGAGGATTCTGGATTTATGCAGAGGGCAGAGGGAAACTATTGGAGGGTTTGGCAATAGAGTGAACTGGTTTGATTTGTTTTAAAAGGTTGGCATGGCTGCTGCATGGAGAATGGACTGAAGTGGGAGTACAGGAGCGATCAGGGAGACTAGGTGGGAGGCCCAGCGTTCATGCAAGTGAGAAGTGGCTGGTTTAGTGTAAGGCTATATTGTGGAGATGGAGAGAAATATATGCCGGGGGTCACTCTCACAGGATTTACCGATGGAGTAGATGTGGCCAGGGAGGAACAGGACTGGAAAAGAAAGGAAATAATAAAGGATGGGGTTTGGGGCTTTTCAGCATCAGGTAGACAGTTGAGAGGCAGTAGAGTATAGTGACTAACAGCCTGGAAGCCAAATCCAGACTGCTGGGGCAGTACTACTTAGCAGTATGTCACCTTGGGCATGTTACTTACCTCTCTGTTTTCAGTTTCCTCAACTGTAACAAGGACTGAGTAAGGGCTGGTTTGAGGTTCGTGTGAGATATATAAGGTGTTACCTATTAGTATCATTATGTGTTGGTGCCATTTAATGAAGTGGGAAAATCTGTAAAAGAAATAGATATGGGGGTGAGAGAAATACAAAACAATGCTTTTGATCTGTTAGATTTGAGATGCCTTTTGGACAGCAAAGTAGAAATATCAAGGAGGCAGTTTAAGAATGGCTATTTCACATAAAGAAGTGGAATGGTATGACCCTTGCCTTTCACATTAGAGGAAAATATCCAACTACTCTATCTTATTTCCTTTGCTTTGATTGGCAGGAGCAGCAGGGGCCTTTCTGAAGGCTTATTCAGAGCAGTTGAAGAGAAAGGATTAACACTATTTGCTGAGGGTAAAAGAAGGAATGCAATGTTTAAAGAGATGTAGGCATTCTTTCTATTCCTTCCAATTCCTCCCATCCTAATGAAGGGGAAGATAACAGTTGGGCAGTGAAGGGCAGACCATAAAAAGAGTGGCTTAACCGGCATGGGGGTGGGAGATGACCATAGTGAGGGGAGTTCTTGGGGTGGTAGACTGCCCAGGGAGCTTTTTTTTTTTTAAATTGCAGCCAAAATTTATTGTCCACATAGTAAAATAACCACTTAAAGGTGTTCTGCTGTCCCTGACTCTAGATTTGGAAAAGTGTGTATAAGAGTCTGAACATAGAGTGAAAGTTGTGGCTGGGGCTGCTGAATCTCAAAGCATTTCTAAAAGGAACGTTGTTGTTTGATTTAAAAGTAAATGTATAAAACTTGGCAAATACAGAAATCCACAAAAAAGAACATCGTCTTTATATTTTGATATCCTTATAGTCCATTTTTCTAAGTCATGCATATTTTAAACATATTTTCACTTAGTAATATATCCTGGATATTTTCCCATGTCATTACGTGATATATTTATAGTTATCAAATAGCTATGTAGTATTCTAATCTGTGGATGAATCATAACTTATTTTCTAATCCCCTGTATTTTAAAATTTCCAAATTTTTCACTTTTATAAGCAAGGTATTTTGAAATTCATAGAGATAAATCTTTCTAGTCACATGCAGTTATTTCCTTAGGATAATTTTTGCTAGACTCAAACTTGCATATTTTTAAGACTTTTAATTCATAATGACTCTACCTTGCAATAAGATTTTATTGACTTATAATCTCAGTAGTGTTTGTAAATACCTATTTCTCCACTTCCTAGCTAATACTGGGTAGTATAACTAAGAAAAAAAAAAAATCCTAGTTTGATGAAAAATTGTACCCCTGCATCTTTGGCTCTTTGTATTCTTTCCTTTGTGACTCACCTGAGTACAACCTTTGCTCACTTTTTAATGGCATGTTACTCTTTTCCTTATTCTTTATTTTCTAATGTTTTACTTGGAAATAATTACAAAACTTACAAACTTACAAAAATTTGTAAACATGATGATAGTACAAAGAGCGCACAAATAGGCTTTACCCAGATTCATCTATTATTAATGTGGTTTTTTTTTTGTTTTTTAATTATTTATTTATTTATTTATTTATTTTTGGCTGTGTTGGGTCTTCGTTTCTGTGCGAGGGCTTTCTCCAGTTGCGGCGAGCGGGGGCCACTCTTCATCGCGGTGCGCGGGCCTCTCACTATCGCGGCCTCTCTTGTTGCGGAGCACAGGCTCCAGACGCGCAGGCTCAATAGTTGTGGCTCACAGGCCCAGTTGCTCCGCGGCATGTGGGATCTTCCCAGACCAGGGCTCGAACCCGTGTCCCCTGCATTGGCAGGCAGATTCTCAACCACTGCGCCACCAGGGAAGCCCCTATTATTAATGTTTTAACCCATTTGTTTTTTTCCCTTACCCCTACCCCTGTCCCCTCAACCTTTTCTCTCTCTCTCTCTCTCCCCCTGAAACCCACACACAAATTTTCCTGCACCATTTGAGGATAAGTTACATACAACACGACCCTTTACTTCTCAATAGTTTAGCCTGCCTTTCCTCAGGACAGTGATACTTCATAGAACCAGGAGGGTAATCAATGTTATAATTTTACATACAATAATTACATTAATAATATTCTAATCTAGCATCCATATTCTAATTTTCTGAGTGGGCCTTTATAGCATTTTCTCCTCTAGCACATAGTCTAGGTAGGGTCAGCCTACTTGGTATGTCTCTTTAGCCTCCTTAAATCTGGAATATTTCCAGTCCGTCTTTGTCTTTTTATGACATGGACATTTTTGAAGAATGCAGAACCCCTCATACTTTTTTAAATAAAAATTTTTTCATTTTGTATTTTTCTGGTTTCCTCTTGATTGGATTAAGGATATGTACTCTCAGCCAGAAAGCCACATAGGTGAGAACGAGCACTTCTCAGAGCACCACATCTGGAGGCACGTGATCATCTGCCTCTCACTGGTGATGTTAATTTTGATCACCTGGTCAAGGTATTGCTCAGTTTTTCCACTGTATTATTACTGAGGGGTTTTGTTCCCTTTCAACCAGTAAGCAGTCTATAAGAGACACTTTAGGTACATACACATGCTCTGCTTTTCATCAACACTTATCCCTAGATACAGCATCCATTAATGGTTTTTGCCTCACCTAATCTTTATGACAGTCATTGCTAGATGATGATTTTTCCAACTCCAAGTCTCCCTGACCATTTATTAGTAAGCCCTCAGCATTCTACTTTAGATAGGAGCCTCCCTTCTTCCCATTATTTATTTCCTTATTGGTATGGATTCATGAACTCCTGTTTTGTTCAATGGCGTATAATTCATTATTGTACTTAATTATTTTGGCACACAAATTGTTCTAAGCTTAGCCACTGGGGGCCACTTCCGGCTGGCTCTTAATGACGTTGGAACATGATCCCGTCCTCTTTTATAAGCACTTCCTTACTTTCGGTATAACAAACTGTTTCAGGTATAGCTACTCTGCCCCAGCCTTGGAATCACCCATTTCTCTGAGGAGTCCTTGTTCCTTTGAATGGGAATGGTATTAGAGACCAGTATCTAGGCTCTAAGTATGCTCATGTGCTGCTTGATTACAGTGATGGTTTCATGGGCTTGTATGTCAAATCTGTCAAATTGTGGGCAGTTTACTGTATGTTAGTATAATACTTAAAGCTATTTTACAAAAAGTGGATAATAAAGGAAACAACATGTTTTAAAAAACATTTTTTCATAAAAGAAAAAGTAGAACTAAAGTATAGTGTTTAGGGATAAAACTTGGGCAATACAACTCCAAAGAAAATCAGTGATTACCATAAAATTCATGAGAATGATCAATTTAGGGAGGAAGGAGTTGGCTATTATTAGGCCCAGGACATGAAGCTTCTAGGCTAGCTGATTAGGTTTTATTTTTTTACCTGGATGGTAGTTGCAAGAGTTTCTTCCTTGTAATAATTCGTTATATAATTGTTTACGTAATTTTCTGTAGCTTACAATTTTATCATTGTAAGCTAGAAAAAAAAATAAATTAATAAAAATAAATGCTGTTCATATTCATGATATAAATAAATTATTGTTTATTAGGAATTAAAGTTATTCTGCAAGTAGGGCAAACCCATTAAGAATCTAACATTTTTTGTACATTTATAAACTTATTAAAATAGCTTTCAAAGCTATTTTAAGGTACATTCATATAATGAATTATTAATGAGAAGTCTATACAAACAAACTGGAATATTAATCTTTCTTAATATGTTAACTTTTTGAGTATTGTTACAAAACCCAATCATATAAGATCAAGACAAACGTCTATTTCAGTTTTAGAATTTCCATTTCGTTCTTTTTAATGGTTTCTATTACTCTGCTGAGGTTTTTTATCTTTTCACGAGTTAAAGTAGATTTTCCTTTATGTCTTTGAGCAAGTTATAACTGTGCCTTCAGAAATCCTTGTCTGCTAATTTCAGTATCCGGGTCATCTCAGAGTCAGTCCCTATTAACTGTCTTTTCTCTTTAGCATAGGTCATGCTTTTCTGTGTCTTCCTATGTTGAGTAATTTTTTTATATTCTGGACATTGTGAATGTTATGTTATGGAAATTCTAGATTCTGTTATATTTCTCTAAATACTGTTGGTGGTGGTGGTGGTGGTAGGAGTGGTGTTGCTTTAAGCAGGCAATTAATTTGGTTGGCCTCAAAATGCAAACTCTGTCTCTATGGCAACAGCTCAAATCTCAGTTCAGTTCTTTCATCTTTAACTAGGCAGCTTGGAGTCTGCCCAGGGCACCTGTAGTTCAGGGCTCAGCCAGACATATGGGCAGAGTTTATATGCAGTATTTGGGATTCCCTCCCACTGGCTCACTCCCATTTGGGGTTCACTTTTCACTTTCCTGCAGCTGTGGTTGTCCCCAAACACTGTCTTGTAGTTCTTCAAGCCAGAATGACTGTGAGTTTTCTACCAGTTTTCTATCAGAATTTTGGTTCTGTATGGTGCAGACTGGGGCCTGCCCTCAGGTTTAAAATCATTAAAAAAAAAAACAACAAAAAACCCTGACCCCATGGCTGTCACCTCATTCTCAGTGTCAACGTTCCTCCAGAATCTTCCTGCTTTTGGTCACTTTCACATAGGGGTATTTTCTTTTGTTTGCTTTTTAAATGTTGTCTAAAGCTTAGACATTTTATTTAAATGCAGATCAGTCTGATAGGAGATTACTTGGCCATTATAGAAGTGGACTGAATATTTATTTCTTTAAAGAAATAATAATATGAAGATGCTAAGAAATTTTTTTATGGATGAGTAAAATAATGATATGGAAAAGCACATATAATTGGACTAACAGATTAGGTTATTTTTTGGCAAACAAAAACCCTTTGACTATATATTTCTAATTTCAAGGAAATCTGCATATGTAACCACAAATAGAATATGAAGATAGGAAAAGTAATAAAGGAAAAACCTGTTTTTAAAAAAGGGAAAAAAATTACACTTCAACTATTTTGAAATAAAATATTTGAACCTCTTTTGTATTATTTTAGGAATAAATCTAATGAAGCTGATGAGTGTCAAAGAGAACTTAGAAAACTGAAGTTCGAATCCATTATTTCTGAGTCACGGTATACACTGCAAATTTTTTATTTAATAGTTTTAGTAATTGAATTTGAAACCATATTTTAAATAACATTTAAAATGTACTTAGCTTTTCTTATTGTATTGTTTACATAGACAATACCTAATTCAAGTTTATAATATATTGAAACTATTCATTGATTTTGCCTTTGCCTGTATGGGAAAAATTTTAAATCGCAGAACTATTCATTTACATAACATTCTTATTTTAAAAATTAAAGTTATACTCTTTAGTTTTAAATGAGATATTTATATATCTTTGATAAACATAAAAATATAGTATTTAATGCATATTGGTTGTTTTCTTTTCTTATTCCATTTTAGGCACACCAGATTGCTTAAAGAAAAGGAAGACTCTTTAATGACTTGTCAACAAATATATAAAACTTTACAGGAAGAACTGACTGCAAAAGAAAGGCAAGAAGCTAACTTAAAAAGAAGAATTAATCTTGCAGAAAATGAACTGGAAATAACCAAAACTCTTCTGAATCAGACAAAACAAGAGGTTGTAACATTGAAAAGTGAAAGGTACAGTCAAGAATAATTTCTTCCAAATGTATTTTATGTTTAAGTCAGTATTCCATATATATTTGAAACATCAAGGTCCTATATATTTTGATAACAGTGAAATCACAGGATTAAAGATATATTTCACCTGAAAGGTCATCGCATCCCACCACCTCATTTTACAAGTGATTAAACTGAATCCCAAATTGGTTAAATGACTTGCTTAACATCACACAGTTAGTGCAAGTAGAGATGGAACCCACATGGCATTTGGTGTTAGATTTTTGTTGAAAAGAATCAAAAAGATCATGTGTGGTACTTATACTGCTGAGCTTTACCTCAGCCAGTAATTGGTGGATTCTACCATTTTCCAATAGAAAAACATCTTTTTATGTCACTTTTTCCTTTTATTAGCTCCTACTTTTCTTCTGTCTTTGTTATTTGTCAATACCTGTTATTGGGGACACTCCACAAGCAAAGATACCTCTGGTGTTGCGTTAGTATCAAGGACACTAAGAAGCATATTCCTCCACACAATCTAGATATTTTTGCTCAGTTAATTTGTCTTTAAATTAAACTTATCTGTACTTAGTATCTCAACCCTGCTTTCTTTCTTTTTGTTTTAATTTGCCTGATATGTCTTTTATTCTTTCTGAGTCCTTTTGTTTTCAATTCATATTGATATATAGCACAAATTTTGGGGGTTTGTTGGTTTTTATTAAATCTAGGAGTCTTTAAGGGGACATATTATGCCATTTACATTTATTGATATAACTGTTATATTCCATAAGAACAGAAGTTCCATAAGGGCAAGAATTTTTGTCTTGTATTATTCTCTGTGTATAGAAGGCACAATTGGCTATTTGTTTTTCATTCTTCTATCATATTCTTTTCATTGGAGTAGAATTGTTTTACAATGTTGTCTTAGTTTCTGCTGTACAATGAAGTGAATCAGCTATATGTATACCTATATCCCCTCCCTCTTGGACCTCCCTCCCACTCCCTCCCCCATCACACCCATCACGGAGCACCCGTCACAGAGCACCGAGCTGCGCTTCCTGTGCTTTATAGCATGTTCCCACTAGCTAGCTATTTTTTATGCATGGTAGTGTATATATGTCAATCCTAATCTCCCAGTTCATCCCACCCTCCTCTTCCCCCTCTGTGTCCACATGTCCGTTCTCTACGTCTACGTCTCTATTCCTGCCCTGCAAATAGGTTCATCTGTACCATTTTTCTAGATTCCACATATATGCGTCAATATACGATATTTGTTTTTCTCTTTCTGACTTACTTCACTCTGTATGACAAACTCTAGACCATCCACATCTCTACAAATGACCCAATTTCATTTCTTTTTATGGCTGAGTAATATTCCATTATGTATATGTACCACATCTCCTTTATCCATCTGTGGATGGACATTTAGGTTGTTTCCATGTCCTGGCTATTGTAAATAGTGCTGCAATGAACATTGGGGTACCCTGTGTCTTTTTGAATTGTGGTTTTCTCAGGGTATATGCCCAGTAGCGGGATTGCTGGATCATATGGTAGTTCTATTTTTAGTTTTTTAAGGAACCTCCATACTGTTCTTCACAGTGCCTGTATCAATTTACATTCCCACCAACAGTGCAAGAGGGTTCCCTTTTCTCCACACCCTCTCCAGCATTTATTGTTTGTAGATTTTTTTGATGATGGCCATTCTGACTTGTGTTAGGTGATACCTCATTGTAGTTTTGATTTGCATTTCTCTAATAATTAGTGATTTTGAGCATCTTTTCATGTGCCTCTTGGCCATCTGTATGTCTTCTTTGGTGAAATGTCTATTTAGGTCTTCCACCCATGTTTTTGATTGGGTTGTTTGTTTTCTTGATATTGAGCTCCATGAGCTGTTTGTATATTTTGGAGATTAATCCTTTGTCCATTGCTTCGTTTGCAAATATTTTCTCCCATTCTGAAGGTTTTCTTTTCGTCTTGTTTATGGTTTCCTTTGCTGTGCAAAAGCTTTTAAGTTTAATTAGGTCCTGTTTGCTTATTTTTGTTTTTATTTTCATTACTGTAGGAGGTGGGTCATAAAAGATCTTGCTGCGATTTATGTCAAAGAGTGTTTTTCCTATGTTTTCCTCTAAGAGTTTTATAGTGTTCGGTCTTACATTTAGTTATTTAATCCATTTTGAGTTTACTTTTGTGTATGGTGTTAGGTTGTGCTCTAATTTCATTCTTTTACATGTAGCTGTCCAGTTTTCCCAGCACTACTTATTAAAGAGGCTGTCTTTTCTCCATTGTATGTTCTTGCCTCCTTCATCATAAATTAGGTGACCATATGTGCATGGGTTTATCTCTGGGCTTTCTATCCTGTACCATTGCTCTATATTTCTGTTTTCTGTTTTCTGTTTTGCCAGTACCATACTGTCTTGATTACTGTAGGTTTGTAGTATAGTTTGAAGTCGGGGAGCCTGATTCCTCCAGTTCCGTTTTTCTTTCTCAAGATTGCTTTGGCTATTCAGGGTCTTTTGTGTTTCCATACAAATTATGAACTTTTTTGTTGTAATTCTGTGAAGAAAGCCATTGGTAATTTGATAGGGATTGCATTGAATCTGTAGTTTGCTTTGGGTAGTATAGTCATTTTCACAATGTTGATTCTTCCAATCCAGGAACATGGTATATTTCTCCATCTGTTTATGTCATCTTTGATTTCTTTCATCAGTATCTTAAAGTTTTCTGAGTACAGGTCTTTTGCCTCCTTAGGTAGGTTTATTCCTAGTTATTTTATTCTTTTTGTTGCAATGGTAAATGGGGTTGTTTCCTTAATTTCTCTTTCTGATTTTTCCTTGTTAGTGTATAGGAGCACCACAGATTTCTGTGCATTAATTTTGTATCCTGCAACCTTACCAAATTCATTGATTAGTTTCAGTAGCTTTCTGGTGGCATCTTTAGGATTTTCTGTGTATAGTATCATGTCATCTGCAAACAGTAATAATTTTACTTCTTCTTTTCCAATTTGTATTCCTTTTATTTCTTTTTCTTCTCTGATTGCCATGGCTAAAACTTCCAAAACTATCTTGAATAAGAGTGGCGAGTGTGGACATCCTTGTCTTGCGAGACTGGACATCCTTGTCTTGTTACTGATCTTAGTGGAAATGCTTTCAGTTTTTCACCATTGAGAATGATGTTTGCTGTGGGTTTGTCATATGTGGATGGCCTCTATTATGTTGAGGTAGGTTCCCTCTATGCCCATTTTCTGGAGTTTTTATCGTGAATCGGTGTTGAATTTTGTCAAAAGCTTTTTCTGCGTCTATTAAAATGATCATATGGTTTTTATTCCTTAATTTGTTAATATGGTATATCACACTGATTGATTTATGTATATTGAAGAATCCTTCCATCCCTGGGATAAATCCCACCCGATCATGGTGTACAATCCTTTTAAGGTGTTGTTGGATTCTTTTTGCTAGTATTTTGTTGAGGAATTTTGCATTTATGTTAATCAGTGATATTGGTCTGTAATTTTCTTTTTTTGTGATATCTTTGTCTGGTTTTGGTATCAGGGTGATGGTGGCCTCGTAGAACGAATTTGGGGATGTTCCTCCCTCTGCAATGTTTTGGAAGAGTTTGAGAAGGATGGGTGTTAGCTCTTCTCTAAATATTTGATAGAATTCGCCTGTGAAACCATCTGGTCCTGGACTTTTGTTTGTTGGAATATTTTTAATTACAGTTTCAATTTCATTATTTGAGATAGGTCTCTTCATATTTTCTAATTCTTCCTGGTTCAGTCTTGGAAAATTGTACCTTTCCAAGAATTTGTCCACTTCTTCGAGGTTGTCCATTTTATTGGCATATAGTTGTTTGTAGTAGTCTCTTAAAATCCTTTGTATTTCTGCAGTGTCAGTTGTTACTTCTCCTTTTTCATTTCTAATTCTATTGATTTGAGTCTTCTCCCTTTTTTTCTTGATGAGTCTGGCTAAAGGTTTATCAATTTTGTTTATCTTCTCAAAGAGCCAGCTTTTACTTTTATTGATCTTTGCTGTTGTTTTCTTCGTTTCTATTTCATTTATTTCTGCTCTGATTTTTATGATTTCTTCCCTTCAATTGACTTTGGTTTTTCTTTGTTCTTCTTTCTCTAGTTGCTTTAGGTGTAAGGTTATGTTGTTTATTTGAGATTTTTCTTGTTTCTTGAGGTGAAATTGAATTTCTATAAAATTCCCTCTTAGAACTGCTTTTGCTGCATCCCATAGGTTTTGGGTTGTTGTGTTTTCATTGTCATTTGTTTCTTTGTATTTTTTTATTTCTTCTTTGATTTCTTCAGTGATCTCTTGGTTATTTAGTAGCACACTGCTTAGCCTCCATGTATTTGTGTTTTTTACAGGTTTTTTTCCTGTAATTGATTTCTAATCTCATAGCGTTGTGGTCAGAAAAGATGCTTGATACGATTTCAGTTTTCTTAAATTTTCCGATGCTTGATTTGTGACCCAAGATGTGATCTCTCCTGGAGAATGTTCTGTGTGCACTTGAGAAGAAAGTGTATTCTGCCACTTTCTGGTGGAATGTTCTATAAATATCAATTAAATCTATCTGGTCTACTGTGTCATTTAAAGCTTGCATTTCCTCATTTATTTTCTGTTTGGATGATCTGTCCCTTGGTATAAGTGGGGTGTTAAAGTCTCCTACTATTATTGTGTTACTGTCAATTTCCCCTTTTATGGTTGTTAGCATTTGCCTTATGTATTGAGGTGCTCCTATGTTGAGTGCATAAATATTTATAGTTGTTATATCTTCTTCTTGGATTGATCCCTTGATCATTATGTAGTGTCCTTCCTTATCTCTTGTAACAGTCTTTATTTTAAAGTCTATTTTATCTGATACGAGTATTGCTACGCCAGCTTTCTTTTGATTTCCATTTGCATGGAATATCTTTTTCCATCCCTTCACTTTCAGTCTGTATGTGTCCCTAGGTCTGAAGTGGGTCTCTTGTAGACAACATATATATGGGTCTTCTTTCTGTATCCATTCAGCCAGTCTGTGTCTTTTGATTGGAGCATTTAATCCATTTACATTCAAGTTTATTGTCGATATGTATGTTCCTATTTCCGTTTTCTTAATTGTTTGGGGTTTGTTTTTGTGGGTCTTTTTCTTCTCTTGTGTTTCCCGCCTAGAGAAGTTTCTTTAGCTTTTATTGTAAAGCTGGTTTGGTGGTCCTGAATTCTCTTAGCTTTTGCCTGTCTGTAAAGCTCTTGATTTCTCCATCGAATCTGAATGAGATCCTTGCTGGGTAGATTAATCTTGGTTGTTGGTTTTCCTCTTTCATCACTTTAAGTATATCCTGCCACTCCCTTGTGGCCTTTAGAGTTTCTGCTGAAAAATCAGCTGATAACCTTATAAGGATTCCTTTGTATGTTATTTTTTGCTTTTCCCTTGCTGCTTTTAATATTTTTTCTTTGAATTTAATTTTTGTTAGTTTGATTAACATGTGTCTTGGTGTGTTTCTCCTTGGGTTTATCCTGTGTGGGACTCTCTGTGATTCCTGGACTTGGGTGACTATTTCCTTTCCCATGTTAGGGAAGTTTTCCACTCTAACCTCTTCAAATATTTTCTCAGACCTTTCTTTTTCTCTTCTTCTTTTGGGACCCCTATAATTCGAATATTGGTGCATTTAGTGTTGTCCCAGAGGTCTCTGAGATTGTCTTCAATTCTTTTCATTCTTTTTTCTTTATTCTGCTCCTTGGCAGTTATTTCCACCATTCTGTCTTACAGCTCACTTATTTGTTCTTCTGCCTCAGTTATTCTGTTATTGATTCCTTGTAGTGTATTTTTCATTTTGGTTACTGTGTTGTTCATCTCTGTTTGTTTGTTCTTTAGTTCTTCTAGATCTTTGTTAAATATTTCTTGTATCTTCTCAATCCGTGCCTCCATTCTATCTCCTAGTTTCTGCATCATGTTTACTATCATTACTCTGAATTCTTTATCAGGTAGATTGCCTATTTCCTCTTCATTTATTTGGTCTTGTAGGTTTTTACCTTGCTCCTTTTTCTGTGACGTATTTTTTTGTCCTCTCATTTTTCTTTTTTTAATGGGTGGGATTGTGTTCCTGTCTTACTGGTTGTTTGTCCTGAGGCTTCCAGCACTGGAGTTTGTAGGCTGTTGGGTAGAGCTGGGTGTTGGTGCCGAGATGAGAACCTCCAGGACACCTCACTCCGATGAATATTCCCTGGGGTCTGAGGTTCTCTTTTATTCCCGTGGTTCAGACTTGGAGCTCCCACTACAGGAGCTCAGGCCTGACCCCCGGCTCGTGAACCAAGATCCTGCAAGCTGCATGGGCAGCCAAAAAAAAAAAAAAGAAAAGAAGGAAAGGAACAGAACAATAACAAAGAGTAAAAGATAAAATAATATTAGATAACTAACAGATATGTTAGAAAAAATTTAAAAAATTAAAATATAGATGAAACAACAACCTGGAGGTAAAACAGAACTACAGTGGCAAAAAAGAGGAGGATTAAAAAAAAAAAGAAAAGTCCTTGGCTGTGGAGGATGGGGCTTATGCAGGGATGGGGTTTAGGCAGTGGGTGGGGCCTATGTTTAGGACCCACAGGGCCAGAAAAGGCCCTGGGGGGAGTGGGGCTTTTGCTCAGTGTGGCAGGAGGGACCCAGGAGTGCCTCTGGCCTTGGAGGGTGGAGGACCAGGTCCGGGACCCCAGCAGGCTCCCCAGGCCCAAGTGTGCAGGGGAAATGCTAGTTGCATTCCCTCTGATCCTGGAGGGTCCCTTCCCATTGGCCTCTCTTCTTCTTCCTGCCCACCATGCCCCTAGGACCCACGTGGGCAGAAGGGGCCCTGGAATGCAGGGACCAGACCAGAAGCCCAACAGGCTTCCTGGGGCCCGAGTGTGCGGGGAAACACCTGCTGTGCTTCCCCTGATCCTCCGGTCCTGGAGGGCCCCCCTGTCCACCTCTCGTCCTCTTTCCCCCTGCTTCCTCCATCCTACACCTCTAGGACCCACACGGCCAGAGGGGGCCTCAGAGGGCAGAGGACCAGGCTTGGGAGTCCAGCAGGCTCCCTGGAGCCCGAGTGGGTAGGGGAAATGCTAGGTGCACTCCCCCCTGATCCTCCAATCCTGGAGAGCCCCTCCCCATCCACTTCTCCTCTTCTTCCCCTCCCGCCCAGGACCAACACAGCCAGAGGGGGCCCCAGAAGTTGGAGGACCTGGCCTGGGACCCCAGCAGGCTTCCTGGGGCCCAAGTGGGTGGGGGAAACACCCACTGCACCTCCCCTGATCCTCCACGCCCCCTAGGGTCCCTCCAGGCATGGGAACCCCTCCCCTCTCCCAGCCACCCCTCAGGGGTGCTGGTCCTGTCCAATCTCCACTTCTCCTCCCCCCTCACTGGCCCCTACATCCTACCCGGCCGCTCGGGGGTTCCTTCCATCTCCTTGGGCGTCAAGGTCCGCCCCCCCCCCCAGCGTCCAGCAGGTGCCCTAGTTTTATTTTATTCATTTTATTTTATGAGTATTTGACTGCTTTCTAATTTAGAACATTTATAATCTTTTTTTCATTCTTTTTAAGGGCAACTATTTGCTCCCAGAGGAGTCTGGGAGTGGGGCCACAGAAGTGGGTAGCAGGCAGCTTAGAATTAGGTTCTAACCACCAACACTATGCCCTAGATCACATCTGTCTCTACTCCAGGCTAGTCAGAGGTCTGTCTAGTTCACAGAGAAACAAGGCTTGTCTCTGGTCCCCCCCGGGATGATATACATTTACTTCTCTTTGGTTTAGTAAGATGAACAATTGCAGAGCTTATTGCCATCCACCATTTCTTCCTCACCCTGCCACACCAATAACCTGCCTCTCGCTAAGAGGTTGTATCTTGTAGTTCCGTGACTCTTCATCCCACCCCCACGTCTGCCATTCCACTGTTGTGTCACTGATAAGCCCATAGCATATTAGAAGCAGTAATTTTATAAGCAGGAAATTGGCAAGAGCCAGTCTTACTAATAACAAGAAGGAATGGCAGCTGAAAGATTGACCATGCATAAGAAGAAAGAAAAACTATAAGTACCAACAAAAAACTTTAAAAGAATTGCAGTTTGGCCCAATATACAATAGAGACAAACAGCCTTACACACATCAGTAATCTTGAGAGCCCTTATATTTATAATATGGGTTAATAATTGTTGGCCATAATGATGACTGAGTCAGAATGATTAAAATCAGCTGTATACTCTATGTATATAAAAGGTACAGAATACCGCATTTCCAGTGATGTCAGATTAATTAGATCTAGCTGTTTATCCAGGTAAATTCTGTCTCCTTCATACTGGTCATTGAGAAGATCCTATCTTTGTTCAAACATTTCTGGAACTCTTTTTTGAGGATTGGCTTAAGTGTGCATGTTTTAGAATATCCTTAGTATGATGAATCTTTGACCTTTAGGAATGAATTTGATTTTTAAAACAATCTCAGTAGGTCCAGTGAAAGCAAGTTCAAGGAGAATGATGGGAAATCAATCTGGGAAATATCATTGGGGATTAAAAATAAGTAAAATGTTTTCCTTTTTTCTATGCTTAATAAATTATCTCTGGCAGCAATTTGAAGACAGCAGTTTCATGAATGTTTTGAGGATTAATAACATCATTCGAATAAATATAGAGCTTTCTTAGGGGATTGATTGCTTTGAAATAGCACACTATATTTGCCATATTTTTAAAAAATTTAGTATGATTCTAATCTTACCTTCTATAATAAGTGGTAAAGATAATTTCTTTAAGTTTTCAGAGAACAGAGACATCACTGGACTACTTCCTCCTCTCTTCTCCCCTCTACCCCCCTCTTTTTTTCCTCTTACATCCTTGCCCTTTTTCTTTCTTTTCTCTCTATACTTTAGTCTATCCAAAAGCAGGCATGGTATTACTTAGTCATTTGGTGGCACCAAGTTTACTGACATGATGTCTGTCACATAATAAAAATTAACTTATTGGGCTGCAAGCACATTTTATCATATTATCATAGGATTACTCCTAGATATAAGCATTGTTTTTTTTTTTCTTTGTCCAAGGCCGCTTTCAGATTTTGCCTGCCTTGTCTTCTATTGTATCCTCAGAATCTGGCAGATGTATTCACTCAATAAATATTTGTTGAGTCAATGAATGACTTACTTTGGGTAATTCAGTCAGTTAACAGTTATTTGTTGAGCATTTACTATGTGCCAGGTACTACGTACCCTGGGGATACAATGGTGAATCTGAAACATCCCTGTCCTCATGAAGTTTACATTCTAGGAGAGACAGACAGTTAAAGAAACAAAAAAAAAAAAGTAGAGAACTAACCAGAATAATTCTAGATTGTGATAACAGATATAAATTAAGTGAAGGGGTATTGTAGTAGAGACTCATAGAAGGGATACCTGCTTTGGAAAGGGTGGTTGTAAAAGTAACTTCCAAAATGGTACATAAAGGAAGACAAGTAAGAGGTTCCCACGCCAAGGGCCAGGGAAGAGTTCTACAAGTAAAAAATGAGCTTGGTAAGTTCTTGGAAGTGGCAGTATGATGCAAGGCCTAGCAAATGTGAGGGGCGAAGGTGAAGGTCAAGTCATTCAGGGCCTCACAGGCCCGTAGGAGTTTGGGTATTAGTTTCAGTGCAATGAAAAGAAACCATTGGAGGGATTTAAGCAAGTACCGACACTGTGGAAAGATGGTTCTAGCTGCTGGGTGGAGAAGGAATTGGCAACGGGCAGTGGGGGCAAGTCAGGTCATTTACTGTTCTGATATTCATCAGAGGGTTTTGTGCATAGCTAAGCCTAAGAGACATGAGAAAAGTGAAAATCTTTAGCTCTCACCCTCTGCCAGTTTCTGTTGGGTTATTTGAATGTCTGTACCAAGTGAATGAGAGCAAACAGCCAGGGCTTACTCCATGTTGAGCCAGAGGGAGATATGAGAGCCAGGTTAAAAAGACATCCTGAAGAACAAGTGACCTTTCGGAGGCTTTGACGTTATTGTCTAAACCTGCCTTAAAACTTTGTCTTCCTTTGGCTTCAGGGGCAACCTGTTATCCTGCCCCTTTCCTCTCTCTGTTTTGGTTCTTTGCTCTTCCCTCCTGCCATCACCTGACAGCAGACATTCCTTAAGGTTCATGCATGAACTTGGCTTTCCTCCCTCTACTTTCTTTCCTTCAGTAAACTGTCTCTCAGCTGAGCAAATTTGCTCTAGGAGCTTTGATTTGAAGCACCAATGGGATCTCTAAATAGAGGTGTCCTTAAGCAGTTGGAGATGTGAAAGTCCTTCCAGAAAAAAAGAAGCTGGGCTCAGGAAAAAACTTAAAATAGAGTTGCATGATGAGACCAGCAGAGATTCTAGTTCAGTAGGACCGGGCGGTGCCTGGGAATCTGCTGCACAACAAGGTCCCAAACCACTGCTGTGGAAGGACAGCAACCAACCAGGCTGCCAGATGTGCTCTCCAAAGGCCAAAGCCCAACTCACTCAAGGTGCCAGCGTGGGCTTTGCAAATTCAGGCAGCCTCCGCACACTGCCCCTCCTCCCCCACCCCTCCCCATGGCAGAGCCACTTGCCCGTGCTTCCATTGGGACCACTGTGGAAAATGCGAGGCTTAGAATGTATGTAGTTTCAGAAGAGGAGGAAAAAAAGATATGAAAAGCCAGAATCGACCCTAGGAAAAAAAACTGGCAGAACTTCTGAATTTGGAGCAGGAAAGGAGTTAGTGACTAGGAAATAACTCATACATTAGCACAAATCTAATTAGTTATGCATTGCTTTCTCCCCCGCACTCAGCTGAGGAAGCTCTCTTAGGAGAAGAGACTCCACTGGAAGGAAGAGAAGTAGGTCCTTCAGGATCCTGGATGCTGGGGGTAGAGAAGGCCTGGCCAGCTTGGTCACAGGCACACCGGGCCTGGAGAGAGGGGTCTCCTTGCTGGATGGGGAGGAGCGGGGCAGGGCACAGGGATAGTGCCAGAGAAAAGGGTGGCTATTTAAAAAATTCTGTGTAAAGAGAGCCCTCAGCTCTCATGCTTCTGGGCTACAGGGTGTCTTCGGCCAGGGCCAGAACTCTACCCAGAACTATGAATTTGTGATACCACTTCAGAAGTATTGTGGATTAAATAGGGTTTTGTGGGCTGGCCTGCAGGCCTAATTCCTTTTTTATGGAAAATTATTTCTATAGTAAAATGTTGGGAATTTCCTATAACCAACTTACAAATACATTTTAGAAGGGCATATGTGTTTAAGCTTGGAGACTGCCCACGTATAACGCTCAGAGAAATTCATTTATGCAGTAACGTGTGGCCTAAAACCGTACTGCTGAGACACACAGCTGTTTGTAATAGTCCGCACCCTATGTGTTCCTCCCCAAGAGCTGTGTTGGCCCTATCTTGGTGAATTCCAAGAAAAAATATAGAAAAATACTTATTATGATTTACTTGCCAGTAATATGACAGGATTAGTGAAGAATGTCGTTGGAGGAAAAGCTTCATTGTGATCGAAGTTGGGGGCAAGTGGCTTATGTGTAAATTGTTCTGTGAAATAAGCAGTTATCTGTCTGTGTCTCTATCAGCTAGCTCTTTACCTCTCTTAAGTGAAATTTACTTAATTTCTCCCTGTCCCCCTGAAGCATACCTTTGAGGCTATAGGGAATGATTTTATTCCCCCTCCTACACCCACAACATTAACTTCTTTTTCAATTTCCTCATCCTCTTCTCTTTCTCTTTGTTTTTTCTTCTTTAATTGACAGCTCTAAACCCTCACCTCAGAGAAATGTACATAAAATCTAGCAAATTATTTCAGGAGGTTCATGGAATTTCCTGTTCTGTATATGACACAACCCCATGGTCAAACATACCTGTTTCTTCAGGCTCTCTCTTCCCCTTCTCCCTGCTTCCTTTCTTCTCTCCTCCCTGCTTTCTCGCTCTCAAGCTCTCTCACACACCATCCCCAGGTTTCACAGTCGTGGGGAGCCCTCTTGGTGCTTCTGTGGACATGATCTTGTCTTCACACTGCCCTGAGTGAGATGCATCATTGTGTGGTGCTCATCAGAAAGGGTCAGGGGCCTGAAAACCAGCCTGAACTCTGCTCTCCTCACCACTTGCCACAGAGGAAGGGGCTTATTTCTCTTGCATAAGCATGCCATTCCTTCCTCACCAAGCTCTATGTACCTGGGTCGGCCCCCACCCAGAGGGAGCACTTTTTCTAATTCACCAACCCAGAGGGCAAGCCATTTTCAAATTTGCACAAAGGCCCTGGCTAGCAGAGCCGTGACCCTCTCTTGTGAAGCAGGTATCATTTTCCACATTTTACACTTGAAGAAACTGAGGTTAAGCAAGGTTAAATGTCTTGCCCAGGGCTACATAACTGGCAAAGACAGAAATCAAGCTCCGTTGTATCTAGCTTTATAAACTGTGTTCCCTCCACTACAGTTTACACAGTTCCCTTAGCATTTGTCTTGAAGGGATCAGTTCTGTCAGCTTCTCTTTCTCAATCATGTTGTAACACTGAGTCTTCAGGGGACTCCCAGCCCTGCAGAAAGCAGAAAATCCCACAGTACCCCTTCTTCCCCTCCTCTTGCCTTCTTACCCCACCTCTCCACTCTTTCAGGATTCTTCCATTCATTTAATAAATATAAGATGGTGACTTTTGTCTTCCTTTCTCTAGTGCCTTAGCAAAGTTAGAAGTGGAGCTATATCTTCAGAACAAAAGTAGAATAAAAACATTTCACAACACATTCTATAAGAAGAGAAACTTGGTGTTTAGTTACTTTGATGAGGCTTGTCATACTTTCATGAAGGCTAGAAGCAATAAGAAGTGTAGAATATAAAAAGGGATGTGGACAAGGTTTCAAGGGTTCTGTTACCTCGTGGTAGTGTGGCTTAGTATAAAAAGAATGGACTTAGTTAGGCAAACATAGGTTTAAATCCAGTGTCAAGTTTGGACAACTGGCTTAACCACTTTAAGGGTCATTTTCCTTATCTGTAAAATGGGCATATTAATAATAGCTACCTTCTTGTGAAGATTAAAGCATCTAGTATCATGCCTGGTAGGTTGTAGGTGCCCAGAAAGTATTAATTTCCTTTCTTTCATCTTCATTTAGGTTGCTAACCTCTTAAAGCAACATATCTTTTATACCCTGCTTTGGTGATGTAGATATTCAGTAAATATCTGTTGAATTCAGTGTTATCTGCTTTACTCTTAGAGTTGTAAAGATTAGTCCATGGAGTGATTTATTTTGGATGCAATTCTGTTAGTTTAGAGTGTTATGGAATGAAGTGGTCTAAGTAATATCATTCTAAAATAACAAACCTTATCAGGTATTTTTCCCAAGACATACCTCTTTCTCTGATTTCCTGTCTATCAACAACTCTCAGAACAAGAGACTTGCCAAACTTCTTATGATATCACAGACACTGCTTTTAACAGTGGCAGGAGTTGTGGCAAAATCAAAATTATCTCTTTGATTGACAATGTGAAGACATCTCTAAAAGAACAACTTGTGAAACAGAATTTAAAGCTGTCATTTGGCATTATGGTTTGACATTTGTTTGCAGTTACGTTTTTAACTACAATTAAGGGAATTAGATTTTTGCATGTATGTAAGAAATTAGATTCTCATTTTCTTTTTGGTCTAAGAATTTAAAAGTTAATGTTTTTTTTAAAATAAATACTCTTAATTGTGAGTAGATCCTAATTTGCCTATTGTGCCAACTCCAAAAATGTTATTTTTTTAAAAAATCTGATGAAATTACAGGGTAGAGAGCCCTAGGCTGGTACAAGCTTGAACCAGCTTTACCTCTTGTGAATTATGTCACTTTAGATAGTCATTTACCACTCAGGATCTTCTAAAAATTAGGAAATTGCATTAATATATTTCCAATGAGTGGCAAGAAAGAATGACCATATCCCTAGAGACTATCCCTAGTGCCTGACACATAGTTGGGTACTCAATAAATATTTGCTGGATGGATGTATGGATGAGTAAGAATGAATTTAACCCCAGTTAAACCACTGATCACAGGATTTAAAACTCGGAAGCTCTCATTGTCTGGTAGCAAATCAGCTTCTGACTTGCCAAAAATCAATTCAAACTCCTGGACTCTAGTGATGATCTTCTCTATCAGATTCTTACTAAAATCCAAATATAGGACCTGAATCTGTGTTGTTTCTTATTATTCTAAAGCATGAATACCTCTAGAACTGGCTGTAAAGAGGAAATTGGATATCTGTATGATATTCAAAAACAGGTGCACATTTTCAGCTTTTTAAAATATGAATATGCCTCTAACAATATTTTGTTTCTAGAAATCCTCTAAATTTCTCTCAGAAAGGCTCACTAGAGTCAAAGTTGATCCTTTATAGTTTCTTTCAAGGCAAGACTGCTTTTTCTTTATCAATGTCTTAAGATGGTTTTACATTCCTGAATAATGTGCAAGCTCTTTCTTGAGTTTACTATATAGTGTGATTTTTATTTTTGGAATCAAGATTATCTTTTTCACACATATAATCATCTCTGTATACATTACGCAGTGCCCATTCCATGGTAATCAAGGACAGTGTGTTTGTAACATCATGTATAATCATTCTTTCTGCCTTGTCTCATTAAAGAATTGCACTGAAGAGTAGAGAACAGAGGCTCAGCAGGAATCAATGAGATATGAAAGTTCTAATTTCTGTAGCTTTAATGTCAAGCAAAATTATCATCACAAACACAAGTTCATAAATTTTATAACAGTTCACTCAAAACACCTTATATTCTGTGGAAATGTCATAAGGAACTTTATGACTCTGTCAATTCAGTGAATGATTATCACTTCATTAACATTGTTTGAACCTTGGCTTACTATATTTTGGCTTCTATAATCTGCTAGACTTTCACAGTTTTTATTCTAAAGGGATACATATAACAGCAGTGTTTTGTACTGGGTCCATCAGAGGAATGTATATGGAATGGATTCTACTTTTGTTGATATCAAAATTATAACTGTCTCCAGGGAGACTAAAATTTGAGCATCTCAAATATTCAGTACCATCCATTTTATAGTAAAGGTAACTTCTAATGTACTCACAGGCACCCGTATGAAAATGCTCATTGGAATTTTCTAATCAGTAAGACCTCTTTTCAAATAGGAAACCTGGCTTAAGAAATAAAGTGGATCAAATTGCCAGGACTCTGCTGCCTAGCCACTTCTAACAAGCACATAGCGAGCCACATCCATTCTATGGTACTGGTATTTTGAAAACCAAGTGAAGTGCTACTTTATTTGCCTTGACTGTTGCTCCTTATTTTATCAAGTTTACTATTATAAGATTCTACTCTTATACCTGAAAGTTGTGTAATAACATTTGAAGGTAAACCAGCATCGTTTTCTATCTCTGCTATAACAATTACCACAAACTTAGTGGCTTAAAACAACACAAATTTATACAGTTTTGGGGGTCAGAAGACCAAATGAGTGTTAAGGGGCTAAAATCAAGATGTCAATAGGGCTGGCTCTTTCTGGAGCCTCCAGGGGAGAACCCATTCCTTGCTTCTTCCAGCTTTTAGAAGCTGCTGGCATTCCTTGGATCCTGGCCTCATAAATCTAATCTATGCTTCCATTGTCACATCACCACCTTCCCCCCTCCACCCCCCCGCCACCGCCACATTAACCTTCTTGCCTCTCTCTCATAAAGACCTTGATAATTATACTTAAGGCAC
This sequence comes from Eschrichtius robustus, assembly GCF_028021215.1. Taxonomy (NCBI): domain Eukaryota; kingdom Metazoa; phylum Chordata; class Mammalia; order Artiodactyla; family Eschrichtiidae; genus Eschrichtius; species Eschrichtius robustus. Next base: position 37,375,295 of record NC_090829.1, read on the forward strand.
ATCCAGATGAACCAGGATAATCTCCTTATCTCAAGATCCTTAATGTAATCACATCTGCAAAGTCCCTTTTGCCATATTTACAGATTGTGGGGATTAGGACATGGATATCTTTGAAGGCAATTATTTAGCCTACCACAACTCTGACAAGTTAAAATTAGCTATTATCAACCCTAGAGCAACCATTAAATAAACTAAACAAAGAGTTATAGCTAATATGCCAACAAAGCAGATGAAAGTAAATCATAAGCCATATGCAAAATCCAAAAGAAGGCAGAGAAAGAAGGCCATGGAAACAACAGATGGGGCAAATAGGCAAGATGATGGATTTAAGTCTAACTGTATCATAATTCAATTAAATGTAAATTGTCTATACATTCTAATTAAAAGACAGAGATTTTCAGATTGTATAAAAAAGTAAGATTCGGCCATATACTGCCTACAGGAAATGTATTTGAAAAGTAAAGATACAAAAGGCTAAAAGTAAAAGAATAGAAAAATCATGCTGACACTAATCAAAAGAAGCTAGAATGTGTTTATTAATATCAAGCAAGGTAGATTTTAGAACAAAGACTATTACCAGGAATAAATAAATTCATTTCATAATGATAAATAGACCAGTTCATCAGAAGGACATGACAATCCTAAATGTTTGTGCCTCTAATACAGAGCTTAAAAATATGTGAAGCAAAAACTGATAGAACTACAAGGAGAAGTAGACAAATTCACAATTATCGTTAGAGATGTCAATAGCTCTCTCTTAACAATAGATAAAACAAGTACACAGAAAAATTAGTAAGGCTATAGAAGACTTGAACTTTACAATCAATTAACTTAACCTAATTGACATTTATACAACATTCCACCCAACAGCAGCAGAATACACATTTTTTTTTCTCCAAGAGCATACAAAATATTCACCAAGATAGACCATATAATTTGGCTATAAAACAAAACCAAAGAAAATTTAAAAGGACTCAAATCATACAAAGTGTATTCTCTGGTCACAATGTAATTAACTTAGAATTAAATAACAGAAAAGTATCTGTAAAATCCCCCAAATATTTGTGAACTATAACACAATTCTAAATGAGATATGGGTCAAAGAAAATATCAAAGGGGAAATTACAAAGATTTTTTAACTAAATGGGAATGAAGACATCAAAATGTGTGGAACATCTCTAAAGCAAAACTTCAGGGAGAAAATTTATGGCAATAAATGTCTATGTGAAAAAAGAAAAAAGGTCAGCTTCCACCTTAAGAAGTTAGAAAAAGAAGAGCAAACAGAACCCAAGATAAGCATAAGAAGGTAAATAATAAAGATCAGAGCAGAAATCAATGACATAGAAAACAGTAAAACAATATAGAATATCAATTAAACAATCAGTTTCTTTGAGGAGATCAATAGCATTAATAAACCTCAAGTCAGACTCATCAAGAAAAGAGAGAGAAGACAAAAATTTACCAACATCAGAAATGAGAGTGGTGACATTACATTCTTCAGATATTAATACATTAATAGAGGAATATTATAAACAACTTTATGCCATTAATTTTTTTAATTCAAAAATACTTTATTGCTAAAAAATGCTACCCACCATCTGAGTCTTCAGTGAGTAACATCAAAGATCACTGATCACAAATCATCATTACAAAATAATAATCATGAAAATTTTGAAATATTGCGAGACTTACCAAAATGTCACAGAGACACAAAGTGAGCAAATGCTGTTGGAAAAATGGTGCCACAAAGCCATTTGCTTGACTATGCCATTAATTTTGACAACTCTGAAAAATGGATACATTTTTTTGGAATATAAACTACCCAGGTTCAGTAATATGAATAGATGACCTGAATTTATAGTTTAAATTTTTCCCACAAAGAAAACTTCAGGCCCAGAAGGTTTCACTGGTGAATTTTATCAAGCATTTAAGGAAGAAATAGTATTAATTCTACTTAAACTCTTCCAGAAAATGAAAGAGGAAGGAATAGTTCTTAACTTACTTCATGAGGCCAGTATTACCCTGATACCAAAATCTGACAAAAGCATTACAAGCAAATTAACAGACCAACATCCCTCATGAGCACAGATGCAAAACTTCTAAACAAAATTTTAGCAAATTGAACCCAGCAACATAAAAAAGGAAAGAAATCATGAATGTGTGGAATTTATCCCAAGAATGTAAGATCGGTTTAACATTCAAAAATCAATTATTGTTATTCAAAAAGTAAAAAAGAAAAACTCAAGGATTATGTCAATAGAAACAAAACAGGCAGTTGGCAAAACAGAACGTTCATTCCTAATTTTTAAAAAAATCTCAGCAAAGTAGAAATAGAGGAAAACTTTTTCAGATTGATACTGGGCATCTAAGAAAACTGACAGATAACATCATAATAGTGAGAGACTACATACTCTCCTCCTAAGATCAAGATCAAGAAAAAAACACCTGCTGTCATCAGTTCTGTTCAACATTGTGCTGAAAGTTTTAGTCAGTACAGTCAGGCAAGAAAAAGAAATAAAAGGCATCAGACTGGAAAGGAAGAAATAAAATGTTTTATTCACAGATGATATGCTCACTAACATAGAAAACCCCATGGAATCTACAAAAGGAGTTACTAGAACTAATACGTGAGTTTGGCAAAAGGTTGCAGGGAAAAAAGTCAACATCCAAACCCCAAATTAACTTCTATATATTTGCACAGAACAATCAAAATTTAAAAAGCAGTATTTATCAAAATATTTCAAAACACATGAAATACTTAGGGATGAATCTGACAAATAATGTGCCAGACCTGTACATTGAAAACTACATAACATTGCTGAGATAAATTAAGAGGATCTAAATAAATGGAGAGATATACAATGTTCATGGAACAGAAGCCTCAATATTGTTAACAGTTATCCCCAAATTGATTTATAGATTCAATGCAATCACAATCAAACCTCCAGCAAACATTTTTGTACAAATTAACAAGCTAATTTTAAAATTCATATGGAAACGCAAAGGACCTAGAATAATCAAAACAACTTTGAAAAAACTTTGAGGAGCCAAAAGATCAAAGTCACTACCTAACTTCAAGATTTATTGTAAAGCTACAAATAATCAAGGCAGTGTGGTATTAATCTCAAGATAGACAAATAGATCAATGGAACAGAATAGAGAATCCAGAAATAGGCACACATGTATGGTTAATTGATTTTCTACATGGGTGCCAAAGCAGTTCATTGGAAACACATAGTTTTTTTCACCATTGGTGCTGAAACAATTGTATATCCATATGCAAAAAATGAACTTTGATTCATACTGTGAAATGTATATATAGAGATTAATTCAAAATAGATCCTAGATCTAAATATAAAACCTAAAATTATAAAACTTATGGGAGAAAACAGGAGACATATCTTTGTGACCTTGGATTAGGCAAAGATTTCTTAGATTCAACCCCAAAAGCCCAATCCATAAAAGAAAAAAACCCTGATAAATTGGACTTCATCAAAGTTAAAACTTCTGTTCTTTGAAAGGCACTGTTTAGCGAATGAAGACAAGCCATCGTCATAGATTTGCACAATATATATGTCATAAAGGACTTGTCTTCAGAATATATAAAGAACTTAAGAAACTCAGATGACCATAAACAACCCAATGAAAAATGAGCAAAAGATTTGAACAGACGCTTCACCAAAGATATACAGATGGCCAATAAGCACATAAAAAGATGTTCAACATCATTAGTCAATAGGGAAATGCAAATTAAAACCATAATGAGATACGACCACACACTACTATTTTTTTAATTGATTTTTTTTTTTTTTGGCCACACCTCACGGCACGTGGGATCTTAGTTCCCCGACGAGGGATGGAACCCATGCCCCCTGCTGTGGAAGCATGGAATCTTAACCACTGCACTGCCTGGGAAGTCCCACAAGCACACACTTTTAGAATGGCTAAAATTAAAAAGCCTGAACATACCAATTGTTGGCAAGATGTGGAGAAACTGGAACTCTCATACTCTGCTAGTTGGAATGTAAAACAGTACAACTCTTTGGAAAACAGTATGGAGGTTTCTTAAAAAGTTTAACATACACTTACCTTGCTACTTAGCCATTTCACTCCTAGGTATTTACCCAAGAGAAATGAAGGGACATATCCATACAAATACTTGTACACAGATATTAATAGCTATATTTGTGATAGCCAAAACCTGTGAAACAACCTAAATGTCCATCAGCAGGTGAATGGATAAACAAATTGTGGTATATCCATGTGATGAAATACTACTCAGCAAAAAATAATAATAATGAACTATTGATTCATGGTACAACATGGACAAATCTAAAAGGAATTATGCTAAATGAAAAATGCCAAACACACAAAAAAGAATATATTGTATGATATATAGAGAATTTTTATAGAATTCTGAAAGTGCAAACTAATGTCTAATGACAGAAAGCAAACTCTTGATTGCTGGGGGCGAGAGGGCAGGAGTGAGGGATTTAAAAAGGGCATAGGGAAACCTTGGGAGATGATAGATATATCATTATTTTGATTCTAGTGATGGTTTCACACACATATGTTTATACATATGTCAAAACTCATCCAAGTGTATACTTTAAGCATGTAGTTTACTGTTTTCAATTATTTCTCAATAAATCTTTTTTTTTTTTTTTTTAATTCTCTTGGAACCATTTCTCCTCCAAATCTTCTATGGATAGGAAAGAAGTTGAGAAAGCTGTCTCTCAACAGGGCAGAATTTCTAACACCCTCTTCTGATGTGGCAAGGCTGTATGATGAAAAAAAAAAAAATTACATCTCAGAGAGGAAAGCCAGGAGGTACGGAGAAAAATGGATTGAGAAATCACTCCCAAGTGAAAGAACCACAATCTAAGCAAGGAATGTTCTCTACCTCCAGGGTAGAAATCCTCACAGTCATTTCCAGTAGGATTTCAGAGTTGCAATGGTCTCCACCTGATGCCAGGTGACTTAACTGTGCACCTCCTGGTGAGAGGACTATACTATCCACACCTGATTCACATCAGACTTGGCCATTTGATTTGTTCTTGCCATTGAAATGGGAGAGGAGTGACATGCACTGATTCTGAGCAGAAACTTTAACAGATCCTATGTTTTCGAAATTTTTCTTTTCTATCACAAAAGCAGCATTCCCAGGTAAGAACTGCTCCTTGGGCTACATCCTGGAACAAAACATGCAAAGCAAAGCAGCAGATGACATATATCATGAGCAAAAAATAAACTGACCTTGTTAGCCTCTGGGATTACAGACATGTTGAGTTTTGGATGACTCTGAAATATAAAAGTAGAGCAGTCAGGTGAGAGTTGGAAACATGAGTCAGATACTCAGAGAATAGATGTGAGCTGGAGATAAAATCTGGGAGTTGTCAGCAACTATTGCATTTTAACCATAGGCATGGATATGATCACTTAGAGAAAGAGTAGAGAGAGAAAAAAGAGGCCTCAGAACAAAGTGCTAAGGAACACCAAACATGTAATTGACAGCAGAGAAAGATGAGTCTGCAAAGGAGACAGGAATGGCCAAATATTTGGAAGAAAGCCAGAATTGAGGTTTTTTGTTTGTTTAATGTATTTATTTATTTATTTTTGGCTGCTTTGGGTCTTCGTTGCTCCGCGTGGGCTTTCTCTAGTTGCGGCGAGTGGGGGCTACTCTTCGCTGCAGTGCGCGGGCCTCTCATTGCGGTGACCTCTCATGCTGCTGAGCGTGGGCTCTAGGCACGTGGGCTTCAGTAGTTGTGGCACGCGGGCTCAGCAGTTGTGGCTCATGGGCTTAGTTGCTCCGCGTCATGTGGGATCTTCCCGGGCCAGGGATCGAACCCGTATCCCCTGCATTGGCAGGCTGACTCCCAACCACTGCGCCACCAGGAAAGCCCAGAATTGAGGTTTTAATGTAATCCCACTTTTACTGTCCTCATTCTTTGTTCCTTCTGCTTCACTTCCTTTCTCCAGCCTAGAGACTGCTGAGCAAGCATCAGAACCTGCTAGGTCCGCCTCACATTTTAAAAGATAAATCTTCCTTTTACAACATTGCTGGCTTTTGAGCACCATTTGGACAGGGACCGTGCCCTCATTCACCTCTGTCTCTCCAGGTACTGCCTTGTCCATAGTGTGCATAGTGGGCAGTAAACTCCACCCTGCTGCTCACTTGCCATTTCCCTCTCCTTGGTCTTTGCCTTTAATTCTCTTTTCTCCAGATGCCCATTCTACTCTATGCTCAGGCTTTAACATTAATTGTTTTTATAAATACTGAGTAGTTACATAAAAGGTTTAGATAGGTATAAAGTATGAAGAACTACAATACAATGAACGCTCAGTTTAGGAAAAAGAGCCTTACCATTAGCGTTGAAGTCCCTTGGTGCTTCTCCTTATTCCACCACATGGCATCCTTGCTCAGAGGTAACCACCAACCTGCATTTTGTAGTTCTCAGCAAACTAGGATGAGATGGGAACTTCCTCAAACTGATAAAGAGCATCCACAAAGACCAACAGAAAACACCTGTTATTCCTTTGCTTCACTCTGTAATTTTACCACGTATGTTTGTATTCCTAAAAATAAATTAGATTTTGCATATATTTTTTCTACATAGAAATAAAATTATACTATATATATTACTCAGTGATTTTTTCTTTGTGCTCAAGATTATGTCCCTGGGATTTTTGTCCATGATGTTACATGTAGCTGAAAATTATTCATTTCTTCATCTGTATTATATTCTGAAGTATACCACAATTTACTTATCTTTTCTGCTTAGCTATATTTCATAAATTTTGATGTGTAGAAATTTCATTATTGTTCAATTCTAAGTATTTTGAAGTATCAGTTATGATTTTTCATTTGACCCAAGAGTTATTAAGAAACACATTTCTTAAAAGTTCCAAATACATGGAGATATTTATCTTTTGTTACTGACGTTTCTTTGTTTTCAGAGAATATGGATTATGACAGTGCTGTTCAGTAGACGTATAATGTGAGCCACATATGTCACTTTAAAAATTTTAATTGCCATATTAGAAGAGTAAAAATAAACAGGTAAAAGTTATCTTAATTAATATATTTTACTTAACCCAATATGTAGGGTTAGGGTTAGGGTTAGGGCTTGCTTTTATCAAGCCTGTTTCTCTTAACTCATGAGTTTAGTTTATTTGCCATTATTATGATTGTTATTTTAAGTTTTCTATCAATATTTCTCTCTCTTTTTCTACACTCTTTTCTCCTTTTGGGCCTTGGGCGGGGGCAATATTGTTGGAGTTTCTTTTATTTTCTTAGTGCATCTTCTTCTAATGGCATATTCTATTCTTTTAGTGGTTACTTCTGAGATTTTACCATGCATGCTTAATGAAGTCTAAAATTAATATCTCAAACTTCTCTTGAATAATGCAGATTTCTCTTGAATATCTCAAACTTCTCTTGAATAACACTGGAGCCCTGATAGTTGCCATCCTATATTCTACATTTTTGTCTAGTTTTCTAGTTCTATCCTTTTGTTAGCCCCACTGATTACACACAGTCAAAACTAATATTTTATACAGATGATATTTATTTACAAGTACTTACATACAGGGCTGGCTACATAATTTTCAGGCCCAGTGTAAAATGAAAACGTGGAGCCCCTTCAGAAAAAGAAAGAAGCTTTTTCCTTTCCTTCACCGTCTTTCTCTCAACTTGTCAGGGTCTGTTTTTGTTTGTTTGCTATTGAGTCTTGTGCTCCCTTCGGCATGGAGAAATCGTAGCGTGGATGCACGCTCTCACGGGCACCCAAGGCCCTGCCCCAGACTCAGCCAAAAGGACACACATGGCAGACCCAACATTCCCCATGCCTGTGCCCACTGAAGCAGAGGATGACAGCAGATGCTAGGCAAGGGTCAGGGAGCAAAAGGTTGAGAACCATCCTGGGGAGACAGGGAGGTGGCGAAAGGTAGGACTCTGTGTGAGCCGAGGTTCCAAGGCCCCAGCATGTGCGTGACTGTCCCATTAGACCTCACTTACAAAACACAGACTCAAAGATAAAGTTATTAAGAATTTCTCAGTGGTGACCACAGAGCATTAAATCTGAAACCCTGGGCCCCCTTCAGAACATGGGCCCTGTACAGCTGTCTTGATCACACGCCCAAGAAGCCCTCCCTGCCTGTGTGTTTGCCAGTCCCTTTGCTCACCATTGTTTCTTGATCGTCTGACCTTCCTTCTGAGATCATAATCCTTCCTGCAAAGCATATTTTTTAGAAGTCGTTTAGCTGGCAGTAAACACTCAGATTTTATTTTTCTGAGCATATTTTATTTCGGCCTCTTTCTGAAAGATAGTTTTGCTGGGTACCCAACTTCAGATTGATGGTTATTTTCTCATGGGATTTTTAATATATTATTTTGCTGGTTTTGGCCTTCCTTCTTTCTATTGGAGAATAAGCTTTCAATATGTTTGAGTTCCTTTGAAGACAGTATGTTTTATTTCCTCTCCACCGTCTTTTAAAATCTCTTTTAACTCCAATATTCTTCATTTTCACTACCAGGTGCCAGATATGAGATTTATTTTTATTTATCTTGCTTGGAATCCTTTGGGCTTCCTAGATTTATGGGTTGGTATTTTTCATCAATCTGTAATGTCCTTCCTCTCCCTTTCTCTCTCATTTGCTTCTGAAATGGTAAATAGAGAAATATTAGATCTTTTCACTCTGTCCTCCATATATAAACCTCTTTTTTTTTTTTTTTTTTTAAATCACAGCCTTATAAATATCTTTGTGTGTTTTTTTTTTTAAACTTTGGGTTTATTTATTTATTTATTTATTTATTTATTTATGTATGTATGTATGGCTGTGTTGGGTCTTCGTTTCTGTGCGAGGGCTTTCTCTAGTTGTGGCAGGTGGGGGCCACTCTTCATCGTGGTGCACGGGCCTCTCATTATCGCACCCTCTGTTGTTGCCGAGCACAGGCTCCAGACGCACAGGCTCAGTAATTGTGGCTCACGGGCCTAGTTGCTCCGCGGCATGTGGGATCTTCCCAGACCAGGGCTCGAACCCGTGTCCCCTGCATTGGCAGGCAGATTCTCAACCACTGTGCCACCAGGGAAACCCCCAACCTCTTTTATATTTTACATATTTTTGACATCATGTACTGCACCCTGTATAATTTCTTTGAATCTCCCTTTCAGTTTATTACTTCATTTTTAGCTGTGAATAATCTGCTATCGGACCATCTACTGAGTTTTTCATCTCAGTTATTATATGCTTCATTTCTACAAGTTTGATTGTTTCGTTTCAGATTTCATTAGTCATTTAAATTAATCTTTCATTTCTTCCAACATATTGTACATCCTTATTTATATTCAATATCTGAAAATACTTTAGAATTTGTGGCTTTGATTATGCTATCATTTGTGTCTGCTCATTCTTCCTCTTACTAGCTTTAAAAAAAAAAATTTTGGGGATTCTTAAAATTATGGTCTCATAGGTCTTGAATTTTTATCTGTAGGAATTCTCTGAGTTTCAAGTTGAAGATAGGTTTCTCCCAAACATATTGGTGTTCTTCCTACTAGGCAGCTGGAGGCAAGGTTATCCTAACACCGTTGTAAGATATCTCCTCAATATGAAGCTTTTTGGACCACTCAGGTAGTGTGAATTCAGGATACAAACCTGCACTGGGATTGGCATGTGTTTATAAATTCTTGTGGGAGATTTGTATTTTCCCCTCTACCTAGCACCAAACTTCAAAGCCGGAAATTTCTTTTTTGTTCCTTGAGAGGGGATGTTATTTGTATTTTACACATACTGGGTGAGAATTTCATATTCTGACATACAGTATGACAAAAATGCATACTGCATGTGTCACTCTTTGAGATGCAGTTTCATGCAGGTGAGTTTCCTCTCAAGCTCTTCCTTTCTCTCCTGACTCCAGTGCCCTTCATGGCTGTGAAATTTAATGCTCAAGTACATCAGATTTGGAAAGTACCTTCAAGGTGAGAGTTGGCTTCAATGCTCTACTTACTGTTGGGGTTCTTCCTTTTACTCCATTTTTTTAAACCATTAGTTTGGAATAATTTTGTATTTAAAGAAAAGTTACAGAGACAGTACAGAGAATTTGTTTCCCTCTCGTCCATTTTTCATAACCATGGAACATATGTAAAAACTAAGAAATTAATATGGATATAATACAATTAACTAACCTATAGACTTTATTCAAATTTCACTAGTTTTCCACTGATAACCTTTTTCTGTCCTTTCTCTTGATTTGTGTTTCCTGCATCTTCCTAACTTTTTGTCCAGATCACTGATGAATTTTAAGATTTTTTTTATAAGTGAAAAAAAAACTTTACTTATTTTCAATAGGAAAGTTGTCAAAGTACCTAGTCTGACACAGTTCTGAAAAAAAAGTCTGGGGAGTTTTGTTCTTTTCAATCATTTTCCCTCAAATAATATTCATAATCCTGGCTACCAAGTTGATGTGTCTTTATGTTCATGACCTTAACATTTTCTAGCCTAGAAATGTAGGCACTATTTTTATTAAAAAATGTTTAATAATACTGTAAGAGTGAGATGAGAATAGAGATCAAGATAGATTGACAGTCTATTACAATACTCTTGGTGGGAAATAAAGTCAAGAACCTTAACTGTTAGTAGTCATAAAGGAAGGGAGGAAATAGTTCGAGGTGCACCAAGGAGCAGAATACATAGAACTTGTTACTGAATGGATGTGGTAGAACAAGAAGAAGGAAAAGTCAGAGATGACTCAGGGATTTCAGGCTACAGATTGTGACTGTTGAAGGTTTCAGAAGTCAAAAGGAAAGGCAAGACCGTTGGAGATGATGATGAATTTGTTTTTTGATGTGTGGAATCTTTGGTGTTGATGGCTTATCAGGGTGGAGATGTCTAACAGGCAGTTATAAATGAAAGTCACAAGTTTGAGAAAAGGGGTCAGAACTAAAGGGAAGAGGGTGATGATGGAAAACAAAGGGATTAGAAAGAGGAATAAGCAATGGAAAAGAATCACCTACACAGAAAATAAGAAGGGTTATGATGATTATAGAAGGGGGTGGAGGGACTCCCTGATCAACAGGCATACTTTTGCCACTACTTGTGATATTTAAAGTCTTAACTTCAGGGCCCCTGGAGAAACGTTCTCATGAATCTCCCACACTTACTTCTACCCAGAGGGTCACAAACTTAGCTTTAAGACCCAATTACGTGGGGACTTCTCTGGTGGCACAGTGGTTAAGAATCCACCTGCCAATGCAGGGGACATGGGAAGATGCCACATGCTGCGGAGCAACTAATCTCGTGTGCCACAACTACTGAGCCTGCGTGCCACAACTACTGAAGCCTGCACACCTAGAGCGGTTGCTCCGCAACCGCAATGAGAAGCCCGCGCACCACAACGAAGAGTAGCCCCCACTAGCCACAACTAGAGAAAGCTCACGTGCAGCAGTGAAGACCCAACACAGCCAAAGATAGATAAATAAATAATTTATTAAAAAAAGATCCAATTACGTGGATTAAAATATTAAAATGTTCTTTGTGTTTTCTCTCCTATTTTCTAGTATGTTTTGTACTATACCACATCTTAGATATTACCCTCTACTTAATTCAGTCTGTTCCTACTAGCACTTGAGATAAATAAAAGAAAAATAAGTCTAGCAGGAACCACAAACGTGCTGATTTTGTGTCATATCCCAGCACATTTTCCTCTTTTAAAGAAACAAAATATTACCTAGTGTTAGAATTTAGTCATAAACTTTAGAACCACAATGTATAGTATTTTATTATATTTGTGACTACACATATGTTGTTACTATTTCATGCAAAAATAATAATATTACTTATTAAGCAAAAATTAAGCCTGAGAAAATACTTACCTTGTTGCCAGTGTTTTTAAATTGCTGTTAACAACAGTTAAAATAGTATGTAGTAGCAGTACACACACACACATATGTATATATATATTTCTAAAGAGAAGAATAAACAGACCGAATTGTGAAATAATCCCTGAGGCACGAACTGTAATTTAAGAAGGGTGTTAAGGGTGTGTCTTGACTCATTTGTTGTGTTTATGGTTTTCAGGGAATCGATGCTGATTTCACATCAGAAAAGCATTGAGCAGTTGCAGGAAACCCTTAGACAGAAGCTGCTGGACGGTGATAACTGGAGGGAGAAGGTAACAATAATGTGGCTTTCAGCAGCATGTGTCTTATTTGTTTTTCAAAAATTCTGTCCATTTGCCAGACTACTTCAGATAGGTTTCTTTGCTTCTATGCACACCTTTGATTCTTTCTGGAATTTCCTAGACCAAACGTGCTTACAATATATGTTTTTTGCAAAATATTAGACAAGTAGGAAGTTAAAACATAAGAAGAGAATTTGAAATCTTATAAGATTAAGATAGCTGTTAGTTCTTATGTAAAAGCATAATTTTTACTTTTAAATATTTACCCTTTTCCCCATAAAATGATGGAATCTGCATTTGACTACATCCTTAAAAGCAGGGAATATTAATTCATTCTTATGATTTCTCTGCTTTTAAGAAGATAATACAAGAGAATGAACAATGACTTAAAATTATTCAGTTATAAACTTTTGGCAAATAAAATTGAATAAGTATTTAGTTCACTATTTACAAAGAAGATGTTTGCTTTTAGAGTATGAAAAAATTGCATTGACTTTTGTCTTTGGACTTTTCTATATTTTTCAAACTTTCAACAATGAGTGTGTATTGCTTTCATAATTTTAGAGAATACAAATCATACTATTAAAATTGTTGGCCCCTGCCTTCTCAGGCCTTGCACAGCTCTAGTCATTGAGGCTATAGACATCATCTCCCTGTCATAAACTTCTCATACTTTTTGATTGATCCCTTGGCTTTATCATGCATACTGTGCTGAAACCTTCCAAGCTGTTTCTTTTCCCCCACCAGTACCTAATCCTAGCTCTAGCCTTCTGTCTTGGTTTTCTGATTATGTCTTACATGTGCATCTAGAACTAGAGCTGGCTACTGAAATTCAGATTGTTTGACTGAAGTCCCAACAACCTATTTGGTTATCATCAGATGCTTCTCCTTGGTGACTAGACCTTATAACTTGTAACCTCAAGCAACAGTTGGTGGCCACCTTCAAACTAATGTCTCCACCTGGAATTCCCCACTCTGCCATCCACAGATGAAATCCTTTAGGTATTGTTGCTGGCTCAGGTTAATTAAATTTGTCACTTTCATTTCCAGTCTTCACACAGTTGGCCACACTCAACCAGTCTGGCCCTCTATAAATCAATCCCCCTTCCCTTATCCTTTGGGGACAGCACATTCAAGCTATAACAAAAATGATCTCTATAGCAACAGTTCCATATGGGCAACAATTAAAATGTGAGAATATGGACTAAAGTTGCTCTAAGTGTCTCATTCTTCTGTTTTATTTTATAGCATAGGCTTCTTTTTATTATAGATCTTTATTGCAGTATAATTGTTTCACAATACTGTGTTAGTCTCTGTCGTACAACAAAGTGAATCAGCCACATGCACACATACGTCCCCACACCCCCTCCCCCCTAAGCCTCCCTCCCCCCCCATCCCACCTCTCTAGGTCATCACAAAGCACCAAGCTGATCTCCCTGTGCTATGCTGCTGCTTCCCACTAGCTAATTATTTTACATTCGGTAGTGTATATATGTCGATGCTACTCTCACTACACCCCAGCTTCCCCCTCCCTCCCCCCCATATCCTCAAGTCCACTCTCTATGTCTACGTCTTTATTCCTGCCCTGCCACTAGGTTCATAAGTATCTTTTTTTTTTTTTTTTTAGATTCCATATATATGCGTTAGCATACGGTATTTGTGTTTTCTCTTTCTGACTTGGTTCCATGTCCTGGCTATTGTAAATAGTACTGCAGTGAACATTGTGGTACATGTCTCTTTTTGAATTATGGTTTTCTCAGGGTATATGCCCAGCAGTGGGATTGCTGGGTCATATGGTAATTCTATTTTTAGTTTTTTAAGGAACCTCCATACTGTTCTCTATAGTGGTTGTATCAATTTACATTCCCACCAACAGTGCAGGAGGGTTCCTTTTTCACCACACCCTATTTTCTAGATTTTTTGATAATGGCCGTTCTGACCAGTGTGAGGTGATACCTCACTGCAGTTTTGATTTGCATTTCTCTAATAATTAGTGATGTTGAGCATCTTTCCATGTGCCTCTTGGCCATCTATATGTCTTCTTTGGTGAAATGTCTATTTAGGTCTTCCGCCCATTTTTGGATTGGGTTGTTTGTTTTTTCGATATTGAGCTCCATGAGCTGTTCGTATATTTTGGAGATTAATCCTTTGTCTGTTGTTTCATTTGCAAATATTTTCTCCCATTCTGAGGGTTCTCTTTTCATCTTGTTTATGGTTTCCTTTGCTGTGCAAAAGCTTTTAAGTTTAATTAGTTCCCATTTGTTTATGTTTGTTTTTATTCCCATTACTCTAGGAGGTGGGTCAAAAAAGATCTTGCTGTGGTTTATGTCAAAGAGTGTTTTTCCTATGTTTTCCTCTAAGAGTTTTATAGTGTATGGTCTTACATTTAAGTCTTTAATCCATTTCGGGTTTAGTTTTGTATATGGTGTTAGGTGGTGTTCTAATTTCATTCTTTTACATGTAGCTGTCCAGCTTTCCCAGCACCACTTATTGAAGAGGCTGTCTTTTCTCCATTGTATGTTCTTGCCTCCTTTGTCATAAATTAAGTGACCATATGTGTGTGTGTTTATCTCAGGGCATTCTATCTTGTACCATTGATCTATATTTCAGTTTTTGTGCCAGTACCATACTGTCTTGATTACTGTAGCTTTGTAGTATAGCTTGAAGTCAGGAAGCCTGATTCCTCCAGCTCCGTTTTTCTTTCTCAAGATTGCTTTGGCTATTCGGAGTCTTTTGTGTTTCCACACGAATAGTAAACTTTTTGTTCTAATTCTGTGAAGAATGCCATTGGTAGTTTGATAGGGATTGCATTGAATCTGTAGATTGCTTTGGGTAGTATAGTCATTTCACAATATTGATTCTTCCAATCCAAGAACATGGTATATCTCTCCATCTGTTTATGTCATCTTTGATTTCTTTCATCAATGTTTTATAGTTTTCTGAGTACAAGTTTTTTGCCTCCTTAGGTAGGTTTATTCCTAGGTATTTTGTTCTTTTTGTTGCAATGGTAAATGGGATTGTTTCCTTAATTTCTCTTTCTGCTTTTTCCTTGTTAGTGTATAGGAGCGCCACAGATTACTGTGCATTAATTTTGTATCCTGCAACCTTACCAAATTCATTGATTAGTTCTAGTAGTTTTCCGGTGACATCTTTAGGATTTTCTATGTATAGTAGTATCATGTCATCTGCAAATAGTGACAGTTTTACTTCTTCTTTTCTAATTTGGATTCCTTTTATTTCTTTTTCTTCTCTGATTGCCGTAGCTAGGACTTCCAAAACTATGTTGAATAAGAGCGGCAAGAGTGCACATCCTTGTCTTGTTCCTGATCTTAGTGGAAATGCTTTCAGTTTTTCACCATTGAGAATGACGTTTGCTGTGGGTTAGTCATAACATGGCCTCTATTATGTTGAGGTAGCTTCCCTCTATGCCCATTTTCTGGAGAGTTTTTATCATGAATCGGTGTTGAATTTTGTCAAAAGATTTTTCTGCATCTATTGAGATGATCATATGTTTTTTTATTCCTAAATTTGTTAATATGGTGTATCACATTGATTGATTTGCGTATATTGAAGAATCCTTGCAACCCTGGGATAAATCCCACTTGATCATGGTGTATGATCCTTTTAATGTGTTGTTGGATTCTGTTTGCTAGTGTTTTGTTCATGATTTTTGCATCTATGTTCATCAGTGATATTGGTCTGTAATGTTCTTTTTTATGTGATATCTTTGTCTGGTTTTGGTATCAGGGTGATGGTGGCCTCATAGAATGAGTTTGGGAGTGTTCCTTCCTCTGCAATTTTTTGGAAGAGTTTGAGAAGGATGGGTGTTAGCTCTTCTCTAAATGTTTGATAGAATTCACCTGTGGAGCCATCTGGTCCTGGACTTTTGTTTGTTGGAAGATTTTTAATTACAGTTTCAATTTCATTACTTGAGATAGGTCTCTTTATATTTTCTAATTCTTCCTGGTTCAGTCTTGGAAAATTGTACCTTTCCAAGAATTTGTCCATTTTTTCAAGGTTGTCCATTTTATTGGCATATAGTTGTTTGTAGTAGTCTCTTATAATCCTTTGTATTTCTATGATGTCAGTTGTCATTTCTCCTTTTTCATTTCTAATTTTATTGATTTGCGTCCTCTCCCTTTTTTTCTTGATGAGTCTGGCTAAGGCTATATCAGTTTTGTTTATCTTCTCAAGGAGCCAGCTTTTAGTTTTATTGATCTTTGCTATTGTTTTCTTTGTTTCTGTTTCATTTATTTCTGCTCTGATTTTTATGATTTCTTTCCTTCTACTGACTTTGGGTTTTCTTTGTTCTTCTTTCTCTATTTGCTTTTGGTGTAGGGTTAGATTATTTATTTGAGATTTGTCTTGTGCCTTGAGGTGAGATTGAATTGCTATAAACTTCCCTCTTAGAACTGCTTTTGCTGTGTCCATAGGTTTTGGGTTATTGTGTTTTTGTTGTCATTTCTTTCTATGTATTTTTTTATTTCTTCTTTGATTTCTCCAGTGATCTCTTAGTTACTTAGTAGCTCACTGTTTAGCCTCCATGTATTTGTGGTTTTTACAGGTTTTTTCCTGTAATTGATTTCCAATCCCATAATGTTGTGGTCAGAAAAGATGCTTGGTACAATTTCAATTTTGTTAAATTTTCCGAAGCTTGATTTGTGACCCAAGATGTGATCTATCCTGGAGAATGTTCTGTGTACACTTGAGAAGAAAGTGTATTCTTCCACTTTCGGGTAGAATGTTCTATAAATGTCAATTAAATCTATCTGGTCTATTGTGTCATTTAAAGCTTGCGTTTCCTCATTTATTTTCTGTTTGGATGATCTGTCCATTGGTGTAAGTGGGGTGTTAAAGTCCCCTACTATTATTGTGTTACCATCGATTTCTCCTTTTATGGTTGTTAGCATTTGCCTTATGTATTGAGGTGCTCCTATGTTGGGTGCATAAACATTTACAATTGTTATATCTTCTTCTTGGGTTGATCCCTTGATCATTATGTAGTGTCCTTCCTTATCTCTTGTAACAGTCTTTATTTTAAAGTCTATTTTATCTGATACGAGTATTGCTACTCCAGCTTTCTTTTGATTTCCATTTGCATGGAATATCTTTTTCCATCCCTTCACTTTCAGTCTGTATGTGTCCCTAGGTCTGAAGTGGGTTTCTTGTAGACAGCATATATATGGGTCTTGTTTCTGTATTCATTCAGCCAGTCTGTGTCTTTTGGTTGGGGCATTTAATCCATTTGCATTCAAGGTTATTGTCGATATGTATGTTCCTATTACCATTTTCTTAATTGTTTGGGGTTTGTTTTTGTGGGTCTTTTTCTTCTCTTGTGTTTCCAGCCTAGAGAAGTTTCTTTATAGCCTTTGTTGTAAAGCTGGTTTGGTGGTCCTGAATTCTCTTAGCTTTTGCCTGTCTGTAAAGCTTTTGATTTCTCTGTCAAATCTGAATGAGATCCTTGCTGGGTATGGTTGTAGGTTTTTCTCTTTCATCACTTTAAGTATATCCTGCCACTCCCTTGTGGCCTGCAGAGTTTCTCCTGAAAAATCAGCTGATAACCTTATGGAGATTCCTTTGTATGTTATTTTTTGCTTTTCACTTGCTGCTTTTAATATTTTTTCTTTGAATTTAATTTTTGTTAGTTTGATTAATATGTGTCTTGGTGTGTTTCTCCTAGGGTTTATCCTGTATGGGACTCTCTGTGCTTCCTGACTTGGGTGACTCTTTCCTTTCCCATGTTAGGGAAGTTATGCTCTATAATCTCTTCTTATATTTTCTCAGACCGTTTCTTTTTCTCTTCTTCTTCTGGGACCCCTATAATTTGAATGTTGGTACACATAGTGTTGTCCCAGAAGTCTCTGCGATTGTCTTCAATTCTTATCTTTTTTTTTTCTTTATTCTGCTCCTCGGCAGTTATTTCCACCATTTTGTCTTCCAGCACAAGTATTCGTTCTTCTGCCTCAGTTATTCTGTTATTGATTCCTTCTGGTGTATTTTTCATTTCAGTTATTTTGTTGTTCATCTTTGTTTGTTTGTTCTTTAGTTCTTCTAGATCTTTGTTAAACATTTCTTGTATTTTCTCTATCTGTGCCTCCGTTCTATTTCTGAGATTCTGGATCGTCTTTACTATCATTACTCTGAATTCTTTTTCGGGTAGATTGCCTATTTCCTCTTCATTTATTCGGTCTTGTAGGTTTTTACCTTGCTCCTTCTTCTATGACATATTTTTTTGCTGTCTCACTTTTTTTCCTTTTTTTTAATGAATGGGATTGTGTTCCTTTCTTACTGGTTGTTTGGCCTGTGGCTTCCAACACTGCAGTTTCTAGGCTGTTGGGTAGAGCTGGGTCTTGGTGCTGCGATGAGGACCTCTGGGAGACCTTACTCCGATGAATATTCCCTGGGGTCTGAGGTTCTCTTTTAGTCCAGTGGTTCGGACTCGGGGCTCCCACCACGGGAGCTCAGGCCCGACTCCTGGCTCGTGAACCATGATCCTGCAAGCCATTCAGGGCAGCAAAAAAAAAAAAAAAAAGGAGAACAATAACAAAGTAAAAACTGAAATTAGAATAGGAAACTAACAGCTATGTTAGAAAAAAATATAAAAATAAAAATATAAATGAAACAACAACTGGAAGGTAAAACAGAACCACAATAGTAAAAAAAGAGGAGGAGGGAAAAAAAAAGTGGAAAAGCCTTGGCTGTGGAGGGCGGGGCCTAAGCAGGGGTGAAGTTTGGGCAGTGGGCGGGCCCTATGCTTAGGACCCAAAGGGCCAGAAAAGGTGGCAGGTGGGTGGGGGGGTTGTGGGAAGGGGGACTTAGTCTCAACAGAACAGAAGGGGCCCAGGCATGCCTCCTGCCTCTGGTCTCAGAGGGTGGGGGGGCCCCATCTGGGAGCCCAGCAGGCTTCCTGGGCTCCAGTGGGTGGTGCAAATGCCCTCTGCTCCTCTACTGTTCCTCCAGTCTGGAGGTCCCCTCCCACCTGCCTCTCCTGATCTCCCCACCCTCCTTCCTATGCCCCCAGGACCCATGAGTCCTGGAGGGTGCTTTGGAGGGCGTGGGACCAGTCTGGGAGCTCAGCTGGCTCCCAGTGCCCGAGTGGGCGGGGCAAACGTCCTCTGCTCATTTCCTGTTCCTCTGGTCCTGGAGGGCCCCTCTCGACTGCCTCTCCTGTTCTCTCCTGGCCTTCCTCCTATGCCCCCAGGACCAACCTGGCCCAGAGGGGACCACTGAGGGTGTAGGACCCAGCCCGAGAGCCGGGCAGACTTCCGTGGCTGATTGGGCAGGGGAAATGCTGGGCCCGCTCCCCCTCTGATCTGAGCCCCTGAGGGTCCCTCCAGGCATGGGAACCCCTCCCTCTCCTGCCTCTCAGTCACCCCTCAGGGGCGCCGGTCCTGTCCAGGCTCCACTTCTCCTCCCCCCTCAGTCTCCCCACATCCTACCGGTGTGCTTGGGCATTCTTCCCATCTCCCTGGGCGTCAGGGTCCCCCACCAGCATCCGGCAGGCACCCTAGTTGAGGGGAGATGCGAACTCTGCATCTTCCCACACCATCATCTTGACTCTGAACCTCCAGCATAGGCTTTTTCTTCTCCTTCTCTAAAGCCCACACTTCTTTAATTCCTTCTATTTTTTTTAGCCTTGGTGTACTCAGTTGGTTAGTCTATCCTTATTCACTTCCCCTACCCTTACCAATCCATGTTTAAAAATATGAAAAGATGATCCACCTATCTAGCAATCAAAAAAATTCAAATTAAAGCAAGGAGAGATTATTTTTTACTGCTTCAACTTTGTCTTGTGGTGAAGGTCTAGTGAGATAGTCTTTCATTCTTACTCTTTAAGGGACTGGAAATTACACACCCTTTTGGAGGGCAGCTTGGCAATACGTATAAAGAGATATTATAAACATCCCATCTTTTGAGTCAGAAATTTCACTGATGGATACTTCCCTGGTGGTCAAGAATCCACCTTACAATGCAGGGGGATGCGGGTTTGATCCCTGGTCAGGGAACTAAGATCCCACGTGCTGCGGGGCAACTAAGCCCACATGCCACAACTACTGAGCTCACATGCCTCAAGTAGAGCCCGCTTGCCGCAAACTACAGAGCCCACACGCTCTGGAGCCTGTGCACCACAACTACAGAGCCCATGCCCCCTGGAGCCTACGCACCACAACTAGAGAAGAGAAAACCTGCGTGCCACAACTAGAGAGAAGCCCGCACACCACAATGAATATCCCGCATGCCTCAAAAAAGATCCTGCGTGCCGCAACTAAGACCCGACGCAGCCAAAAAGAAATAAAATAAATAAATAAAAAATAAATAAATCTTTGAAAAAATAAAAGAAATTTCACTGATGGAATTAGTGAAATGCAGATGAAGATTCACAGATCCTTCCTTTCCCTCAAACTCCTGAGCTCCTCTTAGATTGACAAAATGAACTTTCCTGCCTTTGCTTATGTAGAAGTTCCTCATCTCTTTGGTCACACCCCACCAATGACCTTCAGATATAATCCACTGGAAAAGAAGTCTCTGCATTCATGATCCACTCTAGTACTGCTGCTTACTGTGCCCTATCCCTGAGGTGCTAACACAGCATGCAGACCAAGTTAGTGTTAGCATCTGACCATATAAAACTATATGTTCTTGCTTTATGCTAAGTTAATTTGTTGATGAAAATAAACATATGTGAGATTCTCTAAGTTCTTATTAAAACCATGATATCTTTCTAATAAATTAATTATATCATAGATGTATTTTGGCCTGTGTAATTTTCTTTAATATAAATGGACATTTCATTCTTTTGAGAGGACATGACTTTTTGTTAATAAATCTTATAATTTAGCTTAGCAGTAAATCAAGATCCAGACCAGTAAAGCCAACGAATGATAATTACGCTTAGTTATTGAGACTATGAATTAAAAGTTCCCTGAAAGTCCTCATGAGAAAGGAGAATCGCTAATATGACATTGTCATCTCTTTCTTGGGTCATTGTGTCTTTGCATAGGAATGAAATGTTCCCTTTACAAATGTATAATACACATATTAGGATAAACTTCATAATTAAATGCTTTTAACAGTCAAAAAAAGTAGATAGCAATTTATGCCCTTGCTTAATTATTTTAGAGTATGTAAAAAGCACATAATAGAATCAATAGTTGCTATGCAACAAGGATGGCACATTTTAAAATAACTGAGTATTTACTAATTATCATGGATTTTTGTTTATTTCAAGTATTGCTTTGATGTGAAGAAAGCAAATTAATGTGCATGCTGAACGTTTTAAATTGGTTCCAAATGCAGTGTTGTTACTTTTCAGTTAAAGTGTTGTAATTAAAAAATTTCCCACAGCCAGACTGCTTACAATAAGTGATAGTCACCTATTGACTATCACTTTATAGTGTCATAAACAAATTCCAACCAAATATTTTCTTAGATTATTACTAAGATATCACATTATGGAACATCTTAGAATTATATTACTGACCTCATTTTAAACAGTACATAGTGTTTTGAGAAACCAGTAGTTAAAACAAACAAAACCTTACTTCCTGACTAAGCAAATGGATTGATAGTGAAAACTCAGGGAGAAAAAGTTTACTTCAAGAAATAATTCCAGCATTGAAGCGTGAGGCAAAAAAAACTCAAATTCTTCTTTAAAATGGAAGAGCCAAATGGCCTAATAATTCCTAATGTACCTCAGTGTACTGTTAATGGAATTAAAAAAGACAACTTGTAAAATACAATTTGACAGAGATAAAGTTGTCATTTAAAAAATATCAGTTTTCATTTATATGTAATTAATGTATGGTTAAAATGAATATTGATGGTACACTTTAATTTTTAAAATTATGCCATGTAATTTTCAAAATTGAATTAATAAAATCATAAAATTTTAGGTCTGGAATAGCCTGCAAAGATCATCTGATTTAAACCCTTAATCTACATAATAAAAATAGTCTCTATTATTAGAGTGTTTACTATATGCCAAGCCTTGTGCTAAATGCTTTTCATCAATATAATTTTAATCATTCTAACATTATTATTCCCATTTGCACATGGAAAAAAATAAAGCTTAGAGAAGTTAGGTAATTTGCCATGGTTATATAGCCAGGAAATGAGAACTGATACAACACCCTCACCCCCTTCAAAAATGAGAGCTAATACAAAGTCCAAAATGTCTGTATTTGGCTTAGGTGGACTAACAGGAACCAGATTTACCCTCCTTCCTGAAACAACTAAAACACTGGAGAAAAGATAGAAACAATGGCTTCAAGACACTGGACATCAGGCAATGAAAGACAGTGATTCTTGGAGATAAGAGACAAACAAGATAACCCCTGTGATTGCCCTAACTTAGTGCCTTGAAATAAATTTAAGGCCATGGTACAGGGAGTGGGAATCCAGGTGGAGTTTGGCAGATTCTCTGAGTTGAGGAGACCTTATGAAGAGTCCAGGGAATCTAAGTGGCTAGAATTCACAGGATAGTGTTCTCAGGAGACAGCTGCACAGAGAAAGAATATTAGATGTCTACAAAGAATCCCCATTAATTATATGTATGCTCAGTGCATATAAATGGGGAAACTACCCAGAGCAAGGGAGACCATCTGAAAGGATCAGAGATAAGAGTACCAAATGCTTACACAAGGCCAATAATAATGCCTGTTCTCACCAGCCAGACTGGAAAACCTATAATTCATAGGGTACTAGGTAGAGTTCTCAGAAGGGTCTTGCATCAGTAGTAGGGAATAATTAGCCCTAGACTAAATGCTGAGCTGGTCCTGCTCAACAAATTTTAAAAGGAAGGCATTTTAAAAAATCAAGCTGATTCCAAGAAACTTAACTACATCCCAGAAGAGAGTTCAAGAATATTTATAAGAATACAAAAATATCCAGCATTTAACGAGATAAAATTCACAATGTCTAGCATCCAATCAAAAATTGCCCTGCATGGAAACAGGAAAATAGGACTCATAATGAGAAGAAAAATCAACAAATAAAAATTGACTCAGAAAGGCACAGATGTTAGAATTAACAGGCAAGGACATTAAAACAGTTATGATAACTGTATTCCGTATGTCCAAAAACTAGAGGAAAAATTGACCATGTTAAGCAGAGATGTGGACGATATAAAAAAGACCTAAACTGAATTTATAGAGATGAAAACTACAATTGTCTGAGATGAAAAGTATACTGGATGGGACTAATGGCAGATTAAACATTCCAGAAGAAGAGATTAGTTAAACTGAAGACACAGCAATAGAAACTATGCAATGAAATAAAATAGAAAAGAGACTCAGAACAAAAAAAGGGCATCAGTGAGCTGTGAGACAAATTCAAGTGGCCTAATATATGTATAACTGGACTCCTCAAAGGACAGGAAAGAGAGGACAGAAAAAATATTTGAAGAAATAACAGCTAAAAAACCCAAAATTTGATGAAAATTATAAACCCACAGATTCAAGAAGCTCAGCAAACCTCAAGCATATTCAAGAAGCTCAGCACACCTCAAGCATTATAATCCAATTGCTCAAAAATATTAATAAAAAGAAAATCTTAAAAGCAATCAGAGAATAAAAGACATATATGAGGAACAAAGATAAGGATGAGAGCAGATTTTTTTTTTTTATCATAAACAATATAAGCAAGAAGACAGTGGGACCGAAAGTATTGAAAGAAGGAGGGTGGGGCAGGGGTGAGGGGGTGGTGGTGGGAGCTGTCAACTTAGAATTCTATACAAAGTGAAAATATTTTTCAAACATGAGGGTGAAATAAAGATCTTTTCTGAATGAAAAAAACAGAAAAAATGTATCACTAGCACACCCACACTATAAGAAATGTTAAAAGAAGTCCTTTATTCAGAAGGAAAATTATACCAGATGGAAATATGGATCTATACAAAGGAATGTAGGACACCAGAATTGGTAACAATATGGATAAATATGATATTTTTATCATTTAAATTTCTTTAAATTATAATGGACTATTTAAACAAAAATATTAATAATCTAATATGAGATTTATAACATGTAGAAGCAAAATATATGACAACAATATCACAATAGCTGGGAAGGGAGAGATGGAAGTATACTATTGTGAAATTCTTTTTTTTCTTCTTTTAAGTGAAAATATAATTTATTGGCTCTCGTAACTGCAAAGTTCAGTGGTGGGCTACCTTTAGGCACAGCTGGATTCAGGGCTGTCAAGCTGGTTTTCTGCCAGATTGGTTTCATTTTCAGACTCAGAGTTGTCCCTCCTGATGGCAAAAAGGGAACAGTAGCTCCTCCCATCTCTTTTCTGCATTCTTAGCAAAAAACTCACTGTGGCTGTCAGATTCTAACTGAATCATGTGCTTAGTCTTGGACCAATCACCACAGCTGGCAAGACTGGGCATGTTGATTCATTCGGACCTGGGTCACATGCTCACCCTTGCAGGACAGATTCCCACTCAACCATATTGACTGACAATAGGGGAAGAATGAATCCCTAGAAAAAAAAAAAAAGAAAATAACAAATATCCCCTGAAGTTTCCAGTTAAAAGATGGGCCAAGAGATAGGGCAATGGGTAGGCAAACTGACAATGAGCTGGGAAATACAGTGGACCCTTCTGGGGGTACCTTCCTGGCAGATTACCCTTCTCTGAGGATTTCTCCATCTGCCTCATGGGTTGAGCCAGATTCCTTTCATTTGCCCCCCTCTGGCCACTCTACACCCTTGAAACCCTGCTTTCTATCCCCAAAGCCTGAATTGAATGGATGAAAGTAATAGTTCCTGGACCCTCTGACTTTTGGTTGGGGTTGGTGAGTACGGAACAATGGCAGGAGATCTAAGGAAAGGAAGAAGGGGTCCTTTCATTTTAGTTTTATCCATCAACCAACCATCACAGCCCCCTTTTTCCTCCAGCCTTATAGAGATATAATTGACATGTGACACTGTAAGTTCAGTATGTACAACATGATGATCTGACACACACATATGTATGTTGCAAAATAATTACTACAATAGGGTTAGTTAACATATCCTTCACGTTACATAATTACCTTTGTTGTTTTGGTAGTGGTGGTGAGAATATTTAGATTCTTATACAATATATGAAGTGATATATCACAAGAAGATAGATTGCAATAAGTTAAAAATATATTCTATAAACTCTAAACCAACCACAAAAATAGAAAAACAAAGAGTTACAGCTAATAAACCAGCAAAGGAGATAAAATTGAATTTAAAAAATAATCCAAAAGAAGACAGAAAAAGAGGGGAAAAAAATGAGATGGGCCAAATAGAAAATGCACAGCAAGATAGATTTAAAGCTAATCATATCAATAATCAAATGAAATATAAATGGTCTAAACCAGGGTCAGCAAACTTTTTCTATAAAGGTCCAGTTAGTAAATAAAATACTTTTGGTTTGTGGAACATACAGCCTCTGTTGCAACCACTGCACTCCACTATTGTAGCTTAAAAGCAGCCATAGATGATTTGCAAATAAATGGGCATGGCTGAATTTAGTCTGTGGACCACGGTTTGCCAAGCCCTAGTCTAAATACCCCCATTAAAAGACAGAGATTTTCATGTTGGATAAAAATGCAAGACTCTACTATATGTTGCCTATAAGAAATGTACTTTTATATAAAGAAATATTTTTAAAAATAGGTTAAAAGTAATGGACGGAAAAAAGATATGCTAGAACAAATCAAAAGAAGCTAAGGTAGTTACATTACAATCAAAATAGATTTCAGAGAAAGAAATCAGAATGTTTAGAATATTACCAAAGATAAAGAAGGTCATTTCATAATGATAAAGGGATTGGTTCACCAAGAAGACATAATAATCCTAAATGGTTTTTCACCTAGTAACAGAACTTAAAAATTAAGCAAAAAATGATAGAACTGCAAGGAGAAATAGACAAACCTATAATTAGAGTCAGAGATGTCAATAGCCCTCTCTCAATAATTGATAGAAAAATATCCAGAAAACTCATTAAGGATATAAACTATGGAAAATAGTATAATAATTTATTTTGAAGAGATACAGTAAACACTATTACCAAATATGACCTAATTGATATGTATAGAATTCTCCATTTAACAGCAGAATACACATTCTTCTCAAGTGCGCATGGGACATTTATTAAAGTAGATCATACACTGGGAGTAAATATGTCTCAATAAATTTAAAAGGATTCAAGTCATACAAAGTATTTTCTCTAACCACAATGGAATCAAATTAGAATTCATTAACAGAAAGTTATCTGGAAAAAAATCCCCCAATATTTTGAAACTAAATAAATACGAAGTCCATGCCCTTAACCACTATGCCATGTAGATGTGTAGGGAGACAGCTGTGTGGAAAAACTCACCACGCTGAGCTATGGAGTCCACCAGAGACACCTGAGTGTGCAGCCCTCTCCACCTCATAGTAGCTCTAAGATCTTGGTGAAGGCACTTAATTTCTCTGAGACTATTTCTTACTGTAGACAGTGGGAATAATAATTATTGTATGTTCTTTCCAGGGTTGTTGTAAGAATTAAATGAGTTAGTAGATGAAAAGGGCCCTGTACCATACCACCTAGCCTGTTTAAGTTACTTGGTGAACAGTCTCTCCTTCCGCCCTCAGTTTACTCAGTTCTTGGCAGGACTTCAGTGCATAGTCTGACTCCTTAGCATTCGTATTTTTTTACTACAATACAAAGCCTACTATTTGAATAGTCATCTACTTTTATAATATATTTATTCAGTGGTTAATTTAGAAATAATCTGAAGTATTAGTTTTCAACCAGTATTTGTTTTTAAACTTTTAGAAAATAGTATAATAATTTATTTTTAGGAGATATATTTTCTTTAATGATATATGTACATCAAATATAAACAAGTGGTTTGATTTCTACTTTGACGTCGGAAACTCCCTTGGTTTTAAAGGGATCATCAAAGTAATAAGTGATTATATTTGGTGTTTGGCTCCATGAAAAGTTAGAAAGTGATATCAAAATCAACCACAAAGATCTCACTTGGAAAATAATTAGTGAAAAGATAGCATTTTGCACACTAGTATTAGACACAAATATTATAAAACTCTAATTATGCATTTCAACAACAAATACAAAAGGAATTAAAAAACAACATACTCAGAATGCTCTGGAGTCATCAGAAGGCCTTCAGGGAGGAGAAAGAGTTTGAGCTAGAGGAAGATATGGATGAATTAAAATCTGGAATGTGTACACAGACAATAATTGATTTTACTTTGTGTAACTCTTGAACTCATATATTATTCATGCTGTTTTTTAGAGATTAGAATTTTTTCATGATTTTCAAAAGTACTATTAGTTATTGTATAAAGCAGTTCATAATATATGTATGCACCATCACCTAATTCATTTATTTTGCATAAACATAAGTCCTGCCATCTGAGATATTTTAAACAAACAGCTCTTATCAACATGTCAAAAACGTAAACATGACAATTTGGTATGAATCCATCTTTTCAATGACAGTATACCAGCTTAAGCAAATCATTGTTTGTGGGCTCATCACTTTGTTCAGACTCTTCAGATCATGAAGGAACCAGTAGTGTCATCTGTCTGTGCTACGGAGTCAACACATTCAGATGGCTTTTGGCTTCCCACTGCAGCTTCCTTAAATGTTTAGAAATCCCACCTGAAGCTCATCACTTTGCTTCTCTTTCTTAGGTTGTGCAAATTAAAAATCAAATCAGTAATAGTAAATCACTCTTCTCCTTTTTATCTACAGTGCTTTTTCTTTCCCACCCTCCATCTATTCCTTCCTTTTTCCCCTTCCCCTTACCTACACTAGTTCACTCCAAGGAACAGTTCAGGGGCAAGAAGATCTCCTTTCTTCCTGACTCAGGTAGAACCGAACATTCTTCTCATTCAACCAGTCAGCCACTCCCTTTCCTTCCCTGAACGCTTCCTTTGTTTCCTCTTCATCAAGGGACTCTGCTGATTTGCTAAATGGCCTCTTCCCCATAATAAATTTAAAGAACTTCTGTTTTTAAAAGTTCTTCTCAAGTCCTTCTGTCATCGAATTTAGTTTGTCCTGTCCCACATAGTTTATGTACATCCTTGTTCTCTTAATTTGTATCCATATTTTGAAATATGTCTTTTTATCCTAAAATAACTCTTTGGCTCTACCAACTAACCACACAAGGAAACTTTTTTGAACACTTGATATTTTAGTACCTCAGCACAAATTTTTCTTGAGTTTCTCAAAAAATGTTTGTTTACTCTTTTTTTTAAGTAGTGTCATGGTATCTTGTGGGCTATTAACTCTTGAAGTTTTCCGAATGTTTTGCATTTGATTTCCTCCTTTCATGTGTTTCTGACTTATCTATTCCAGTGTGGCTGGAGCACAGTAATCAAATGGGAAAAGCAGTAAAAGTCAGGTTGGAGAAGTCCAGGGCTGCCATACATGGTGTTCAGGTTGCATCGTGACTAATAGCACAGGCCAAGGGAGAGAAGGGAGCTGGAATCCGGCCTGGGCTCTGCTCACCAAGTCTTGTGCCCTCCCCAAGGCTGTGTTCATCTAAGGAAGACATGCTTTGTTGATTTACACAAAGGTGTCATATGGGCTGATGGTGGTCCTGTAGAAGATCATGTTTGGGAGTTTGGATTTTACACTAATGCATTGAAAAACCACTAAGAAGGAATAAAATAATCCAATTTATAGTTTGTGAAGAACACTGCTGTGTATCAGGTGTTGGAGAGAGGCAGGAATAGAAGTAAGGAGGCCACTCAGGAGGTGGTGGTGACCACAACTAGGGTGGTGGAAGTAGAGGTGTAGAGAAATGGATGGATTCGATGCATCTTTGGAGGCAAAATGAACAGGACTTGGTGCTGGATTAGGTGTGGAGGGTAAGGGAGACAGAAGTATGAAAGGTGATTACCCCAGTTACTGACCTGAATAACTCGATGGGTGACGGTACTGTGTCCTGAGATGGGGAGCATTGAGGAAGGAACAGGTGGGGAGGGGATTGTATCAAGATCTCTGGTTCAGACAGTTTCTTTGAGACACCTGTGATGTATCTAAATGGCTACCAGGAGGCAAGTGAACACAAGTACCTGCAATTCAGAACATCTGCTCTTTTTTCTGAGGGCCCTCAGGCTCTCCTTGTCTTTTGTAATCTGCTAGCAACACATCTGAACAGTTCTATCATGTTCCTAAATGATTATCGGTATCCTTTCCCCCAAACAATCCAGAAATTTATTTTGAGAGAGCCAAAATAACTCCGTGCATTGAGTATAAACATAATTGTTTTGCCTTGAGGCAAATGATCAGTCCTATACCCAGTGCAATAAATCCCACAGACCCCACACTGGGGCTAGTCTTCTATGTGGACTTTATGTAATTTAAATGGCTTCCTGCAAACTTTCTTAGCAAACTTTCTGTTTCCTGGTACCCTAGTTTCGGTATCCCCTTGAGAAATTCAGGTTGACCTCTCTCCTTCTCCTCTTAGTGGCCTGAGAATCACAGTCACAGAAAGTCATGTTTGACGGTTTTTCTCCCAAGTTATCTGGCATTTACTCCCTCTTAGAATTTATAATCATGGCACAATGTAAATCTCGAGCCGGCCTGTCACTGGGATCCCTTCTCTACTCCACTATATAGTCTCCCAGGCCTAAATGACTCCAGGACTCATAGATTTGTTCTCTTGCTCCAGTAGACAGAGCCAAAACCAATGGTTAAAAACCACGGGGAGAGAGATGTTGGCTCAACTAAAGGAAAAACTTCCTAATGCTGAGCGCTGTCTGAAAATGGAAACGCCTGCTGGGGAAGGAGTGAATTATGGTTTCTGGTGGTGTTGAGGCACAGAGCAGACAATGATTTGGTGCAAATTCCATGGTAGAGACTGAAGTCAGGGTGTAGAAGTAATCTCCACTGACTATTGAATTCCTGCTTGTGCAAGAGCTTTACACAGATGTTTGATCTCATTTAATCCTCATAACGACCCCCAAGGGAATTAGTTATAACCACATCAGGAGAGGTTACAGTCACAATTTAAGATCACACAACTAGAGTGGCAGAGCCAGGATTTAGAGCCAGGATTTAAACTCAATCCAAAGCCTTTGTTTATTCTTCCACAATTCATGGAAGCTTGAGAAAATGAACTAGGGGATTTCTAAGTTCCCTTCCAGCACTGTGATTCTATGTGAGTCAAAATCTGGATACGGGCATCACTGACTATGTTTTCCTTCAATCAGCCTTCTGGCCTCAGTCGCATTAAAATGATAATCTTTGACCCCAAAACTGTCTGATCTCTATCAAGAAAGGACCATTTTAAAAAATCGACATTTATACCTTGTATCCACTCTTAGTTTTCAGCAGAACTTAGTGTAAGAGCCTCAAAATCTTTTTTTTTTTCCTTATGGGGTTGCTGGCAAGGACTGAGTTTACACCATAAATGTACAGAAGATTAAGCTTTTAGTATTTCTGAAAACTGTTATAATATATTGTACTAACTTCTCTACTCATTTTACAGGTTTTGATGGTCTTAGAAGATGTAACACTATTTGACCTAAGGTCAACTTTTCTGGCCCGAGTTCTCAGTCAGATATTTTTTAAACATTAGAATTTAAAAACTAATATTAGGATTAGAATTTTTAAAATGATTAGATCCTGAGTTCTCATCATAAGAAAAAAAAACTATTTCTTTAATTTTGTATCTATATGAGATGCTGGATGTTCAGTAAACTTATTGTGATAATAACTTCAGGATATATGGAAGTCAAATCTTTATGCTCAAACTTATACCTTAAACTTATACCTTAAACTTATACAGCACTGTATGTCAATTATATCTGAATAAAACTGGGAGAAAAAATATGAGTCTGAAAATAGGCTTAATTTACTTATCTGAAGATAAAATGGCTTTATTTGTGTGTTAAATGCTATTTTCTAGATTGAAGCTGAACTCGCCAAGGAAAGAGCCCAACATTTAGTTGAATTTCAGGAGCAAGCTCTTCTCTTTAAAGAAGTTAAACTGGAACTCGATATTGAAAAGGAAAAACACCAAGAAATAATCCAAAAGTATAAGAAAGAACAAGAAGAACTACAAATGAAGGTCTGTCATTATGATGTTCATCATTACTTAATGGGTTTGAAACTGTAGATGTTGGTTATTTCCTCCTAAGGACACCACTATATTTATAACTCCCGTAGATTTTCTCATGGTCATTGTGCCTTAGTTTTAGGTAGATAGACTGGTTTGGCTATTCTCCAGAATGAATGACTGAGATAAATAATATAAGCATACAATCCAGCTATGTATGGTATTTTTTCCTACTAAAATAAACTTATTTTTAAAACAGCATAAATTATATAGCCAATAATTAGCATGGTTAGATGTTCCAATACCTCAAGTATCCAACAAAAGATAATGAGGTGTTTCACATAATTAAAATTTTACCAACAATTAAAGCCTATCCCCTTTAACTGCAAATATTTTCAACTCTAAATATTTTTGAATGAAGGGAAATATTTTTTAAATGTAATCACACCTCCATAATTCCTTTTTTTTAAAGTATCATTTTAACTTTATTTTATTTATTTATTTATTTTTGGCTGCGTTGGGTCTTCGTTGCTGCACGCAGGCTTTCTCTAGTTGCGGTGAGCAGGGGCTACTCTTCATTGCGGTGCGTGGGCTTCTCATTGCGGTGGCTTTTCTTGTTGCAGAGCACGGGCTCTAGGCACACGGGCTTTAGTTGTTGTGGCTCGCGGGCTCAGTAGTTGTGGCTCACGGGCTCTAGAGTGCAGGCTTAGTAGTTGTGGTGCACGGGCTTAGTTGCTCCGTGGCATGTGGGATCTTCCCAGACCAGGAATCGAACCCGTGTCCCATGCATTGGCAGGCGAATTCTTAACCACTGCGCCACCAGGGAAGTCCCCATAATTTCTTAAACAATGTGTCCTAAACATAATACAAGGTTTCGTTAATGTTCCCTTGTTTTCATAAGACCTGAGAGTAGAATGTGTGTGTGTGTGTGTGTGTGTGTGTGTGTGTGTGTGTGTATTAACCAAGACCCAGTGATGAAGTCATATTTTTGAATAAACTCATTAAGAGTCTATGTAAATTAGCCTTAAATGAGACTTACTGGCTTCTACTTTGGTGTATAGAGGGTATGGTACAGCCTTTTCAGTAGCTCACTGGGAACGACAGGCAGGGCCAGCCACGTGAGTGTAGCACCACAGGTCCCCACACTCAAAAAGCCCTTTCAGGTTTAACACTCTGCAAATGCTGTCTTGAAATTCTTAATAATTTTACCTCTGGGGGGACTTCCCTGGTGGTCCAGTGGTTAAGACTCCCCCTTCCAATGCAGGGGGTTTAACTTCCAATGTAAGTTGGATCCCTGGTCAGGGAGCTAAGATCCCACATGCCTTGGGGCCAAAAAATCAAAACATAAAACAGAAGCAATATTGTAACAAATTCAATAAAAACTTTAAAAATGGTCCACATCAAAAAAAAAATTTTTTTTTAATTTTGAAAATAGTAATTTTATCTCTGAATTTGTGTTTTGTAAGTGAACTCCTATTGGGACAATGGAGCATGCGCTGGGAACTTGTAGCCTGGCTCACCTTAGGCCCCTCCCCTTCTGGACAGATTCTATCCTAGACAGGCCTCTTGCTTCCTGGCTCCTGCCCCCCACCCCCCTTTCCCCCTAACCTTGTGACTGCTGTTGCAGTCCCCAGGCGGCTCAGGACCATCAGCAGGAGAATGCTGAAAGGCAGGCCCCAACTTACCAGGGCTACAGTCTTTCAAGAGAAATCATAAGTCCAGATTTTGTGAGTGAATTCTCTTGATTTTTTATTTTTTTCAAAGGAATATTATTCAGCTTTATTTACTTATTTATTTTTGGCTGCATTGGGTCTTCATTGCTGTGCGTGGGCTTTCTCTAGTTGCGGTGAGCAGGGGCCACTCTTCATTGTGGTGTGCAGGCTTCTCATTGCCGTGGCTTCTCTTGTTGCGGAGCACAGGCTCTAGGTGCGCAGGTTTCAGTAGTTGTGGCACACAGGCTCAGTAGCTGTGGCTTATGGGCTCTAGAGCGCAGGCTCAGTAGTTGCGGCGCATGGGCTTAGTTGCTCCGCGGCATGTGGGATCTTCCTGGACCAGGGCTCAAACCCGTGTCCCCTGCATTGGCAGGTGGATTCTTGACCACTGTGCCACCAGGGAGGTCCCTTGATTTTTTAAATGTTGACTCCCTTTTAAAAAAATCAAAACATGTTTGTGGCTATGTGAGCCTCCTCTCCTCAGGATAACCTGCTCTGTTTCAGTGTCAGCTCTCCTCTGGATGAAGGAAACTACTGTTCAGACCTAGCAGTGGCCCTCTTCCTTCCTGGATTAATTGAAGAAAATGGAATATTAATTTAATTTATAAAATTACTAAGTGTGGTAAATAGATTTCTTGTAAACGTTATTCTTAATGTAAATTTAACATTTGAAACAAATTTTGGATGCATAACTCTTAAGTAATGGTTCACAAAATCCTTGGAACTTTGGTCTATGAATGTTTTCCAGATTCTTCATGGGCTGATTTCTTGTACTAATATTTATGTGACAATATCCATAGCATAAATAATAAGGATATGTTTCATCAGAAGGAGCTTTGCTCTTCCTGGTCTGTTTTCTGTTATTTGTTTTGCTTTTTAAGGAGAAAAAAATAAGTAGTCTTTTCCCTTCTAAAGAATTTCATGACTCTGAGGAGAAGTTTCTCAAGTTATTCTTTCCTCTCTTTGTCTAGAGGTACCACCTTCAGAAGCAGTATATTTTCTAAGTATTCTGGTATCCTCTAGAACTGCACTGTCTAATATGGTAACTTATGTGTCTACTTAAGTTTCAATTAATTAAAATTAAATAAAATTGAAAATTGAGTTCCTCACTCATGTTCACCACGTTTCAAATGCACAAGAGCCCATACTAACAAGCAAGAGCCTATTTGTGCATTTCTTCCCAGCTCAGCGACCAGTGATATCACCTTCATAGCTTGGAATTGGCCATGGTGAGAGTATTCACACCATGGAAATTAGATGTAAATCTGGCTTTTGTGTGTGTATATGTGTGAGTCCATTGTTAAACATTTACCAGCACACCACTATCAATAGTCACATGTGGCTA
Source organism: Eschrichtius robustus (assembly GCF_028021215.1). Taxonomy (NCBI): domain Eukaryota; kingdom Metazoa; phylum Chordata; class Mammalia; order Artiodactyla; family Eschrichtiidae; genus Eschrichtius; species Eschrichtius robustus. Next base: position 37,409,586 of record NC_090829.1, read on the forward strand.
GTGGCTACCATATAGGACAGCGCAGAATATTTCTATCATCATAGAAAGTTCTGTTGGGCAGGGCTGCTATAGAAGGTGTAGTATCTAGGGTACCTCCAGTCATCATATTCAAGAAAGAAAAAATATATATCAAAGGAAAACTTAACTGGTATGGTTTGAGTAGACTATAGCTGTGGTGCTCTCCTACATGCATCCCCAAACATCAGGCATTTCTAGATCCCAAAGCCACCCTAAAGTGAGTCCAGACAGGCACTTGATCAAGACTTGAGCTGTCCTTGGTAGCTCAGTTCAGCCACAGAGATTTATGTATTTCCAAGTATGCCCAAGTGATTAATGCAATTCCATTTTAGTTGATAAAAATAAAATTTTAGTCCTAACTTTTAAAATCTTGAAGGCCTATATATGTCATAGGATTTGTTTTCATCAGATCAGAACACCAGTTATTTAGAATAAGCCTCTTAAAACCACAAGAATTCTGTGGATACCTAGAGACTATCACCCACAAACTAATGCAAGATTTATCTTACAGATATCTGACTTAATTGAAGGCGCTACTAAAGATCTAAGGCTGAAAGTGGCTGCTCTTGAAGAAAAACTCCATGAATCCCATATTCAATATACTGAAGAATCTGAGTTAAAGGAGAAAGAAATCGAAAACCTTAAAAATTTGGTTGCAGAATTTGAATCACGCTTGAAGAAGGAAATTGACAGTAATGATTCAGTTTCAGAGGACTTGAGGAAGGAAATGAAACAGAAGTCAGATGAACTGGAAAGAGTAATGCTGGCACAAGCACAACTGATACAGCAATTCAACCAGTCCCAGGAAGAGGTAAGAAGCAGGTGATGGTACCATTGCAATTAGTGAAAGAGTGCATGTTCTTTCAACAAACAAAACAGGAAAGGTAGCTTGGTGTCATGCAAAGAGTCCTGGACTATTAATCAGAGATCTGGGGTCATATCCTGGCTCTGTCCTTAACCAGGCAGGCACTTAACCTCTCTGGACCTGGCTTCCTTTTCTGTAAAATGAATAACACATTTAACTACATAATCTCTAAGGTTTCCTCAGCCAGTTCTACTGTGTTGCAAATGACCATTTAAAACCTCTAAGATTAGAAATCTTTATATATTTATGTCTTATTTGTTGTGACATTAAATCTTTGCCAATGAAACTTTTAGAGTACTTGCTGCTTAAGTTAATATTTTGGACAATATATTTTAAAAACAATTGTTCTTTAGGGTTTTATTTTTCTGTCAATCTAAAGTTATAAGATAATTTACATGTATTGGTCTTCTTTCCTATGTATGCATGATTATTTCAGCAGTGTTTTTATTTAAACCGGAGTAGACTTATTTTGATTTGAAATTTTTTCCTAAGAAAATCTTATTTCTGAATTGCTGAGCAGTTTAGAAATGGTGGATGCTGTGGAATGAATGTTTGTGTGTCCCCCCAAATTCATATGTTGAAACCTAATCCCCAGCGTGATAATATGTGGAGGTGGGTCTGTGGGAGGTGATTATGTCTTGAGAGATGAACTAATTTCCTGAATGGGGTTAGTGCCCTTATGAAAGAAAACTTCCTCACCCCTTCCACCATGTGAAGACACAGCAAGAGGATGGTCATCTTGAAATCAGGAAGCAAGCCCTCACCAGACACCAAATCTGCTGGCACCTTGTTCTTGAACTTCGCAGCCTCCCAAACTGTGAGAAATAATGTTTGTTGTTTGAACCACACAGCCTCTGGCATTTTGTTATAGCAGCCCAAACTTATTAAGACAGTGGGGCAATTTTCCAATAGCCAAGGATTAGAATATTGTCACATTAGAATATTTGATCCCATTTATGACAGTATAGCAAATAAAGGCAAATGGAGGAAGATTCTGAATGTTAGTGATAATTTTTTTTGGTTTTATTGGCATCTTAATAAAAGAATAAAAGGAAAGTGCTAGTAGTAATATTGATTGTTAACAAATATACCATGTTTTCTTCCTGTATTTAAATTATCAACCCAAATTAAAAGTTTATGCTATCATTATAATTATGAAGTGAACCTATTGCAAAGAAATTTTAAGTTAAAATGTAGAATTAACAGAATACTGGATCAAGAATAACGCCTAAAACCCTATAGAGTAGGAATTATTTCCATGTTACAGATGAGGAACTGACTCAAGATATTTGAATAATTTGTAAGGTCACACAACATGGTGGAGCGAAGATTCAAATTTGAACCTCCAAGATTTGACTCTCCAAACTTCATCTCCATGAATCTCTATGCTTCCTCTTTTAGGATACCAGAATTCTAGTTATTCTGCTTCCAAATTTCAAAGTGACCTCAGGCTTGGCACTCAACATCTCCAGGACACACACACACACACACACACACACTCTCTCTCTCTCTCACTTTTAGAATAACAACAAACACACTAGTGCTTACTCCACCAGATGGTTAGGGTGTTACGTGATTGAGTGTCTCCTGTTGGAACACAGCAGCACAGCCTCCCTTGAAAAAGGGAGCTGCTCCACCAGTCCAGGCAGGAGTGGCAAGAGCGAGCACACATGGATTCAGCTCTGCTGGAGAAGGAGAGAGGTGATGCTTCAAATGAGACAGCAGTGTTGAAGTTCAAGAGGAGGAGGGACAGCAGATTAAAGGAGAAAAAACTCCAAGTTACTAGACCAGCAGGTTTTCTAACTCTTAAATCCCCCAAAAAAATGGCAATATGGAAAGTGATGAGTAACTTATAAACTAGGACATGTAGAAAAAGACTGAAGGGTCAAATCCAGTAAATATATAATAGGCAACTATTCAAGTGCCAGGCACTGTGCTAGTCATCAATATGCAATTATGAACAAGACTGGAAACTGCCATTCCCTGCTTTCAAAGAGGAATTTACAGAAAATATTATGTGAGCAATTAAATTGACATCCAGAGGAAAGAATGGCCTAAAAAGAAACTTATCATATAAAAAGCACAGACTAAAAGCTAAAAAATTGGCCATAAGGACTTGCATTAGTTTTCTATTGTTGCATAACAAATTGTCATCAAAATCAGTACTTCAAACAACATTTATTATCTCATAGTTTCTGAGTGTCAGGGATCTGAATGTGGGGCTTAGCTGGATGCCTCTGGCTCAAGGCCTCTCATGAGGTTGGTGTTAGGGTGTCAGGGGCTGCAGTCTCATCTAAAGGCTCAACTGGGGGAGCGTTGGCTTCCAAGCTCACTTGTGTAGTTGTCAGCAGGATTTATTTCCTCATGGCTGTTGGGCTGAGAGCCTCAGTTCAACGCTGGCTGTTGGTCAGAGGTCCCCACTCAGTTCCTTCCAACATGAACCTCTCCAAAGAAGAGCCTACAACGTGGCAGCTAGCTTCCCTCAGAACAAGCGAGTGAGAATGACAGCGTGCAACAGAAGGTGCCCAAGATAGAAGCCACAGTCTTTTTGTAACCTAATCTCAGAAGTGGCATCCCACTGCTTTTGCTGCATTCTATTCATTAGAGATGAAACAACAAGTCCAGCCCACACTCAACACAAAGGGATTGCACAAGGCTGTGAATAGCAGGAGGGCAGGGATAACTGGGAGCCATTTTAGAGGCTGCCAATCTCAGGGCCTCTGGAGGTAATTTTGGCAAGAAAAGCTAGGCTAAAAGTGGAGAGCAAATATCTTTTTCACACAAGAGGAGCTACATTTGGAGTTCTTCCTGCTTGTTTGTTGTAAAAGGAAGCCACTTAGAGATAAAGTTTTATTTTTTTAAATGCAGACTTTTGAAAGATACAAGACACTGAGTTGGTATATAAATGATCGATTGGGGAATAGAAAGAGATCAGTGCAAAAGTAGTTACCTAAGGACATGCCTGAGGGCAGACTTTCCATTAGAAGTTAAATAATTACGACTGAACTGTAAGAGTAAATAATTAAGGCTGCTTTGCTGGTTAAGAATGCTAAAGTCCAGAATATTCTTATAAAAATAGGAAATGAGCTAATAAAAGTGATAGGAGTTATGAGCCAGAAAGAATCAAGGTTGTTAACAGGTAGAGTGAAAAGCACTACATTTTTGTGACCATGCATTCCAGACACTTGAAATTTCTCAGGTTCTGGAGGAAAAAAAGCTTCATTTAAGTGGAGAACAAATTCCCATTAGAAAGAAGATAAATTAATGGTCTAATAAGGAAGCTAATTAAGGGGAGGAAAGCCCTGCTCTCATTCAAGAGGCCAGAGAATAGATAGAACTTTGTTTTTAATTGTATAAAGTTCTCAAGGATAGGAGGAAAGCCATAGCCTCTAAAGGGCAAAATGGACATTCCTGCATGGAGCAGGGATTAGTGGAGAGCTGCCACAGAGACAAGGGTCAAGAAGGTGAGGCAACAAAAGGTGCAGGTCAATAAGAAGAAAGAAAATGGGAAGTAAAACTGTATGGGAAATGTAAATGTGAAAAAGGGGCTCCTGAAATTCTATATAGGGTGAAGACACAGACATAAAAATTGGAACATTAAAAAAAAAAAAAGTAGGAAGTCAGAAAAGAAACATAATATGTTAGAGAACAGGACATTATCATTTAAAGTCAAGTTAAAATAGATCACATGCTTCTTGCTGCCAGTTTTCCTTCCTACTAGCTCTGTATGAGTCCTATCAAGACAGTGTGACCCTGATATTAGGGGCCTTGTGATCCAGAGGAAGAATGTGGTAAATCTGAAAAAACAGTTCATGTACAACTATCAAAGGAAAGCCAGTACAGAGAGTTCAATATTTTTGTTGTCTTAAAATATAGATAAGGAAAAATAAGGGGCAGAAGTTTTAAATTCTACTACTTCCTGCAGCTATTTGATGAAAATGAAAGATTCAAAAATAGGAGGGAGTGCTCTTGGTTAAACATGGAGAATTGAATGCATATGTTTATCTCTGCTTCCATCCCCAAACACCACTAAAAGGAGGGTAAATTAATAAAAAGTGAATAAATCCATAAGGAAAAAAGAACAAGAAAGGAGGTGACACTAGATGAAAAAGACGTTGACTAAATTTTGGAAAATGGAAAGTAAGGTATGGATGAGAGGTAATCAGCAGGCTATGGCTATTGAAACCTAAGGCCTGTGGAGAGTGTGGGAGTATGCGGAATCCTAAAAGGAGCAAACCCGATCACGTGACATGACACTGGAAAGGCTCAGAAATTGAGGACACCAGATATCTCTGAAAGAGGGAGAGAAGAGTGGATCTGAAAACAGGGCTGTTTGAATGATTGTAAAAGGAGCAAATAGATGCTTAGATGCCCTCTCTAACCCCCCAAGTGGCCCCCACCTACCATCCTGGCAGGATACCAAAGGTTTACACTCTAGAAAAACTGAATGCAAGAGGCTTCGGTCTTGAGGATACACAGCAGCAGAATATGAGATAAGGCAAGAGCTGGATTGAAGGTCTGTGTATTATAGGGTGAGACCTCCCAGTCCCTGTAGCCCACTCACTTCCCAAAACAGACAACCAGGCTTATCTATCAACATCCAGGAAATTGGAGGAGCCCTCTGTGGCGAAATGAGCTCGCTCAAAAGAAAAGACCTCTGGATACTGACAACTGGGGTCTTTTAATTAAAAGTTTTTTTTTTTTATTGGAGTGTAGTTGCTTTTCAATGTTATGTTAGTTTCTACTGTACAGCAAAGTGAATCAGCTATACGTATACATATATTCCCTCTTTTTTGGATTTCCTTCCCATTTAGTAGGTCACCACAGAGCACTGAGTAGAGTTCCCTGTGCTATACAGTAGGTTCTCATTAGTTATCCATTTTATACATAGTATCAATAGTGTATATATGTCAATCCCCAGTTCACTCCACCCCCCCATCCCCCTTGGCATCCATACGTTTGTTCTCTACGTCTGTGTCTCTATTTCTGTTTTGCAAATAAGGTCATCTATACCATTTTTCTAGATTCCACATAATATGCATTAATATACAATATTTGTTTTTCTCTTTCTGACGTACTTCACTCTGTATGACAGTCTCTAGGTCCATCCACGTCTCTACAAATGACCCAATTTCATTCCTTTTAATGGCTGAGTAATATTCCATTGTATACATACACCACATCTTCCTTATCCATTCCTCTGTTGATGGACATTTAGGTTGCTTCTATGTCCTGGCTATTGTAAATAGTGCTGCAATGAACACTGGGGTGCATGTGTCTTTTTGAATTATGGTTTTCTCTGGGTATATGCCCAGAAGTGGGATTGCTGGGTCATATGGTAGTTCTATTTTTAGTTTTTAAAGGAACCTCCTTACTCTTCTCCATAGTGGTTGTATCAGTGTACATTCCCACCAACAGTGCAAGAGGGGTCCCTTTTCTCCACACCCTCTCCAGCATTTATTGTTTGTAGATTTTTTGATGATGGCCATTCTGACCGGTGTGAGGTGATACCTCATTGTAGTTTTGATTTGCATTTCTCTAATAATTAGTGATGTTGAGCATCTTTTCATGTGCCTCTTGGCCATCTGTATGTCTTCTTTGGAGAAATTTCTATTTAGGTCTTCCACCCATTTTTTGATTGGGTTGTTTGTTTTTCTGATATTGAGCTGCGTGAGCTGTTTGTATATTCTTAAGTAAAAGTTATATCCATGTCCAATCTACCCACTGAGACATATACCGGTAAATAAGCCCTTATGCAGGCACACAGAGCTTCCAGTAACATTTTGAAGACTCATTTTTAAACCCAAAAAGCCAAGAATCGCCAATCATTTGAGGAGCACCTCTAACATGAAAGGCAGAAGTCAGGATCAAACAAATAAGCAAAAAAAGAACTCATAGGAGACAGATACAAAACAATGTGGGAAGCGAAAGTGAGCTTCAAAAAAGGGCACAGTTAATATCCTTAGAGAGAAAAGAGAAGATATTGTATCCATGAAACATGAACAGAAGGCTATTAAAAAAAAAAAAGAACAGGAATGAGTATTAAAGTACAAGCACTGAAATAAAAAATTTAATATTTGGCTTAGATGATAAAGATGAAGAAGTCACCCAGAAAGTAGAAGGAAAATGCAAAGAGATGGAGAGAAGAAAAGAAAATTAGAAGATCAAGCCAGGATATCTAATACCTCATTAATAGGAGTTCCAGAAAGAGAGAACAGAGAAAATGGAAGGGAGAAAACTATCCAGGAACTAATCCAATAATTTTTCAAAGTACTGAAGGGCATTTCTATATTGAAAGGGTCCACTCAGCATGATGGATGGCAAAGCAAACACACCAAAGCACTTCATCATGAAATGTCATTACCTTAAGGACAAACATAAGTACTTAAAAGCGTTCAGGAAAAAAAGAGGGGTCACTTAAAAAGGATTAGAAATCAAAACGGCATCTTTACAACAGCAGTAGAAACTAGAAGCCAATGGCTTCCAAATTCTGAATGAAAATTTTTTCCAACCTAGGATTCTATATCCTGCTAAATGATCAATTAAACGCAAGTGTCAAGGATATTTTCAGACATTAAAGTTCTCAAAAACGGTACTTCCCTTGCAGCCTTTCTCAGGAAGCTGTTAGAAGATATACGACACCACAAAGAGGGAGTAAACTAAGAAGGGAGAAGACACAGGAATCAGGAAATGAGCGTTCCAGCACAGGAGAGAGGTAGAGGGATTCCCCAGGATGATGGTGGGAAGAAATCCAAGGATGACAGCAGTGCAACAGATTTAGAGAATAACCAGGTTGAGTTCAGCAGAAGAATGGAGGGTTTTTAGAAGTATGTCACTGAGAAAAAAGAGAACTGATAGATTACATGGAGTGCTTAAACATGTTGAGAGGATATTTACACTTCTGTAAGTAGGTTTGGTGAAAAATTAGTTATCAACACCTAGAAAATTAAGCAGATAAGTAACGGGATATTAATAAACTCTAGAAGGAAACTTTGCAAGAAAGAAAATGTAATCATAGTACACTGCATGGCTAAGATGTACATAATATTTATATACTATAATCATATAAGGTGGAATATAGATTTGACTGAAAATTGCTATAGAAATTGGGAAGATTTTCCAATAAAATTGTGATAGAAGCTTCTCCCAAAGGAGCAGAAACATCTCCTAATGGGGGGAAGAGAAACAACTGTTATGAGTTGAAATAGGAAGTTAAATCCTCATCTTTCATTCTATGAAATCAGTAGATAACGACTTCAAAACTGAAAACCATGAGATAGCTGTATAATGATATTATTTAGGACTATGGAGATAAATATCATAAGAAACAGCTTAAAAACCTGAAAATGGTTTTTCCTGGGAGGCAGAACTTGTAAGTGTGAAGGAATACTTTATTTCATTATAATTTTATAGTATTTTAATTCTTAACTATGCTTAATATATTACCTTAATTTTAAAAAATAATTTAAAATAATGGAAAGGAGTAAATTATAAAGAGGACCTGATAGACAGGGCAGCAGAGGAAAGGATAAAGGACAAGGTTATAGAAGAAAAACCAGGAAAGTTATAAGTAAAGCAAATAAACAACAGAATATGAAGCTTAATGAGATATTTTTTAAGATTATGAGAAATTTAAAAATTAAGACAAAGCAGATTCTAGCTTAAATTTCAGTAACAGGTGCCTGACACACTTCTGTTTATTCTTCAAGTCTGAACAAAAGGAGAGCTCCTCCATGAACCCACAGAATCCCAGAGGCAAGCTTGGGTGTACATCTGTGTGCCTAATGCAGCTGTTTTTGTTTTTTTTAATCTTATTTTTTTATTGAAGTAGAGTTGATTTACAATGTGTTAGTTTCTGGTGTACAGCAAAGTGATTCAGTTATTTATATATATACATATATATATATATATACATAATATACATATATATCCTTTTTCATTATAGGTCTAATGCAGTTGTTTATGCACTCATTTAACATGTAAATAGTTGGTTTTTAATAGATGCTAAGAAGAAATATTAATTTGGGTAAAGGCATACTTTCTGAGGGAGAGGTGCTGTATTAGATGGGGTAGTCAGAGGACTCTCTGAGGAGATAATATTCAAGCAGACCTGAAGTGAGGAAAAGAACATTCCAGGCAGAGCAAACAGGAAGTGTAAAGGCCCTGTGGCTAGGAACATCCTGGGAACCTTCAAGAAACCACAAGGAAGTCAGCAAACATTGCTGGAGCTTAGTAAGCAAGGAGGATGTGGTAGAAAGCAAGGTTGGAAGGGCCAGTTCATGTGGAGTCTTTGAAGGCAGTAAAGACTTTAGATTTTTTTCTAAGTGTGATGAAAAGCTACCTGGGAATTTTGAACAAGAGAGTGACATGATCTGACTTATTTTTAGAGAATAACTCTGACTGCTTTGTGGAAAATAGGTTGCGAGGTGGGGGGGGGGGGCAAAAATGAAAGCAGAAAGACCTATTACAAGGTCCTTGAAAAGGTCTAGAAAAGCATTGATGGTCATCGTGGTAAAGGAGGTGACAAGTGGCCAGATTTGGTATATATCTCCTAGATGGAGGCAACAGAAGTTGGAGATGGGTTGGATGATGTGAAAGAGTAGGAAGGGTCAAGGATAACTCCAGAGTTTGGAATCTCAACAACTGAGAGTGAAAGTGCCGTTTACTGAGATGGGAAACACTAGTCAAGGAATACAACTGGGGAGGAATATCAAGGATTTGATTTGGGACATGTTAACCTTAATATGTCTGTTAGATATCCAAATGGAGGTGTTGAATGGGCGGTATGTTCAGGGGAAGACTGACTAGAAATGCTGATTTCGGAGACGTCCATGTGTAGCTGATACTTAAGCCTTGGGGCTGAATGAGATCACCCAGGGCATGAGGTAACAGAGAAGAGGGTTGAGAACGCTCCAACTCTGAGAGGCTGGGAGGAGGAGGAGACTCGGCAATGGTGACAGAGAGGGAATAGCTAGTGAGGCAGGAGGAAAACTGGAGGAGACTAGCAAGGACTCTAGGAAAGAAAGTGTCTAAGGAACGGAGCATGCAACTTAGGCTCACAATCTCCTGTACAAGAACTTTGATTTCAGATAGGTTTTGGAATTCAATTTTGAATTTTAGAAAGTTAGCAAAATGCATATGCCCCTGGAGATCTAGGGTAGCCTCTTCCATGCAGTGACATTAATATTTCTGCAGTGAAACACAGGAATGGCCCCACTGAGTGAAATAACAAGATTATCAGTCCAGTCAGATTTTATTACCAAATGTTACAAGTTAGACACATTTTTCTTTACTGAGCTTTTTGGATGTCAGAATTGTGGCTAACGCATTGTAGATGTGTATTTGCTTTCTTTCTTTACAACAGCTGTTTTTGTTGTTTCTGTTGGTTCACCTGACCATCTCTTGGCATCTTGGATCTGTTTGTGTTTAAAAAACAAAAAAGGAGAGTATATATGTTTCTCTATAGGATCACATACATAGAGAAATGACAGGAAAAAGTGAAGGAAGAATCTTCCCCAAACTATTTACAGTGGTTACCACCGGGGGGATAAGAAGAGATGGGCAGAGGTTTCACTTCTTATAGCTTTTTAAAATTGGGGGGATTATGGATGACTTTTAAATTTTTTGGTGTTCTGAATATTTTACAAATGTAAAGCCTATTTTAAAAAAAGAAAACCTATTTCCTTAGGAAAGTTTACTAATACATCTAGTAAGGATGGGTCTAATTAAAATTTAGGAATACATACATTTGAAAACATAAATAGCTTTTCTGCAAGAGGGATTTGCCTAGTTTTAAGATATGCATTTACTGTATTTCTATATTTATTTGATATAGAGAATATGCTACACATTTCTCTGGTAACTCTGTTTATGAGAAACCAAAGTTAGTAAATTAAAAAATGAGTAGCTCTCAATTTGGGCCTGAATAAAGAGAACATCTGAGTCTTTTCCAAAGAGTAAAGGGGTAAATGGGAGGTTCTCTAACTTCTGGCTCCACAGGGAACAGGAGAGGACGGGGTGTAGGTGCGGAGGGGCTATTCCTAGGGTTGGTTGGCAGGGGTAGGGGGCTCAGATTGAGGATCTCCAGTCGTGGAGAGGCAGATCCAGGCAAGACTGTCTTTCACATATTGGAGAGTCAGCCCTGATGCAGAGTATAGATGACAGAAATTTGACAGAATGAAAAAAAAATGCGGAGAAATTGTTTTTTTGTTGTAGTTAATTAATACTAATTAATTCTCAATTAAAGTTGGCTTACTGACTTAGAAAGTGAATTCTGAACACTGTGTCTTCATGGGCTCTTCCTCTCCATCCTGAAAATCCGCTCTTGAAGCCTATCAGTCCAAGGGAGTATTGCCCTCTGTTTCTACTTCTGGTTTGAAGTCTGCCATAGTTATTTCACAGTGTCCATTATGTTTGCAAGCATAGAAATACAGTTTTAAGAACAACCTGCCTGACATCCGTTTTGCTTCTTTCCTGGAAATGTATTCAGATTCTCCTTCATGCCTTTCCAAAGGGCCATTTCCACTGTTTTTCAGCAGTGTTTGGGGCCGATCAGATTAGTTGAACAGAAGCCTTAAATGGAAGTTTGGGCATGTCCTTTGCTAACTCCTACTCATCTTTCTGGTTTCCACACCTTTTCCACAGTCTCCTTTCGCCTCAGCTCCCCACCCAGTTGGCCAGCCTAGGATAGATCTAGTTTGGGTTGGTGGAAACTGTAATCTGATCAACGCCTGACTGGTTCAGACCTAACTGGGTATAATAAAGCATGAACAAAGACACCCATCTGTGCTTCTTTTTCACTGAGGACTTGCTTTCCTGGTGTGTTCCCCCCAAATTATGCCAAATACAGCTGATTGCCATCACAAATGGAATTCTCACCTTCAGAATGATCAAGTTACCCAGCAAAGCCTTCTCTTGCTTCTTCCATGTTTTTGGAATTGAAAGCAATCCAGCTGTCTCTAAGGGTAAAAATGAAAACAAACATAAAAATAAACCACTCTTACACTGCAAAAAGTGGGGGAAATTGGCCATTTTTTAATATTAGAAATTTCAAACAGATGGTGAGCTAATTTATATTTTCATTTCGAAATTTACTTTCCCAGTGGGAGTGCAATTAAGCCATGTTTTAAGTCCATTCAAAGTGGCCTTCATCTGAAAATGTTGTAGACATATCTATAGATAATGCTCTCAACCAATTGGCAGAGGCTAAGGACCCAGGAATGCTAGCTCCCCCTCTCCTAGACCGCCCTAACCAAGGGCCACTCGGGATAGGGACCTCCTCCATGAAAACTGGGCTCCTATCCTCCCTGCCTCCCATCCTGCCCCACTCAGGGCTACTTTCTACTGAGCTGACAAAGCGATCTTCCTTTATTGCAGATTTGACAATGCCAGCCCCCTGCTTGAAATAAACCTTTCAATGACTCCATATGGCCCTCAGAATTAAGTTAAAACTCTAATGTTTGCAGGTTGTCAAAGTCGTCCTTGATCTCATCCTGCTTACTCCTCCCTGCCTGGTTTCTCCTGGTCTCTCCTCCCATTCTGCACTCTGCCCTTGAGTCACACTAAGCCATGTGTTGTCCCGAGACGTGACTCTCCCTCTCTCACTGCCAGGAATTTGTACTCACTGCCCCTCTTCACCTGACTCATGCCTCCCTTTCCATTTTGACTTACAGTCTAGTTGCAATCCAGTGATAACACTATTTTACCATGCTAAAATATGGCCAAGATACTTTTACCTAAAACATTTAGAATGCTATAGCTTCACTGATTATACTCATGTTTGCCCATGATTTTCAGTCTTACTGAACATATTCCATCTTAGACATTTTCCTATGTTGTTCAGTGAAAACACCTATTAAAATTCTGCAGCAACACAACCTTACAAAAAGATCAACAACCCCAAAAGACAAACATTTTGCCTAAATTGCTGAAAGCAATCTAACCATGAGTGAATGATTCTTTTCCACATATGATGGAATTTTCCACTAATGTGTCTCCCTGACTCTGGCCACATCCACGTGTGCTCTTGTCATGCCTTGTCACACACACTCCACCTCTGAAATAGCAGTCCCCTAAACTGGATGTGTTCCATTTCCATTTGTTTATTCCATGATTGAATAAATTCTAACATCTGAACTACATGTTGTACAAAACTGAGTTATAATCCAAATTTTAAAGGAGGAATTAATGGTGGCAGAGGATATACAGATATTGTGAGACTCATCTGAGATTTCATAGTGTTTATGACAAAGATAAAAATAGAAGTCCTATCTTTGGATCCTGTTCTCAGTTTAGAGGTTCTCCTGGTTTGGGGAATAATAGAAGAAAGAGAATTTGTCCTTTGTTCTGGAAACTAATAGCCTTGAAGAAGGATGAATTCCAGAGCAGTGGGCCCCAGACCAAGATGGTCAGCAGCCCTTCCAAAATTCAATATGGAGCTGACAGGTAGAGTGGGTGCTCCCACTGTACTTGTTATGGGGACATCTTTGGGTTCGCTCCACCTTTTCATTTCCTCCTTCAGTGTAGTGTCACTTGCCCGAAATAGCTTTTAAATGACTTGCTTTATGGATGTTTTCCATAGAGCACTACTCCTTTCCTTTGAGACTTGAATTTAATTAGTTAATTATTTATTTATTTATTTATTTTTGGCTGCATTGGGTCCTCGTTGCTGCATGCGGGCTTTCTCTAGTTGCGGTGAGCAGGGGCTACTCTTTGTTGCGGTGCGCGTGCTTCTCCTTGCGGTGGCTTCTCTTGTCGCGGAGCACGGGGTCTAGGCACGCAGGCTCAGTAGTTGCGGCACACGGGCTTAGTTGCTCCGTGACATATGGGATCTTCCTGGACTAGGGCTCAAACCCGTGTCCCCTGCATTGGCAGGCGGATTCTTAACCACTGAGCCACCAGGGAAGTCCCTGAATTTAATTTTAGTAAATGGATTGAATTTTATTTTTCTTTTAATGAGAGCCGTTGTCATTACATCATCCATCATTTTATCCTTCCATATTTGTGTACCTTTTATTCATGTCACCCATTTATTGACCGCACTGTTAACTTCTATAATTTTTTTCTTTTATATATTCACATAACGTTAACTCTTTCCCATGGCTTTCTTAATCAGGAGAGTTTTTATACTAACTTATTTAAAGCCCTGTAAATCTAATCACTTCAATACATTTTGCCTGCTTACTCTACTAGTAGACAGGGAACAAAATGCATTGATGCTTTTTCCTTTTAAAAGAAAGTTTAGTTTAAGTTTAGAAAAGTTGGGCAAAACCAGATGTGATGTCTTACTGTTTTTTATTGCTTCAATGTTCTGGAACAAAATGGCTCCTGCATGCTTGATATAATTAATTAGGCAATTAATTTAGGAATAGGCAGCTTGGAGCCAGGCTCTGGAGGCAGGCAGGGGCCCCACCATTTCAAAGCTGGGTTACTCTCAGCAAGTTACATACCAGTGTGATCTTCAGTGTCTTTCTTTGTCAAATATAATTGTTGGGAGCAAGAAATGAGATGACACCTAACAAGGCACTTTATTAACCTCTTCTCTAGCCCTCCCTCTCCTGCCTTTTTAACAAGTATTTCAGGAAGAGTTAATGAGAACCAGCTGATACAGCCACAAACACCATCCTTGGTCTCCTGTTCCTCCAAAATAATAAGAATAAGAATAACTGGAAGCAAGTAATTAATCCCCATGATTTGAAAACAGATGTGACTATGTGGCTCATATATGTCTGTTACTAATATATGTAAATGATGAGGCTTTGTTTGACCCAGACATGCCACTGATTTTATAGAATATTAGTGTACAACTGTTAATCTGAAATTGCTCCATGCTCTGCAATTTGAATTACCAAATTTGGAATCGGATGGAGCTCTGACCGTAATCACAAGAAACTCAAATACAGGAAGATGCTACTTTCCCTGATGTTTTGTTATGTAGTTCCACTGACAGCAGATTAGTCAGTAAGCCCTTAGGAGGATGCCTTCCGCTGAGCCTCAGACTTGGGAATGCCTTGGCTGTTTTTACAAACAAGCTAACCTGATGGAAAGTCATTTTCAGCTGAAGAATCCTATAGCACGATCACTTGAATTGTGTTTACTTATTTGGATACCATTCTGAAGTGTTTACTTTTCAATCTCTTTTTTGACATCCTGCAGACATGAATGTCAGGACATTAGGGAAATCCAAGACCTAATTCTTACCACGGGGCTTGAAGTAATTTTGATGAATTCCATAGATGAAAGATGGCTATCATTCTTCAACTAGAAATGTAGAGTCTCATCATTTGAAGAAGTTGTAATGATCTCTAGTCTAGTCACACGCTTGAAGCTTAAATTTGCTCCCAAACCTCCCAGTCAAGTGAGATTCAACCCGTCAGAGTATCCTTGGACAGCTCTGGCTATTAAAAAACTCTTCCTTCTCTTAACCCTCATAGCTTCCACCCTTGGCTCCAACCAATGCTGGGGACATAAAAAGCAGCTCTGCTCAAACTTATGATGCTGCAAACTTCTTGAGGGCAGGAACTGTATCCACTACAGCTTCTAGTAACTTGATACATGATTGCTGAGTGGAGTTCAAAGCAGATTTTGTTCTTTATTTCAATATATATCTTACAAAAGAGCAGATCATTAGTATATTTAAGTTCTACTGAGAAAGCATCACATAAAATTACTGATTTTATTATCTAAATGCTAGAGCTGATATATTTTATTCTTTCAATTTTATAATTCGAGCAATTTTTATCTGTCATGTACTGCAGTTTCCCTTCATTATAAAATAACATACTTGGGACTTCCCTGGTGGCGCAGTGGTAAGAATCCGCCTGCCAATGCAGGAGACACGGGTTCGAGCCCTGACCTGGGAAGATCCTACATGCCGCAGAGCAACTAAGGCCGTGTGCCACAACTACTGAGCCTGTGCTCTAGAGCCCGCGAGCCACAACTACTGAGCCCGCGTGCTGCAACTACTGAAGCCTGTGCGCCTAGAGCCCATGCTCCACAAGCCCCCGCTTGCCACAACTAGAGAAAGCCCGCGCACAGCAACGAAGACCCAACGCAGCCAAAAAATTAATAAATAAATAAATGTATTTAAAATAAATAAATAAATAAAATAACATACTTAATTGCACTATAGGTATTAACTACAGACGTCACATGTGCAGGACAGACTGTCTCAGGCACAGAGGAGTTGAAACCCCACTGAAGTAGGCATTGGACGTTCTGGGTTCTAGTACCAACTCCACCACTATCATCTGAGTGACCCTGACTCTTGGTTCCTCTTCTGCAAACTGTGAGGGTTGAACCTAATGTTCTCTTAAAGTTCTTTCCAGCTTCACAGGTCATTTGCATTTTTGACTTATTTGTCCCTGTCAAAGAACATAGACCTCTGATTTCCAGTTCAGTTCTCAATTTACATTGCCAGTAACTATCCGTATGTACACTGTTTAAAGCTAGGGCTGCTTTTTCTTTCCTTTTTCTCATTGCAGAACACTTTTCTTCAGGAAACAGTGCGTAGAGAGTGTGAAGAACGCTTTGAACTGACGGAGGCTTTGAGTCAAGCCAGAGAACAGCTCCTGGAGCTCAGGAAGCGCGGCGGACGGTTACCCCTGTCACCATGCTCCCTCAGCCAGGGCAGCCTAACCTCCTCTGTTGCAGCTAGCAGCAGTCAGGGAGAGAGGCGGCTCGCAAGACTGAACTCCGAAAAGAGAATCAAAATCCCCGGCCTGCACGGAGTGTCGAAACCCACCACTTCCCCAGCCTCAACTCAGCCCAGCGGGGTCAGCAGCTCAGGTTTGCCCACATTCCCCCAGCCACACCCTCCCCGGGGGGGTCGACCGTCTTCAGTCAGTGAGACCCGGCAGAGACTGGCTGTCATTCTGCAGAGGAGACTGAGTCAGCAGTGATGGAGCCAAAGTCAGGAGCAGCTCCACACAGCATGCCTGTCTTTCCCAGAGTCCAGAAACTCACTGTACGAGGATGAAGAAGATCAAGTTATCACCACAGCTTAAGAATGCATACTTACAGATATTTTTAACAAGACAGTTGGAAAAGCTAACCAATTGTGAAACCACATTTTCCTAGAGGCCTTTGAAACTGCAGCAGATAATGAAGTTGTTGGTATTCCAGAGGGCCAATTTCTATATTTATGTATTGTGTGTTTCGATGTGTTCTATGAATATGCCCTTTTAGAGATCATAGGTAAAATTTTTCACCCATAGCATCTTTTCTACTTTTTTTGCAACATTACAAGCAGATCTACTTCCACAAAATAATAATAATAATAATAGATTTTATTGGTTTTGTTGGTGTTTGTTCATTTGTATGTTGAACTGAATAGGTTAAATAGATGTAATTAGTATTCCAAATAGAAAATGAAAGGACTTAATCCTTAATTTGATAATTTTCAAAATGCTTATTCAAATATTCACAAAGTTCATCATAAAAGTTCCTCTTTTTCACCTCACAATCTAATTGGTTAATCTAATTTCTTTTTAAGTGTGGTCAGAAGTAATGATAGGTAATCTTCAGGAAGGCAGTCTGGGGACCCTCTAGAAAAAGGGACAGAAACTCCAATTCAAGAAAAAGGTGGTTTATTTCTCAAACTATAGAGATTATTTTTGATAACAAGGAGCCTGGCCATGAAAATATTACTTGGTAGAGATTTTCTGCATTGAATGCTTTTTGGTATTCCAGGTCAGATTTTGGTTTTAACTAGTATTCTGGAGCCATTGTGTAGAGAACTAATTCAAGACAGTTTAGTAGATGCATGTAGTGCTAATTTGGGATTCAAATTGTATTACCCCTGAAAATGGGCATCTTGTTAACATGTTTTCTATTTTCAGAGTGAAAAATTAAAACCAGAAACCAGACCAGCTATTTTACGTAATCGTAAAGCTTCAGGCTCCTCCCGTTTCTTAAAACACAACTCTTTACCTTACTCTAGTATTTATTTATCATTTTATCCATCTAATAATAGTGTATTTTTCTTCCATGACTGATTTTACTCAAATCCTTCATCTGACTGCATCATAGATATCCAGGCTTCTTACTCCCAGATTAGAATGATACTAACACATGTGAAATATGGCACATAAAACTCTCTGCTATTTGGCCACCATATAGATGAGAGAATCCAAAGGTACTTGGAATCCCTCCCATGTGCAAAAAAAGTAAAGTTACTAAGCAAAATCAAGTTTATATCCAATCTTTCAAAGGATTGATCTAATCTAGGGTGTTTTAACCTCAAAAAATTCCACATTAGCTCCACGAACTTCCCTGACTAGTTTAAGTGAGCACATCGTGTCTAAAGTCTTAACAATGCTTGCTTTTGTTTTACAGAGATTGGAGTACTATAATGCGTTTGACAAGAGAACATAACGTCATCTAATGGTGGTGCTGGAGTGGATCTTAGAGGCCAACCCCAACAATCTCTCTCTTTTTTTTTTTTTGCCAGTTAGTCGTGTGTTATTGACGCCTGGATGCTCAGGCCTTGATCCCGCACTTCCACGGTGGGTGTGGCTCCTTCCGCAGCTGCCTCTTGGCCTTCAGGTTCCCTTCGGGCTTGTTCAGCCGGCGTCACATGGCACAGATCCAGGGGTTTATACTTCTTGCCCTTATATAGTTTCCTGAGGTTCTCCTTCCGAGTCTGGTTGATGACGGTGAGAACACGGGCGATGGATTTGCTAACACCTCGGACCTTGGAGAGTTTAGAAGCCGCTCCTCTTGTCACTTTAGCGACGCCCTGCTGAGACAGCGCCACCTTCAGGTCCTCCAGTTGTTTCAGCAGCTCCTCCTTCTTGCCTCCAAGGTCTCGGGGCTTAATCTTGGCCATGGCTGTACAAGCGGCCTCAGCCGGCTTCTTAGAGGGAAAGAGCAACAGTCTCTTTACAAATAAAGAACAGATGCTCAAAGAATTCTAACTTGCCTAAGGTGGGACAGCTAGTTAGTGACTGAGCTAGAACCACTATTACCTGAACCCAACCTTTCCACCTCACTTTTCTGCTTACCAGAGAGTCCCAAACCTCCATCATGACTTTTGTCAGAAGCATCTACACTGTGGTTACCTAATATTTTCTTTAAATGCACTCAATTTTTAAACTTAAATTTATATAAAAAGGAAGCTTGACCCAAGGAGGAATAACTATAAAGTAATGAGTTTAATATACTTTAAGATAAATATGTATCTATTAAAATACAAAATGTTGTTAATATACCCCCTAAAATTATCTTGTATAATGCCAGCAGTACTCGTGCCACACTCTGGAGACTACTCCACCAGACCTCAGTGTTTTTGATCTGGTGTTTGCATGTTCAGATTACAAATACTCATGACATAAGGTGGATGGCAAAAGCTAGTGGAAACTCTAGTAAAAGCACAGGAGAATATTTTGGGCAACAGTCTTTGTTATCATTATTATACATGCTTTTCCACAATCTTGCAATTTCAGTTCTCTCTTCAGGAACCATGGGGATACATTTTTTCTAAATTATGAACATATTTAAATTTGTAAAGAACGTCACCCATAAGCTTTTCTAAAGTGATATAGAGACCATCCATGCAAAACCTGGTTTCTCAGTTTGTTGTTACACTCTTACTTTACAATGAGTAATTTGGTAAATAGTCACTCTGAGAATAGAATCATGATCTGCAGTCAGGCTGTATTATATTCTACACGTATGTCAGAGAGGTAATTCCATGGATAAACATAGAGACAATATTTACATTTATTTCAACCTAGACCATCTGAAGCAGTCTAGGTTGTGTGCTTATATCTTTTGAAGAAAGACACTTAGAAAAGAGAATAGCATTAGAGTATGTAACCTGAGGGTTAAGAACACATTCAAACTTTCCTTGATTTTTGCACTGATTAACTCCTGTCATGAAAGAGTATCAGGAATGTTAAGAAACCAGTGAATATTATGGCAAAATAGGGCTCTCAAATGCATATAATGGATATTAAGTCTAATAGTTTTAATTTCCCTATAGACATACATTTTCCATGACTTCAATGGAAGAATTTATAGGTGTCAAAAGAAAAGAATATCATAGAAAATATTCCTTAGGAAATTATAATACTATTTGTTTCTTAAACTTAGATTGGTAGACAAAGATGGGGGAATTTTTCTATAGTTAACATAGATTTCTCAAGCAGTATTTTTTAAAAGTTTATTGAATTAAATGACTATAGTTAGTCAGAACTACTTAAAAGTTATATTTTCTGGCAATAGAATCGACTAGAAGAGAAATTAATATTGAAAATTATGTTAGCTAAGATCTTTTAATGTTCTATTAGTCTAAAAGTTTTTGTAATATTACAGATTAGTTATAGCTAATTTCTTTTTGATTATGCAACAAGTTTTCTCAAGCTTTATCTTTTAAAGTTCTTATGATTATTATAATATTGCACTTATAGATCAACCTAGTATCCTAAAAGGGTTAATTCTCTGTAGCTGAAAATTCCGAACCATCATGTTGACTCTTACTGAGCACAGGAAATCAATTTGGTGTGTGTCCAAAGTTCACAAATCCCATAATAATTATGGATTTTTTTACTTTCATGTTTTAAGAAAATAATTAATGTATACTGTAGCTTGCGCAGGGCACCTTTAATGATCCCAAACCATGATAGACAATAATGGAAGCATTCCTAAGGCAGTGTCTGTGGTATCTTAAGGAAGAAATGCTACTTTTTCTTTTGAAAATATTAACCCTGTGTAATAATAAATTGTAAAGCCAGTGTAATTGTGTTGTATCTTTAGAATGTGAAATATAAATTATATCATCTTTGTATATTCTGAATTAACAGATAAAAAATTTTAACAATAGTTGAATCTGAAACACACATATCCTATGGCAATATTTACCATGATCCAGAAAATTGAAAGTTTTCTCTCTGCTCTAGCATTTATATAGTATAATGCTTTATATCCATTAAGTGAGTAAAAAATGTACTAAAAATCCCTTACCCTCATATATATATATATATATATATATATATATATATATATATATATTTATATATATATATTTATATGAATACTAGGTCACAGAGGTTAAGTAATTTGCCCAAAATAAACACTAGATAAGACTAATGAATAATTTTAAGCTTCTGAGCATCTTGACCCATAGATTAATACTTAGGCTATATTATATATTCACTCATTTCTTCAACAGATATGGAGAATTGAAAAAGCACTGTAAAAGTTACAACGATAATTAAGATGTACTACAGATGCCCAAGAATTGTATAATAGAGGGCAGTGAGGAAGTGTATGCAGAGATTATAATATAGGGCAGCAGGTGTTGGGAAAAGAATCAAAAACAAGGTGTTATATGAGTTCAACTTTTTGATGGAAGAATCAGGGACCACTTTAAGCAAGAATTGGAATTTACAATAGGTCTTGAAGAAGGGAGGAGGGTTTTATAGAAGAAGGTATACCAGGTAGAGGACATGTATAAACAGAGTCATAGATATGTAGAAAATACTTGGTGAAGGGAAGTAGTGGGAACCTGAAAAAGGTAGGTTGACCCCAGAGCTTGGAGGTGTTGAATAAGAGCCCGTAGCAGGATTTTGACTGAGAAGTGGCATGCACTTTGTTGAAATTTGGGAACATAGCTCTGGCAGGGGTATTGGAATAATTATAGAGTGAAAAGGCTGGAGGTGGAACACCAATCGGTAGATTTGTAAAGTAGTCCAAACAAGAGTTAATGAAGTTCTGAATAAAGATGCTGATAATGGGAATAAACAGGAAGCAGCTGACTCAAATTCTATTCAGAGAAGGGAAAGAATTTGTTCCCTGTTAAATGCACTTTGAAACCATTACCAGCCATTGCCACTTAGCAGGGGTGCAGTGTATGAAATTGGTTCCAATTAAAGGATTACCCTTTATTTAAGAATATTACAGCTTCTCTGAAAATGTGAAATAATAGGAACTACTTTTTCATTTGGGCAACAGATAAATAACCCACAGATTCAGTATTCATAAGAATTCTCCTTAAAGCAAACTACAAATCTGAATAGTGTTCTAAGAATTATGAGAGAAGAATGTGGAAATTGACATTAAAAATAGCTATCATCTTGGCTCAAAGAATGCAAAGCACAACTCAGTGGTGAGCTTTGGGAGTGTTACAATGCAATAAACTTCTTTCCGATTTTTGCTAACCATTTATGAGGGAAAATACAGAAGATAGCAGCCAAAATAAAAATAAGGATTATCTTAAAGTCCTTAAATTTCATAGTTCTGAAGGGACCTGACACATCATCTGGTCCAGACCTGTAATTTTACAGAAGGAGATAATAGGTCCCTTAAATGTTGAATAATTTTCCATTCTTATAGTTGCTTAACAGCTGACTTGACAAGAGAGCCTGGGCCTCCAACTCTTGGCCACACATCTCATTTCTACACTGGAAGAACAGTATCAGTGCTCTAAATTTTTGCTACTCAAAGTGCCTCAGCAGGATCAGTGTCTCCTGGGAGCTTGTTAGAAATGCAGAATATCAGGCCTCACACCCAAACCTGCTGCATGAAATCAGATTTTAATGAGGCCCTCAGGTGGTTCGT
Organism: Eschrichtius robustus; assembly: GCF_028021215.1. Classification (NCBI taxonomy): domain Eukaryota; kingdom Metazoa; phylum Chordata; class Mammalia; order Artiodactyla; family Eschrichtiidae; genus Eschrichtius; species Eschrichtius robustus. Next base: position 37,432,027 of record NC_090829.1, read on the forward strand.
ATACATGTTAAAGTATGAGAATCACTGCTCACAGTGGTGCCATTGCCCCTGGCATATTCCACCTCTAAGAGCTGTGCGTTAGTGTTAGATGGAAATTGCCTCGCCATACTCGGTTCCCTATGCCTAATCTGAGACCACCGCCACCCACATCGTGTGGACCCATTCAACATCTCAGCTTCCAGTGCACTCAATTCTACTTCTTTGCCTATTGACTGTGAATCTGTAACTCTCCAGGAAAACTAGTGAATTAAAAGAAATCAATATTCAGCCAATATTCATAAATAGCTTATATCATCACCCAAATTTCTGAGCCTGAAAAGAACTAGAGATTTGTTATTTAAAAAAAAAAAAAATCCAATAGAAATACTTTCATTTTGACCATTGGCAAGTCATTGAATAACCTTACATTTTAATCTCATAATGATATATATTTGGATATCTGATTCCCAAAAGAAAATTTGACAATGCTGGTTGTCTTTTGAGGCCTGTGAAACATAGAATACTTAGATAAGTTGTTAGAATTATGAAGGAAATATTAGAGTATCATTATTCTCCCTGAAAGTAGTTCCCAATCACTTAAATATAAAACAGTAACTTGCAGTATTACACTTAGATCAGTTTATTTTAAAGGTAGAACTGAATGAGAATTTGATTCAGATTCTCAATTTCAAAATCTGTATTTAACACAGTAAGGCACTATGCTCACTTGTCTGTGAGCATTAAGTCAGCTCATCTCATTATACCACAGGGTGGCCATATTCTCTAATCTTTTTGAATTCAGAAAATAGTGAAAGGGATTGAATTCATTTGCCATTATAAAGTTTTGAATACTTTTTATTAACATACTGCTGTTATTTAACTTGTATGGTTATTTGTTATTACTATTAATTCTCATAAATAATAATAATTCAAACCCAAGAATTAGACAGACATATAATTTAGAATATTGAAGCACTTTGAAGTAGAGGCTTTCATATGACTTAGCATTGGAAATATATTTGTTTTCTGAAAAATACGAACATCTGGCTTTGCATTGGGCACCAAGGAAAGATACATCCACCTTTCTCCCAAGTGAGCTTGATGTGGTCTAACACATTAATCTAAAGAGACACCTTCTGCCTTCTGCCTTCTTAAAGTGAGTGGGTTCTACAGTTGTAATTTCCTATCTGGAACCTTAAATTTCTAGGGAATAAAAGTTACTGTCAAGATTCAAGTGACTACTTCTTTCGTTTAAAGCGGAATTTCTTAAAACCCAGGGCAGCCAGGTTTCCATTTTCTATTACTAGACTTTTTAAATGGTTGAGGTTTAAGCTGGGATCTCATGGGATCTCAAAGTTAGAATCTTTTTATTCTTCCAAGGGGCACATGGTACTCAGTATAGAACAGAGGTTAGTGAGAAGAGGTGAAGTTAGGGAGAAAAGAATCCACTACCTTATTTAATAGCAGTGATTAGGTAAGGACTTAATACACATGTTCCCTCCAGAATTGTTTGTCAATATTTTTGCCAATGTACCCTGAAAAAAAAATTTTTTTAAATATGTACCTCTTGCACATTTTTAGGTTGACATCTAAAACATTTCATCATAAATTTAAATAGTTGCAAAGGATATTGTAATGATAACCAGTATATTATAAATATGGACATTTAAAACTAAAACTGTTACTTTAATATATTTTTATAATTGTAAACCTTGTATTGCTCTCCTATCATATTAAATTACTACAAAAGCATGTACATAACTTTACAAAGTTCTTCTGGATTGATCTGTTACTACAGTTATTAATATACTACTATTAAAAATATCATAAATATATTATAATTTTTGACAAATAAGTATAAAAGTTGTTTTGCTGACAATGCATTTCTTGATACCATGAATCAATATCTAATGTTTCTCTTTACATTTAATGAAAAAGAAGTTAGATGCAGTCAAAAATAATTGATCTGTACATAGGATCTTATTTACTTTTTATTAGTAGGATGTAGAAAATAGTAAACATTTTATGATGAAATAAGGTGAGGATTTTACTGTATTATAATAAACATTTGAAACAGTATCTGGTAAAAAATTGTTTTAACTACTTCATAGAATAAGTGCCAAGTGGAAAGATGTCATAGAAAGTTTATCTAGTATATCTACAAAATTTTGATAGTCTAAGAAAACGTTCTAATTACATTTAAAATAATTAGTGACACTAACCTATACTGCTTTGCTATTTAAAGTTTCTTTTCTTTCCAGATAAGGAAGTGTCCTGGGGACAAATATCAAGAAGACCTGAGAGGCTTCCCTGGTGGTGCAGTGGTTAAGAATCTGCCTGCCAGTGCAGGGAATATGGGTTTGAGCCCTGGCCCGGGAAGATCCCACATGCCGCGGAGCAACTAAGCCCGTGTGCCACAACTACTGAGCCTGCGCTCTAGAGCCCTCGAGCCACAACTACTGAGCCCACATGCCTAAAGACCGTGCTCCGCAGCAAGAGAAGCCACCACAATGAGAAGCACACGCACTGCAACGAAGAGTAGCCCCCACTTGCCTCAACTAGAGAAAGCCCGCGCATAGCAACGAAGACCCAACACAGCCAACACAGCCATAAATAAATAAAAATTATTTATTTATTTATTTATTTATTTATTTATTTATTTATTTATTTTAAAAAGAAGACCTGAAAAGAGCTGCTTATATTTAAATGCACTGCAGGAAGGGGAATTTTTAACAGTCAGCCTTTCTTACTAGTGTTATTTTCGCCTTGCTTTCATGAGACTGTCCTCCAAATGCATACTTTGACAAAGCCAAGGCCTAAAAAAAAGAGACCCATCAGTCCAAAATTGTCTAATTCCCATGGCTACAGTCTACTTGTATGTGAACTCAGAAAATCCTAGCATGGACTAAGATATCGTTTCTAGCATGACACTTTATTTCAACAGGAATATTTATAAGTTAGGGAAATCCAGGAAGCTCTATGAACTTAAGATCATCAACCCCTTCAAGTACCCCTGGGGTACACATACTCCATGTTAAAGGCCCCTGTTCTAACTTAGCAAGTCAAGTCAACCAGAATCTTGTTTGCATTGAAGCATTAGACCTTCTGGGCATAACTTAGTAGGGTACCTCAGGTCAGAGGGTTGGACTCCCAGACCTCAGATCCGAGACAGAGGCTGGGCTTCCCTCCCTGGGCCTGCCTCCACCCAAGAGTTCCCAATGTCAAGGAGAGGACCTGAGAGCCACCTCCTGCCTCTTCTGGTCATGAGCCCAGATCACAGAAGAGGAAATTTCTGAGTGCAGCATCAGGGGGGGGTCCTTGTGGTTCTCTGTGACCATGTCCCCGTGGAACTCTTAATATACTGTTAACCGGAGAGACCCCAGAACCGACCAAGCGCATCCACTTTATGCAGTGTAAGGCAGACCTGCCATCACCAAGAAGAAAAAGTTCTCCTTCAATATCCAGCTGGCAGCAGTAGGAGAAGCAGTGAAGAGAAATGTGAGACACAAAGATCAAGTTTGGGGTCAGGGAGGGCTTAAATTCTTTGTAACTACATGGTTGGAACTCTGAGCCAATAATTGTTAATGTTATCAAATTCTTGATATCTACATTACATTAACTTGGGGAAAAGAGATTATACTTGTTTTTACCATTTGTGCCCTGGACACAGTATATTGGTAGGGAAAGATGGCCCTATTTAATGGAAAGAGATATTTTTCCATGTTTTGATTTTATTATTTATGATCAAATATAGTCATACAACCAATATGAGAGCTTATTTTGCTTATGTATTAAAGACCCTTGAAAATGTTTGTCAAAACATCTGTAATTTGATGTTTTAAACTGGTAATAATGCATTTCAGTAGCATATGTATATAGAATCTATATTGCTATTCCTACTTTAGTTACTGATGTCCCAAATGTTTCTAATACTAACTTAATAGGTGCACTCTTCAATTATCAATGGCCCCCAGATACCCAGAGTCTCTGCAACCATCCCAACCCCTCCAGGATTGGGACAGCTGTTGGAAAGACACCAGAAAGGGTAAGCATCTGTCCGGGTCTGAGGGCATGTGACCTGACTGAGTATATAATCCTGACTGTATTTCAACCACAACATCTTTATGTACTGTCCATTTATTTATTTTTGTTGTTTACGCCTCTTCTGACCTTCCTTAGTGTAAAAGCAGCTAAACTTTTAATGAAGAAATTGTATATTCATACAGTATTGAAACTCAGTCATTAAAAGTTTAATACAAACCTTACTCTAAATGTAATATCATGAGTTTCAGGACAGCTCTTCTTGTAAAGGTTCTGAACTTTCCTGAAAATATGATAAGAATGTTGTCTCAGCAGTTTTCCTTAGCTGCCTTTGGATTTAGTCCTAGTACTCCTGAGGGAATAATTTACCTCAGATCTTCTAACTTATCTAAATGTGTGTAAAAATGAGGCTATTATACTCCTTTAGTTAACACAGGTTAGGATCAGGGCCTCATTGCAGGTTAGATTGAGGGGTTTTCGTTCATTACCAAAAGGGCATGAATAAAAAAGCATGGAGTCCTCCTTGCCTGGTGAAAGGGGAGGTCTTCACAGGCATCAGGCTTATGCCCACAATTTGTGTCCCTGGTTTAAAAGCAGAAAGTAGATTTCCAGTGTAAAATGGCATGGCATCTAACAGGCCTTGATGCAACCCCTTCCAATATCCATTAAAAGCCCTGTGATGGAAAAGGAAAGGTCACATACGCACAGCACACAGACAACCAAGTCACAGCAAGAGCCTGGCCCCCCGTTGCTGTGCCACATGGGTGCTGCCCCTCAAGGCACCCAAGCTACTTTGCTGGGAACATTCTGAGATGGCCATTCCTAAAAGAAAAAGAGGAATCTTGTGTGAGTGGTGGTGAGGAGGGAGAGATGGGCAGTGATGCGCTATACCCTAGGAAGTGGGATTCTCTCAAATAGCAGTGGATCAGCATAAGAGAGGCTGAGCAGCCCGGGTAGAGAAATACACCTGATGGTACTTGTAGGAGTCGTAGTAGCAGCAGTAACAACAACAGTTTAGTACTAGTAGTAGTAGTAGTAGTAGTAGTAGTAGTAGTAGTAGTAGCAGTAGCAGTAGCAATAATAAAGAAAATGATAATAGCAGATATTTATTGTTTATCATGGGCAATGTACAATACTAAGGGCTTTAAAAGTATTTCATTTAATGCTCCCAGAAACCCTATGAGGTTGACATATTTATTAGCTTCCTTTTACAGATGATAATACTGAGGCATAGAGAGGTTAAGTAACTCACCCAAGTCACACAGCTAGGAAGTGACAAAACCTGGACTGGCAAATAGGTACTGTAAGCTGAAAACTGGACCAGGGACCAGGTACATCACCTTCCCCCCCGCTCCCAAGTTTTGTCTCTGAGAAGGGATGTTACCCTCATACCAGAGCAAACTTGAGAGATGTCTCTGTAACCTATCTGTTGAAATAAAGATCTAGCTTCATTTGAGAGTGGGCAATCAAGAAGGAAGGCAGAAAAGGAAGGAAGGAAAGAAGGAAGGAAGGAAGGAACAGCTTAGAAGCTATGAAAAAAGCATTACAGAACAAAGGGAAGAAAGTAGCATATAGGAAATAACAAAACAGACCTAAGAAAAGATCTAGTGCACAATCTTATGAGGCCCCTCTAGGAAGTGATTTAGCATCCTGTAGAAGCAAAATATAATAGGCCTCACATTCCTTTTTTTAAAATATGTCATTTTCTATATTAAGTCTTTAGGTCCTGTGCTTCCTGATTTATTTCTAGAATATGGTGTCCTAGCTATAGCCTTAAAAAAGTTTCTTCTAAATACAGACAAAGGAGAAAAGAGTATTAAGACTGGTACAGAAGGAGAGAGAAATAACAAATTATACAGCTGTTCACAAGGTAAAACTCTCCAGATAAAGACAAAGGTCAAGGGCTTCCCTGGTGGTGCAGTGGTTGAGAATCTGCCTTCTAATGCAGGGGACACGGGTTCGAGCCCTGGTCTGGGAGGATCCCACATGCCGCAGAGCAACTAGGCCCATGAGCCACAACTACTGAGCCTGCGCGTCTGGAGCCTGTGCTCCGCAATAAGAGAGGCCACAATAGTGAGAGGCCCGTGCACCGCAATGAAGAGTGGCCCCTGCTTGCCGCAGCTAGAGGAAGCCCTCGCACAGAAACGAAGACCCAACACAGCCAAAAAATAAATAAATAAATAAATAAATTTTAAAAAGACAAAGGTCAAAATTTATAAGAATAAAAACATGTTCTAAATTTAGTAATCATAAAAGTGCTCCTAAAAATTGTCTATAAAAGTCCATTTTTGAGACATAGATCTTCAAAAGTTAAAGTTTCTTTTAACTTTAAATAAAGCTAATATAAAACAGAAGGCCTTGATGCAGCCCCTTCCAATATCCCATTAAAAGCCCTGTTATGGGAAACATTGGTCTCTGATAAGCTGAATGGTCTCTGATATGCTGAACTACTACTGTACTTGAGATACTTGAAATTAAAACCTTTTGTTCTCAAAAGTCACTTATGCCCTTTTTTCATTGTTAACAGTATGAAATTATAGAGTGAATGAACATTTTAGAGTGTGTATGGACACCCATTGTTTTGTTTTGGAGCAAAGTATCTTAAGACTCTGTCTTTGCTCTTCTTCCTTTGATGTATTTCTACCATCTTATTATGTGCTTTCCATTCTCTCTCTCTCTTTTTTTCCTACCTGCCATCTTCTGAATAGATTTTCTTTTTTCGTTTCTTTTTCTTATTCCCACCATCACACCCTACTTCTATTCCTTTGGAAGTAACTCTCTCTACAACAATTTTTAGGAGTTACCCAGACATTTTTTTTTAATATTTTATTTTATTTTATTTATTTTATTTTTTACTTTTTGGCTGCGTCGGGTCTTCATTGTGTCATGCAGGCTTCTCTCTACTTGTGGCGTGTGGGTTTTCTCTCTCTAGTTGTGGTGCGCAGGCTCCAGAGCTCTCAGGTTCTGCAGTTTGCAGCATGCGGGCTGTCTTGCTGAGGCGTGCGAGCTCAGTAGTTGTGGTGCACAGGCTTAGTTCCCCCGTGGCATGTGGGATCTTAGTTCCTCGACCAGGGATCAAACCCACGTCCCCTGCATTGGAAGGCAGATTCTTTACCACTGGACCACCAGGGAAGTCCCAGGAGTTACCCAGACATTTTAACATGCTTACTTAATCTCTTGATGCTTCACCCAAACAATACAGGTACCTTAGAATATTATAACTACAACTTTCACGGTGTTCCAATTTATATTATATTTTGACCATATTTGAATTCTATCTTGTTTGTTTAACCTCACAAATTAGACATGACTATTATTGTTATATGTAGTCAATGTTCATCAATTTCTTTGCTCACCATTTCTTCTTGCATCTCAGACTTTCCTCCATTTGGCCTCATAATCTTTCTGCATAAAGCAGTTTTCCATTTCTAAAAGCTTTATTCAATTTTTCTCCAATCTGCTAGATTTGTTTTTAAAAATTCTCTTATTCCTTGTTCACAAACTTTTCATTTCTTTAAACATACCAAACATGCTTATTTTATATTGTGTCTGATCATCTTTACAGATCTGATTTTTCTGCCTGTTTCTGCTGGTTCTCACTCATGGTGCTTTATTTTCTTGTGTGGGGTGGGGGGGGGGAATGGCAGAATATGCCTATGTGTGTTTTTATGTGAGCTTAAGTTCCTTGGAACTTTATCTATAGGAATTCTTTGAGACCTGGGTAGAGATTGCATTCTTCCATAAAAGATTTGCATTTGCTCTTGATTATACAAACATTCTTGGAGCACTTATATTAAAATTCTCTTCTTTCAGTTTTTCAGATGCAGATGAAATAAATTCATACAAAAAGTCACGTGAGGGCCAGGGTGCAGGTACAGATTCTCAGGTGAGAATTCATCCCACTCTCCTCCAGCATAAAGATCAAATCAGATGCATGGCTGTCTCCTGCATAGCAGGTTATTTTTTACTCATCCTTTGAACTGAAGGTAAAGCCCTTTGAGATTCCAGCTTTATCTGAGAGTCTCCTATAAAACTTCCAATTTGCATGGGCCCAAGGCTTCATCTCCTCCCCTCCACTATCAAACATTTTCCAAAAAGTTCAAGGTTTCCAGGTTTTGGCAGAAATACTGAGAGAGCTGGCTTTGGTTCTCCTCTCCCAAAGTCGCTACTTCTGTCTTGTTTTTGATTTCTGCAGATTCCTTACTTCTGTGCCATCTGTTGATGCCTTTAAAAAGTGTTTTCTTTGTTATTTTGTCTAGCATTCTGGTTGTTTTCACTGGGTAAATCTTTTAGCATATCTAGTTCAGCAAACTAAAGGCAGTAAATATTCTGTGGAGATGGGGGGACATCTCCCCCCCCACCGCAGTATATGTGCTGAATTGAAGACCTCTATAAAGCACTGTGTCAGAAGAATACAGAGGTCTGGGGACCAAAGGATGGAAACAAAAGTGGCCTCATTTACCATTATTCCAATGACCACCTTTCTCTTTTTTTGTAATACAAGCAGTCAAAGCTAGAAATTTCCTCAGTCATCTGCTTCTGGGAGAAGCAAATCCACACAGTGTTTAATGTAGAATATATTTTTCTGTTTGGAAAATACCCAGGATATATTTTATTTATTTTGATTTTTTTGGTTATTTTTAGTCCATAGCAAATTAGAACAAACATTGCTCTCTAAAATTAATCCTGAAAAGAAATGCTGATTTTTAAGTAAAATTATCCATACTTTTTAATTATCCATACTTCATTCATTCATTCAACAAACATTTATTACGTTCTTTGTGCCAATCATTATGCTGAGGTGATAAATTAAGAAACATCTGTACCAGATAGTTAATTTCTTGCATTAAATACTGTAAAAAATTTTAGAGAGGAAGATGAAAACCTGCTTTTCTGCAGATAGCAAGTCAGTGTTTGACCACAAAGCATTGGTTACCTGATTTCAAATCGCTTCTAAACAATTCTCCAACACATTTTGAATGAACCCCAGGAGCTCCAATGACTGTGTCATTAATAAACTGTCGAACTCATAATTATTTACAAAGAAATGGATCAAAAAAGAAATTTCTTTAAGAGGTGAAGAACATAAGTTACATATTTCCTGTTGAATGAATTCTCCACTAATTCATTCAGTATAGATTCATGGCTTCAGGAAAAGAAGAATATAAAAAATACTTTTAATCAAAAAAGCCTAGATTAAGACAAAAATTAGTAACAGCATCCCTCACTTTGGAGGCATTTCCAAACTCTGTTTCACTTACTATCACCATTGGCCAAGGGCATGCACCGTCTCATTTGCTTTTCCCCCACAGTGCACATGGCAAAGGCCTGGACATGCTACCTGTACGCTGGGCTGGGTGACAGTGTTAGCAGAGCTCTCCTGCTTACCCCAAACAATCTGTGACTGTGCAGCATGCATTTCTCATTCAAAGTAAATTCCAAGTTAGTCTGTACAGAAACACCCTTTGAAGTCATGAAAAGCATGGCAGAGTTGAAAGAAGTGATGATCTAAGTGGTCTTTGTTTGGCATTGGGATCAAACACTACATTTGTTATCCAAAGAACAAGAGTATTTTGACCTTTATCTCTTTATACAGCATTTAGGCAAGAAATGGACTGTGTAAAGATTTTTTATTATACTCTGCTCCTTCCTGAGCTGGATAGTTTTTATGTCATGACATCAGTTTTCCTTACTTACAATTGTCCCTTAATCTCTTACGTCAATAACATATTCACACACATTGAGTCTCCTTCTGTAATTAGCATTGACTGAATTCCATACCTAACGCCTAAGTAACTACCTGGGGTATGGTTTAAGAAGACAACTCTGAACTGCCTGCATCTGCTGCTACGTCATGCCTGGGAGAAACAGACTCTCCCTTATTGATCTACGAATAATTTAAAAAGAATGAAAATCAGAGTTTATCAAGTTCATGTTACTATCTTTATGTATTGGCATTTGGAATAGTCTCTAGTCATTGTTTTTCATTATCACTATGGCTTTTAAAGCCTCCAATACAGTCATTTTGGCAAATGAATGAACATCAGCAACTGCATGAGAACAATGGCCTCACTTTGTAGTGTGATGTGGGGAAAATATTTTTTAATTTTCTAACAGGTGCTGGGCTACGAGTCTGACTCATAGAGATAGTAATTATACCTCTTTTCTAAAGTGAAGCAGCAGAGAGAGGACATACTAAAATTAATGAAGAAAGCAAGACTTAGGTTCATTTTTTCTATCTGGAGAATTCATGATCCTGAGAGGTTTTTAAAATGAATCATTGCTTTGTGAAGTATAGCTCAGGAGCAGATATTTGTCTTTGTGTCAAAAACAAGGACTCTTAGCAAATTGAATCTCTTCCTACCTTTAGATAATTCAAGAAAGATAAAATCTTGAGAGCTTTATAGTACTGAGCAGGGATAAAGCCTTCTTACAGACTGGAACAAAATTCTTACCAATTTCAACTGGCAGATAAAAATGTATTTCAGAACTGATTTTCACATAAAGAACTTTATAATATTAGAACACTCCATGCAGCCAGGGTGGTTGGTAATTGTGTAAACATGCTACATTATGTGAAAATGAAAGCTGATTGATTCTTGTGGAGCATGCGTTAGTGATAGCGTGAATCAGAACAAGAAACGTTTTCTCATTCCTTAAGAGGTGAATGTGAGGTGGGAGGAGGGGTGGGGAGAGGGTTGGTGTGACAGTGAGGTAGTATGACAAAGACCAGCTGAAAACAAGGGCAAAAATTGCAAGGTAGGTGCGCTTTAATTTGAATTGCAAAGGGCAAGTGTATGACCTTGAATATTTGCTCCAGGCCTTATTCAGCACCTGTAGCTCACAGATATGGATGTAAAATAGTTCCAAGTCCAACTCAACTCAGTAGAAGATTGTGTTCTCTCTCTCTCTCTCTCTCTCTCTCTCATTTTTGGAATGTGATATAAAACAATAAAACAGAGATTGACAAAAAAAGACATTGCTAGGAATTAATATGCGAAGAAAAGTTCTAAAGACTAGCTGCCAGTCACCCTAGCTCCCGGCATTCCTGCATGTCCTTAAATCATCCTCAGACTGCTTCCCTCCCAAGCCCCTTTTTAGATGCTGTTTATTCAGCTATTGTAAACTGACCAGGTTGCAACAGAAGAGCACCCACTTGTACACAGTGACATGTCGTGCGTCCCTTTGCAGTCAGCACTGTCTTATACTGAAGATTTGTCTGAGGTTTCCTTGGGCACCAAACAGAAAACAAGCAAACAAACAAAAGCTACCTGAGATCAGACCTTGCCATTGGCTGTGGAGAAGGGCAAGTTATCACAGACGTCTATCCCCTAAGCAGGCCATCATGTAAAGGGATATGGGAGCAAGAACAGCGTAAGCCTGAACTTACAGTCAGGAAAGTATCTGTGGGTAGAATGTAGATCACTGAGCTCATTCATTCTTTTCACTGACATCTACAACTACAGGGAGTGTAAACAATAACTAAGAATCCACTGTGTTATGGACTGAATTGTGTTCTCCCCACCCCTAAATTCATATGTTGAAGCACCAATTTCAATTATAACAGGATTTGGAGACAGGGCCTCTAAAGAGGTAAAGATAAATGGGGACATAAGGGTGGGACCCTAATTCAATAGGACTGTATCCTTATAAGAAGAGGAGGAGACACCAGGGATGTGCATGCATGGAGGAAAGACCATGTGAGGACACAGTGAGAAGACTTGCCGTCTGCAAGCCAAGGAGAGGGGCCTCAGAAGAAGCCAAACCTGCCAACGCCTCGTTCTTGGACTTTTAGCCTCCAGAACTGTGAGAAAATAAGTTTCTGTGGTTTAAGCCACCCCGTTGTTATGGCAGCCCGAGTAAACTAAGAATTGGGATGGTTTACAGGCATAGTGCCATCCCAGTGCATCCCATTGCCCCACTGAGTTGCAGCCCAGAAGCATGGAGATAGCCAGAACTCCATGAAAGCCTGATGCACACACCAAATTTGGCTTCTCTGTCAATTCCTGTCTCTCTTGTGCATTATACTAATAGAAAAAGGAATAGAAGGACCATCAATTAGATTCCATGGGCTGGACACTGGCCTGAGGATGCAAAAGTGACTCACACAGTTGCTTCCCTTAAGGAACTCATCATCCGGAGAAAGCCAAAGGCAAGATGAGTCAGTACTTCGATATAGGTATAGAGAAGGGCTTTGGAAAACAAGAATGACTAATTTCAATTTAGGACATGGAATTATGGGAAGGACAGGAAAGGCTTCACAAAGAGGGAGTTTAAGGAGAACTGTTTTTGTATCTACTGCTCTCTAACCACTTCAAACTTAGTGGCATAAAACAATCACCATTTTATCATGCTCAGGAAATCTGTGGGTCAGGAGTTTGGATGAGACACAATTTGGACAGCCTGTCTCTGCTCCATAGTGTCTGGAGCCCAGTTGGCTAGCAGTGACTCAAACAGCAGGGGGCTGGAAGCATCCACTTCCAAGGTGGCTCTTCACTCATGTGCCTGGCACCTGGAACGAAGGACAGGTGCAGCTGGAAGGCCGACCAGAGCACCCTAGATGGCCTCTCCAAAATGGCAGCCTTCGGGTGGTTGAGCTCTTACACTGCACTTCAGGGCAGCAGCGTCAAGTACCCTCAGCGAATGTGGCAGAAACTGCACGGCTTTTTATGACAGCCTCAGAAGTCACAGAGCGTCATTGCCACTATGCCCATTGGTTGAAGCAGTCCCACTTCAAGGGAGGGGACACAGACCCCACCTCTCTTAAGAAGGAGCAATCAAATATTAAAACTGCCATATGCACCCTAAAGCATGAATAGGATTTCAGTAAACCTCATGCACTGAAGCTTTATTGCCTAAAATGGTTTTTTTCTGATTCTACATGAATGCACATTCATTATGTAAAAGAAATGAAAATTATGGAAAAATAAAAAGAAACTTTCTCATTACTTCACCAGGCAAGCTATATGACTGGACCTGAGCTAGGAATTAGAGCTATAACTTTAAGTAAGACATAGTTCTTACCTCAGAGGGTTTCCTACTAAACCATAAAGAGATAACCTCTGCTAATATGTTGGTGCAGTCCTTCCCAATTTGAATAAAATGGATTGAGTTGATTCCGTACTTACAGGTTGGTGTCCTGGTTTTTTTACACCTGGTACACAAGATAGTGTGAGTTTCCTCACAGTATTAAATATTCCACAAAACTATGATTTTGAATGGGTGTATCACATATTATCATATGAACAGACCATTGTTTATTTCCCTGCTCCTAGACATTTAAGTTGTCTTCAAGTTTTGGCTACTACAAAATAATAATGTAATAAATATGCTTAGTCATCTTTCTGCTTCTCTGAAAATTTTCTTAGGATAAAGTCCTCAATTAGTTGAATTACTAGTTCAGAAAGAAAGAATGTTTTAAAAGCTCTTGATTATGGTTTTGCAATTTGGTTTGCAAAAATATTGTCCCAGTTTGCATTTCCCTAGTGTGTGTTTGAGGAGCATCAAGCAGCAGAACACATGGGAAGCAAGTCTGTTCCCCAGGTACAGGGTGGAAAGATTTGGCCCAGTCTGAACTGAGCAAAAGAATACTTCAAGAAACCAAAAGGCAGGTTAGAAACCATAGTCAGCTAATAACCAGCATGGGCTTGGCAACTAAAGAGATGGATGCTGGGAGATGATTACTACGGAGTCTGGGTAAATGAAAAGACTTCCCTGGCTTCAACTTTGGGGCAACATTCTGAAACCAAGTGTGACTTAAGGGATGTTCAGAAACCCAGGTTCATTGTGTGTGTGAATTAGGGCTCCTTGGGTGTAAGCAACAGAAACCAACCCTGGCTAATCTACACCAAAAAGGGAATTTACTGGAAAAACAGCTAATTTCTCAATGGCTAGGAAACCAGGCTCAGAAACCGGACAAAATGGACAGGAACTGAGGAACTTCATGGGCAGGAAGCAGCACAGAATCAAGAGTCTAAGACACAAGACCCCCTCACCAGTGTCACCTGGGTACACTGCTGTGAATAAGGAATGAGCTCCAACTGGATTCTGTCTTTTGATGACTTTGCTCCAATTTAGGATTCCAGGGAAGGCAGATCTGACTGACCTCAAAAAATTCGAGTGCCTGACCTTGGGCCAGGGACAGGCAGGCACCTCGACTAACAGCTTCCCGTATGTGGAAGAAGTAATTCCCAGAGGTGACTCAGGGCACAGCCAGCCCAAACCAAAAATTATCTACCATACCACTTTACCTGGCAGGGGAAGTACACTAATACTTAACCAGCGTTAATCTCTGAGCCCAGAGTCGCTTACCCGACTGAGCCCCTGCCTCCCCGCCCTGCCACGCTCCCACCAAAGTAGGGTTCTGTGGAAATGTAAAGAGACCCAGGGACTGTCAGGCTTTGATGAGACATGGATGAGAAATACTAAATTTGAGCCACAATGTATGAGGCACTGTGCTGGAAGTCAGTATGAACAACCAATTACAATAAATCCCACTTTAACTTGAACAGAGTTTTAGCCTCTTCCCCTCCCCACTCCTTTCTCATCTGGAACACTGGGCTTTGACTGATTAAAAGCAACCAGGGAGCAAGGAGACCGGAAGGAGTCTTGACAGAGGCCAAAGCCGGGACCCGCATGCTGCCTTCTGCTTGGCTGGAGCCCCCTCCTCCGCCTGCCGAGCCAATGCGGAACACAGGAGCCAAAAGATATTGTCGCCTGGCTTTGCTGGAGAGATACTGAACACGGATCAGGACATGCGCTAACTTTAGGAGGCTGGCTCTCCCCAAGAGCTCTCCCCCTTAGGGCAATATCTCCCAGCCTTGTCTTTCCCTGACAGCTGATGGGAGTTACTCCTCATCCCGGGGGATGAACAAGGTCATCAACCCTGAAGGTGCATCTTGTACTTGGGAACAGGAAGAAGAGACCAGATTCCCCTGTCAGATACCCCATCATTCAGCCAGGCAGTGACAGAAGGAAAAGAGGGCGGGTAAATCTCAGGCACAGAAGCAAGGTGACAAAGATTCATTGCACTTGGGGGACACAAAAAGTCACAGGGTCAGGGAGGTGTTCCTAGGATGGGAGAGTGTCATAAAGGGGAAGGAGGGCCCATTGGGACAGAAGGGTGGTCAGCAAATGGCAGCTCTGCCCTTTCTGGGAAGAGGGCAGCAGCCCTGGTCTCAGATTCCCATTGTTTCTCTTATTAGGAGAATCACCGTGGGATGCTGTTGAGTAAGATATTCCCTCTGGTGATCAGGACTGTAGTTAATTAACTGCTCCCTTGGGAAGTGGGTGTTGGGGCACAAGGTGGGGAGAAGGGTCCTGCACTGGCTGCCAGGGTCAACGTCTGCCTTCAAGGGCACGTTCTAGAAAAGACTACAGGATCTTCACATCTGCAGGGCTGCGGCAAGATCCCAACACCTCCCTAGAAAGACCTTCCAGCACCTGGGAGGGGACTGGGGAGGTGGCCGTTTGTTCCAGGCCTCTTGCCGAGCTGGGGAGGGTGGCCTCATCGTCAGGGGCCAGGGTCAGAGCAGGACGGGGGGAGCAGGAGGGGTTACAGTGGCCCCAGCACACGCAGAATTGAGAAACTGCCCGGCCATACGATGTGTAAAGACATTAACAACGTTCTGATTTTTCCCATGATGAACACTTCAATAGTTTTTTCTGAAATATGAAATTATTTCCAATCTTTTCCTCCCATTTTCCAGGGCTTTGTCTGCTTAGTGTGCTTTGGGGTAACTAAGTGCTGGGTGTGGCCCCATGAGGCCCGACCGGAGGGACTTTGCTAACTGTGTGGAGGCAGCCTGGATGCATCACAGCAAGAATTAAGTCTAGACGTGCAGCGCTCCCTGCCTGGAACACGTGAGTCACCGGGCTGCTTTCCCGAGGAAGACAATGTCTGTCCTGGCCAGATCTGCCCTCCCCCGGGCTGCTCCAGGGGAGCCCCTCAGCCCCATCTGGGGGGCAAGGCTGAGGGACTGAGAGCAGGCCAAGAGTCTGCAGGGCTATCCAGGGCGGACTGTCACCCCGGAACTGACTTGTGCCCGTAGCCTCCTTCTCCGCTGGGCCCCTCAGTCCTGGTCAGAGGGTCCCCGCATCCAGGGTGTGGCCACCTCGCGCTCACCCAGATCCCACGTCCCCTTCAATACCTATTTTGCAGACTTGTCCTTAGAAGTGCAAAATCTTCCTTCAGCACCTGTGCATCAGGGCAGAAACTGTAGTTCATGTCATTCTTGCCCTCGTTCCCATGTTTGCTCCTGATGCAACAGGGCCTTGCCAAGTCCGACTGCATCTCTTGCCAGGACAGCAGAGTTTCTCTTTCGGTGTCAGAGAGGACCGTGTGGTATCAACAACCTGCTTGTTGCCTCCAATCTTTGATTTTCTCATCAGAGGCCCCCAGCTGGCTCCCCACATCTGAATGCAGCCCACAGAAATCAAAGGTGAGAGCAGTCAGGTGGTTATCACTATTGCAGGCAGACGTCCTCTCAGCAGCTGTGCTAAGATGCGCTGCCCCAAACCTCAGACCTTTCCTCAGCTGTCCCGCCCCTACAGCTCTGCAGGCCTCGCTCCCCCTCTCGCCACCCCCCAACTCTCCCCACCCCCAGGCCCCGGGAGGTACATGATGTGATGAGGGGGGCTTGCGGGAAAGGGCGACGAGTCAACACCTTATATAACAGCTCCAGTTTCTACGTCAGCGTGAGATACATGGAATCAAAGTCCCTGTGCAGCCATTAATGTGTAATGCCTCAGTCACTGCTTCACAAACCAATCTTTAATGCCTCAGCGAGGAAAAAGACAATCCCGCAGTTCTCCCGGGCCCTGGACCTTGAGTCCTTCACGGCCACTGGGGCCTCACTCAGACTCAGCTCCCCGACATGAAAAAGTGTCATAGCGTAAAAGAAAAGCGAGGGTGGTGGTTTGTGCCAACACCGAACGCTGTTTGCCATGTTTGAGCCAACGCACTTCGTCACAGTTCCGCCTGCCTGTGGGCTGCCGCCTGGCTGATGGGTGGCCCCAGCATCTGGAGGCCAAAGGGATGACCCGTGGGGTTACCTCCCCGCACACCGAAAATATTCCAGCCATCTCCACCCACAGCTCTGTGGCTTGTGCCAAAATAGGTGAACACCTTCCCTGAGTTTGTATGTGTTGATTTATTAAGAGTGATGGTTCCCCACATCCTGCTGAGAAAAGACATCTTTCATTTCAGCTTTTGTTGTTGTTATTTTTTGCCTGTTCAGTCTTCCTGGCATGACCCCAGGCACCTCTTAGTAGCTGTTGTGCTGTCTCCAAGACGACAACCTCCCAAAAAAAGATATTCGTATTTCACAGAGGATGGGCCTTACCCTGTTCTCTCTTTCCACACCCCACTTAAGAAAATTCCAGTGTTTGGCAACCTGTCAGTGACAGCCTGTCAGAGTAAAATATTTGGCCAGAAGCTATAAATAGCTGCCTTCTGCTGTTGTATTAAAACAAGGATGATTATAGGAGTAGGGAGCAGGTCTGGGCAGGCTCCCCACTGGGCAAGGTGTCTTATACTTCCTCTCAGGAAGACTCCCTCTCCTTCGGGAATCACCTACATCAGTGGTTCTAAACTGGGGCCATTCTGACCCCAAGGGACATTGACAATGTCTGCAGGTGTTTGTGGTTGTCACAACTTGAGAGGAGGGGGAACGCTACTGGCATCTGGAGGTTGGAGGCCAGGGATGCCGCTAAACACGCTGCAATGCACAGGACAGTCCCCACACCCAAGAGCGATCCGGCCCAGGCGTCACTTGTGCCAAGGTTGAGAAACCCTGACAACATCTGCTAAGTCACCCCCACTCTCATATGACATTCCAGGTAGTCTGTGGTATATACAGAGAAATCTAGAGTGGAGGTGTTGTCACCCTTCTTCAATTCACTTAAACGTCATTAAAATGTATCAGATGTGTCTACTTGTGTAAAGGCCCACAGATAGGATTGCGTCTCTGCCTTCCGGAAGTCTAATCCCAGCAGAGGAGACAGACACGTATACAAACTACACAAGGGAAGATAAGCCAGCGGTGTTGAGAGTTGTCTCCTCATACGAAGGGCTGGGAACCTGAGACGGAGAGATGAAGGTCTGGGAACCTGAGACAGAGAGATGAACTCCCGCTGGCCTGGAAGGCAGGCGGC